>NC_143068.1:2500000-3750000 GCF_052426305.1 Pelodiscus sinensis | reverse complement strand
GCGACTGAGCACGGGCGGGGCGGGCGGGAGCTGAGCGACTGAGCACGGGCGGGGCGGGCGGGAGCTGAGCGACTGAGCACGGGCGGGGCGGGCGGGAGCTGAGCGACTGAGCAGGGGTGGGGAGGGCGGGAGCTGAGCGACTGAGCACGGGCGGGGCAGGCTCTCTGTGCTGGGCTGAGCAATGGCCCCCTGTGCACTCAGCCGCGGGGCGGGCCTTGGCGTGCCGGGAATGGGTCTGCCAGGCCCCGCGGAGACAAGGACCCAGCGCCCAAGCAGAGACCTACCTGTTGCCCGGCAAACGAGACCTGCACGTACGGATCAATGAAAACTTTCTTCTCGCCCACAATCTTTGAGAAGCCCCCCATGATGCCGGCGCTCATGCTGGGCAGGCCCTCGGCTCGGTAGACCTTGATGCAGATTTTGGCCCATGGTCTCTCGGCTGGGACTCTTTTCGGCAGCAGCAAGTTCCTAGAAGAAATCCCCCTTGTTGTACTGGCCAGAGTGAATGCCGAAGCCCGAGAGCAGGATGCAGAGCTGCTAGGCCACAGGCCCATGGCGTCTGCTCTCCCGTCTCAGATGATGGGGGCCTCAGAGCGTGCAAGAGACTCTGTGAGCCGTGGGCCAGCGGCCGCCGCAGGGACACTCACTTTTCAATGTCCTCGTTCTGGCTGCTGGGGGCCACGGGGAGGGAGCCCACTGGATCGCCTCGGGCAAAGACCGAAATGCTGCACTTCACAAACCCTTTCACGCCTGCCCTGGTGTCCTTTGGGTCGCTGATAACAGCCCACTTCTGGAAGAACCGGTGATCTGAAGGGAGAGGAGCCGTCAGTCCCCTCCCCTCTGCCATCCCCAGGCACACGCCATGGCGCAGCCGAGCCATGCTGCACCGAGGCAGGGCCCGGGGACTGGCTGGGGGGAGCTGATCAGCGGCTCGTGAACCCCTGGAGAGCCTGTGTGAGACCTGCTGCTCTGTGCCAAGCTTGGCAAAGGGCCAAGAAGCGAGAGACTGGGACCTGGCCCGTCCCACACGTGTCTCAGCTGCTGCACTCGTGAGGCAGTGACCGAGCCACCGTGGACCTCGCGCTTGTAACCCTGCCCCGGGGGTGCCTGGGGTCTAGCTGCGCGAGTCTGGTGGCCATTTCACTTTCTTCCTTTCTATAGGAGTGAGAGCCAGGGCTCCAATCGGGTTTTCAGGTGCCGAGTAGCCGCTGGAATTGGGGTTCAAGCTGCTCCCAATGTCACAGGGAGCCCCCGAGAGTGCGGCGGGCAGCAGCCCCAGTGCGCGCGGTACCTGGCTGGCTGTACACAGTCTCCGCGTCCATTTTGAACGTTCCTATGCGTGTTCCCAGGAACGGGATCTTCTTTGAGTGAAAAACCTGCACACAACAACCAAGTGCCCTGACTGGCCTAGCTCTGCCCGCTGCCCAGGGCCCGGGGCTAGGGACAGGGTGACCGGCGGCTCTGCCCCAAAGAGGTGGGGCCTCCCTAGCCACCAGGCCACTCCCAACCCCCACAGCCGCTGCCTCAGCGTGCCAAAGTGACTCTCCTGTGCCCAGGACCACACCAGGCCACCCACCCCTGGAGCCCAGCCGGAGGCCTGCCCCTGCCAGCCCCTCCCTCGTGGGCAGGCCCAGGCCAGGCCAGGCGAGTCCCGGGAGGCGGCTGGGTTCCCACGGGCCTGCCCTGGCCCCCGCACCCCTGGGGCGTGAGGAGAGCAGGAGCCTGACCAGCCGCGAGCCGTGAGGCTCAGACGTGGGGCCCCGGCACCACTCGCCGCCCTCGCTCACAGCGGCCACGGCGGGCGCTCGCCAGCCAGGAAAGCAGGCCCTGCCCCTCGGCGGAAAAGCGAACGGCGTCCCGGAGCCCATGCCCCCCCCACCCAGAAACAAGGGCGAATCCGAGTCCCGGAGCCATGACTCCGCCACCCACAGGCTGCAGGGCCCATCCCCGCCTCCGGCGCCGAGTCCTCCCCCAGGAAACGGGCACGAGGCTGGGACCCCAGGGCAGCAGCACAAAGGCGCCACGGGGAAGGTGCGTCCATAAGCACCTGTGCACAGCAACACGCACACACAGCGACCCGCACACACACACACACAGCGACACGCGCACACACACACACACACACACACACACAGCGACACGCACACACAGCAACCCGCACACACACACACACACACACACAGCGACATGCACGCACACAGTGACACGCACACACAGTGACACGCACGCACATGCACACAGCAACACGCGCGCACACAGTGACACGCACACACACACACAGCGACATGCACGCACACAGTGACACGCACACAGTGACGCGCACACACACAGTGACACGCACGCACATGCACACAGCAATACGTGCACACACAGTGACACGCACACACACACACACACAGCGACACGCACGCACACAGTGACGCGCACACACACAGTGACACGCACGCACATGCACACAACAACACGCGCACACACAGTGACACGCACACACACACACACAGCGACACGCACGCACACAGTGACGCGCACACACACAGTGACACGCACGCACATGCACACAACACGCGCACACACAGTGACACACGCACACACACATACACACAGTGACCTGCACACAGTGACACACTCACACACACACAGTGACACGCATGCACACACACACAGCGACCCGCACACACACAAGCACAGAGCGACCTGCACACACACAGCGACATGCACACAGTGACACACACACACACACAGCAACACGCACAGTGACCCACGCGCACACACATAGACACACACACACACACAGCGACCCGCACACGTACACAGTGACACACACACAGTGACCTAAACACACACAACAATGCGCGCGCACAGTGACCCGCACACACACAACACGCACATGCGTGCGCACACACAGCGACCTGCACACAGCGACACACACACGCGCGCACACATATACACACAGAGCGACCCGCACACACACACAGTGACCCACACACGCACGCTCGCACAGTGACCCACACACACACACACACAGCGACACACACAGCGACACGCACACAGCGAACCTCCACACGCACAGCAAAATGCACACGCGCACACCCACCCACACACAGTGAAATATACACACACAGAGCGACACGCATACAGCGACACACACACACACACACACACACAACACGCGTGCACACACAGTGAGCTGCACACAGAGACACATACACACACAGCAACACACGCGCACACACAGTGACACACACACACAGTGACCCAACTACAGCAACACGCGCACAAACACAACAACCCCCACACACACAGCAGTGACATACACACAGCGACCCGCACGCGCACACACACACAGCGACCCACACACACACACAGCAACATGTGCACAGTGACACACACACAGCCACACACACAGTGACACATGCACAGCAACATGCACACGCACACAGCAATACACGTGCACGCACAGCAACACACACACAGTGACACACAGAGCGACACACACATACACACAGCAATACACACACACAGCGCGACCCGTACAGGCACACAGTGACCCGCAAACACACACATAGCAACCCACATGCGCACACAGCGACACACACGCATAGAGCGACCCGCATACAGTGACACACACACACATGCACAGCAACACGCGCATGCACACAGAGCCCTGCACATACAGAGCAACATGCACACAGTGACACACACGCAGCGACATGCACACAGCAACATGTGCACACACAGAGCGATACGAGCGCACACACAGCAACATACACACAGTGACACACACACAGACACAGAGAAACACACACACAGCGTGACCTGCACAGGTGCACAGCGACCCGCATGTGCACACAGCGACCCGCACACAGGGAGACACACGCGTGTGCGCGCATGCACAGCGACACGCACATGCACACAGCGACCCGCGCACACACACAGCAACATGCGCACAGTGACACGCACACAGCAACATGTGCACACACACACAGCAACATGCGCACAGCGACACACACACAGCGCGACCTGCACTGGTGAACAGCGACCCACACACACACAGCGACCTGCACGTGTACGCACACAGAGCAACCGGCACACAGCGACACGCACACAGTGACCCCCCCCCACGCACAGCGACACACACACACCCACACAGCGACACGCACAGCGACACACACACACACACACACACACACGCACAGCGTCACACACACACACACAGCGCAACCCGTCCAGGCGCACAGTGGCGCACATAGCAACCCGCACACACCCCACAGGGCACATGCCAGCTCTTGGCATCCCACAGCTCCCTGCCCGAGGGCCGACTTACCGAGATCTCGATGAGTCTGTGGAATAAAACCTCCCTGGGCTCATGGAATTCAAACACAAAATACTGCAAGAGAAGAGGCCCCCTGAGCAAAGCGCTTGCAGCAAGGGCACCGCGAGAGAGGCCCAGAGCCTCTGGGCGGGGTTGGGCATGGGGTGGAGCAGGGAGGGCTAGGTGCAGCACTGCCGGGGGGGGACAGAGTGAGTGGGGCAGGGTGCAACGTGGGCTGGGGGGGCGGGCGTGGCTGGACACAGAGCTGCCTGGGAGCAGGCAGGGCTCAGGGGAGCGGGCGGGGCTTAGGGGAGTGGGCGGGGCTGGAGGGAGCAGGCGGGGCTTAGGGGAGTGGGCGGGGCTGGAGGGAGCAGGCGGGGCTTGGAGGGAGCGGGCGGGGCTTAGGGGAGTGGGCGGGGCTGGAGGGAGCAGGCGGGGCTTAGGAGAGTGGGCGGGGCTGGAGGGAGCAGGCGGGGCTGGACACAGAGCTGCCTGGGGGGCACAGTCCCATAGCAGCAGCAAGAACTGCCCTCAGCCACCCGGCAGTGGCTCTGCTGCTGCCCTGCAGGGCCCCTGCCAGGGGGGCCCCCCCGCCCACCTACCTCGTTGTAGAAGGGGCAGTTGGTTGACTTTTGCGTTGCCGTTTGCCTCTTCTCCTCCCCCACCTTCACCACCACGAAGGGGTCAATGTTCACCCCCACCAGCTTCTGGGCTTCAGTGACATTGATCCCGATCTGGGGACACAGGCAAGGGGCTGCACTGACGGGCCCTGCAGAGCGCCTGGGAGCGCCCCCGGGAGAGGAGGCCTCCTCTGTCCTACTTGCAGCCAGATCCTCCTGGGACTCAGCCTCCCGCCTCGTTGGCAGCTGGGACGCGGCTGGGGGCAGGACACGGACACGGACACGAGGGTCCCCGTCGGGCACGGGACGGCGAGCTCTGCTGGGCCCGGCCGGGGGTGGGACACGGACACGGACACGAGGGTCCCTGTCGGGCACGGGACGGCGAGCTCTGCTGGGCCCGGCTGGGGGCGGGACACGGACACGGACACGAGGGTCCCTGTCGGGCACGGGACGGCGAGCTCTGCTGGGCCCGGCTGGGGGCGGGACACGGACACGAGGGTCCCCATCGGGCATGGGACGGCGAGCTCCGCTGGGCCCGGCCGGGGGCGGGACACGGACACGAGGGTCCCTGTCGGGCACGGGACGGTGAGTTCGGCTGGGCCCGGCTGGGGGCGGGACACGGACACGGACACGAGGGTCCCCATCGGGCATGGGACGGCGAGCTCCGCTGGGCCCGGCCGGGGGCGGGACACGGACACGAGGGTCCCTGCCGGGCACGGGACGGTGAGTTCGGCTGGGCCCGGCCGGGGGCGGGACACGGACACGAGGGTCCCCATCGGGCACGGGACGGCGAGCTCTGCTGGGCCCGGCCGGGGGTGGGACACGGACACGAGGGTCCCCATCGGGCACGGGACGGTGATCTCCGCTGGGCCCGGCCGGGGAAGGGACACGGACAAGGACACGAGGGTCCCCATCGGGCACGGGACGGTGAGCTCCGCTGGGCCCGGCCGGGGGCGGGACACGGACACGGACATGAGGGTTCCCGTCGAGCACGGGACGGCGAGCTCTGCTGGGCCCGGCCGGGGGCGGGACACGGACACGAGGGTTCCCGTCGAGCACGGGACGGCGAGCTCTGCTGGGCCCGGCCGGGGGCGGGACACGGACACGGACACGAGGGTTCCCGTCAGGCACGGGACGGCGAGCTCTGCTGGGCCCGGCCGGGGGCGGGACACGGACACAAGGGTCCCCGTCAGGCACGGGACGGCGAGCTCTGCTGGGCCCGGCCAGGGGTGGGACACGGACACGAGGGTCCCCGTCGGGCACGGGACGGTGAGCTCCGCTGGGCCCGGCTGGGGCGGGACACGGACAAGGACACGAGGGTCCCCGTCGGGCACGGGACGGCGAGCTCTGCTGGGCCCGGCCGGGGGCGGGACACGGAACAAGCCGAGCCGGTGACCCGCAGGGAGCAGGGAGGTGCCACTGACAGAAGGCTCTCTGGAGGGGGAGGCCCGGAGTCCAGGGGGCCGGCCTGACTGTCAGGCACCGCGGGGACGCTGGCTCGCTGGGGAGCGGCTCTGCAGGGGCTGCCCGCCGGGGCCTGCTGGGGCCTGGGTCCCAGGCGGGTGCTCAGTACCTGGAAGCTCTGGGGCCGAGGCGTGGCAAACAGGTCCCACTTGCAGAGGCGTCTGGACCGGCTGGGAGGGAAGAGCGCAGCTGAGTCTCCTCCTGGCAAACCCTCCCGTGCCCCCCCACGAGGCTGCACCCCGCAGCGTGAGCCTCCCCGGTGCCGATCACACACCCAGAGCCCAGGGCCTGGGGAGAGGAAGCTCCCACCCTGCTCCCAGACAGCCCGGCCAGGCCACACTGGGGTGGGTTCCGCGAGGCGCCGAGAAGCGGCTGCCTTGCCCAGAGCCCCTCGGAGCCGCCAGCGCAGGGAGGGTGCACGCAGGCTGCAGGAAGGGAAAAGAGGCTGGGCTGACGACCCCCCCCCGCCTGGGCTGGCCCCTCCCAGTGTCCCGGGGGGGAAGATGTGGAGCAAAGCGCCAGGGGCAGCGGAGACACGCCCGGTACCTCCTGACAGGGCTGAAGACGATGCCCAGGATCTCCATGTCGGCCTCATCGTCGTAATCCTCCTCCTCCTCCTCGTCAGTCTCCAGGCCCTTCACCAGCCTCCTGCCCAGGGCTGCGGCCTTCTTCTCCAGCTCCCGGGCTCGCTTCACCTCCGCCGGCCTGGAAACAGGCCCATGGGTCACCCTCCGGCCGGGCCGCTCTCCCCTCCCGCCCCGGCTGCACTAGGGCCCTGGCCCCAGGCTACTTACTGCAGCTCCTCGAAGCCGGGGTTGCGGATAATCAGCTCGGTGCTGCAAGACACAAACGCACGTCAGAGCAGCGAGCCCGGCCCTGCTCCCACCCAACAGGCCTGGGGCGGGGCCCTTGCTCTCCCTCGGGGCCCCGCCGCCCCGGCCACTCCCCCATTACCTACCAGCCCTGTGCTCTTGGGGAGCCAGGGAGTGACATTCGTGGAACCCCCCCCCAGGCCTCTGCTGGAATCAGACAAAGCAAGGAGAAGGCCGGGGAGACACTCCGCTAATGAAGGACACACCCCAGCCTCATGTGCATTGAAGACAGAACAGAGGGACAGCTCATTAGCACACAGAGGGTCTGTCTACACTACCCCGCTAGTTCGAACTAGCAGGGTAATGTAGGCATACCGCACTTGCAAATGAAGCCCGGGATTTGAATTTCCTGGGCTTCATTTGCATAAGCGGGGAGCCGCCATTTTTAAATCCCGGCTAGTTCGAACCCCGTGCAGCGCGGCTACACGCGGCACGGAGGAGCTAGTTCGGATTAGGCTTCTAATCCGAACTAGCTGTGCTCCTCGTGGAATGAGGAACCACCAAGGCAGGAACCGCGCTGAACTATGGGACACCGAAAGCAGAGCAGCACGGCCTGATGGGAAATCTCTGCTCCAGACGCTAATGAACCCAGGCCGGCTCCCCCCCGAATGAGTCATTGTCAGACCAGTTCTAGTAACAACCCTATTGACATCCACATACTGACACTGCCCAGTTGCACTGTGAGCTCGTTCAGGGAACATCCCCCATCGCCAGGGGTGATCAGCCTGTCGTCTCTCTTCCAACTATTGTCCTGTCCCTACAGAAACTCCCCCCCTTGCCCCAAGAAAAACTGCTCTGATACCTGGATTTAAACGGCATCAGTTCCACTGAGACTTCTTCACCTCCTGTCTGATCGTGCGGGGGGCTCTGCTCTACTCGTCTCCTGCCCCTGGGCCCCCGGCTCCCAGCACCACCTGGGAACCCCGCTCAGTGCAAGCTCCATGGCGTGGTGAGGTCTCTCTCTCTCCCACCAACTACCTCTCTAAGCCTAGCCTCCTGACTGCCCTATGGAAACTGTTCTATGGGTAGCTACCCTGCCATTTGTAATCGGTTCCAATGTAGAGTTAATGTTGTAACTGTTTTGTGTGTTTGGCTCCCTATATACACAAGAAATCACGTCCATTGTTACACTGGCTGCTTCTCTCTCTTTCCTTCTCTTTCGCTCACTCTTCCTCAAGGGGGGTTGCTTTGGCTTCCCCCTTCGCTCTGCAACTACGCTTCTTGTCCCCCAGCTAAAGATCCCTGGAGTGCCCAGAATCCTGTGGGGTTTGCTCATCATGTGGTTACCAGTGAATGATTGTGAGGTGAAAGTGGGGATAGGGGGTGCTGAACCTGGGGGCGTATGAGGATGGCAGCTTCAAGTGCTGTTTAATCCAGCCCACGGAGTCCAAAGGCTCATGAGGTTGCAGTGGGGCATTGCTGTTAACCCAGCCTGCTGAGTCCAGGGACACGGGAGGGGTTAGCGTGTGAGTGCTGAGTACCCTCCTCTCCGGCGTGCTCTGTTAGTGGGGGTGTGTCTGGGTGTGTTGCTAACGTGGGAAGCACTTGGGATCCCCTGGGGACAGACCCCGACTCTCGCCCTGTTCCCACGGATACGTGCCCTGCGCCAGCCGAGCTCTCAGGACCCCCTGGAGACAGACCCCGACTCTCGCCCTGTTCCCGTGGACACGTGTCCTGCACCAGCCGAGCACTCGGGACCCGCCCAGTGACAGGCCTCGACTCGTGCCCTGTTCCCGCGGACACGTGTCCCGCACCAGCCGAGCACTTGGGACCCCCCCGGGGACAGACCCCGACTGGCGCCCTGTTCCCGCGGACACGTGCCCTGCACCAGCCGAGCACTCGGGATCCCCCCAGCGACAGGCCCCAACTCGCGCCCTGTTCCCGCGGACTCGGGAACACCTGGCCAGGCCTCGGTCCCCAGCTCTGCCCTGATGCTGGAAAGGCTGCTGTGGACAGGCCCTGCACGAGCCAGGATGGGGGGTGCAGAAGCAGCCCGAGGTTCCCTCTTTCGTTATTTTCAGTACCTGTCTTTCATCTGGTAGACAAAGTCCTCCTCCATCCACGTGCCCGCTGAGCCGTCGGGAGGCTGGTAGCGCAGGTCCAGCTCGACATAGATCTAGGGGGAAAGGCAGCCTGCACAAGGGCCCCGACAGCCAGAACTGCCCACTGGGAGGAGAAAGGGCAGGACAGACTAGAGAGGAAAGGAGAGGGAAGCTCACAGGGCTCCCCGTCCTGGCCGGCCAGCGGACGGGCAGCCTCCCTGCTCACAATCCAGCTGGCTGTGCAAGAGAGGAGATTGCATTTGCCCAGTTCTCCTCCCAGCCACCGCTACCAGCTGCTTCCCAGACCCGCGGCCAAACGATGCTCAACTAAGCCAAGCTCAGGTTTCCAAGTGTAAAATGCAGCACTAGCAGCTTTGCCCCAGGGGCCTGGCGCACCCCGGGAAGGAGAGGGCCCTGGGCATGGCCAGGGCCAGCTAACGTGGCTTTAGCCATTGCTGTCCTGACCTTCGCTCCGGGCAGAAGATGCTAATAAACCACGTTCACTAACTGGCCCTAACCCGCCAGCGGGGAGGCGGATTTCCCCAGCCAGGCTGTTCCGGGACTTGCCCCGGAAGGGTGGGGAGAGGGGTGGGTTGCAGTGACAGCAGAGAGCGAAAACAACCCTCCAGCGCTCCCTTTGGAGAGGTCGGCCAGCCGGCTCTCTCCGGGGAGAAGGGACGCAGGCTCAGGTGGGAGAGGCTAGTGGCCTGCTTGGGACTTGGTTTTAATCCTGCTTCCATCTTCCCCCCAGGCAGGGCTAGCTGGGCAGCAGCCAACCTATGGGAGGTGCCTGATGACAGCTGTAAGGGGCGCGCAGCACTCCTTATATCTGCCATCAGGCGCCGCGCGCCCGGCTCCCGGATCGCAGGCTGCAGCAGCTCCTAGCGGCCACCCTGCAGTGGCCACCCGGGGTGGGGGCTGCGTTAACCCCCGCAGCGCCGGCCAGCAGCACCCTTCCCCCCGCGGCCACGGGGCTCTGCACGGCCAGGCTTGGCCCGCCCCGGGCTGCCGGCCAGTGGCAGTAGCTGGGCCGGGCCAGGCACGTGCGTCCTCCCCCATGCACCAGGAGGGAGCAGGGCCGCGCGTGCGCTCTCCCCTGCCGCGCATGCGCCCTCTGTGACGGCGCGTTGGGGGTTCCCCGTCTCCTGCACCCCGAAATGGCACAAACAGACTGCACCAGCCAGTGGAATTGAGGGTGGTTTATTGCTCCTCCAGCACAGCGCAGCACAGATGTAATCTGGTTACAGGAACTGGGCTAGGATGCCTCAGGCCCCCTTGAGATGGGGGAGACTGGGCCCCTAAACTCCAGCCCCTTCCCCTAGGCTCTCCTCCATCCCTCAGACAGCCAGCAACCAACCCACTAACTTCCAGCCCTGCCCCCCAGCCAGGGCAGCATTCCACCTTCCTTTGTTCCTCTCCATGGGGGGTGTCTGGCCACTGGTTCAACAAGTTTGGCATTACCTCTGCCTAGTGAGGTTTTTCCTGCTGGGTCTTGCTCCAGACAGCAGGGGTCACCACAGCCCAGCAAGTACCCCCACTACGTCACACCCTCCCCCAACTCGGGGCGTAATTAACCTGTCTGCCCGGGGCGCCGGAATGGCTCAGTCCCACGCTGCCCCCAGTACCCATTCCCAACCCCCCCTCATTGTGTCTTGTGTTTTCATGACACTGCCAACTGCAAAACCTTAGTTCCCTCAAATCCTGCAAGAGAGACGGACTTCCCTAAGCCACTGAAAACATTAACCAACACGGTCAACTCATACAAAGAGAATTTAAATACCATTTTAACTGCTAACAAATCCTCCACACTTTGCTTAAACCATGTAAAAATACTCCTGTTATAATCCAGTGTTTCTCAACTAGTCATACAAGTACCCTTAGGAGTACTAGAGAGCATTCTGGGGGTTACGTCAACACAACTGACATGTGGAGAAAACTGAATTTTTCTTTGAAGTGTTACAGCGCTTTATTATTTTTGTACTTTTACACCCAAAAATTTCACCAACCGCCCGGCTACAATTAAGTTGTTTAAACGAATGTGTTGCAATGGCAGAAAAAAATTGTGTGTCTGAAAACTGTAGGTACTGGGGGTACTTTTTTTTTTTTAAAGGGGCTACTTATAACTTTTTTTGAAAAAGCGTACTTTGTAACGAACGGTCGAGAGAGTGATAAAAGGCATCCAATCTCTTTCCAGCCATCGCTTACATTTAAGTACGAAAACCTTTATTTAAAAAAAAAAAAGAAAAACTTGCTTTACAGAGTGAAATTTGGGTTATGACAAACGGACAAGAGATTTAGTGTTTTCCTGCAAATTACTGCAGCCAGTCCCGCCAGCAGCAAAGTCCATTTTACCTGCTCCCAAAGGTCCATCCAGCCCAGTGTCCTGTCCTCTGACAGTGGCCAGCGCCAGGTGCCCCGGAGGGAAAGAAAAGAATCGTCGATCATCTCATGCCGTGTTGTCCACTCCCAGCTTCTCACAGAGTAGGAACTCCCAGAGCATGGGGTTACATCCCAGACCATCTTGACTAGTAGCCAGTGATGGACCTCCAGGAATGTATCAAGTTATTTTTAAAACCCTGTTATAGATTTGGTCGTCACAACATCCCCTGGCAAGGAGTTCCACAGGTTGACTGTGTTGTGTAAAGAAATACTTCCTTTTGTTCATTTTAAACTTGCTGACTATTAATGTAATTGGGTGTCTGAGTCTTGTATTATGAGAAGTAGCAACGGACACTTCCTCGGTCACACCAATCAGGATGGTACAGATCTCTATCATACCCCCTTCAACGTCTTTTTTCCAAGCTTAAAAGTCTAAGTCTTTTTACTCTCTCCTCATACAGAAGCTGTTCCGTACCCCTCATTATTTTTGTTCCCCCTCACTGTTTGGTTTCTTTCCATCCTGTAATATTTCTTTCTGAGATGGGACAGTCACTTCTGCACACAGTTTTGCAGACATGGGTGTAACAAGGATTTGTAGAGAGGCAAGAAGGTATTTTCTGTCTTATTCTCTGTCCCTTTACTAATAATTCCCACTATTCAGTTTGCCTTTCCACAGCTGCTGCACATTGAGAGGCTGCGTTCAGAGAACTCTCCACGCCGACTCTAAGCTCTCGAGCGGTAACAGCGAGGCCCCAGCATTCTGCATGCGGCGCTGGGATTGTGTTTCCAGTGTACGTCACTGTGTATTTATCAGCACTGCAGTGGATCTGCCTTTTGCCCCGTCCCCCAGGTTTGTGAGACCCCGTCACAGTCTGCTTTGGGCTTGCGATTCTTGAGTCACCTGCACTCGTGGCAAACAGCGTGTACCCCTTTTCCAGATGATCCCTGTGGCCGCTGAATAGCTGATCCAGCACAGACCCCTGGGGCGCGACTATTTACTTTTCTCCAGTCTGAAAACAGACCATTGATTCCTGCTTTTACCCGGTTGTCAGTCCGGGCGGGGACCTTCCCTCGTCCCCTGACCGCTCCCGTGGCTTACGAGCCGTTGGTGCGGGGCCTAGGCAGAGGCGTTCTGAAAGCTGCAGTGCGCCGGGCCTCGTGCGCGGGATTCCTGGCCCCTCGGTTCCCCGCGGCAGAGCTGTGCTGACTGCCCTGCGGATGGCGTTTATCTGCCTGTGCTGCCGCCCTGGGCCTGGGACTGGTGAGGCTCCGTGGCCAGTGAGATTTAACCCCCCGATCGCCAGGGTCACCTCTGCAGCCAGGGACAGAGGCTGGTACAGCCAGTGCCCCTTCTCAGCTTCACAGGGGACTCAGCAGCCCCACCCCGGCAGAGGCTCAGGCTCTGGGCACGGCGCTGACTGACCAGGCGGGGCTGGTGAATCACCTGAAGGGAGGGGACCCAGGTTCCACCCCACAGGGAGTCATTCTGCCACTCCCCACGTCCTCCTGAACAACTGGGCCCACAGCTCCTAGCAGAGCCAGCGCTCCCCACATGCCCAGCCCAGACGCTGGGGCAGGAGCCGACCAGGTGTTCACAGTCTCCCTGACCAATTGTGCTGCTCTTCTCCGCAAGCCCCTGGCAGGGACCAGCACAGTCGAGGGACTGGTTGCATGCTCCGTGATTTGCTCCAGCAACAGCGCGAGTTACGACAGACGCCGCGCGTCCCACCTCTCCAAGGCGTGGGGACCGAGTCCAGCCTGCTACCCAAAGGCTCTTCTGCGTTACCCCAGGAGCGGCAGGCATTCCTACCGACTGGACGGACACACGTCTGCACAGTCCAACCACAAGCTCAACAGCCCCTACAAGCAGCACTCGGCCAAGGCCCTGGAGCGTCTTCCCCCAGAGATGGAAAGTCAGGTTGCTCTAGAGCAAGGGGCAAGGTGAGACTTCCCCCCTTTCTGCAAACAACAATTACTTCCCATAGAATCATAGAACGCTAGGACTGGAAGGGACCTCGAGAGGCATCGAGTCCAGTCCCCTGCCCTCATGGCAGGACCAAGCACAACCGAGACCGTCCCTGGCAGGCGTCTGTCCAACCTGCTCTTCAATATCTCCAGGGATGGAGATTCCACAACCTCCCTGGGCAACTTATTCCAGTGTTTGACCACCCTGCTAGTTAGGAAGTTTTTCCTGATGTCCAACCTAAACCTCCCTTGCTGCAGGAAGCCCATTGCGTCTTGTCCTGTCCTCAGAGGCCAAGGGGAACCATTTTTCTCCCTCCTCCTTGTAACTCCCTTTTAGATACCTGAAAACTGCTCTCATGTCCCCTCTCAATCTTCTCTTTTCCAAACTAAACAAGCCCAATTCCTTCAGCCTCCCTCCTAGCTCATGTTCTCTCGACCTTTCATCATTCTCGTTGATCTTCTCTGGACCTTCTCCAATTTCTCCCCATCTTTTTTGGAATGCGGTGCCCAGAACAGGACACAAGACTCCAAGTGAAGCCTTCTGCACAGAGTAGAGCGGGAGAATGACTTCCTGTGTCTTGCTCACAACACTCCGGTTAATGCTTCCTAGACTCACGTTTGCTTTTTTTTTTTTTGCAACAGCATCACACTGTTGACTCCTATTTAGCTTGTGGTCCACTATGACCTCAGATCCCTTTCTGCAGTACTCCTTCCTAGACAGTCGCTTCCCATTCTGTATGTGTGAAACTGATTGTTCCTTCCTAAGTGGAGCACTTTGCATTTGTCTTTATTAAACTTCATCCTGTTTACCTCAGACCGTTTCTCCAGTTGGTTCAGATCATTTTGAATTATGACCCTATCCTCCAGAGCAGTCGCAACCCCTCCCAGCTTGGTATCATCTGCAAACTTAATAAGTGTACTTTCTATGCCAGTATCTAAATCGTTGATGAAGATATTGAACAGAACCAGTCCCAAAACAGACCCCTGCAGAACCCCACTTGTTATGCCCTTCCAGAAGGATTGTGAACCATTAATAATTACTGTCTGTGTATGGTTATCCAGCCAGTTATGCACCCACCATATAGTAGCCCCATCTAAGTTGCATGTACCATGATAAGATGATCACGTGAGACCGTATCAAGTGCCTTACTGAAGTCTAGGTATACCACCTCCACTGCTTCTCCCTTATCCACAAGACTTGTTTTCCTATCAAAGAAAGCTATCAGAATGGTTTGACATGATTTGTTCTTTACAGATCCATGCTGGCTATTCCCTATCACCTTATTACCTATCACCTTCCAGGTGTTTGCAGATTCATTCCTTAATTAATTGCTCCATTATCTTTCCTGGCCCATAAGTTAAACTGACTGGTCTGTAGTTTCCTGGGTTGTTCTTATTTCCCTTTTTATAGACAGGCACTATATTTTCCCTTTTCCAGTCTTCTGAAATCTCCTGTCTTCCATGATTTTCCAAAGATGATAGCTAAAGGCTCAGATACCTCCTGTATCACTCCTTGAGTATTCTAGGATGCATTCCATCAGGCCCTGGTGACTTGCAGACATCTCACTTTTCTAAGGGTATGTCTACACTAGCCCCCTAGATCGATCTAGGGAGGCTAATGAGGGCGACCGAAATTGCAAACGAAGCGCGGGATTTAAATATTTAAATACCCGCGCTTCATTTGCAATTTCAGTCGCCCTCATTAGCCTCCATAGATCGATCTAGGGGGCTAGTGTAGACGTACCCAAAGTGATTTTTAACTTGTTCTTTTTTTATTTTATTTTCTAAACCTACCCCCTTCCCTCTAGCATTCACTGTTAGGCATTCCTTCATCATCAACCTTCTCGGTGAAGACCGAAACAAAGAAGTCATTAAACATCTCTGCCATTTCCACATTTCAGGCTACTCTTTCTCCCTCCTCACTGAGCAGTGGTCCTACCCTGTCCTTGTGTGACGTAGTGGGGGTACCTGGCTGGTTTCTATGCTGCTGGCTCTGGGGTAACCCCCACTGGCTGCCGTGGGTACCACGACCCAGCAAAACAGGATGAGTCACTATGCAAACCAGTGGCCAGACACCCCCCATGGAGAGGAACAAAGGAAGGTGGAATGCTGCCTTGGCTGGGGGGCAGGGCTGGAAGTGAGGGAGTTGGTTGCTGGCTGTCGGAGGGCATGGAGGAGAGCCTAGGAGAAGGGGCTGGAGTTTAGGGGCCCAGTCTCCCCCATCTCAAGGGGGCCTGAGGCATCCTAGCCCAGTTCCTGTGACCAGATTACATCTGTGCTGCGCTGTGCTGGAGGAGCAATAAACCACCCTCAATTCCACTGGCTGGTGCAGTCTGTGCCATTTCGGGGTGCAGGAGACGGGGAACCCCCAACGTGCCGTCACACCTTGGTCTTCCTCTTGCTTCTAATGTATTTATAGAAAGTCTTCTTGTCTCCCTTTATGTCTGTAGCTAGTCTGAGTTCGTTTAGTGCCTTTCGAATCTTGCCTCTGCATACCTTTGTTGTTTGCTTACATTCATCCTTTGTAAGTTGTCCTAGTTTCCATTTTTTATATGACTCCTTTTTTATTTTGAGATCATGTGAGATCTCCCGGTTAAAGCCAAGGCAGCCTTTTGCCAGACTTTCCCCCTTTCCTACACAGCGGAATAGTTTGCTTTTGGGCTCTTAATAATGTCCCTTTGAAAAACTGCCAACTCTCCTCAGTTGTTTCTCCCCTTAGTCCTGCTTCCCATGATCCTACCGTGACCAGGCTGCTGGAGAGGAAATGCAGACGTGCATTCCGCTTAGGGGTGTGCACACCCTGCGCACCAGAGCTGGAGCCATGTACCCGTAGAGAGGGGCATTTACGCCTGGGGCCATAGCCCCTCCCCTGGCTACATGAGAGGGCACCACCCTACCCTCCCTCGGCTCCCTCTCACCACCCATGCATGGGCAGTGGGTGAAGCTGCTGCTTGGGAGGCAGCTCCCCACCTGTGGCCCCGCCCATACTCCACCCTGGTACAGCCCCCGCTCTGCCAAGGCCTTGCCCCCTCCCCACTGTCTCCCTCTTCTGCCCCTCCCCTCCCCGCTCTCCCTCCCCCCAAGTGTAGCAAACGCCATTGGGGAAAGACTCTTGGGAAGGGGTGGAGCCCGCTTGCCACGGCCGGCCACGCCCAGGGACCTCACTTGGGAACAAAACAGGGTCAGTCCCGAGGGCTTTGATGTTCCCTGGCGCCTGTCAGATTCATCAGCACGTCGGCTGGCCGGGACCGTCACTGCCGACGGGTGGGCGGGTGCCTCGCCCTGGGGAGGGCTGGGAGGGGATGCTCAGCCCCGGGGCCGAGGCCGCCAGCGTCTGGGAGGCAGCAAGAACTTCACCTGGACCCCTCTGTGGAGCCAAAGCCCCAGGCGCCAGAGGACTCACCCCAGTGATGCTGTGGTTCTTGTCCACGAGGGCCTCTCGGAGGGTCAGGCGGCCAGACGTCACCAGGTGCTGAAGGCTGATGACCAAGGTGCCGAGCAGCCTGCACCAAAAGAGCAGAGAGGGAAGGGGCCGTTGTGGTGTCAGTCACTGTGGAGGGAGCTCGTGCCCAGTCTCCACTAGGACAACTCACATTGCGCTTGTCTGTGATATTGCAAAGTGCTTCCCACTAGGCCTGCTGGCCTCAGACCAAACTCTGGGTTTGACTTTTGATGCTCTCGTGTCCCCTCCACTGGGTGTGAGCAGAGACAGCGGGTGCTACGGCTGCCCCCCAGCAGGTGGGGGCAAAGAGGCAAGAGATGGTAGCAAAGTGTAGCTGGGCATGACGGGGGGTGTAATCGATGAGCACACACTGGAAGGCTGCTCATGCCGCCGTCAGGCAGCCAGTCGGGAGGGGAAAGCACGAGAAATGATAAATCCAAATACAGGCCTGGCCTTGGCCAGTGCACAACCCACCCAGAACCTGGGCACAAGCTGCAGGGGGTGGGTGGGACATGCTCCTCCGGGGGGGGGGACACCCTCCACTGGGGGGGATGGGACACGCTCTGGGGTGGGGGACACGCTCCATGGAGGGGACACGCTCTGCCGGGGCGGGGATGGGACACGCTCCACTAGGGGGGGATGGGACACGCTCCGTGGGGAGGGGAGGGGATGAGACACGCTCCACTGGGGGAGGATGGGACACGCTCCCCGGGGGGGACACGCTCCCCGGGGGGGACACGCTCCACTGGGGGAGGATGGGACACGCTCCCCGGGGGGGACACGCTCCACTGGGGGAGGATGGGACACGCTCCCCGGGGGGGGACACGCTCCCCGGGGGGGACACGCTCCGCCGGGGCTTTGGGCTGCTAAGGGGGAGCAGGTGGCAGCAGGGCCACGGGGGAGCAGGCACGGCGGAGGTGCCTGCCGGCACTAGCCCCAGCGGATGGGGCTGCACCAGGGACCAGTCGAGCCCGTCACTGGGCTTAGGGGCCCAACACAGCGCGTGGCTCCCAGGTGCCCCTCCCCCCATGGCCTTTTGCTGCTGCTGGGAAAGGCCTGGCTCTCCCGGCCCCAGGAGGCTGGTTTGGTGCTTCCCTGCCTACAAGCCCCTCAGCCACGGGGCTCCAGCTGCCATGTGGACACCGCGGTGGGCCAAGGGGCCGGTCTCTGCATGGGCGGCCCTGCCTCTGGGAGCGCTCCCGTCGCTCTGGCTGCTGCCAGGTAAGAGCCGTGGCGCGGCAGCCTGCAGTAACGCAGGGCACAGACCCGGCAGGGACACTGATCTCTCGCAACCCAACGGGAAACCAGGAACGGCTCCAGCCGGGCGGGACCAGCAGGGCCCCGGCACAGCTCAGGCCAGGGGACTTCCCCAGAGGTTCTTGCGGCAGCCCCGGGCCTGGCGGTTGCACAAGCGCAGACGTGAATAGTCCCAGCGACAGAGAACCCACCACGGACCTGGGCACCAGCTGCCTTGTTTCCAGCTGGAATTCACCAGCTTCCAGCCCCGGGATCTTCTTGGGCCCTTTTCTTCTCGAGCTTAAATCTTCTCTCTGCAGGTGCTTAGTGACCACGATCACACCCGCTCCCACGATCACACCCGCTCCCACGATCACACCCGCTCCCACGATCACACCCGCTCCTACGATCACACCCGCTCCCAACCCGCCCTAAATAGCTGAGGGACCCAAGTCTCGGGGTCAGGCAGATTTTCCAGGCCAGGGCCTGTTCTTGTAGCCACCAGGGCTGTGTGCAGAATTCAGCAACGGCCACGGCCACCTTCCTAACCCTACCCAATAGTCCCTGTCACATGGGCCTGGGACTTTCAGGTCCCAGCATCTCCCCGGGAGCTCACACTCTGCTAATGATCCCCCAAGTCTGCATCCCGCAAGCGCGACTCATTCTTAGCGCATGACCTTACATTCGGCTGTAATAGAAAGTGCAGGTTGTTTGAATGAGCCCAGGTGGCCAAGCAACCCGGATGGGTCCATATAACTGACCCGCCCTCTTCGTTCCATACCACCCTGATGGGATTTGCATCATCCACAAACTACGAGCAATGATTTCCTGTTTTCATTATACAATAGCACTGGGCCAAGCAGATCCCTCTAGAAACCCTCTGTTAGAGACGCCCCTATTTACAATTCACTTTTCAGCTCTATCAATTAGCCAATTATTAACCAGTTCCGTGTGTGGTGGATTTTGTGCCATGGTTTGTTTTTAATCAGAACATGGTGCAGTACTGAGTCAAGCGCTGGACAGAAATCCAGGCGTGTTCCTCTCACCAAGCCTGCACTCTCCTTTAAAATCATCAAGTTTGCTTGACGTGCTCTATGTTCCCTTGCACTCTCGCTGGCTTTCCACTGACAGCTCAGCCCCCTGCCATCCACCAGACTCGTCCGCCTGCAAGAACCTACCTGTTACTGAAAACTTTACTGCAGTTGTAAACTTTAACAACCAGCATCTCCTCCATAATGAGCTTCCCATAATGCGGCCAGCGAAAGAGCTAAAACAAAACACAAACACACAGTGACCTGCCAGAGCTTCTGCAGCACCTCTCGGGGACTCAGCCTGTCCCCCTTCCCGAGGGCATGCTCCTAATGCTCCCCTCGCCGAGGAGTGTGGGTGGGTGGGTGAGACCAGGCACCCCCGGCTGCTGCTGCGGGATCTTGGGGCAGAGCCTTTTAGCAGCAGGCACTGGAGATGCACCAGTGTTTCGAGCAGTTTGCCTGCTCCAGCCGCACTCCAAGAGGGAGCTGAGATGCGCCAGGGCTGGGGGCAGCGGTGGGCGAGGCCCGGGCGAGGCCAGCCAGGCAGGGGTGGCTACAAAGTCAAAGTAACAACACTGGTAAAATCCACATTGCGACGTCCATCCCGCAGCCAAAGCACGAGCGCCTGCTGCATCCTGCCTCCCCGGGGAACCGGCTTTTAAGTAGCCACGTCAGGACTCAACCAGTGACTTACATCCCTGCGCCCCGCAGTGCAGGGGAGGCATCTCAGGCAGCTGGCGGGGGGCAAATCACTGTTGGGAGAGGGAGGCTGGGAATCCCTACGCCCATGACTCCTACCCAGCCCTGGCTGAGTTGGGGAGGGCGGGACTTCCTCTTCCCCAGCAAAGAGCGGCTGGGCTTGGCACAGACCTACGCCCAGAAACGTCCCACGGCTGCACTTCCGCCCCCATCACTCCTCAGCCATAGGGAGGGGGCAATGATATGGGCACCTGCTCAGACCCCTCTGCCAAGCCTCAACCCCCTCACTGAGAACCTCCCCCCAAACCCTCGCCTCCTGCAACCAGACCAGCCTGCCAATCTCCATGCCCCCCACACCCAGACCCCTGAATCCGGACCTCCACCACCGCTCATACCTCCACCTCACCACCCCAACGAGCCACCTGCACCCAGACCCCATCCCATGGAGCCTCAACTCAGCCGTAGCTCAACCTCCGCCCCACTCAGACCTCAGCCATCCCCCGCTGCCCCACCCCGAACCACTCGCTGAGCTCCTGTGCAGCCAGCCCCCCCGCTCCACAGCGCCCTACAGAGAACCCCTCCCCCACACCTGGCCCCCGCCAGGCACAGCCTGCTTGCCCCAAACTGGATGCCTCCAGCCTGGAGGGGCAGGCTTGGCCCTTGTGCCATGTCAGGGTTGGGTGCAGCCTGAACACTGAGTGTGGGGGGGGCACCGGACTCTCTCACCTCCGTGCAGCCAGCGTCCCCCCACCCCCACGTCGCAGCATTTTAAATTGTGCAAAGTTCTGTCGGTTTTTAGCAGAGTTTTCGGCCCAGGATTCCCTGGCGTGAAATCACTGCCTGGCCAGGCTCTGGGTGGAGCTGCCCGGCTCCTGCCACCAGCCACAGGGCTCCGCCCCAGACATGGGAGCCGAACGGGTTTCTACATAGAGCCGGTCAGCCTCTTGGGAGCCTCTGCTCCAGAACCGCAGCTGGGCTGCTGTGGAACCACTGCTCCTCCCTGCCCGGCCCAGGACATCGTGGGGCTGCTCGGTTTCTTTTGCAAAAATCCAGTTCACGTTGAAGGATCCTGCCATCCCCTCCCCTGCCCAGGGCTCCCCAGGCCTGAGACTGCAGTGAGGGGCTGCCGGAGGGGGAATCCTTCTAGCCATTTCGGAACCCAGCTCCCCTGGTCGCCCCAGAGCAGCTCTCGGGGCGAGGCTGGCCAGGGCCAGGGCCAGGGCACGGCTGTGAAGAGATGGCCCCGCCCCGCCCCACACACGTGCCGTCCCGCATGCCTCACCTCTCCAAAGACGGCTTCCTGGCCACAGCGAATCTTCTTCGTCTTCTGCGTGAACCCTGGGCCACCACAGGCGGAGTCAGAGTGGGCGGAGGCAGGATTCCCAGCCCGGGAATGCAGGATCTGTCATGGGGAGCCCGCCCTGCCCCGCCCATGCCAAAGCCAGGCCTAGTTCACTAGAGGCCAGCGGGGTGGGGTGGGGGTGGGGGTGGGGGTGGGGGGCTCAGCAATCTCCAGGCTGGCTCACACACTTGGTTCGGCTCCGAGGCTGCAGCCCAGGGACTCTGCTGGGACAGGCTGCTCCCAGGGCCACCCCTGCCCTCTTCCCTCCAGCACCAGAGGTTCCTGGTCCCTCCTGCCTGCCCCGCTGCCTATCTACAGGGAGCTCCCCAAAGAGAGGCAGGCTCCATGGCCTTCCCGGGCAATGGCCTGCTGCAAAGGGCTCCAGGTGGCCGGGCAGGGCACAGGGCAGGAGCTGCAGGCCGGAAGCCCCTCGGCCCAGGCCCCCAACCAGAGGCCGGAAGCCCCATGGCCCAACTCCTCTCCCGCCCTCCCAAGAGGCCGGAAGCCCCAGTCCCCAGGGCCCCCCAGAAATATTCCATTAGGAGCCAAGGCAAGTTCCATGGGGTGCAGCCCCTGCCGTAGGCACAGCGCTAGCTCCCGCGCGCCCCCCATGCCACCTGTCCCGCCCTCCAGGAGCCTCCCCCCAGCAGTGGGGCCTGGGGCTCGCATCTGGCCTCTGCCACCAGCTGCCAGGCTCACGCTGCCCCGCCCACCCTTGTGCTGCCAGCCCAGGCTAGGAGCCCAGGGCTCAGCTCCACAGCCGCAGGGGGCAGGCCTGCTGGGGCTGTAAGGGGCTGGCGGGGACTCGCTCTGCCTGGACATGGCTATGGCTAGTACTGGGGGGCTGGCTCCTCTGTCAGGGGTTGGCAAAGCCATCGCGAGGGGGGCAGCCCCATGTGCCCAGCTGGAAGCCGCTGCCGCGGCTCAGCCTGAAGCAGACTCGCTATTGCGTCCCGGGGCCGGCAGATGGCCCGCCCTGTGCAGTGGGGAGAGGTCAGAGAGATCCCTGCCCAGGGCCCCCTCCGCTTCTCTGGCCCTCGCGGAGCCCTGGGCCCTGGTGCTCCGGGACAGGGAAACCCTTGGTGAGATTAAACACAAGAAGGAAGTTCACAAGAAGTGAAACTTGCCAGGTGCCTAGGGCGGGGTGTCGATACTGCTCGAGAACGCAGGGGGGGAGAGGAAGGCGAAAGTGCCACTGGAATCGCAGCCAGCAAGGGGCGTGAAGGGGAACACGAAAGGTTTCTCCAGGCATGTTAGCAAGAAGAGGGTGCGGGGCCCTGACTGGCTGAGGGCGGTAACCTAGTGACAGATGATGTGGGGAAAGCTGACGTACTCAAGGCTTCCTTTGCCTCGGTCTTCACAAAGTCAGCTTTGGCAACGCAGTATGGGAAGGAGGTGGGCAGCCCTTGGTGGAGGAAGAACAGGTTGGGAACCATTTACAAAAGCTGGACATAGAGGGGATCCTCAAGGAATCCTTCTGAAGCACTTGGAAGAGGGGACAGTGATCAGGAATAGTCAGCATGGATTCACCAAGGGCAAGTCCTGCCTGACCAATCTGATTAGCTTCTATGATGCTAACCCTAACCCTTGGCTCAGTGGACATGGGAAGTCAGTGGATGTGATAGACCTTGACGTTAGCAAAGCTTTTGATACGGTCTCCCATGGTGTTCTTCCCAGCAAGCTAAGGGAATATAGATCGGATAAATGGACGGTGAGGTGGATAGAAAGCTGGCTAGAAGACTGGGCTCAATGGGTAGTGAGCAACGGCTCGATGGCAGCTTGGCAGTTAGTTTCTAGCGGAGTGCCCCAAGGTTCGGTTCTAGGACCGGTTTTGTTCAACATCTTTATTAATGACCTGGAGGAGGGGATGGATTGAACCCTCAGCAAGTGTGCGGATGACACTAAGCTGGGGGGAGAGGTAGATACACTGGAGGGCAGGGATAGGGTCCAGAGTGACTTAGATTGGAGGATTGGGCCACAAGAAATCTGATGAGGTTCAACAAGGACAAGTGTAGAGTCCTGCACTTGGGAGGGAAGAATCCCAAGCATTGTTACAGGCTGGGGACTGACGGGCTAAGCAGCAGTTCTGCAGAAAAGGACCTGGGGGTTACAGTGGATGAGAAGCTGGATATGAGTCAACAGTGTACCCTTGTAGCCAAGAAGGCTAATGGCATATTAGGTTGCATTAAGAGGAGCATTGCCAGCAGATCCAGAGATGTCATTATTCCCCTTTATTCAGCTCTGGTGAAACCACAACTGCAGTATTGTCTCCAGTTCTCGGCCCCCCACTACAAAAAGGATGTGGACGCATTGGAGAGGGTCCAGCGGAGGGCGACAAAAATGATTAGGGGGCTGGAGCACTTGACCTATGAGGAGAGGCTGAGGGAGTCGGGTCTGTTCAGTCTGCAGAAGCGAAGGGGAGAGGGGGTTTGAGAGCAGCCTGCAACTCCCTGAAAGGCGGGTTCCAAAGAGCCTGGAGAGGCTGTTCTCAGTGGGGGCAGAACAGGGAGCAAAGGGCTCAAGTTGCAGGGGGAGGTCTGGGTTGGATATTAGGAAAAACTTTCCCTAGGCGGGTGGGAAGCGCTGGGCTGGGTTGGGGGGGCGGAGTCTCCGTCCCCAGGGGTGTTTAAGTCCCGGTTTGACCAAGCCCTGGCTGGGCTGATTGTCGGGTTGGTCCGGCCCTGGGCAGGGGGCTGGACTCGATGACTCCTGAGGCTCTGCCGGCCCGGGGGTTTCTCTGACAGGCGGGGCGAGCCTGGCAGCGGGGGAGGGCAACGGGCCGTTCCCATCATAGACCCCTGCGGATCAGCTACAAACCCCCCAGCCCCGCCCCTGCCCCACTCGCCCCCTAACAGCCCTGGGCGCTGGCACCACCCGCCCCCGCTAACCCCTCCACGCACCCCCGCGCCGCACCTCGGAAGCCGAGCTGCACCTGCCGCTCCCCGGTCCCCGGCAGGTGGGTGACGCGCTTCACGGTGACACTCAGCGCCATCCTGCCCGGCCGCTCCTGCGCTGCGCGCTGCCCCGGCCCGGCTCCTCCTGCGCTGCGCGCTGCCCCGGCCCGGCTCCTCCTGCGCTGCCCCGGCCCGGCTCCTCCTGCGCTGCGCGCTGCCCCGGCCCGGCTCCTCCTGCGCTGCGCGCTGCCCCCGGCCCGGCTCCTCCTGCGCTGCCCCCGGCCCGGCTCCTCCTGCGCTGCGCGCTGCCCCCGGCCCGGCTCCTCCTGCGCTGCCCCGGCTCCTCCTGCGCTGCGCGCTGCCCCGGCCCGGCTCCTCCTGCGCTGCGCGCTGCCCCCGGCCCGGCTCCTCCTGCGCTGCGCGCTGCCCCGACTCCTCCTGCGCTGCCCCCGGCCCGGCTCCTCCTGCGCTGCCCCGGCCCGGCTCCTCCTGCGCTGCGCGCTGCCCCGGCCCGGCTCCTCCTGCGCTGCGCGCTGCCCCGGCCCGGCTCCTCCTGCGCTGCCCCCGGCCCGGCTCCTCCTGCGCTGCGCGCTGCCCCCGGCCAGGTCCCTCTCGCTGACTCACCGCAGGGACGCGCCCAGCAGGTTGGGCCGGCGGCTCCGCACCCGGAAAGTACACACGGCCCGGCCCTGCCGGCCTCTCCCGCCCCTTCTTGCTCGCCCCAGCCGGCGCTGCCTCCAGCCGCTCACCCCGGCACCCCGCTCCCCAGCACAGCTCCTGCCCCTCAACCCCTGCCCCCAGCCCTGTACCCCCAATGCCAGCTCAGCACACTCCTGCACCCCTCACCCCCGGCTTTCACTCCAAGCCCTCTACCCCCCACACCCGGCACCCCAACATTCAACCCATAGGCCCCTGCAGCCCAACATCCACCCCCACATCTCCCCAATACTCTGCATCCCAGTGCACCCCCCAACACTCAACCCATATGCCCCCACTTGCATTGGAGAGGGTCCAGCAGAGGCCAATGAAATGATTCGGGGGCTGGAGCATGTGACCTATGAGGAGAGGCCGAGGGACTTGGGTCTGTTTAGTCTGCAGAAGCGAAGAGTGAGGGGGGATTTGAGAGCAGCCTTCAACTTCCTGAAGGGAGGTTCCAAAGAGGATGGAGAGAGGCTGTTCTCAGCAGTGACAGATGGCAGAACAAGGAGCAATGGGCTCAAGTTACAGTGGGGGAGGTCTGGGTTGGATATTAGGACAAATGATTTCCCTAGGAGGGTGGGGAAGCACTGGAATAGGTTACCTGGCGGAGTCTCCATCCCTAGAGGTGTTTAAGTCTCCGCTTGACAAAGCCCTGGCCGGGTTGATTTAGTTGGGATTGGTCCTGCCTAGAGCAGGGGGCTGGACTTGATGACCTTTTGAGGTCCCTTCCAGCTCCATGATTCTATGACTCTCCCCCCACCCCAACACTCAACCCATACGCCCCAACTCTCCCCACACACCCCTAGAGCCCAACATCCACCCCCACATGTCCCCAATACTCTGCACCCCCCAACACTCACCCCAATCCCACATCTCCCACAAAGAGCCCTGAGCACCGACCACCTTCTGCACCCACCCAGCGAACACCCCCAGTGCCCTGGCAGCCCAGCAGCCTTTCATTCCAGATCTCCCCGTACCCCCCGCCCTCCGTCCACCCACCCCACAGACACACCAAAGACCCCCTAGGCCAATGCTGCCCTCCAAGCACCCTACCAGACCCAGCATCCCTCAGGAGCCACTGGGCCCCTAGGGCCAGCTTTGGGCTTGTCCCACCCGCTCCCCTGCTGCACCCCCTGGAGTGAAGATGCCACCTACCAGGGAGGCAAATGCTGGTGTAAAAAGTGAACCGTGGAGAGCTGGGATCCCAGGCAGGGCCTCTCCTGGCCACCCTGCTGCAGGCAGATGGCTCCCCAGCCTCGCCCTCCAGCCTGGGCTGCTGGTTCATCAGTCCCTGGGTGAGCGTGCTGGGAAGGTTAACGCTCACCAGACCACCTCCCTGCTGCCTATGCCAGCGGGGGAGTGTTTCCCATGACCCCGGTTCTCCACGCTGCGAGGCAGCAGGTGGGTGGCCAAGATGCCCTGCTGCGAACACAGGGCTGGGCGGGCCAGAGGGGGCAGGTAGAGCCACGTCTCTCGGGTGGAAAAATGTGGTTACACTTGTGTAGAACCACAGACTCCCAGGCTGGGCAGAGACCTCAGGGGTCATGGAGTCCAGCCTCCTGCCCAAAGCAGGACCAACCCAACTGCATCAGCCCAGCCAGGGCTGGTCAAGCCGGGGAAAGAGGTGGAGTGGGGGTGGGAAATCAGACTTACAAAATCAAGATGAATGGTCCTCCGAGCGCCTCAGCCAGCCCCTGGACACACTGTCTGGGCCTGCTGATTGAAACCATCCAACCTCAGTAACGTCCATTCGACCCCTCCTGAGACACTAGTGGAATGAAACCCGGCGTGTCGTTCCCATGCCTGCTCTTCCCCAGCTATGGACACAAATAGGGATTTTCGATTTCTGCTGTGCCCCTGGTAACTCGCCCTTTCCACCGAGCACGCAGCTGACACCATCATCCAGATGATTTTTGTTTCAACTGCTCCTTATTGGCCATTGGCTTCTCTGAGTGTCCTTTCCCTCCTTCTCCCATTCTTAATGGCTCAGTGATCGTCATTACAGCCAACTTCCCCTTCCTCCCCTTTGTGGGAAATCAGTTTTCTAGCTGTCGTCATTCTGCCTCTTCTCCAGCTTGTTTTTTAACCAGTGCAGCCTTCTTGCTTGATTAGGATTGTGACTCCCCTGCAAGCTGAGGCAGAACCGGACTCCCGAGTGCCCCCTAGGGGGAAGCTATTTATCGTCACAGGGTTTTTATTCTGAGCTAAGGAAACCAAACCCGAATCCCACAGCCTGCTCCCTCCGATCTGTCCTACCCTCGCTCGCCCACGGCCGGGCAGCCACTCGGCACTGGCCTCTTCCGCGGGGAGGGCTGGCCTGTCACATCCTCACGTCGGCCAAGCCTGCCACGGCCCCGTCAGGCCGTTTGACCTGCAGGGTGAGTCTCTGTCTTGTGATCACAGATGACCGACTTGCTCCTGGATCTGGGGGGGAGGGGGGATGTTTTGAGTGTCTGATCCAATATCAACCTGTATTTTCTCCGGCTATGTCTACACTGGCGGGTTCTTGCACAGGAACTGCCGTTCTTCCGCAGAGCGTCCACACCGCCCGCCCGCTCTTGCGCACAAAGATTTACAGGACGGTGTGGGAAGAGAGTGCTTCTTGCGCAAGAGCTATGCTCCTTTCTAACTAGTGTAAGCCCTTTGTGCAAGAGAGCGTCCACACGGCCACGGATGCTCTTGTGCACAAGCACATGGCAGGGTGGATGTGTTCTTGCACAAGAACTCACCAGTGTAGACATAGCCTCCATGTCCTGCTGAGCCAGTCTCAGTGGAGTTGTATGGAACCAACCTTCACAGCCGAGCCTTGGTCTGGCATTCATAGGTGCAGTTTTAGTGACATGTATGCTCCTCTGCTAGGTCACGTGAACCAGGCACACGGCCTGTTTGCAAGCCCTGCTGGTCTTGCAGGGTCTCCGGTTGTCCTTCTGGGAAGGGGTTAGCAGCACTGTGATGCTCAGAAAGCCGGCCGTGGGTGTGTTCCTCCCTTCAGGGATTGCTTGCTACGTATTTGCTTTACTTGTTGCAGATCTTGAATAGAGTTTTAGTGATTTTCCCTGCCACTTTGTCAGCTGGTGGTTCTGGTGATGGGGCGTGTGGCCAGATCCTTCGTACAAACCCCTCCTAGCAAGTGGAATAGAACCGCTCACCCTGGGATCCCAGCTCTGCTAAGATGCTTCCTTTGCTAGTGCAGGAGGTCCCCAGAGTCAGGCCAGCGCAGTAGTGAGGTGGCTTCTGTGGTTTGGGGCGGAGGGTCCGTTCCTCCTTTGCTCTACGGGCTCAGGGAAGACGTGTTTTCACTGCCTGGCTTTCGCTCCCTCCCTGCCATGGCTCTCTGCAGCTCCTGGAAGCAGCTGCCAGGTCCCTGTGGCCCTTCGGTGCAGGGAGACTCTGCGCCCTGCCCTGCCTGAGCACCAGCAGCACCATAGGGACCTAGTGGGCCGGTAAGCATGGCAGGTATCCAGCACTGACTCCCGCCCCCTCCTGCACCCAAACTCCCTCCCAGATCCCACCCCCCAGTACCCCAAGTCCCTCCTCCACAGCCCCACTCCAGAGCCTGCACTAACCCAGCCAGAACCTTCTCTGCACTCTGACCCCATCATCCCTGATCCCTCTCCAGAGCCCTCGCACCCCCCCGCCCGAGCCCCAGCCGGGGACAGTGAGCGAGGGCCTGGAGAGGGGTGCCCAGCCCTACACCTCTGTCAGCAGGGTCTGATGGACTGTGTCCCTTACAGGGAGCTGGAATGGGGGGGACCCTGGGTTGGTCTATGCAAGTAGTTGGCTCCGGCTTTGCTTTGCCAGCTGTTCAGCCCAAGGAGCCGAGCGCTGCTCAATGTGAGCCACCCCCGGAAAGGCAGGAATAGCCCAACGTGGGAGCCCCGGGGCGTGGCTGTGGGAACGCAGGGAAGCAGGGCTGCGCTGCATTGGACGCCGGCCCGGCCCCGGCCCCTGCCCCTGCCCCACACTCCGCCTCTGGGTTCACGCCTGGGCCCTGTGACTCCAGCTCCCCTGCAGACTGCGCCAGGCCCTGGGTGGCGACAGGGGGTTTGCTGAGTGGATGTGCTGCCTTGTCGTGGCACCGCCCCAGAGCGCCCGCTTGGCTCCCTTCCCGCCGCTGCTCCTTGTGCCCGGTGGCCCTGCCCCCAGTCCATCTGGCCCCAGCTCTCAGAGCCCCCTGGCTGGCGCGGAGGGTCTGTGTGCTCCAGCAGGCCGGCCCACGTTAGCTGCCTGGCGCCGGAGGCTCGGCTGGGCATTTGCTGCGTGAGCTCGTCACAGCAGCCAACAGGAAATGGCACAGACAGTCCTGGGGCTTTCCGCAGGGAGGGACACATTCCTGGGCACTCAGGCACCGCCCAGCAGGGTCCAGGGGCGACCGAGTCTGCACTGGCAGTGCGGGCCCTGTCCCGGCGGGGCAGGGGGAGTGACAGCACGAGGAGCCGTGTAGAGCAGGTGGCTTTGCCCTCAGCAGGAGCATTCACGTGCCCCCCACGGCCACAGCTTTGCAGGGGCTCTAGGCAAAGGGAGCTGACAGCAGGTGCTTGCTGAGACAGCTGCTCAGCTCAGTGGCCCTGCGGGCTAGAAACATGCAGTGCGGCTGCATTCCAGCCACTCCCAGGCCAGCTGCAAGGCCCAGCCTCTCCTTGAACAAGAGCTCCCCGCACAACCGCTGCAGTGTAGCTACTTCCTGAGTCGGCGAAGGTCAGGCCGGCATGCAGGGCAGGGGTAGACCCTTAAACGAGGGGAGGAGAACATGCTGTGCGAGGCCCCGCCCGCAAGATCAGACAAACAAACCTACCTGGAAACCCTCGGTCTTGGCTCACATGCGCACGGTCTTGTCCTTCGCTGCCCAGGGCCTGGATGGGGATCCAGGCACCTTTCCCTTCGCCCACCTGTGCGCAGCTCTCACTGCTCATGCCCCGCTGGGCAAGCAGAGATTCTCCTCTGGGGTCCCTTCCACAGTGCCTGCCGCAGCTGGGCCAGTCTCCTTTTCAGAGCAGGAAACCCATCCCAGCAGAGTGACAGGACTCCTGAGCCATCCGCCAGGCAGCACACCCATTGGTCTAAATGCAGTGCAAGGGAGTGCGAGCGCGTGTGTTGCACTGCCAGGCAAGAGATCCTTCCGTGTAAACTGACCATTCACACGCCAACTTGGAACTCTGACAGTTTGCAGCCTGGGGACCTTGGAAACCCAGAGAACCCCTCCACATTGTACAGGCCCTTGGGAACTTAGCTACGGTCCACGGCCATAGAGCAGTGCAATGTTGTAGCCCTTCCTTTGGTACCACGTCAGGAGCAAGCACTAGAATTGACCATCCCTCGCTTAGCGTCCCGTTCAGGCACTCGGCACGCTTCAAACAGTCACTGTTTGGAGTGAAACTTTCTGCCCCAAGATTAATGGTTTTGGGGCAGGCTCCAGGGGAAAGCTGGGATCCATCTGCCCTCCGGAGCTCTGGGAGAGGGGCCGCATTCATCCAACTGTAAAAACAAACAGTCTCATTTAAAAGTGGCTGAACTTTTTCTGGCACTGAGCCAGCCCTCAGTGGGGCATGTGCACTTTCCTAAGCTTGAATAACTTCCCTTTTATTCAGCCTTTGATAGCATTTCAAAGCAGCCTGCCGAGATTTGGTAACTTGCTCTGCACAGGTGTGTTCTGAGAAGCCAAGGTCTGAGTCCTGCTGTCTCAAGAGCCTCTTTCCCTTCACTAGAAAGAAAAGTACCAGGATGAAGGTTTTACACGAAGCTGAAACATTTGCATGTTCCGACTTTTTGCTGTATCCCTGCGGCCTCGCGTGTTGCACACACAGCGCTGGGGAGTTAATTCAGTCCTTTCTCTGGCATCAAATATGCTCCTCACTGGCCAGAAGTGTTCAGCTCAAGCAAACAATATGTTGAGTCTTGGCACTGATCTGCGAGGGGCTGTCTAGGCATCCTACCTTGGGGCACCCCTCCCTCCCTCGGGAAGTGTTAGCTCATCGCACTTGCTCTTTACACGACAGGCAGGGGCACGAGCTCAAGTTTGGCATCAATTCCCCACAACGGTGTGTTCCAACCACTGCTTTTACCAGCCCTTTTGTTTGCAGTGGGTGAGGCGTGCAGACGTTTTCTGGCTTAGTCAATAAACAGCAGCATTTGTGGATAGGGCTCCCAGATGGTTGAAACAAAAATACCGAATATTCCTCCCCCCCAAAAAAAACTCCGCTGGGAAAAAATTCTATTGAAGAAAAAAAAAGGGGGGGGGGACTTTATTATTGAGCAAACTAAGGGAGACCTTTGTTACTGGAGCAAAAAAAAAATAAAAATAAAATAAAATAAAACAAAACAGCATGTCCCCTCTTTGAGAGGGGGTGCAGGGATAGGAAAAGGGGAAAAGTTGAGCACTAAGACCCAGGGGAATCATTGCTTCCCCTTGGTCTTTTTTGCCGGCAGCCATTTTGTGCTGGCAGCCTTGTGGAACCAGGTAAGCATGGGGGCTGGGAGGGGGGGCAGGCTGGGCGCTGGGAGTTTGTAGGGTTGCCAGGTGCCCAGCATTTTCGCCTCTTGGCCGGGGGGAGGGGGAGGGAAATCAGAAAATACCGGCCATCTTAGGTATCCATAGGGTTGCCAGGTGTCCGGTATTCACCCGGACAGTCCGGTATTTTCGCCTCCTGTCCGGTAAAACAATTCAGAGAATACCAGACACCTAAAATGTTCGGTATTTTCTGATTTTTTCCCTGGCCAGGAGGCAAAAATGCTGGGCACCTGGCAACCCTACAAACACTCAGCGCCCTGCCTCCCTGCTGCCCCAAGCCCCCCCCAGCTCCCAACACCCTCAGCCCCCCGACCCCAGCCCCTATGCTTACCTGGTTCTGCAAGGCTGCCAGCACAGAATGGCTGCTGACCAAGGGGAAGCAATGCTTCCTCTGGGTCTTAGTGCTCAACCGCTCCCGTTCTTATCCCTGCACTCACTCTTAAAGGGGACATGCCGTCTCCCCCCTTCTTTTTCCTTCAACAGTTTTTCCTGGGTTTTTTTTGGGGGGGGGGAGGGTGTTCAGTATTTTTGTTTCAACCATATGGCAACCCTAGGTGTCCGGTATTTTCTGAATTGTTTTACCGGACAGGAGGTGAAAATACCAGACTGTGTGGGTGAATATCGGACACCTGGCAACTCTATTCGTGGAGCCCTTGTGGTATTTATGCATTGAGGAAAAGATTGGCCTGCACATTGGGCACCGGGCAACTTGAACGATTTTGTTTGTTTGATCCTCACTGGCTGGGTAAAGGCCTCTGAGGATCACGAGAGAATTTTAAATTGTAAAATCCTTTTGATTATTGTTATATCTACTGCTTCTGAGAGCAGTGTGTGGACGTTACATTGGGCAACCAGAGGTTCTCAGTTTCCAGTGAGATCAGACCTGAGATTATTGAGCAGGGGTCGTGGTGCTGGGAATTTGGGCGGTATCGACCAGCAGATGGAACAAGAACTTTCCAGGTGTCGGCTCATGAAACCTGGGCAGATTGACAGGCTCTTTAGAGCGGAGGCAGCCACCCCTTCCAGTCATGACTATTGCTTTCCCTGAGTGGGCTACAGCCATTGAGAGATTAACAAAGGGTTTGTCTTCACCGCAAAGCATTCACTTGGTTTCTTATCCAGGCATTGCTCCTCCCCCTCCTCCATTCACACACAAAACCCTCCCACCATGTTTCATGGTGCTTTCAAACTGCTGTATCTGGTGGTGACGGGCAGAGTCTGGGTGTATCTTTCACCTGGGCTGGTAATCTGCCCTCTTCTGCGGTGAAGACACAGCCTTGGAAACTTCACGCAGGTGCTGCAGCCCCACAAGTTTCCCTTGTGGGGAACCTACCACAGCACGAAGAACCATGGGATACATGCCCTTAAGTCCTAGTCATGCCAAGCCCCAGTGGCCGTAGTGTGGCTGTTCATGCCCAGCTAGGCTGGCTTGAGTGTAGATCAGGGATGGACAATAATTATAGACCGGGAAAGGGGGGGGGGGGATTTCACTAATTTCTGAAGTGGCACCGGCCTGCCCTGGAAGAGGCGGAGCCTGGGGCACGTCCGGGACACTTCTGTGTTCCCCTGATTGGCCTGGGGGTGGGGGAGCACGTGAAGTCTTTGCCCCCTCCCTGCCTAGAGAGAACTGCCAACTGAACAGCTGGTGGTTCCCTCTAGGCCCCTGTGCCCCCGGGAGCGGGAGGAGACTGTGCACTGCCCCACTCACTTCCTGCTACCACCCTGCAAGGGGCACATGGTGCTTAGAGTGGATTGGTCCACTTAAAGTGCCACGTGCCCCTTACAGGGTGGGGGCAAGGATGGAGACGTCACACACTCCACTGGCCCCAGGCCAATTGGGGATCCAGCCCGCAGAGGCCCCTTTGCCCTTCCCTGGTGTAGCTCATGTGGCTAACTCCACAGTGGAGGTTTAACACATTTTGCCCAGGGGCAATAACTGAAGAGGTGCGGGACAGCACAGAGAGGAACAGGAAATGAGCTGAAAACAGCTACAAATTAAAGCAGATTCTTTATTTAGAAAACAAAGTGCTGAGCATTGACAAGCCTAGGTACAATTCTTACCCTTTTCAAATGAACTCTCATGTCTGCTTGCTCCAAACACGCCCCCATCTTAGGAACGCTACCCATTGGCAATGCAGCCTCCTTCCCTTCTGCGACAGGCGCACTTGGCAATCTCGCAGCCTGGGCACGTCTGTTCCCTGCACGGAGCAGGGGAAGCTCTGACCGGAGGGGAAGAGGCTCTGAGACAGGTCCTGACCACATTTCCCATCCCACTGCAGTGTTGTCCTATCACAGGCCACGCTGCAGAACCCAGATGGTCATTACAGAGGGGCGCATGCAGAAGGCTGCTGCTGTCCTTCTTTCCCTTGCACTGCACCCAGATTTCCAGCTGCCTGGAGCTTTGCAGCAGGAGGTCTGTAAATTAACACCCAGGTGCGTCTCTGGGAAATGCTTGTGAAAGCTCCCTCAGCAAAGCTATACCTCTGGGATTAATTGGAAGTGTCTTGACTCTAAAGAGTTGCTCTGTGTTGCCAGGATTAAACTTCTTGTGACTTGAGAGCCAAGGGCAAATTGTTTCACTGGGAGGGTGGGGAAGCTCTGGGGGTATGTCTACACTACCCTCCTAGTTCGAACTAGGAGGGTAATGTATGCATACCGCACTTGCTAATGAAGCCCGGGATTTGAATTTCCCGGGCTTCATTAGCATAAGCGGGGAGCCGCCATTTTTAAATCCCCGCTGCTTCGAACCCCGTGTAGCGCGGCTACACGGGGCTCGAACTAGGTAGTTCGGACTAGGGTGCCTATTCCGAACTACCGGTACACCTCGTTTCACGAGGAGTAACGGTAGTTCGGAATAGGACCCTAGTCCGAACTACCTAGTTTGAGCCCCGTGTAGCCGCGCTACACGGGGTTCGAAGCAGCGGGGATTTAAAAATGGCGGCTCCCCGCTTATGCTAATGAAGCCCGGGAAATTCAAATCCCGGGCTTCATTAGCAAGTGCGGTATGCATACATTACCCCGCTAGTTCGAACTAGCGGGGTAGTGTAGACATACCCTGGGATAGTGTGACGTATTGGGGGGCTGTCTGCTCTGTAACCCGGTGCCCCCCTGCCCTGTGATGTGTGATTCCCACTGACTCATCCACATGCTGTGATGCGTGTCAGTACCTTGCTGATCGCGGTGCGTGGGCTGTGGATGACCCCTACTGGCCTCTGTCTGTGAGCACGGCCCCGCAGGGGGCTGCCTAGGTCACGCAGACAAAGACCCAACCCGTCAGACTAGACCGGTTGGGGGCAGCGAGGGAACTAAGGAAGTGAGTGTTCGGGGGAAGGGGCAGTCGCTGGCTGGAAAACATGAAGGGAACAACCTAACCGGGAGGCTCTAAGGGGGGGAGGAGGGTGGACCCCCTAACCTTAGGGATCTGGAACCACATCACGTCTGTGCTGGGCTGTATCCTGGAGCAGGAATAAACCCTCTCCAATCTACTGGCTGGCGGAGTCTGTTCTTGCTGCTATGGGGCTGCAGGATCGGGGGGACCCTGACGTGCTGCCACAGAGGGGTTCCCTAGGGAGGGGGTGGAATCCCCATCCCTAGAGGTGTTTAAGTCTGGGCTTGACAAAGCCCGGGCTGGAATGATTGAGTTGGGGTTGGTCCTGCTTTGGGCTGGGGGCAGGACAAGGCGCCTCCTGAGATGTCTCTTCCAGCCCTGGGATTCTATGAAACTAATAGACACAGTCGGGAAATACTATTTGCGTCACTTTGCACATTGTTAGCTGCACACCGTGGTGTGTTCTCCTGTGTGAAAAGAGGGCTTCTCTTCCCCTCCCCCCCCCTGCATTCTCAGGGGAAGACACTCCTGCGTCGGCTGTTGCCACGATTAAGCAGGAACTGCCATCTCAGTAGCCCTGCTAGGGCTTTGCTCACAGTTATTCCTATTGAAGTAGAGGGTTGTGCCCACAAAAGCTCATGATCCCATCAACCTGTTTGGTGTTTGGTGTATCTCTAAGGTGTTGTGGGACTGTTCGCTGTTGATGTGTTTCCAGTTCCAGACTCTCATGGCTTCCCCTCTGAAGTTATTCCTACAGCTCCGGCACAGTGGCCAGAATAGAAAAGGACAGTGCCCTCTATTCACGGCCTTGATAACGTCCCATCTCCACATCTGACAGCAGCGAGTCTCTGTGCTCAGAACAGGGGTTCAGAACAATGAAGAGACGATGCTCAAAGTGGTGAGAACTGTGCAAGCTAAACCAAGCATACGCTGTGCCCTCCCCCGCACGGCCCCGCCAGCACATCTGCACTCTACTCCCACTCCAAGCAGCACCCTAGGGAGCAGGACTTTGCAACCATTCCAGAGTGGGGGCCATCTCGTCCCAGAGACTGACTCTCCCCTCTCCCTGCCAGTTGCAGCAATTGTGTAACTGTGAAAATGGCAGCAGGGAAATTTCATATCCAGCTGCAAACTGATGAGCCAGGGCCCACCATGGTCCATGAAATACAAGGCAAGGGGCTTTTACTCCCCAGCACAAGCTCTGAGAGACGCACCAGAGACACAATTATGGGCAACGGATAATCTTATACAATTACTTTTGCAATTTAAAAACAGACATTTAAAAACATATTTGCTTTATGACGAAAATGTAATAGCAAATTGCATGGCACTCTACAGAGGCACGAAAAAACTACCTGAGCCATCTATGCAGCAAGGGCACTTTGATGCTAATCAATGTAGGAGCGTTGCTATTGAGTTGGCCTGAAGAGAAGAGCAGAGAAACCCTCCACCGAGCAATGCGCAATCAAAGGTGGATTGGCAAACATGGCAGCAATTAACTCCTATTCCAATCAACTCAGTATGGAAAAAATGTTACCTGGTTGGCAGTTTTCTGCAGTTCCTTGCACCGCGCGGGCTTTGAAATCTGGTCCTAGGTCAGGACTAGAAGCACTAAAGTAACTGACTCCTACATACAAGTTCTCAGCGTTTGGGAGGCCAGGTTTGCTATATCGATTGCCTCTATCAGCCCATCATTAACTCCAATTCTTTCGCATGGGAACTGCCAACAGCAACATTTTTTGTACAGCATCTGCACAGAGCGTTTCATTTCTAACATTCCGCAGAAGCTGAAGATACATAGGCGATCTGTGCCGCGGCGCCTGAATACAAGTGACTGATACACGAGCAGAGTGCTCTTCCTGGTTCTTTGGGGACGCACGGCAGATACCCTCTCCTCTACTCCTGCTTTGCTCCAGGTAGCTTCACAGGAGCCCAGCCTTGCATCTTGTAATAGGACACCAGCTGCTTAGGAACTTCTGCCAGGACTGTCTGGGAAAGAGCCTCCCGAGGAGCCTGCAGGAGACACCGGTGTAAGCAAACAGAACAACAGCACATAGCAGGGGGCCAGGCTGCCCATCAATTCTGCTCCTCCAAGGAAAGACCCAAAAAGCCTCTCCAGCTTCAGCTTTCATGCCTCAGGGCCTGTAGGGCGCTCTGGGCAGGAGTGTCTCTGAAATGCAGCAGCACACAGAGACCGGGGGTGGGGTGCAGCTCTTTGCTGAACCAGCTTTTGTTGAAGAGAGGAAAGCTTCAAGCTAGCACAGCATCTTCGTCAGGCCTGGGGAACGTCCTCGGGCGCCGCAGCTAGAGCCAAGGGGGGACAGACTGTCTGGTGAAATTGCTAACACATATTTCAAGGCACCATTCAAGGGGAAGTGGCCCTTGACATCAACATTGATCCACAGAAAGCTCAGGGAAGAGTGACTGCACAGGTGGGGTGCGCTCCAGGCCCATGGCAGAAAATCTGAAAAGAACCATCCGACCCCCCACTCCGAGACTGCCCAACAAGTGCTGTTTCCATGCTGGCAAATCTAGAGTGGAGCTCAAACTGGCAGTTTTATGTGACTGGCTCCAACAAAATCTATTGGATTCATTTATAAATCACCAGCAGTGGTCAGAGAACCAGTTCCCTTCACATCCTCCAGATCAGGGTAGGAAACTAAACCTACCACCCCTAACACCTGTCATCTCCCTGGCTCCTGCCCTAGACTTGCTACTATGCAGCTTCCCTGGGTTCCCTAGGGAAGTAGTGGAGTCTCCATCCCTAGAGGTGTTTAAGTCTCGGCTCGACAAAGCCCTGGCCGGGTTGATTTAGTTGGAATTGGTCCTGCCTAGAGCAGGGGGCTGGACTTGATGACTCCTGAGGTCTCTTCCAGCTCCATGGTTCTATGATTCTAAAAGAGAAACCATGAAACCTGAAGCAACATCAAGGAGGGTCCTCTGGGCCCTTGTTGAACACCAGGAACTGGTTCGTCAAGGCAGGGCAGCCTATTCAAATGTAAAGAGAGGCGCAGGAACCTGTCCGTACAATTGGGCTTTACCTGCATGCTAGGCTGGACCCTGACCCCTGCTTCTTTCCCCTTGGTTTCCAATTCTTGCTCCAACCCTTGAATTGACTCCTGATTCTGACTGCGGCTCCGAGCCTTGGCTTGACTCCCAAGCCCACTGCTAGATTCAGCCTCCTACAGTCTAGTCTTGACATTAAGGCCACAAGCAAAGTTTTCAGTATAACCTAAGTTGTGAATTAACTGAACACCACTCTACCAAGAGAGCTCCCCTTCCCCCGCGGCCACTCTGAGTAGAAGAGTACCCTTTTCAGCTTAGCATAAATCTTTTCCCAGGCAACAGAAGCTAACCTGAAAAAAGCCAGTCTAGGCTTTTAAACTCAATTATATGGAGAACCCCATATTTCCTACTGGGATTGCTGGAGATTTGAATGCAGTGCTTCATCCTCTGCGGACAAATCTCACCCTCAGGATTACAAGCCCGAGTGGCCTTGCAATCGCACATGAAAAAGCTGATACCAAGTATGTTCTGTTCACACTGGCCCATGCATGGGTCTTATTCCCACAGATCAATTTCTTTTTGAGCACCATAGATTTGCTTAATTCTGTAAATGGCTACTTCCATTGATAGAATTGCTGTGTCTGACCAGGCCCATATAATTCTTCAAACAGCAATAAGATAAGGTAAGATCCGGGTAAGAAACAACTCTATAGAGAGAGAGATTTAATTCTTCATTTTTATTAGAGTCACATTTAAAAATCCTTATTGAAAAATAAATTGGAGGCTGTCGTGGGAAACACACAAAGCCTATTAGAGGAGGAGAATTATTAGTTTTACATCTGAAAAAAGAGGGAACATGGAGAAAATATGATGGCTCTGGAGAAAAATAAGTAAAGGAGCTTGGTTTGTCTTATGCCACAGCCCAGACCAACTGTAGATTTCGACTTAAATGGAATTTGCCACGTTTTGACTCAAACGCAGAGCTGGCACCCTCCTAAGACCAAAGGACTGTGTGTGGAATCACAGCAACCTGCCATAAATATGGTACGTTAAGGGCATCACCTACAGATACGAATAAAGAGCTAATCAGTTTCTGTAAAAAGCTGTGTAACTTTGACCCAAATCTCGCCACAGACGAGACTGGAGAAGGTTCTATCATATGCCCACCTCAAGCCAGGTTTGTCAGAAGCTGTCACAGCTCCGAAACCATCAACAGCTCGATGATACTGTAGCAGTGACCTCTGATGATCCCAAACCACAAGCTGGTTTAGTGTTCAGTGCAGAAAAGGCAGTGTGGAAGACAGGATTTATACCCCTGACACAGGGACCTTTGTGCACCAGCTAGCAGGGAGTACAGGGACATACCAATTAAAGGGATCCTTGGGTCTGGTATTTACCTTCTACTTCTCCACAGAGTGTCACGTAAAGGTTCTAGGGAAAGCTCTGTCACACTGGCCCGCCATAACCTTTGCAAACATCTGTGTGAATAATGTGTCAGGAGAGAGGTCTCTATATTGGAAATTACATTCTAGAAGCTTCAGAGTTAGTCAGAGGTAGCATCTTGAAACAGACTTCCCCAGACAGTAGGTGGAAGATGCTTGCTTCCCTCACCAGCCATGGGGAGGCGTGTGCCTTACAATAAACGTCTGTCAGCACACAGAGTCTAATGCTAACCAACAGCACCTGGAGGCTTCAGAAGGAAATTCCCAGGAGAAGGTAAACAGTGGGGCGCGGCGGGAGGGGAGAGAGAATCCAGTTCTAGAGGTGAACAACAAAGGAGTGGTCTTGTCTATCTGCGGGTGCAGAGATGCACCCTGGCATCCTTCAGTGGGGGAGGCAAGCTGCCAGCAGGCTGGGCCTCAGGAAAGAGGAGTCTCAACAGCGCTGGCTGAGAAGCCCTAGAGAAGTGGGGCCATGCCTGCCAAGAGGGGACCGTGGCACTTGAGCTTATGATTTTGTTATTTCCAGTGGTAGCAAAGGAATATTGCAATCTCTCTGCTATTAGACACTTGCCCTCTCAGTGCCATGTGCTATGCGGAGCAATGTTCTAAGCTGGCCTCTAAGCTGCAGCACATTGTTCCTTTGGGGACAGCAGCCCTTGTAATTCTGTGATCAGCGGACCAAGGCCTGGACGCTCCAGAGGGATCCTGAGGGGTTGGAGCGGGTCTCTGGTTTAGCTGTAAATTTAAATTAAATTAATGGAGATTGCCTATCTCCTAGCACTGGAAGGGACCTTGAAAGGTCATCAAGTCCAGTCCCCTGCCTTCACAGCAGGACCAAGCACCATCCCTGACAAATATTTGCCCCAAATCCCTAAATGACCTCTGCAAGGATTGAACTCACAACCCTGGGTTTAGCAGGCCAATACTCAAACCACTGAGCTATCCCCCTCACCATTGTAGGACGACAGTGGAGCTTGCAGGGGCTGCAAAAGGATTACTGTGCAACTTGTGGCACAGTTTTTGGGGAGCTGGGCCCTGGTCAGTCCAGACACGGCTCTTGCACATTTAAGGCAGGTGGCAACGAGGGGCTTCACAACCCCCAAATACTTCACAACCTTACAAAAACTTAGATTTGGACCCGTGTAGTTCCTGGAGCTCAGAGTTATTTCTCAGCCAACATCTCATGTCACAACCTCCAACATGACCTCGGATGGCTTCAGTCTCTTCCAGAGCACTAGGACAAGGGGCTCGCTAGCTCCATTACTTTTTAGCATGGTTATGGGGGCAAAGAGGTTAGGCCTAGTGATGTGAAAACCTTTAGCTCCAATTACAGGGGAGCTTGTTGCTCAGTCTTTTGCTGAGCCCCTGGCTTCATGGAAACACCTCCACTCACTCAGTTGCCCCTTCACCTACCAAGCTGGGAGTGCTCAGCTTCTGATGGACAAGAACCATCCTTTGAGAACCAAGAGAACAGCTCCAGCGCCATTCCGGCCCACACTCCCTTGCAGACAGCTCACTGGCTTTATGCTCTAGCTATGTGGCTAATGGATTCACTACAAAGACGCTCCTCTCTCAGCTCACCCCGGGGACAGTTGGGTATAAGGAGAGCAGGATAACAGGCTGCAGTTTTCCTCATATTAAAATAAAAGATAACTTACCTTTTGGAACTGTCGGAAAGGCACAAACTGTACAATGTCTCGTGCAGCCGGCTCCCCCGTCACGGACCTTAAAACACCGTCATCCCCATCCAGGAATTCCATGGCCTTGAAATCAGCATTGCCAACTCCAACGATAATAACAGACATGGGCAGCTTCGAGGCATTGACAATAGCTTGCCTGGTCTGATCCAGATCAGTGATCTCCCCATCTGTGATGATCAGGAGCACATAGTATTGCTGCAAAACATTCAATCGGGCAATCAGTGAACATAAGCTCAACCCCCCAGCCAGAGCCCAAAGCCTTAGCTACCGCTAGGGCATGTGACTCAGGCACAGGACAGAGTGAAGTTCTGTTCCCAGTACCTGAGTGACCTTGGGTTAGTCACGTCTCCCTTCGCGACTCAGATTTTCCTAAGCTGGCCCCAGTTTTAAAGGGGAGGGGGAACTGAGAGGCTTAGTACAGTGAGGTCTGTAAAGAATTTTCAGAGCCTTGGACAGAGAGCGCTAGAGACCAGCAAAGTACCACTGGAGCAAGCCCGTCAGCTGTAATACCTGCTGTCTGAGGCTGTTTTCCTTAGTGGTGGTATTGTTACAAAGGATAAAGAAATTAAAGTGCCCAAGAGCATAACAAGCTGAGAAAATTCAGGTCATGAATGAACGCCCAGGAAGGACATGAAATTAGAGGACTTTGAAAACTCTGCACCATAGGAATAAACTGCATGTGGAACAGACTATGTCAGAGGCAGCAACAAGAGTTGCCACATGAACGTTTCTAGAAAGAGTAAGACACCCCAGAGCAAACATTAAATGGGAACACACGCAGCACTGGTAGGGGGCTCTACTAAGGGCCACGTGGCATCCTCCCAGTCCTAAAGACAAAGGGTTACAACTGAGTGCCCAGATGTCTGTATAATCAGTGCTCTCTATCTTGTAGTGCCTGCTTGCAAACTTTAATACAAAGAAAATAAACAGGAAATCCTATGCGTCAGGTAGCAAGACAATCGCTGTTGTTAACAACTGGAAAGAAAAGGAGTTGCCCAATTCCCTCGGCAGTTACTGGCGGTAGTTTAGAAAGACACTATTTGTACCGTAAACGTCATTTCATTGAGACACAGTTAGAAAGAGTATGGAAAGGGCCTCAGAATATGAACTATCCATCACTCTAGCAGCAAACACCCCCTGAGAGATGAAGTGCAATACATCTCCCTGCTCATGCAGACAAAAACCCACAGTCCCTGGATTTACAACCAGGTAACCAGAAGTAGGGATTTGTCTAGATTGGGGTGGGCAAGAGGTGGCTAGCGGGCCAGATCCAAGCCGCCCGGTCCAGTCTATGGCCACCTCGCTGGCACCCTTACTATAGAGCTGCAGCCACTTTAAACAGCAGGCTGCTAATTGCTATGCAGTCTGGGTGGGGCAGACTCTATGATGGACCCCTGCACCATGCTTTATGAAATGGACATGAATATACACAACTCAAAGGTGCTTTGAGCGAATTATTTCCTGTAACTCGTCAATCTTCATGTCATGATCTGCTGGTTCTGTTTATCTGACTCTGTTGCATGTATCATGTATGCATGTAAAATTAGGCACATGGAGTGGGGAATACTTTGTGAGTTTCAAATGTGTGATTGGGAGAAATGGAGGGTGTTACCCGCAACTTCTTGATGAGCCACTGGTAAACAATCTTTTGTCCTAAGTCTGAGCAGTGGTTAGTAGGGAGGGGCCTCAAGTCCTTAACAAAAAGAACAGGAAAGCAGAGGCCTGGGTCTTTTGGCTGGGCTGCACCCGAAGGAAGGAGCCTGAGACCCAAGGTGAGGAGACTGCCCTGGTTTGGAGGGGCAGCTGGAAAAGAGGTTTTAGAGGGAGTGTGAAGAGTTTGTACTGAGGTTTCAGTGGAGAATTAGCCAAACGTTTTTGTTTCTTTTGATTTGTAACGTACTTTGCTTTGCCTGTTCTCACTTACCACCACTTAAATGCTACTGCTTCCACTTCATAAAATCATTTTTGTTTTCTATAAAACCCAGTGTAAATAATTGTTACCTGGGGATGCAGCCAGTGTGCACATTCCCCCTTTCATTGTTAAAGGGGCGTACCTAATTCTCTGGGGTTTGAGCCCATCTGGGGAGTGGTATCGAGGAAGCTGGGCCCTAAACTGCACTCTCCTCGGACCTGAAGAGGTTCAGTGTCTGTGCTGCTTCTTGGGGAGGGGGGAGAGGGGAGGAACGTCAGCTCGGGGCCTGGGCTGGGGGAGACCAGCGGAGCTGGCCCAGCAGGACCGGGCGGTGAGGAGCCCCAGAGAGTGGGAAGGTGAGTGGCCGTGGCAGCACCCTGGGAGCCCCCCCCCCCCCCGAGGGGTCGTCTGTTACCACTCCCGTCACACACTCTGTTCAAAGTCTGTGTGTTTGTTTTAAAGAACCAACATGGAAACAAATAATTCTATCGGGCAATAAAAGGCTTTTGTGTTGGTGAGACACGGTTTTCAAATTGAATAAATGAAACTGTACAAGTTAATGACGTGATTTTTAAACAAGCTAGGCCTACAAATGCAACGTGTGCGAGATGGTGAGCCTGATTTGCATGGCAAGTGATATAATTAAGCCATGATTACACATCAGTGCTCACAGTTGTGCTAATGGAGCAGTTTAAGTTTGTATTCCCTGCCCAGCATTGTGGAAGGTCAACTGGACTTGCTGTGAGTGGCTGCACTGGTCTCGTCTCTGTCTGGGGAAGTGATGCTCTAGAAGGGGTTGAAAACTCCTTTCTGCCCCATTTTGTGCATCTTTTGCCAACCTGAGCCACCCCCAGGGAATGTCAGTCAATGACTTCAAGTCACTGGAACTGCACAAAGAAGGGACGTACCTCACACTGACCCCTTGTAACAGGCTGTATAAAGCCAGCGCTGGGAGTGAAAGGGTTAAGGAACAACTCTAGGCCCTGAGTACCCCAGCTAGCCACCCCGGGAGAGCATGCTCCAGGTGCAAGTAGGGATTGAAAGCTATCCAGACAGCCCGGAGAAGCTGACCAGGCAAGGAGAAGGGCCTGAAGAAGAGCATGGGAGCTGCTCCACTGAGATGAGAGGATCTGACCCCGGGAACCCAGACTGACCACAGGCCTTGTTTGTTCTACATTACCCTGGTCACAGACTGAAAAAGCTTGAACTACAGAGTGTAGGGGTAGGATGAGGCCCAGGTAGGACTGTCTTAAGATGCTCCTGGGTGCCTGACCCTGGCTATACTCATTCAGAGCCCGATGGAGTAGGAAGGCCTGAGCTCCCATATTGCCCTATAACCGAAGATTTTACCTGTCACACTCCACCCTACACAGAGCCAGTGTTTCCCCAGGATATCACAAGGTGAGGAAAAGGTCACCTAGACTCCACGGGCTGAGTGAAATACCATCAAGATTTGGGCACGCTGGGGGAACCAATCAGAGGAGTGCAAGGAGGGAAGGCGAAATCTCTTTGCGATTCCATTCTATCCCGGGCAGGGAAGATGGAAAGATCAAGCATGCAGGTCTGTACCCGACAAACATGGACTTACGGTAGCAGTTCCTTGCTGTGCTGACTGAGCTGCAAACCTTGCCACATGGTTTATAATAGGAGAGAAATTTGTTGGCCCATAAAGTCGGAGCTGAGGCAGTGCCTGGCGATAAGCATCCACAATTCCTTGGATCCCTATGCAACAAGACAACCTGAATTACCAGAAAAGCCTTAACATGTAACTGTCTTGCTACAGCCGCCTCTCCCATGGAATATCTATACACAACCTAATGGACAGGTCACAAACAGCAGGCAGTATTATGCATGGCAAGGTGGCCCCATGTGCACAAGAGCATAAGCAGAGTGTCTAGTGGGAACCTGCAGAGAACTGGTCGGGTGTCCTGCAGTCTGCTCCCATCTTGAACTTGCCAAAAGATTTTCCAAGAAGCTCCACGGGTTAGTGCTACCGACGTAATGCAGCTGCTAGGAGCTTCATCTACAAAGGGAAAGGTTTGTAGCTGACAGACTGGTGTGTGCTTAGGCTGGGGCATTGACAGGCGAGGCAATTACAAACTCATGCGGAGACACTCACAGGACTAAGGCTCTCTACAGGGCTGGCTTCAGGGGACAACACAGGGGTAAGCAGGGAAAGAGATCCTGGCAATGCAGCAGGCAACCATGTTCACTACAGGAAGGGACACCTGGGCTCACCCACAGAAATTCACAGATTTGTAATTTTCTATTGGCCCAGACAAGACAGAAACACTGAAGTTTCTTAAATGTAAGGAGGGTGCTAAGTACTGAATAAGAGGGAATGAGAGAGTCTTTGCTGCAAGGGCTTCATAATCCAACTCAAAAAGAACAACTGAAAAGATTGCAGATGAGCTACTGTTGAACAACGTGGCTTCTGAGAGCAAAAGATATAACCCTCAATAATTGTAAAAGCTGCGTTTCCAAAAGAATGAGTATTTAGTGAGTATGTGGTGAAGAAATGAGTTTTCAAATACTCCAGATTCATAGGCATCCACAAACTAAGACCTCTACTGCCAGAAAGAGCAAATGTGATTTCTGTGGAGATAAAAAGCCTGAACAATGTAAACCAGCAGTTCTTATTTAAGAAACATTAACAGACAAAGGTGTGCTTACCCTGACAATAGGGGTTGTTGGGGTTAAAGTTCAAGGCAAATTCATGAGAAACCTGGAAAAGAGAACAGTTACAGCTGTTTGGCGAAAACCTGATGTGCACACAAGTGCTGGCAGAAGTCTGAGAGACCTACCTGCCAGTTTGGAGGAACCTGAGCTCCGAACCCAAACGCAGGAAACAGCTTATCTCTGCAACAGAAAGGGAAACAATATGAAGACTGAAAAACTGGGATGTGTAATACCATGTTGATATCCACCCCCCTTTGCCTCTTCTATTCACTGCTTCAACTGAAGGAAAGCGAATGCTGCATAGGATCCAACCCTGCTCCCACCGAAAGCAGCAGGAGATCGTGCAGGTCCCCTGAAAGCGTGCTGCTGGGGCGCAGTGCAGTGAAGCCTGAAAGGAGGAGCTCAACTCCCTGTTGAGCACAAGACCAAACCCCTCATGCAGCTGTTTCTGTTCACATAAGGCCTGCGCCTGCCTACAATTTAGCTCCAGGGGCTTGCATGAGCAGCAGGACTCCCCCCAGCATTGAGAGAGAGAGGTAGGGGCAATGACATGGGGATGCAGCTAAGAGCTGCTGAACTGTGCAATATAAAGGAACACACGTGCAGCAAGACCAGCCTGCATGGGCAGGTGAGCTCCGACCCACGTGATCAAATACAGGCAGTCCCCGACTTACGCGGATCCGACTTATGTCGGATCCGCACTTACGAACGGGGCTTTTCTCGCGCCGGAGCTCGCGGGCGGCGGGACCGCCACCTGCCACCGCGTCCTCCGGGGCGAGAAAAGCTGCTCCGGGTCTCCCTGGTGTGCTGGGGGGGACTCCCCAGCACAGCAGGGAGACCCAAGCAAAGCCGCACAGGCGGCAGGACCCTGCTGCCCGTGCGGCTTTGCTCCTTTGCCCCAGAGCAAAGCCGCACAGGCGGCAGGGTCCCCCGCCTCTGCGGCTTTGCTCCAGTCTCCCTGCTGTGCTGGGGGGTGGGGGGGGAGTTCCCCCCAGCACAGCAGGGAGACCAGAGCAAAGCCGCACAGGCGGCGGGACCCCGCTGCCCGTGCGGCTTTGCTCCTTTGCCACGGAGCAAAGTCGCAGAGGCGGCGGGACCTCTGCGCCTCCGCGGCTTTGCTCGGGTCTCCCTGGTCTGCTGGGGGGGGAAGGGGGCGCAGCTAGTGCGCCCCCCCCCCCCCAGCAGACCAGGCTTTTGTTGCGGGACGCCTGGGGTAGAGCAGCTGGGGTGCTGCTGGGTTGGTCCTGCGGGGACCTACCCGGCAGCGCCCCAGCTGTTCTGTCCCAGGAGTCCAGATTCAGCCGCTGTTGAAACTGATCAGTGGCTGATTCCAGGAAGCCGGGGGCAGAGCAACTCTGCCTAGGGCTTCCTGTAGTCAGCCGCTGATCAGTTTCAGCAGCGGCTGAATCTGGAGCCAGTTCCGACTTACATACAAATTCAACTTAAGAACAAACCTATAGTCCCCTATCTTGTACGTAACCCGGGGACTGCCTGTAGTCTGATGTCTGCATAACACGCGGGAAAACATAAGAACATAAAAATGGCCGTACTGGGTCAGACCAAAGATCCATCTAGCCCAGTATCCTGTCTGCCGACAGTGGCCAGCACCAGGTGCCCCAGAGAGGGTGGACCGAAGACAATGATCAAGCGATTTGTCTCCTGCCATCCCTCTCCAGCCTCTGACAGACGGAGGCCAAGGACACCATTTTATCCCCTGGCTAATAGCCTTTTATGGACCTAACCTCCATGAAATTATCTAGCTTCTCTTTAAATTCTATTATAGCCTCCTCTGGCAAGGAGTTCCGCAGGTTGACTACACGCTGTGTGAAGAAGAACTTTCTTTTATTAGTTTTAAACCTGCTACCCATTAATTTCATTTGGTGTCCTCTAGTTCTTCTATTTAGGGAACTAATAAATAACTTTTCTTTATCCGCCCTCTCCACACCACTCATGATTTTATAGACCTCTATCATATCCCCCCCTTTTCTAAACTGAAAAGTCCCAGTCTCTTTAACCTCTCTTCATATGGGACCCATTCCAAACCCCTAATCATTTTAGTTGCCCTTTTCTGAACCCTTTCCACGGCCAAAATATCTTTTTTGAGGTGAGGAGACCACATCTGTACACAGTATTCAAGATGTGGGCGTACCATAGTTTTATACAGGGGCAGTAAGATATTCTGGGTCCTATTTTCTATCCCTTTCCTAATAATTCCTAGCAACCTATTTGCCTTTTTGACCGCCGCTGCACAGTGCGTGGAAGTTTTCAGAGAACTGTCCATGATAACTCAGCAATTCCTGCATCAAGCCCAACCACTTCTGGTGGAAGCAGAGCCCCTTTCATGAGGGCATCCCAGCTTGGTGGGCAGATTTCAAGGGATGGGGAATGTGCCACATTCCTTGGCAATGGTTAATCGCACTCCCTGCTAAACATCTGCACCTGGTTTCTGGATTGACAGTGTCTAGCCTGAATCTGTGGACACCTCTCTAATCTTTCTTGTCACTCAGACCCACAACTGTGGGGCCGCCTTCGTCTCCAGCCTCCCATGGGCCTCACATCAGGCCAACTACATACTGTAAAACTTTCTGCATATTATTAAGATGGCCTCTCCTATTCATCTGTGCAGCTAAAACTCTCCTGCTTCTCCACAGCTCACATCAGTAACTGCAACAGCCTTCTCCCTGGCCTAGACAAACGCGACTGTGTCCCACTGACATCCATCCAGGATGCTGCTGCAAAGACCACTGCCTTAGCCCACAGACTATTTCACCTCTCTCACTGCTTCCCTCATCTCTGCTGTATCACACACGCCCATGGTCTGCACTCTCAAGGCCTTTCCCAGCCGCTCTCCACCCTCCCCACCATCTCCTAACTCAGTAATGACAGGGCACACGGCACATTTCCTGGACCGCACTGTGATCCAGTAGCCTAGGAAGGGGTGATTGGGGCTGCTGCAGAATGGTTGAGAATTCCAGCCAATCTCCCAGGTCACACGCTGCGCCAGACGAAACACCAATGATATTTCAGATTGAGAGAGAACTAAAGCCAGACAGAGCTCATCAAAACTGCAGTGCTGGAGAGCACATTTCCCGCTGAATTAAGACCTGAACAAGCATGGCATTCAGGCTTGAAATACTTCCTAGCAACAGAAGATTAAACTACGTTGTCAGCAGCATAATAGATTAGCCCATAGCCCATGACTGCCAACCCTTAGATTTCACATTTCTTAGAAGTCTGCAGATGAGTCTGTGAATGGGACAAGAGAGAAGTGAGATATGCTTTATGCAAGGGGGTTATGATCTACTGAGTATGAACATCCCATTCATATGCACGTATCAGTTCTGTAAAGGAGGTATCTCTATTTCATACTGTGCTGCTTTGGGTCACTTGCAGTCCCTGAAATGTCAGGGACAAGGAGAAAGCCACACAGGGCTTGATGGGCCATCGGCGAGGATAATGGACTGTGAATAGGCTGGGCCCACTCATGGACTGGGAGGGGGTGCTGCAAAGTCAGGTCATCTGGCCATTAGGGATGTAAAAAAAGTTTTAAAACCAGTAACCATTAAAAATCCTCGTGGTTACACAGTTAACCATTTCTGGCTGGGCAGGGCTAGGGAAGGAAGGATGGTGGAGGGGTGCCCTGCAGCTCCTGAGGAGCCACCTACCACCCCATGGGCTGGCAGCAGGTTCCCCAGGAGCCATTGAGCACCTGCAAGGCAGAAGAGTTTAACCATAAGACAAACCAAGAAGCTGACGCTCTTACATTGCTACTGGTCACCTGATACTAACTCACTCATAAGAACAGCCGGATTGGGTCAGACCAAAGGTCCATCTAGCCCAATATCCTGTCTTCCGACAGCGACCAATGCCAACTGCCCCAGAGGGAGTGAACCGAACAGGGAACCATCAAGTGATCGCTCCCCTGTTACCCATTTCTAGCCTGTGACAACCAGAGGCCAGGCCCACCATTCCTACTCACCCTGGCTAATAGCCACTGACGGACCTAACCTCCATGAATTTATCTAGCTACTCTTTGAACGTGTTAGAATCCTGGCCTTCACCACATCCTTGGTCTGCTGAACTGCTCCCCACTGAATGGGGAAATCCAACAAATGTTCCCCACCTATTCTATGTAAGAATGGGGAAGAACACCATGCCTCCCTTCCACTGGCTCCACCTCTGCCTCCCCTCCACAGATATACCTGACAATGCCTAGAAATAGAAGGGCTGCAACTGAAGGAGGGGAGGGTGGACTGCAGGTGCTAGGCCAAGAGATCCCTGGCCTGTGAAGGCCTTTATCTGAAACAATTACTAGGGTGAGAAGTTGATATTTGTAACCAGTTCTTAGTGAATCTAGCTTAGATTGTGAGCTTTGTATTCTTTTCTTAGTAATCGCTTTGACCACTTAAAATCCAAATGTTCATAGTTAATAAACATATCTGTGAGGGTTAGCTGTGTTAGTCTGTGACTTTAAAGAAACAACTAATAGCCCTGTAGCACCTTAGAGACTAACAAATATAAATACAATATATATCTATATAAAGAGAATGAATCATGAGCATTTGTGGGCAAAACCCACTTCCTCAGCTGAGCAGAGAGATGAGATCATCTGAAGAAGTGGGTTTTGCCCACAAAAACTCAGCAAGACGAGGTTAAAGAGGGCCCAGGCTGATCGAAAGGGGGTGGGTCAGTGGTGTCCGAGCACCTTAGGTGACATTTCAGTGGTCCCGACCCATCACAAAATCTTTTACGTACGTGTCATAATCCTGGATCACATTCCCCACACTCCAGATGGCAGTCAGGTATTCGTTTATCCCATTTGGACTGATGTAGTGAAGAGAATCCGGTGACTTTGGATCTCCATTGGAGCCAGTGAAGTCTATACCCACCTGTTTAAGATTAAGACAGCAGGTCATTGAAGTGTAAGTGAGAAAGAAAATGCTTATCTCCAGGACCAGCTCAGCTAGCCCAGCACTTCTGCACATGCAGATTGGCAAAAGTCTCCCCAGTACTGCTCTGGGACCCTTCTGTTCCCTAGGAGTCCTAGGCAAGCACTGGCATCTGAGATACACCTGCAGGGCACAAGTCTGCACGGCACCCTGGTCCCAGTCTTGCTTAATGCTAGCCTAAAAATTACATTACCTGATAAGAGATGAAGAAATGCCCCGCCCATTAGTTACTGTGAGCTGCTAATGACAATCAACCAAAGGAATTACTTTCTTCTGATAGGGTTGTCAACGGGTAACCAGTAACCTGCTTACCGGGGAATGGTTAACCATTAGCCAGGAGCAGCCCACCACGGGGCCAAAGGCAGCCAGGCTGGAGCAGCCCTTTTCACCCCCGCCACCTCCATGGACTCAGTTATCTGGTTAAAATTAACATTTAACTGGCTAACTAAACCAACGGGATTTTACATCCCTATCTTCTGACTTTTACTGCCCGGATCAGCTCACTGAAATACAGCCATTAAAGAGGACGCTGCCCAGGCAAAACTGCCAGGTTATTCTGTAGTCATTTACAAAGACATGAAGGAGGTGCACCACTCACTGTGAAGTTAATCTGGCAGCCTCCCATGATGTAATCCAGGAAGGAGTAGTCCGTTTCAATCTAAAAGAACAAATACTCAGGGTTGCATCTCCTCTCCTACAGGAAAAGGAAAGTTGGAGGTTCGCTAGACAAGCTTACCTTGCAGGATTTTATCCTAACAATTCCAGAGTTTTTGTAGCTCTTTTTCTTTTGTCTTTTGCCAGGGTGAATGCATTCAAACTCCACCTACAGGATGCAAGGCACAAAGCTCAGATCATTGACACGCTCACCTGAAGAAAGCAGTGGAGGAATTTAAACCGGGGGGGGGGGGGGGGTGTTATTCAACTCAGCCCTCCCCTCCAAAACCTGTGAAATCAGTGGGGTTTTTAAACACCAGCATAGCAAAAAGACGTAGATTTTAACCACTCTGACACGTGCTCTCTTTCAACAACCACATTTTACAAATGGTCAGATTTCCTCAGAAATAGTCTCATGAAGGTAGAGATAAGTCAGCTATGCAGTGAGGACACTTCTGGCCTGTCTCCGGGAGTCTGCTGTGCTGGAGTGAACAAGAGAGGGAAGCTACTAGGCTTCAGCCTGAGTCTCCAGAGACGCAGGAAGTAGAGATGATGAACACATTGCATAGGAACTAGACAAAAGAGCAGCAGAATATCTTCTGGAGAGGGAGCTGCAAAGGCACCCGAAGTTACAGGCTGGGGTGCTCTGAGTGCAAAATGTATTTACTTTTCTAGAATGTGTGTTAATGACATTGCAGCACAAATAAAATACGCCACACTAGCACTGCTCAACAGTCTCTCGCAAAACCCTTTGCAGTGAGTTATGGCCATCTCAGCTGAATAAATGGTGAAAAAAGAAATAGCTCACCAGAGAGCTGCCACCTGCTTTCTGCAGCTGAGACAGGTTAGTTTCAAAGCTGCCTATCAAGTCATGTGACCCATCACTATCATAATCTGTACAATGTACCTGAAAGGAAAGAAACAGCAGGCAATGGACAAAGGTGCTGTATCAGGGAGAATTTCAGCTGCTCACCAAATGATCTCTCGCTTCCAACAGCTTTGCAGTGATGCAAGTAAACTCCCCTATCAAATCAGAACTGGTGCTGTCATCCATATCACTAACTGAAACCTGACAGTGAAAGAGACACTCAAAGTGAATCCTGGTTAGAGATGAAGATATTGCTAACTCACCAGTTTAGCTAATGGGAAATTAAATGCAACTCGCATGCATAGCAGAAGTTTTGCTTCAACTGGCATGTCTACCCAATTAAACAGATCTGCTTTGCTAGACTATTGAATATGATTTACTTTTACGTAGGTCCCGAGGTATAAACATGATTTTAGTCTGTAGAAGGTGCTCACTTGGAATATGGGGAAAGCAGCAATAAGAAAGCTGTATCCAACATCTTCCAGTCTTTCATATTTACTTACATAAAAAAAGTCATAGGGATGGTATTGGAGACTGGCAGCTCCACAGAGCAGAACCTCGCCTGCTTTCCTCCATATTTTGCACAGTACCAAGCAGACTATCACATTTAGATCAGCCTGGAGACCTGATTCCCCAGTGATAATGCCAATGTAAGAGACCATGGCATTCAGAACATGCTAAGACCTACATCAGTCATTGCCCCATGTAAGGTTACCCACTAGAAAGCAGTATGTAGGAGGGCTTAATATGCACAAAACACACAAGCCCAGTGAGTGGCACAGACAAATGGAACAGCCAGCCACTTTGAATGGTATGGGGCTGCTCCTTGCCTGAGGGTCCCGACAGGGTGGGTTGCAGGCCAGATCTGAGGTTTACATTGTACCATCACCTTGCTCAGCATCAGCAGTCTGATGCAGCACTCAATAAGCCTCTCAGCTATGTTTCAGATAAGGACGGAAAGCCTGATCATTCAGTCTGTGGATCAGCCATGAGAAAAGAACGTGGGAAATTTCACTTTTGCATTTCTTGACCTACTTTAAATTTGATACATGATATTGCATTAACATAGGCTTGGCATTTAATAAAAATGATCTCTTATTTGCTAGTGTTTAAATTTTTAAACAACTTTTCTAGATGAGAACAAACTGAACAGCTTAATAATTACGTAATAAATTGATGTCAACCCAGAGGTGGTAACTTTCAATTGCAAAGGAAGAAGATATTGAAAACAATCACTTAAGCATTTCCAGGACCTCACCTTTATTGGTTTATTGAAGTCCCCTCCACAGAAAGTCTGCAAGGGAACACTAAACTTCCTCCAGCATGGATTTAAATTGTTCTTAATCACCTGTAAGGTAACATGCCACATGCAAATCATTATGAACCTTAATGTGGTCAAAAATCAAGAGAGCAGCCCCATGCCCCCAGGGAGCCAGCTGGTGCCCCACACTGCAGGCTCTGCAGTATAAAGCTTTGTACCACAGAGCCTGCTGGCCTCACTCCCGGGGACCCAGCTGCGTGGCAGGCTCTGCAGCATAAGCTTTATACTGCACAGCCTGCAGTGCAGGGCAGCAGCTGGCTCCTTGGGAGCCAGTGTGGACTGGAAGACAGCTTTTAAGCTGGCTCTTGCCTGCCATCTTGCTCCCAGGGAGTCAATTGTTGAGCCAGCTCCTGGTGTGTACCAGCTCCCAGCCCCACTCCCAGGGAGCTGGCGGCTGCTTGTGTGGCAGGCTCTAATACAGAGCCAGCAGCATGCGGGGGCAGCCAGCTCCCTGGGAGCAGGGCGGGACACTCTGTGTGTGAACGTTAACCGATAACCCCAGGCTTATCTGTAACTGGTTATACTATTACATCCCTGCTCCCTGAACAACGTTAGTTATGTGGACAGACACACTCTTCTGTCCATATAGCTGCATCTATGCTGGTGCTTTTGCCAGCAGAGCTACGTGGGTCAGAGCTGGGAAGTGGGCTCACACCCCTAACCAACACAGCTATGTTGATAACAATTTTAAATACAGATCACGCCTCAGGCTGTGAACCTCTCAGATTTTGCATGCTGAAGGCAGGTCTATACAACAAGCTCTGCACAGGTGCAGCTACACCACTATGGTGTACACTAGGAATGTGAAGGCTTAACTGGAGGCTTCCCGGTAAAAGTTAACCAGTGGGGCTGGAGCAGCTCCCTGACCTTTAATCAATTAACCAATATGTTTAACCAGTTAGCCAATTTAATGGGATTTTACATCCCTGGTGCAGACGCTTTCTGCAGAAACAGAAGGGGTTTTTCCATTGCTGCAGTAAATCTACCCTCTCGAGCAGCAGTAGCTGCAGCGGGTGCTAGATCAATGTACCTCATTACAGGGGTCTGAGAATCTCCAGAGCCCCGAGCAATGTAGCTAGGTCAGCCTAAATACATGCAGGGGTGGGCCTGATTAATACCTGAATGAGACACCCTGTAAAACACAGGTACTGCATAAAGCAAGTGCTTACAGCTCAGCAGGTGCACTCTTTCCTCTGAGCTTGAGCCAATACTCCAACCCCAGTAGGGGACACTGCATCTTGCTGCAGATTAAACATTAAAAACCCTACCATATGACCATTAGGGTGCCTCTATTCCTGTTAAAGAGCCATAGATCCTTTGACATTAAACATACAGGTTCGTATTTGTGATGCAAAAGCTTAGTAGATACTAAAATTAGTTGCTGTCAAATCACAGCAATATTCTATCCCCCACAGCACAGCATGCTCTCCCTTTTCAGGCAATGGAAGCAGAACCAAATGCCAGAGAAGTTTGCATCAGTGTGCAAACCTTACCTCTGACCTGTAGACAAGCTGCCATTTTCCGCCTTCACTCTGCTTGTACAACTCCAAAAACGGATCCGATTTGCCCAAAAAATCCTGTGTGCATAAAAAATAGAGTAATCAACCCCTCGTGCTTCACGCAAATGATAAAAGTATGAGAAAGCAATTCAGAAGTAACCGTAATGCGACCTGCTCACAGACTATGTGTTTGACATCTGCCCTGTTTACAATTGGAGTCATTCCCTCCTCCTTCCGTTAGCTGTCCGAACAGGAGACTCAGACTGATCGCCTGATTTTCCTCAAAGACTCCCTCTTCCCTCATCACTGACAGAACCATTGTGCTCTCTCCCTGATAGGTTGTCACCTTTGATTCAACTCTTTCTAGACCCAAATATCCAGCCCACTTCTTCCTATGTAAAACAGCAACCTCTGGTCCTTCCAGTACCCACACAGCACAGGTCCTCCTCCAGGCGCCTCTGTGGCCTGGACTTTTGCACCCCTGCTCAAGTCTATTTACAGCACTGCAGCTATTTCCCAACTCAGCATCTGGCTCAAGCACGTAGCTCTCCTCTTCCCAAGTCTTTCCCACAGGCCTTCCCTGTCCATGGAAAAAAGAAGCTTATTGCTTTGAGACAGAAAGCCTGACCCTCTTGGCAGATATTGCACCTGGACACGCTGTGAGCTTCCCCTAAGCAGTAGAGGCAATGCTGGTCGTCACTGTTTATTTACCAAGCAGGATCACAGGCAAGAGTCAAAGTCAGAAACCCAACATTCTGAGTAGGGATGTAAGTGGCCAGTCAACTGCCTGATAAGTCTAGGCTTATCGAATAGTCGAGTCATTACGACTAGTTGCTTCCCCTTACTTGCTGCCTCCGAGACAGAAGCAGCATGGTGGAGGAGAGGGGGAGCAGGAGCCAGTGCTGGAGGAAGCCGGCTTAAAAGCTGGTTCCCCCAGCACCATCTCTGAGGGCGAGCAGAGGAGCCAAAGGTGCAGTGGGGGAAAACGGCACTAGCAGGGACTGAAGCAGACAGCTCTTACCACATTTAAAAGGCAAAGGTGCAGTGGGGATAGCGAGTCCCCCCACATTGACTAATCAAGCAGTGATAGGAATTCCATCAACTATCGACTTGCTGATTAAGTGAGATGTAACATCCCTAGTTCTGAGCATAGTTCAGTACCCGTACAAGGAAAGGACAGGAGGGCGATAGAAAAACAAGGCCCAGATCTGAATACTACAAACTATAATAAAACTTTAAAACTATGCACAATGATCTGTTTAAAGAGGTATCAGATGAGGACACAAGTTTCGACTGGGTCCTTACAGCAGTGAGAAGGAACTGGAGGAATGGAGTGTGCCCTGTACTTCGCCTCAGACAGAAGCAGAAAGCAAGCCAAGGCACATTTGTGGACCTACTTAAATTCCCCTACTCTGGGCACATGATGCATGTGATTAGCCCTCAGTGGAACGCAATAGGGACCATCACTCGAAGAAGCAGCTAGACATTATAGCATATCTACTTGTGATACGCCTGCATACCATGTTTTGAGAGAATATACCATGTTTTAAAAAGATATTGTTCCATAATTAAAGGCTGCCCTGTCAAAGAAAATTTCAGCCATAGCCAATTTGAAGAGATTTCCTTACACACATGACAGTGACACAGAAAATTTTAAGGAAATAAAAGTTAACATAGTACAGTTCACACCAATAGCCCAACACTTTTTGACAAAAACAAAAAATGTTCATCCATATTCAACTATTCATATTTAGTGTTGCATTCTAATGTTGTAATCAGATAGTTCCACAATAATAATCTTGTAAAGTACATGTATTTTATCGTATTTATTCCATCTTTCCATATCTTGCATGGTCTTATACAGTGTTTCTTAAACTGTGTTATGAGGCAGTTGGAGGTGTGCTGCGGAGAACAGAGCTCAAAATGGCCACCCTTAAAGGGGTAGGTGACTTTTTTTTTGGCTTAACTCCCCCCTCCCCTTTTTTTTTTGGCTTAACTCCCCCACCCCTTTTTTTTGCTCAACAAAAAATCCTTTGTGTTCCTAATAAAAAAAATTATTGTTTGGTGTTTCTCGGTCTTAAAAAGTTTAAGAAACACTGGTCTTATATGTCTTTGTTAACACTGATAGGAACCCAACAGGATGAAAGGAGCAGTCTGGAAACATGAGACGGAAGGTGGATTAGTTTTTTTGTAGGGTAGGCAAGGGTGGACTCCAAAGTCTGGATAACTAGGAGAGACTGCAGATAAGGATTCAAAACTCAACTCTGAACCTTTGAACAAAGGGTAGGAATGGTAAATTTTCAGAATGGAGAGGGGTAACTAGTGGTGTCCCCCCAAGGGTCAGTCCTGGGACCAATCTTGTTCAACTTATTCATAAATGATCTGGAGAAAGGGGTAAGCAGAGAGGTGGTAAAGTTTGCAGATGATATTAAACTGTTTAAGATAGTCAAGACAGAAACAGACTGTGAAGAACTTCAAAAAGATCTCACCAAACTGAGTGATTGGGCAACAAAATGGCAAATTAAATTTAATGTGGATAAGTATAAAGTAATGCACGTTGGAAAAAATAACCCCAAGTATACGTACAGTAAGATCGAGCCTAATTTGGGTATGACAAATCGGGAAAGAGATCTTGGAGTTATCGAGGATAGTTCTCTGAAAACTTCCACACAGTGTGCAGCAGCGGTCAAAAAGGCAAATAGCATGTTAGGAATTATTAAGAGAGAGATAGAAAATAAGACACAGAATATCTTACTGCCCCTGTATAAAACTATGGTACGCCCACATCTTGAATACTGTGTACAGATGTGGTCTCCTCACCTCAAAAAAGATATTTTGGCCATGGAAAGGGTTCAGAAAAGGGCAACTAAAATGATTAGGGGTTTGGAATGGGTCCCATATGAAGAGAGGCTAAAGTGATCGGGACTTTTCAGTTTAGAAAAGAAGAGACTAAGGGGGGAAAAGATAGAGGTATATAAAATCATGAGTGGTGTGGAGAGGATGAATAAAGAAAAGTTATGTATTAGTTATTATTTAAAAGGTATTTATTATAAATGTATTATTTATTAGAAGAACTAGAGGACACCAAATGAAATTAATGGGTAGCAGGTTTAAAACTAATAAAAGAAAGTTCTTCTTCACACAGCATGTAGTCAACCTGTGGAACTCCTTGCCAGAGGAGGCTGTGAAGGCTAGGACTATAACAGAGTTTAAAGAGAAGCTAGATCATTTCATGGAGGTTAGGTCCATAAAAGGCTATTAGCCAGGGGATAGAAATGGTGTCCCTGGCCTCTGTTTGTCAGAAGCTAGAGATGGATGGCAGGAGACAAATCGCTTGATCATTGTCTTCAGTCCACCCCCTCTGGGGCACCTGGCGCTGGCCACTGTTGGCAGATAGACTACTGGGCTAGATGGACCTTTGGTTTGACCCAGTACGGCCGTTCTTATGTTGAAGTCCTCCAGTTGTTGCTTAATACATTTAATATATTTACCGTACATCAACTTTCAATTCTCCCTCAAGGATGTTTGTTCAGGTAAACTGCCCATTATCAAGGTTGCATCTCAATGAAATCAACCTGAATTAAAGGCAAGGTCAGACTCAAAAGCGTAGGTTGACAACTTTCTATGTGACATCACATTCAGACTGTAAATAGCATGTTTCCTGTTCAAGCAATTTCTACATATAAGTAATTCCTCTTCTGCACTGTTCTCCTGATTTGAGGAAAAATCAGGACATACACATAGCAAGTAGAACTGAATTCCTTCTTAGTGCAAGTTCTGGGGAGAGCTACACAAAGATGTGTAACTGTGTAAGAGTCAATTACCTTTTTGTCCAAGTTCTGTGCTTCAATATCTAGACTGACAACTCTTGTGTCTTTAATCTCTTCTGCTGAGATCTGTATTACGAGACCGTAAAGACAAATTAATCTCCAATGGAGTTTAGCAGACACTTAGGCACAATGAAAGGATCATAGAACACTAGGACTGGAAGGGACCTCGAGAGGTCATCGAGTCCAGTCCCCTGCCCTCATGGCAGGACCCAGTACTGCATAGACCATCCCTGATAGACATTTATCTAACCTGCTCTTAAATATCTCCAGAGATGGAGATTCCACAACCTCCCTAGGCAACTTAGGACATTGCTTCTGGTTGTAAATTTTGTTTTTTGCACACACATAAGTCAAGTAACATAATTTAACACTGCCGAAAAGCAAACTTTAAAATTAATTTACCCAAAATTAATTTATTTAACCAATGAAATGTAATTCTATATAAAACAAAGGTGAAAGTAAGTTGGTGCACCCCAGCAAGGAAGTGGCTGGCTTGGGGTGAGGTTCTGATCCAGCCCATCCCTGTCCTCCTCCCCCACCTAGAGCTGACGCTGGCAACTGGGGCCAACGGTGCGCTGGGCTGGCAGCTGGGAACTCAGGGGCACTGCAGGAGCCCTCACCTCCCTAACTCCTTTTCTGTGCCTATGGATGCTACCCTCATTGTTCCCATTTGATCAGGAGCAGCATGGTTAAGGGTCACCAATCGGGGCTGCCCCAGCCCCCCACCCACATTTCACCCTAAACATACCCACCAAAATGCCTGCCCTAACTCCTATATCCCAGCTTTTGCCCTGCGCACCCCACCCTCAGCTCCCTGCCCTAAACTCCCTTGTAAAATTTAAGTGTGGGTTACAGTGCAAGTACTGTTGTACGGCACACACATGCCCCGAGTGGGGATGTGATACAACTGTATCTGTAACAAATTTAACCTACTTTCACCCGATATAAAGCAACAAGGTCTTTCATTCTTTTAGGGACATATACAAAGCACACTTACCGTAATGTTGCCTTTCCCTGCTGGCTTTCCTTTCTTCAACTCCAAAGGCCGAGTAAGTGTTTTACTGGACACAATCTACAGCCAAATGAAGGCATACAGAATGATGCAGTTAGACACAGAAAACAAGGAGTCCTGTGGCACCTTAAAGATTAAACAGACTTATCTGGGCATAGGCTTTCATGGGCAAAAACCCACTTCATCATACATATGATGAAATGGGATTGTGCCCACAAAAACTTATGTCCTAATAAATGTGTTCATCTTTAAGGTGCTGTAGGACTCCTTGGTGTATCTTCAGATAGAGACTAACACGGCAATCCCTCCGATACAGAAAACACAGTAATGCTTCAAGAGTAAAATTCCCCAAATCACCTAAGTGACGAAGTCCCTAAATTCCATTTTCAAAAGTAACCTATTCCTCTTAGGCGCTTCAGCATCACTACAAGTCAATGGGACTTATGCTTTTAAATCACTAAGGCCCTTTTGCAAATTTTACGTCTCCTAAAACTATAATTTCTGGGGCTACAGTATTCCAGTTCTGACTTCCAGTGACATCCCTTGAAATCTAACCCTTACATTCCTTTTAGCTCTAATTTTTGCCTCACCAAAACACTTTGAGACACTGATATTTTACTTTAAGGATCCAAGAAATCCCAGGAATAGAAAAAGGCCATTCAGCATGCAGGGTCGGTTTTAATATATCTAACCCTCTCCTTCCTACTTGTAGGCTGAACAGCCAACCCTCTTCTCCAGACATGGAAGAGTAGATGGGGCTCCAATACTCATTCCTTCTCTGCTGCAATCACCTTCCCTTTTCACACAAAGGCAACTAAACATCCAAGTCATGTTGTTGGGGTTCCCAATTACCTCAGGCTCCTCACCTGTTCAATTATATTCCAGGATATTTGATGGTCTCCCCATTTTGAGCACTTTATAACAAGCCATCTATATTTTCTGGACTTAGAACTTTTAAACATTTTTGTTCCAGGTATGTGTTTTCCAGGACACATTTGTGTGCTATCAAACGTGATTAATCAGGATAGAAAACATTGTTTCTCCCTTTGATTTAAAAGAGGGCATGCAAAGCATACCTTAAATATAGGCTTGTGACTTTTTAGGTGAGGGAGCTTTATTATAACACATACAGAAAGCCCGAACCAAGTTGTCTGTCTGAAGTTCCCAGGTACAAGACAAGCAAGAAAAATAATCTAAGAAAAAATGAGATGTCTTGTCCCCTGGTTTTGCTAGTGACTGCTGGGGGAGAGAAGGGGTGTAACAACACATATACACACTCAGCTATCATACCCTTCTCTTCAAAGTGATAATCAGTCAAGCTAAACAGATGTTAAAAAATTACTCTACATTTTATAATTATCCGTGCACCCATGAGTCTGTTCAAGAACTGCTCCTAAACAGTAAGAGCTAGGACCACTACATTTGGTATACAGCTTCCTCTTATCATAACTTAAATCAAGGTAAGGATCTGGTTGCACCAGGACAACGGGATGAGCCTGGTATTTGATTGCTTCTCATAAAATGAAAAGGGAGGGGTCTGGTAAAAGGGACAGTTATACTGTGAAATGACCACAAGCGCAGCAAGGGGTCAGAGATAGGGACCAAGACAGCTATAACCCCATTGGGCCAGCAGGGGGAAGAGGTGGAAAAAAAAAGGACAGTTATCTACTATAAATTTCAGAGAGTTTGTCTGTGTGACTAGGTCTAGACTACGGGGCTTTATCAGAAAAATCTACGCAAATTGCGCTCTGCAATTTGTGTAGCTTTTTCCAATCACTTTTGCAGAAGCTTTTCTGCCATTTGGCCCAGTCTAGACGGGGCCAAATGGTGGAAAAGCCTCCTCTTTCGGCGGAGCCCTTATGGCTTGTCAAACAAGGTATACAGGGCTCCCCGAAAGAGCATGTTTGCTCTTCCGCAAAAAAACCCAAAAAACAGAAGAGCAAACGTTTTCCTTGGACGCGGTGGGGTTTTTGAGGAAGCGAGGGCATGTGCCTAACAGACACCGACAGCACAAGGAGCCACTGTGGTGCATGTGTGGCACAGCAGGGCACTGCTAGAAAAATCTCCGGTCACCAGCACTAGCTCCCCAGAGTGGAGCACCCACAGGAACTTCACTCGAAGAAGAACCCTGTCTTCAAAAGCACTTGCAACCACTTGCAGCTTGGTATCATCTGCAAACTTAATAACTGAGCTCTCTATGCCAATATCTAAATTGTTGATGAAAGCATTGGACAGAACCAGTCCCAAAACTGACCGCTGTGGTACCCTACTTGATATGCCCTTCCAGCATGACTCTGAACCATTAAATAACTACTTGCTGAGAACAGTTATCCAGCCAGTTACACACCCACCTTACAGTAGCCCCATCTAGGTTTTATTTTCCTGGTTTATTGATAAGAAGATCATGCGAGACCATATCAAATGCCTTACTGAAGTCTACGTATACCACATCCACTGCTTCTCCCTTATCCACAAGACTTGTTTTCCTATCAAAGAAAGCTATCAGATTGGTTTGACGTGATTTGTTCTTTACAAATCCATGCTGGCTGTAACCTATCACCTTATTATCTTCCAGATGTTTGCAGATGAATTCCTTAATTACTTGCTCTGGTATCTTCCCTAGCAAAGAAGTTAAACTGACTGGTCTGTATTTTCCTGGGTTGTTCTTATTTCCTTTTTTATATAAGGACACTATATTTGCCCTTTTCCAGTTTTCTGGAATCTCTCCTGACTTCCATGATTTTTCAAAGATGATAGCTAAAGGCTCAGATACCTCCTCTGTCAGCTCCTTGAGTATTCTAGGATGCATTCCATCAGGCCCTGGTGACTTGCAGACTTCTAACTAAGTTGGAACTGGACTTTTAATATTCCATTCATCTGAAGATAGGGAAGCTTGCTTTTATTTACAAGTTTGGGAGCCATCACAAAGGTAGGAATAAAGACATTACCTGGTTAGCACACTACCTTCCACATCCTAATGACTTAACCAACCAAACAATAGACAATTTGCACCTTCTCGATCAGCTTCTTGTAACATGAACACTCTAATGCACTATTTTTTCCCTTCCTTCCCCCCCCATCCCCTATTTATTTTAGAACTGGACTTTTAATACTCCGTTCATCTGAAGAAGTGTGTTGTATCCACAAAAGCCCATGATACCATCTACATGTTTTGTTAGTCTTTAAGGTGCTGCTAGACTATTCACTGTTTTTTAAAGTTTTTCCAGTTACAGACCAACTCAACTACCCCTCTGTAACTTTTCTAATTTTTAATTTGTTTTTTTTTATTTTAACTTGTAAACTAACCTATTTCCACGATCACTCAGTATGTTAGGCATCCTGTCACATCAATCTGCTTGACAAAAACTACGATGCCTAAAAGTATAGATCTGCTAAACAGGTGTCAGGAGGTTCCATGTGCTTCCCATTTTTCTCCTATTTTTTCCCTTCTTCCCCAAAAGTCAATCAGATTCTCTCCATTGAAACCTAGAATGTTTCCTGATATTTTGAACAGAACACACAGTTCAAAAGTTGTTTCAAAACCAGACAGATGCTATCACAAATCCTGCAACAAATATATATTTCTTGTCTGTGCCCTATCTCCCCAGAGCAGAGAGGGGGCACAGCAGGACTTGCGATAGAGGGAGCTGCCTGCTTTTAGGAGTGGTGCAAGGCCAGGGCAGGGGTGAGCCTGCTTTAGCCCCACTGCACCACCACCCAGGAGCCACCTGAGGTAAGCAGGGCCCAGCTTGGAGCCCACATCCCAAAACCCTAACCCAGTCATGAAGCCCCTCCTGCACCCCTAGCATCCCTGCATCCAAATGCCCTCCTAGAGCCTGCACCTAGAACCCCCTCCAACACCCTAACCGCCTGCAGCTCAGAGCCCCTCTCACACTCCAAATCCCTTAATGCAAGGTCGGAGCCTACACCCCAAGCCTCTGCCCCAGCCTAGTGAGAGGGAGGAAGGGAGGATGGAGTGAACAGGGGCAGAGAAGGAGGAGAAAGGAGGTGGGGCAAGGGAATTTGGGTTGCAGGTAGATCTTCGATTGCACTTAAATTCAGAAAGTGATCTCAAGCATAAAGAGGTTGGAGACCGCTGTTCTAAGACCTGCCTCACTGTTAATTAAGGAGATATAGCTATGGCTAAAAAATGCACTCCCGGGGGTATGTCTACACTACCACCCTAGTTCGAACTAGGGTGGTTAATGTAGGCAGCCGGAGTTGCAAATGAAGCCTGGGATTTGAATTTCCCGGGCTTCATTTGCATGTTGCCGGGCGCCGCCATTTTTAAATGTCCGCTAGTTTGGACTCCGTGCCTGCGGCTACACGCGGCACGAACTAGGTAGTTCGGATTAGGCTTCCTATTCCGAACTACTGGTACACCTCGTTCCAGCGGCAGCTGGTGGTCCCCCAAAGGTATCGCCGCAAGCTGCTACACCTGGCCCATGACATCCCGTTCTCGGGACACCAGGGGATCCAGCACACGTGGCTGAGGCTGCTCCAAAACTTCTACTGGCCGGGGATGTTTGCAGCTGTACAGCAGTACTGCTGGTCCTGTGACTCCTGCCAGCGAGTGGGGAAGGCCCAAGACAGGAGGAAAGCTGCGTTGAGACCCCTGCCCATCATAGAGGAGCCTTTCCAGGTGGCGGTGGATATTGTGGGGCCCTTTAACAGAGCGACCCGGACGGGGAAGAAATACATCCTGGTGGTGGTGCTATATCCTGGAGAAGCAATAAACTACCTCCATTCTATTGGCTGGGGGAGTCTGTTCGTGCCATTTGGAGGTGCAGGAGACGGTGGACCCCAACGCGCCGTCACGGGGTGTTTGGGTGGAGTAGGGGATTTTGACCTGTGTCAGGGGATTGGGGTATAGGGTGAGGGAGGGAGTGTGGGTGCAGGAGAGGGATGTAGGAGAGGGGACCAGTCTGGGAGGAGTTGTCACCTGAGGCAGAGGGTGCAGAGTTTCGATGGTGATCTGGGGGAGGGAGTTGGGATGCAGGAGGGGTTGGGGTGCCAGCGGCAGACGCTGGCTGGGAGGAGTTTACCTAAGAGTCTCCTGGCCAGCAGGCTGCAGCACCCCACAAGGCAGGCTGGGCTCCCTGCCTGCTGCAGCCCCAGCCTGCTTGACAATACAGGCTGCTCCCTCCACGTGGCCCTCAACTCAGGGTGGAGGAAGAGGCTTGCATTGCCCAAGACTCTCAGCCCAATCTCTCAGCTCTGATTGGCTGGCTGTTATTAGCCAATAGGAGCTGAGCGATTGGCTGAGGTCAGTTCTTATTGATCAGTTGTTTCTGGCCAATAGGAGCTAAGGATTGGGCCGGAGGCGGGGAGATAGCATGAAGCCTCCCGCTCCCTGCAGAGCAGAGAGGTGCAGGGACTGGGTTTTAAACCACAGCAGCTGCGTGTGCCTGAGGGTGCCAGCAGGGTGGTCTGTGGGCCAGATCCGGCCCCCAGGCTGTATTCTGCCCAGCCCTGGGCTAGGTGGATATAAAGTAGTCACCTAGCTACTGCTGCTTGGGAAGGTGGATTACTTACGACAAAAAAATCCCTTTTGTCACAGTTGGAAGTGTCTACCCTACTGTTCTACGCAGCATAACTACAGTGGTGGGGCTGTAACATCGTAGCACCCACAAAGTACCACATAGACTAAGTGAAATCAGTTCAACGGACAAAATGCTTTTACCCAGCGTATGTCAAAACTTCTGACACCCAAGATTCTCCCTTTTCTGATTTAAACCTACATTTATCACTGCTTTCCAGACCCCGGAGATACATTTTCTGCAAGTACCTGTCCCAATGTACACTCCACCCCTCCAAGGTAATCATCATCATTTAAATCATACGACTTGTTATCGATATCATAGACACCAAACTTCAGCTTCTGCACTTTCTCAAAGTAGTAATCAATGAGTAGTTTCTTGGAGAATTCAGGCTTCTGGCAGTTCTTTATCTTTTCAGTTCGATCCAACTATGCAAAAAAAAAAAAAAGAGATGGAAATTATCTCTCTATATAAACATACTGACCATACAATACTTGTTATACCCTTCACCCCCAAACACTTGTTTATTGGCCTTTATATGTCTCTGAGGTATGCAAGTGCCAGGCTGCTAAATCTAGCCTCTGCAAAATGACTACTCTGCAACTCTGTGCTCCCCGCATGTTAATAAAGACATTTTATAATCAACTGCCCCTTAATTTGGCTTAGAGATCATCTGAAATTTGAGGAAAAAAGCCAAAGACATACTATGTGCTGATCATAGAATCATAGAATAATAGGACTGGAAGGGACCTCGAGAGGTCATCGAGTCCAGCCCCCCGCCCTCAAGGCAGGATCAAGCTCCGTCTACACCATCCCTGACAGATGTCTATCTAACCTGTTCTTAAATATCTCCAGAGAGGGAGATTCCACCACCTCTCTTGGCAATTTATTCCAATATTTGACCACCCTGACAGTTAGGAATTTTTTCCTAATGTCCAATCTAAACCTCCCCTGCTGCACTTTAAGCCCATTACTCCTTGTCCTGTCCTCAGAAACCAAGAGGAACAAATTTTCGCCTTCCTCCTTGTGACACCCTTTTAGATATTTGAAAACCGCTATCATGTCCCACCTCACAGGGGAAAAGCAGCAGCACAACTTAACAGAAAAATAAAATCCCTGTTGTGTCTTCAAATTATCAACCTTATGATTATTACTCCATCAAATTAGAGACAGGGGGCTTTGAAAGTCACAATTTTGACCAAGCAGGATTTAATTAAGCAAATTACACTACTGTAACTGGCAATCTTTACAGATTGGTCATGCTCTGAAAATACGCATTTCTGTAATATAATGCAAGATTAGAGATTATAGGCTACTTTTTACCTCTGCCCATTGATCACCTCCCACATTTTGGAGTAAGACACAAAGAGGGTCAGATTTTGAACCAACATCTTTGTCAATGAGATTCTCACAGGATATGGACAATTCCACCTTAGTCACACACTGAGCCATCTGCAAAAAAATTCAGAGAAGAAATAAATGCAAATGTTGATAAAGCATTTATCAATAAAACCACATCCCTTGCATTCATAACAGTGACGCACAGCAAGCCAGACAATACAGCAAACAAAACCTGAGCAGGATAAACAAGGAGGAGTCCCATGGTACCTTAAAGACTGACAGATTTATTTGGGCATAAGCTTTCATGGGTAAAAAAAAAACAAAAAACAATCAGTCAGATGCATGACTGGATATCACAAAGTAGGGATATATATTTCACACACACACAAAAGCAGGCAATTACTTATCAAGTGTAGAACTAGGGTTAACGAGGCCAATTCAGTCAGACTGGAGTGGCTCACTCCCAGCAGTTGATAGGGAGTGCAATTTGCAAATGAGTTGCAGCTCTGCTTTTCTCTTTGTAGTCTGGATTTGAAGTTATTCTGTAAAATAATGGCTACTTTTAAATCTGTTATTGAGAGTCCAGGTAGGTTAAAGTGTTCAAGGAGGCAGGCCATTTCTCTCCTACAGACAGCCCCCCCAGTGTGAAGCAAATATCAGCAGCCACACTCCAGAGAAACACTTACCAAGGAACGTATCCCTGCAAAAAGATCCTGTTGCCTACTCTGTCCCCATATTTATACAAACACCATCAGTCACATCTTCAGGAACTCATTCACCTACAATTCATAACGTGATCTATGCCACCATGTGCTAGCAACATCCCACTCCCATGTATATTGGCCAAACCAGTCTCTGTCCCAAAGAATAAACACAAATCAGACATCAAGAAAGGTTACATGCAAAAACCAGCAGGAGAGCAATTCAACCTCTGTGGACACTCAGTAACAGATTTAAAAGTAGCTTGAAGGAGGATTTAGAATGGTTGTCTCACTACAAAGACAATTTTCCCTCTCTTGGTATTCACACCTCCCCATCAACTGCTAGGAGCGAGCTACATCCCCTCTGAATTGGCCTCGCTAACGCCGATCCTACCACTGATAAATAACTGCCTTCTTTGGGAGGGAGAATGTGGGTCTACCTCTGATATCCAATTCATGTAGCTAACAAAAGGTTTTATCCACAACATAGTCTGTTAGTCTCCAAGGTACATTGACACAGCAACATTATTTCAAAATAATAGTCCGCCTCTACACAGCAAGGAGATATTTCGAAATAATGTCAAAATATTGTCAAGCTGGAGGGCTTCTTACTCCAACTCCTGTAACTCGCATTGTACGAGGAGTAAGGGAAGTTGGAGAAGGAATGCTCTATTTCAAAATAAGTGCTGTGTAGACGCTCCCAATTTCGAAATAAGCTACGTAATTGACAGAACTCAATTTGCATAGCTTATTTCAAGGTAAGCTTTTCTATACAGACACACCCTAAGGTGCCACAGGTCTCCTCGTCGTTTGTGCAGATAAAGACCAACCCAGCGACCACTCTGAAATTAAGTGAAATAAAAACACTTCCCTACAGGATGCTAGAAGCCTCTGCCAGGATTTTCTCTTATGATTTTAGGAGGAGACAAAGCTCACCAGGAGATTCTCAAGGATTCCAATGAGCTCTTGACAATTGCCCACAAGCCTTGGGACACACACAGCCCGTTAGAAACCCCTCCCGGCGACCCTCCAAGGCTGCGTCCGGCCCCAGCAACTTCTGCATGGCACGGGGCTGGGCTGGCTCTCTGTCCCTGAGCAGCCAGCCCAAGGCGAAGGGCCTGGGCCCTGCATCTGAGAGCTGGGCCCGTGCCTCGCTGACCGCTGGCCTGGTCCATCTGTGTTCTCTCTGCCCGTCCGCAGCCAGCACCAGGCCGGGCCAACTCCGGCACCCCCTGGCTCCTCCCCGCCTATGCCACTAGGAGGAGCGCGTGGCCAGCCGGGTCCTGCAGCCCCAGTGCGCACCTGCCCAGGGCCAGCACAGAGGAGCGGTGGCCACGGAAAACACGGATGTTGCAGCCTCCCTGGAGATACTCCTGTTTACAGGCTCCATGCCCAGAGCCAGAGTTACTAGCTGAGCAGCTCCAGGCAGCATCTGTGTCTTCCTGACAGTCCATAACGAAAAGGCTGGCCACACTCGCCCAGCGGCTGGAGTCAAGGTAATGGGGGCTCTGGGAACCCAGCTATTTAGAAGGGTTGAAAGTCAGTGTCAGAGTGATTGTGAGGCCACTCAGTCCCCAGTACAAATACAGTTCTGACTGAACAAAGCGTTCGCTAGCGCTCCAAGTGCTTGCAATGTCAACTACTGCAGAACCATCTCGTTGAGAGGAATGAGGAATTTCACCTGTTCCTTTAAATCAGGTTTTCTTTATAGTGCTAGTGTTTGGAGAGACACATTTTCTCTACTCCTTTCTTCAGCCCTCAAGCACAGATAAGAAAATTGGCTCAGACTAGCAGGAGTTGGCTCCAAGGGAACAAAAATCCCTCCTCTGAATCCAACTAATATTGAAGACTGTGCCTAAAAACTAAACACACATGCTCTGAAACTGCTTGGCCATACAGGGTTCTCTACAGCATTTAATACTAGAGTTGACCTCTGAAATACTAATCACTGAAATACTAATCACAACAAATATTTCATGGTACTCTAATTATAGTAAGCCATTTTTCCCCTTTCTTGGCAGTCTTTCAATTTGAAGAATTTAATTAAAATGTTAATCCAGTGTAGAGGGTCAGATTGCTGGGTATGAAATATACAAGAAAGCAAATGGTCAGGTAAGCAAGAAGTATTCCATACTAAAGCCCAGTCACATCCAACAACATTTATGAAGGGCTGTGAAATAAGCAGCCAATAGAGAGAGGATAACTACATACTACAAAGAGCCACAAGGATGCTGAATATGGCCAGATTTTGAGAAATCACCGAGGTAATGGCACACTCCTTGCAAATACCACTAGTGCTACCTGGACACAGCTACATTGTTATATCATAGGAAGAATTAGAGCTTATGCCAGTGAAGCAACTATTCCTCACACAGATTAGCCAGCAAACCCTTAGCAAAATTAGAACTTCAGCATGCTCCAGTAAGCTTGCTTCTCCTTCTTTGTTGGGTGACAGACAGGTCTGTAATAGTATTTGATTGCTTGAGTCAACCAGATCCTGTGGTACTTTTCTGAATATCCAAGGTGTGCCATTCCTGTGGTATTTCTATTTAAATTTATTTAGTCTTAGCTTCTTCTGTGGTGTTCATTACTGCATTATCTGACATGGGAAAATACATGAGACCAACATTCCTGTGAGATATCATCACTTTCCACAGATGAGGAACTGAAGTAGAAAAAGTGTTGACATGCCCAAGTTCACACAGGCAGTCTGTGGCGGAATCAGGAATCTTATTTGGATCTACTGCTTCCATTTTCAGCCCTTTAATCTGCAGGCCATCCTTCTCGTGGAACTTTTAAGTAGACAGAGAGAAATTAAGTCTATGCTAGCACTCGAGCAGTTGTCCTTACTGCTTCAGAGAGAAACATTGCTAAAAAGTGTCAGCAATGATTGAGTTTCTCACTGTAGACAAAGCTTAAATATTTTAATATTTAACGGCTCACGCAAGTGCTCCTTTTGAACGGTCCTTAGACCCAGTTGTGCAAAGTATTTTTTCCCCTCTTCTAAATTATTCCACTTGCTTCTGCAATAGAAATCTCTGTGCTGGTATCAAGGAGGCTTGGTCTAGAAATCTAGCATATTACAAAAAGATTTTAAGTCCCATCTATAAGAAATGGAGGATAGAAAAGATTTCTTGTGTTTCACAAATATTTTAGGGAATCCACTAGACAAAATAGTTGTCAGGTAGTTTGTCTTCAAAGTCCTTTGATGCTATTTGGGCCATATATATGTCTCCAGTGCAGGAGACATATGGGAAAATTACCAAATTTTAAATCTATAATTATAATTCTTCTGGGAACAGAACAGCAAAGAGATAGATGTCAATAACCCAACTGAGCACTGTCTCATTAAGAAAAAAGCAAAACAAAACAACAGATTGCAAAAAGTTGTTGCAGACTTTAGCAACCAAAGGTACAATATTGTAAGTGAGGTTACTACAATGAGTGCTATAACAATGTTATTTATTTGCAAGGGATAATCTCTCTGTGTGTGAGAGAGTGTGTATTTATCATTCATTATCAGAACTGGGGAGGGTCTATAATCTTTCAGAGAGACTGAGTACTCAAAGCCACAGGTATTAGATCATTAATCATCTTGTTCAACTTCTTTAATGAAAAATGAATTTTCAATTTAAGCGTAATACATTTGGCCAATCACACGAGATTGAACGTGATTTAACCCATATAACGGATGTTAGTCATGTTGCTTAATACACTACTGCACACCATTCAGATTCTACAGTGCTGAGAAAATGTAAAAAACTGATGTAGGGTAGAATTTAGAGAAGCATTAGGAAAAGTGAACAAAACACTTTAATTCCATTCGTATATGTGAGTAAGCTATTATCCCATTTTGCTACTATTGATCTTACGTGTTACACTCTTTTATAGCATTCAACCACAAATGGGCTGTGCACACAGCCTCAAAGGTCCACCATTACCTCTGACAACCAATTTTTCTCAAATCAGGCTGACTGCAGAACTCAAGGTCCTTTTTTCAGATGCACCTATATTTTGCCCTCCCAGCCGTGCATAGAACAAATTTAATCTCAAGTCTATGTAGTTTGCAACCCTAATATATTTGTGCAATTCTACAGGGCAGACACTTCAGTACAACTTTATACAGTGTCCATTGTTAGGAAAAAAAGGGTAAAAAAAAAAGTCAGTTAGTCCTAGCTTCTTAGTCATGATTCTTAAACTTTACATGCTGCAGCAATAAAAATTCCATGTAAAAAAGGAAATATTGAAAAGAGTACTTTCCACTTCAATACTCATTAGTTCACCCACAGATACAGGACAAAGTAGAGCCAAATGAAGTAGAAGGAAGGGTTGCTCAACAAACAGAACCAGTTCTGTTTAGGCTTCAGTATCTACAGGTAACAGACATGCTTTGCAGGAAGGCAACCATTATTCCTCAACTTGTGTTTGCATACAGTATAAAAGGTACATAAATGCATGTTTCAAATTTGTGCTGAAAGTAGACAAGCAAACAGGAAACTTCCCCATCTCACAAAATGAAGACAATATTTTTTTCTTCAGAGGGGTAGCCGAGATCGTCTATAACAGGAAAAACTTAAAAAACAACAAATAATCTAGTAGCACTTCAAAGACTAAACATATAGATGGTATCATGAACTTTCGTGGGCACACTACACTTCTTCAGATGGCAGGAGTGTTGGAAGTCCAGATCCAAGAATAAATAAAGGAAGGAGAGAGTGGGAAGAGAGAAGGAAAAAAATTGAAGGGGAGGAAGAACAAAAGACAGTGAGTAGATAAGCTTCAGAGGGATAGCTGAATGAGTCTGTAACAGGAAAAACTTCAACAGTCTATTTAGTCTTTAAGATGCTACTAGTTACATTAGTTTGCACTTGGAAAGGAAGGTGACCAATACCAGATTCTATACAGGCATCAAGAACCATTAACACCTTCGTTGTTTGGTTGGTTGAAAATGTGCGAGCCATCTGATATCCAGATTCAAACCATTAGCATAAGAATTAAACTTGTGAATGAAGTTAAGCTCCAATCCTTCTGTGTATTTGGCTTGTGGAATTGGTCTGAAACAGAACAGCGACTTGGAGATCTATTAATGAGTGTCCAGGAAGTTAAAGTGCTCTCCAACAGGTTTTTGTGTGTTGCCTTTTCAGATATCTGATGTGTGTCCATTAATTCTTTCCAATAGAGACTGTCCAGTTTGGCTGATAGACATTTCAGTGGGGCACTGCTGGCATCTGATGGCATAGATCACATTAGTGGATGTGCAGTTAAATGAGCCCCTGATTTGGTGGCTGATGTGGTTGGGTCCAGTGTTGAAAACGCTTATGTAGATGTGTGGGCAGAGTTGGCACCGGGGCTAATAGCAGGGGTGGGTTCCTGGATGCTTATGATGCAGCTGTGTTGCGTGATTACTTGAAAGTATTGGTTTCAGATTAGGGGGCTGTCTAAGCCAGAATTGGCCTTCCCCCAAGGTCCCTGAGAGTGATGGGTCATTTTCCAACACAAGTTGTACATTTTTGATAACGTGTTGGAGGGGTTTAAGTTGTGGACTATGGGGCTATGTCTAGACTGCAAGCCTCTTTCGAAAGAGGCTTTTTCGAAATACACTTTCAAAAAAGCATCTTTCGAAAAAGAATGTCTAGACTACAACCTGTACTTTCGAAAAAGCAAGCCGCTTTTTCAAAAGAGAGCACCCAGGCAGCCTTGATGCTCTCTTTTAAAAAAGCAATTTGCATTACATAGCGCCTTTTTTCAAAAGAGCACTTTCGAAAAAAGGCATTCTTCCTTGTAAAATGAGGTTTTCCATGGTCGAAAAAACTGCCACGTTCTTTCAATTTACTTTCAAAAGAATGCGGCAGCAGTCTAGATGCAGGGGACTTTTTTTTTTTTAAAGCCACTTTTTTTGAAGAAAAAAACTGTAGTCTAGACACACCCTAGGTGACAACAAGTTGAATTCTGTTGTTTTGGGCCTGTCTTGAAGGAGTTCATGTCTGGGTACTTTTTTGGCTCTGGCAATCTGTTTTTGCACTTCTCCAGGTGGGTATTTCAGTTTTAAGAATGCTCTCTTTGTAGCTCCTATAGGTTTTTGTGTCTGTCTGTGAGATTGGAGCAAATCCAGTTGTGTCTTAGGGCTTGGCTATACACAACAGATTGAGAAATGTGTCTGGGATGGAAGCTGGAGGCACGAAGGTAAGTGTAGCAGTTGGTAGGTTTCTGGTATATGGTGGTGGAAATTTGTCCACTATTTAATTGTACTGTAGCGTCAAGGAAGTGGATTTCTCGTGTGGACTGATCAAGGCTGAGATTGATAGTGGGGTGGAAGTTGTTGAAATCCTTGTGAAATTCTTCAAGAGTCTCTTTCCTGTGGGTTCATATGATGAAGATATCATTGATATAGCGTAAGCAGAGTAAAGGTGTTAGGGGGCAAGAGCTGAGGAAACATTGTTCAAGGTTGGCCATAAAGATGTTGACATATTGTGGTGCCATGGGGGTGCCCATGGCGGTGCCGCTGACTTGAAGATATAAATTGTCTCCAAATTGGAAGTAGATGTGGGCGAAGACAAAGTCCCCGAGCTCTGTAACTAGGTGTACAATGCTGTCATTAGGGATGGTGTTCCTGATAGCCTGTAATCCGTCTTCATGTGGAATGTTGGTGTACAGGGCTTCTACGTCCATGGTGGCCAGGATGGTATTTTCAGGAAGATTACTTTTTGTAGTTTCCTCAGGAAGTCGGTGGGGTCACGAAGATAGCTAGGGGTGCTAGCAGCATAGGGTCTGAGGAGAAAGTCAATATAGCCAGATAATTCTGTTGTAAGTGTGCCAGTGCTTGAGATGATGGGTCATCTGGGATTTCCAGGTTTGTGTATCTTGGGTAGCAGATAGAAAACTCCTGGTCGGGGATAAGGAAGGGTATTAGTGTAAATCTGGTCCTGAGCAGCATCAGGGAGCTTCATGAGCAGTTGTTTCAGGTGTTTTTGTTATTCTTTAGTGGGATCACAGGAGAGAGGCTTGTTGAATCTGGTATTGGTGAGTTATCCGGTCGCCTCCTGTTCATAATCTGTTCTGTTCATGACGACTACAGAGCCCCCCTTAGTCAGCCTCTTTGATTATGACGTTAGAATTGTTTTTGAGACTGTGTATAGCATTGCCTTCTGCATGACTGAGGTTATAAGTTTTTCCTGTTACAGACTCATTCAGCTATCCCTCTGAAGCTTATCTACTCACTCTTTTGTTCTTCCTCCCCTTCAATTTTTTCCCCCTTCTCCCCCCCTTCCCCCCCACCTTCCCTTATTTATTCTTGGATCTGGACTTCCAACACTCCGGTCATCTGAAGAGGTGGGCTGTGCCCATGAAAGCTCATGATATCATCTACATGTTTTGTTCTCTTTAAAGTACTACTAGACTATTTGTTGTTTTTTAAGTTTTTCTTTTTCTTGAAAGTGAAACTCAGTCTTACCTCCCAAATCAGGAGTGGGCAATAATTTTTGGTGGGGGGCCACTCCAAGATTTTGGTAAGTGGTCAAGGGCAGCACTTTTCTGTGGAGGGCGCACAGGGTCTAGGTTGGAGGCTGGGAACAGAAGGGCGCATGGGGTAAGGGACCGGGGTGCAGTCTGGAGCATGGAGTCTGAGGGTGTTTGGCTGGAGGAGGCAGGTTGTGACCTGGGTCAGGGGATTGGGGTTCAGGGTGAAGGAGGGCTGTATGGGTGCAGGAGGAAATTCTGGCCTCCAGGAGGGGATACAGAGTCTGGGAGGGAGTTGTTACCTGGGGCAGGGGGTGCAGAGAGTTTGGATGGTGACCTGCGGGAGGGAGTTGGAGTATCAGAGGCAGGTGCTGGCTGGGAGGAGTTTACCTAAGAGTCTCCTGGCCAGCAGGCTGCAGCACCCCACAAGGCAGGCTGAGCTCCCTGCCTGCTGCAGCCCCAGCCTGCTTGACAATACAGGCTGCTCCCTCCATGTGGCCCTCAACTCAGGGTGGAAGAAGGGGTTTGTGTTGCTCCAGACCCTCAGCCCAATCTCCCAGTTCCGATTGGCTGGCTGTTTCCAGCCAATAGGAGCTGAGAGATTGGCTGAGGTCAGTTCTTATTGATCAGTTGTTTCTGGCCAATAGGAGCTAAGGATTGGGCCGGAGGCGGGGAGATAGCATGAAGCCTCCCGCTTCCTGCAGAGCAGAGAGGTGCAGGGACTGGGTTTTAAACCACAGCAGCTGCGTGTGCTTGAGGGTGCAAGAAGGGTGGTCCACAGGCCAGATCCGGTGGGTTGGTGCGCTGGACCCAGCCCCCAGGTCATATTTTGCCCAGCCCTGTCCCAAATGATACCTCGTCTTTCTTTCATTAAAATCATCAATATCTTAACGTAAACCAGCTCAGATGCCACAGTGACAGGCACTTAGAAATGTTATCTTAACAGGACACAGAAATACCCAGAAGTCTCCCCTGGACTTCGTTGTTGCTTAGTTTCAACAATGGTGTAAGGATTTGGCTTGAAAAGCATCTCAGACTGAACCATATTTTATTTTGAGCAATGTATATCTGGGAAGTACTAAAGCAAAAGAGATCTTTCTTGAGAGAGAAAATGGCTTTTTCAATGAGAACATCGGAGAGAGTACCACAGATAATGTTTAGCAAACAGGGCCTAGTGGAGAGACAGCAAGACCTCAGACCTAGTCCAGATGCTACTGAGGAGGGCATAGAGAAGCCTTTCTTGAAGACTGTTCTTTCTGAAATAGCTTCCATCTTAGCAGTATGGGGTAAGATATTAGTGCCAGTGGAGGGAACAAACAAAATGACAAAATAGAGCAGAAGTGGGGAACCCTTCTTAGGTCAAGGGATGCTGACCCACAGAAAAATCAGTTGGGTGGAGGCTAGTGTTCCAGTATGGGTTTCCCAATGCTGTGAGGGAGGAGCCCCGAGCCCTAGGGGCTGGATCCAGGGAAGCCAGGGTCCTGATTTTGGACCCTGGACCAAAGGTTCCCTACCCCTGAAAGAGAGAGGGGGTAACCCCTTCATAGGTTCATATAAAACATCCATACTTTTATCTAAATTAACATCTTGAAGGTCAACATGTTTATTTGTTGCTGCCTAGTCAAAATCTCCAGAGCTCTTACGCTAATTTCCCCATCTGCTACCTTCATTTTGGCAGTCACCAAAATCCATCTACATCTCATAGCTATTCAGTGCATTGGAGAAAATCAGATGGAATCAGTTTAGTTTCTGAACACGTCTGTCAAAAAATCGTCATAACTTGCTACCTAATTGTCAGTTCCAGCAGAAAGACCCAAGGCTACATAGTCTATTGAGACCGAAGGGTTACATAGGTCAGATCTGAAGCACTTGCTGGGTTAATTGGAGAAAGCATATACTTCTCTGCCTATATGTGAATAGAGGGCTCAAGGTCTGAAGATAAATACAGTTGTGCTAGACACCACTTGGTCTTGTGCTACTTCATTTAGAATTCTAGTGTAACCCATACAAAGTCCCAGAATTCTTAAATCTTCAGTTGTTTTAACAATAGGGTTCATTTTGGTTTCCTTTAGCCTTTGCTTTACTTCCTTAAGCTGTATGTTCTTGGAATCTATTCTCCCATTCTTCTTACTTTGCATGTCTCATTCTTCTTGTCCCACAGAACTTTCTTTCAGATTCATTGTTTCTGTTCCCCCTCAAACTGCCCTTCGGCACAAGTCAGACAGTATACTCCTAAAACCATAGTGCTTCACTATCAGCACTAGTCAAACACCAGAATATTGCAGAATTAGTTTGTTTCCCATGGATGCCTTTTAAAAAGGGCAGATACCATGAAATACAGGATTTTGTTTCTATGATTCTGACGCAAAGGCAAGTCTGAATTTCCAGGCATGGATCCCAGGATAAATATCTAGCCATGTGTACTTAAACTGAAAGGGACTTTTTTACGTAGCCTTCCTCTTTCTAAAATATACACTTATTTAGTAAGAAACCAAAACATTTCAGTCACCTTGTAAACTCAAGTCTACATTTCATTGGCATGATGCACACGGCCATCACCGAAACATAATCAGTAAGTTACCCTTTGGGTAAGCAGGGCCAGATTCCCACTGATGCTCAATCACCTGAACTCTTCAAGGAAGGCATTGGTATGCTTCAAATGTTATACATATGAAAACAAAATGTAGCTCTCAGAATTCTGCTAAGTTTGGTGCTACAAAGGTTGGACACTACTGGAGTTATTGCTGGATCAGTAAAGTAAAACAAATCGGTTACTAACCTGGTTCATAACTTGTTCGACCACATTCCCCTTCCACCCTGGTGTCTGTGTGCTCAGCAGATGGCCATCAGAAACCTTTTCCTACAGTGGTACCCATAGGAGGCTCAAGCTCCCCTGCTGCTGTGTGCCACTGCATACAGGTTTAAAGGGCAGAGCCACCTCTACCCCTCGACTCTCTTACCTCCCAGTTCTTTCTTGCCAGAACTCCGATGTGGAAGGGTGGGTCGTGAGAAGGACGCAAGCAACAAATCTCAAAGAGCAGCTACAACGGAACAAGTTAGTAACTGTTTTTTTGTCACATGATTGTACTTATGCATTCCACTCTGGTGAGTCACTACCTGTAGACCTGGAGGTGGGATCAAAATCTATTTCAATGACAATTATAGAACAATTCCACCCACTCTTGCATCCTCTCTGGAGTCCTCAGCCACAGTATAGTGCACGGGTTCCCAAACGGGGGGGCGCGAGGTGACCCAGCTCCCCTCTCCATCAATCCCACCCCAAATTTTGCTATTTTTGGCCCTGGTCAGTTCCTTTTTTCTTTCTTTTTTGCTCAACAAGTTTTGCAGCTTTTTTTTGGGAGAGGGGCGTGAGGGTTTCTCAAAAATCAAAAAGGGGGTGGGATGCCAAAAAGTTTGGGAACCACTGGTATAGTGAGAGGCACATGTGAACTGAAGTCCAGGTTGCCACTCTAACAAATGTCTATAATTGGAATTTGTGCCAGCAAGATCAAAGTCAATTGTGACCTTATTCAATGATTCTACTGGCTGGAACAACATTGGTCAAATCAAAACATGCTCACATAGCATACAAACCAGGAAAAAAATCTTTGGGTGGAGACTGATTATCAGTAAGAAGTCAGCCACTGCTACGAACTGGGAATATTCAAAAAAGTGTCAGTTTCTATCTTGGTAAAATGTCAAGCCTTTTCTGATAGCAAAGGTCTGCAAAACCACTCTGTTTTCAGACAGAAAATAGGCATATAAATTGCCTGGTTGATGTGAAAGAGGAAACCACCTTAGGGAGGAACTTGGGATGACAGTGCAGTCAAATCTTGTTCTTAAAGAAATTTCATATATGGAGTAGGAAAGTTAGCTATCATAGAATTGAATAGTCACGTAACTGCATAAAATATCAGTTACACGACTATTCGATAGTCCCCGGAGGCGGGGCCATCAGCCAGTGTGCTCCAGACCCACTCCCGGGGAGACCCCTACTACCCCCTGCTGCTGCCTGTTTAAAACCCAGCTCCCCTTGCAAACTGGCTGCTTGCCGTCCTGCATTACTGCCTCTGATACAGTGGCAGCAGTGTGGGGTGGCAGCAACCCCGTCCATGGGGGAGGGGGGGGTCTGAGCTCCCAACAGACAAAGGCTGCTCTGCAGGATGTGGAGTAGCCTCTGTCCATGGGGAGCTTGGACCTAATGCAGACAGGGGCTGCTGGCTGCCATGATGCATCCTTTTCCCACTGTGGATAGAGGCTTCTGCGTGGGATGCATAGCAGCCTCTGACTGCGGGGCGCTCAGGCCTGTCCCAGACAGAAGTTGCTTCGCAGTAGCTCCCCTCCCCCACTGCTGCCTCTGATAGAGGCAGTGGGGCTGGTGCTGGAGGGAACTGGCAAAGCTGGCTCCTCCCAGCACCAGCTCTTGCTTTCTACCTGCTGCCTCTGATATATAGGCAGCAAGGGACAGGGGAATGCATGTAATTGACAAAATTAACCGATAACCCCAGGCTTACTGGTTAATCGTACAGTTGAGTACACACTGACATGCCTAATATGAAAGTTGTGAAATTAAAGCCTGCAGCTCCCCTACTTTCTGGCTGAGGTAATGGCCACTAGAAATGCCATCTTCATTGACAGAAGCAGCAGAGTGCAAATCTTGAACATACAAAATGTAGATCCTGTGGGGGAACAGATTCTGACCCTTGAGGTATAGAATCCTAAAACTGAAAGGGACCTTGAGAGATCATCGAGTCCAGTCCCCGACCCTCATGACTAAGCCCTTAAATAACCTTATGGACAGGTAACTGGAGAAAATAAGAGCGATAGTTCACTTTAGAATGAATCACAGAAATAGCAGCTAGATGTGTTTTGTTGAAACTAATCATCAAATTATGGCACAAACTGAACCCCTGAACATACACAGGTTGGATCTGTCCACCAATCCAGGGAAGTGAGACCATGGAAGAGCACTCTTAACACATAGCCAAACTGATGGCACCTAGGGGAGTAGACAGATGCCAGCATGTCCTCGGGTTCTGAACTGTAGTCTGGCATATTGAAACACACGGGTGACCCAAAACCATTAAACAGTTTTGTGCTTTTATGAGCATGCAATTATTCAAACCTACATATTGCCTGGAACATGACATTGGTAGAAGGCATTGGCTTGAGAACAGTCCAGTATAGCTTCCATAAACTCTAGCCTCTGGACAGGGGGTAAGGACGGTATTGTGAGTGTTGATTATCAGTCTCAGAGGACTGGATAAAGTCGGTAAGTCCATGAACATTGGTGTACATCTGGTCTGAGACCACAGAAAGACCCTTGAACAGCAAGTCCTGGATAAAGCTTGATGTACCATAGGAAAGACCACAAAACTGCAACCACAATGATCTGCACATGGCCACTGCAGAAGCTGTGGTTCAACCTGCTAAGTCTGTTATATCCAGTCCTGCCTACAGTGGTGTTCTCCCAACTAGTCTACCCATCGACTCCAGGAGCAATCTCCTGTCTAGTATGCTCTGGAAGCAATTATCTGAAATTTCCATGGAGCCCCATAAATACAAATCACACTGCCCAAGTAAAGTCCATTGATTAGTGATACAACAATAAATCTTTCTGCCAAATAAGTCCAGCTTTTTAGCATCCTTTGAACTACAGATGTCAGCCTCGTGCCCTTGATACTTGCTCTCATTAGCGCTGTCACAACTAACGAGCCCAGTGCTGGGAGAGTACAGAGGTACTCAAAATCTTGGGAGGGGACATAATATTTTCTTTCTGCCATTTTTGAGGTGGGAAAAAGTGGCATCTTCCCCAAACCACGATAGAAGGGGCCTCAAGATCACAGCCTGCAGGCTACCTGTGGCCCAAGCAGTTCCATAATCCAGCCTATGCATGGCTGCTGGCATATGAATCCCTGCAGCCCTGGGACAAGGGGTGTGTGCGCACGCACACCTTCCTCCCAAGTCCAGCCTCTGCCTCACCCTCTCCGCAATCGCACTCCTTCTCTCAAACTCCCTGTCCCAAAAGACACAACCTTGGGATTAGTGAGGGGCCTGGTGCAGGATGGCAGCACTGGTCAGGCCCCCCCGCACTCACCCCAGCAGCAGGAAGCAGAGTGCCCCCGCATGGGCTGGCTTGGGAGATGTGGCTTGCGAAGTGGAGCAGGCTGCTGTGTAGCTCCACTTACCCTGGACTCCCACTACTGTGGTGAGTGCGAGGGGGGGGGGGGGAGAGAGGCACAACCCCTGCTGTTAGCCCAATCCCACCCAGTACCCCATGGGTTAACCTGAATATGGTGGACCATCCCCTCCATAAGACAGTAGGGAACAGATGCACCGAACCACCCTACAGACACCTCTGGTGACGGGGACGTGCAGCAATGGTGAAGAGCCAGCAGCTGGAAGCCATTCTTGTCCCACTATGCTGCTGGTGGTGGCAGTTAAATACATGGGGGTGGCAGGCAGGGCTGCAGCACACATGGGTTGGGGAGAGTGACTGCTGCCCCCCGAGCCCTGCTAGAGAGGTGGGCCTGCTGGTCCACTAGGAGGATCTGAGGACTACCACTAGCCCTTAGGTCAATTGAGTTTGAGACTCCTGCTTTATAGGCTCTAGTATTGACTCTAATTGGCAGAGTAGTAAAGTACACACCTTGGACTTCAAAAAAGCAGATTTTTACTCCCTCCGAGATCTGATGGGCAGAATGCCCTGGGATGTTAACATGAAGGGGAAAGGAGTCCAGGACAGCTGGCAGTATTTTAAAGAAGCCTTATTGAAGGGACAGAAAGAAACCATCCCGACGCGTAGCAAGAGAGGCAAACATGGTAGGAAACCGGACTGGCTTACAGGGGAAATCCTTGGTGAACTTAAGCACAAAAAGGAAGCTTACAAAGAGTGGAAACTTGGACAAATGACCAAGGAGAAGTTTAAAGGTATAGCTCGAGAATGCCGGGAGGGGGGGGGTTATCAGGAAGGCGAAAGCGCAAATGGAATTGCGACTGGCTAAGGATGTGAAGGATAACAAGAAAGGTTTCTACAGGCATGTTAACAAGAAGAAGGTGATCAGAGAGGGTGTGCGGCCCCTAATGGATGAAGGAGGTTACCTAATGACAGATGATGTGGGGAAAGCTGAAGTACTCAATGCTTTCTTTGCCTCTGTATTCACGGACAAGGTCGGCTCCTGGACTTCTGCGCTAAGTGACGCAAGATGGGATGAAGATGGACAGCCCGTGGTGGGTAAAGAACAGGTTAGGAACTATTTAGAAAAGCTAAACATACACAAATCCATGGGTCCAGACTTAGTGCATCCGAGGGTACTAAGGGAGTTGGCAAATGTCATTGTGGAGCCTTTGGCTATTATCTTTGAAAAGTCGTGGAGATCGGGAGAAATCCCAGATGACTGGAAAAAGGCAAATGTAGTGCCCATCTTCAAAAAAGAGAAGGATGATGATCCAGGGAACTATAGGCCGGTCAGTCTTACCTCAGTTCCCGGAAAAATCATGGAAGGGATCCTTAAGGAATCCATATTGAGGCAGTTGGATGAGAGGAAAGTGATTAAGAATAGTCAGCATGGATTCACAAAGGGTAAGTCATGCCTGACCAATCTGATTAGCTTCTATGATGAGGTATCTGGCTCGGTGGACATGGGGAAGTCAGTGGATGTTATATACCTTGACTTTAGCAAGGCTTTTGATACGGTCTCCCACAATATTCTTGCCAGCAAGTTAAGGGATTGTGGATTGGATAAATGGACGGTAAGATGGATAGAAAGATGGCTAGAAGGCCGGGCCCAGCGGGTAGTGATCAAAGGCTCGATGTCAGGATGGCGGTCGGTTTCTAGCGGAGTGCCCCAAGGTTCGGTTCTAGGACCGGTTTTGTTCAATATCTTTATTAACGATCTGGATGAGGGGATGGATTGCACCCTCAGCAAGTTTGCAGATGACACTAAGCTGGGGGGAAGAGGTGGATACCCTTAAGGGCAGAGATAGGGTACAGAATGACTTAGACAAATTGGAGGATTGGGCCACAAGAAATCTGATGAGGTTCAACAAGGACAAGTGTAGAGTCCTGCACTTGGGACGGAAGAATCCCAAGCATAGTTACAAGCTGGGGACCAACCGGTTAAGTAGTAGTTCTGCAGAAAAGGACCTGGGGGTTACAGTGGATGAGAAGCTAGATATGAGTCAACAGTGTGCCCTTGTAGCCAAGAAGGCTAATGGCATATTAGGTTGCATTAAGAGGAGCATTGCCAGCAGATCCAGAGATGTCATCATTCCCCTTTATTCGGCTTTGGTGAGGCCGCATCTGGAGTATCGTGTCCAGTTCTGTGCCCCCCACTACAAAAAGGATGTGGACGCATTGGAGAGGGTCCAGCGGAGGGCAACCAAAATGATTAGGGGGCTGGAGCATATGACTTATGAGGAGAGGCTGAGGGACTTGGGTCTGTTTAGTCTGCAGAAGCGAAGAGTGAGGTGGGATTTGATAGCAGCCTTCAACTTCCTGAAGGGAGGTTCCAAAGAGGATGGAGAGAGGCTGTTCTCAGTAGTGACAGATGGCAGAACAAGGAGCAATGGGCTCAAGTTGTGGTGGGAGAGGTCCAGGTTGGATATTAGGAAAAACTATTTCACTAGAAGGGTGGTGAAGCACTGGAATGGGTTACCTAGGGAAGTAGCGGAGTCTCCATCCCTAGAGGTGTTTAAGTCTCGGCTTGACAAAGCCCTGGCCGAGTTGATTTAGTTGGAATTGGTCCTGCCTAGAGCAGGGGGCTGGACTTGATGACCTTCTGAGGTCTCTTCCAGTTCTATGATTCTATTCTATGATTCTATGAGCTACCCAGAAGGACCCACCAATAATAAAATGTCAACCCCGTGATGAGAAGACTCTTTGACCGGAAAACCTATGTTTGCAGATACACATTTGACCAACAAACTTTAAAATGCTCAGGAGAAGTATGCTGGATGAAACAGCTTCTCTCCCGAGTGCAAAGAGGAAGCCCAACTGGAGGGAGTATGCATAGTGTGTGGAAGATCTGGAAGGAAAGGTTACTCACCTGTGCAGTAACTGGAGTTCTTTGAGATGGTTGTCCCCGGGGGTGCTCCACCTTAGGTGCGTCAGGATCACTGTGCAACACTCAGAGACTTGTATTAACAATGCCCATGGCCAGCGGCATGTGCGGAGTGCCGGCATGAGCGTTCTGAGTGCTCTACTCCGCATGTGCAGCCGGCTGTCTTCTGTGACCCAGATACCTCTGATACTTAGCTCCTTTTGTGATAAGTCATACACTAAGTGTATGCAGGCTGATACCCATTTCAATAATCTTTGCTTTGAAATGGGTAGTCCTTGTGACCTTTCTGTCTTTGATATAAACAATCGCGGAGATTTCTGGAAAGGTTTTGTACATTGCAAGTAAAAAGAGAGTTCCCTGCGGACTCTCGGGTGTGTTCTCAAAACTACTTTGTCTTTAAGGAATGTTGTGTATAGAGGGTCCAACATGAGGCCCCCCAACTCTCCTATGCGCCTCGCAGACGTGACTGCAACCAGGAATGCCACCTTAATTGAAAGGTGTAGTAAAGAGCATGTCGCTAATGGCTCAAAGGGTTTGCCTATGAGCCTTGTGAGTACTAAGTTTAGGTCCCATGCAAATGTTGGGTCCTTAATTGGCGGGTACATGCTTGTAGGCCACGGAGGAACCTTTTGACCACTGGGTGGGTAAAGACCGAGTGTGATTGGAGTGGGGGGGTGGGTAGGGCTGAAAGGGAGGCGAGGTGTACTCGTATGGAGCTCATAGCGAGGCCTGCCTCATGTAGCTGCAACAAATACTGTAGTATGTGTGTTATTTGGGTATGCTGTGGTTCGTAGTTGTAGGTGAAACACCACATCATAAAATGTTTCCATTTTTGTATGTTTTTCTCATTGTAGGTTTTCTGGAATTTTTAAGAACATTCTGCACTGTCTTCAGGAGAGTGTGTTCCATGTCATCTAGCCAGCTAGAATCCACAGTTGTAGATGGAGAGTTTGTATGTCGAGATGGTGGATCCACCTGTTGCATTGGTTGAGCAGAGCCTGGACTGGTGGGAAGCAGTGCAGTGGACAGATGCTGATCCGTAACAGGTATGGATACCATGGTTGCCTGGGCCAATTGGGTGCTAAGATCACTTTGGCCTTGTCCTGTTTGACCTTGAGAATTACTTGTTGTGTCAGCAGGAACAGAGGGGAATGTGTAGTATAGGTGTGTTTTCCGTTGTATGGCGAAGGCATCTCCTAGTGAGTTGCACCCTATGCCTGCTCTAGAGCAGTACTGTGGGCATCGGGTGTTTTGTTGCAAGCAAATAGGTCTATTAATGGGAACCCCCACTTCCTGAAGAGGAAAGTCATGTTTATTTCCCACTCGTGTTTCTGAGGAAACTGTCTGCTTAGGGCATCTGCTAGTGTGTTGTTCCTGCCCAGGAGGTAAGCTGCAATGAGCTATATCTTCCTTGGGACACACCACTCCCACAGTTGGACTGCTTCCTGGCATAGCTTGTATGATCTGGCACCTCGTCTGTTAATAGAGTACATTGTAGTTACGTTGTCCGTAAGTATCTGTACAGTCAGTTTTGAATGAGGGGAAGGAAGTGTGTGCATGTGTGTCTTACTGCCCGGAATTCGAGCAGGTTGATGTGTTTCTCTCTGTCCTGCTTGATCCATTGTGCCTGTATTATGCGTTGACCCAAGTGAGCACCCTATCTCATCAGTGAGGCATCTGTAGTGATCGTTACTGATGGAGAAGTTCTTTGGAATGGGACTCCAACACATATGTTGTCGTGTATTGTCCACCAAGTAAGGGAGACCTTTATCTTGTTTAGTATGGCAATTTGCTAGTTTATATGATGTTTGCCTGGCCTGTAAACTGTGCAGAGCCAGGCTTTTACAGGTCTTATGTGGAGACGGGCCTGTGGCACTACAAATGTTACCATGGCCATGTGGCCTAGAATTTGCAGACGATGTCTGGCTGTTATCACTAGGCTGGACTGCGCTGTTGCAATCAGTTGCCTTATTGCTGTAAACCTGTGTTTCGGTAAGGAGGCTATGGCCTTTGTGCGGTCCAATTGTGCCCCTATGAATTCTAGTGTTTGAGTTTGAATGAGCGTGCACTTGGGTGTGTTTATCTGAAGCCCCAGAGTGTTGAATCGCTCTCTGATGGTATTGACCGCCTGTGATATTTGACTCTGTGTCATGCCTGTTTCCCGGCAATCATCTAGATACGGGAAAATAGTAATCTCCCTCTTTCGTAAGTGTGTGGTTACGACTACAAAGACCTTCGAGAACACCCGAGGGGCTGCTGAAAGTCTGAAAGGCAGCACCCTGTACTGAAAATGTTTGTCTTTTAGCCTGAAGCGCAGAAATTGTCTGTGCGACAGATGGATTGATATATGAAAATATGCGTCCTGGAGGTTGAGGGTGGACAACCAGACTCCTTTCTCCAAGGCAGAGATAAATGTGGCAAGGCTCACCATTTTGAACCGCTGGTATCTTACGAAGCGGTTGAGTTTCAGGAGGTCCAATATGGGCCGCCATCCTCCTGATTTTCTTGTGGTCAGGGAATAGTGGAAGTAGAACTCCTTGCTCTTGTGGTACCTCTTCTATGGCTCCTAGCATGAGTAGGCATTCTGATTCTTGTAGGAGCAACATCTTGTGAGTGGGGTCCCTGTAGAGGGATGGGCAACGGGGGTGGAATGGCGGGATAACTGAAAAAGGGATACAGTAACCGGTGTGAACGATTTCCAACACCCACCTGTTGCTGGTGATGGCACTCCAAGCTGGGTAAAATTTGGTTAATCTGTTGCCAAATGTTTGGAAGGGTTCAAATTGCTGCCTTGGGAATTTCTACTACATGCATCTGACAAAGTGGGTCTTTGCCCATGAAAGCTTATGCTCCAATACATCTGTTAGTCTATAAGGTGCCATAGGACTCCTTGTCGCTTTTGCCTTGGGAATGTCAGGGTTGTCTGACCCTTGACCAACTCTTCAAAATGTTTGTCTAGCCATAGATGGCTGTTGAGTTGTTGATTGATCAGGTGGTTGTCTGCGCCTGTTTTGGCGTGGTCTCCGTCTGTTGTCATAATGTGAAGCTGGTGTTGACTGAAGGATGTGGATCTGTACCTTTGTGTAAAAGGTCTGCCCTGTCTTTTCTTCGTAGCAGGTGCATGGATCCCCAAGGTTTTCAGTGTTGCTTGTGAATCCTTGAGTGTGTGTAAGAATGTATTTATGGATTCGGCAAAGAGTTCGATGCCGTAGAAGGGCAAGTCCTCCACCACTGACTGCACTTCCCTCGGGAATCCTGAAAGCTGAAGCCAGGATGCCCTCCTCATGACTACTGCAGAAGCTAAGAATCTGGCTGCCTTATCTGCAGCATCTAGTGCAGCTTGTAGAGCTCTCCTAGAGATTAGTGCTCCTTCCTGTACATTGAATTTGAATTGCTCCCTTCTGTTGTCTGGTATGGAATCAATACATTTTCCTAACTGATCAAAAGTGATGTGTGTACTTTGCTAATAGTGCTGTGTAACTGGCTATTCATAGCTGTAGGCTTGCTGATGAGCAGGGCTCGCTGAGCAGCAGCAAGCCCTGCTCGCCAGCTGCGTGGTTCTGCACTCTGCGCATGCGCAGATCGCTCTGCGCCGGCTCTTCTGGGGTGTGATCTACTCATTGTTTGTCGAGCCCTGCTGATGAGTATACCTTTTTGCCCATCATGTCCAGCCTCTTCCAGTCTCTGTCAGAGGGGCCATTTTGATTATTTTGTTGTTTACGCCTGTGGTTAACTGCATCCACCACCAAGGAGAAGAGTAATTCTGATTCTTTGGGAGTGACATAGTACCTTTGATCTGATCTCGTCAGTTGGCGTTATTGTAGCTGGCATTTTCCAAATGTTTTTAACCGGGTCTGTTCCTTGGGAGCGCTAATTTCATGTGGCAAAATATGAAGTATGTCTGTGAGTTTGTGTTGCATTTCCGGCATCTCGGAGAGGGAAATCTCGAGTGAGTCAGCCACTCTCTTGAACAGTTCTTGGAAAGTCCTGAAACCTGTTGGAGAAGGTGGAAGCATAATTGTATCAGCTATCGAAGTTGATGCTCTGTTCATAGAGGGAGTGCTGGTGTTTTGATTGTTATCCTCGTTCTCCTCGCCTTCCTCGGCTGTAGCTGAGTACTCTCTGCCTGGGGAGCTGTCTATTGTGATGTCTAGTTTCGGTGTCGCAATTGATTGCGGTGTCCTCTGTCCCTGTTGCATTTGTTGTGTTCTATATAATACCCATGAGTTCCAGTATGGCTAATTTGGCGGAATAGGTGGTGGAAGCCATTGCTGCTGCAGTTGCCATTGTTGATTAGTCATGGGTAAGAAGTATCGGTGTGGGTACATGTTGGTATGTACTTCTTCACTCTCACTGAATACTGGAAGCATGGATGTGGCAGGTGTGGACAACAAGCTATGCCTTGATGCCTGTGGGGTCTTATCGGTACTGAAAAGGGGTGTTCCTGATATAGATGTGACTGCGAGATCTTCTGCAGTTATTGTAATGTAGTGTCAGTACCTTGCTAGTTGCTGTGCTTGGGCTCTGGATGACCTCTATTGTCCTCTGTCTGTAAGAACTGCCTTGCAGGGGGCACCTTCAGGGCCCCCACAACAGTGACCGAACCAGTTCTACCGGTTAAGGGAAGAGATGGAACAAAGAAAGTGAGTGTTGGAAGAAGGATCAGTTGCTGGATGGAAAACATGAAGGGAACAACCTAAGTGGAGGACTGGGGCTAAAAGGGGGAGTGATGGACCCCCTAACCTCAGGGATCTGAGGCATCCTGGCCTTGACTCCTGTAACCATGTCACGTCTATGCTGTGCTGTATCCTGGAGAAGCAATAAACCCTCTCTAATCTATTGGCTGGCGGGGTCTGTTCTTGCTACTACGGGTGTGCAGGATCGAGGGGAACCCCGACTGTGATGTCACAGTTATAAATTGTTGAACTGGCATAGGAGGGATCATTCTATGAGGTGTTAGCACTGATAGTGTCTGCATCAGCATTCTGGTCTGACTCATTAGTTGTTTGTGTTTCACCGGTACCAGTATTTCTGCCGTGGTATGCTTTCTTCTTTCTATCCGAGGCTTGGATGTTGCCATTGGTGCTGTTTGTGTCAGGCTCTTGGCATGGCTTTGACGGTGCCGAGCATCCCGCTGCGAACTGCACTGCTGCTTCCCAATGTGACTTTGCACTTGTCACGGTCGGTGCCAGCAGCTTCGCAGTCAGTGCTGATCCAGAGGTTTTGACTCTTGCCTCCGTTGGTGCCTTTGTGGCAATGTGTGTCTTGCGCTTTGGATCATGGCCTCTGTCGGTGCTGGTCCCGTCCTTAAACGGCTTCGCTAACCCCTTTGCCGCTAGGATTTTGAAAGCAGTACTCTCATGTACCGATTGCTTCCTCGAGGGTAGTCTGTCCCCAAGGATAGTGACCTCTTTGTAGGCTGTTGAACTCTGTTCCGGTCCCTTGCATTGGGCATAGTACTAGGTGCCCTGTCAGAAGCTGCCCTCAGGGGATGCTGTCTAGGGGCTAGGTGTCATGCTCTGGGTCAGATGCCGGATGTGTCTTTTTCTTTAGCTGTAGCATTTTTATCTGAAGTTCTCTGGATTCTCTCATTCTGGACGTTAATTTCCTTCAGTGAGGTCACTGTTCAGTGAGGTGCTCTTCACTCAGGCAGCGGACACAGAGGTCATGTCCATTGGAGATTCAAATAGACAGTTTGCATCCTGTGCACCTGTTAAAACCAGGCAAACCCAGCATGACACAAGGGGCTCCTGTCTTAGCACTTTGTTGTGAGTAGATCAATGTCCTCTAGTACAGTGTTTCTCAACCTTTTTTTTTTATAAAGTACCCCCCCCCCCTTTTTAATTATAAGTAACCCGAGTACCTACAGTTTTCAGACACACAATTTTTTTTCTACCATTGCAACACATTTGTTTAAAGTACTTAATTGTAGCCAGGCAGGCAATGAAATTTTTGGATGTAAAAAGTACAAAAGTAATAAAATGCTGTAAAACTTTAAAAAACTTTAGTTTTCTCCAAATTTCAGTTGTGTTGACATACCCCCCCAACTTCTCTCGAGTACCCTTAAGGATACTCATACCGCTGGTTGAGATGCACTGCTCTAGTCTATTACACTAATATGGATCAAGTACTAAATAAAGTTGTTTTTTTTTTTAAGTAAGCACTTATGATGTCATCCTTCAATCTCAGTAGATGTTATCCGTGGTCTTCCTCTTTTGCATTTTCCTTGTGTGTTCCATGTGAGAGCTGGACGGACTATACTGGGAGATGATTTTCTGAGAATGTGGCCTAGCCGTCCCCATTTTCTCCTTCCAAGGACGACAATTGGGATACTCCTGGAGTTAGCTAGAAGTTTTGTCTCAAGACAGAGTGAAGTGGAGGAGACATTAGTCATCTATGAGTATAAGGGTTTAGTAGTAGTACTTATACTAACTACTACTACTATATTTTTTTAAGGTAACTACAGAGTAACTATCTACATAAAAAGGATTTTATGGTGAAGTGAAGCGGGAGACTGTAAGCTGCGACCGGAGCCACGGAGGTTAAGAAGGAATTGAAAATAGCCAGCTGTACATGCGGAGTAGAGCACTCAGAACGCTTGTGCTGGCACTCCGCGTGCGCCACCGGCCAGAGTCACTGCTAATACAAATCTCCGACAGGCGCGCAGTGACACTGATGCACCTAAGGTGGAGCACCCATGGGGACCCTCGAAGAATTGGGGAAAACTCCCAAGGGTTCCAAAAGGGCCGCTGACCTAGGGCAGGGCCCCATTGTCCTGGTTCACATTCCCATGGGATGTCCCACTGAAAGGTCACCGTGGTCAGTAGGAAGAGAGAATCTGAGCAAAGACCAGGAAGTCAACCCCACCTCTGATCCAACTAGGAGGATTCCCATTCCTCCAACTAGGGCGGAGCAGATCCCACTCGTGCTGGAGATGAGTACTGGGAGCCAGGCAATGCATGGAGCAATGCCACTGTAGCAGGCTTCCCCGGGGAAGCATGTAACTTCAAGTGATGAACGTTGAATTCCTGGGAGTGGTATACGGGGACCAGACGCTTGTAAGGATCGAGACATTGGCACTGAGAAGCAAAGCAGGTTTCTTGCCATTACAAATGCCTCTGGAGTAGTTACCACCAAATGGTCTCACGTAGGGCAGAAGTTGACTCTGTGGCTTCTGGCACCTAGCTCAGAATCCCCTATAGCACCAGAGCTAACTTAGGCACAAATGATATCATAAGCTCATGATATCATCTACATCTAAAGTGCTGCAAGACTATTTGTTTTAACATGGCTACCCCTCTGAAACTTTCAGGCACAGATTTGTAGAAGTGCTCAGGTTCCAAGTGCACTTTACTCAACTGCTTCTCAAGCCTCTTCACAAAGGGAGGGACCTTCTCCAGAAGCTTGGTATTTCTTCCTTTGTACAAGCAAGAGAATGGTGCAGGGCTTTTTCTATCTCCACAGGTGTACTCCCCTTTGAAGCTGCAACACTCAGCACCATGTCAGACAGGGACAGCTCCAAGACAGCCCAGACAATGGCCCAAGGCCTGCCTCCTTCAACAGCCTCGTCTCCCCAGTGTTTTTGTCCTAGGCTTGAACTCCCTGAAAACCAAGCACTTCACATGTTCCTCTCCTAGCCACTTCAATCATCTATCGCATGGGTTGCTTGTGCACAGCTTGAACTCTGTGACGGGGCATCTTAGTACCATATACAGAAAAATCCCCAAATGGGGAAATGTCCAAAAAAAACCACATTTTTTAATTAAAAGAACTAAAAATTAGTTCTAATAAAGCTAAACTAGACTACACACACACACACAATGTTCACAAAGGCTCAAAGAAACTGATCTGGTATAGAAAAGAGTTCCAACAACTGTCACGATAAGAAGGAACTGTGGGTAGGCTACGGACAGTTCTGCCCTCACACCTGAACACAGTAACACATGGAAGCAGAGGGAACCCAACAGGTATCCCTGAAGGAAAAATGTTTCCAACAGCTATGCACGGTACTTGCCGACACCAGAAGTGGAATACTACATTTGCAACTACTTGAAGAGATTTATCTGTGAGCATTTTCTTATTTATTTTATTCAAAATATCCTGATGTACTCTGGAATTCACTATATTTATATACCCTCGTTTCCTCACAAAAATTTAACTGTTATTGTTTGAAGCTCCCATTCATTCTCTTCAAAAGGCAGGAGAGATTCCAGATGGAAACAGAAAACAATCAAGGGTGGCTACAGCAAACTACTCTTCTTAAAAACAACAGAATGCACTCCTACCAAACTACTAAGATTATCGCCATTATTAATCCTTAGAGACCTTGCAACAATGAAAATAGGCTAAATGAGTTAAACTATATCCAGCACATACTTGACACCAGCAGAAGTTGTTGTGGGACTTTGAAAGTCCCACTATTCTATCAATTGTTACGGAGCAAAGGTTGCTGTCAGAATGAGTTGCTGAGCTACACCTGACTTCATGTTGAATGATAGCAAACAAAGAGTAGGAATAAATGGGTCAGTTTTTACAATGGAAAGAGTAAATAGCAAGGTTCACCAATTATCTATATTGGATCAAGTGCTTTTCAACACTCATAAATGATCTGGAAAAAGAGGTAAACATTGAAGGGGCAAAAATGCAGATGATACAAAACCACTCAAGCCAATGAAGTCAAAAAATGATTGTAAAGAGTTACAAAAGGATTTCACAAAAATCGGTGACTGGGCAACAAAAAGGCAGAAGAAATGTAATGGTGATAAATGAAAAAGTCATGCAAACAATCCTAACTATCCACACAAAATGATGGGGACTCAATTAGCCAACTTATGAAAGATCTTGGAGTCACGGTGGATAATTCTCTGAAAACATCTCAATGTGCAGTAGCTATCAAATACAGCTAACCATTTGGAAAGAGATAGCGAAGACAAAAATAAATACATTTGTGATACATCTACATCTCAAAAAAGATTAGCAGAGGGAAAAGTAAACAGAAGGGCAACAAACTATCAGATATAAAACAGCTCCTATATAAGGAGAGATTAAAATGACTCGGATTGTTCAATTCAGAAAAGAACACAAAAAGGGACTATAATAAAGGGCTATCAAAATATTAATGAATGGTGTGGAGAAAGTGCTATTCACCTCTTCATGTAACAAAAGAACAAGGAGTCAATCAATGAAAGTAATAGCAGATTTAAAAACAAACATTTAGGAAGTACTTCTTCCTACAACATAGTCAATCCGTGAAACTTTTGTTGACAGTGGATGTTATGAAAGCCAGAACTGTAAGAGGGTTTACAAAAATTAGGCAAGGAGTCCTGTGGCACCTTATAGACTAACCAAAGTGTTGGAGCATAAGCTTTCGTGGGCAAAGACCCAGTTCATCAGATGCAGACTAACACTGCTACCCCTCTGATACAAAAATTAGGTAAATTCTTGGAGGATAGGTTCACCAATGGCTATTAGCCAAGATGGTCAGGGATGCAGTCCCATGCTCTGAGGCATCCGTTAGCCACTGACTGCCAGAAGCTGGGACTGAATGATCACGGTTGGATCACTTACCATGGCCCTGTTCCATTTATACCTTCTGAAGCATCTAGCATTGCCACTCTTGGAAGATAGTATACTGGGCTAGATGATCTGATCCACTACAGCCATTCTTACGTTTTAAGTTAGTATAGATCACCAAGATTAGGATCAGCTGCACAGTATTGATCTTGTTTCAAACTCTCACATAATCATAGAACTGGAAATGATCTTGAGAAGTCATCAGCTCCAGTCCTCTGCCCTCATAGCAGGGCCAAGCACCATTAACCCACTGGTCCCCAATGCGGTGCCTGCGGGTGCCACGATGCCTGCTGGGGCATTTGTGCACGTCCGTCTAGTGACCAGGGCTGGCCCGAGCCATTCTTGCGCCCTAGGCCCCAGGCGCATGCGCGGGCCCCGCCCCGGGTACCCGGCGCATCCGCAGTGCCATCCCTGGGCGCGCGGCGCATTCGCGGCCCCGCCCCCGGGAGCCTGGCAGCCCCAAAAGGTTGGGGACCACTGATCTAATCCATCTCTGACTGGTGTCTGTCTAACCTGCTGTTAAGTCTACATTAATGGAGATTCCATAACCCTCCTACGCAATTTATTCCAGTGTTTAACCATCCTGACTATTAAGAAGTTTTTCCTAATGTCTAACCTAAACCTCCCTTGCTACAATTTAAGCCCATTACTTCTTGACCTATCATCAGAGATTAAGGAAAATATTTTTTCTTCCTCCTCCTTGTAACACCCATTTAGATACTTGAAAACTACTATCATGTCCCCCCTCAGTCTTGTCTTTTCTAAACAAGATCAGTTATTTCAGTCTTCCCTCATAGATCATGTTTTCTAGTCCTTTAATCATTTTTGTTGTTCTTCTCTGGACCTTTTCCAATTTCTCCACATCTTTCTTGAAATGTGGTGTCCAGAACGGGTCACAATACTCAGCTGAGGTCTAATCAATACCGAGTAGAGCAGAAGAATGACTTCTCACGCCTTGATCACAACACTCCTGGTAACGCATCCCAGAATCATGTGTGGTTGTTTTTTTCTTTTTTTGCAACAGTGTCACACTGTTGACTCATGTTTAATTTGTGGTCCAGTATGACCCCTAAATCCATTTCTGCAGTACTCCTTCCTAGACAATCACTTTCCATTCTGTATGTGTGAAACTGATTGTTCCTTCCTAAGTGGTGTACTTTGCATTTGTCCTTATTAAACTTCATCCTGTTTATGTCAGACCATTTCTCTAGTTCGTCCAGATCATTTTGAATTTTGACCCTATCCTCGAAAGCACTTGCAACCACTCCCAGCTTGGTATCATCTGCAAACTTAATAATCATACTCTCTATGCCATCATCTAAATCGTTGAAGAAGATATTGAACAGAACTGGTCCCAAAACAGACCCCTGCAGAACCCCACTTATGCCCTCCCAGCATGATTGTGAACCATTAATGACTACTCTCTGAGAACGATCATCAAGCCAGATATGCACCACCTTATAGTAGCCCCATTTAGGTTGTATTTCCCTAGTTTATTGCTAAAAAGGTTATGCAAGATGTTGTCAAATGCCTTACTTAACTCTGGGTATACCACGTTCACCGTTTAGAAAATGTTTGCTTTTTTCGCAAAGTAGTTACACTGGTGACTCATTTATCTTATGGTCCCCATAGACATTCAGATCCTTTTCTGCAGTACTCCTTCCTAGTTAGTCAGTTCCCATTTTGTATGTGTACAGCTGATTGTTCCTTTATAAGTGAAGTACTTTGCATTTGTCCTTTCTGAATTTTAATCACATCCTCCAAAGCACTTGAAACCCCTCCTAGCTGCAAACTTTATGGCTACGTCTACACTGGCCCCTTCTTCGGAAGAGGCATGCTAATTTAGAACTTTGGAATAGGGAAATCCGCGGGGGATTTAAATATCTCCCGCGGGATTTAAATAAACATGGCCGCCGCTTTTTTTCCAGCTTGGGGAAAAGCCGGAAAAGAGCGTCCAGACTGGCGCGATCCTCCGGAATAAAGCCCTATTCCGGAGGATCTCTTATTCCTACTTTCAACTTGAAGAGGCATGCTAATTTAGAACTTTGGAATAGGGAAATCCGCGGGGAATTTAAATATCCCCCGCGGGATTTAAATAAACATGGCCGCCGCTTTTTTTCCGGCTTGGGGAAAAGCCGGAAAAGAGCGTCCAGACTGGCGCGATCCTCCGGAATAAAGCCCTATTCCGGAGGATCTCTTATTCAAGTTGAAAGTAGGAATAAGAGATCCTCCGGAATAGGGCTTTATTCCGGAGGATCGCGCCAGTCTGGACGCTCTTTTCCGGCTTTTCCCCAAGCCGGAAAAAAAGCGGCGGCCATGTTTATTTAAATCCCGCGGGGGATATTTAAATTCCCCGCGGATTTCCCTATTCCAAAGTTCTAAATTAGCATGCCTCTTCCGAAGAAGGGGCCAGTGTAGACGTAGCCTATAAGTGTATTCTATGCCAGGGGCAGGCAAAATATAGCCTGTGGACTGGATCTGGCCTACCAAACATTAAGATCCAGCCCACTACAATGTTTTGGGCTGCCAATGTTCTGCAGTCCAACAGGTCCCTTAGACAGGCTCCCTGCTTGCTGCACTCCACACACCACTCAAAGTGACCAGCTGTTGGGGCCAGTGTGTGCATCTCTTCATGGAAAATACTCTTGGGATGTCCTCCATGCACTGCCTCCTCCCACCCCCAGCACAATCCTCACAGCTCCTATTAGCCAGAAACTGGCCAATGGGAGCTGTCTTGGCTGTACTTGCAGGCAGTCAAATCACAGATGGCTAGCCCCAAGAGGCGCCCAGTGCAGAGGTGCACACAGCCCCAGCAGTCAGCCACTTCGAGTTGGGTGTGGGGCACAGCAAGCAGAGAACCTGAGTGTCCCCCTGGGCTGCTGGCCAAGAGCCACCTAAGGTAAGCACCTCCCAGCCAGAGTCTGCACCTGGTACCTCAACCCCATCTACATGCAAACTCTTTGCAACCACTTATGCATCTACACCCTAAATCATAACTGCCTCCCAGACCCCACTCTCCCTCCTTAGTATCAAACATGTGCAGCCTTGACCACTTACCAAATTCTTGGAGTGGCCCTGTCAAAAATGACCACCCACCCTTGCTCTGCAACATTATTTAAATCATTGATAAAGATACAGAACAAAACCAGACCCAGAACCGATCACTGGGGAACAGGGGTGGCCTGTGACAATAGGCCGACTCGGCCGCCTTCAACGGGGCGCCTGCTGATGACATCATGCCATTGATGGTCGTGCAGGCAGGGGTGCCAATTGTGCATTCCGCCTGGGGCGCCAGCTGCCGCAACCCGCCTCAGGCCGCCCCTGCTGGTGAATCCCACTTATTATGCCATTCCAGCATGACTGTGAACCACTGATTAATACTTTAAGAGCAGTTATCCAACCAGTTATACACCCATCTTATAGGAGCTCCCTCTAGGTCGTATCTCCCTATTTTGTTAATGAGTCATGTGAGATTATCAAATATCTTACTCAAGTCTAGATATGCCACTTCTACCACTTCTTCCTTATCCATAAGACTTGTTACTTTGTCAAAGAAAGCTATCAGGTTGGTTTGACAAGATTTGTTCTTGACAAATCCATGCTGTTACCATCTTATTAATCTTCCAGGTGTTTGCAAATGGATTTCTTAACTCTTTGCTCCACTCTCTTTTATGCCCTTATTTCCCTATTTATAGAGGAGCACTATATTGGCCTTGTTCAAGAATTTCCCCCATATTCCATGACTTTTCAAAGATAATAGCTAATGGCTCAGATAGCTCCCCAGTTAGCTCCTTAAGTATTCTGGGATGCTGTTAGTGACTTCAAGATAAGTTATTTCCCTATTTTAGCTTCTGTATTAGGCATCCAGTTGCTATCAACATTCTTGGTGAAAACCAAAATGAAGTCATTAAGCATCTCTGCCATTTCTATATTTTCCTCTTCGTTGAGTAATGGCCCTACTCTGTTCTTGGTCTTCCCTTTGCTTCTAATGTATTTGTAGAATGTCTTCCTTTAGGACTAGCTAGTTTGAGCTCATTTTGTGCCTTGGCATTTCTAATTTCACCCTGAAATACTTGTGTGATGTTTATATTCATCCTTTGCAATTTGAACTAGTTTTCACTTTTTGTTGGACTCTTTGATTTTTAGATCACTGATCTGCTTGTTAAGCCAGGGTAGTCTCGTCATACTTCCTGTCTTTCAACATAATAGAATAGTTTGCTCGGGCCCTTAATAATATGCCTTTGAAAAACACAATTCAGTTTTTAGAACTCATAGGAAAGAGGCATGAACTGTGAAATTTGTTCTTGATCTGCCACAGACTAAGATCCAATTTTAGTATCTTTATATTATGGTGTTTCATTAGACATGACAGGCTCCCTTGGAAGGAAGATATCCAATTCCAAGAATGGGGCTACTGTGCACAAGAAGTTTATTTAGTTTGAATTCATAGATCCAAGCCAACTCAAGTATGCCTAATGACCGCCAGACTGAATTGCATGCACACCAGTAACTTAGAAGCATTCCATTAATATTTCTTGGAAATAAAATTTTAGATAAAATGAGCCTCAAAGGGCACATCATACACTGTAGGGCAAAAGTCCAATTAAGATATGTAACTTCAGCTACATCAATTGTGTAACTGAAGTCAAAATAGCACCAAAAGCCAAATTAAACTGTTCTTTCTTCGACTTGTTGCTATGTAGACACTCCCTGTGACTTCAACTTGCTGTGTTGAAACTTCCCTTACTCCTTGTGAAATCAGGGTTACAGGAGGCGGAGTAAGTCCTCCATCTTGAAATTATTTCAAAGTAACGACTTGCTGTGTAAAAGTGCACTTTATTTCAAAATAACATCAGTTAGTCCGAAATAATGCTGCTGTGTAGACGTACCCAAAATGTTTATGGAAAAGTATAGAGAAGCAGCCCTTGAACATGCATTGCTTGTGCACTATATTGAAGATTTGTCTAATGTATTTTGAATCTCATACTAGCATTCCAGGAGATCCTGGATTCTTCAACACTATTTGTGCAGAAGTTTCTATGCATAAGTAATTGATCTCTCTGATATAAGTGAAACTTAATTTATACCACTGCAACTATAACACAAACTTAAATTCAATCAATTTTATGGATAAAGTTAATTTGTATACTATAATCCAGGGCCCATTGCTGCAGAACGTTAGTTTTCATTTTAAAATATTCGGAAACCCTTATAGTTATGAAAAATGTGATTTTTAAAAGTTAAGCCAATGAAGTGTCTGTACAGAGCCTGGAGCTTTGAGAGATTTGAACTGTCCCACTCATTCCAGTCAGAGGTTTGGGGATTCTGGACACCTTCTAAACACCAATCCTAAACTCCTGAGGAAGAGGGCCATCAATGGCTGTTAGCCAAGATGGTCAGGAGCTCTAGCTGTTCTTAAACCTCTGACTGCTAGTCAATGGGACTGAATGACAAGATGGATCATTTGGTAAATTGCCATGTTCTGTTCACGCCCTCTGAAGCCGCTCACATTGGCCACCTTCAAAAAACAGGACACTTGGCTATGTAGAGCTTTGATCTGACCCATTATGTCCACATTTATGTCCTGATGTTTCCACAATGCTAGGACTAGTCTACTGTTGCCTTTCATGTTTCAGCTTTCCCCTCAAAGGGGAGTTAATTGTATTATAATGAAGGCTCCCCTTAACTTTTTTGGTCCTTGGAACAGTGCAAGAAAACAGACTTGGAGTCCTTTGTGACCACATAGGAACTTGACCACATAAAGAGTGTGTAGCCAGCCTGCCTCCTACAGATTGAGGGTAAAAGGCTCTGATCTTAATCATCATAGTAACCAAAATCCAAGGATTGAGACCACCATGAGACCATATCAAAACCACAATAAAAAAAATCATCCATGTGTGTCAAAGGAAAATTTCAAATGTCAGCTAGAGCTGTACGTGTTTTAATGGAACTGGAAATTTAAGGTTACTACATGAAAATAAAACAAGTTAAATGTTATTGCCCAATGTAGGGGGTTCTTGTCACAGAGTTTAGAAACTCACGTTGTGGAACTTAAACCCAAGGAGGATATCCAACTGCACACTCTTCACAGCTTTGTCCTGCCTAGTTCCAGAAAACTCATGGAGCATCCATCATGCCTCATAAAGACTTCCAGTTCAATTGATCTGCCAGGTTTTTTCCTCTTGTACTCATTTCCCTTTCTGTTTAATCCCATGATTCCTATTTTATGCCCAGTTTTTTTTTAATTAAACATTTTATCCCTAGTTGTTATATAATGTAGAATCTTGCCAGTCCATAACATTCAGATGTTCTAGCTGTATGAATACTATACTGGGGTGGATGATATCAGCATTTTCTGCATTTAGGAGTCAAGTCTTACTACTACTGTTAAAGGATCTAGGAGTGTGGCCATAATTTATTGAACCCAATGTAATACCAATCCCAAATATACAGCTATGTTCGTGTCACTAAATGTGCCAAGAGTTTCCAGGACATGAGTCACTGGTAAATCTTAAGAAGGAAAAGGTTTATACACTCTTCAGAGAGCCAAGCATCAGAGCCTATGAAATCTGTTTGAGTGGCAGATTATATGGCCTCCTCCCAGCTCCACCAGTCACTCTCCACCCCAATTCCATAACATACCTGGGTCCTGTAACTGAGGATTGTGCAATATGGTTAAAAGGAATGATTTTTCAGACTTCTTGTGGGCAACAGACCCCAAAAGATTGAGATCCACTACATTGGTGCTCTTCAGCAGCAGCAAATCATTTTAAAAGATATGAAAATTGGCCAAAGAGGTCCTAAAGTCTGATGGTAAGCTAACGTTTGTGGATTGCACTTCACTTCAAAACACATCTGTGCACTCTGTTCAACAGCCGACTGGGACACCAAAGTTCTCAGTCGCTTTGTGTGTGTAATAAATGGAGAGCTATTAGAAGGGTCAGAGAAAGATTGCTGCCTGTCTACTGAACAGTAAAACAATAGCAGCAGTAGCAAAGCTCATGAGACCATCTACATGTTTTGTTAGTCTTAAAAAACAATAGTCTAGTAGCACTTTTTCCTGTTACAAACTAACTCCGCTACCCCTCTGAAACGTATTTTCTAGGGTAGATCAGGGCAGAATGTTGTACTTTTTATCATAGTTAGGCCATGGCCACCAGGGCTGTGTCTACACTGGCGCGATCTTGCGCCAAAGTGGCAGCTCTTACGCAAAAACTTCCTGCCAAAGTGGCCTGTGTTCTTGCGCAAGTAAACTGACGTTCTACTGTATAAAAACAGGGCTTCTTGTGCAAGAACTCTGATGCTCCCGCTCAGAAATAAGCCCTCTTGCGCAACTGTTCTTGCGCAAGAGGCCAGTGTAGACAGGCAACATGAATTTCTTGTGCAAGAAAGCCCTATGGTTAAAATGGCCAGAGCTTTCTTGTGCAAGAGAGCGTCTACACTGGCATGGATGCTCTTGCGCAAAAGCACATCTCTTGAGCAAAAGCACATGCCAGTGTAGACGCTCTCTTCTGGAAGAGTTTTTGCACAAGAAGCTGCCAGTGTAGACGTAGCCCAGGTGTATTTGAATGCATTAACATTCACATTTGAAAAGTGTAGTGTAGAAAAAGCATGTTGCCTTTAACTTACAAGTTAAAAACTTAGGAAGGAGCTTAGGCTCTACTCAGTCTTCCTAGAACATGTTAAAAACAGCTTTGCCTACATTACACTTCTCTAGTATCTGTCTTAGAATCTATTACAGAACACACTATTCCACTGTTAAATCCTAGTTTTGACAAGGCCAAAGTTGTTAAACTTTTCCTCCTCTGGTAAGAAAAAGGAGCACTGAATCCTAATTCTATTCTCTCCTCTTTTCTGCATATATCCATTTCATGTTTGCAATTTTGGTTTACACCTCAGGGTTTCTAAGATATCCTGACCATCTTACTCACTCTTATTTCAATGTGAAGAATGCCTAAACTCAAATACCATTAGAAAATACAATCTGCTTCGTTCTAAATGGCCAAGTGACAAAAGTGTTCAATAGTGTATAAATGAACCTTGAGGGACTGTCCTAATGGACTCTAAGCTAAAAGTACTACAGTTAACGAGGCAGTCCCTATTTATGATATCCAAACAATAAGTGATAATAAATATAACTCTGATAACTTGGTGAAAACATTAGTAAGCCTGAAGTTAATTCTTCTCTTCTTTTAGTCCAGCATTTTCCATGTTCATGAAAGCAGAGCACCACTTCAGAAAAATGAAAGTAATTACCACCTCTCAGCATTCTCCAACTACACAATATGTTGTTAAAGGCCTACTCGGTTTATACACCTGTAACACTCCCACTAATCCTTCAGACACCCTCCAGTAATTACATCCTACACTTTTGAGATTGTCTGGTGTACATCTTCAATAAGTAAAAGTTTAATCACTGGCTTCCAGATTAATATCCATTGAAACCAATGCAGCAGTTTGCAACTCAGATTTTGGGTTCTCTTTCTGACTCAGGCTTCATGTTTTGAAAGTACTTTTTGCAATCATACCTACCAGAAACTACTTATTCACGGACAGCCAATGTTTTAAAAACTGGTTATTCTAAAACATGGCTACCCCCATTTTCAGGGCTTGGTTTAACTTTCTCAATGAAATTAAAGATGTTCCTGTTATGATTGTTTAAAGACTCTGTTTTGTTTTGGACAATTTGTCAGGATTTTGCTTTTTTATTTTTGTGACTGATTTCATTTCATCTTTATTCTCTGGGCCTTGCTTTTATAAAGTGTGTCTACCAGTCAAAACAAACCATAATTTCAAATTCAAGTAAAGATTCTAACACTTAAATACTACAGATAATAATCAGCTGATTTGAAATCCACATCTGATTATGTGGATTAGTTCTAGTTTATGTCTCCACTAGCACTGTCTGCTTTTGTACACTCACTGGGTAATATCTATACTGCAATTAGACACCTATGGCTGCCTTGTCTCATCCGACTCTGGCTCTCACATCTCAAACTAAGCGATTATTTAACTGGTGTGTAGAGATTGCAGCCTGAGCTCTCAGACTGTACATACCCTGTAGGCTCCCAGATTCCAGACTCTTGCCTGAGTCTGAAAGTCTACACCACAATTAAACAGGCCACTACCCCAAGCTCCCACAAGGCACAGTCATCTGGCACAAATCAGAAGTGGGTGTCTAAAGTAGTATAGATATACCCACTTCAACTGTATCCATAAATTGTTTTGCTCCTGGTCAGTACCCAATAATTTGAGCCACCAGACAATAGCTTTTCAGGAATGAATAGTATCTGCATTTGGGCCATTCACTGATATCTAAATCAAGCCTTAGGCTACATCTACACTGGCGTGATCTTGCGAAAAAACTCTTTAGCACAAGAGTTCTTGCATTAAAGTAATTGCGCAAGAGAGCGTCTACACTGGCACGTGCTTTTGCGTAAGGGCTGTGCTTTTGTGCAAGAGCATCCTTGCCAGTGTAGACGCTCTCTTGCACAAGAAAGCTCTGATGGCCATTTTAACCATAGGGCTTTCTTGCACAAGAAATTCATGTTGCTACACTGGCCTCTTGCGCAAGAACAGTTGCGCAAAAGGGCTTATTCCTGAGCGGGAGCATCAGAGTTCTGGTGCAAGAAGCCCTGATTTCATACATTAGAACGTCAGTTTACTTGCGCAAGAACAAACGACCAGTGTAGACAGGCAGCAAGTTTTTCCGCAAGAGCGGCTGCTTTTGTGCAAGATCGCGCCAACGTAGACACAACCTTAGTTTATGATTTGCTGCATAGAGAGGACTTTTTTTGGCTATGGTCATTATGGAAAACCTTCATTTTATTAGCACAGTCATGCACAATAGTATTTTCACCTTCAAAAATAGATTTTGATGTGGTCAAGGTGGCCTTGTTAAAATCTTTTATGCATACAGTTTACTTGATAGTCCAGTCGATTCTGCTTATTAGTAGCCTGTTGGTGAACAGCAAAGAAGTTGCTGTTATCTGACAGTTGCCAATAAGCAAACAGCAGATTTGCCAGGCTTCAGTGAGAATGGATGTACTGGGATGGGCCCATATTGGAACCCAAAGTGGGCAATGGCAGGGAAAGGGAGCACTTTCCCCTGTGCTCTCTGAGGTACATCTTGCCCTGACAAAGGAGACCCAGGCTCTGCACATCTCAGCATTCCTGTTCCCCATGGAAAGCCACAGGCAGGTTGCAGTGCTGTAGCCAGGAAAGGCAGTAATGGGATATGCTGAGCTTTGGTTCCCAGGCCCAGGTGCAGCCTGGAGAGTGCAGGGAGAGGTTCCATGCATCCATGGACTTTTCTACCTGAAGCCGATGTTCAGCCGCGCTCCCTAAATCTACCTGCAACCCATTTCCAAAAAAAACCCCAAACAAGTTAATGGTCAGTATGTGTGTTGCCAATATTCAGATCCATTAACATTAGTCAACTGGACATGCAAAATGTTTCTATGACTAAAAGTTATTCTCTAGATTATTAAGCAGAAGCTCCTGTACTGTGATTTTGGAGGCAAAGTTGGAGCTAGGACACTTTCTTCATTTTCCTTGATACCTGTAGTTTGCAAGTTGCCATAGCGGACCCAATCTTTTTAGAAACTAGACGTAAAAATGTTCAAACCACTCAGATAGTAATTTGGTGTAACCTGGGGAATCTGATATCCATATGATCAAGGTCAGCTTTAAGCATATAAATGTGATGCTTCTGCAGCTGAGTGAAAACCCAGAAGTTTAGCCCAAATTATTTACATTACAGTAGCATCACTGTTCTAGGGATGTAATAAAGTCCCTGCACAAAGGGTTTCAAATCTAAGCAGACAAAACAGACAAAAGATGAGAAAAATGAAACATACAATCAGGACACTAGAACTGGAAGGGAGCTTGACAGGTCACCAAATCCAGTCCCTTGTCCTCACAACAGGACAAAGTATCATCAAATCGGGGTGGCCAACCCATTCCAGGCAAAGAGCCAAGATATCAGTGGATCCAGCACCAAGAGCCAGGGCAAAGTTGTTGAGGATAAAAAAGACTGCCCCTTTAAGAAAACACGTTTAGAGGCGCTTTGGCCACATCAGGCTCCCACCAGCCAATACCATTTTTAATGGCCTCACCAGATGGCTCCCCTGCCGATGAGCACAGGGAGCAGGAGAGGGCCATTTTCAAGGATGCAGGGGCGGCTTTATGAGACAATGGGGGGGGGGGGGGGAGAGACACCTTTGTGAGCCGCACTGGAGGGAGGGGGAGAGGAGGGAGGGGAAGAGCTGCATGTGGCTCATGAGCCACGGGGTTGGTCACGGCTGATCTAGATCATCCTTGATGGACGTCTGCCTAACCTGCTCTTAAATATCTCCAATGATAGAGATTTCACAACCTCCCTACGCAATTTATTCCAATGTTAAATCACCCTGACAATTAGAAGTTTTTCCTAGTGTCCAACTTAAGCTTTCCTTGCTGCAATTTAAGCCTATTGCTTCTTGTCCTATCCTCAGAGGCCAAGGAGAACAATTTTTTCTTCCTCCTCCTTGGAACACCCTTTTAGGCACTTGAAAGTTGCTATAGTGTCCCCTCTCAGTCTTCTTTTCTAAAGACACCCAATTCTTGAAGTTTTATACCTATTCCGTATGATAAGGAACTTGTGCTACCATAGACATAGCCTTTTTGTTGGTAAAACTTTTGCCAGAAGTGGGGATGGGTGGAACAGTGACCATCATCATAAGTTTCACCAACAAAATCACCATGGACAGCAGTATGTTGGCACAAGTCTCTCTCCCGCTGAAATAGCTATGACACTCATGGGAGGTGGTTTAATTATGCCAACTGGATAGCTCTCTCCCACTACCATAGAGTGGCTACAGGACAGATCTCCCATCAGCACAGCTACACCACTATAAGATCTGAAGGGTTAACATAGTCCTACCTTCGGGAAAATACTGAAGAGCAGGAACAGACACATGGACAAACACCTTTGAGGTATCTCATATTATATGGAGATATACCTAAGTGGTCTTTAATGTTAATAACTTGAGTTTCTAACTTTGCTACAATTTCTAATGTATCAGCCTTTGCATATTCTAAACCTTTCAACTCTTGTACTTTTCATGTGATAGAATGAAACTGATGTTACTATTAAATGAGCCAATACGTATGAAAATTTTAAAGTAAATAGATTTACTAATATTAAAAATAGCTGCCCTCCCCTTCTAAAAATCAACTCACTTCTTCCCTTAATCCTCAACCACTTCCATTTTTCATTTTCTAAGAGACTCTTCCCCCCGCCCAAAATAACAGCCCAATTTGTCTCCACTGATTCAGTCTCCTTCTTCAGTTTCCTCTCTGAACTTGAGCAAATACAGAATGAGGCCGCTCTTCAACTTTATTTCTCTAGTCAAATCTGCAGTCTGCCTAACATCCAACTGATTCTTCTGAAATTACTGTCCCTAAAGTTAGTAGTGTTTTCTACCTGGCCAAGTCTAAGTTCTTCTCAGTCTTGATTATTCATCCGGACTCATTTACTGCCTCTAGCAAAGGCTAATGGCTCTTCCTCTACACAGCTCACACTTCTGAGAAAATGCATTTGGCACTCACAATTTTTCCAAAAGGTTCTACTCTCCATTCTTATACTCTGTTTTGTATTGTTGTCTATAGTTTAGGCAATTTAATCTACTGCCATGAATTCAACTATCACCTTGACGCTAATTATAGCTAATCACTACAAATAAATTTCCATCACAAATACTTACCTGTACAGTCCCATACATATTGGACCCATACATGCATCTCCAATACTTTCTCTGGGACAGCATCACTGCCACTTTAAGCTCAATGTCTGAATCCAATATTCTTTTCTCTACCCATTCACAATTAATATCAACCTTTCAGTTACCCAGTCAATCTTGATTTTTTTTCCAATCACATCCATGACAAATCCAGTTGGTGGTAGTTCTACATTTCAGTGTTCTTCTGGGGTTTTGGCCATATTAATCTTCCTCTAGCAACTTCCTCTCTTCCCAAATGCGGCTCTTCCTTTGCACAAAAACCAACTCTCCATTTCCTAGTCCCAACCCCACTTTTCTGGTTTGTTTTCTCCTCTTTCCATATGGAACTGAATCTTCACTTAACAAAGCACTTCAAGAGCTCTACTACTACTACCCCCATCTTACCTCATTCTCTCTGCCCATATTTCCCAGTCATGTTTTCCATGACAACCTTTGTGCCTGGATCAGCTTCAAATAAATGTATGCCAAACACACCCATCTCTTTAATAAGCCCTCTTAAAAAAAGAAAAAAGCCCTGTTGATCATACATCATTGTGTGTGTTCTGCATTGTCCATATTCTTGGGTTAATATTGTGTTTTAGGGTAGAAACTCATGAGAGTATATTGGTTTCATAGTGGGGTATGCTGTATAAACAACATGAATATAATTTTATACAAGGTCCTTCAGCAAAACCCTATAGGAAAAAGATTTGTAGTGATTCCAATTAAGACTGTCAACTGCAGGATTAACCTTGACAACAGCAGCAGCAATAAAATGCCTTTAAGCCCCCCTAACTGTAGTATGTGTGGCGACACTCTGGCCACATACTGCTTTGACTTGAGGTCCAGAATCAACTCCCTTAGAATATTTGCGATACACTGAAGTTTTCTTATGACTGCCCAGTAGTGGCTCCTACCTAAAGTTAGAAAGAAGTGAGGGTCTCTCACTAATAGCTATCTACATACTCCAGCCCCTTGCACATTGATCATATTTTCAAAGTGAAAAGCTAACACTGATTTCCATGCCAACCTGTGTGCCTGGATCAGCCTCAAATAAATGGATGCCAATCATCCCATTTCTTTAATAAGCCCTTTTTTTTTAAAGCCCTATTAATGAAACATTCCAGGTTTAACAGGGAAGAATTTTTGCAGGGGACAAGAGGTTAGTGGGAAACTGGCTTCTTCCTTCTCCCCACTCAAAGAAAACAAATGGATGCTTTATACTAAAGGGAAAATTAGAGAATATTTATCTTGTTATCCTTTGCTTTTCTCTTCTAGTCCCAATCTCTCCCTGTTAAATCTGCCTATCCCCCTCTCACATACCAATAAACCCACTACCTCATACACACACCTCTGCCAACACAACCCACGCCCCTCCTGTCTCAGAAACAGGCTACCCCCACAGAGGCTTGTGTTGTGTTCCCAGCTCTGACTACTCTCTCCTCTTACAGTCCAAAGGATTCCAGGGGACACACATGGCTGCAGACGGTCCAATACTCTAGAGCAGGGGTGAGGAACCTTTTTGGGTTGGGGGCCACTGACCCACAGAAAAATCAGTCACAGGCTGCATACAAGTGAGAGAAAAAAATCCAATCAAACCCTCACTGACATGGCCCCTGACTGACAAGGAGAAAGACACTCCCAACATTCCCCTTGCACACCAGAGCCTAAGGAAGCCCAGGCTAGTAGATTTCGCATACACCAAGCCCCCAGGAAGACAGCAGGGGAGGTGGAAGACCAGCATGGGCTCCCCAATTCTGGGAAGGGAGCCTTAAGAGCCAGATCCAAGCAAGCCAGGGGCCATATCCAGCCTCTGAGCCTTAGTTTTCCCCATCTCTGCTCTAGAGTATTGTTACAGAAAATTTGTATTTTCTGCTAAATTCCCCCTCTGCCACAGGTGTTTTACAGTAACAGCTGTCTCCTGGTGGTGGCAGGTATTGCACCTTGCAGTATAACCAGCGTAGTACCTCACAGAGATTACTGATGGGTCTTAGCTGCATTGAGCCCTAATAAAAAGTTGTGTCATTGCATCTACTTAAAATATTAGATGGTCTCAAAATAAGCTGAAATATCCCAATAAAAATCCCAATAAAATGTTTAATGCATGAGATTGATTCCTCCAAGATGGTGAACATATTTCTTTTCAATTGGTGTTCACTGAGCAAGAAAAAAAATCAAGATAAGTTTGAAGAAGTAAAGTTTAATATTTATAAAAGGTACAAAATATATATGTTGCACAGTAGAAAAGCTTTGGCTTATTTCTGGTATTATAGTAGCAATTATTAAGGATCAGAGAGACCCACTGGATTAGACATTAATGAAAAGTATCAGTACAGTCAAAGACATGCCATATCACATCACAAAGCTGGGGCAAAACATTAGGCAGGTACTTCATTTTAACAGCAATTACAACTTATGCCTATGTCTTCCATCCACCAGCATGCCCCCTCGTATCTGTATTCTTCCATTACACTGGAGCATCAAGACTTGAAATACCTTTAATATTTCAGGAAGGTAAAATCTGTATCAGCTACTGCTTTTAGTCTTAATTATGACTGTATAGGGTTTTTTATTGTTTGAAACTTCAGGTCCTCATTTCACTTTCATGAATCAAACAGTAGAGACAAAGCCACATTCTCCCAAGTTCCACCCCTTCAAGACACTAAAATAAAATACCACTCAGTGGTGTATAAAGCACTGTTTCATACAATCGCCCTACTCCTTTCTTGTACTGTGACCACCAAGGAAATAATGTTGACACTGAAAATAAGGATCACTTCAAAGTTAATCAACCAACTGAGGTGAATGAGGCAGTTCACATCTTTTGGAGCTCTCTGACATTGCCTACAGATGTTACTGACTTTATATAAACAAAGGTTAAATCAATTTAAGTCAGTTTCTGCATCAGTTTAATAAAATCAATTGAGTTAGATGCATTTTTCTAGTAATGACAAATTCTACTCAGTGCAATTTGGTCTTCCATAGCCATAAAGATAAAAGACTTAAATTTTATAAAATGAAAACTCAATTTAAGAGCAAAAAAGTAACCAGACTCCAAAGAACAGCCTGTTTGGAGGATGAAGAATCATGTCACAAACCCTTTCTTGCCTTCCATTACAATCAGCATGCCCTCCTGCCTCAGTTGTGAGTAAAGAGAATTGCTCCTCAGTTTATAGAATTGTGACATTCATGTTTGCCAGATATCATGCCAATGTTCCCCAGAAAAATAAGGGAATTGGGACCACGTCAGATATTAAACTTAAAAAAATAGGACATTTCTACAGAATATTATGTAAGGGAACTCCAGAAGATATAACTTTTATGTATATGCTTTTGTCTTTTTTATTTAAATATAGTAAGTCAATATGGCCAGTTTCCCTAAAATATTTCTTTACACATATTGTAAAAAATAAATTGTGTTTAAGAGGAAAAATATGTTGATTGTTTTTAAAGGTTAACACAATTTGATTTTTTAAAAACATCTAGAGTAGGATTTTCAGAAGCGCTCAGCACTGGCTTAACAGCTCCCACTGAAGCTAATATATTTTATCCTTCACTAAATGGGAGCAGATTTAAGCCAACAATGAACTACTCTGAAAATCCTACATTGCCTGTTTTTCCATGAGTTAAGCTTTCACATTTTGGATTATGTTAAATAGTGAACATATTTATTAGCCTTTCAGTTTTGTTTTGCTGTCTAGTTCTCATCCACTTGCTCAATGCTCCAATATTTAGATTACATAAATGGCAGGCTATGTTTACATTTAAAGAAAATATATTTTTGTAAAAATAGAATAGGTTTAACTTCTCTAATATTCTTGTTAAAACTTGTAAGAAAGCCTACATTTTGGACTACATTTGACCTGACAGTGTACATTTAACCACTGCTAGAAGTGAAACTTAAGGCAGACATTCCATCCAGTTGAAGACAAAAAAGTATTCAATAGTCTAACCTGCCACTGACTTTAGCGTCAGTAGTTCAGGTCATCACTTCTCCATCCAGGGTTTATTCTGAAGCAGACTCATAATACTTACCCAATTTCAATAAGATCCTGAGAACGAAAAGTTCTTAGTAAATGAATGGTGTTATAAGCAAGGCTCCACTTATTCCATGGCAGAACTGAACCTAATTTCTGCTGGAATGGCAGTCTGGAATTTTTAGGCCAGCTTTACTGGTATTTTAAAATGGAGATGGTATTTGATTAATTATGAAAATAAACTAATCAGCAGCCTTTTTAAATTATTAATGCTATCTCATAACATTCAGCTTTCATTTTACGGCAGATTTTAAATGCCAGTGCGTATGATAGTAGTAACTGTCAGCAGGAAGCAGAGTTGTGGCTTTTGACTACTTCAAAATATACGGAATGGAACCCACTGGTATTGAAACAATACCCGGATGTTTCTGTTAAAACAATCAATAAAATAATGAAGACAATTAGGTTGCCATCTTTACATTTCACTGTTTAAACTCCCATTAAAGTAGGTAAGGGCACTGAACTTCCTTCATATGTATTGTTTCAAAGCAGGGAATAGTTAAACTATTCACAGTTAAGGTTTTCTTCACAGCCACAGGAACTAAACACACTTTAAAAATAAACTTAGATTTTGATGCAAATTTCAGCTACTATGGAAAAGTCCTGATTAAAAGTTAAAAGATCAAGTCACAGATATTGTAGCAACGAGTACCTTTTAAGTACATGAAAAACTAGACAAAGTATGAATTCTTGACATCTGAAAAAAAATCACAATTGTTCAATCTTTCACACAGTTAGCAAAGAAGTTTTTTGTTTGGTTTAACTAGTATAAACTAATTTACTTTCAGTTTCTACCCAAACCTGCCTTCAATTTTGGCTGAATATGGGATTTCTACTGATGTGCAGACTATCATGAAGTTTTCAAGTCACTATTTATACATATTCTACAGTGATAGGTCCGAAGAGAGTACCTGGCTAAGTGAAGTTTCCTGTATTCACTGCACTGAGACAGATCCTACACTTCTCCCATTGTAGAGACTAAAGAAAAATTGTACTTTTCATCCATTGTCTTCACTGTACAGTTTTGTGCTGCATGGCCATGGAGTCAGCCAGGAAAATACTCATTAAAACCTATTCCCAGAGCTGTAGTAACTGAATATACAAATGAAGTAAGAAACAGCCACAGTAGTTCACAGGTAATAAGAAATGAGCAAAATAAGTTTACCAAAGAGGGAACATACAACCATCTTCTCACTTTCAAGTATTCAATCTGTAGGCTATAAAAACTGAGTTGGTGCAAATCAATCTTCTTAAGAGGAGCATCTTTTACTTGGCTCTAAATCTTATTTTGGTATATATGGCAACATTTCCACTTGAGAACAATTTCATATACAACATGAGAACATTTCACAATTTGAAAGCTGAGAAAACAAGCAAATTTAAGTTAAAATCTATGATGCTGTAAGGTCCCTAGAAATATTATCTTTTTTCATTTCCTCCCCCAGAGAGAGAGAGAAAAAAAAGAGTCCCACTGGGACTGCGCCGAGAAAAAAATTGAGGGTCACCACATACAGGAACCTGCAGACAACTTTGCCAGTGTAGAGAATGAAGGGTGTAGGCTAACCCATCCATTTTGACACACATGAACCATAAGCTGAGGCACTCTGGAGCAACTAGAGAGAAGTGTATTAAAAGAAAGGAGAGGTAAGCTTATAAAACTATTGTCAATTCAATATTCAAACTTAAAATGACAGAAGTCCTGAACCAAGAACATTCAGACCCAGGGCGTGGGAACAGTCCCCAGAACAAGGAAATTCCAGGCCTCTTTATTCGTAAACAAAATAAACCTTTGAGATCTACTGAGTCAGGTTCCAGCCCATAAAAGCTGATGCCCAAATAAATTTGTTAGTCTTAAAGGTGCCACAGGACACCTCTGAGTCAGAAAAATCATCTTTATGGAAAAAGAACTACAGCACATTCAGACAAGCAGACACCTAGAAGGAACTGTGCAGAAGAGCCACAAACCTCAGTTATGGAGTAAATACTAGCAACTGAAAGATTTTTTTATTTTGAGGGAAGCCAAATCTTAAAGAAAAATAAACTGACAACTGTGCCTCCCTACAATGAAAATCTTATTACCAGAAGTTAGAAAAAAGTTGTACTTTGTGCATGACACCCTTTGGTAGACACTTTTCCTGATTTGCTGATGTTAGCTAAATTTCCATTCCATGCTCTAGTAGGACATCAAGCACTGCTCTATGCACAGGTCTCTATCACTATTCTTTAAGGTCCAGCAACAGGATTTTCCAATTTAATCTAAACACACTGAAGAGGCAGCAGGCATGAGTTTGAGAGGGGAAAAAAAAAGGGTGGCATTGCTTTTAGACTTGCACATTTTCCCTTATGAAAGCTGACCCTCAATGAACAAGCAGGAGAACAGTATGCATATGATTTTTTAAAAGAAATTTTTTATATAAAGGATGAGCAAATACTTTTAAAATTTACTTTCTGAAAGTCTTAGTTTGACAGTTCTTTTGTATTTTAATGTTTTCCTGTTCAGTTACTGAATCTCAGTAAAAATCATTGCGATCAAGCAATCGTATTGCTAAAGACATACACATACAGTAAAACCTGTGTTATCCTGCACGCATGGGGATTAGGGTATTCCAGTTTATCTAGAAATTCCAGTTATCTGAGGGTCCCCAACAACCTAGAAAAAAAACCAATGGACAATAATAGTAAAACTCAGGTTTTTAATATTGGTAGTTTTGTAGCGTCAGGCAGTTGGTCTCACATTTCTATTTTGAGTTAAAGATTATTAGTACTTCTTAAATAGAAAATTGTTAAGCCAATCATGGTAAACCAAGCCAGGCTTGTGCATCTGAAGATGTGACAGTATTATGGCTAGGAGCAATGCCGATTAACAAAGTTTTCTGTTTAACAGAGTGCCGGATAACAAAGGTTTCACTGTACTATAGAATTCCATCAACACTAGATTTTAGAGTTGAAGAAAAAAACTGAAGCCCTTTGATTCTGCGATCATGTGCTACAGAGATTTAGTTTAAGAGATTGGAAACTCCACCTCAAAACTAAAAATCAAATGACAATTGTTATGGAATTCATAAAAGTGAATGTTAACTGAAATGTAGTTATCCTTTAGTAGGAATTCCCTATTTCACACAAAAAATCCCCTCCCTCCCCCCAAAAAAGCCCAACAACAACTGGATAAGATTTATTTCTTTCACATATCCTAATAGAACACAGGTGAGTTCTAAACTGCAGCCAAAAAACAAGCAAAACTCACGGTCTATTTGTGAATCTCTCAAAAGCTCAGTATGAACTGGCAAACTTGTTGGCTTACCCATTTTTCTCCCTGCTCCAACAGAAGATGGATGGTACGGAATATAACCTTCAATATTCCAAACCAATAGAACCCCAATTACTAATATTTAGAGATGTTTAAATGACAGTATTCCTTTATTAATAAAATCTTAGCTTTTCCAAATTTATTTCTGTTGTGCAAGAAAACATTCTTTTTTGGAATATTAAAAACAGCATCTTGTGTATTTTATAACATGTTTATTAAATAAACTACTTCAAAAACAGAAAAAACTTAGATTGAATATGATGGTGACACCTGATACTAATAATTCTTTCCCATCAAGTCTTAAAATAAGATATTACACTGCCACACGTGATACATTTTTCTGAGTCAAAAGGCCAGATATTTAGACACTTCAGACTAAACTTGTTTTTAAAATTTCAAGTTAGCCAAAGTAACTGAGAAGCAGCCCTAATTGTAATAACTAATGGCCACTAGGCTGCCACCACCATCTACTAATGTCTTTCTCTTGCTAGCTGACACCTGCAAGCTCAATTTTTTTTCTGTGAAGTTCTGGGTAAATGGTATCCCAAATGTTCAATTCTTGATTTTAACAGTTTAGTCCAGTTTGACTAACATGAAAAAGCTGCCATAGCAACTTTGGGTATAATCGATGTTTTCAACTAATTTTAGTCCAATGCATATTTTACACTAGCTTTAAGAAATTACCATTTAACTGTTATAAAAGTGTACAACTACAGTATTTATATGAAATACATCTCAAAACTCTAGGTAAAGAGGATTATTAATATTTGTTGTGAAATCCACAATTTACTAACAAGTATATATCTACTAACCTTTATACTAAAGGACAATGAGCATATCAGCTATTTGGCCAGATATAGAGAACAAAACGCAAACCCTTCATTAGAAAGCTCCTTTTCCAAACACATTTACATACATTTTTGAAAACAGAATTAAAGCATTTACAAATGCACAACGCATGAAACAGCTTTACAGATCCCTTAGACAATACAGAAAATTAAAAATAACTAAAAAAAAAATAAATTTCTAACACAAACCTGCAACTTGTTAGAAAGTCTGAATATGTGTACGAACATATTCACAGTGAAAGCAATATCTAGAGTATTTTGAAAATTATACCAAAAATCCCACTCCCAAATACCAAGAGAAACAAGTTGCACAGCACTGTATTAAATCTTATATGTACAAGGAATCAAATTCCAGATACCAGTAGTTTAATTACATTCCACAACAAGAAATGCATTGCTGTGATTCATTCAAGCTTGAAATACAATAACCACAAGTTTCTGCAAGCCACATACTAAAATTCTTAATTGAATTAATTCTGTGAACAATGAAGGCAAGTTTTCCTTTTCAAGATTTTTATTCCAGTATGAAATATGAAGAAACAGCACCCAAATAATAACTGCAATATAGTATGAAATTTTAATAAAATGTACTGTTTTAGGAACAGAGCAAAATATAAAAAAAATAAACTGAAAGACTTCTCTCCTATTCAAATATCGCATCTTTCCGACATCAGTAACGGAACTTTCAGCCTTTCAAAGAAAAAAAGTCTGGTGTTGAAACAATATCCCCAAAGATTGTTAAAATGCATAACATGAATTTTCAGAGACAGTTTTATTAACAGGAGGCTTAATTTTAAACAGTATATACAATCACATCACTTTTCCAAAGTCAGGGAGCGCCACCTAGTGATCGGTCAAAACAAATTTATACTCATGAATTACAAAAGCATCTGTAATGCAACCGCCTCTCTTTATTGTAGTACACCTTTATACAATCCTTCCAAAAATTCCTGTACTGTGAAATCCTCTCAGGATGTAGTGTTGCACAGGATTTCAAATCTCTCCTACAGACCACATGAATAAAACTGTTGCCACTTGCACCTCTAAATTATACCAGGCTACATACTTCAAGTGTTCCATGATATGCAACACTAAAAGGCACCATTTTTCTTCAACCAACAGGTTAGTTTATAGACTGCTGTGTTTAAGTACAATGATTTGCAGGGAACAGTAGAATTTTCAGACCAAGACTCTGAATTTTTATAAGCTAAGTGTAGACAAACTGCAAAATCTACTTTTTACTCGTTTGTATAATTGTGTTCTAATTCTTTATTCTCCTTTAAAGGCTTTACTGAACAGCAAAGAAACTAGCAATTCTTTACAGAATTGGAATTAAACAACTTTATTGAAAAATATACAATACACTCAAAGGAAGTAGATTCAAATAAAATTTAGTCTCTGAAGAGTCTTGTAGAAATATCCAGAGTCACAGGTAATTCCAAAAATCTTTCACATTTTACACTATTCTTAAAACTAAGAGGATTCCAATCTTCTAGTAATATAAATTCCTTTGGGTCTCTTAAATGAGACAGTCTATGTGAGTAGTTCAACAGGTTAGAACTACAACATTCAATAGCCCTACTAGTGCTGAAAATCCTATCCCAACTGATTTATGTAATCCTAACAAATCAAGCTACTTAAACAATGATGAACATTTTCTAGTTGTTGCTTATATGGCATCAACTTTATAATTCAATTTTAAGAAAACAGTCAACTCAATATACTTCAGGTTATACCTATACTTGTGGCAAAAGTCTTATTCTGCACAGTTTTAATTGCAACAATAAAAATAACTAAAGGTTATTCCACAAAGAACAGCTTGAATTTTACAAAACAGTTCTGCTCATATGCATAGGAATTAGTTTGGTAGACACACCGTCAATGTGCATAATTTGACTGTTCACATACAGCAAGAACCTTTGAAAAACAATAAAAGTACATACACAAAACAGTTAATTTGTGTACACTGAGAATTCATTCAGTTGCAAAGTAAAATCAGGACTTTAAACAAGCTTTGACCTGTAACAAAGCAAATTCAGCCAGCTTTTAACCAAATCTAGGACTAGCTATCTCGTTTTACAGTGGCTTGCAATAGCACTCACTCACTGACTTCATCTTAATACGTATCTATTTCCCTTATCTGTACCTACATAAAACCAATCTAGATTCCTTGATAAGCATTATGTGGCCAATTTAGCTTTAGCAAACATTTCAATTAGTGAATAAGAATCTGCCTTTTCCACACAGATGTACTGGGAAATTCACTGCATACTTATCCTTGCAGTGATTCTTTTGTAAATGGTTAAACCAGTGCTCTGCCTTATCAAAACAAATTTATTTGCAATTTAAACAATCCACCGTTTACAATTTAAACAATCCACAGGTTCTAGCCTGGAAATACTATAAAAACAATCTGGATGAATTAATCACAGCACTATGAATAACTATTCTACAAACATTTTATACGAACAGCTACCCTAAAACAAGTTTGACTTTTCTTGAACCTATAGGTCTGTCATTTAGATCAACAACAGCTGCCATTGCTTCATCACGAGACTCAAATGCAACCATGGCTTCTCCTGTTGGCATACCTTTTTCATTGTATTTTAAACACACAGAACCTGGGATCACTTGGTAACCATAAAAGAAATCCAAAATTTCATCCACTGATACTGTAAAAGGCATGTTTTGCACTTTAATGACAGTTGGCCCTGGTTTTCCAGAACCTGTTCCAAAACCAGGGGGTCCACTAATATGTAAGGTTCCAGGTCCAGGTCCAAACCCTGGAGGTCCACTTAAATGTCCAAGACCACCTGCAATACCAGGAGGGCCACTTCCAAAACTAGGAGGCCCACCTAAATTACCAGGCCCATTCCCAAAGTTTTGAGGCCCTCCTCCAAAACTTGATGGCCCACTCAGATTACTAGGACCACTTCCAAAACCTGGGACATCAATACCTGCACCAGGTAAACCACTACTTCCAACTGAAGGCATTCCTGGTCTAGAATCACCAAAGCCACCTATTCCTGGTGGTGGAAGAGGGGGACCAAATGTGTTAGACCCACTAAAATTACTGGGAAAATTAAATGGAGGGGCATTATTTCCATCTTTTGAGTTACTACCCATAAAGGAATGCTCATCCCCACCAGCATTTTGCACTCCTGGCATTCCTGCATTCCCTTGCATTGGCATTTTCAGCAACTTTTTCCCTTGGGATGATGGATTTCTCTCAACTTCTCTCATTTCTTCAAGGGTGATTACACGTAAAATAACATCTCTTCCATTCAGTTTTTTACGGTGCAGGCGCTCTGACTTACGAGCATCCTCTTCTGTTTTGAACTGAACCAATGCTTGTCCTAAGCCTTGCCCATTGTTATCAACAAGAATTTGTACAGAGTTTTCTTCCACTGACAGTCCCTCTAGAAACTGAAGGATTTCCATTTTTGTAATACTGTATGGGATATTTGATATATGTGCACATAACTTTGGCGGACCTGTTTCTCCCTCAGTATTCATCATGACCTCCCTCTGGTCATAGCTGAAGTTCTGTAACCTTTTCCGAATCATGTCTATCTTTTCTAACATACCCTTTTTTGTTATGGGATGAACTTGAATAAAACGGTTCCCTATGTACTGTTTATGATGACACAAAGCTGCTTTGTAGTCAGCTTCATTCCTGAACTCAACAAAGCCTTCACCAATTGCTTTCCCATTGGGTCCATAAGCTATATAAATACTGTCTTCAACAATATCTAACTTTTTAAAGAAATCTATCACATGTTTGTTCTCTGACTCAAAGGGAAGACCTTTCAAATACACACAGAAACCCTGCTCATGAGGAGATCTTGACCGTGACCTTTTCTGTCCACTAGGAGATTTGGACCTAGAAAGCGTCTGTTGAGGAGGATGGGTTTGTCCAGTAGGACCCATGGTTTGCTTGAAAGTTATATGGCCTCCAGCAGATACCCATTGTCTCTCTGTTGCAGGACTAACTTCAACATAGCGCTGAATCATCAGCATTCTGTTTCGCTTCAGTGCTTCAAAAGTATCTTGAGGGGAAAAAAACTTAACTAGTCCATTCCCATTATTTCGGCCTACATGATCCTTCAACATATGTACTGCATCCACACGGAGCCCATGGAAAAAGTCTTTTACATCAGATTCTGTTGCAGAAAAGGGCATTCCATGAACACTGACATACAAGTCATCTGGGTTGATAGAAAGGGGTTTCACACCACTTTGAGAATTCATCTGAATAGGATTTACAGGATTCATAGGCCCCATAAACAATGGATTCAAGCCACTGTTCATACTCATTGCTGTTCCAGACCCATTCATTCCAGTAGGTAAAGGTGCTATAGGTGGAGGATTCATAGGAGGCATTCCTGATATAGGCGGCATAGGTGTCATTGGTGGTACAGGAGGAACAGGGGGTATTGGTGGTACGGGGGGAACAGGGGGCAGTGTAGGTACAGGAGGTGGGACAGGTATGGGGGGAATAGAAGGCATTGGTGGCAAAGACGGCATAGCTGGAATGGGAGGAATTGGTGGAGGTGGTACTGTGTTCATAGGGGATGCTGTGCTAGGTATTGTTGAGCTAAAGGTTGGACTACCAAATGTAGCCCCAAGATTTGGAGGTGCAGTTCCCATACTGGCAGTTGAGAACGTGGGTATGTTTTTATTGCTTTCATGCACAGAAGTAGCTGCAGTTACTACACTAGGAGAAGGACTGGTAAAGTTAGGTACCGTAGTAGGCAAATTTACCCTACCGCTCATTCCTGAACTAGGCGGTGGTCCAGATCTGCTAGCATTTGCAGGTGGCATGTCTAAATTGGCAGTTTCAAAGCGTCTACGACTAAGTTCTATCATGTTTTGCATTTCAGTTTTACTGCTCAGCAACAGTGTTACTTTTGACCCTTTAATGGTACCACCTGTTCGCATCATACCAAGCCTTGCATCTTCATCAGTGGCAAAAACGATGAAAGCCTCACCCAGTTCACCCCCTACAATATGCACGCCCCCATCAGGAATGGTCAATCCAGAGAAGAAGTGGCGAATGTCCATGGTCCCCGCCACAATCGGGAGACCTTGCAAACGGATGACCACAGCCATGCTGCGCTGAAACAACACACACCTGCAGATGAGAAAAGGCAACGGCTATGTCAGACTACTGTTTATGATACCATATATTTACCTAGAGACATCTACTACATTGCTTACATTCCTAAAGACATCATGAAAAATTAAAGCATGCTTAAGTTCTAGACTTTTTATTCATACAAATAAAATATTAAACATTTACAGCACAAGATTAATTCAAGATATGAACCAAAAATTCCAAAAAATAAATCTGTTAAAAATCAAGATTTTAAAGCAAAGTCGGCCTGATACCCAAACAAGTGTCAATACAAAACCCAAGAGTGAAATTAAATTAGAACCATCACATCAGATGATTCAATATTTAGTGGAAAATACAAAAAAAATGTTTCATCTAAGCAGTGGCCACATGCAGAAATGGGTCCATGCACCTTGAATCTTGAAAGACTACTAAAACAGTAAGACACTTTTATATACTTAAAAGACTCATGCTCTGACTGAACAGAAAAAAGCAAAAAGCAATACTACTGAATAAACTTTAAAACCTTCTATCTTGCTCAAGTATTAAATATATATTTACTGAGAGAAAGGAAATTAATCATAATCGTAAATTTAGCTTGGTCAATTTTTTAATCATAGCTTTATTGCTACGTGGTTTTTCAGTTACTTTACAGTACATTTAGCAAAACCAACTCCAAAACAAGAAAAGAGAGGGAGGATAAGCTCTTTGGAACAAGGACTATCTTTTTCTGTGTATGCGCATTACCTACCACAATAGGGCCCTGATCTTAATTGGGCCTTCAAGCATTACCTTAAGAAACAATCTGTGTCCAGATATTTTGTTAATGGAATGCGCCCCAGAACTGCTAACTCCAATATTTAAAACTAGTTATCAACACTATTTCTCCAACTTTCCCTTGCTGGCTAAATTCAAAGCCTGAGCAAAGCCTAATGATCTGTGGAGCAGAACCAAAGCATGGATGTAGGTATACGTAGGTAAACCTTAAAGCCAAGATTCTAAAAAATGAGTGCCTAAAGTTAAACCCGCCTAACTCAAAGGCTCCTATGTAAAGATATTATTAAGGGAATCAGTTGCAAGCCATACAGGCTAGTGCAGTTGTGGGAGGCAATGAGCTACCTAAAATGTCACATCTAAGCTGGATGTAAAAAACTCAAGTCCTGAACAACTTTGATTATAAGATCCCACAGTACTTTCTGCCGCAACAAAAGCTCTATATCTCAGTGCCCAAGTAAAATTCAAACTCAGTTACAGTACAGTTGCTTCCCTACGTTCCCCCAGCAGTTTTGATGAAGACTTTATTCTCCAATTCCTCTTCTGAACAGCTAAGTAACAGTGCTCGACAGAAACTCAAAGATTATCCACATTGATACCTGACAACTAAATATTCAAGCAAAACAGAAGACTGCCACCATTTGGGGGAAAAATAAGTAGCCCCGTGCATTATGGTCAACAGATCAAAGGCACCAAACTTTATGCTCTCAAGTAATCTCAGTTTCAATAACTGCAGAAGGGACATTGCTTTCCTTTGAAGCATCCCGCAGTTTGCCCCCCTTTTGTCTTCTAATCACTATTAGCAATGGGTTTTAATATTACGTAGGCTCTGGCCTGTGGCAAATTGGCATTAGAAGTGAGAATTCCCTCTCTGCCTGCAGAGATATCAGTTACCAGCAACAAGCATCATCCTATCTACTGCACAGGTACACTATTTATGCTAACGCTCTAGTGTTGGGTCTCCTTTTGTTATCAGAATTTTCCTAGACTGAAGGGACTGGAACTACTAAATCAAAGAAAATGTGATCAAGAAAGTGGAATACTTTAAAATATCTTGGTATTTAACAATAACACTTTCTTCCCCAGAAATATCAAATGTAACTGTAAAGGAAGGTGTATTCAGTCGTTCTAGACTTCTTAAAATAATTTCTTAAAAGTTTTGGAATGTGTTTAGTTTGGCCATTATGGTCTCATTTCAATACTTTCTTAGAAGTCGTACAGTATAAATTTTATAGCATAAATAATGAAAATTACATTTGTTTGCTCAACTATTTTCAAGGGTAATGGTGTAATTTTCATCTGAACAGCTGAAGTGTTCACAACATAGAAGTAAACCACTTGTCAAACTATTAGAAAAAAACTGCTATAACTTCTATAATAATTAACATTTCAAGCTTTTTTGTTGTTTGAAAAGGAGCACTGTTATTTAAGGAGAATGAAACTGTTTCCTTAAAATTATGTAAATAAGGCTCCAGAGGTCCAAAACTAGCAATTAATAATGGAAATTACTACATATTTAGCATTAATGAACTGTTATGAAACAGGGAATGTGTCATATCACAGGATAATATTAATAGAGATATGTAATGTTTAAAGACATGTAAAAAATTACACATATTTCAACAGATAGCTTTTTTAAAAACAGCAGCCCAGAAGTGTCCATATTACAGCACTGATTAGTTTGGAAAAATCATGTAAAATAGCCAAGTAAAGGTGCTCAAGAACTCCAGCTTTTAAAATATTTAGACTAGAGCTGTCAATTAACGCATGTTAACGCCTGCGATTAACGCACAGCACAATTAATGCATTAAAAAAATTAACATGTTAATCTGAGGTGTTTCCGCAGCACTGCCCCTTTGAAACACCGCCAGGGCAGTGCTGCGCTGAAGCATGGGATCAGCTGGAGTTTCAAAGGGGCAGCACTACATGGAGCTGTGGTCAGCTGGGGACTCCCGCTGATTCTGGGCTATGTGCAGCACTGACACTTTGAAACACAGCGGGAGAGTTTCAAAGGGGCAGCGCTAGCAGAGCCTGGGATCGGCTGGGAACTCCAGCTGATCCTGGGCTCCTGCAGTACTGCCCCTAGGGCGGCGTTTCAAAAGGGCAGCTGCACTAAGCCTGGGGTGAGCCGAGGACTCAAGCTGATCCTGGGTTTCCGCAGCACTGCCCCATGAAATGCAGCTGCAGAGTTTAATTTTTTAATCGCTTGACAGCCCTAATTTAGACATAAGTCCTTAGCATTATCTACTATGTAAAGAGATTAAAATTAGATATTTGAATTGTTTATACCCATATGCCCTCAAAAAGCACATACGTTTTCCACTACTTATTTTACCCTTTGTCAAATAGAAAACTGACTGCTTCATAATGATTTCAAGGGTGCACCAGAAATGTCACAGTAACTGATAAGAGCATTAAATATTGATATATTTAAAAAACATTTATATAAGTGGTTTTGGTGAGTTTTCCACTTCGTACAACCAAAGTAGTTGCTAATTAAAATACTTCTGGTGCAAAACATTTCAATTTCTCCAAAGCAGTTAAAGATTTAAGGATAGATTTAGAATCCAAGCTAACCTTCTCTACAGATATTTTAAAAAGAGCAGGTAAGCACAAGAGTGTCAAAACTTATTTTTTGCAGAAATAGCATTTTAATCATGCCAGGTGTGGCCACACTACAGCTCTAACTCCGTGATTCATAGTAGAACTCCAATAGATATCAGATTATTTAAAAAAGAAAATCACACATTTGTGGGGAGGTCTCTATTTGCTCCTGTGAACATGCAGTTACTCTACTTACATGTTTAAATGCAATAACAAGCACAAAATTACAAATGTATTTCAAATGTTCCTCTGCAGACCTAGTTTATAATCCAGTCTTTAAATAATCATTGGTAGGTTTTACAGATAGCATGCAATGGAGATGACTGCACAGGTTCAAACCTCCTAGAATTGTCATTTCAGGTTAAAATGGTGCTGTATTACATTTGGAAGCTTATTACTGCAATTATAAGCTTGAACCTTTCCTAAAATTATGGTTTCCAGCCTAAAGATCTAACGTTTTGTGGATACCAGACAACTGCATTTATTATCCTGAATCTAACACACAGGCCAAAAGTTGTCCAATTGCCTAACATTAAAAGCGGTGGTATCCAGCACGCTAGCCACTAGCCACATGTGGCTGGCTATCAGGCCAGCTGAGTGTGGCTAGTTGGCTTGAACAATGTGACTATTTGGATGGTTGAGTGTGGCTAGTTCACTATAGCATTAGCCACTATAGCAGCTACTGTTTCAGAACTGGTTGGACACCATGGATTATAAGTATCAACCAAAAGTAAAATTTGTTAAAGTCACCTATTTCATGGGACCAGGATTCTGATTCCCAGTTCCCATTAAAATTAGTGGGAATTCAGGTATTCCAACTTCTAAGGCAGCTTTGAAATATATGGGTGAAAAGTAAAACATGTAAGAAAGAAAATTTTCTGTAATGAATTATAATGCACTAGAGTTTTTAAAAATCACCCTGATAGGCTCTCTTATTTCAATGTTACAAATAAGGGTAAAAAGTTAAAAATGAAAATTAAGGTCCTGATCATGCAAACACTTAACAGGTAAAAGAATTTTATTCAAATGATTAGATGCTTTGACTCACTTGGAGTATTTATGCCTGAAGTTAAGGATATCAGTAACTGCTTGTAACATCAGAGGTTAAATTGTATTTTTAGTAAAAGCTTCTCAGTTGCATAAAATATGTCACTTCAAAACACTTTAACCATTAACAAAAATTCTGGAATTTTACTGTAACAAAACGAACTCCTAAAACCACTCACAGGCCCAAATTCACCAAAATAGAAGCCTATAGTTAAGTTCTTTGGGATGGGATTTTCAAAAGCACTTAAGTGATGTAGATGCAAAAAATCCCATTGATTTGAACTATAAACCATGATGGAGCAGCACAGTCTGGCTAAAGCTTTTCTACTGTCCACTTCAGTACTGGAAGGAGAGAGCTGCAAATACAGCGTAAGCTTAACATGTTCAGGGTTATGTTGTTCATGGTAAGGATGTCAATGATACCCCTCAACTTTTGTATGACTTGGGCATTTTAAGTATAAAGCATCTATCTATGCAAAATCTGAAATTGTATTTAAAAAGTAATATAAAATCATATGAATTGTACAGCATATTAGCAATTTGTGACTAAAAAGAGAAAGTAATGAACCACTCACAAACAAAAATCTAGTTTAATTAAAATTAAGAAATGATTAACTTAACTTAATCACGTTCATCTAGCTAGACACATAAGTACTTCTATTGCCCATTTCAAAAATAATTGCTGTTATAGTGTGCAATTGAATAGAACAATATCTGACTGTTTTATACTGACAATGTATATGTCAATTCTCAGTAATGTTAACAGAAGCTGGGTACACAGAGGATAATAATTATTTTTTACATATGGCCTTAAATTAGTAAACAGAGAAGGCACTGGATTAACCTTTGAATTTACATCTTGTTCACAGGTACAAATACAAGTGTGGAAGGCTCAATCTAGTCTCCGCTGAATGTTAAACTACAATACCACCGCCAGAACACACACGTTTGGCAATCCTTGGACAGAATCAAAAAGGCAGAACAGCATTGATGCGGCAAGAAGGATTGAAGGTATCTAGCCCGAGATGTGTTAGGGGACTAGTAATATCCAGAAATGGGCAGACAGACTTTTTGCAAAGGACTAGCATTCACCTATTAGGAAAGATTAAATACCGTCTCAGAAATAAATATAACTGAATAAATACTGCAACTACTAGTAAAAAGAATCCAAATAACGTATTTTACATATTAGTATCTATCACTTCTAGGAACATGCAGAACTATTGCCTGCAGCAAATATCTATACTTACAAATAGTGGAGAATTGTTGGAGAGAGTATGCAAAACTATTACATGCTGATAAAACAGCACTACTTCAGAATCTGGCAGAAAAGTAATTTACCACAACAACATTACCACAACCACTATTACCAATGGGAATTGGAGCTGAAAAGCAGAACTATTTATGTGTGCATGTGTGCACACGTGCCATTTTTACTGACCAAAATATTTTGAACCAATTAATATATTCCACGTAACTGTTAAGACTGTTTCTTAACATGTAGCTAGTAAGCATAAAAAGAAGTCTTCAAGTCAAAATCTCTTACCTGCTGAGTCAGATGTTTTTTCTTAATAAGTAGTAGAAGCCAAGCCAATCCTGTGGGCAACCAATTAAAACCAACTTTTAGACTGCAATAAAGAATAAATGGAGGCAAAAATCAATTCAGGCAACAGCAGCAGTAACAGTCCACAATGAACTGTATATTAAGAAAGTTCAAGACGCTGAGACCACCACAAAGCACTGTATCATATAGCAACCACAAGACTAAGTGTGCAAAAAATGTAAACAATTGTTCATCTCCTACACCAGCATCACATTTGGATAACTGCACTTGCTTAATTATACTTTGTTACCAAATTTTAACTCATAAAAAGGCTTTAGCAGAAGAACACGCAAATTAAGAAACAGAAAACACTCATTACACAGAACTTCATATCTCCAATGGTTTTTTCCTTTCTAGATACCCAAACTAGTCAATAAAACTAGCAAAGCAGAACCAAATACTGATACCAAGAAATATAAAACCTTACCCAATTTGTTACTAACACTATCAAATCAATTCCTTTTTAATCTGCACCTTCCTATCCCCACTTAAGCAAAGCAGTATCTTACGCTGCTGTTGAAAAATACTTCTAGAAACTACACATTAACTTGCTTCCAAGAACCAGCAAAAACTTTTGAAGCTAAGTCACACGTCCAAGTCACATCTTTGGAAAACACTTGCTTTCACACACTGAACTATAAGAACCCATGCCTTTTTTTGCAGTCCACAGAACTGTTAACCCAACACGTAGTAAGTACCAAAGTCAGATCCCAGGCAATTTTTGTACTAGAGACCAAATTTCTATTCAAGGATCACAAGAAAGAGCAAAAAGCTGTATGGTTTGACTGGAAACGTCTGTGTATCTAGACGTAAAAAGTAATTTATTAGCAATTCCATTACCTAATAGACCACCTTGCACTATATAATCTTGGATTTCTGGAAGATACCTAAAGAAAAACCTACTAAGAAAAAAATGGAAGCATGTAATGAGAAAGAGTGTGACTTCAATGCTCTTTTCTCATGAAGTTGGAAAACTGGGGGCATCTGCGGTAAACATTTAGTATTAACATACATCCACAAGCTGACATTAAATGTACTGCATATAATCCAGAAAAGTTCACTATCAAAAGATTAAAACAGTCATATTCAGAAAACTTTCAGGATACAGGACGTCAAAAGCAAGATTACAAGTAAGAGAAAAAAGTCAACTCAAGTCCCACAGACTTTTTGATTAAAATGACAAATATACTCATCTTCAGAGCAGAGCCATGCTTTTATTTTGTTTTTAGAGGACTCAAGACCAGTCAACCCCAAATTAGGATCCTGCTATTTACTTCAAAGAGTAACCAGTTTCTAAAAGATATGACAGCCTGAAAGACAGCTTTCACACAAATGTTTATCTATTAAGTATGATTAGGACAGATCTTTCATGCAGATGCAACATTTTACTCAGAAATTCCAGATGATTCAGAATATATCCACTATATAAACCAAAAAGCATTCTAGTTGTGTATACTTATTTAGAAACCTAAAACTAACAGACCAGGCTACAGTAATACAGGGCTAAAGATACACTACAAAATAGCACTTTATAGTATGCAAAACTCAACATTTTTCAAATATAGCCTACCACGATTGAACTTTCCATTGTACCAATCCAACATAATTCATTTACCATTAGCCAACAGAACTAATTTGTTTAGACAAATTGTCTAGATCTTGAATCATAACATTTAAAAGTGTACATTTCAGTCATGTAGATACAAGCACCAAATTGACATGAAAGAATGTGAGTATATAAAAAAATCAATTCTGCCACATTCCTCCTGGGTTTTCCACTGTAGACAATTATTCCCTAGAGAATAGGATGAGACCCAATTTAGGTCACAAGTGAAAATAAGCAAGGAGCTTGTTTGATGGTGAAAAAAGGCACTGATCTGCTTGACTAAACCCCACAGTGTTGGTAAGGGAAGCTTGAAGAGATACAAAAGTTTAAGGCTTCAGGTGATAACCGAGTTAGTCTGTACAGGATAAACTTAAAAAGCAACAAATGGTCTGGTAGCACTGTATAGACTAGTCTAAGGATGCAAAACAACAAGAACCAAGGTCCTTTCTACTCCACAGAAAGGAAATTTCAGAGAATCACGTTTCACAGACTCCAGTCCTAAAACGGGATCATTGCTATCATCTAGTCTGACCTCCTACACACAAGAGCGATGTGCATTCTCCTGAAGACTCACTGTGAAGCACTGTCCTATCTTCCAGCGAGCCTAGGAAACGTTACCGCAGTGCCGAGAACATCGCCAGGCTGCAATGACCATCGACCGAACATCAGCTCACACGAACAGCGCATCTCGGCCCTGCTCTCACTGAACCGTCCCTCGTACAACGCTCCTCCTGCTCCAGCGCGTCCACCTCGCACAGAGCAAGGGGCTGCCCGTGCCCTGAGCGCGAAGACGCAGCCTCCAGCCCCTTCCCTGGAAGCTGCCACAACCGCTCGGAGCGAGGCCGCGCTGCCCGCCCGCTGCTCCCGGGCCGCGCGCGGCTCCATCCAGCCCGCAGCGAGCGGGCGCCCCGGGCCGGCCAGGCCAGACGCTGCAGCGGCTCCCGCCGCCCCGCGCTGCCCTCGGTTCCCGCCCGGCGCGCGCACCGGCGGCGGCCACGCGGGCTGAGGCGGCAGCGCCCGGGAAAGCCCCTCGCGCCGCCCGGCCCCGCCGATACTCACCTCCCCGCGCCGGGCCCCGCCCCGGGCCCCAGCGGAGCCCCGCGAGCGCGTCCAGCCCGCGCCCGGGGCCTCCTCAGCCCATCCCTGCCCCTCCCCCCTTTGTGCGGCTGGGCGGACCCGTTCCGCGCGGGGCCCGGCCTCCTCGGGACGGGCCGCTGCGGGGCGGGGCCGGGCGCCCGGCCGCTGCCGGTGTCTTACCGAGGGATCGGCCGCGAAAGGGCGAGAAAGGAGCCAGTCACCGCCCGGCCCCACTCCCCGCGCGAGCCCCGCGCCACCGACCGAGCAGCGACACAAAATGGCCGCCGCGGCTGAGGCGGCGCCGCGAGGGAGGGGCGGGGCCTAGCAGAGAGAGGGAGGGGCGGGGCGCCGTCACTGGGCTCCGAGCGCGCGTCCCGTTCACCCGGCGGCAGGCGCGTGCCTGGCAGCGCCGCGCTCGCTCCCCGGGCAAGGCGGGGGATTCGCGACTCGGCCCCCCCGCCCCCGCCCCGGTGCGCGCGACCGCCTGGCACAGCGGATGGGGGCGCGAGCTGAGCTGTGGGGGGAGCTGAGCGCCGGCCCAGCGGGCGGGGCGGGCCGGATTCCCCGGGGTCGCAGCGCCGGGCGCTCTCACGGGAGAGCCGCGGTGAGGGGCGCGGACCCATAGCGGGGGGGGCACAGAGCGGATGTGAGGGGCACAGACCCATAGCGGGGGGGGCACAGAGCGGATGTGAGGGGCACAGACCCATAGCGGGGGGGCACAGAGCGGATGTGAGGGGCACAGACCCATAGCGGGGGGGGCACAGAGCGGATGTGAGGGGCGCGGACCCATAGCGGGGGGGCACAGAGCGGATGTGAGGGGCGCGGACCCATAGCGGGGGGGCACAGAGCGGATGTGAGGGGCACAGACCCATAGCGGGGGGGGCACAGAGCGGATGTGAGGGGCGCGGACCCACAGCGGGGGGGCACAGAGCGGATGTGAGGGGCACAGACCCATAGCGGGGGGGGCACAGAGCGGATGTGAGGGGCACAGACCCATAGCGGGGGGGGCACAGAGCGGGGGGGGTGCCCAGAGCGGGGGGGCACAGAGCGGATGTGAGGGGCGCGGACCCATAGCGGGGGGGGCACAGAGTGGATGTGAGGGGCGCGGACCCATAGCGGGGGGGGGGGGGGGGGCACAGAGCGGATGTGAGGGGCGCGGACCCATAGCGGGGGGGGGGGGGCACAGAGTGGATGTGAGGGGCGCGGACCCATAGCGGGGGGGGCACAGAGCGGATGTGAGGGGCGCGGACCCATAGCGGGGGGGGCACAGAGCGGATGTGAGGGGCGCGGACCCATAGCGGGGGGGGCACAGAGTGGATGTGAGGGGCGCGGACCCATAGCGGGGGGGGCACAGAGCGGATGTGAGGGGCGCGGACCCATAGCGGGGGGGGGGGGCACAGAGCGGATGTGAGGGGCGCGGACCCATAGCGGGGGGGGCACAGAGCGGATGTGAGGGGCGCGGACCCATGGCGGGGGGGGGCACAGAGCGGATGTGAGGGGCGCGGACCCATAGCGGGGGGGGCACAGAGCGGATGTGAGGGGCGCGGACCCATAGCGGGGGGGGCACAGAGCGGATGTGAGGGGCGCGGACCCATAGCGGGGGGGGGCACAGAGCGGATGTGAGGGGCGCGGACCCATAGCGGGGGGGCACAGAGCGGATGTGAGGGGCGCGGACCCATAGCGGGGGGGCACAGAGCGGATGTGAGGGGCGCGGACCCATAGCGGGGGGGGGGCACAGAGCAGATGTGAGGGGCGCGGACCCATAGCGGGGGGGCACAGAGCAGATGTGAGGGGCGCGGACCCATAGCGGGGGGGGCACAGAGCGGATGTGAGGGGCGCGGACCCATAGCGGGGGGGGGGCACAGAGCGGATGTGAGGGGCGCGGACCCATAGCAGGGGGGACACAGAGCTGCTGTAAGGGGCGCGGACCCATAGCGGGGGGGGCACAGAGCGGATGTGAGGGGTGCAGAGTCGTGGGGGGGCACAGAGCAGATGTGAGGGGCGCGGACCCATAGCGGGGGGGGCACAGAGCGGATGTGAGGGGCGCGGATCCATAGCGGGGGGGGCACAGAGCGGATGTGAGGGGCGCGGACCCATAGCAGGGGGGGCACAGAGCTGCTGTAAGGGGCGCGGACCCATAGCGGGGGGGGCACAGAGCGGATGTGAGGGGCGCGGACCCATAGCGGGGGGGCACAGAGCGGATGTGAGGGGCGCGGACCCATAGCAGGGGGGGCACAGAGTGGATGTGAGGGGCGCGGACCCATAGCGGGGGGGCACAGAGCGGATGTGAGGGGCGCGGACCCATAGCGGGGGGGCACAGAGCGGATGTGAGGGGCGCGGACCCATAGCGGGGGGGCACAGAGCTGCTGTAAGGGGCGCGGACCCATAGCGGGGGGGGCACAGAGCGGATGTGAGGGGCACAGACCCATAGCGGGGGGGCACAGAGCGGATGTGAGGGGCGCGGACCCATAGCAGGGGGGGCACAGAGTGGATGTGAGGGGCGCGGACCCATAGCGGGGGGGCACAGAGCGGATGTGAGGGGCGCGGACCCATAGCGGGGGGGGCACAGAGCGGATGTGAGGGGCACAGACCCATAGCGGGGGGGCACAGAGCGGATGTGAGGGGCACAGACCCATAGCGGGGGGGGCACAGAGCGGATGTGAGGGGCACAGAGCAGATGTGAGGGGCGCGGACCCATAGCAGGGGGGGCACAGAGCGGATGTGAGGGGCGCGGACCCATAGCGGGGGGGGGGCACAGAGCGGATGTGAGGGGCGCGGACCCATAGCGGGGGGGCACAGAGCGGATGTGAGGGGCGCGGACCCATAGCAGGGGGGGCACAGAGCGGATGTGAGGGAAGAACTGGGGAGTGGAGTGATGCTGCTGGGAGCCAGTAGAATGGACCAGTCAGGGCTGGGTTGCTCGGATTCCCCCTGCTGCTGCTGGTGAGTGCAGGGGTGGGCTTGACCTCTGCTGCCAAAGCAGGCCTCCTGCTAATCCCTCAGGCCACACATCACTGGGGAAGGGAAAGAGTTGTGTGGGGGCAGAGCAGGGGTGAGAAGAGGCAGGGTAGGGCTGGAGCAGGGGTGGGATTTTAGGGGAAGGGTGGAGAGTGGTGGGGCAGAGCAGGGGTAGAAGCAAGGTGGTGTCCTAGGCCCTGCACTCAAAGAGGGATACCCTTGCTGGGCACAGCCCATGGGGTGCTGGCCGGGGGATGGGGCTAACTCTAGGAGCCAGTGCCACCCCATCTGGAGCATTAAGCTGCATAAGTCACCATAAATTCCATGGTGTCTTATGCAGCTTCATATTTTGTCTATGGCTAGGGATGGCCTTAAGTAAATCGTCAGATGAACAGGTGGTAAAAATATTTAGGTTTGAAAAGCCTTGAGATGTCAATAGAAATCTGTAATTGCAACATTTCACTGACTTTTCTGCTGCCAGACGTGCCCGGCAGGGCACCTGCAGGTGTCTAAGTGACATACAATCCTTGACATGACTTGTGCTATACAGTTCAGTGGGGCCATGACTTAAACACAAGTGGCTACGTCTAGACTGGCATGATTTTCCACAAATGCTTTTAACGGAAAAGTTTTTCCGTTAAAAGCATTTGCGGAAAAGAGTGTCTAGATTGGCACGGACGCTTTTCCGCAAAAGCACTTTTTGTGAAAAAGCATCCATGCCAATCTAGACGTGGATTTGCGCAAGAAAGCCCCAATCGCCATTTTCGCGATTGGGGCTTTTTTGTGCAAAACAATAACGCGTTGTCTACACTGGCCCTCTTGCGCAAAAGCATTTGCGCAAGAGGGCTTTTGCCCAAAAGGGAGCAGCATAGTATTTCTGCAAGAACACTGACAATCTTACATGAGATCGTCAGTGTTCTTGCAGAAATTCAAGCGGCCAGTGTAGACAGCTGGCAAGTTTTTCTGCAAAAGCAGCTGCTTTTGGGGAAAAACTTGCCAGTCTAGACGCAGCCAAGTGTGTACACAGGTAAGTCATTTTTTTCAAGTGAGACAGCACTTGGGGCTTGTAATCCAAAAGGCTTGTAATCCATTTTACATCTTATTTGTACTAATAAGGCTCCCTTATCTGTCTATATATTGGAACTGCGCTATGTTCTTTATGTGCCGCAGCCCCTTGGTCTGGGATACCTTCTGGTACAATCACCCAGGCTTTTATTGTCAGTTCCCACCACCTTCTATTTACAAAGTTTACAGTCAAGTCAGCCAGCTCCTTCGTGTACCTGAGAGCACACTGAGCCACACCCTGGCTCCTTGCTCTTCCTTCACCTTTCCTGGCTTCCTTCTGCCTTATACAGTAATTTCTCATTTAACACTATAGATGCATTTCTGAAAATGTTTGTGCTAAGCGAAAACGTGCTATGCAGCGTCAATTTTCACATTAAAAATAATGGAGAAGGTGGGGGTTGCGTTTCAGGTGATGGTGACAAAGTCAATTTTTTGTTGGTGCTGGGTCATCAATGTTAACACGATATCTAGCAACACAAGTCACCGCAGGTTGTTAAAACACAAAGATAAACACGTGAGTGAGCGGAGGAGCGCTGTGACCATGTGTATACGCTCATGCATATTACCGCTGTTTTCAACAACTTATACCGCTGTGTGAAGTAGTCTGCCACTTGATTATTTTCGTGTCATTTTGGGGATGGTCATGTTATTCGAAAAACGTTCCCTAAAAAAAATCATGCTATTATGAAAATGTGTTAAGCAGGAACATGTGAAACGAGTAATTACTGTCTAGCCCTTGCCCACAGCTGTTTCTAATAGCCCTTCAGGCCTGGGCTTGCTCAGCTGTGGCCATCAACCTTTTCAGCCAGGCCACAGTGGCAGAGCTCTGGCCTAGCCAGCCATCTGTCACAGTGCCAGAATGATGAATCCACTAAAAACATATTTGATTTTCAACAGGTGCAAGCCATCTCTTCAGGAGTGTCCCTGCCATTCTGGCAGAGCAATATAAAGGGAAGTGGGACAAGCAAGGTAAATATTAACAAGCTTTCACATCCAACGTTTTCCTTCAATCAATCAGTCAAGCAGTGTGAATCAGCAAATACAATGCTGTGCTTGATGGTGAATGAGCAATAGTGGCCATGTAATGAAATTGGAAAATACATTCAAATCTGCATTGCATGGCTTGCTGCACTGGCACTTCTAGGTATTTTTCAATGAACTCAAGAGTGGAATTCTGTAATGTGATATATTACAGATTATTATTATGGTCATTGGATTATTATGGGAAGATGTGTTCCCTTGTACTTGGCACTAAATGTGGAACTGACAGCCTCTGCAGACCCCTTGGCAAGATGGGAGGAGGTGGCTGTGTGTTTCTGGAAGGGGCATGGCCAGGGCAGCTAGCCCTCCCCAGTCCCCTGAGTTGCACAGAGCAGATGGCATGGCACTTCAGGAGCGATTTAAAGGGCCCGAGGCTCTGGCTCTTGTGCAATAGCAGTGATATTTCATGTAGCGCAGCCTTTCAGGAAACTCTGTGCATACAAAGGAAAATGGAATTTTAATGTAACTCTTGCCATTTCGAGGACTGAGTTTTAAAAAATAAAATGCTACTATGAAGACTGCGTTATGTTAATATAAATTTGAAAACTATTGTCTGTAGTGATAAGATGAAGGAATTCACAATATGCTTTTCTTTTATGGGTTGGTGAGACATTACAAATGGGAATATGCTATCAGAATGTTTTGCCAAATCATTATAAAATTGTTGGAATTATCATAGTACCAATAACATTTGTACATGCATTTGCACTTACAGATGGTGTTGATGGAAACCAAAGAATTAATAATATACAAAGGATTGGAAAACTGAAATTGTTGAACATGAGACAATGTGGTGGCCACAACTGTGGACCACTCATCTTAAAGGTATAGAATACCAAATTGCCTTTATTGTTTGTTAATTAGGTGCATTATGACATTTTCTAAATAGAAGTGTCACTAGTTTACAGCAGGGGTGAGGAGCCTTTTTTGGGTCAGGAGCTGCTGACCCACAGTAAAATCAGTTGGGGGGCTGCACACAAGTGAGAAGCCAAAAAAAACCACAAACCCCTCACTGACATGGCCCCTGACTGAGAAGGAGAAAGACACTCCCCATGTTTCCTTCACACACCAGAGCCTAGGGGGGCCCTGGATGCTGTGTCCTCCAGCCCAGCAGTGGGGCGGTGAGGATGGCTGGAGCACCAGTATGGGCTCCCTAATGTTGAAGGCAACCCCTGAGCCTCAAGGACCAGATCTACACACGTTGGGGCCACATTCGGCCCCTGGGCCTGAGAATCCCCACCCCTGGTTTACAGAAACCTATTTGGAGCATAAAGATATCAGAACTGTAGAAACACACACGAGGCTATCACTATGTTTAGAAGAGAAATCACAGTTCTATTAATGAAAGAGTCAGATAGTAACTTTATCCCATATACTCTGGGTTCATGTGAAGATAAGAGGAAGAGTGGAATTCTGTCACACAACAAATAGGTATCTTCAGGGCTCGCCGAGCAGCGGTGAGCCCCACTCGCCAGCTGCACAGTTTTGCGTTCTGAGCATGCACAGATCGCTCCGCGCCGGCTCTTTCGAGGTGTAATCTACTTGCCACAGGCGAGTAGATTACACTATTTGTCAAGCCCTGGGTATCTTAAAGCCCCTATAGTGGGCCAAGTCACAGGTTCAGTTCTGAAATGGTGACTTTCTGAATTACATCTTTAAGTACCAGAAATATGGATGGGCTGAATGGTCACTATTGATAGAGCAGTGAAATAAAAGTGAGTATTTTTATGTCCGGGGTAGTAAAGGAAAAGTTAGAGAAACATAATCTGTAAGTATAATTTAACATATGACCGACAAAAAGAAAAAATAGCTGCAAACCAGTAACTTAACTGAAAATTGATAGTAATAATTCAATATTTCTATTGAAAGCTTTGGTCATAACAATCTTCATTTGAGCACTTTTTGATTTTCCAAAGAGCGTGGCGAAATACAACATATACTGCAATCTTGTCACTTGTGAAAAAGAATTTGAAGCTTGCAGGATGATAAACATAGCATTGTATCAAACACGCACCATATTTTGAAGGAGATAAGTAAGCAGAATATGATTGTAGTAAAAAGAACAGAAGTCACAGTGAGTTAAATATAGATCCAACGTCATAATCTGCTCAAGGATCAGGATTATTGCAATAATTCCACAGCAGTGAACACGTTCATCAGCGCTGACAGTCATTTCTTAGGTAATGCTTACATATGGAAGGAATAGCATTTTATAAATCTTCAGAGGAATAACCAAGTTAGTCCGTAACAAAAAAACCTTAAACAACAAATAGTCTGCCAGCACTTCCGTTTAAGGACCTTTGATAAGTAACAGATGAGAAAATGAAATCACAGAATTTCTATTCACCGCTAACATTTATAAAATGAAAACACTAAACAAATAGTCTGGCAGCACTTTAAAGACTAACAAAACATGTAGATGGTATCATGAGCTTTCATGGGCACAGCCCACGAAGAACTGGGCTGTGCCCACGAAAGCGCGTACCACCATCTACATGTTTTGTTAGTCTTTAAAGTGCTGCCAGACTATTTGTTTTGTGTTTTCATTTTATAAATGTTAGCAGTGAATAGAAATTCTGTGATTTCATTTTCTCATCTGTTACTTATCAAAGGTCCAGTGTGACTTGTAAGAGGTGAGCACGTATGCCCTGCCTTCCAGAGGGAACCAGTGAAGAAAATATAATGGGTGAGAAGAAGGAATACAAGTGCAGCAAGTGTGTGAGATGGGGCATTTCATATGCTTTACTATGTGCTGGATACAAATAGGTTATAGCTCAGACATACGTGAGGTAGCGTAATTGGAAAGGTTCAGTAATTTACTGAATATGATAATTGCATTTTATGCAACTATCGTTTCTGCAGATGAAGTTAGGAATACTGACCTGTCTGTAATTTCATATTCGCCGCTTTGGGGTGCACCCATTGATGTGGATGCCCAGTACAAGCAGCAAAGAAAATTTCAGTTCAAATAAAGTTTGGCAAAGGTAAAAGCAACTAAAAGCAGGATCTTATAATGGAAAGTGTCAGGAATCCTGAAGTGGAGGTGTCACTCCCAGACACTCAGACTGAGCCATGTCAATTTAATCACTATTTACCAACAAGGGAGTTAAGTATGGCCATTGAACATACAGTTGTTATTTCAAATCATGTCTCAAGTTGGGGTGGTTAATAGTATGTCCCTGTTTCATGGATTTGAGCAGCTCTGCAGTGGGGTTTAAGGTACACAAAGTAATTTTATACTTTCATACAGAGATTTCAGAAGTTGCATGAATTAAGTATTTATTCTTGGCTTTAGCAGTACCACATAGCATATGAGAATAAAGAGGTAGTGTTCCCTCACTGTAATAGTCTTTGGTAAATGTGCTTGGTAATGGTGCACTGGCCCCAGGCTGGACTCTAGAGTTAATAGATCCTCAAGGAAGTTGCACAGGAGCCAGCCATAAGAGTCTGAGAGGAACAGCCAAGGAGGGCATTGCAGATCCCTAAAAGAAGATCTGGGAAGAGCCTGACTGGTTATTCTATTTAAGGAGTGAGGACTGGGTGACTGACAGGCAGAAAAAAAATCTAGCTCCCTGGACACAGCAGTGATTGTAGCAAGGACTGGGGAGCTAGAAAGTAGGGGTTTTAACTATCGTTTATTCATGTAAACATGCAACCGCTAGAAATTCTAGCAGTTAGACGTTTACATTCTCACATGTATCGCCTCCCACCTGCTCCCCCTCTGTGCTGCTGCCTCTTTCAGAGGCAGAAGTGCAAGGGTGGTGGGGGAGGTAGGCAGCTCTGTGGGAGCCAGTGCTCCTGCAGAGCCAGCTTTTAAGCTGGCTCTCCCCAGTACTGGTTCTCACCTGCCCCCCCCAGCTGTCTCTCACAGAGGCAGCAGCACAGGGAGGGGGAGGAGGAAACAGGGGTGAGCTGACATGCACAGGGAGCTGCCAGCCACCTGCCTCCTATAGAGACATCAGTGCAGGGGGGGAGCCCTTCCCCACTACTGCCTCAGTGGGAAATGGGGGAGGGGAGTGGGGATCAGGTGGCTCTATGGGAGCCAGCACCCCATACAGAGGCAGCAAGGTGGGGGATTGTGTGTAGTTGATATGATTAACAGATAAGCTCAGGGTTAATAATGTAATTGACTATACACCTAACGTCCTACTAGGAAGAGCTCCTGCTCAGCTGCTGGGATGTGCCACCTGAGGCAAGTGCATGGGGTGCTGGGGCCACAGGGAAGCAGCCAGATCTCATTACTGAGGAAGTGGCAGGACAGCTGGACAGCAGCACTGACCCTGAAAGGGAGAAACAAATTGTGACATGGCTGGAGCACTCTGTCATGAATAGGAGCTGAAGTGACAGCAGGCATGGCACTGTGGCACAATGACCTGCGGAGGGAATCCTCATGGCAGATAGCAGGACCCACCAGCCTCAAGAGCATAGCCTGCGCGTGCACACACACACAAAGATACACCAACACAATTCTTAGCCTTGCGTCCCAGTTGTGGCTGGTACAAAGAAACAACCAGACAAGGCCTTTTCCTTGCTTCCATCTCTTGTCTCTCACTAATACAAAGAGCGTCAGCCACTAAGGCCAAGGACTGTGTGTTCTGTGTCCGTGCAGCACTGTGCTACTACACTAGAACACACATAAAGGAGATGCCTAGAGACCCTTACCAGAGGATCACTTTCCTGCAGACACACTAATACTGTGAACATTGCTTAGATTAGGCTTTTCTTCAAATAGGCTGCGTCTAGACTGGCATGATTTTGTGGAAATACTTTTAACGGAAAAGTTTTCCTGTTAAAAGTATTTCCGCAAAAGCACATCTAGATTGGCAAGGATGCTTTTGCACAAAAAGCGCCATTTTAGCCATCGGGGCTTTTTTGCGCAAAACAATTCCTCCCTGTCTACACTGGCCCTCTTGAGCAAGTATTCTCGCGCAAGAGGGCTTTTTCCCAAGTGGGAGCGTGAAAGTATTTGCGTAAGAAGCACTGATTTTGTACATTGCAAAGTCAGTGCTCTTGCGCAAATTCAAGCCGCCAGTGTATACAGTGTAGATGCCCGGTCTTGATGTGAAGATGACATGCTGGCAAACCCATCACTTTCCATGTATTTTGTTCCAATGGTTGAACACATGTTCCTTATTTATAACTGTCATTTGCCTGGTTTCAGCTTCTAGACGTTGGTTCTTGTTAAGAGCAGAAGAATGGCTATACTGGGTCAGACCAACGTTCCTCTAATGTCCTGCCTTTCTCTGCTACATTACAGAGCCCATTAGTAGTTGGTACATTGTGCATACAGATCAAGCCACCTCTCAGGCTTCCCTTTGGCGAACTAAACAGATCACACTCTTAAGTCTTTCCCCATATGCAAAGGAATTTGAACATACCTCCTTCCCCTTTTCTCATTTTGCTGTTGCTTTGGTTTATTTCCAGTTGCAGCCCTCACATCACCACAGAACCAAGCTGGCTTTTAACCAAACCTGTCCTCCTCTTTGATTGTGGAATACTTGCTTTTGGGCCATTACTACACTCTTCTCCAGCAGTGCCCAATTTCATTCACATTCCTGTTTCCTCTCCCAACCAATTATACTCCATTGTCATCACCGCTACGGAATCAGCCCTCAAAGCACCAAGCATATGACATGCTAAATCGGTTTTATTTGACCATGATGGCTGGTCCCTCAGCGCCCAGCAGATGCCTGCCTAGTGATTAATTCAGCTCTCAGAATGAAGTCAAAACTAGTTACCTCACTTCAGGAGTAATAATTTGTTAAATTACCATCTATAATTTTTAGAAACCTTAAATGATGATTTTACTACTGGCTACAAGAGAGCTCTAAGCATGTGTCACCCAAACAGAAGTCAATGCATTATAGACAGATGCTTACAGAGCAAGTCCTGTTCTCTGGTTTGACTCAGTGATCAGTAGTGCCACCAGTGTTCCCCTAAAGTTAACTATACATGGAGCCCTAAGCCTCTGACTGGGCAGGGCTGATTAATCCTGTGAAGCTGTGCCTCCCTGAAGTTTAGAGGGAACACTGCTGCCCCTACCCCCATTTGGGCTTTGTTAATTAGTAGATTAAACCATCTGCACTTACGTCTGTGATTTGGAGTTATCAGGAATGCTAAAACAGATAATGGTGTCTAAAGTAGACTGCCATGGTCCCTACCCTTCCTATACAGGTTGTAACTACGCTCAAAGAGGGAGCTGTATTACTTTGTTTCAGCACAAACAATTAGGAGTCTGGTGGCACCTTAGAGACAAATATCTATTTGCGCAGAAGCTTTTTTGGGCTGCTTTGTCAGCAGCCTCTGGCAAAATGGGTTCCAGCCCACAAAAGCTTATGCCCAAAGAAATGTGCTAGTCTTTAGGGTACCACAGGACTCCAGGATGTAACCAAGGTTCCCTCAGCTGCTTAATGAACTCCACCCAGCCAGGGCTCCACCCATGGAGCTGCCTGGCTGGGGGAGGGGCACTTCTCCCTCAGCAACAGCAGCAGCTCCCCGAGCCTGTGGCTGGGCAGTGCTCATTAAGCAGCTGTGGAAACATGCTGCTGTGCAGTTTAGAGGGAACTTTGACGGTAACTAGGGATTTTAGCATTCTAAACATGCAAATCAGTACTCCTAAGTGGAGAGCTTTGCATGTGTCCTTATTAAACTTCATCCTATTTACCTCAGTCCATTTCTCCAGATCACTTTCAATTATGACCCTATCCTCCAAAGCACGTGCAACCCCTCCCCCCCCAGCTTGGTATCATCTGCAAACTTCATAACAGTACTCTCTATGCTAATATCTAAATCGTTGGTGAAGATATTGAACAGAATTGGCCCCAAAACAGACCCCCGCGGAACCCCACTTGCTATGTCCTTCCAGCATGATTGTGAACCGTTAATAACTACTCTCTGAGAATGGTTATCCAGCCAGTTATGCACCTACTTTATGATAGCCTCATTTAAGTTGTATTTGCCTAGTTTATTGATAAGAAAATCATGCAAGACTGTATCAAAAGCCTTACTAAAGTCTAGGTATACCACATCCACCGCTTCTCCCTTATCCACAAGACTCATTATCCTGTCAAAGAAAGCTATCAGATTGGTTTGACATGATTTGTTCTTTGCAAATCCATGCTGGCTGTTACCTATCCCCTTATTATCTTCCAGATGGATTCCTTAATTACTTGCTCCATTATCTTCCCTGGCACTGAACACACCAATTTATACCTGCTTTCCCCCAAATGTATAACTGTCACAAAACTGCCCCAAAACAATCAAATTTAAATCTTACTAGGGGGCTGTACCCCCTGCTTGCTACACTTGCCAACCCACCTCTTTCTGGAGGTAGGCAGCCCAGGCTGTCTCCCTGGCTGCCAGGAAGGTCCAGGATGTGGCTTGGGAGCTGTAGCCAGACAGAAACCCCCCTTCTCTTCCCCTCCTCCCTCTGACATCCTTGACAGTGAAACTCTGTCTTCAAAGGCTCCAGGGCCCTCAAGAGGTGCTGGAATAACAATGGCCCTAAATGCTAGACAGGAACCAGATAACAGCAGCAATTGGGCCAGCAGGCGGTCGGGGGTGGCCTAAGGCTACCTATGGCTGGTACCAGTATTGATACGCCTACACACACTGTCCCAGAAGAGGAATCTGTCGCCCCATCAGACAAAGAATGTCTGGCCCTAATGATTTAGATACCTCCCCTCACAGGTGCAAATTAAGCTTTGGACCCCCTGTGGGAACAGGCATCACAAAGACATTCCAACTTAATTGGCATTTTAATGACAAGAAGAAGCGTCTACGTGACCACAGGGGTATAAAGTAGGGCCCTGTGCCCCACTCTAATTGGAGATTCACCCAATACCTGCTGGTCAGGTGGTCTTGGACCCCTGAGATTTTAGGGACGCCTTAGTCTCGTACTGACTGCTTCCCATTGGGATTGAGAGGAACCTGGCTTCGCCAGAGTAAGGATTGCAGGAGTAAGAATATACCTGCTAGGTATCTGTTTTTGTGCGCATTTAATAAGAGCTCAGAGAACCAAAAGGATTTCATAGTACCTGTATGTGACTTTTTAGTGTAATTTCTGTCTTGTTCTCTTTGTAGTGGCTGTGTTATCTGTAACACAGCAGTAACATTTAACAGCTAAGCTTGCCTTGTAACAATAAAATAGTAACTGTTTAAGCTTTGACCTGACTCCTTCAGTTGCTGTAACAGAACCAGACACAATCAAAAGAACACAGCCGGTCAGGGGTAGACGCAGTGAGAGTTGGGCATTGGGGCTCTGCTGCCTCCATGGGGCAGATCCTTGGGGCACCCGTCAGCCTCCCCTAGTTGCCTGCTGCGAAGGGACCCCGCCCTAGCACTTGAAGACTCAAGGCTATGTCTAGACTGGCATGATTTTCCGCAAATGCTTTTAATGGAAAATTTTTCTGTTAAAAGCATTAGCAGAAAAGTGTGTCTAGATTGGCACGGATGCTTTTCTGCAAAAGCACTTTTTGCGGAAAAGCATCCGTGCCAATCTAGACACGCTTTTGCGCAAAAGCGCCCCGATCACCATTTTAGCCATCGGGGCTTTTTTGCGCAAAACAGTTCTGTGCTGTCTACACTGGCCCTCTTGCGCAAATGATTTGCGCAAGAGGGCTTTTGCCCGAACGGGAGCAGCACAGTATTTTCGCAAGAATCACTGATTTCTTACAGTAGGAAGTCAGTGTTCTTGTGGAAATTCAAGCGGCCAGTGTAGACAGCTGGCAAGTTTTTCCGCAAACTTGCCAGTCTAGACACAGCCCAAGTGTTTAATAGGCCTCACAGACCACTCACTGCCCCGACCACCGGCTAACAGGAGCCATGGCCTGCCCCCCACCCAGCCAGCCCTGTCTCTCCCCTCTTCATCCCGCCACCATGCCAGCCCTGTCTCTCTCTCACATGGGGAGGGGTGAGACCATGGCATGGCGGCAGCCCACTAGAGTAAGGGGAGGGAGGGCAGAGACAGGCAGGACAGAGAGTGATGTGATGTCACACTGTCATCCCGCAGGAATTTTTTTTTAATAGATAGAGATTTCTATTCACTATGCATGGAGCAGAAAGGACAGTTTCAGAGAAGTGCTTTCATAACATACTGGGAAGTGTTTTTACAGTTATGCCTATGCGCACAAGATACATATTACAATGCTTGAAAGGCAGTCACACATCTCAAAAACCTTTAAAAAATGTTGAATCATCCTAACAATACTCAAACTGCTAAACAGCCAGTCACTTCAAAGGAGAGTGGTCCAAGAGCAGCTGTACTTTCATAAAAGGGCAGGCCTAGTCTCCGTGGTGAGACTGATCTAATACAAGTCTGCCTGACCAGTGCTTTGCGATGGTCACCTTGGGCTGCAAGGTCTAGGAGACAGCATTCATGTAGGATTGATCCTCCAAGTAACCAAGAGGTGGCCTCTGTTGCCCAGCCCAGGAGATAGGCACTGTCAGTGGGATGCTAGGATCCAGGGCCTAACAAAATTCTTCCTTCACCAGCTCCCTTCTGAGGAGTACTCTGCATACAAAACTGCATAAGGCAAAGGCACTTTAACACATCTATCTGAACTATGTAAAAGAAGGTAAGGAACCAAAACCCTGGAATTTAATTCAGCTTAGTCAGAATCATTTTACTGGTCCCTTTCCCCAGTCTCTCAATTGGAAGGTGCCATCCCCAGACACCCCTAGTAACAAAAAGGGTATCCCTCTGGAGAGTCAAGAGCTCTCACGAGAGCTCATCCAGTTCTACCCCCTAGCTACAAAGCCAGGTTTGGCCAACTAGAATACTGGGAAAGACAAGACGACCCATAAAGACAGGGGACTGACACACGTGTTAGGCCTCTGGGCAAGTGCGGGGACAGCTCCGTGCTCCAGGAAAGGGCAGGGCCTCAGGTAGAAGGGGTGGGGGCCAGAGTAGCCCACCCTCAGCCATGCCTGGATCCTGCGGTACAGCACTTTGGTGGCCATTTAAAGCAGGGGTGGCCAATCTGTGGCTCTTCACCCCTGAAAGCGCGGTTCATGAAGCTGCCCCATGCTCTCTGTGCTCATTGGGTGCAGTGGAGCCGTCCAGCATTGCAAGATGGCTTTGGCCGACAGGAACCTGATGTGCCTACCCATGGTTTTTAGAGGAGCAGCGGTTTTTTGTTTGATCAACAACTCTGGCTGGTGGGAGCTCTTCCCTTTTTCGGCGCTCTTCGTTTAATGGGTTGGCCACCCCTGATTTAAAGGGCTCTGGGTTCTGGCAGCAGAGAGACTCAGGCCCCTTTGAATCAGCAGGCAGCTGTCCACCCCTGAGGCAGGCCTGCATAAAGACTTCAGGACACTATTGCCTGTGGTCATGTCCCTAATGGTGGAGAAAGGCTTCGTCCCCAAGCACAGAACAGACCCAGTTTTAGAAGCATTTCCGTGCACTAGCGCTGGTATCATTTCTGTCTCCCCCTCCTGCCAAACTAAAAGATTCATTTCCACAGAAGTCAAGTATCCTGCTTCACGCCCAACCTGCAGCCATACATTGTCACATACAACGACTTTCTTCATGTGCAAGTGAACAGACTGATACTGATAGCAAAGTGCATCGCCATGGCCTCGGTTCTGGGAAGGGTGGAGAACGCTTTGGGTTAACACTGCCCCATATGAGGAGCAGGAGAGCAACCAATGTAAGAAAGCAGGACAGCAAAAATCAAACTGCACTGAACTGGGACAGGCAAAAATCTTTAGCTCAATTGGGAAAGGGGCTCTTCATCACAGAGATGTGTTGACTGTCATCCAAGCTCATACATGTGCACACCATTCTGTAGCATGAACTACAGCGGCGGTTTCCCCTAGAGGTGCAGTAGGCCTGTCTGCACACAGATAGAGGCTGCTGGTGAAATGAATGTCACTGAAGCAAATCAAAATCAACACAGTAAGTGAAACAAGACTCTGAGCAATAAAGCTTTACTCCAAACAGAACAGCTGCAGCGTGTGCGCGATGCCAAGGCAGCAGAACCTCCTCCCACAGGGACCCTTCTGCAGCAAGAGAAGTCAGAGTTCAAGAGCCCCATTCCTCTGGTATCAGAAAATGCAGTTCCAAGGACGCTAGGTCACAGTGCAAGGTACCTTGGGCATAAGCAAGTATTCTAGACACAGCCCCCCCTCTGGTGTGTTTAGACCCCAGCCACCAGTCTGTGACCATGTCAAACAGCAAACGCCACATGATTTGTTCTGGAATGTACAGAAAATGGACTCTGGAGCACATCCCCTAGCCCACGCTTTCCTAGTGCTGGGTCCATTTAATACTCTTCAGGTCAATTCCGTCCTGCACCATTTCCCACAGGGGACTGTAAAGAGAAAGGAAAGATGACAAGTATCAGCTGGGATGCCAAGGCTAATGGGGTCACTGACAATTGTCAGCCACAAATAAGCTGTGTCTTTCTCTTGCCAAGGAACTGGATGAGCAGAAGGGAGAATCATTTAAAGAGATTTCCATACTGGGAGAGCAAAGGAAGATCTCACCCCTCACAGTCCAAGAGTGAGAGGGCAGGTGTCCAATTCCCCCCACCCCACAGGCCAGGGGGAGTCAGTGACTGATCTGCAGGAGCAGCATCAGGTATCAATGGAGAGGTAGAATTATTTCCTGTGTATTCACCCTCCTCCCTGCATGGCTCCCACCTTCCTTCTCTGTTGTGCGCCAGAGGTGGTTCAGGATTAACCGCAATATTGACCCAGAAAAGTGGGAAGCTGTTAGCAGGGGTTCCCATCCATGTTTCATTTAGAAACATTCACATTCCAATGAAATCTAAAACATAAGAAATATCAGGGATCAAGAGCCTTCCACCCCCCACAAAAGCTTAGAGGAAATGTGCAGTGATTCATTGTCATCTCTGCCTTGTAAGGGAGTGGCTCACCTCATCTCCCTCAGTCTTTTGACGTGTTGTATACACTTCTGCACTGTATAATCCACTTCTTCTTCTGTGGTGAAACGCCCAAGGCCAAACCTAGCACAACACAAAGATGCCCCATGTGGGCACTAACATATGGGAGGGCAGAACAGAACAGAGCCTGCTCTGAGTGTAGGAACGGAAACAATTTGGAGAAGAGCAAGGATCCATTCACTGACCTGATGGAGGAGTGAGCCAAATCTTCATCAGTCCCAATTGCTCTTAACACGTAGGACGGTTCCAGAGAGGCAGATGTGCAAGCACTAAGAAAAAAGGATGAGAGAATGTTACCCTTTATTTTCACACAGAGCTCCTCTACTAATGAAATTTAACATTATCAGTAACTTCCGTTGGAGAGTATAGGATTTCAAGGCTCTTAGCACCACCAAAGAGCTCCAAGGCTCTTTAGAGAACACACAGTTGTTTTGTAGCCCCTAGGGATAGAGCCAATGAAAACAAAGAGATGGTGTAGGCAAAGACAGTACCAAGTCTAGAAGTAGCGGAAGAGAAGGAAGGGCAGAGGAAAACCAAGCTACTGAGACGACAGGCTGAGGAAAGGAGAGCACAGAAATGCGTGTGGAGACTTCCCAGGCTGACACGCCAATCAGCCAGAGAGACCTGCCCTTGCACAACGAGAGAGAAGGAAACAGCTCCTGTCTGGGGCAGTCAGGCTGCTGGGGACTTCTGGCAGCAGGCGGTGCTCCCCTCTGACTCCCAGCCCCTAGCCCCAAAGATGACAAACCAGTACTCTGCCCTGGCAAGGAAGGATGAGGAATCTCCCCCACCCCCCAAAGGTGGAGGCGGCCAAGCCATGTACCCCCCAAAGCTGCACGGATCATGGCCATCATGCCTAAGAAGAAATAAAGGGTCAGTGGTTGCCTTCTAAGCGGACAGGAGGGACCCAACTGCTGGCCTGACCTGGCATCCCAGGAGGTGGGCTGCTGCCTAGGGGCCTGTACAAGCTGCTATGGAAGGCTTGCCAAGGATCCCCTGGCCCTCTGGCTGCTGCCCCAAGCTGCTCATCCACGTGGGCACTAACAGTACTGCCAAGTACGACCCAGAGCAGATCGCGAGGGCATGGCAGAGAAAGGATACTCCAGGGACACCCAGCAACGCCAAGTGAAAATAAAGGCGCTCAGGCATGTGTACCAGAAGATAAAGGAGGCAAATGGTCCGTCTGATCAGCACCGTAACCATGCCATTTCTTTGAGCAGCTGCATGGGACCCTGGGTGGGCCAGGAAGGATCCCAAGCTAGTTCATGGATTCCTCCCAAGACACTTCTCAGGCTGCAGCGTGGAGGACAGTGAAGATGAAGAGAAAGAGGAGAATGGACAACAGGTAAGCAGAGGATCCAATCTCACCAACAGCCAGGCCCTGTTTATAACTTGAGACACAATCCCTCCTCCCAGGGTGTCTCGCAGCTGGGCCCTGATCCTGGGGAGTTCACATATGTAAGCATACAAGTGGCACTTGGAGGTAAACTGGCGGGATTGCTGAGCCGATATACTGAAGGGGCTCCCAGAACAGCCTGTTAACATGCCTGCAGATGGAATGGGAATCCTCCCTGTGTATCACAGAGGAATTCTTTGATCCTTCTCACAAGGTTTCTGGGGAGGCTGCCTTATTCTGTCCTCCACCACAGGATACCTTCCCACACCAGCAATAAGTGGTCTGGTATCACTGCAGCATAAGGTTCAGGTTTCTGGCCACATTCAATAGGTATCCGCTCCCTATCACTCTGGGTGAATTCGGAGAAGACAGATTTTGCACATGGCAACCTGGATGAAGCAGGGGAAGCTCTGCAACTGATACCACAGTAGTACGCCTCCGTTTGCTCACTCCCAAGAAAGCATTGCCCCTGCCACGCCTTGCCGTTCTGCCCAGACCACTTCCCCCTCCCACCCGCAGTCTCCTGTGAGAATGCAAAGTAGCACTCCATGCCACTGTGGCCTCTCTTTCCAAACACAGAGGCTTGCCTACCTGCAGGAGCTGTTTGCAGGCACCGTGCTACACATGCTTTCAAAGCAGAAGCAACAGAGTGAGCCCCAACCTCTTCTTTGCCATGCCTGCCACTAAAGCGAGTCCAGCTGCTCCCAGATCTCTGAGGTGTACCTGCTTCTTAGCATAACTTTGGCCTTGTATATAACACCTGCCTATTGTCTTGGACAGATGTACCTTTATGCTAAAGAAATCAGGTTCTACACTCCATAACGCATCTCCTCTAAAACCTGCCCTTCACTTTTTGTTACAGCGAGTGCAACAGTGAGACTGCTGCACGCTCCCCTGGTTCTGGCTCCTGCAGCTGTTCATCTAGCACAGATCTAAGGCAAAAATTTGGCAGGGATGACATTCAAGGAGCAAATGCAATCCATTCACTTGGATAGGGAGCGAATGAATGGAGGAAATGCTGCTGCAGGAGCACAAGGACAGAAAAGAGAATAAAGATAAGACACAGGAGACAGTCTTGACAGCGTGGTGGTGCTGATGATTAGGGGTATTAAGAAGCATGTAATTCATTAATTGTGTAGTCAACAAAATTTTTGTCAACTACACAATTAATCAATAAGGGTTAGCACTGCAAGAACTCAGTCTCAGAATGCACCAGGTCCTGGGAGCTACCGCCACTGTGGCTCTGCACTGAAAAGTAATTTAGGGGCAAGATGGGCAGGCAGCCCGACTCAGTACCAGCTGGCGCCATGTCCCTAGAGCTACCCACACTGCAGCTCTGCAGGAAAAGTAATTTAGGAGCTGGGCTGGCAGGCATCCTGGCTCAGTCCCCACTCCTAAAATTCTTTCAGTGCAGAGCCAGAGCGGGGGTAGTGCCTGGGACCAGGCACCAGCCAGGACTGAGCCAGGGTGATGGCCAGCCCTCTAAAACGGTTACTGGGGGGGGGGGATGTATGTAGTCAGTAGCATTAACCAATAAGCTTTTGCTTATTGGTTAATCGACTACATTATTACATCCCTACTGACGACACGTCGGATTCACACAAAAGCCAGATGCACAGGCATCCCCTCCAGCTCATACTGACCCACATTCCCTCCTCACCAAGTTCCGTAGCCACCTCTCCCAGGGGCTCCAGCATGTGGGGAGGGGAAGGGTCACGGGCAGCGTCACATTCAACCCCCAGAGTCCCAGAACAAAAGGCTCATCCCTGTGACATTGCTCAACAGGGAGATTGCAATACTCCCCCTTTCCTTCTCACCCCCCTGCCAAGCTCCTGCCCTGAATCCCCCTTTTGTCCCTTCTTCTTTGTGTTCCCTAAATAAAAAAGCATGATTATTAATGGTGTTGCATGGGGAGGGGGTTTTATAGGCAAGCACACTTAAAGCAGGGGGCACCTCATTAAAAGCAACATGCACAACTGTCATCTCACCGTTTGGCCATTCTCAGAGCGGCCTGTTTTTCAAAGCCTCTAATTTGCTGTGCCCCTCGATGTGCTCTCCTCATAGCCCTGGTGTCTGCTTATAATGAGTAGCTAGACTCTCTCCCTTGGCCACCCATCCTGACAGAAAAGCTTTCCTCCTCACTTTCACAGCTAATATGGAGCACACCACAGGCTGCCACGACACTGAGAATGCTGGTTTTGCTGAGGTCTAACCTAGCAAATAAACTGCAAAACCTTCCCTTGAAACACCAAACACACATTCCACCCCCATTCTGCACTTGCTCAGCCTGTAGTTACTCCTTCCTGCGGTCCAGGCTGCCTGTGTACGGCTTCACGGTCCAGAGAAAGAAGGTCTAGGCTGGGTCTCCAAGGCATTTCAACACTTCCAAGGGTCATTTTCCAGTTTGGGAAGAAAGTTCCATCTTGCTGCTTTTCGAAGAGACTGAAGGATGTGCTGGTCATGAGCCTTTCCTGACCATCCTACACGGATGTTGGTGAAACAGCCCATGTGATCCACCTGTGTCTGCAGCACCACCAAGAAGTGCCCCTTGCAGTTCATAGAATCATAGAGCTGGAAAAGACCTCAGAAGGTCATCCAGTCCAGCCCCCTGATCTAGGCAGGACCAATCCCAACTAAATCAACCCGGCCAGGGCCTTGTCAAGCCGAGACTTAAGCACCTCTAGGGATGGAGACTCCACTACTTCCCTAGTAACCCATTCCAGTGCTTCACCACCCTCCTAGCGAAATAGTTTTTCCTAATATCCAACCTGGACCTCTCCCACCACAACTTGAGACCATTGCTCCTTGTTCTGCCATCTGTCACTACTGAGAACAGCCTCTCTCCATCCTCTTCGGAACCTCCTTTCAGGAAGTTGAAGGCTGCTATCAAATCCCCCCTCACTCTTCGCTTCTGCAGACTAAACAGACCCGACTCCCTCAGCCTCTCCTCATAGGTCACATGCTGCAGCCCCCTCATCATTTTGGTTGCCCTCCGCTGAACCCTCTCCAATGCGTCCACATCCTTTTTGTAGTGGAGGGCCCAGAACTGGAGACAACACTCCAGATGTGGCCTCACCAGAGCTGAATAAAGGGGAATAATGACATCTCTGGATCTGCTGGCAATGCTCCTCTTAGTGCAACCTAGTATGCCATTAGCCATCTTGGCTACAAGAGCCCACTGTTGACTCATATCCAGCTTCTCATCCACTGTAACCCCCAGGTTCTTTTCTGCAGAACTGCTACTTAGCTGGTTGGTCCCCAGCCTGTACCAATGCTTGGGATTCTTCCGTCCCAAGTGCAGGACTCCGCACTTGTCCTTGTGGAACCTCATCAGATTTCTTGTGGCCCAATCCTCCAATCTGTCTAGGTCACTCTGGACCCTGTCCCTGCCCTCCAGTGTATCTACCTCTCCCCCATCTTAGTGTCATCTGTGAACTTGCTGAGGGTGCAATCCATCCCCTCATCCAGGTCGTTAATAAAGATATTGAACAAAACCGGTCCTAGAACCGAACCTTGGGGCACTCCGCTAGAAACCGACCACCAGCCTGACATCGAGCCATTGATCACTACCCGCTGGGCCCGGCCTTCTAGCCAGCTTTCTATCCACCTGACCGTCCATTTATCCAATCCACATTCCCTTAACTTGCTGCCAAGAATATTGTAAGCTGAACAGCTCTCACCTCCTGACCCAATGGGCCGTTTTCAGAGCATCCCATATCAGAGAACAGCTGCACTTCAGACTTACAGAGCAAACAAAGGGCATAGAGGTGCCTGCTCCAAAGCGTGCAGTTCCCTTGCAAGAATGTTTAGCATTCTGCCCCAGATTATCCACACTCACCTTCCTGAAGACAGAGCCACGTCTTTCAGGGCCATTAGCAGACTCTCTCCTTCCACATACGCAAAAGATAAATTGATGCAGCCTGCATAGTTAAAACAAAAAAGGGTCACCTGAACTCTGAAGAAAATCCTTTCCCACATCCTGGGGGGACTAGGGGACACACGGAGCCAAATTTCACTGAGTTTCCTGCATTCAGACTTAGGTTCAAGATGGGTCAGGCAGGGGACAGAGGGTCTGTAGGCTGCAGAGTCCTGCAGATGTAGGATTTCTCTCCCCTGGCCCCTGCCCAGTGACTGTCCTAATCCCTATTTCAGTCATTTCACCTGTTCCAGGACTCAGACCAAAGGGAAGCAGGCCAAAAACTCTGCAGCTCACTGGAACTAAACCCCATAATTCCTAAAGTGTGCTGACTGGTTTTACATTAACCCAGGAGGTTTTACTGAATTAACAACTAAATAATTAAGTCTCTGCCCCCATTATTCATTGTGGTACTAAATCCACAAGAGACTTCAGCTTTGCCCCCAAATTTCCAAACAGTTGCAGGGTTGTGTCCTGCCGAAGCGTAACTGCACAGGAGAGCTGGTACAAGAGAACCCAGAATGCTTCCATAAAAGCATCAGGGCAAAAAGACTTCTAGCTAGGCCAGAGGTATCACCTAAGCTAGCCTGGCCTCTTCTATATCACAGGCAGGCCACCAGCACCCCCACACTGAAGCCAACAGCCAAACAGACCCAAGCATGCCCACCCCAGAGGCCTAGATTTCTACGTGCCACAAACTGGAAAGAGAAGGGACAGAGGTGCCCCAGTGCCCGAGACGCCCACAATGGCAGGCTTTAAATGAGTACAGTAAACGTCCGATAATCTGGCACCTTTAGGACCCAGGGGGTGCCGGATTATCAGATATGCCGGACTATCGGAAGGGGGGGGCTATGAGGGGTCTGGGGTAGGGTGGGGGATGCCACCCCAGGCCCCTCATAGCCCCCCCTTCCGATAGTCCAGCTCTGCCCCAGGCGTCCCCGATTCAGCCGCTGCTGGTCAGCTGAATCGGGGATGCCTGGGGCAGAGCAGCTGGGTTGCTGCCGGGTTGGTCCGGTAGCGCTGCCCTTCGGCGCTGCGAGACAAACCCAGCAGCGCCCCAGCTGCTCTTGGGGATGCCTGGGACAGAGTAGCTGGGGTGCTGCCGGATTGGTCCCGCAGCGCCGAGGGGCAGCGCTACGGGACCAACCCGGCAGCACCCCAGCTGCTCTGCCCCAGGGCTTCCTGGAATCAGCCGCTGGTCAATTTCAGCAGCGGCTGAATTGGGGATACCTGGGGCAGAGCAACTCCAATTGTCCAGCAGCGAGAGCACTTCTGTGTTCCTGATGGTGTGGGACCATCAGGAGTGCCGGAGCATTGGATGCCAGACCAATGGAGTTTTACTGTACTCAGATAACCCTGGCAAGTGAGATAAGAACGGCCATCCTGGGTCAGACCAAATGTCCATCTAGCCCAGTATCCTGTCTGCTGACAGGTGGCCAATACCACATGCCCCAGAGGAAGGGAACACAACAGGTAATCCTCATGTGATCCCTCCCTGTCACCCACCTCCAAAGAAACAGAGGCTAGTGACACTATTTCTACCCATCCTGGCCAATAGCCATTGATGGATCTAACCTCCATGAATCTAGCTAGCTCTTTTTTTGAACCCTGTTACAGTCCTACTCTTTACCACATCCTCTGGCAAGGAATTCCACAGGTTGACTGTGCACTGAGTGAAGAAAAACTTCCTTTTGTTTGTTTTAAACCTGCTGCCTATTCATTTCATTTGACGACCCCTAGTTCTTATATTGTGGGAACAAGTAAATAACTTTTCCTTATTCACTTTTTCTGCACCAGTCATGATTTTATAGACCTCTACCATATCACCCCTTAATTTCCCCTTTTCTAAGCTGAAAAGTCCAAGTCTTTAATCTCTTCCTATGGCACCCATTCCAAACCCATCATATTTGTTGCCCTTTTTTCACCCAAGGAAAGTGAAAAAAACCCAAATCATTGCGAGTCTGAATGGGACAGATTCCTTCTTGACCCCACCTATGGCGATTAGACAAACCTGAGCATGTGGACAAAAGCCTGAGACACAGAATGGGCACATGGCCTCCCTAAGCAATCACAAAGCAACCTGTCACCCCTCCCACATAGCCACCATTGCATCAACACAACTAGCCAGATGCTTCCATTACAGTGAGCAGCAAGGGAAGGGTTAACCTCTGCTTTCAAGGTGGTATTATAGTGTTATGGGGTTGAAGATCAGCATAGCATGGAGATGCGTGGGACAATTCATAGCTCTCAGACATGCAGCATGAGAGGCTGCCTGCAGTCTCAAGAAGTCAGCACTTGGTTCACATGGAGGTACCTTCTAGAACATTTTCATCTCAACTGGAAGGGTTAAAAGCTTTTATTAAAAAAAAAAAAGGAAATGCGGAGTTTGTGGAAAGGGGCAGATTCTGTAACCAGGGAAATTAGACATTCTGCTAATACCTGGATAGTGATGCTCTGGGTCTCCATTCATAACCACATCTGGAATTTCAGTCATTATTTCTGTAACTAGCCGGTCTGCTAATACAGAGATTCTCTTGTAATCATACTAACAAAAGAGAGAGAGAAACCAGGTTCATAAATGGCTGAAGAGAGTCAACACTTCCTGTTTTACCAACCACACTGAATTACCAGCTTGGACATGAATGTCAGTGCTCAGAGGTGGCAGGACGACAGCTTTTTAAAAAGCCTCACTTCTGGTACCCTTTTTAAAAACTCTGAGTTGGTAAAACTGGTACCTGCACACTAATAGGATAACTACTTCAGTAAATCACTACCTTTCCCAGGCTTTCACATGATCTATCCAGCAGCCAAAACCTGACTTTTGGTGACAAAACAGTGAGAGTGTTTACACTGCAATGTGACTGTCAGGAAAAACAACCCAGTTTGGGCAACAAAAATTTCCAGCCCCACAAGAGATTTCTCCCTCTTTATTGTCGACAGATCCAGTGTGGACTCTTCTGTTTATGGCGAGAACTGGCTTCTGCCAGTATCCCACAATCCCTGCTCTGATGGCTGTACTCAGTGTTTTGTAGTCTCTGCTACCCTGCAGGCATGCGCCCCTCCCTTTTCAAAGCTCCAGAAAGTATCTGACAGCTGAGTAAGCTACTCTGTTTGGGGAACAAAGAACAGATCATTGAAATGCTGCTTTTCTGCCTTACTAGGAACACAGCAGCAAGCAGGCTGCTACTACAGGGGGAGGGCTGGAGAGAGTGTGGTGTTGCTTTGACACTCCTCAGCACAGAGAGCTCACAGAGCTACAAGGGAATCCCAAGAAGTGCAGGGGTCAGCTCAGCACTGCATGTGGGATGCTTACCCACAATGCTTTGCTCTATCTGTGGACAGTGTGCTAGCATTGTGGACATGAAATGTCAACAATGGGAGTTGGAAAAATCGTTTGACCCATTTTCACTTCTGGCAACTTTTGCACATTGACAGCACTTTTGTCGCCAAACCTTCCCCATGTAGACAGAGCCTTAGTCTAGATGGCTGGCTGGGAAGGGCCCATTGAGGGCAATGAGCCATTAGGAAAACAACAGGCTTTAGAAGATGCTTATCTTCCTGAACCTAGGGAGACTTCTTGAGGACACTACAGGGATGTGTGACCAATGTTCTCTCTAATCGTTTCCATCCATGTGTGGATTTTTTCCCTTAAAGCAGCAGAGGGACCTTGGAGTCAGGGACCAGGTGGCCCAGGAGCTAGCTATTTTTTTACTGAGCAGAGTGGAGACTGGACATGTCCCCCTGGGAGTGTTAGCAGTGAAGCAGGCCCTGAGCTACTGTGTTTGTCATAGGCAGTACAGAGGACTGGAGGCTGCTTCATGCCCTCCTCCTCTCGTAAAAATATCAGTCCAAGCAGGTCTTGAGTCCCTGATCCTTGAAGTGGAGTGAGCCAAAGAAGGGCACCAGCAGCAGCAAAGGAAAAGCCCACTGAATTTAGTGGAGGACAGACTGAGTTTATTGGGGAAAAGCCCCTCATGGGAGAAGGGCAAACGGTCCCCTTAGGGGCAAAAGCAGGGAGAAATCATACCACACTTTCAGTCATTTGTTCCAACTTTGGGTGGCTTGCGTAGCGCATGGGCAGGTTTGAATATTGAGAGGTGACTGCAAGCCAAGTCTCCTAGGAGCATTCTGGGTGTGTGATGTTGATACATTCTGTAGAACTAGGAAGAACCACCAGAGCTGAGATTCTGCAGAATTCACAAATTCTGCAGGTGCGTAGCCTCCAACAGCGCTTCTGGGGACTACTGGGCTCAGGTGACTAATGGCTGCCAGGCTCGAGCAGGCATGGGTTCTGTGGACAGGATTTCCTGCTACTCTATTGTACCGGCGTAGAAATCCACTTGGGCGATATGCAATTCAGAGATTCTGTGGAAGTGACTTTTACACTCCACTTGTGAAAAGCACACTGGCAATTGTGTGACTTGTATGATTCAACAGGAGCAAGGACTGAACATGGACCCTAAAAATGAGCCTTTCCTGCCCAAGTTTGAGAACCACAACCTTTACTTCAAAGGCTGTAGTAGATTCACACCTGCTTGTATGGTTTAGACACTAGAACAGAACAGAGGGCCGCACTGTTAGTACAGCTTACCAAGGCAATAGAACTCAGCTCTGCTAACAGGCAGCCTTGTGTTTATTTAGATTTGTAAGGAACTCAGACGTTACATGCACTGTAAGATCCAAAACAGGCCAAGCAGACAGAAGGGTGCTGCAAACACATATACCCACTTGAGAGTACACTAACTCGGTATAAGCAGTTTTGAGAGATGTACCTTCTATCACCCACACACTGGCTGACAGACTCTCCCCCCCCAGTACTAGTTGATTGTCAGTGCAACTAGGATTTTTCCAAGGGTCAAGATGAAACAAAGGGGGGTGAGTATTTGAGAGTGGAGTCATATTTTAATGCAGACACAATAGGTAACGTTTTCAAAAGAAACCCAATGACATAGGAGCATAAGTGCCATTGAGTTAAAAAGAGGCTTAGACTCTTAAGTGCCTGCAACCTGCAATGGAATTTAGACACACACGACAGGGCAAAGTTACGTCTGCTTTATATTGCTCTAGCATACAATACTGAACGGTTTGTGAACAAAGAGCCCCTTTTACTGTCAGCGACGGTGTAAGGCATCTATCTTCATGCATGGGGCACATTTGCACTTCTCTGGGGACACTGTGCTCACATATATAACTGTATGGAAATTTAGAAGTAAACAGCTTTGTGGGAGTTTTTTGTATATATTCCAACCAATCTAAAGTAGAAACAGTCTCACAATCACCTTTCAATCCCACAAAAATGTCTGCAGGGAACAGCTAAAGGGGATCACTGAAATCTACATCAGGCAAACCTCACTATTGAGCCTGGAAAGCGAACACGTTGTGGACTGTAACATAGAAACATGAAACAGAATCGCTCTCCGTGTACCTCCATCTCTTGTTGGGCCACTTCACATGCTGCTCCAAGGCCAACGGCTAACGGTGTAGGCACAGTCCCAGATCGCATGCCTCTCTCCTGGCCTCCCCCACTTTGTAAGGCTTCCAACCTGACCCGGGGCCGACGGCGAATATAGATGGCACCAATCCCTTGAAAACAAACAAAAAAGCTGGGCATGTGCAGGACATACTTTTGTAATTACTACAAAGGATGCCCACCTCCTTTCCCTTCAAGAACAGCTCAGCTGCCTCCCTGTTGGGGGGAGGGGCACCATGGATAAGGAAGTACTTTGGTGCAGTAATGACAGTTCTTTGAGATGTGTGTCCCCATGGGTGCTCCACTGTTAGGGTCAAGTCGTCCCAGTGCCACAGATCGGAGTTTTCATAAGTGTTACGCCCCTCCCCCCCCCCAGAATATGTGGGAGCGGGGCACCCATGTTAATGGCACAGGGGCCCCAATCCCTACTTTTAATCTGGGCTTGAAAGTTTCAGGGGATAGGCGTGTACCTATGCAAGGCACGCCTGAAGTAGGGTAGTCTACTTCCCCCACAAGCTGTGTGCCCCCTTAGGGCTTGGGGAAAGGTCCAAACTCACTGGGAAGCCTTTCGTTCCTGATCCGTCCCTCTGCAAGAGTCTCCGAGTGGGTTGCGATACCCTTCCTTGTCCTTATAAAGTTTCAGTTCAGGTGTGGGGGGGGCTCTCAAGCCCGCCCCCACTACCGAGCTCCCGGCCCCAGGGCCTTGAGGTGAGGCCTCACTGGCCTCGCTCCAGTGGCGAGCCCCAAATGCAGGTTACTCACCGCCCCTCTCATCCTGGGACTACTCGCAATGGTTCTCAAATGCTCCTCCATTGGCCACGTCCCTCATGGGTCTGAAGAGTCTGTCGTAAGGGTTGTTCACGGCCTGGGGCTAGAACCTTCGGCGCGGCCACGCGGGCGACTGCTTTCTTGGCCCCGGCGTCCCTGGCGGCCTCCGTCCCTGCTCCGATGTCCCCGGCCGCTTTTGCCCCTGCTCCGGCGCCTCCCCCCATCTCCAGCTGCTCCCTGCCCACTCCCGGTGGCCCCAGCCATTTCTGCCCGTTTCAACCTCTCCGGCCACCCTCGGCCTGCTCCCCTGCGCTGGTGTACCTCCCCCTGCCAGCTGAGCCGGCGCTGCTTTTAAACGTGGCACGCGGCCCACGGCGCATGCACAGCACTGTTGGGGGAAGGGGACCGCCTGCCTCTCTCCCCGGGCATAGGGCTTCGGGGTCATTCTGGCCCGTGAGAGGGGACGGGTTAGGGTCACAATGAGCAGCGGTCAGCTGCACCACGCATGCCTCACCTTCACACTGTTCCCGCTCTTTTGAGCTCTCTAGCTCCCGCCATTTCCTCGAGTCCACCCAGTATCTGGAAAATATAAGAAGAAATAATCCAAAGCGGGGAGGAGGGCGGGTAGTGGAGCACCTACAGGGACACACATCTCGAAGAACCATCGTTACTGCACCAACTTGAGTAACTTTCTCTTCTTCTTCAAGTCATGTCCCCGTGGGTGCTCCACTGTTGGTGAATGTGTAGCAGTACTCAAGTATATTAGGTAGATGGGCCTCCGATTTATGGTTTAACAGCGGTTGATAGGACTGTGGAGGCCACAACAGTGTCATCTGGCTGAGTCTGTGAGATTGCATAATGCTTCATAAAAATGTCATTGGTGAACCACACAGCCACTCTACGGATGTCCTTGAGAGGAACCCCATGGAAAAAAGCTGTAGAAGTCACCATCACTCTTGTAGAGTGTGCTCTAAGTGTCTGAGGTAGTAGTTTATTCCTCAAAGTATAGCACTGTGAGATACAGGAGACGATGAGCTTTGAGATGTGTTTTGACGATAGAGGTGCCCCTTAGTACGCTCAGCTGTAGAAATGAGTAGACGGTCAGATTTGCGGAAAGATCGAGTCCTGTTTATGTAGATTTGCGCCTTGACTCAACAAGTGCATTCTACAATAAGACAAGCAATGCAGTGCGCGCTTCCTACATTGCTGCATACAAAGTTACACAGGCCAAGAAGCCCCATACCACTGTAGAGCAACTTGTGCTCCCCTGTGCAAAAGAGATGGTGTGGCTTGTTCTTGGCGAAGAAGCAGCAAGGAAGCTGAATGATATATCTGTCTCTAATGACACAGTATCGAGACGGATAAATGAGATATCACAGAACATTAGTGAACAAGTAGTGGATGAAATAAAGAAGTCTCCATTGTTTGCCATACAACTGGATGAATCGACTGATGTCGCATTGTGCTCTCAGCTATTGGTGTTCGCACGATACATGGTAGAGGTACAGACTTAAAAGACAATTTTCTTTTTTTTTAAGACTCTTGATACCACCACAAATGCTCAGGATGTGATGGAAATTGTTAACAATTTCTCTGAAGTATATGGTCTGGATTGGGTAAATCTTGTGGGTGTCACCACTGGTGGTGCACCTGCCATGCTGGGCTCATGATCGGGCTTCCAAACGCTGGTGAAACAGTGTGATCCAATGGTAACCGGAGTTCATTGCTTCATTCATAGGGAAGCTTTGGCATCAAAAACATTGCCTGATCAACTGAATACCGTTTTCAAAGGGTTGTGAAAGTGGTGAATCACATCAAATCATCGGCTCTGAACACCAGGCTGTTCAAAAGATTTCGCCTGGACATGGGTTCCAACTTTGATGTGTTGCTGTTCTACCCCTCTGTATGGTGGTTGTCAGCAGGGAACATACTCAACAGAGTTTTTCAATTGAGAGAGGAGTTGGATTTATTTCTCCAGGCTCAAGGGAAAGAGGAATTCCGAAATGTGCTGACGCAGTCAAATTTAGAACTTGCGTATCTTGTCGATATTTTTGGAATCTTGAACAAACGGAATCTTCAGCTGCAAGGCAAAGGTGAAAATCTGTTCTTTCACCAAAGCATCATAAAGGCTTTTCTTGACAAATTGGAACTCTGGATCGTAAAAGTTGAAGGCAATAATTTAGTTCAATTTCCATATGTGGATGCCATGCTTGGGGAAAAGGAAGCCATTCAGACGCAAATTCTCGATCGTTTACAGAAGCTATGAGACGAATTCCAATGATACTTTGCAGAGGTGGACAGGACAAGGGATGGATTATCCTTCAATCAGGAATCCATTTACAACAGATGTTAATAGTGTTCCAGAGGATCTGCAGGAGGAATTCTTGGATCTGAAAAATGATTTTGCGGCTCAAGACGTGTACCAGAAGTCTGCCACAGAGAAATTTTGGGCCAGAGTGATCGGGAGTTACCCAAATCTGTCAGCACATGCAGTCAGATTTCTTTTGCCATTTGCATCAGCTTATATATGTGAGACTGAATTTTCATGTCGGTTACACGTTAAGTCCAGAGGAAGCAGTTTGCAGTGGAAAGCAATATTCGTGGTGCATTATCAAGTACTACTCCAGAAAATGAAAAGCTTTTCAACGAGAAGAGAATCCAAAAATGTTAGTAAGAAATAAATTTCAAACCAAAATGTTCATTGTCTGCTCTTTTTTATCATGTCTCAAACAGGAGGTGGTCCACGAAAATTCTGGTGGTCTGTGGACTGAAATGAGTTGAGAACCACTGCCTTAGATGGTTGTGAAATGCCAGGGCAGAATGTGTTCAATATTGTGAGATGGGGAGATTCTGCAGTCCCTCGACCAACAGGTCAAACTTGCGGCTTATTAGTCTGGTTACTGGTATTACGAGCATTCTGTGGGTGTCTCCTCTCAGGGCACTGCTTTTTTTTGAATAATCAAAACCACATTGCTGATATCTGGAGTACAAGAACTCCCGGTGCTTTTGTTATGGGTAATATGGGGGAGTGTACATGCCAACTGTGCGCAAAGTTGTTCTGGAGTCCTTGCTGGAATGCAAGATATCCTCTATCTTTTCAGCAAATAATTTTTGTTTATCGAAAGGTAAATCTTCAACTTTCGACTGTAGCTCACAAGGGACTCCAGCAGATTGTAGCCAGGAGACTCTCCTCGTAACCACCAATGTCACCTTAGCTCTGGCTGCTGTAACAGCTATATCCAGGATTATTTGGAGAGCTGTCCTAGAGAAGGTGTAACCCTCCTGAACAATAGACTTCAATATGGGTCTCTTGGAGTCCGGCAGGTGCTCAATGAGGGTGATAAGCTTTGTGTAGTTGTTGAAGTTATGACTGGACAACAGCGCTGCATAGTTGGCTATACGCAACAGTAAGGTGGAAGAGTAAAGCTTTCTGCAAAACAAGCCCATATGCTCCTTGTCTCCCTCAGAAGTGTTCTTATATTGCGGGAGTTTAGCTCTATGTTGAGCAGCATCAACAATTAATGGATTTGATTGAGATTGAGAGAATAAGAAGTTGATTCCCTTTGGAGGAACAAAGTATCTTTTATCAAGCTCTCTTATTAGGTGGTGGCGCTGAAGCTGGAGTCTGCCAGATTTTATCAGCAGCTTCCATAATAGGTTCATCTATAGGAATTGCAATTCTTTCCCGTTGTGACAGCTGCAGATTCTTGAGAAGCTGGTATTGTTTCTCTGGCAGCTCAGTTAATTGGATGTCTTGGGATGCAGCCACCCTCTTAGAAAGCTCCTGAAACTGTTTGAGATCATCAAGAGGAGATTGGTCACCAGGTATAACAACTTCATCAGGAGATGACACCAGCTGATCGGTTGGTGAAACATCTGGTGGGTGCTCCTCCACTTCCGACAACTGATGACCTATAGAGGGAGCATTGGAAGGGGTAATTGTTAGTTGCTGACCATGTGAAGGTTGGGGAGAAATGGATGGGGCATGAGAACAGATGGGGCACAGGATGACAGGGGCAACAAGGACAACCATAATCAGAATGATAATGATGATGATGGGTTGAGGCATGTCAGGAATGATAGCGGTAGATTGTTGGGCTGTGTCATCTATGGTAAGACCGCATTGAAGAGGCATATCTGGATGATAGTCCAGTTCTGTAGTGTCTGTGATGATGTACCAGAAGGCGTGGAGAACGCGGTGAATGTGGAGAACCAGTTGAAGAAGGGGGAGGTGAATGAGCGATGTATCTTGAGTAAGGTGATGGTGATGCATGATATCTGGAGGTATAATGTGTAGTTTGGTCCTGTGGGGTCTGAATTCTTTTTTCCCTTGTGAGGCGAGGGTAATAAGGAGAAAACGGAGCAGAGGACGATGCCGGGGAGAAAGTCAACGGTTCTGGACTCGTTTGCCTCATCGCATCAGATTTGTAAGATGCTTTCTTCGGCATCGAAGAGCTGGATGGTGAATATGGTGTCAGTGCTGCCCGTGTGGATGTATGCACCGAGGTCAATGGCATGTGTATGGACACTGTCAGTCTGGAGGGTGCCAACGTTGCTGGTACCAGGATGACCGGTGCAGTTGTTGGCGATGCCAATCAGTGGGCCACTGAGGCCGTTGATGGTACCAATGCAGTTTTTTGTCAGGGTTTTGGTTCTGAGAGCGTCTTATGCTTGGATGTCGCAGGATCCGATATGCCCGGCTTGTCTCCCACACTCGGAGTGACAGTAAAGAACGGGCTGCTGAAGCTCTTTTCCAAGTTAGAGCTGACTGTGGAGAGAGAGCTTTCCTTTTCTCAGCCCTGGGAGATCACGGAGTGGAGACTGACTGAGAAAGCTCCACGGGCTGTAGCTCTTTGTTAAATAAAAACATTTTTAGCCACATTTCTTGGTCCTTACGTGTCCTCACAGTGAGTTTGACGCAGTGGACGCATTTTTGAGGGACATGTGCCTCACCGACGCCCTTAATACAATCGGTATAGCTATCCAATGCAGGCATCATATCTCGGCACGTGGCTCACTTCTTAAAGCCTGGAGATCCTGTCATATCTACTTATATAACTAATGAATTGGGTTGTTTTTTTTTTTTAAAATGGTGAACTAACTGTAACTATTAACTATAAGAATTCAAACTAGATCTAAAACTAACTAACACTAAATACACTTCTGTTCAACTCCTGACAGGTTGTCTGAGGAGAGAAGGCTCGCTCCATCTGCAACCATGGGCGGTGAAGAAGGAACTGGCGGGAGCTGGACCGTGCAAGAGATCAAAAGTCCCGGCTTGACAAAGTCCTGGCTGGGTTGATTTAATTGGGATTGGTCCGGCCTTGGGCAGGGGGCTGGACCTGATGGCCTTCTAAGGTCTCTTCCAGCTCTATGATTCTATGAAAAGAGCGCGAATGGTGCAAAACGCCTGCTGCACATGCACGGTCCGGCTGACCACTGCTCATGAAAACTCCGATCTGCGGCTCCAGGATGACCCGACTCCAACAATGGAGCACTCACAGGGATCTCACTCGAAAAAGAAGCATGAACTCAGAATTTTCCCAAAACCAGTGTCCCTGGAAGCTGCTACCACTCGCCCCACTACTTTCCCCTCCTGCATGGTTCTGAGTGGAAGGAGAGGCCTCAACCTCTCACCCACTGGTTCTGGCAACATAAGTTTCAGCGTGCTCACAGCACAACACCCAATACGACCCGAATTATTCCCCTTCTTTGGAACATTACTGCCATGTACAGTCAGCTGGAAGTATTTTTGTGGCCCATGCTATTGAAAACACAGTCTGCTTGGGCTACTTCCCCCCCAAAAGTGGTCTTGCTAGGGTGGTTTGTGTATGTAGATAGTCGTACTTCCTTAGCTCCATTATCCAGTCCCCTGTAGCCCTAGAGGCAGAACTCCCCTTGACTCTGTAGGCCAGGAGTCTTCCCAGAGGTTCTCCCCGTTTCAGTCTTTAATTAATGGAGCTACAAGAAGCTAATTAGACAGGACAGTTTCGAGAGAGACTTTTGCACCTCAATCCATCCTCCTCTCATTGAATAAGCTTCTAGTTTCACACAGAGGAGACTAGCACATGTCCCACCATGGTATTTCCATGACACCAAATATTGCCACCAACACATGGCGGCAGTAACACACCTGCAATCTGCTTGGTTCTCTCTTGCTATTGAAGGAACTTGTCCGGCCTCCACTTCAGTCATGTTTGAACAAAAACTCAGCTGCAGCGTCAGGGGAGCAGGCAAGAGGTGCCGATGGCAGTGAGCAGCACGGATGCTTGCCTGAGGAGCAGGGGCAGTCACTCAGCCAGTGTCCGGAGAGATGTGGCATTCTGAAGGGAAAGCCACCCCTTTTCTCCAGCCACAGACTGCATAGTTGCCCCCTACTCCTCCACTGTGACACTGAAAATTCTGGTCTGGTGTAGAGGACTGGGTGTAGGGGCAGGGGCAAAGGACTCCTGTTATCCTAGAGCTTTCAGACGACAACACAGCCCTGCCTGGACTTGTGCCCCGTGTGGTATTGCAACGTGAGCAGCTAACACTACCCGAGCCTTCAGTCTGTCCACATGCTTGATGGCGGGCATTCCCAATAGAGATGCCCTCTGCAGGTGTGGCAGCACAGCCCGAATGGCTCTTCCTCACACTGCTGTCAGTCAGAAAGCAATTCACTTTCTACTGTGAAAGTAAGGCTCTAATCACTAGAGCAAGGGGGTTGGAGAAAATGGCTTTTGCTTTCTTTTACTTTGGGCCCTGCATTAATTCCACTGTTTCCCCATATATTCAGCCAGCCTACCATTTCTTCCTATTTGCATGAGGGGCCAGAAGCATTTGAACGAATACGAATCATGGAGCAAGGCTGGGCAGAAAGGAGACAGACAGGCCTTAGCTCACTCCTGCTCTGTCGAGAGACTCCATGCTTAGCCATAGGGCCCTTGAACAATTTTGCCTTTTTTGCATTTGAAAAAAAGGACAAAAGTAGAATACATAATCCAAGTATGCTAGGTCTGGTTCAACGATCACTGAAAAGCTCTATTCATTCAAGAAGAAAATGAAGGTTTAAGCATTTCTCTCAACATTTCATAGAATCCCTGCTGAAACAAAGTGACCTTGAGACAAGCCTGGAAAAAATGAATCCCTTAGAAAAACAAACAAATCCAAAAACAAAGTACCTTTGGGACCATAGATTTTATGGCCACTGATGCTCATTAGGTCAATTTTCATATCATTGACATCCATGGGGATTTTGCCAACTGCCTGTGCAGCATCCGTGTGGAAGAAAACCTTACGGGAGCTGCAGATCTGACCTGGGAGAAGACCACCACAATAGCAAGACACAAGACAGCATGTTACTCATCTTGCAAGGAGTGGAGCAGTTTGGTAGGGGAAAGGAAGAAGAAATGTGGCTCTTTAAATTTGTTAGTCACTGGTCTGGAGCTATTCCAGGCTGCTATCATCCATGCTTAGTAATGCTCAGCATCTCAATTGCAATTAGTGCAACAGAAGAGCTACGTGCCAGTTTCTTATCAAAGACGTAGGAGGCAAAACAAAGAAAGCAGTCATGTAGCACTTTAAAGACTAACAAGATGGTTTATTAGGTGATGAACTTTGGCAGCAAAGTCACCTTGACAAGTGACGGACTGGCTCTATGGGACCACCACCCATCTCTCATTGCATGGCTGAGTTTGAAGCGATGGGGGTTTCAATCACTTCCCTTGGCAAAGTCTACTTACAATCTGCCAGATCTGGAATTTGGAAATTCTCCCAGTAGACCACCTTGATTTTCCACATCTTAATTCTCTTTGATCTAATAACATCCCAAGTATCAGGCTAATATAATTCCTCTCCTTCCTTGCTGTCAGACTCATCAAGTATGCTTATGATCTATTCCCCACTGTGCTGTCACTTAACTAAATTTGCAAAAACTTGGATTTTAATCTTTCCTCAAAACACAGTTCCTGCAGTTCCCATCTCACAGTGGTTATTCTTCAGTGAACTTTCTCTAGATTGACAGTAACTTTCTGGTGCCCACAAGTGAGCGATGTTCCAACGGTAGCTGTATCACATTCAGAGAGAAACCATGACCACCTTATGGCATAAAGGGTCTCTCACCGGGCCCAGTGAACTTCTTTCCCTGCCAGATCATTGCAAACTCTCATTTGATCTGCAGCTGACTTACTTCTAGGTCTTATTTTGCATTAGGGATGTAAAATCCCATTTATAGGGGATTTAAAATGTTAACCGGTTAAACGATGGGTGTAATGGTTAACCAGCATGCCACGCTGCAGCGTGCCTAGCCGGGTTGACAGTCTGTTCTATTCAATAGTGTAGTATTCAGTACTATAAGGATCTTAACTGGTTAATGTACTACAAAGACAATTTCCCACTCTTGGTATCCACTGGGGATGTTAAAATGTATTTATTAAAGTAAATATGTAATTGCTGAAAAATGTCAGTGGTTACGTGGGTGGGGCAGTCAGCTCCCCAGGAGGATCAGCTCCTGCCTGCCCCCCTCACTGCCTCTGATACCGAGAGAGCAAGGTAGCTCCGTGGGAGTCAGGACGTGCCCCCACCCCACCCTGCTGCCACTGATACAGAGGCAGTAGCATGGGGTGATGGGGAAGGTAGGAGGTGTCTAACCATGCTCGTTAAATAACGAGCCTGGGTGTAAACAGTTATGCTTTCACATCCTTAATAGCCACATCTCCACCTCAATTGCTGTGAATAAGCCACTTGCACCCTGACTTGATTAGCCTCATTTACAAGTAGCCTCTTTTGTTTTCCTTATACACACCCCTGCCTCTGTAAACCTTACTCCAATTCATCTGATGAAGAGAATTTTACCCACAAAAACTTACGCCCTATTAAATCTATTAGTCTCTAAGGTGCCACAGGACTCCTCATTGCTTCTGTATAAGGTCATTTGGCATGTTGTGAGAAACAGCCCCCCAGAACGATGGGTAATGTAGTAACTCTCTCTCTTCTGTACTGCACTTTGTTTTAGCAATAATATTGGCTAAATTTGGCCTTCTGAACATTAAACGAACCACCTGTGTAGATAATCATTTGACTACACATGCTAATCACCAGCACTTGGCTCTAGAGCCTGTGTGTAGAAACATAATTAGGCAGAGAACATCATTCAAGTCAGAGTAATGTATCCTAGGCTGCTGGAAGACAGGGACTACTTACCAATGTCACGAACTGGCTGCTTTACTCCTATTTCATTGTTCACCGTCATTATGGACACCAAGCTTGTGTCTGGTTGAATCGCATCTTCCAGCTCCTGGAGAAAACATTGAAAAGACACAAATGCAGTGCCCGAAATAACTAAAAGAACAAGTAAAAGCTGTCTACTGCTTAGTATTAGACTGCTGTTAAATCTGACTAAAAACCAAGGCCTAAACACCAGAGGTTTTAACGGGAAAAACACTGAGAGTTGGCTCTCCCAAAGTGCAAAGTTTTTGGACTTTGAGTAAAAAATTTTTTTTAAAAAAGACAAATTTATGTTTACAGAAGATTAGAAATATTGATATCAGACTAAAGAATTACAGGGCATGCTTTCTAAAATTCCCCTTTTAACAGATTAAGGGGGAGGCTAATATATTATGACAAATACATACTGATCTCACATTGAAATGGAGGACTGCTAATGATAAAACAAGATTCTTTGTTAGATATATTTTTAATAAATTCTAATTATGGATATTGAGAAAGTATTAGATGAGGTAATATGCAGACCAAGTCTTTGCCTGGCATGAAGGTATTTTTTGTTGATTTCTCTTTCAGATAATCTGATTTGTTTAAAATAATATTGTTGGCAAGTCACTCAACTAAGATGTATGATCACTGATATAAATGGGACACAGAGCACTATGACCCTAAAACTGCACATTCAGCAAGAAAAGTATAGACATTAGGTGATTAATTCTTGCACATGAATAATGTACAGGTTATGCACAATTAAATGAATAATGTGTTGAATGTGGATTGCAGGAAAAATTAGTAATGCAGCATGTGAAAATGTATCAAAATACACATACAAACGGATCCTCAGCTGGAGAAACGCTGTATCAGAAGCTGATGAACAAGACTTAAGGAAAAGACCAAGAGATCTAATGTGATGACCATCACAAAAGAAGGAACTTTTTGGTGCCCCCAAATGTATCGCTTGGGCCCATTTAACTATTTCGCATATGTCCAGATACAACAAGTATTGTAGCCGATCCATGCCAGGGCTGACAGACTTTGAGAGAGCCCAGACTGACACTATCTAGGACAGTGGTCCCCAACACTGTGCCCACGGGCGCAATGGCGCCCACCGGGCCATTTCTATCCGCCCGCTGAGTGATCGGGGCCGGCCCTGCCCCCAGGTGCACGGCGCATGGACGGTGCCAGCCCGATGGCGCTCGGCATAAGGGCGGTGCCGGCCCCGGGCGCGCAGCACATGTGGCCCTGCCCCAGGGCACGCGGGGAATGGGCAGCGCCAGCCCTGGGCGTGCAGTACATGGGCGGCGCTGCCCCCAGGTGCACAGCGCAAAGGCTGTGCCAGCCCCAGCCATGCGGCATATGGATGGCACCAACCCAGGCGCACAGCACATGGATGGCCCCGCCCCCGGGTGCGTGGCACATGGGCTGTGCCGGCCTTGGGCACGTGGCGTATGGGCGGCCCCACCCCGGGCGCATGGCACAGGAGTGGCGCCAGCCCTGGGAGTGTGGCGCATTGGTGCCACCGGCACCAGGTGCGCGGCATATGGGTGGTCCCGCCCCCAGGCACATGTGCAGCCCTGCCCCTGGGCACAGGTGTGGCCCCGCCCCCAGGTGCCCAGCATGTGAGTGGCCCCGCCCCCAGGCGCCCAGCAGCCCCAAAGGGTTGGGGACCACTGATCTAGGAGGACGTGAGTTAGAGCTAGAATAGAGAGGGGAACGGATGTAAAAGCTTTAACTGCCTGTATTATATAACAGGCTGCTGGGGCGGGGAGTCATAGTTATAAAGAAGCAGCAGCAATACAAGCTCTGCATTTGAAGTGTAATAAGAGCCCAGCGGGCTTTTAAGCTGGCCCTGCCATCACCAGCTCCTTACAGAGGCAGCAAGGCGGGGAGGAGGCGAGTAGTCAAGCAGTGACTCAAGCTTAGGCTTATCTGGTAATCAAGTAGTCACTTACATCTCTACTATCCATGACGACACCAAGATCTTTCTTGAGTGGTACCAGCTAATTTAGACCCCATCAATTTTGTATAGAGTTGGAATTGTGTTTTTGCAATACGCATTACTTTGCATCAGTCAACACTGAACTGAATCTGTCCTTCTGTTGTCCAGTGTCCCAGTTTTGTGAGATCCTTTTGTAGCTCTTCACAGTCTGCTTAGGACTTAACTATACAGGCTGGACCTCTCTGGTTCGGTGCACTCGGGACCTGACTGGTCCCGAACGAGGGGATTTGGCAGACCAGGGAAGGTAATTCCCCTCATGGCAGTGCTGCCACTAGGCTAGGGCTCCAGCCTGTTCCCTCCTGCTGCCTCAGCACCCAGGGGCTGTCCCCAACCCCACTATTGCTGGGGCTGGAGCACCACGGCCAGGGCTGCACAGCTGGGGACAGCTCCACATTCGCTTAGCTCCACACCTGGGGCCAGAGCTCTGCTGAGGGACAGGACTGGAGCTCCACGACCCGAGCTACAGCACCCTGGCTGTCGCTGGAGTCCCCTGGAGCCAGAATGCAGCCAGAAACCTGCAGCAGGGGATGAGGCCAGAGTTCCCTGGCTGCTACGGGGGTTGGAGGTTCATGGCTGTGGCCAAGCTACAGCCCCCTGGCCACTGGGACCAGAACTCCCCATCATGCCGTCCATTCTCTGCCCCCCCCCCCCCCCCCCCGGCTCTCTGGGCTCCTTACAGCACTCCTGCCCTGCCACCAGATCTCTCTCTTCCTGGGATCTGTGGTCCAGGAACATACATGGTCCATGCCAGACCACGGTTGTTGCCAGACCAGGGAGTCCCGGTTAAGAGAGGTACAACCTGCACTGTGTAATTTCGTATTATCTACAAATATTGCCACCACAGTATTTATACCTCTCTCAAGAGCATTTATCAACACATTGAACAGCATTGCTCCCGGTACATATCCCTGGAGAACCCTGTCTCCACTGTGAAAACTACAACAAGGGAGGTTGAGGTTGGACATTAGGATCAACATCCTGCCTGTCAGGGTGGTTAAACTCTGGAATAAGTTGCCTAAGGGGATTGTGGAATCTCCATCTCTGGAGATGAGCAGGTTGGACATACACTTGTGAGGAATGGGCTTGTTGGTGCTTGGTCCTGCCATCAATGTAGGAAGACTGGACTTGCTGACCTCTCGAGGGTCCTTCTAGTTCCATAATTCTAAGAAAAATGACCATTTATTCCTACTCACTGCTTCCTATCTTTTAACCAGTTACTGATCCAGGAGAGACCCTTCCCAGGACTCCTTACCTTGCTGAAGAGCTGTTGTTGAAAGACCTTGTCAAAGTCTTCCTGAAAGTCCAAATACACTAGATATCCAATCAATCAACCTCATCCATGTTTGTTGACCTAGGCAGAGAATTCTAATGGACTGGCAAGGCATGAGTTCCCATTACAAAAGCCATGCTGAATGTTTTCCACCATACTATCTGTGTCTGAGAATTCTGTTCTTTACTAGAGTTTCAACCAACATTTGCAATACTGAAGCGAGGTTTACTAATCTGTAATAGCCAGGACTGCCTCAGATGCCTGTTTTTTATGAATCAGCATCACATTAGCTATTTGCCAATCATCTGGTAGACAAGATAATTTAAACACCCAATTACAAACCACAGGTAGTAGTTCTGTCAGTTCACCTCTGAGTTCCTTCAGAACTCTGGGAAGAATGCCATCTGGTCCTGGTGCCTTGTTAAAGGTTAGTTTATCAATTTGTTCCAAAGCCTCCTCTACGGACCCCTCACTCTGGGCTAATTCCTCAGATGTGCCATGTGGAGAGAATGGTTCAAGTGTGAGACCCTCCTCCGCATCCTCTGCGGTGAAGGCCATTTGAAAGAATTCATATAGCTCCTCCACAGCAACCTGGTTTTCTTTGAGGCTTCTTTAGCACCTCCATCAGCCAGTGGGCTCACTGATTGTTTGGAGAGTTTCTTGCTTCTAGTGTCCTTAATCTTTTTGTTTTTCTGCCTTCAGCTAGTGGCTCTTCCAATTCTTGTTTCACATGCCCAATTATACTTGACTCGAGAATTTGCTCTCCTTTCATTTTCCTCAGTAGGATTGTATTCCAATTTTTAGAAGATATCTTTTTGTCTCTTTACTTGCCTTTTTGGCTATTTATCCACAGTGGCATTTTTTTGGTCCTCTGTTTTTTTATTTAAGGTGTAAATATACTTTGAGCCTCTACTATGGTATTTTTTAAAAGTTTCATGCAGCTTGTAGGCATTTCACTCATGTGCCTGTGCCTTACAATTGCCATGTAACTAGCTTCCTCATTTTCGTGTAGTTTCCCTTTTTGAAGGTAAATGCTACTGTGGTGGATTTCTTTGCTATTCCCCCAACAAGGATGTTAAATTGAACTACATGATGATTGTTATTACTGAGCAATTCAGCTATGTTCACCTCTTGGATCAGCTCTTGATTTAGTCCTCCATGCACAAGAACAGTCTCTTATGCCTTGTAGATTCCAGGAATAGCTGCTCCAACTAGTCATTTATGGTGACTAGAAACTTTACCTCTGCATCCCACCCTGAGGCAGCAGTGCCCAGTCAATATGGATATAATAAAAATCCCTTATTATTATACATTTTACAGCCTCTAATCTCCCTGTATATTTTGCAGGCACAGTAACCATCCTGGTCAGCAGTCCGTTGTATGTTCCTACCACTGTTTATGTGCCTATACACCCACATGCTTTGTCAGTTTCAGGAAGAAGCCAAGGGAGCAACACTTTACCAAAAAGAAGTTGTGGATGGGTGGGAGGAAAAGGGGAAGTGATACGGGTCAATTCCTAGCATGAGTCAAGTGGAATTCCAATACCACATAAGAGATTAGTTTGGCACAGGCCCAAGGAAATCATTGGTGTCATATAAACTCCAAAGTTAGGGAAGTAGAGCTGATGAAACCCAATGGAAATTATCTGGTTTTTGCCCAAGTCCTAGGCAAAGGAGGGAACCAAACCCAAAAGGGAACAGACCAAACAAGTACCAAAAAGCTCATTTGCACTCTCTGAAACACCCGCTAGCTTCCCTGTTACTTGAGCAATAGCACAGTAACAGAAGGAAACCTTGAGAGGAGAGAACAACATATGTGAAAGGTCGAAACTCCTCCATGCTCAGTTAGAAAAAAGGAACCTGCTCATGCATACACACCGCCCCTTTCAATGCATACCGAACAGTAGAGGGCAACTGAGTCACACTCTGTTAATATGGGCTACAATAAAGGTTCCCGGTAGGCTGGTCGCCCGCACAGCCCTTTTCTGAGCCCCACGCACAGGTTCAGAGCTCCCCCACGCAGGCAGGGAGCTCAGCTGATCAGCTGGGGAAGGGGGGGTGCACTTGCTCTCTCAGAGGGGCAGAAGCAGCAGATCAGGCAATAGGAATGGCTCATGGCTCCCAAACTCAACGCTACCTCAGCCAGGGCTGGAGCTGCAAGCCCCTTGATGTGTTAATTCAAAGCCTCTGGCCTCAGACAATTCTGAAGGGAGGCTTGTCCCCAGCCCTGCCTCTGCTACCCCAAGCTTCGCCCCTTCAAGGGGTGGAGCTGGTCTGTGATCACATACCAAAATTCATGAAGAGGCCTTTAAAAATTATTGCCCACCCCTGCTCTGGTACCACAGCAGACATTCAGTGTATGAACCCACTTCATACTAAATTGTCATTGTGTCAATTTAAACTATGGTGGCAGCATAAAAGTTATCAATACCATTGTGTCAATGGAATTCTTTTGTTAACACTCAAACATTAAAAACCACATGCATTAAGCTTCAGACTACTCTGTGTTAAAAGAAATCCAAAACAAATGTTAGACACTGGAAATGCTTTCATCTGATGGTCCTTTCACTTGGCTGATAGTCCTTTCACTTCCATTCTTTTGTCTTTTAGGCATTAGGAACAGATCATAGAGAATATTGTTTTTGTGTAAGCTGAGCCCTGTAAGATAATAGTGCTCTATGTTTCTGCTAATCTTTCCCATTCACATGCGAAATAATTTTATGTGCACTGAAGCATGTGTGAATGTGCACCACCAGTAGAAACAGAAAGCACAAATGTGGGTACTCTGACAATCAGCTGGGCCATATTTGAATCTCTACTGAGCAATGCACAAGTGTGCAGCTCACAGTGAAAACGGATCTAAATGGAGAATTTTTATGTTTGCCAACAAGCAACTTACCTTTAAGTCTATGAGCCCATTTCTTTTAACAGGCAAGTATGTGATACGAAAGCCTTCAGCCTCTAGATAACGGCAAGAGTCCAGCACACACTTGTGTTCTGTCTGAGTTGTAATAATATGCTTCTTTCTGGATTTATAGAATCTTGCAACACCCTGGCATTCACATTAAATGAAAAATAAAACTGCCATAAAATTGCTTAACAGGAGTCATTTACATATATTCAAAGGCACCTGACACCAAGCAAAAAAGTTTCCCTCGGCATCTCTTGGCATGACACGGTCTGAAATGGCTAATGGGAGACTCTCTCATGAAGAGAATCAGCCACAACATTCTTGTGAGCCTTACTCACAGGGTGATTCTGTGCAAAGAAACATTCAACCTGAAGAAGCAGGGAGGCAATAACCCCACATTCCAGCCCTCTTAAGACAATCCCCACCAGTGCTCCCTCTAAGCTGCACGGCCGCACAGCTTCACAGGTGATTCGTCGGCCCTGTCCAGTCAGTCAGCTCCATGCACAGAGCCTTGAGCTTCTGACCGGGTAGGGCAGATTAATCATCTGTGAATCTGCCCTGCCCCTCAGCTTAGAGCAGGGCTACTCAAAACTGGGCCCGTGCGCCTCATGTGGCCTATTTGTTTGCAGCCTACAGTGAGATTTGTGTTTATGCAGGGCTCAACATGCGGCCCGTGGGTGGGAACCCTTGAACATGGCCTCCACTGGGAACACGCTCCACAACGGTGACGCATTTCCCAGGTGGGGTGAGCACTGAAAGACACAAGTGGACTGGCTCACACGGGCCATGTTTGAGTCTGGCACCGTGGCTTAAGGCTTAATCTTTGTATACATGCCCATCAGTGTGAATGCAGCTATTTGCATAGATATTTGCATGTATATGCAACCACACTTAAGTTGTGGCCCTTGGCATGTGCTGTGAGTTCATTGTAGCCTGCCGGGGTTCCAAAGTTGAGTAGCCCTGGCTTAGAGGCAACACACATCACCACTCTTTCTAATCATTTACTCAATTATAATCTACCAATGTTATTTGCACTAAACTAGACCATTTAGTTATTTACAATTGCTACCTAAATATATAGCTTTGAATTCTGGAATATTTATTATGAAAGGATTTATAATTTTCTGCTTCTTTGGAGTGAGATACTGTAGAATAAAAAATATTCTAAATATTAGTAAGGAAAATATTCACCTATGCTTTAAAGGATCGAACACTTTGGGAAAAGCTTGATAATCAAGATTTCTGCCACTCTTTAAGACCAAGATTTGAGTTATATGGAACATAAAACTTCATCTGGCACATCTGGGACAAAAGGAGTTTTAATCCCCACATGCATATCAAAAACAGTTAAGGTTGAAGGCGGTGGAGGGGCGACTCCCCTGTGCTCTAAAACGAGGATGGACAATTTCAGGCCCAAAGGAATTTCTGGGACATCAAGGTTAACTGTGGGGATTTCACTACAGTTCAAAGATTTCTTCATTTTACAGAACAGGCTAAGTATGGCTCCTCTGCCAAAGCATGGGTCATGACCAGCCCATTCCTGCTCACCACTCCCTGCAGTAATGCTGGGGCACAGCAGTCCATGCCTTCATTTCACAAGCTGGTCAACAAACAACGATCTTGACTAAAATCACTGTCAATTTATTAACAGTTCAGAACCACAAATGGATCACTGGCAGGTTAACAACAGGTCTTTAACACCAAATCATTATAGATTTCAAAGTAATTTCGTATATATCATTTGTTTTATAAACCAGCAATTATTTACCTTAATTGCTAAATTATTTGATTCTGTAGCTCCACTGGTAAAAATAATCTCTCTAGGATCTGCTCCTATCAACGACGCAACTTGCTGTTTAAAGAGAAAGAAAAATATGATATCCTACTTTAAGAATGAGAAGGGGTTCATCACAAACAGAATACGCACAGCATCTCCACCACTCCAATACTAGCCCAGCCTGGACAGGGTAGATAGATTCTATCTTAAGAAATGACATTGCACTTGTATACTTCCTCGTCTAGTGTGGCGGGGGGTTTGCATAGGCTATCTGCATTCAAGACTATTACTTGTGAACATAAATCCTCCTGAAAAGAAGGGGAAAATGCAAGAAACATTCAGTGTATTCAATATTCAGTATGTCCCAGAGGCAACCAAAATACAGCCCTAAACTTTCACAGCAAGGCAAAAATCCATTGACCTAGAATGTGAAAACAGTAGTTACTGAAATGGCAGATACATGCCTGAGAGGGAGGTTTTCAAAGGCGCCATAGGGATTTATGACAAGTGCCATTTGCTTTCAAACCCCCGAGCAGCTTTGGAAAGCCTCACTTCACCCCCAAGTCATTTAATTGTACCACTTAAATTGCTTTAGTATAAAACATGTTTCATTTTGAGTTTGCCAAACTAGACCTCACATGGGAAACACTTATGCTGCTAGAGATCAAGTTACCAAGTCTCACCTACTAGGAGCTACACCAGAAAGATGGGGATTGGCGCACTTAAACTTAGACAGGCTCTGAGAAGCCTCACCTGCCTGGCTCGTTCCATAGCAGACTCACTCTCCCAGCCATAGGCATGAGTCCTGGAATGGGGGTTGCCATAGTAGTGCATTAGATAAGGGAGCATGCTGTCCAGAACTCTGGGGTCCTAGAAGACAAGAAGCAATTGTTAAAAGCAGTTTGTTGTTCCTCCTCCTTTCCCCTGCAATAGATAAGCCAGAGGAGGGGAACCTACAGCCTGCAGGCCAGATCTGGTCCCTGGCTTTACTTGGTCTGGCCCGCAGTGAAGCTGACTCAGGGCCCACACCCCTACCAGCAGGGCAAGCCAGTGATAGCACTCCAGCCCTGCTGCAAGTCTCCCTGCCTCAGCACCACCTTTGGGACTAGAGCACTAGCACTGGCTCGCCCACGGCAGTGGGAAGGGAAGCCCAAAGCCTTGCCTAGGGCAGGATCAAGGGAAGCCAGGGGCCAGATCTGGGCCCACAGAGATGGCGCGTAAGGGAGTCCTGACATCCTGAGTGTGTCTAGGAGTCTTTCCACCCTGAGGTCAGTGAGGGGTTTGGTTTTGTTTGTTCGTTGTTTCTCCAGGGCCAGGCCCCTGAGGGGTTTGTTTTCTTTGTTGTTGATTCTTCTTACTCGTCTATGACCCCTGAATGATTTTTCTTTGGATCAGTGGCTCTCAACCAAAAAAAGGTTCCCTGCCCTTGACATATGTGTCACTTTATCCCAGGCCAGCTGCCAGCGTATTCCAAACTACTGTGAATGCACAAACATTTTGCATATGCTCTGTATTAACCTATCCAGTGAGCAGCAAACAATTCTGAAACATTTTATGTTTTATCTAAGATGGCTCTTCATCGCTGCAGATTTATTTAATTCAAATGACATGATTAGACAGTACTTGATGATAGCCACCACCATAAGGTGCATTTATTTTACCTTTTCCCCAGGAATATTAAGAGGTTTCTAATTATTAACCCTCACAATATCTAAATGTTGATGAAAGACATTCTGGCCATAATACATTTATGCTGAAGGAAGAAGACTGGACTTTCAGACAAAGACCCACTTCTCAACTGTTACTGAGGTACAACGATAGAATTTTAGTTGCATACTACCCTAAAGCTGGTTTGATACAGCACTGAATAGTAATGCTTATCACAGTGACCACAAAAAAGATGGTGAGTGCCTTAAACTGGGTAAACTACTGGACTCTTTTTTAAGCACAAATAAGACCGTCTCTTCTCAGTCCCTCCAGCTACGTTTACATTGCGCTCTCTTGTGCAAGAACATACGCAAATGAGGTGTGGCGATATCGCCGCGCCTCTTGCATAGTTAATGAGCTGCCATTTTGCACACGGGGTTTTGCACAAGAAGGAGCAATCTATACTCCTTGTTGCGCAAAAACCCTCTCTCGCGCAAGAGCCTTTCTGCCACTTATTTTCAGGCAGAATGGTTTTTGCGCAAAAACGGCGGCTCATTTGTATATGTTCTTGCACAAGACAGTACAATGTAGACGTAGCTTTCATGTGTAGTGAGAAAGAGCGAATGATGGGGAAAGCCAAGATGTAGTTGGGGGTGAGATTATGTTCATTATGAGAACAAGAAGCTTGAGTCTGATGCGGGAAGAGAAGAAAACTAACAGATGGAGTGATTGTGGGAAGGAATGACACATCAAGAATGAATGAGGAAGACTAGATATTGGACTTTGTTACAAAGGGTTCATTCTCCCTCAGAGAGTACTGAAAAAACAGCTTTTCCCCCAGAGATACTGGGAAATCAAGTGTAAAAATGTAATAAGAAAAGCAAAAAAAGATTTTGAGGAACAGCTAGCCAAAAACTCAAAAAGAAATAACAAAATGTTTTTTAAGTACATTAGAAGCAGGAAGCCTGCTAAAAAACCTGTGGGTCCCCTAGATGTTCGAACTATAAAAGGAGCAATCAAGGACGATAAAGCCATTGCGGAGAAACTAAATGATTTCTTTGCTTCAGTCTTCACGGCTGAGGACGTTGGGGAGATTCCCGAAACTGCACCGTCCTTTGTGGGTGATGAACCTGAGGAACTGTCCCGGATTGAAGTGTCATTAGAGGAGGTTTTGGAACAAATAGAAAAACTTAACGTTAACAAACTCCGGGACCAGATGGCATTTATCAAAGGGTTCTAAAAGAACTCAAATGGGAAATTGCTGAGCTATTATCTGTGGTTTGTAACCTATCCTTTAAATCGGCTTCCATACCTAATGACTGGAAGGTAGCCAACGTGACACCAATATTTAAAAAGGGCTCTAGAGGCGATCCTGGCAATTACAGACCGGTAAGTCTAACTTCAGTACCGGGCAAATTAGTCGAAACAATACTAAAGAATAAAATTGTGAAGCATGTAGAAGAACATAATTTGTTGGACAAAAGTCAACATGGTTTCTGTAAAGGGAAATCCTGTTTTACTAATCTGTTAGAGTTCTCTGAAGGGGTTAACAAACATGCAGATAAGGGGGATCCAGTAGATATAGTATACTTGGATTTTCAGAAAGCCTTTGACAAGGTCCCTCACCAAAGGCTCTTGTGTAAATTGCATGGCCATGGGATAAGAGGGAAGATCCTTTCTTGGATTGAGAACTGGTTAAAAGACAGGAAACAAAGGTTAGGAATAAATGGTAAATTTTCAGAATGGAGAGGGGTAACTAGTGGTGTCCCCTTAGGGCCAGTCCTGGGACCAATCCTTTTCAACTTATTCATAAATGATCTGGAGAAAGGGGTAAGCCGTGAGGTAGTAAAGTTTGCAGATGATACAAAACTGTTTAGGATAGTCAAGACAGAAGCAGACTGTGAGGGACTCCAAAAAGATCTCACCAAACTGAGTGATTGGGCAACAAAATGGCAAATTAAATTTAATGTGGATAAGTGTAAAGTAATGCACATCGGGAAAATTACCCCAACTATACGTACAGTATGATGGGGGCTAATTTGGCTACGACAAATCAGGAAAGAGATCTTGGAGTTATCGTGGACAGTTCTCTGAAAACTTCCACGCACTGTGCAGCGGCGGTCAAAAAGGCAAATAGGATGCTAGGAATTATTAGGAAAGGGACAGAAAATAAGACACAGAATATCTTACTGCCCCTGTATACAACTATGGTACGCCCACATCTTGAATACTGTGTACAAATGTGGTCTCCTCACCTCAAAAAAGATATTTTGGCCTTGGAAAGGGTTCAGAAAAGGGCAACTAAAATGATTAGGGGTTTGGAACGGGTCCCATATGAGGAGAGGTTAAAGCGACTGGGACTTTTCAGTTTAGAAAAGAGGAGACTGAGGGGGGAATATGATAGAGGTCTATAAAATCATGAGTGGTGTGGAGAGGGCCGATAAAGAAAAGTTATTTATTAGTTCCCTAAATAGAAGAACTATAGGACACCAAATGAAATTAATGGGTAGCAGGTTTAAAACTAATAAAAGGAAGTTCTTCTTCACACAGCGCGTAGTCAACCTGTGGAACTCCTTGCCAGAGGAGGCTGTGAAGGCTAGGACTATAATAGAGTTTAAAGAGAAGCTAGATAATTTCATGGAGGTTAGGTCCATAAAAGGCTATTAGCCAAGGGATAAAATGGTGTCCTTGGCCTCTGTTTGTCAGAGGCTGGAGAGAGATGGCAAGAGACAAATCGCTTGATCACTGTCTTCGGTCCACCCTCTCTGGGGCACTTGGTGCTGGCCACTGTCGGCAGACAGGATACTGGGCTAGAAGGACCTTTGGTCTGACCCACTACGGCCGTTCTTATGTTCTTATACTCATGAGCATTTGGACTCACTTATTGAAGTCTGCATTTCTCATTGTTAAGATTGTGTCATGGTTACTTGTAGTAAAAGTAACAACATTCACAGAAGGCTGTAAATAAAATACTAAAAATAATGGCGGTGAGGAGATGACTGAAGCTTGAGTGGTGGGGGATGAGAGCTTAAGTGCTGTGGGGGCAGGAGAGATCTGCACTGAGAGCAGCAGGGGAGGGAACCTCTTCCAGCACTGCTGGAGAGCTGCAGGAGGAGAGTGCACCCACTCCCCGGGGCTGCGACCAAAAGCTTTAGTCCAAGACTGATACAAACCAACGTCACAGAGAGTTCTAGAAATCACAGAATCTGTGATTTCCAGGACACACCTTGCCCATTAGGCAAGTAGCCTATCAGGTTACAACCACAGGGTTCATTCTAGGGCACCAGCATATGTTCGCATCACTTCATTTTACTAACCAGAGAAGTAGTTGCCTGGACATCCATATACAATGGCCGGAGCGTAGATTCTTCACTAAGACCCTTTTCTACAGAGGGAAAAAAAACACAGGACAGTGATAGCTGCACAGCAAGCACAAAGTACAAAGAAGGACACAATGGGAGAGAGAGGAAAAAAGCAAAACACTGCAACAACAGAAGCTGAAAGTGGCTTCAGGAAAAGAACATCAGAGAAACCACAGTCAGCAAAGTACGTGTCCACTGAGAACACACAGCGCACTTGGCACGCTGAAGGAGAACTAACCACTGCCTGTGTTGCTAGGAAAGGGGAGGAAGACACCCGTGTTCTCTGGCAAGTGGCCACAGCCAGCCCAGGTCAACAGTGTACATGAAAGGAAACATCAGGAGTCCTGAAGCTTCACCACCCTCATCAGCCGGAGGTATTTCTATGGCCACCATCACCAACAATCTTCAGGACATTGACTACACTCAGGTGAGGCATGACCCATTTTACAGGAGGCAAGCGAGGCCCAGAGAAATCTGCCCACAGGCCAGGGTGCCAACGTTCCCCTGGCCCTGCCCCACGCCCTGCAGCCCCCTTCACTTGGTGGCTCGCTCACCCACCCTCACTGGGCTGGGCAGGGGCTTAGTGTGGGGGGGGCTCTAGGCTGGAAGCCTGAGAAGGGGCAGAGGCTGAGGCATGGGCAGGAGGCAGAGCTTGGGGTGCAGGGATCAGGGTTTGGGCACGGGAGGCGTGGGGGGGGGCTGGGGGGCAGAGTTTGGGGGGCGGGCTGAGGGGGGAGCCGAGTTTGGGGCGGGGGTCGGGCTGAGAGGAGGGCAGATTGGGGGCAGGGGGGCGAGCTGGGGGGCAGAGTTTGGGGGGCGGGCTGAGGGGGGAGCCGAGTTTGGGGCGGGGGGTTCGCGGAGGGGCGGGGCGGCTCCCATCGGCCCCAGGGCCCCGCCCAGCCCGGCCCGGCGCGCTCACCCCGGCGCGGCGCCGCCCTCGACACCCGCCGGGCCCCCGGGCCGCCGAGCGCGCGCGCCCCCGCCCCCCGCAGCAGCAGCGACAGCGACATCTCCGCGCGGCCAGGCCGGAAGCTTCCCCTGACCTTTCACCCCCGCGCGTCATCGCGGCGCGCCGGAAGTGGCGTCGGGGCTGGCGCGGCGGCCGGAGGCGCGAGCGAGGTGAGGCCGCGGGCCGGGGGGGTCGGCGGGTTCCCAGGGGCCCCCCCCCGGCCGTGGGCGGGGCCTCAGCGCCTTCTCTTGCAGATGCCGGTGAGCGTGGGGCCCTACGGGCAGGCGCAGCCCAGCTGCTTCGAGCGGGTCAAGATGGGCTTCGCGATGGGCTTCGCCGTGGGCGTGGCGGCGGGCGCGCTCTTCGGCGCCTTCTCCTGCCTCAGGTAGGGGCGGGGCCCGGGCACGCGGGGGGGGGGGCGGACAAGCCGGACCCCCCCGCTCCACAGCCCCAGGAGCGCGGGGGGGGAGGGGCCGCGCGGCGCCACAAAACATTCCATTCGCCAGAGTAGCGGCGGGCTGCGAACTGCCGCCTCCTGCCTGCGGTGGGAGGGGCGCGCCGAGCCCAGAGCCCGGCTCCCTCTGCGCCCAGCCTGCTGCCCTGGCCCTGCCCGCACCTCCCGCAAACTCCGGTACGAGCTCAGTGTGCAGCGCTGCCGGATCCTGGGAGACCGGCTTGGCTACAGTCGTGGCCCACGGGGCTGGAGGGCGGCTCGTGCAACCCACGCGCTGGTGTATACAGTCTAGAAGTGAATGAAGCCAAATCCAGTCTCATCTGTCATAGATTGTTGCTGCAGTAGCAGAACCTTGCACCATTTCCTCTTTTTCAGGGTTGGCATGAGAGGACGAGAACTGATGGGCGGAGTTGGCAAAACCATGATGCAAAGTGGTGGCACGTTTGGGACATTCATGGCCATTGGCATGGGAATCCGCTGCTAATCTGGAGCATGGGATTGTTTTTAACCCGAAGACAAATGCCCCAATTCAGTCATTCCACCTCTGTAATATAATAAAACCTTTGGGTATCTAGAAAGTTAAATTCTCCGTCTCAGTGAGATTGGTATAAGGCTTCAATCGTGCTCTCAGATTCTAACTACAGGGTTTTCTACTGCACACCACACAGCCTCTGGTACGAAGCAGCAGGCCTAGTAGTGACCGAACTTACTGTCCTTCCCTAGGTGGTGAAGAGAACCTGAAATCTGACATTTTAAAGGTAGAAAGCAAAACTGATTAAAGAGCCACCCTCCTACACCTTCCACTCTTCCCATAGCTACAGGAACAGATTAGCTCCCCAGTTAAATAATGCTGTCTGTTCCAAGTGATCTCATAGGTGTCGGCTTTCAGCCTGGGCTTGACCAGCCCTCAGTTCCTTCGGTCTCTTGCCTCTGGGTCTCTGCTGGAATCCCCACTCCTGGAAATGTCCACTATTCCCTGCTGGAGATAGGACTTATTTGCATGATCTTGAGGAGCAGTGCCAAGGACTCAGCCCTGACAGCGGGTGGCCAAAGCCTCTCTCAGAGCTGCAGGGTATCTTCCTTAAACAAGGGGATGGGAAAGTGAAAGCCAGTCACTGTCTGGGACTGGGTTTCCCCAGCTGGCTCCCTACCAGTCTCTAGCGTCCCTTCTTCATGGTCAAGTTTTCCCCTGCTCCATGGCCATTTTCACCTTTGTAAGCTTCCCTTCTTCAGACAAAGCATGCTCTGTGCAGGTATGCTCATGGCACAGTTGGGGGCTGTCCTATCCCTGGCCTCACAAGCCCAGAAAGCTTTCTTGTTCAAGCAGCTGCCAGTCTCTTGGGGAAAAGCATGTTTGCATGCTACTTCCCAGCACCATGCTGCACCTAGCTCTGGGACAAGCGTGCCAGCTACCAGCCTTGCACCAAGAGGTGAGAGACCGTTGGAGAGAACAGCCACAGCAAAGTAGGTACATGGGCTGTGACTAGGAAACAGGGCTGCCCAGCAGTTTACCTGGCATTTCCATGAGCCACTTTGATGTGTGAGCCACCTTCTCCCTGGCAAACAGCTTTAGGCTCAAATATAGGATGGGGAACACTGTGCCTGCAAAGTTGCGGGACAGTCCCCCCCCCCCCTTGCCTGTATCTGCAGCTGTGTAGAGAAAGGACTGGAGACATCTAGTCGGCAAGGACAGACATTCAGCTCAGCTGTACTGACAACATTAAAGCTTCATTGCAATAGCACAGCTCACCTTTGATCTCTTACATAAATCACTTCTAGCATGGCCTAGTTAGGTTTGGCAAAGTGAGCTAACCTCTGGCACGAAAGTGAACACTATTAGGTGACTAACTTGGCAGGCTCCACTTTAAAGTGGAAATGGCCCAAGGAGATTGAGGACAAAGACTGGGATCTGCCACTAATCTTTATTAAGACTGCCACTCTATCACTCATCCACTTGTAGCATAAGAACAGCCCTATTTGGTCAGCCCAAAGCTCCATCTAGCTCAGGATACTGACTTCTGGCAGTGGCTAAAGCCAAATGTCCCAGAGTGAGTAAACAGAACAGGAGAAGGGATCATGTGATGGTTCTCTGTCACCCATGCCCAATTTCTGAGGGGGCAGGGACACGATTCTTACCCTGCCTGACTCTTATGTATTGATGGACCTGACCTCCATACATTTCTCAATACGCTGCTGAACCCTGTTACAAGTCCTGGTCTTCACAACATCCTCCAGCAAGGAGGTCTACAAGTTGACTGTGCTGTGTGAAGAGATACCTCCTTTTGTTTGAAACCTGCTGTGACGGCACGTTGGGGTCCCCTGTCTCCTGCACCCAGAAATGGCACAAACAGACTGCACCAGCCGGTGGAATAGAGGAAGTTTATTACCTCTCCAGGGATACAGCACAGCACAGATGTAATCTGGTCACAGAGCTGGGCTAGGATGCCTCAGGCCCCCTTGAGATGGGGGAGACTGGGCCCCTAAACTCCAGCCCCTTTCCATAGGCTGTCTCCTCCATGCTCTCAGACAGCAACTAACCCACACTCTTCCAGCCCTGCCCCCAGCCAGGGCAGCATTCCACCTTCCTTTGTTCCTCTCCATGGGGGGTGTCTGGCCATACTGGTTTGCATAGTGACTCATCCTGTTTTGCTGGGTCGTGGTACCCACGGCAGCCAGTGGGGGTTATCCCAGAGCCAGCAGCATAGAAACCAGCCAGGTACCCCCACTATGTCACACCTGCTACGGGCATAACTGAAGAGCCAACCTTTGTGTTCAAACTGACCTTAAGTTGATATGGAATTGAACTGTGGCATTGGCTTCGGGGACCAGGACTGTAGTCTGGCTCCTTCATTCTGTAATTCCGTGGTCACCAACCAGTAGATCTCAGGGGCTCTAAGAGTAGCTCTTGAGCCCTCTGTGAACTGCGCACCTGCGCAGTACATTTACATTAGATTTCCTCATGTAATGTAGGCGGGGCTTCAAGGAAGGGGCAGGGCAGTAGATCTTCGCCTGTTCTGAGACTTAAAAAGTGATCTTGGGTGTAAAAAGGTTGGAGACCACTGCTGTAATTCCTTTGCCCCCTCCATTCTCAGTATTACCTCCCATGTCTCAGGTCCTTTGGGGCACAGGCTTAGATCTTTCTCCAACCAGTCCTAGAGTTGTCTCCAGCTGATGGTTTGTGACAGGTTCTCCCCAGGATCCCTGAGAACATGGTATCAAAATCTTCCTGACTTTTGACAGTGACTAATTGACATACTTGAACTGTTTCATAGAACACTAGAATTGGAAGAGACCTCAAGAGGTCCAGTCCAGTCCCCTGCCCTTAGGGCAGGACCCAGTACCATCTGGACCCGTGCTCACCAACCAGTAGATCACGATCTACCGGTAGATCTCAGGGGCTCTAAGAGTAGCTCTTGAGCCCTCTCTGAACTGCGCACCTGCGCAGTACATTTACATTAGATTTCCTTATGCAATGTGGGCGGGGCTTCAAGGAAGGGGCGGGGCTTCAAGGAAGGGGCGGGGCAGTAGATCTTTGCCTGTTCTGAGACTTAAAAAGTGATCTTGGGTGTAAAATGGTTGGAAACCACTGATCTAGACCATCCCTGATAGACATTTATCTAACCTACTTTTAAATATCTCCAGAGATGGGGATTCCACAACCTCCCTAGGCAATTTATTCCAGGGTTTAACCACCCTGAAGCTACGGCTACACTGGCATGAATTTCCAGAAATGCTTAAAACGGAATACTATTCCGTTTTCAGCTTCTCCAGAAACGGAGCGTCTACATTGGCCGCGGAGTTTCCGTGATAACAATGCGCTTTTCCGGAAAAGCGCGTCTACATTGGCGGCGCGCTTTTCCGGAAAAGCAAAAGCCCGGATCCATTTTGAAAAGGGCAAAGGCCACCAGACCTTTACGGGGGCAGGGCTGGAGCTCCGTCCAGACGCGTGGTTAAAGGGGTCTCGCCAGGTAGCTGTTGGTCTCGTGCTCCCGTGCCTTGGGACCTCTGCCAGGGACTGGCACCCTTCACAGGGTCGGTGGTTGCCCTGTGAGTTTTGGGGACACCACCCTTGGGCCCCCAACTGCTTTTCCCAGCGTCTTCTTTTTTCTGCCCTGCTCTATCTGCCATGGAGCCATGGGTGGCCATGTACCTGCTCAGACCCCTGTTGGACCTGTACATATGCCCTGGCGTTCATATACCAGGAGGCAGAGATCACCTTGGACTCCCTCACCAGGGAGGTCCTGGCAACCGCGTGGCATCAGCACCCTACCATAGACCGGCCCATCTGGACTTTGTAGACGAGCACCGACTGGTGGGACCGTGTGGTCCTTGGACAATGGGACGACCACCAGTAGATCCGGAATTTTTGGATGAGGAAGCGGACCTTCATGACGCTGTGCACCTGGCTCACCCCCGCGCTGCAGAGAACCGCCACCCGGCTGCGGGCACCCATCCCCGTAAACAAGAGGGTTGCCATCGTGCTGCGGAAGCTGGCCACACTGGACAGCTACCGCTCAGTGGCACACCAGTTCGGGGTGGGAAGATCCACCGTTGGAGTGATCGTCGTCCAGGTAAGTCCCAGGGGGAGTGGGATGGGGGGAGGGTGCTCCACTCCAGGCCCAGGGACACCCAAGACTCCAGGCTGGGTCGCCCAGGGGTTTCGGCTGTCCCTCCCTTGCACAGCCCGCTGGTGGGGGGGTTGCGGGGGGCCCTGGGGAGGGGTGGGTGGGTGGGGGTGTGTGTGTGTGTGTGTGTGTGTGTGTGGGGACAGAGGGAATCAAGGGGGGGACCCAAGGGAGCGCACACTCACCCCTGGCTGTATGTAATGTGTTCCCTTGTGTTTCTCTGCATCCTTCTGCAGGTTGTCCACGCCGTCAATGACGTCTTGCTCCCGAGAATCATCCGCCTGCGCGACGTCGATGAGACCATGGCCAGCTTCGCTGACCTCGGGTTCCCCAACTGCGGGGGAGCCCTGGACACCACCCACATCTCCATCCGGGCCCCGGAGCATCGAGCAGCCCACTTTATGAACCGAAAGGGGTACTGCTCCATCGTCCTGCAGGCCCTCGTGGATCACCGGGGCCGCTTCCTGGACATCTACGGCGGCTGGTCCGGCCGGGCACACGACGCCCGCATCCTCTGGAACTCAGGACTGTTTCAGAGGTTGGAGGCGGGCACCTACTTCCCCCGGCGGGACTTGACTGTCGGGGATGTGCCGATGCCCATCTGCATCGTCACGGACGCGGACTGCCCCCTGATGCCCTGGCTCATGTGGCCCTACATGGGGCAGCCGGACCAGAACCGGGCCCGGTTCAACGACCGCCTCAACCGGGCCTGAAACCCAGTGGAGCTGGCGTTTGGACGCTTAAAAGCCCGCTTCCGTTGTTTGCTCATGCGTCTCGACATGGGTGAGCAGAATGCAACGGAGGTGCTGGCCGCGTGCTGCGTGCTCCACAATATTGTGGAGCGTAGTGGGGAGGCCTTCCTCCCTGCATGGGTGGCAGTTGAGGCACAGACCTTGGACCAGCCCGCCACAGCTGCCATCCACCAGGAGGTGGTGCGCATTAGAGAGGCCCTGATGGACATTTTTGCCCAAGCCCCGTAGCAGGGTCACTTGGGTCACCCCAGAGTACTCTGTCCCAGCTCCTACCCTTCCCCACCTCCTCCTCTTACCTCCCCCCCCAATAGTAAAGCGTCGGGTCACAGCACATTGGCCGTCATCGAGTCTGTGCGTCGGGCATAGTTAGGGTTTTTCTTTTAAGTTAGGCTAGGCTAGGCCACCATCGCCGTCCTGAAGAACAGCCAACAGGATTTGGGACTTGTGCAGAAGGCTCACATCAGTGCCATCTTCAATGGATCTCCTGGCTCTTCCTCTCCTGAGGCCCGGAAGGCTCAAAGGATTGACGTGGCCAGCTTTGCTGTCGTCGTCCGTCGAGGGATCTCCTGGCTCTTCCTCTCCTGAGGCCCGGAAGGACCAAAGGATTGAGGTGGCCAGCAACACCACAATCGTCCTCCCTGCGCCTAGCCTATGTTTTAGAATCTGTACTGTACTGCATCTTTTAACCATTTGTGCTTGTTTGTTGCTATGTAAATATAGTTTGTGGTTTACATCTTTACTGAAAAGTCTCAGTATTTCTTTATGCGCCGCAAACCAATGACCACTGAAAAAGGCCCCCCCCCCCGGTTATAGAGTCATGAATTTGTTGTCCACAGTTTGTAACCCTGTTAAATTGAAGTGGCTAATTGGCATCTCACATAATTTCTTTACAGTTACTAGAGGAACACAATAACCACACAAGCTTCAAATGAAAACAGAACTTTTTATTTACAAAGGAGGGGGGGGGGACCTTTAACTGGGAGAAGGAGGGAGGGGACCTTTAACTGGGAGAAGGAGGGGGGGGCAGTTACTGGGACGGGTGGCCCCTGCGAGCGCGCCTCTGGGGGCGGACTCGCCCACGCTGGGCAGACCGCGTCGGGGCAGCCTGCACGCTGAGGTGGCCACGAGTAGGAGCACGACCAGGAGCACGGTCAGGAGCAGGAGCTGGGAGAGGAGCAGGGATAGGAGGGGGCATGGGCTGTGCTCCGGGAGGGATGGCGGGGGCATGCAGTCCGGCCATGCCGTAGTGGATGGCATGTATTAAATGTGCCGTCAGGGTGCCCATTGTGGCGCGCATCTCGCGGCATTCTTCCAGGAACGCAGCCCATCCCTCCTGCAGCCACTCCTGGTTCCCCTGCACACGCTCCGCAATGGAGGTCTGGATCCCCTCCACCGTGGTGACGTGACGCCGAAGCAGCTGGTCCCGGTGTCAGAGCCTGGGCTTCCGGGCTTGGGCAGCTGGGGGTGCCGCTGCTGCTGGAGTCGTGGGTCTGGTGCTGGGTCCCGCTGCAGGGAAGAGAAGAAAGGACGGGTCAGTCAGGCAGGCTGTCCACTGTCCCCACACCTCCATGCCCTCCACCCCGGAGCCCAGGTGACCGCACAGTTGTGGCTTGGGCCCACTCGGTTCCCCTCCCGCTCCCGTGTTGTATGTTGTCAAGGAGGACCGCCCCTGGAGTAGGGTCCTCCCTCCAGTATTGTAAGCACCAGTCTGTATCCTGGCCCTGTGCAGGGCGGGAGGGTGCTTGTGCTGTGTTCACCTGTGGAACTCCCTGCCGGTGGACACTGTGAAAAGCTTAGGGCTAATGAGTGGTGTTTGACAGGGAGCGAGATGCATCCCCACGGCAGTGCCTGGGAGCACACCTGTCAGTGGCGGTCTGGGCTCTCAGATCCTCGCGCGTGGGATATCTCCTGGACAGAACCAGAAGGGTGACTGGGTGGGGGGATGTCCCATCCTTGCAGCAAAACTCAGGGGCCCTTCTCCCTCCCACTATCCCTCCCGCAAGCCTGGTAGCCCAGGGACAGGTGTGGCCACAGTGGGGACTTCCCTCGGGGAACCTGTCAAAGCACTGGGAGCAAGTGAGGGGCTCGGTGGGGGTCCACGGTCACAGGACTGTGACACTGCGCTTATCCCAGGAGCAGCTGGCTGTGCCTCACAGCCAGGCATGGGACAGTGTGCCGTTCCCTGTGCTGCACCCCTTGGTGGAGCTGCGGGCTCTGGGCTGAGTCCCTGGGGCCCTGGCCGGTTCCAGCCGGCATCCACCCTTCCCCCTGGTCCCACCGAATGTGTGCGAGGAGCACGGTCCCAGGCGTGCCCTGCAGCTGCCTGCCACGGCCACCTGCCGCTCGGTCACCAGGCTGCACATGGTTGCACGTGCTGCTGCCTCATGCTACGCAGCGTGCAGCTCACGTGGCCTGAGTGACATGCTCCCCTCCTCTGCCTGGCTCTCCCTCCCCCCCGCCCTCCGCCCTTTGGGAGTGTAACCTTCAAAGACTCACCAGTGGGTTCCTCCCCGGCCACAGAGGAGCTGCTGGAGGAGGCCTGCTGGGTGGCAACGCTGGCCTCCTCTCCCGACGCACCGCCACTGTTGTCTCCCTCCTCCAGCTCGGTGGGACGGTTGATGGGGGGGTGCTGGCAGGTGTCTACAGGGACAGCTGGGGCTTGCGGGGCTAGCTCACCCAGAAAAGAGTGCAGCCTCTCAAAATAGGGGCAGGCATCGGGTCCTGCTCCCCTCCCCTCCATGGCCCGCACGTACCCCAGCCACAGCTCCTTCACCTTGGAGCGCACCTGCTCGCAGTTGCGGCTGGGGTGGCCTTGCTGGGCCAGGTTTCGTGCCAGCCGGGTGTACAAGTCGGCGTTCCGGCGGTGGGACTGCAGGTCATGGAGACCCTCCTCCTCCTCCCACAAGTCCAGGAGGGTCTCCAGCTCCCTGGGGGTCCAGGATGGGGCCCTGCGTTTCCAGCCCCTGGGGGCTTCCTCCCCTGCCCCGGGTGACGGTGGCTGACGACCACCTGGAGCTGCCATGCCTGCACTGAAGTGGCTGGGCAGCACAGTTGCCACGTGGCAGAGCTGGGAAGGGTGGTCTCTGGGGGGCTCCTGCCAGCGTGCGGGCTCTTTAAGCCCTTGGGTTACGCGGAAGTCCGCGGCTTCTACGGGGTCTCCTGCCGTCCAAACCGCTTTTTTCTGTTTCTTCTGCTTTTCCGGAAAAGCTGTCTACACTGGCCCTTTTCTGGAAAAGCTTTTCCGGAAAAAGGACTTTTGCCCGAGCGGGAGCAGCGTAGCGTTTCCGGAAAAGCGGCTGATTTTCCAGAATAAGTGGCCCAGTGTAGACACAGCCTGAGCGCTGGGAAGTTTTTCCTAATGTCCAACCTAAACCTCCCTTGCTACAATTTAAGCCCATTTCTTCTTGTCCTATCAGAGGCCAAGAACAACAATTTTTCTCCCTCCTTGTGACACCCTTTTAGATACCTGAAGACCGCTATCATGTCCCCCCGTGGTCGTCTTCTTGCCACACTAAACAAACCAAATTATTTCAGTCTTCCTTCATAGGTCACGTCTTATAGATCTTTTATCATTCTTGATGCTCATCTCTGGTCCCTCTCCATTTTCTCCACATCTTTGTTGAAATGTGGTGCCCAGAACTGGACACAATACTCGAACTGAAACCTGATCAGCACAGAATGGAACCGAAGAATGACTTCTTGTGTCTTGCTCACAATGTTCGTTAATGCATCCCAGAATCATGTTTGCTTTTTTTTGCAATACTATCATGCTGACGACTCATATTTAGCTTGTGGTCCACTATGACCCCTAGATCCTTTTCTGCAGTACTCCTTCCTAGACAGTCATTTCCCATTCTGTATGTGAGAGACTGATTGTTCCTTCCTAAGTGGAGCACTTTGCATCTGTCCTTATTAAACTTGATCCTATTTACCTCAGACCATTTCTCCAGATCTTTTTGAATTACGACCCATCCTCCAAAGCACTTGCAGCCCCTCCCAGTTTGGTATCATCTGCAAACTTAGTAACTGTCCTCTCTATGCCAGTATCTAAATTGTTGAATAAGATAGTGAACAGAACCAGTCCCAAAACAGATCCCTGCGGAATCCTACTTATTAATGGTTCACAATCCTGCTGGAAGGGCATAAGTCCTCTGAGATCTGTTATCCAGTCAGTTATGTATCCACCTTATAGTAGCCCCATGTAGGTTGTATTTGCCTGGTTTATTGAGAATACCATGTGAGACTATCAAATGCCTTACTAAAGTCTAGGTATACCACATCCACAAGGCCTGTTATCCTATTAAAGAAAGCTATCAATCAGATTGGTTTGACGTGATTTGTTCTTTACAGATCCATGCTGGCTGTTACTCGTCAGCTTATCTTCCAGGTGTTGGCAGATGAATTCCTTAATTACTTCATTATCTTTCCTGGCACAGAAGTTAAACGGACTGGTCTGTTATCTTATTTCCCTTTTTATAGAGTGGCACTAGGTTTGCCCTCTTCCAGTTTTCTGGAATCTTTCCTGACTTTCGTGATTTTTCAAAGATGATAGCTAAAAGCTTAGATACCTCCTCTGTCAGCTCCTTGAGTATTCTAGGATGCATTTCATCAGGCTCTGGTGACTTACAAACATCTCACTTTTCTAAGTAATTTTTAAGTTATCTTTTAGACCTATCCCCTCTTCCCACTAAATGAGTGAAATCAACAGAACATACAATAGTTAACTGATCCCTCCTGTCACCCCAGTCCAGCTTCTTGCAAACAGGGTGTAATAAGCTGAGGGTTGATAAAATCGTAAGGCTTGACTAAAAGGTCTGAAATCTAGTGAGCAAGACTTTGGCTCAATGAAACTGCAGGTAGGAAAGAGGGTTGGCTTAAAAGAAACACAGGCCACCCCCCACCCTGACAACCTAATTTGTTCATGGAGAACCATCCTAAGTTGAATCCTTATTTCCCATAGGTGCAATGTTATAAATGGTGGTTCCTGTTTCTGGAAACCCATTTCACACCCAAAAAAATACCAACATTGACTATGGAAATTGAGGAAAACTAAATACTTCAAATAATGCACAAAACACACTAAAAAGTGAAGGCCGGTGTGACACATGCGCCCAGTTCAAGCAGCAGCTGCAGACTGGTGAGTCTGACCTTGTGCGTTTCCTGTTTTGGAACGACGCGTGGAGCCTGTGTCGTACACCGTCGTAAATGTAAGCTGCAGATGTAAATTGGGGGGTTTTAGGAGCTATCTTGCATGAAAAAATGGTTGTAAGTGCAGGGAGTCATAAGTTGGGGGTTGCCTGTAGTATAAGTGAGGTCAAGCATAAAGAACACCAAAAAGTACCAGACACAGGAACCAAGCATCTTGGTATCAACTACTCCCCCAAAATAAAGTACATACCGAGGTAGGTTCAGGACCAGGTCTAAGTTGACAATATGAACAATAGTAACTAAGTCCCCTCTTATGCGAGGTAAAGTTCAATAACCAGGTAACAGAGGGTGGCAACCTCATGTCAGTGATGTGTAGCTTGTTTGTACCTGTGTATAAATGTGCACCTCTGAGGGTGAATTACCAGCTGACTGTGGGGGAGGCATATGCACAGTGGCTGGCATTTAATGGGTGTCAGCGCATTGCCATGGCTTACATAAAGTGCAGTGGCACTGCAGCAAGTCTGTTTGCTGTATTAGTGTAGCTGTCACCCTGTTTGGGTGATTTCGATCCTTATCTGATTTGTGGTCTCTAGGGGCTCTTTCCTGAGTATCATTAACTAATTGTGCATGGTTAATGCCTACTCATTTTATGTTACCAACCCTCAACTTACTACACAGGTTAGGGAGTGAGCATCCCTGCTCAGCCGGCTGATTACCAGCTATTGGTGGACTTAGAATACAAAACAATTTTTTTTGAAAGATTTAGTTTAGAAAAATCTCCCCCCAGCAGATTTCACAGGCTTACATGTTGACACACACTCCTTTGTTTTAAAACTTCTGCCTATTAATATAATTGGGTGACCCTTAGTTCTGGCATTACATGGAGTAAATATTTCCTTATTTACTTTCAGCTCCCGTCAAGATTTTTAATAGGCCTCTATCATCCACTCCATTAATCATCTCTTCCAAGAATGGTCTGTATTTTTAATCTCTCCTCAGAGGGAAACTTCCAAACCCTCATTCATTTTTGTTGCCCTTCAATGCAGCTTTTCGGATTGCAAAATGTCCTTCAGACAGGACACCCATTTCTCCAGGCAGCATTCAAGATGATGATATATATTTTGTCTCATCTATCACTTTCCTAATGGTTCCTAACATTGTTACCTTGACTGCTGCTGCAATGGAATGCTTTAAAAAAAATTAACTATCCACTGTGACTCCCAGGATCTTTCAATGCTACCACCTAATTTAGACTTTTATATATAGTTGGAATTTTCCAAATATGCATTGCTTTGCATGAATCAACACTGAATTGTGTGCCATTGTGTTGCCCAATCACCCAGTTGTAGGATCCCTTTGCAGCCAGCTTTGGACTTGTGCTAACTTTGCCACCTCACACTTCACCCCTTTTTCTAGCTCACTTATCAGCACTGTCCCCAGCCTTCCATCTGTTTGCTTCCTTGCCACTAGCCTGCACCTTCTCCTGCAGGATCTAGACATTACCTCCCTGGGACAGAGCTCTGCTGAGGTTCAGAATAAGGATGTTAAGTATCAATTGACTTACTAGTTGAGTAGTCATTAAGGAAGAGTGCTCAAAGCGCTCACTTCCAGCTCAGGCTGCATCTGAGCAAAACTCCCAGCTGCCGCTCTGCAGTCTTAAAGGGACAGGGAAAGACACTGCTTCAGTCTCTGGTCCCCTTGTGAGTCTCAGGACAACCCTCACACTGCCACTCTGCATTTTTAAAGGGACACAGCAGCAGCAACTGGTCCCACTTGTCTGTCTCAGAGACTTGATAAACAATCCTCAACATCCCTGACAACGTTTCCAAATCCAGAGTCAGTGGCAGAGCTGGGATAGGGCAGGAGTGCCAGGACCACCCTGACCTTGCCCAAGTTAAAATCTTGAAGCCTCCTCAACTACAGGATGATCGAGCAATTAACACATTAAGTTACAGCTGCTGAGAAAAACACTTAAGAGTAATGCTCATTTCCTGGCAGTTGAAGGAGAATGTCACCGTCTTCAGCCCAGGTTTTCAATTTATGTTCCTTGTAGTTCTAAAGTCAGACTGAGCTGAAAATAAAGCATCTGGAGGCCTTTTTAAAGAGTTTTATTTGAGTGGTTCTTACAAAGATTGTTGCAATATGAAAGTCGTTTGTTTGATAGAAATATCAAGCTGTCTTGTCAAACACACTGAAGTAACCCAAAAATATATTTCAGAGCTCACAGAGCTTAAAAAGAGCAAAGATTATATATGCAACCAGACAAAACACATTTCTGCATTTTCTACTTATTTAGGCTTTGCTGAGTATCATTAAACTGTGCACACTACCTATATTCAACTTTTCTCTGGAAATGCAGAGTGTGTTTTGTTTGGAACCCTAGACATACCTCACATAGTATTTACAAAGAAACTTACAGATACATCAATCAAAAATGGCCATCAAGAAATAAAACGCTTGAATCCTCCCATTCTTAACTACTGCTCATCATAAAGCAAGCTGTGTAGTTGACCAAAATCAGCTCCTCCAGTAGCCTTTTGAATTCTCCATTTATACAAAACACTAAATATGTCCCTTCATAAATTCTATCAGATATTAACCTTTAACAGACCACCTACATTTAGTGAGATGTAAAATGTAATTACTGTATTAAAAGAAAGGCTTGTGAAACATTAAAAATATTATGTTCCATCTGCCTTTTACAGAAAATTTGTTTCTATCAGCTACTTCTCAGGTCCTACAGAACACCTCAGTAAATGTACAAGAATTACAAGGCAGAACAAGAAGTCAAACAGCTTTGTACACAGTGGGAATGCTAGTTAGGGAGAATGAGCACACTGCATTCCTGCTTACTCGGTTTTTATTTTTTAAAGGTAAAACGGGAAGTGTACACAAAATGACATTAAACCTTTTCCTTTAGTTTTATCTAAATAAAAAGATAACTCCAAATCTTCCTCCAAAAAATAGCTATATACAAAACTGACTAAATCCATCTTCATCGTCGAACTGGAACCAGTAATTGGGTCGCTGTCATGGAATCAGGGAAAAGATTGTGGTATGTCGGAAGAGGTACATATGCTGCTGTAATCATTTTACCTATACCAAAAGATAAAGGCCTTTTAATATCTTTAAGTCAACAATGAGAACTCAGGTCTCTAAGCAGATTTTACTCACCTGCAAACCACCGTCCATGCAATGCATTGACAGCTGCAATGGCAGCAGCGATTGAAGGGCACTTGACGTACACATTGCCCTAGAACAACAGACAGTGTTAGTCAGAGATGCATCATAACTTCCCCCCTAATTATCTACGTTTCTCACTGGGTATTGGCAACAGTGTCAGCAGGGATATGCATAATTTGGGGACTGTTAACTGCTAGTGCAGAATTAGCACAAAAGAAAAGCTAAAGTAACGGATACAGTTTGTTGTAGATATGCATGGGGAAAAACACCTGTGGCCTTCGCATAAATCTTTTTACTTCCATTTTTTAAAAAACGTGCCTAACCCTTTTTAGTTACTTCTCTGAGTATACCATTTAAGAGTAAGATAACCTCTGCTTCAAGACAATCACTAACTTCTACAAATTACTGCCAACATTTCAAGGATGAGGATATACATTAAACTGTGCATTTCCAGCAGATGAAATGTTAATTTCAAAGAAGAATGAGCTATCCTCCTGGGTCCATCAATAGCTATTAACTAAGATGGTCAGATACAACACACCACACTGTAGATTTCCCTAAAACTCTGATTGCCAGAAGCAGGGCATGGACAGCAAGAGATGGGTTACTTAAATGTCCCGTTCTGTTCAGTCTCGCTGAAGCACTTTTTATATGACTCCTTTTTGATTTTTACATCATGTAAGATCTGATTAAGCCAAGGTGGTCTCTTGCCATATTTTCTATCTTTCCTGCGCAGTGGAACAGTTTGCTTTTGTGCTCTTTATGTCCCTTTAAAAAATAACTTCAGTTTTTTTCCTCTTATTCTTGCTTCCTTTGGGACCTTATCTACCAGCTCTCTTGCAATTACTAAAATCTGTATTCCTGAAATCCACTGTCCCTGTTTTGCTGCTCTCCCTTCTACCATTCCTTGGAATCATGAACTCTATGATGGCATGATCACTTTCATCCACGCTGCCTTCCACTTTCAAATTGTCAACCAGTTCCTCCCTATGTGTTAAAATAGAATCTAGAATAAGTATCACCACAGTAGCGCCTCAACCTTCTGAAATAAAAATCATCTCCAATGCACTCCAAGAACTTCTTGGATAGTCTGTGCCCTGCTGTGTAAGTTTCCCAACATGTCTGCACAGCTGAAGTCCCCCATCACCACCAAATCCTGTGCTTTGGATGATCGTTAGCTATTGAAAAAAAAGCATCATCCACCTCTTCTGCCTTGGTAGGTTGTCTGTCGTAGACCCCTAGCATGACATCACCCTTGTTTTTTACCCCGTTTAATTTAACCCAGAAACCCCCTGCCTATCCTTCCTGAGCAAGTTGTACACCCTTCTATACCAATACGCCAATCATGTACATTATCCCACACAATTATTTTCACCCATAGTGTCTAATTTCAGGACTTCATTGGAGCTCAGTGCCCCAAAAAGTAAGGCTTCTAATACAAGTACTTCCTCATAGATGTGAGGAATTGTAGACTGTCAAAAATGAGGATGGAAGAGATTAGAAGGGTCTAGGAAGGTGTGAACAGAGTCTTGTTTGAAGAGGACTGAAGTTTTCTACTTATCAAATTACACACTAGTCCAGCTAATATAAAAACGTACAACACTTCTCCAAAAAAGCCAGTGCTGGGAAGTCTAGAAACAAGCAGATAAGCTACCAAGTAATTTATTTTATACAGCAGAGAATAGCATATTGTGGCGTGGGGACTGCAGCCAGAGCATTGTATTTGGCCCGTCCATCAGCAGGGTCACAGTCCCAGAATTATTTCGTTTCATGAGCTGGTCACTGTGTTTTTGTGAAACTGCTCATGCCTCTTATTGCTCCATTTGGCTCCCCCTTTCTAAAAGACTCCAACTCCACCCCACCCAGTTCCAGCTACTGCATTTCCATTAGCTGACTGGGTGCCTAGAACTCATCAGCTTCTAGCCAGGCCTCCACTCCAGCAGTGGGCAGCACACTAGAGCTGGGCATTTTTCATCAGGATGAAATCTAATCTAAACGCAGTGGACTTTTTTCCAAAGCTTGAATCCCAAACTGAGAACGGAACCCCAACAGCTCAACAAGGGCCATGGCGGGTCTGAATTGGAACAGTCTTGAATTCCACACCATTACACCAATACATTAGTGACAAAAAGTTTTACCATTAGTTTAAATTAAGGTGTTAAAAAGCAACTGAATTTTATTTTTTCTTCCAGTTTGCTGCTTGAGGGGACAGTGGCATGGGGTCCGGCCTTTTCTCAAATGGCTGGAGCTTGTGATCTGTGCAGGCTCAACCCCAACAGGAAATGGAGGAACACTCAGTTCACATTTGCCTAAACGTGTTTTAAGATGTCTGCAAACAGGCAGACACCCCCTTCCCCTGCCTCAGGTAACATCCCCTCTGTTCACTCTGGACAAAATGTGAGGGCAATCCCTTCACAACAGCAAGGCAAGGGGGCTTTCTGAGGGGAAGGTGACAGGTTAGGTAGCAAGTATGAATCTGGGGAGGTGACAGTAATGACAAATTATAAGGCAGAAGAGCTGGATCCTGCAGTTTGTATGTTTGGGGTTTTTTTGACGCAGCATTTCCTGTGCGCTATTCCTCAACTAGAGTGAAACAAATCCTTGGTCAAGTGGTTGTGTTTAGGGACACAGGAACACACAGCTGCCTTTTAAACCCTCTCCTCCAAAGTTACTGAGTAACATCTGAACCCAAAAGCAGCCACACAGACGTTTGATTAGGGTACAAAAGCTGCTGAGTATCCTTCATTATCAGCGCATTAACCCAGACTGTTTCACTGATTTGAGTCAGGTTGGACAGCCAGCATGTGACTATCAAAGGAAGGGTTTTCCAAGCCACGGATCAAATCCTGAGCAGAGAAGAGAGAGAACAAAGAGGCCATCCTAGCTCAGGGGGAAGGCATTAGCCCACGATTTTCACACAGAAGGCACATCATCTTCAATCGTCTTCACCAGTCAGGGACACATTGATAGAGCCCTGCACCGATACAAAAATGTAGTATCTGCACCTGAATCCGCACAAATAAGGTGGATATCTACATCTATACATGTGGATGTGGATATCTGCAGATATCCATGGATTTTGCAGGGCTCTAAACATTGGCCATTCCATAGTCCACAGCAGTTTCTGTATTGCTAAAGCATTTTAGCCTGGGGTGTTAGTGAATTGAGACAGGTTCTCATTATAACTTAGCCCTGGACAATTACAGCTTGAGAAGAAGTTCTAAAATTTATTTCAGATCTCACAAGATGTACCTGAGCTGAATTTTTGTCAACATAAATGTGGATAACTCCTCCATGTTTGTTACATTCCTCAATAACATCATCCTTAATTTCTGTATCCCAACCAGCTTCTTCTTCACTGCAAAAGGAAAAATTTACAAGTGAGTACTTGGAATGAAAATAAGACCACCCCAACAAAAAAACTCATTCTCACATTATCCCACTAAAGTCAGAAAGAAGAGTATAACAGAGAGATGGCAGGTGGTAACTTACGTTTGAGGATTAAACATATTGGAAAGCTGGAAGCATTGTGTTGCAAGTGGTTGTACAGAAGCAGCTGCAGCCAAAACTATTTAAGAGAAAGTGACAAGTTTTTCTGTCATTCAAAAATTTAATGCACAACTAAGGCTTTTTCTGTCTGCTTCAACATGTTAGACATCTGTACTTCAAAATCACAAAAGGAACCTTAGAGAGTCATATCCTGCCCCCTGTGCTAGGGCAGGACCAACCAAACCTAGAAAAACCCTGATAAACGTAACTAAGTAGGATGAAAACAGGTTGGACAAACATGAATATTTTTAGTCCGATGAAGAAATCAAGGGCATAGAGAAGTGAAGTTACATGCCCAAGAAATCTATGGTAGAACTGGAAATAGAATTCACTGTGTTCAGAAGCCCAGTTCTTGATGAACTCCACCCCACAAAACCAAAGGCAACTTACTCTTAACTGATGCTAAGAGATTTGTTAAAATAATCCTTGGGAGCCACCCTGATTTACCATACCCTGACAGACTCTGAACCCAGGCACCCAGGCTCCCAGGCTCCCAGCCTTGTCCTTTAACGAAAAGCCCTACACTTCTGAACACAGTGTAGTTGTAATGACTGCACCTACTTACAAAAGATCAAAATAAAGTGTCAGAGGGGTAACGGTTAACTTGGAACCGATCCATTTCAAAAACCGAGTTAAACGACTCCTGTATTATGCTTTTAAGCCTTTGCAGATAATTTCTTGTTTCAATCATTTTCCTGTATTTAATGAATCTCCCCCTTAGGCATTAGGAGGAAACATCAAGTAAAAAGCTTACACAGCAACCAACTTTTTAAAAAATTGATTGGCCCTCTAAAAACAAACTGGATTTCACTGACATTTGATATGATACAACACAGAAAATACAGCATGCCACTGGAATGCATGTGAAAGTCTCAGAAGTGTCCCATCAAGAACTAGTGTTGTTTATAACTGTTAAACCTATGCCTAAACTCAGTTATTCATGACTATATTAAGTTGAAACACACACCATAAGTAGCCCTAAACCTGTGACTGAAAAGTTCTGCCTGTCCCAGGCATTCCGACAGGGAACTGCATAGCCTGCAGCAAAATTTTAAGTAGAAGAAACTGTCTAATCCAAATGGCAGCTCCCTTCAACAGGGCTGACCACACTTCTGGTACTAATGGAACCATGGACAGGCAAGAAGAACACTTGTGCAGTTTTTAGAAAGGATAGGCAGAGAGAACTGTCAGGCTAGACATCTTTCCTGAGTAGTGACAAGGGAGACGATCAATATTTGACCTGTAAGTTAGTGAAAGTTACAGTACTAGGCTAGGAATGGTTGTCACAGCTTGTATAAAAACTTGTGAAAAGTCAGCCACACAGAGGCTGCTAAACAGACAATTAATATTTGCCCTATTCTAAGTTGCTATTTGTAGTTAACTGAAAAATATGTTTTATTCAACGTGAGAAAGGAGTGAAGAGTTTACAGTTTCATTTTGAGGGTTCAACTCCCTTTCAGTGGAATTTTTCAGAATAGCAGGTTTTTATGACTTGCCTCAAGTCACACAAATTAATGACTCATCTGGGAATAGAACCCAAGAATCCTGACTCAGTTCCCACACTTGTAAATCCGGATGTCAACAGTACACATCAAATCCAACCTACCTTCATTCTGCTGGGTAAGTCGGGTTTGCAAATCTGAAAGAAGCATGTATACAAAATTAAATATTATCAGGAATACTAAAAACTGCATCTTTAACTGCCCACCTCATACTGAGGTTGGACAGTATCTTCATGCAGGTACCCAACATTGCACTTCTTCAGATTAAAGGTAGTTTCATTCCGTCTAATTTATTACTAGGCAGGTGCTCAGATACTAGTGATTGACAGCACCTTTACTACTAGATCAACATTCTCCAAAGTAAAAGTGTTTAATTAATGGACAGTGAGACAAATGTGAAACTTCTCTCTGATCCACACATCTGCTTTACCGTAAACTGTACTACTTATCCTCTTGATAAAGAGCACATTGTACATCCTCTTGATAAAAAACACAAGTAGTAGAGAGGGCAGTTTTAAGTAAGCATTACACAAAAACTATACGTTCAGCATAGTTTGCAAATCTCTAATTAAGCCTCAATGTGTAATAATGCATTTTACAAATTAAGTAAATAAGGAAGAGATCATAGGACTTTAAACATCACTAAGGAGGGCAATGTTATTGCCAGGATGTCCTTTGATGTTCAATGTACACCTCTTTAAATCAGCAGCAATGGTAACTGTGGGCTGCAAGTGATATACAACTTCCAACTTTCTTCTTTGTGCCCAGCTCTTCCATTAATTCACACACATGGATTTGTCGTGCATGGGACAAGTTCAGAGAAGGCTACATGAAAAAACAGATCTAGTTTTATTTTCTAAGATTGACCAGTCACACTTGAAAAATTGTCCCATACATCTTGATTATTTAGGTCCAGTATCTGAAACTGGTCAACTGATAGGTGTTTGGGAACAGATGACCAGAACTGAACAGCAGGCTAGGAGATGGATTCATGATTAGAAGAGCAAATTAATCCACAAAATGCTAATCTCTAATGAGACCTAGTACACACCTTTCCTCTGAACTCTGACCTCATCTATACAGATATTAGGTATAAGCCCCTATACTAATTAATATATTGTTTGTACATAAAAGGCTGGAGTTAGGCTGCAGATAGTTTTGAAGATGTGTGCACACTGTAGCTGGTTTTATCCTGAAAGTGCCAAGAGGCTTTAAAAGGTGAGTGCCTAGTTATGACACTAGTGTGAGTGAAGGCTACTATACTGGGAGTTTTAGTCGTTTCATTCACTGGTAATACAAAGGAACAATTTTTTTTTTTTTTAAAGTAAAAAAACCAAATAATTACCCAGGTTTCTTAATAAATATAAATCAGTGAAGATACTCCCAGAACAGCTAACAGGATTGATCTGTACTACTCTTCACATGCTTTAGTGTCCACTGCCAAGTCCCGCTCCCTTTGTGATCCCTTGCACAGCTTTTCACTAAGGATGTTAAGGACTAGTTGACTGTCCGATAAGCAAATGATTATCGAATAGTCAAGTCGACTAGTCAATTCCCCCACCCTTGCTGCCTCTATCGGGGGGGGGGGGGGGGGAGACTTCAAAGCAGCAGCACCACACAGAGCTGACACTGGCCTCCATGCAGTGCTGCCCCTCTGAAACACCGTGGCTGGATCAGCTTTGCAGCATGGCCCCTTTGAAACGCCACTACAGCATTAAACAGCAGTGCCACATGGAGTCTGGGGTCAGCTGAGGACTCCCTGACTCCAGGCTCCCTGCAGCATTTCTGCAGAACTTGGAGTCAACTGGCGAGTCCCCAGCTGACCCCGGGCTCCGTGCAGCGCTGCCGCTTTGAAATGCCCAGCGAAGACCAGGATCATCTGGGGATTCCCCAGCTAATCCCAGGCTCCAGCATGGCATTTCGAAGCATGCAAAGCCCAGGGTCAGCTGGGGACTCCCCAGGGGTCTTGTGCATTTCAAAGTCGAAGTGCCCTTGTGGAGCCCAGAGTCAGCGGGACTTCCTGCTGGCCCCAAGCTGCACTTGGAGTTCAATTTTGAAATGCACAAGAGCTCCTGCTGAGTAGTCGATGGAAATTCTATCAACTACCACTAGTAAATTAATTATTTAACATCCTTACTTCAACTGCACCATCGTCCCTTCAAGTCCTCTGGGTCACAAAACCAGTCACTTGTCCAAAAGACCCAATGATGATTTGGTCCTCATTGGTGCTGGAAACTGTACACGCCCCAACTAGGAGATGACACAAAGGACTGAGGGAAAGAGTATTGTGCAATAAATGAATAGGGCAACTAGCTGTTGTGTTATGGTTTGCTTTTTTAATGTAACTATTTTTATGGCGACAGACTGGAAGAAGTAGGGGGAGGGAGAGAAACTGGAATGGAGATCAAGAGTAGGGAAATGAGCAGTCACTGTCTCCCCACCTGCTTAGCCATTATTTGCAGGCAGGGTTTTGTTGGTATCATAGCCAAAATGAGTCTTGAGGAGGGGAGCTGAAGGGCAACGTAGTAGCGTTATTAGTGTCTTCACCATACACAAGGAAGTATTTGGGAAAAAGCACGGATATTTGATGGAGAAACTCACTGGTAAAAGGCAAGAATGTACATGAAATAAAGGCAGGTGTCACCACTGCTGTGTAGTCTTGAAGATAAAAAAAAGCTTATGTATAACGTGGAGCTGAAAGGGGAAGAGAGTAAATGTACCAGAAAAGGGCTGATGTGACCAGAGTAATGAAATCAAGCTGAGGTCACCCAGGTTTCAAACTTGAGTAATTGGTACAACAGGATTGTACACTGAGAGAGATCAATTGCTCAGTTTTGGACTTGCTGATTTTGCAGACTCTGCAACTGGCACCCATTAGCAGGAGATGCCAAAGCATGGCTATGGTAAATCTATACCTAACCGCCAGCACAAAATTCCAGTCTCTCAACTACTCTCAGGAATTTTATAGTAGAAAAGCAATCAGGACTGAGATTGCCAAGAATTACCTAATCTACATTTTAACTGTACGACTATTTGTAAACAGTGCATACTGAACCATGTCAAAATAAATGCAGAATATGTTGTGATACATTGGCCTCACTTCTGTTTGCGTGCTTGTAGATTTGCAGAGTTCAATAATTCACCATCACTGTGAGCCCTGCTGTGACCCACAGTATTATCACAAAATATCAAATATTTTCACCTCCCCTGAAGCTCTAAACACACAAAAGTAACTTGCCAAAACAGACGACCAAATTCTTACCTGCCACAGCACCAAATGCTAAAGACCCACTCATTTGCAGCGCCTGTTGTGCCGCTGGGGGAATCTGTAAACCAGTACCTGTGACAAAAAGCACCAGTGAGTTCTTCGCTTGGGAAGTATTCTAGGAATAGAAAACTTAAGAAATCTTAGTATTCTTCAGCACTAAAGGAAACAAAATATTTCCTTAAGTTAACATTCCATCTTTGAGGTGTTCTAATACAGAAAAGGCGTATTTTGCAGTGTTATCTAAAACTTAAAGTCCGAGAGACTTAAGATTACTTTAACGTCTCCAATATTTTCCCCCCACAACCTACATTACCACACATACCTTCTGCAAGTCTTGCCATCAACTGTAGACGACCAGTTGTTCCCAAGTCAATTCCAGTCCTTTCCAGTTCATCGCTGTCCAAAAATGAACTAGCACTTGAAGCATCAGTGCGTTCTGTTACATGACCTACTTTCATTGGCCGGCCTGCTAGCTCAAACCCATTTAGTTGTTCCAAGGCTTTTTTGGCACACTCTGAGTCTGAGAACTGTAGAGGATACAAGATCAGTGTCTAGCAAAGTCCACAAGGTATTTTCTATTCAACATATCATCTATACAACTATATAGCTGAGATGCCTTCAATTTTCAAGAAGCTACTCATACAGCTACTCATTTTTTTTGTTTTTTTCTTTACGAGGCCAGAAAGCACAGAAAAATCGGTTAATTATTCAATAGTATAATATTGAGCTCTGACTATTTACCTCTGCATTTCTAATACTCATCTTACGTTCTATGCATCTTTTCTACAAAGTAGAAATTCCATCATAAATCAAGGCCTTAGCTTCAGTTTTCCTCCAGTGAACTGTTTAAGGACTATGATGAAGTAATTTTTGGGGGGGCGGGGGGGAGGAGGAGGGTCGTGCCCTTATCTTGTGATCTTAATTACTGTAGCATGCTTTACATGTAATGTTGGCCAAGCAAAGCTTCAGGAAGGGCAGCATGCAGCTTCATGTCCGCTTAGTGGTGTTGGTCAGGGCACGCATCACAGTTATACAATTGTGGTGGTTCCCCCCGTTTATTTCAAATTACAGTAACTCAAACTTTGTCAATAGCCATCACAACTTCACCATATTTTATTTTGTCAGTTACAACATCTGAGCTTAGTTCCCAGTTTTGAATATCTGGGGGTTGGCTGGGATGTGCTCTCTTCCAGAAGCCCTGGCCTCTATCATCTGATTGCTCTGACAAAGCTCAAGTCTGATGACTTTCAGGACTTGGTACGAGGTCTGTTTCCACTCCAGCGTTTCCTTGAAGGGGTGGTGATATAGCTTAGTGTGATTTCTGGTAATACTGGTTATTAATAAGGATTTTTTTGTTTTTAAAAATATCAGATATCTGATTTGTTAATTATCCTTATGTAATAACCAGAGACTACCAATCCAGGACTGGCAGGCAGACACAGCTGCACTCCCCAAGAGAATAAAAAATTTCTAATCAACGGATCTGCATTGCTAGGATATTTGAAGGAGCTTGGAACACACAGAGCTAGCTCATCCTGGAGAAAAGTAACCTGGTTACACAAAACTCTCAGTTTTGGTTAAATTACTTAGACATCTCTGAAGAAGTCTTCTAATCTCAGTTTAAACTCCGACTGAGTTGTTTATTTCTGCCTGGGCTCTGATATGCCCTTGTCCAGTCAGTTGGAATTTGGGTCACATACCTAACCCACAATTCTGCTAAGTATTTACAAGTCAAAAATCTCACCGTAATAAATCCATATCCTTTGGAGCGTCCAGTTTCACTATCCATCATCAGCTGAATGCTTTCAATCTAAAAAAAATTTTTTTTTAAAGATGAAAAACATTAAGACTATGACACACTGCACTCTATAGTCAAGTGAGTAGTTCAATTTAGCCTTCTCTCATGTAAGCTTTTTGAATGCATCACAAGATATCAATACAAAAACGTAAGACAGCTGGTATAGACACATGGTCCAGAATGGAACTTAATACAACTATTACTGGAAGTTTTATCAGCTACCCATTTTTTAAGTGTATAAGCATAAAGGTAACTTGCAATTTACTAAAAGTGAGACATCTTTGGAGTACACCAAACAACCTTGGATATGTTTAATTCATTATTATTTTGGGCTTATCAGCTAGCAACTTCCACCCAGATGTGACATCTTAGCACATACTCTAACCGGACAGCCATCAATTGCTGATTGTTCCATTAACGGAGATACAAGCAACTGCTCCTTCGCACAGTGTCTCAATGGAGGGAATTTTTGTAAAATGATGTTAGAGTCTACCAGGAGCCAGTTTTTTTTTTTGTTTTTTTTTTTTAAACAAACAGAAAAAAGACATATCATTCAAAGTCTTATATTCTTGCCTGCTTTTATTCTGGACAGTGAACAGAACTTCACATTACTGAATTTAAGGAAACAAATTTCAAGTCATCTGCAAACAAAGTATTAGAGGTCTCAGAAGGATAGCCATGTTAGTCTAACTAAAAAAAACCCAACAAAAACAAAAAACAAAAAAACTTTAAACACAACAATGGTGCTGTAACACCTTAGGGTGCGTCTACACAGCAGGGCTTAACTCAAAATAAGCTACACAAATTGAGATAAATCAATTGCATAGCTTATTTTGAAATTGGGAACAACTACACAGCGCTTATTTCGAAATAGAGTATGCTTCCTCCAACATCCCTTACTCCTCATACAATAAAAGTGTTACAGGAGTAAGTCTCTCCAGATTGACAGTATTTCAACATTATTTCAAAATAACTTTGTCCATGTCTACACAGCAGGTAGTTATTTTGGAATAATATTGCTGTGAAGACATACCCTTAGAACAAGGCTACTCAACTTTGGAAGCCCTGGGGGACACAACGATACTCATGGCCCGTGCCGAGGGCTGCAACTTAAGTGTGATTGCATATATATGCAAATAGCTTCTTTAACACGGACGTGCATGAATACAAAGATTAAGGCAAGACTACAAAGCACGCAGGCCCCATTTAACTTGGTTCGGCTGATATTAATAAAATGCAATATTTACCTGATTTCCATCCATGACAGCACTTTAAATGAGCAATGACAGTGCAGGAATTTAACTACTAAAATGCTTATCAACAGAAGACCACTGTATTGACTACTAATTTGTTTTGGCTCCCAACCGCGAGCTACGTGTTGAGCCCCATGTAAACTCAAACCGCACCGCGGGCTGCAAACAAATGGGCCGAAGGCCACATGCAGTCCACAGGCCACATGTTGAGTAGCCCAGTCTTAGAGGCTAACCAAAGTATTATGCATATGTAAATATAGGGAAAAGTAAAAAGTAGATTTTTTTTTTTTAAATCTAAATCTATATGCCATTTGCAGTCTTCCTTCTGGTTTATTCCCCTTACCAAAGGCTGATTTGGGACAAGACAAGATGGATTCGAACAATTAACAATTTGCTGCAGTTCTCTGAAGGATTTTTTTTTAGCATGACTAACTTAAAATACACGTACTCCAATTTTATTTAATAGACATTTGACTAGCTATGACATAAGTTAAAGGATGAAGTATCCCACCAAATAGAACATACAAACAGTACACAAAATGATTTTTGAGAACCCAGATAACCCAAGATGGACATGAGTTGCAAATTACAGTTGAGTCCAGATTATCCAACCTTCGGTAATCCGACATTCCACTTTATCCAACTTGAGTGCAGCGCGAGTATGCGGCCCCCAAGGCCAGCCACCCCAGCTGACGAGGCTTCAGCAGTCTCCCACGGGTTGGAGCCTCCTGCCAGCACCGCCTCGTCCCCGTCCCTGCCTGGCACCTTTCCTCCCTGAGCTGCACCAGCGGCGCCAGGTGAGCGACAGGGCAGCGAGCGGGGCCGGAGCCAGGGCCAGGCAGGGATGGGGACCAAGTGGCACCAGCAGCTATCCCACCCTCCCTGTACTCCCTATTATGCAACATTTTCGGTAATCTAACCACCTGTCGATCCCGTTTTAGGTCAGATCATCGGGACTCTACTGTACATTAGTTTTTTGTTTTTTTTTTTAAATACAGCTTGCAGCCTATACTAGGTTACTGTCAGACATCTCTCTAAGAATTGTTACAAAATGCCCATCTGTAACTGGTGTGCGCAAAAGTACACGTGACAATTTAATGGCACAATCCAGGCAACACATTAGTTAGCCTGAAGGGGGAGGGGGGGGGGGGAAATGGGCGAGGTTGCCAGTGGGCCAGACTGGGCCTGCCAAGCCACCAGCCCACAGCTGCCTTGCTGGGACCCTTAAGCACAGCGCAGCAACTGCTTTACATGTGGTTGCTCTATTCCATCGTGTGCCGTTTAGGCAAAACATAGGAAAGATTCCTTCGATTGCGTGAAAGGAGACGACCACCTTTGAAAGGAACTCCAGGTGAGGCTTAAGACGGACCTTGTCTTTGAAGAAGCCTGTATATGGCGCTTCTAATTTCACGGTGACCAGAAACACCACCTTTCAGAACAAATGGGAGAGAAAGCAAGCCTCAGTGGCTTGAATGGCGGTCCCATGAGCCAAAAGAGGACTAAGTTTAGGTCCCACTAAAAGACAAGGTCCCAGACCTGCATAGAAAGGCGCTCAAGACCCCCACAGGAAATGCACATCTGCTCAGAAACAGTCCTTGGAGCAGTCCATAGAAAGCTGAAATGGCCTGACACTCTCTGGGATGGGGGTATAAATTGCCAAAGCCAGCAACGTCCTGAACCAGTGCTGGTGAGCCAGGCTGAGAATATCAGAATGACCGGAGCCTTGCCCGGTTTGATTCAGACAAGAATCCTGCGGATGAGAAGGATTAGTGAAAACTCATTCAGCAAACCCTTTACCCACGACAGAAGGAAGACATCCAAGAGGCAGCCTGTGCCCAAGCCCCACAGAAACCAAAAACCGTGGTGGCAAAGAGGTCTTTTTGGGGAGTTTCCACCTTCAGAAAATCATGAAGGTCTCTTCTTTGGGAAGTGGCCATTCATGTTAAGAGATATCCCTGCTGAGGTGATTCACCAGGGCATTTCTCATCCTGAGGCAAGCCACCTGCAGGCAGATGTTGTGTATCAAAGGAGGAGCGCTTTGATATAAAACACTGAGGCCATATTGTCCGCCAGGATCCTCACCACTTTGCTCGATATGAAACAAAGGAAAACCCTGCAAGCTAGATGCACTGCTCTGAGCTCGACACTGATATGCAGCTGAGCATCCTCTGCGTCCAAACGGCTCTGAGGTGCATGCCGCACCCTAGATCTATGGTGTCTGACCCGAGCTCAAGGAAGGGAGCTGCAGTGGGAAACCGGACTCCCTCCAGCATGATCAAGGTTGTATGTGAGGGGGGCTTATGACCATGTCATCCAGGTGGTCCCTAGACTGGGAGTATACTGATGGCAGCCACTGCTGGACAGGCTACAAGCAGAGCCTGGCAAGGAAGACAACATGCATGCATGCCAAGGTGTGCCCCAACAGACACAGGCAGACTCTGGCTGTACTCAGGGGATACATGGACACTTGCTCCACATGGATGTGAGGCCCGCCAGGCATGGGTCGAATTGAGCACATCACTGATTAACTCTATGCATTGAAGTGGTATTAACGTTGACTCATTGACCTGGAGACCCAATGTTTGGGATGTGTCTAGACAGGGGAGAGCTACTCCACGATTTTGGGAAGTGGTCACAGGATGCATTTTTCTATGGAAGGGCTGCAGGGTCTGGGACAGAGGTAGGGTGCAGAAGAGAGTTTTGGGTAGCCACTAGAGGGCTCAGGGTCTAAAAGAGTTAGGGTGAAGGGGGGGTGACCTGGGAAAGGGGATGGGGATGCTGAGTGCAGGAAAGGACCTGGGGAAGGGGATGCTGGGTCTGGAAAGGGGTCTGGGTGCAGGAAAAGAGTCTGACCTGAGGAAGGAGTGGAAGAAATGGTGCAGAGGGTTTGGATTATGACCTGGGGCAGCAAACTGGGGTGCAGGAAACCTCATGGCCTAAAAGATAAGGTGTCTGACTTCTGATCAGGTGATTTAGTGTTCGAGTCCCTTGGTAGTTGTGCTGTTATTTTAATAGGTAGCAGGTTTGAAACAAACATAAGGAAGTATTTCTTCACACAACACAATCGACCTGTGGAACTCCTTGCCAGAGGATGTTGTGAAGATCATGACTTGGACAGGGTTCAAAAAAAGAACTAGATACATTCATGGAGACTAGGTCCATCACTGGCTATTAGCCAGGATGGGCAGGAATGGTGTCTCTGACCTCTGTTTGTCAAAAGCTGTGATTGGGTGACAGGGGAGGGAGGGTTCCCTGTTGTGTTCACTCCCTCTGGGGCATCTCGCATTGGCCAATAGTGGTCAGAAGACCTGATACTGGACCAGATTTGGTCTGACCAATCTGGCCATTCTTATGAGAGGATTTTGGCCTGGGGGAGGGTTGAAGTAGGGGGTGCAGGGTGTGGGAGGGAATTATCAACTTGGGTAGGGGATGCAAAAGAGTTGGGTGGTAACCGGGGGCAAGGAGTTGAAGTGTGGGAGGGAGTGGTATGACAGACACAGGCTCTGGTCGAGAGTTCCTTACCTAGACGGCTCCTGGCCAGCAGCCCAGTGGGAGCCTTTGGCCGTCTTCCTATCTGCTGCTTCTCAATCTGGCCCATGGCCTGCCAGGACTCTCCAGCGGATTCTCTGCCTGCCACAGCCCCAGGGTTCTCAAAGCAGCTAGCTACTGGGGCCATATGCCGTAGTGTGCTCCTTGCGAGGGGAGGGGAGCAAGGCATGAGGGAAGACGTCACATGCTGTTCCCGCCACCAGCACAAATTATTGCAGCTCCCATTGGCAGGAAACTGAGCTTGGCAGGCTATATCCAGCCTATGGGCCATATCTTGCCTACCCCTAGTTTAGAAGCAGTGCGAGATCTTGACTGGCCTGAGACCTTGATCTGCCCGAGGTAAGGGTAGAGATGAACGCCACAGTGCCTCAGGAAGGCTGCTATTACAGCTATGCATTTAGTGAACACTGCTGGGGCCTTAGCCAACCCGAAGTGGATATCTGCAAACTGGCAATGTATGGAGTCCACTGCGAAGCAACAGAACTGCCTGTGATGTGGAAAAATCACTGTGAAAATAGGTGCCCTTGAGGTTGAGGACAGCATACCACTTCCCCTTGACAAGGGGAGGCCAAGGAGATCATACTGAACTTGAATTTCTTCAGGCACTTGTTGAGGTCTCAGGTCCAGAATGGGCCAGAGACCTCCCTTGGCCTTTGGGATTAAGAAGTAGTGGGAACAGAACCCCTATGTTCCAGAACTCAGGCAGACCTTCCTATACTGTGCCCAATCTCACCAGTTCCCGAACCTCTTTCACAAGACGACTCTACTGAGAAGGGTCCCTGAAGAAGAACAGGGGGCATGTCAGGATGGAGAGGAACTGGAGGGTCTAACCTTGGGAAACAGCCATGACCCAGCAGTCCAAAACTATGGCAGACTAAGCTGGAAAGAAGCGTCTGTCTGCTCTTCAAACAAGCTATCCCATCAGTGACTGCTGAGCTTCCACAGACCCACCAAGAGAGAAGCCAGGATGCCCAACGCACAGAAGGCCAATCCCATCATACATGCCACTGTATCCATCACAGTTACCTGGCAGGCCACTGTTTCCCCTTCCTCCAGAAGAGCCCTGAACACCTTCCTGGTGGATTCAGGAAGCAAGCCCTCAAATGTGTCCATGGTCCGCCACATGTTTAGTTTGTAACTGCCAAGGAGACTTGATGGCTAGGCACTGGCAATCGAAGACTAGATGAAGAAAAACATTTTATGCAAATAAATCCAATTGTTTTGCGTCTATTTTTTGGCATCACCCTCAACTGTCCTTGCCTCTTCTTTGATTGGCAGCCTCTACTTGAGGTAAATAGATTTATGCCTCTACTAGCACGAGGTATGCGCTCGCTACCCTTTCAGAAGAGTGGGGCAAACGCCTTCGCCTGTAGCCAAGGTTGAAGGCTACAAGCTTCAGGAGCTCCCAGCAGCCTCATCTGGTAAGGACTGAGAGTAGGCCAGTGCCAGGGTTACCACTCCCTAATGATGTCCCTATGTCTGAAGGATCCGTTGGAGGTTCCTGGGTGCAGGGGGTTTCCTTCCCAGCATCTTGTGTCAGCCTGGGGGAGGCCTGAGATACCACAGCCCAGGGTCTCTCTGATGCCTCCCAGAGCAACTTGGGAACCTGGGGCTGTTGCATGAAACCCCATGGACTCCCCAGGAACTACAGTGCTGGCCACTGCCCTAGCAGCCATACTGGTATTTGCAGTACTGAGAGTTTCGCCTGTCTGGGTTGCAGAGATCCTTATTCTGTGCCGATCTCTGATGGCAGAAACACACTGTTCACCAAGAATAAGAGGGCTCAACTGCCTCTCAGAGCAGTACTCACTCCAGACCCTCCCATGCCTCACCAGTCCGGAAGAAATCCTATCACAGGACAATGGCGCTGATTCAGGAAAGGCAGATTTGTGTAGGTTACCTTGTGATCTACACTTCCTGTCATCTCTTCAATGCCAGGACGTGGAACAGGACCAAGTGCTGGAACAAGACCAACCTTCCGAGAAGTGTCAAGATTGGTACTGGCGCCGAGACAATGACCAGTGCTCCAGGGAATGGTGCCAGAGATCGGAGATGCTGACCTCTCTTAGCGGTTCCTATGCCAAGGGGTGCCAAGGGGTCTCAGATAGCCTAGCACTACTATACCAGCAAGTGCAACCCCGAGTCCTGCTTTCGATCCACATTAGAAGACTAAGTGAGTCTGCAATACCTGTCATCCAGACTCCAAGACTTGGCCCACATGCATGGGGGAGAGATGGTACACCAACCCCCTAGGAGGTGGGTGGAGCTGTAGCAGGGATGGCCTGGAGGATATCAGAGCAGGCTTGCCTTAAGACCAAGGGCATTTGTGTCATCTGCACAAGCATGGACACAATGTCCCATGCCACTCACAGGGGTTCTGCAGTTGATGGTGCCTCAAGTGCTGCCCAGTGCCAAATCTTCAGGCTAGGCTAGGATGCTGTGCCTGAGTTGAAGATCAAGTTGCTGGAGACAGTGATGAGTTGCACAACAGAGATGTAGGGTGACAAGCCTGGGGGGTGGGGAGAGGTGCCGTATTAATTTGTATCTACAAAAACAATGAGGAGTCCTGTGGCATCTTAAAGATTAAAATATTTCTGTGGGCATAAGCTTTTGTGGGTAAAACCACTTGGTCAGATCATCTGACGAAGTGAGTTTTACCCACAAAAGCTTATACCCAAATATGTGTTAGTCTTCAAGATGCCACAAGACAGATATAGGATCCCTTCCTTCTCTGCTTCTCCTTGGCCTTTTGGAGCAGAAGAGCAGCCCTTGGTTGAAGCCTTCTCCTTCCATCCTGCAGACAGCAAGGGAGCATGGCACTGACTGGAGAAAGGCACTGGAGGCAAAGTGCACAAGGTCAAGGCCCGGTTGGGGACAGTGCAGACTCCAGAGAGAGCCCATAGCTCAATGGCCCTTTCTAAGTACGGAACTTGAATGACCTGCAAATGTGGCACTTGTCACCAGTGTGCCCCTTGCCAAGAAACAGCAGGCAGCTCTCATGTGGGTCAGGCACAGGGCACCTGCATGAAAGGCAAGGTTTGAAGCCTGGGGATCAGGGTACGCTCTGTCCCTAGGCCAGTGGTTCTCAAAGTGTGGCCCGTGACCATCCTGAAGGTGGGCCATGGGTTCAGTCCCCCCTCCCCATGAGATTGGAGCACCAATGACAGCTTCCTGCTGTGGAAGTGTGCAAGCCTCGTGGGCCAGATCTGGCTCACAAGTGGAGGAAGTGGCCCCTCTACTCACCTACACAGAAAGCCACTCCTCCGGAGGGTTTCTCCACTACTCCCACCGGCTGCAATCACAACCAATGGGAGCAGCGAAGGATGATGCCTAGAAGCTGCAGGAAGCATGGAGCCAACTAAGTGCTCCCATGCCCAGGACCGCATCCCCATCCTCCTCACACGAAGACACCCCCGCAACCCCTTCTGCACCTATTGTGTCATGTGAGTGGTTGACTGGTGGTCTGCAGAAAGGTTTGTATTGAGCGGGGTGGGCCGCAAGCCAATACCACCCTATGCAAATGTCCTGTTTAGGGACAACACAATTCTAAAGGAACTTATCAACAGGAAGAAAATTACCTAAAGAGCTGCTAAGTAGAGGTGATTCAGCTACCAGTTGAAACCAGAAATTCTGATGCCCATCACTGGTGGCAGGAAGGAGCTGAGAGCAGGGGGAGCATGCAGTGCCCCATATACTACACCCGGGTGGTATCACTCCAAGGGTCACCAGAGCCACTCCCCTACAGATGCTGCTAGGGGAAACAGATGCATGTGGCAAGCACGCACATCTAATGTGGACTGCACTGAGCACTCACAGAAGTACCCAACCATTTCAAATTGTACATTTACTTATTAAAAAAAAAAAGTGTTTCATTGCTCAGCATTAACAGCCCTTCCTAAAAAGGGTTACTTTGTTATAAGAACTCATTCAGAAAAGTCCAAAGTCTCAGACTTTAAGGTCAGAAGGGACCATTATGATCATCTAGTCTGATCCCCTATACAATGCAGGCCACAGAATCTCATCCACCCTCTCCTACAATAGTCCTCTGACCTATATCTCAGATATTGAAGTCCTCAAATGGTTTAAGGACCCCAAGATGCAGAGAATCCTCCAGCAAGCGATCGGTGCCCCATGCTGCTGAGGAAGGCGAAAAACCTCCAGGGCCTCTGCCAATCTACCCCGGAGGAAAATTCCTTCCCAACCCCAAATATGGCGATCAGCTAAACCCTGAGCATGTGGGCAAGATTCACCAGCCAGACACCCAGAAAGTTCTCTATAGTAACTCCTATCATCCCACCATTGGCCTATTTACAACAGATAGTAAAAGGTCAATTAGTTGCCAAGATCATGTTATCCCATAAACTATCCCCTTGATAAACCCATCTAGCTTACTCTTGAAGCCAGTTAGGTCTTTTGACCCCACTACTTCCCTTGGAAGGCTGTTCCAGAACTTCACTCCTCTAATGGTTAGAACCCTTGGTCTAATTTTGAGTCTAAACTTCCTAATAGCCAGTTTATATGCATTTGTTCTTGTGTCCACATTGGTATTAAACTTAAATAATTCCTTTCCCTCCCTGGTATTTATCCCTCTAATATTTACGGAGAGCAATCATGTCCCCACTCAGCTTTCTTTTGATTAAGGTAAACAAGCCAAGCTCCTTGAGCCTCCTTTCATAAGACAGGTTTTCCATTCTTCTGATCATCCTAGCAGCCCTTCTTTGTACCTGTTCCAGTTTGAATTCATCCTTCTTAAACATGGGAGACTAGAATTGCACACAGTATTCCAAATGAGGTCTCGCCAATGCCTTGTATAACGGCACTAACACCTCCTGTATCATATTACATCTCTCTTGGAATTGCTGCCACATTCTGTTTTAGACTCACATAAGAGGACTGATTGGCTGATAGGTGGTGAGATACATGTCAAAGGTAAGTTTATGCTGGGATGTACTAAAGTCAGTTTACATGACAAGAGGAAGAATCAGAAGAGAAAGGCAACAGTGGCGAGAAAGATCAGGAGATAGGATGAGAGGTCGAAGCACTTTCAGTGTGATGGAAAAAATAGAAGTAAATTTAAGTGAGAGGAAGTCCCATCAGATTTCTAATGTTTCCTTTTGGAAGAAGTCAGCAAGACCTACTTCAGAGTGGGAGAAAGGCATAGGAAGTGGAAGAGAAGAGGATTTAGGGAAGAAGTGAGTCAAAGCCATTCAAGTTTGAATGGACAGAAGCCTGATCAGGGGGATAGGGATCATAAGACTGTTGGTTACAAATAAGATAGGATGATGAGCAAGGTATGTGCCCTATTCTGCAAATGCAAAGATCATGAGGCAAGGCAGACTGAAGAGCTAAGGGCAGAATTTCATGAATTACTTCCTCCCCACTAAAACTAGACATTTGACATATTCCGGACAACGGGATTAAACACAGAAAATTCTCCTTCCCAGGACTCCAGAAAGGTATGATTTTGCTGGTATTAAGTTTTGTTGGACATATATTTCACTGGAAGTTTACCAAGTGAAAAGATGTATCTTTCTTTCATGGAAGAGGACACTACTCTTGAAGCTGGGATGGAGAAGCATCCACACAAATGGAGCTCAAAACCAAATCATTGAAGCTGTTACCTCTAAAGCAGAAAATACTGAAGAAATTTATGTACCCAGCTTTTAGAAGTCTGGAGTAGATAGCTGACTGGATATCCATGATCTGTTTGGCATAGGCAGAAGGTAGAGTGTTGCAGCAATTAGAGATTCCACAGCTCACAACAAGCTTCCTGGATACCTCCTCAATCTCATGATCCAAAAGATCATGAAGGGAAACGTATTTGCCTTAAAAGGGGAGAGCACATTTGCTTGGAATGAAAAAGCACTGCTTGAAAGACTCAGGCATCACATGAAGCTGTGTAACCAACTTCCTTGCCAAGCGAACACAATACATCCAATTCAATCTAAAGATATGATAAACATAGCTAATTTTTAAATAAACAATTCCTTAAACATCAGAATATGTCACCTAATCTTAGTTTGACAGGCTAGCCCCTGAATTCTTCACTCTACACATTCACACCTACTACCTGTTCAATTAAATGGTTGAATATTATTCAAAATCTTAATGTGAATACAAAATTCCTCATCTGTGTTCATGTTATTAGAATATTTAACCCCTACTAGATTCATAAGCACCCACATACATGAGAACAGGACGAAGAAACACATTTTCTAGTGTTGAACATAAATTCCATCAGCACGCCCTTTCAGTCCTCGGCATTTATTACGTGCAACAGGGTCTGAAACAGGGACAAAGAACCTATAGTCCACTGAACTCAGCTTAAGCCACACACCTCACAGAAGGGAGAGCTGGCACTCCAGCCCTGCAGCAAGTCTCCGAGCCTCAGGATCCTCTCATGTGGGTGCAATCTGAGCACCAGCTCCCGCTATTGGGGGGGGGGGGAGTGTTAAGAGGGGATGCAGTGTGGAACCAGTGCTAAAGCCCATGTGACTGGCTCTGACTAGCAGGGGCAGAAAGCATCTCTGGGCACTGCTCTCCCCCCCCCACTCCCTGTCCACGCATGCGCGCACGCACACGCACATGGAATGGGAATAGCAGCTAAGGCGAGTTGCAGGGGTGGCACTTGCAAATGCAGGGTAGCACAGAGCCACCTGTGCCAGGTAAGCCCCCCAGTCCTTTACCCCCTTGAGCATCCTACCTCCAGCACAGACCCTACACCTCCACCCTGAACCATAGTGTCCCAAAATGCTTAAGTGAGATGAGGGTCTCTCTCCTCCCCTTCTCATTTGGGCCCAAGTCAATGAAGGTTGGAATTTTTTTTTTTTGGGGGGGGGGGGGGGGGTGTTGTTGCTTCCCACTTGTGTGGCTCCCAACTTTTTTTCTGCTGATCTATGGTCCCTGTCCCACACAAGGTTCATTACCCCTCATCTAAATGAACAGTAACCAGTGTGTACTTCATAACACTTGCGTCATCAACAGGAACTCACCCGGCCAAATGGTTCAAAGATTCCACGAAGCATATCTTCAGTTATGTTAAAGTGTAATGATCCTACATATAGTCTCATAGGTCCAGCACTGCCCTTTTGTAGGTTATTGGCCATTGCAGCTGCTCTGTTTTTCTCTGCCTAGGGAAAACAAGATTTCTATGATCTTTAAGAGCCTAAGTTAAAAAAATATAGCTACCCAAACCTATCAAACTCACTAAGAGGTCCAAGTTCTATAAATAAATACGACAAATAAAAATGACTGCGACACAAGCTAACTGTAATAAATGCAACGAAAAGTCCACACACTTGATTAGAATTATGAAACTATAAATACGCTTCCAGCAGTATGAATGAATGGTGTAGAATATGGATTAAGTAAACAGAATGCAGTTTGCTTGTTAAGTATGCATGATTTCTATATATAGGAAATGTAATACTGTGTAAGTCATTTAACATTCCCATTCTTAACCTTAATTCCTTACCTAACCATCTACATTTAACCCTGTATTGATCGGTCTAGTTTTATTTACTCATTTCTCTGTGGAGTATTTATTAAACTGAAGCAACCACTTCAGTTAAGGTTATAGTAATGTTTCAACTGTAACTCAATATTCAGCTACTCAGCCATAAAACTGGTAAAATAAAAATGGATTTCAGCCAGCCTTCTGAATTCTCTGGCCTTCTAAATAACTGTGCTACCCCTTCACACAATTAACAGTAACAAAAATTAGTACAACTTTGGCATAAATGTGAAATGGAATAAAGTGCTACTAGACTGTTTAAGTTTTCTCTACAAATTAAGTCTCACTGAAACCAATGGTGCTCCAAGGATATGTATATTAGCTCTTGGTCAAGCAAAGTATGCTGCAGCATAAATGTCACACAGTTCTATGACAAGAAAAAACCAACCACAAACTTACCTGTGACGCTTGTACTATGATTGGCACTCCCAGGACACGCTGTCCAGTTAGTCCTATTGCCAGAGGTACTGAACTAACGTCAACAAATTCTACATAAGCAATTCCCTTGGAACGTCTTGAATTTCTATCAGAAATCATCCTCACATCACGAACCTACAAAAACAAAAGAATGAAAATCTCAGGTTTATCATTAATGTCTATTTAGTGCAACTAACTTATGTAGTTAATGAGGGACTTGGAAGTTCATGAATATGTACTGAAGTTAGCTGTTGTTTGACTCAAAACTCTACAGACTAGATACACAGTAGGGATGTAAAATCCCAGTTATCAGTTAACTGGTTATGTGTTAGGTTGACTCAACAGTTAAATGGGATCCAGGATAGGTAGCTCCCCTAGCCCCGGCATTCCCTGCCTGCAGCAGTTAACTGGAACCAGTAAGCATTACCCATTTAGGGGGATTCTTACCCAGTTAACCTTTCACATCCCTAATGTGCAGTCACACTACCCTAAACACACCCCAAAAAGTTACCTTCACAAAAATCATCTTTTGACGGAATTCTGACAAAACTGAAGCTAATAAGGAAAAAGGATTGTAGATTCTACTTTGTCAAAGCTCTTGCATCAATACACATTTTGTAACAGCTTACCCGCAGAGCTACCATATTAAAAAAGGACCTAAACTTAAATTCCTTCTTATGCTACAGACCCAAAAGAGAACATCTTACTTTTTATTGCAACAATACATAGAGGACCTTATCAGAATTACTCCTATTGTACTGGTCACTGTCATACATTTGTACAAAGTCAAATTACATGAGTTGAAACTGTGATTTTGCAAACTAGTATTGACATAAAACTTCTGATTAAATATGAAGTCCATGTGAAGAGGGCCTCCTGCAATAGAGGCCATAAGCAACTATTTTACTTAGTACTATGTAGAGAGCTTAGACAGCACACTAACAATATTTAGGTTAATTTAACCCACCCTCAATTACCTTTCCTACAGTAGAGAAAAATTCTTCCAAGTCTCTTGGCCGAATTCTTGCAGCCAACTGCATACAGAACACTGTTCGAGCATCTCTCTCTTCAGGGGTCAAATTATCAATTGGCTCTCTTGGGAGAGGGGGGGGAAAAACAGTGATTAATTACTCAGTTCTGATTTAAGGCAACTGACACTTTGAACAAAAGCAAAACTGTCATTTAAGCCTGACAAGTAGTGAAAACATTTACACAACTTTTAAAAAAAGTTGTGACAAGATTTAGAAAGAACCTAGAGATAATCCTCAAAATTGATTTTCAGAAGTAACAGAAAACTATGCCCACTAATCATAGTGTGAATTACCCAACACTTGGTTGAAAAATTGGGCTACTTTTGTATTAAGTTTATACTGCAGAACTTCCAGACTCAGTCCATTGTGATACACACTGAACTCTTTCGGCAGGATCTGCCATTTTACTAACTAAAACATGGGCTCCCAAACTGGGGGGGGGGGGAGGGGGGGGGGGGCGTGAAGAAATTCATGGGGGGGGGGGGGCATGAGGCAACCCAGCTCCTCCATCCCATCAATTCCTCTTCCCTCCCTCTACCCCAAGTTGTGTTGCTATTTTTGTTTTTCGGCCCCAGTCAGTTCCTTCCCCGCCCCCCCCTCCTCTCAACAAGTTTTGCTGCTATTGGGGAGGGGGGCATGAGGGTTTCTCAAAAATCAAAAAGGGGCCATGATGCCGAAAAGTTTAGGAACCACTGAACTAAAAGATGATATACAACAGACTGAAAAGCTTAGACAGGGAATGAGGAAACAGGAAACAAAATAAGACATTTTATCAGACTAATTCATCATTTCTTAGATAGAAGCCATAATTACAATTACATCAAGGGACCTAATTTTATGCATTTTTTTTTATAAGACATGCAAGTGACTATGGTCGAGGATGTCTAAGTATAAGAGTCCTAACTGACTACGGGGCCATTTTACACAAGTACACTATCACTCTTGTATCTTTAAGTAACACCAACATGTCCATACATAGACAGTCCAATGATTAAAGTTGGTCATTGGATATTTTAAGTTTCAGTATTTGTTACAATCAAAGAATTTTAAAAATCCAGAAACTGCAAAGAGTGTAAGTTCTAACAAAATTAAGAAAACTGAAAAAACGGTAACTGAATTACTATAGCCACTTGCCATAGCACCACAGTTTTAATAGCAGTGTGGGGTAGGGTTGCACCACTTTCAGTAACATTCTGACGCACAAATTTTTAGTTCTACAGATTTGAATCATACTTTGCCAGTAAGCAAAAATGAAGATAATTCTGGAAATCAGGGTATTTAGAAAAATAGTCTAACTATATTTAGATTGAGCTAAATGGTGTAATATTTAGGAATTGACACAATATGGTCTAAGTTAAGAAATATTTAAGCTAAGCATAAGGAAAACTTGATTGTTTCCCTGTCTAACACGTCATTCAATTACACTGCATGTAACATAACATTCCAGGGGCAGGGAGGGAAAAAAAAAATCACATTTTTAAGTCAACAGAATGGATGACCAAAATAGTATTCTCTCACAGCTTTTAAGACTACTAACGAGACTGAAAAAAACTTAGCCAATTTCAACTGGAAAAGCGACGAGGAGTCCTGGGGCACCTTATAGACTAACTGAACTTAGTCTATAAGGTGCCACAGGACTCCTCGTCGCTTTTGCAGATTCAGACTAACACGGCTACCCCTCTGAATTTCAACTGAGTAAATTATAACCCAATCCAAACAGTCTTAAGCACGAAAAGTGAAGCAGCATTTAGGCATAGCAATTTAGTAACTGTGGTAACAAGGTGTTTATAGTACAGGCAGTCCCCGGGTTACGTACAAGATAGGGACTGTAGGTTTGTTCTTAAGTTGAATCTGTATGTACGTCGGAACTGGTGTCCAGATTCAGCCACTGCTGAAACTGACCACCAGTTCTGACTTACATAAAGAATCAACTTAAGAACCCCAAGCGTCCCCAAGTCAGCTGCTGCTGAAACTGATCAGCAGCTGATTCCAGGAAGCCCGAGGCAGAGCAACTCTGCCTCAGGCTTCCTGTAGTCAGCGCTGGTCAGTTTCAGCAGCGGCTAAATCAGGACGCCTGGGGCAGAGCAGCTGGGGTGCTGCTGGGTTGCTCCAGTAGCGCCACTCCTCGGCGCTACTGGACCAACCCAGCAGCACCCCATCTGCTCTGCCCCAGGCGTCCTGATTCAGCCGCTGCTGAAACTGACCAGCAGTGGCTGAAGCAGGACCAGAGCAGCTGGGGTGCTGCTGGGTTGGTCCAGTAGCACCCAGAGCGGCGCTGCGGGACTAACCAGCAGCGCCCCAGCTGCTCTGCCACAGGCGTCCAGAGAAAAGCCTAGTCTGCTGGGGGGGGGGGGGGGGGGGGGTGGGGGAGGGCGTATTAGCTGCCCCCCCCCCCCACCCCAGCAGACCAGGAAGACACGGGCGGTAGACCGAGACACACCGCAGTCCCGCCGCCTGGGTCCTCCGCGGCTTTGCTCCCAGTCTCCCTGGTCTGCTGGAGAGCAGCAGACCAGGGAGACGGGGAGCAAAGCCTCTGAGGACGCCGGCAATGGGACAGCCGCGGGGTATCTGGGCTGTCCCGCTGCCGGCTTTCCCCGTGGCTTTGCAAAGCCTCGGGGAAGCTGGCAGCGGAGCAGCCCAGGCGCGCCTGGGTTGCCCCGCTGCCCGAGCCCCCCTCTCCCCCCCCCCCCCGGCGGCTTTGCAAAGCCGCGGGGGGGGGGGCGGGGGGCGGGCGCCAGCGGCTTTGCTCCGCGTCTTCCTGGTCTGCAGACCAGGGAGACACGGAGCAGCTTTTCTCGCCCGGAGTACACAGGTGGCGGGACCGCAAGGTCCCACAGTCCGTGTACTCCGGGGCAGCCCCGTTCGTAACTGCGGATCCGACATAAGTCGGATCCGCGTAAGTCGGGGACTGCCTGTAATTGTGAATTTACTTATTGTATGGATAGTCCCTCACCAGGATTCCCCTTCCCCAACCTCTGCACACTCCTTCCCTTCCCAGGCAAAGCAGCATGGATACTTACATAATGATCAGTGAGATGTGGCAACTGGCAATCCTACATCTAGCTTGCACAGAAGTTAACTGCGCAGAACTGCATCTCACATGACATTCACCATAACAAGAATAATTGCAAGTTAAGAAATAGTAATGTGAAAACCTACCTAACAGGACTCTTGTCTTTTCTGAATGGACTTTTGCTTCTGGACCGCCGTCTGCTATAAACATAAAAAAAATTGTTTGTAAAAAGTACAAAGATTAATTTTTAGTACACACATTTGACTAGCCACAAAAATAGAAAACTTGAGAAACCTTAATTTGATGCTGTGAGGCAGACCGATCTTCCCTCTGATAGCACTGTTGAATTTTGGACCAGAACTAAGGTAAAAACAAAGAAAAGCTTCTTATAAATTCAGTACGCGACTAGGAAATATATAGTATTTGCCAACATAATGCTTATTAATTTTTTTGAATTGTTACATGGGCGCAAATACATTTCACATAGTGCCACCTCAAGAATCTTAGTTTGACACAAATTGTAAGAAAAGAGTATACTTGTTCCAGGAATCCTCTACTGTCCTAAACTTATTTTAGTACTATTTCTGCATATACATATATGTAAATCAGAGGCTTTGACACACTAAGTGCAACTGTGAACCAACCTTAAAAGTCTCATTAACTGAAGATACTCATTAACTACACTGTGCAACCAAGTAACAACGATGCCGCTCAAGCAGCATGCCATTATCCACTCATATCACAGCTAGACAACTGACCAGAAACAAACTTGGGGAAAAAAAATATGCTCCATTGCTTGCACGCAGCTTTTTTATGTAACAAGTAGGACTTAACCACCAACTAGGTATCTTCCTTCTGGAATGGTTTTGTCCATTTTTTTCTACATACCTCTGCTTACTTCCTGCTTTGTGCACCAGCATCAGCGATGTCAGCAAAACTCTGGGAATACAGTTTGTTAGTTAACGCTTGATGCAAGCCCAGCAGGAAGAGGGTAGTTAATGTTTTTTGTGGCTCCCATAAAAGTGTTTTTATATAATTAAGTATATTGGTATTAAGAATCTGAACCCTCCTGGAAACTATCATCCAGAGTTTTAAGTGTGAAATCTACAACTTGACCTGCTTTAACTACTAATTTTCTACCAGGACTTAAAATAGATAAATTCCTCTCATCCTAACCCTAAAGTTATATTCTAACTTTGCTACCTAATTTCTCAATTTTTTTAGTTCCATTTAACCAAAGCACAGATTTTATTTGTAGTTTAAGATAAAAACAAAATTACCAAAGTAGTAACTGAAACATTCAATTTTATGCATTTTCTCCTTACTTCAGAGTTGCTGTTTCCAAAGAACAAAGTTCAAAGTAATAAGTAAACTGACAAGTTTAGAAAGTACATAGTCCAATTTAAACTTTCACAATACATGCTCAATTTTATATTAAAATAACTTACTATGGGCTTCTATAGCGGCCTCTGAATCTGCGTTCTCTACTTCTAGAACGGCTACGTCTGCGTTCTTTGCTTCTGCTGCGTTTCCTTTCCCGACTTTTGCTCTTTTTCCTCTCACGATCACGACTTCGTTTGCGTTCTTTACTTTTGCTCCTCTTCCTGTCATGACTACGACTTCTACTCTTGCTCTTTTTTCTCCTAAGAAAATAGAATGTGTTATGGTTGTAAAGAAACTGCAATTTGGCTTCTGTCATAAAGCATTAGCTTTCCTCATCTAACAAGTCAGTCTTCACCCTGACAATGTTAATAGTTTTATTTCCGAAATCTGTATTGTCAGTCACTAATACAGAAATGGAGAATGACACTATTTGCACAGGTCTCACATGTTTGCAAAAAGATCAATTTAGAACTCAGTATCTGAGTATGAATGCTTCCTGGTTTCAACTCTCACTTTTTGACTTTTTAAGTATTAGAAAAAATACTAAGCCTCCAAGAATGGTAGTGGGGCTGTATGTAAAATGGCACATTAAATTCAACACCTCAATTACTGTGTTGAAAAAGTATTTTCAGTGAGCAGCTATGCTTTCTACATCTGAGAAGAATCAAGTCAAGCAGGGGCTGACTTTTCATAGTAGAAGGAAGACAAAAACGACAATTACCCTTTTATTAAATCCTGAGATCTTGGAATTTCACAGCACTAACATAACAATATGCAACTGTCTTCAGTTCCTATTAACTACATTTCCAGTAGTTATTACACAATTTCACAAGCACAATACTGTTCATTGCTTACAAACGAAAATACCATTTACTTTTCTAAAAGATTAGCATTGTACACAAAGTCCCCGCTACATATATCTGGACCGAAAGGAGCGCAACAATAAGACACCATATAGTGTGATACTTTCCATGAGTTTTGCTGCTCAAAAATGCAAAAACTTGAACAGGCATCAAAGGCTTGACTAAAGATGTAAAATCCCATTTCAAGAGTAAACCAGTTAAACAGTTCACCACAAGTAGCAGGGGGCACTGCTCCAGCCAGGCCACCAGTTAACCTGTGGCATCCGCATCATTTTTTCCCTACCAGTAAAGGTTGAACATCTCTGGTTCGGCACTCTGGTCCAGCAACATCCATGGTTCAGCATGATTTTAGTTAACCGGTGGTCCATTTATCATGGGTGGTGTCAAGTTTCCTGTGGTCCCATAAAGTTTATTTACAGCTACCAGACCTGGCTCTGAGTGTTCTGTGATGGTATTTAGCTCTACTTTACCATTAAATATCTTCAAAGAGCCCAGTAAGCAGTGGAAGTGTTGATAATACTGCCAGACAATATTGACCTCCCATGGCTCAGCAACAGTCAAGTCCTGAGGCTGCCGGACACAGTGCTTCAACCTCTATTACTTAAGTGACATGCATGTAAAGCAAGGGCACATGAAGAGAGATCTGTACTCACTGCACACAACATTGACTTTAAAAGCCATGTGCTTCTTCTGCATCCAAATACTACATACGCACGTTCAAGTTAGCAAAAGTACCCTACCCCATGAGACTGTTTTGAAAACAATCTTGCAGTCCACTAAGATAAAAGAGGGCCAGTCATGCAACCTACTCACTAGCTTAAGTTGTCCATCACTAATTTAAAAAAAAAACACACACACACACACGGGTCTGATTTTTGAAAACCTCCAACAGTAAAATTATCAGACTTCTGTAACAGAAAGTTTCTGAACAGCTTTGAGCATTTTGTTCATAGTGTCCTCTTAAGTTATACCTCAGTCATTAGACCTTCCTGCAATGCATCCTTTTTAGTATCTTCATGAAAACACTGACAATGGGTGAGAAAACACAGCTGAAGTGACAGCAATGGCTAGCTCTACATTTCCTTTGCTATCTCCCAACTATCTCCACGCTTTGCCAAAACCATTACCTGGTTGCAGACCAACTCAAAAAAGCTGAACCGAGTAACACTGTGCTGAATAAAGCATGACATGCAGTCTGGCATGACAGTCTTATCAACAAACTAGGGAAATACAACCTAGATGGGGCTACTATTAGGTGGGGTACATAACTGATTGGATAACCATTCTCAGAGAGTAGTTATTAACAGTCATGGTGGAAGGGCATAACAAGCAGGGTTTCACAGGGATCAGTTCTGGGACCAGTTCTGTTCAGTATCTTCATCAGTATCTTCAACAATAATTTAGATAATGGCACAGAGAGTACACTTAGTCTGTAGATGATCTGGACAAACAGGAGAAATGGTCTGAGGTAAACAGGATGAAGTTCAACAAGGACAAATGCAAAGTATTCCACTTAGGAAGGAACAATCAGTTTCATGCACACAAAATAGGAAGGGACCGTCTAGGAAAGAGTACAACAGAAAGATCTAGGGGTCATAGCGGACTACAAGCTAAATATGCGTCAGTGTGACATCTTTGCTTCCTTTGCAACAATAATTCTGGGATGCACGTACAAGAGTGTTGTGAGCAAGACAAGAAGTCATTCTTCCCCTCTACTGTGCATTGATTAGGCCTCAAGTAAAGTACTATGTCCAGTTCTGGGTACCATATTCCAAGAAAGATGTGGAAAAATTGAAGAGGGTCCAGAGAACAGCAACAAAAATGATGAAAGGTCTAGAAAACATGATCTATTAGTGAAGACTAAAAGTACTGGGTTTCTTTAGTTTAGAAAAGAGAAAAAACAGAGGGGACATGACGGCAGCTTTTAAGTACCCAAAAAGTGTTACAAGGAGGGAGATTATATTATTCTCCTTAACCTCTGATGATAGGACAAGCAATGGGCTTAAATTGCAGCAAGGGAAGTTTAAGTTGAATATTAGGAAAAACTTCTAACTCTCAAGGTGGCTAAGCACTGGAACAAATGGCCTAGAGATGGTTAATTGACTTAAATGGGCCTGTGTGTTGTGTAGCTTAATCTTTGTATTCATGCCAGTCAGGATGAAAAACTATCTGCATATACATACAACCACATTTAAGTTGCGGCCCTTGGCATGTGCCGTGAGGATCATCGTGGCCCCCAGTGCTTCCAAAGTTGAGTAGCCCTGATCTATACCAGTGGTCACAAACCAGTAGATTGGGATCTACCAGTAATCTTGGAGCCCCTAATGGGTGATCCTGACTCGTTTGGCCAGTAAATATAGTAATGTGTTGAGGAAAGTCAACATGGTTTCTGTAAGGGGAAATCATGCCTTACTAATATGCTAGAGTTCTTTGAGGGAGTCAAACAAACATGTGGACGAGGGGAATCCAGTGGATACAGTGTACTTAAATTTACAGAACGCCTTTGACAAGGTCCCTCACCAAAGGCTCTGAAGTAAAGTAAGTTGTCATAAGATGAGAGGGAAGGTCCTTTCGTGGATTGATAACTGGTTAAAAGAAAGGAAACAAAGGGTAGGAATAAATAGTCAGTTTTCAGAGTGGAGAGAGGTAACTAACGGGGTCTCCCAATGGTATGTCCTGAGACCAATCCTATTCAATTTATTTATACATGATGTAGAGAAAGAGGTAAACAGTGAGGTGGCAAACTCTACAGGTGATACAAAACTGCTCAAGATAGTTAAGACTAAAGCAGACTTGTAAAGAGCAATCAAAACTGAGTGATTGGGCAACAAAACGGCAAATGAAATGTAATGCTGATAAATGTAAAGTAATGCACATTGGAAAAAATAATCTCAACTATATATAGTATATGATGGGGAGTAATTTGGCTACATCTACTCAAGAGATAGAGCTTGGAGCCAACTGTGGATAGTTAGCTGAAAACATCCACTCAACATGCAGCGGCAGTCAAAAAAACTAATAGAATGTTAGGAATCATTAAAAAAGGGATAGAGAATAAGAGAGAATAGGCAGCAGGTTTAAAACAAACAAAAGGAAATTTTTCTTCACTCAGCACAGTCAACCTATGGAACTCCTTACCTGAGGATGTGGTGACTGATAGGAGTTTAACAGGATCCAAAAAAGAGCTAGATAGATTCATGGAGGGCAGGGCAGGTCCGGTCCCTCAATGGCTATTAGCCAGGATGGGTAGGAATGGTGTCCCTACCCTGTTTGTCTGGAAATGGATGACAGGAGAGGGATCACATGATGATTACCTGTTGTGTTCCCTCCCTCTGGGGCATCTATATTGACCCCTGTCAGCAGACAGGATACTGGGCTAGGGGTGTTAAATATCGGTTAACTGAATAGTCAAGTAACCTCATGAATCATCATCGGCAAGTCAACTATTCTATAGTTCCCGAGGGCAGGGCCAGCAGCTACTTTATCAGATACAGCAGTGCTGGGTTTCAAGCTGTCTGCCTGCCTCACTCCTAATACACTTTAAATGCAGAGCCGCAGCAGGAGTAATTTCTGGACCCAATGTAAGCCAGAACTGAGCTGGGATGCTGGCCTGCCTGCTAAAAAATTTACTGGAAAGGATGGGGGAAGGGAGGGAAATGGATGTAATCTATAGCATTAACCTTTAAGCTTTTGCTTATCTGTTAATCAGCTATACTATTACATCCGTATATTAGGCTAAATAGACCTTTGGTCTGACCCAGTATGGCCATTCGCATTAACCTGCTTATACTTTGGGCCATCACCACAATATCTGAAGGCAGTGAGTTCCACAAGCTAGCTGCATGTTGTGTAAAAAAGTATATCCTCTCATTTTATTAAACCTGGTGCCTATTACATTTTATTGAGTGACCCCCATATTTTTATATTGTGGAAAAGGTAAATAACTTAGCACTTACTACTGAATTTAATTTTTGTTGCCCATTCAATCAGTTTTGAGAGTCCCACATAACTCCTCAAAGTTTGCTTTGGAGTTAACTACCTTGAATCACTTTGTATCATCTACAAATTTTGACACTTGACTGCTTATCCTTTTCCATCATTACTGAATATTTTGAATGGCACTGGTTCCCAAGGAAAAAATAAGCAATTATTTGATCAACAACATCAGACAGAATTTTGACCATGTTAATCTTCGCTGCAATTTCACTGTGAAGCATCCTCAGAAACAAATGGAAATTCAGTATGGCATGTATACCTAACTCTGCATAGATGCATTAAGTGGCTTGACAATTTGACACTGTCATATTAGTCAGAAGCTGTATCAGCTCATTAAATCTGTGGCAATGGTGTGTTCAAGTTACTCATGTGTTGCTAGATGTTATTTGCAGACTCCAAGGTAGCACCTGTCTCTCTCTGCTGTTCCCTTCTATGCTGAAGGAATGGAGACAACTATTCAAGTTAATTATGTGCATTGTGTCAAATCGATACACTAAAATTAAAACCATGATTTTAAAAGCTGTTGGATGTGAGCCAGGGAGCAGCTCCCAGTCTTCTACTAGAGAGTGGACCTCAATAGCACAAGCCTGTAGGAACAAAAATCAGAGATGCTAAGGCATAAAATTAGTTATCCCAACAAGGAACATAAGGCAGTAAAAAGAGATTCTTTAAATACATTAAGAGCAAGAGCAAATAAAAGTAAGTGTAGGTACTCCGTAGGGAAGGAGCGCTAATGGCTTATGTTATCAAGATAGCGGAGATATTTAATGCTGATTTTCCTCCAGTCTTAATTAAAAAGATTGTGACCAGATACTCTACGCAAACAACATCACTGGTAAGGAATGCAAGCCACAATAGGTAAGAGAGGATTAAAGAATATGTAGCGACTAATTCAAGTTGAAAAAGCATAATGAAATTTGTCTCAGGGTAATAAAGGAAATACCAGAAGCAAACCTGGAACTATCAGGAATTCCCTTTGACAATGCATGGAGATCCCAAAACACTAGGGAAGAGCAAACTCTGCACCTATCTTTAAAAACAAAGGGGAGCTAACTGATACCTGAAAAGATATGGGAAGAAACAATTTCTTTGCATCTAAAAATAGGGTTAAAAAGGAATAGCAAGGTGTGGATGTGTCAAGAACAAATCATGCCAAACCAACCTAATTTCCTTTTTTGACAGGGTTACAGGCTAGTGTGGGGGTTTCTCAAACCTCCTTTGCACCATGACCCCCTTTGACAACAAAAATTTTATAATGAGCTCAACGAAGCCCTATTACCCCCAGTTGGAGGGACAAAGCCAAAGTCCAAGCCCCACTACCCCAGGCAGGGATGGAGGTGTGTGTCAAGGGGCAAAACAAACACAACAGCTTAAGCTTCGGCCGGAGCAGTAAGGTTAGGGACAGAGGTGTAAAGTAACTAAGTAGAAATACTTCATTACATTTCTCATCTACATTTTTTTGGTATCTGTACTTTACTCAAGTAATTTATTTTTCTGATACTTCAACTTCTACTCAAGTAGGTTTTGTTAGAAAATATTGTACTTTTTACTCCCCTACCGTTTCTAGAAGCGCTTAGTTACTCACTACTTTCAGCACCCCACTGACAGTTGTGCAAGCCAGCATTCTGATTTGCTAAAGCATAGCCACATGCGCAAAGCATCCAATCGTCATGCAATGATGGTGGGGTTTTTCTAAATAACCTAACAAGCAGCACAATGACTCTGCCAAAAAAGAAGCCTTTTAGTAGTCACATCAACACCTTTTCATTCAAAAACAGTATCTATGCAGTGGTGAGGTGCCCTAAGCCTCGCAGGCTGGATCCAGCATTGAGAGAAAAGAAGCATGGAGCCCCTCACCCACCCCACTGGCAGGGGGACTGCAGTGCTGGAAATTGCTCGTGAGAGGGCTTTCCTGCTTCTCCCATTGACCAGATACCGGCCAATGGGAACAGCGGGGAGCAAGAAGCTAATCTACCAGCCCTGGTCCTCTCCTGAACCCTCCGACCCATCTGGACACCCCCGCCAAGCCCGCTCCTGCACATCCTTCTCAGCCAGAACCTCCCCTTGCACACTGAACCCCTCATTTTGACCTCAGCATCTGGGGGGGGGGGGGCTCACAAAATCTACTAACTTCAGAAGAGTTTATCTGGCCTGTAGGAAGCCATGAAACTTGGTTCTCCTTGCCTAATCAGCCCTCCCTCCCCCCATACGTTTTACTTCCGGATACTTGAGTATAATTAAGATGAGATACTTTTGTACTTTTACTCAAGTACTTTTCCAGAAGGATACTTTGACTTTCACTTCATTACATTTTTTTCAAAGTAGCAGTACTTTTACTCAAGTAGCTTTTTGGGGTACTTTTTCCACCACTGGTTAGGGATTTAGTCCCACGTCCCAGCAAGACTAAGCCAGCCCTGCTGACCCCCTTAAAATATGGTCACAACCCACTTTGTAGTCCTGACACATTTTGAAAATTACTGAGCTAGTGTATGAGGGGGCAACTTAATTTTAGTGAAGTTTGACAATTCCACATGACACTCTCAAAAGTGAAATATAGAAGGTGGTCTAAACAAAATAAATATAAGGCAGGTGCGCAACTGGTTGATATTGAACTCAAAAAACACTCAGTGAATTCACTGCCATATTGGAAGATGGCGTATCTAGTATGATTCCCCAGGGGCCAATGCTGTGTCCAATACAATTCAGTATTTATAATTACTTGGATAATAGAATCGACAGTATGCTTGTAAAATGTGCTAATAACCATTAATGGATCTATCGTCCATGAATGAATTAAATTCTTTTTTTGAACTCTGTTGTAGCCTTGGCCTTAAATAATATCACCAGGCAAGAAGTTCCACAGGTTGACTATACATTGTGTGTAGTAGTACTTCCTTTTGTTTTAAACCTGCTGACCATTCATTTCATTTTGGTAATCCCTAGTTCTATCATTATGGAAAGGAATAAATAATTATTCTCCACAACATGTGGAGAGTCATGATTTTTTAGACCTCTCTCTCTTTCCCTTCTTCATCATCTCTTTTCCAAGCTGAACAGTCACAAGCTTCTCAATATGGAAGTAATACCCCCAATCACTTTTGTTGTCTTTTCTGAACCTTTTCCAATTTTTTATTTTGGGATGGGGAACAAAATCTGCATATAGCATTCAAGATGTGGGAATATCATGGATTCATATAAAGGCAATATATTCTGTCTTATCTATCCCCTTCTTAATGATTTCCAGCATGTTTTTTTTTACTTGTTTTTTGTTGTTCTTCTCTGGGCCTTTCTTCACATCTTTTCTGAAATGCGGTGCCCAGAACGGGACACAATACTCCAGTTGAGGCCTAATCAGCACGGAGTAGAGAAGAACAATGACTTCTTGTATCTTCCTCGCAACTCCTGTTAATGCATCCCAGAATCGTGTGTGCTTTTTTTTTTTTTTTTTTTTTTGGCAACAGTGTCAAACTCTTGACTCATATTTAGCTTGTAGTCCACCATGACCCCTAGATTCCTTACTGCAGTTCTCCTTCCTAGACCATCACTTCCCATTATGTATGCATGAAACTGATTGTTCCCTCCTAAGTGGGATACTTTGCATTTGTCCTTATTAAACTTCATTCTATTTACCTCAGGCCATTTCTCTAGTTTGTCCAGATCATTTTGAATTATGACCCTATCCTCCAAAGCATTTGCAACCCCTCTCAGCTTGGTATCATCTGCAAACTTATTAAGCGTACTCTATGCCATCATCTAAATTGTTGATGAAGTTATTTAACAGAACCAGCTCCATGGCAGACCCCTGCAGAACCCCACTTGTTATACCCTTCCAGCATGACTGTGAACCACTAGTAACTACTCTCTGAGAATGGTTATCCCGCCAGTTATGCACCCACCTTATAGTAGCCCCATCTAAATTGTATTTCCCTAGGTTTATTGATTAAAAAAAAAGTCATGCGAGACCCAATCAAATGCTTAGCTAAAGACTAGGTATACCATGTCCACCACTTTCACCCCATCCACAAGGCTTGTTATCCTATCAAAGAAAGCTATCAGATTGGTTTGACATCATTTGTTCTTCACAAATCCACACTGTTACCTATCACCATATTTTCTTCCAAATGTTTGTAGAGGAAATCCTTAATTTCTTGCTCCATTATCTTCCCTGGCACAGAAGTTTAAGTGACTGGTCTGTAGTTTCCTGGGTTGTTCTTATTTCCCTTTTTATAGATGGGCACTATATTTGCCCTTTTCCAGGCTTCTGGAATCACTCTCTCAACTTCCATGACTTTTCAAAGATGACAGCCAAAGGCTCATACCTCCTCTCTCAGCTCCTTGAGTATGTTAGGATGCCTTTCTGCAGGTCCTGGTGACTTTAAGACATCTGACAAATTTTTAATTTGTTCTTTTCCTATTTTTACTTCTAAACCTACCCCATTTCCACTAGCATTCACTATGCTAGGCATGCATCACACTCTTCTTGGTGAAAACTGAAACAAAAGTCATTAAGCACCTCTGCCATTTCCAAGTTTCCTGTTACTGTTTTTCCTTCTTCACTGAACAATGGGCCCACCCTGTCCTTGGTTTTCTTCTTGCTTCTAATATATGTATAGAGTGTCGTCTTGTTATCCTTTATGTCTCTAGCAAGATACAGATGGTTTTGTGCCTTGGCCTTTCTAATCTTGCCCCTGCATGCCAGTGGTTGTTTATATGCTTCCTTTGTAAATTGACCTAATTTCCATTTTTTTATACGACTCCTTTTTGATTTTTACATGGTCTAAGATCTGATTAAGCCAAAGTGGTCTCCTGCCATACTTTCTATCTTTCCTACACAGTGAAACAGTTTGCCTTTGGGCCCTTAATCTCCCTTTAAAAACTCTCTTCAATTCTTTTTCCTCTTAGGTAAGGTCCCATGGGAAGCAACACTATCAGCTCTCTGAGCTTACTAAAATCTGACTACCTGAAATCTACTGGTCCTATTTTGCTACTCTCCCTTCTATCATTCCTTAGAATCATGAACTCTATGATGTCATGATTACTTTCATCAAAGCTGCCTTCCACTTGGAAATTTTCAACCAGTTCCTCCCTGTGTGTTAAAACAGACTCTAGAACAGCTTCACTTGTGGTAACTCTCAAACTTCTGAACTAAAACAGTCTCCAGTGCAATCTAAGAACTCGTTGGATAATCTGTGCCCTGCTGTGTTAGTTTTCCAACGTATGTCTAGATCGTTTAAGTACCAACACTCCCAAAACCCATGCTTTCGATGATGTCGTTAGTTGTTGGAAAAAAGCCTCATCCACCTCTTCTGCCTTGTCCATAGTTAACCCCTCAGATGACACCACTTTTTTTAAAAACCTTTTAACCTATCCAGAGACTCTCAACAAAACTTGTGTCCATCTGCACCTCAGTCCATGTGTGTTCATGTTTAATATATAAGGCAACACCTCCTCCTCTCATCTGCCTATCCTTCCTGAGCAAGCTGAACGGTGGGGCAGTGGGGGATGTCTGCTCTGCAGGATCCAGGGCTTGAGGAGAGTGCAAGCTGGGTTGACCCCCACTGCCACCTGCAGGGGGCGAGCAAGCATCAGGCTTGCCTCATGCACCAGCTCCTGCTCCCTACCCCTGATGCTTCAGCATGTAAGCGATAGGGTAAAATCAATGCACCCAGGCTCACTGTTTAATCATGTACTCATCTACACACTCACATCTCTAGTTCCTCAGCAATGGCCTTAGTGTCTTCTTGGCATGTTAAATATTGGTTAATTGACTAGCGGATTGACCTCATGAATTCTTATTGGTTACTTGACTATTCTATAGTCCCAAGGGGTGGGTCTGCCCCACGAAAGCTCATCACCTAATAAACCATCTTGTTAGTCTTTAAAGTGCTACATGACTGCTTTTTTGTAGTCTATAGCAGTGTTTCTCAACCAGTGGTACAAGTGCCCTCACGGGTAGTCAAGAGAATTCTGGGGTGTATGCCAACAACTGAAATTTGGAGAAAACTGAATTTTTGTTTTAAGTTTTACAGCGCTTTATTATTTTTGTACTTTTTACACCCAAAAATTTCATCACCCGCCCAGCTACGATTCAATTGTTTAAACAATGTGTTGCAATGGTAGAAAAATTTGAGAAAAAACTGTAGATACTAAACGTTTTTTTTTTTGTTTGTTTGTTTTTTAAGGGGGGGGTACTTATGTGCTTTTTTTTAAAAGGGGTACCTTATTTAAAAAAGGTTGAGAAACACTGGTCTGTAGCATTAACCTATAAACTATCACACCCCTACTGTCATATCAGCAATCTTCCAGCATCTTGATAAGCCAAGTGGCTCCCCTAATTTAGCAGGCTTCCTGCTTCTAATGTACTTTTTTTTTAAGCTATTTGTTTTTGAGCTTTTGGCTAGCTGTTGTGCAATTTATTTTGTGGCCACCCTAATAATATTTTTACACTTTATTTACCAGAGTTTATGCTCCCTGCTATTTTCCTCACTGATTTAACATCCACTTTTTAAAGCATGTCTTTTTGCGTCTGCTTCTTTTATTTACCTTGTTAGTTAGCCCAAGTGGCACACATTTAATTCTCTATTTTGTTTTTTTATTTGGGATATACATTTAACTTGCGCCTCAATAATGGCATCTGCAGCAATTTCACTCTTGGCACCATACCTTGTGTTTTCTTTTTAACTTGCTCATTTCTGCATTGTTCCCCTTTCTGCAATTACACTGGACTGCTGTGGAGTTTTCCAAGTGATCCAGCTATATTCACCTCTTGGACCAGATTCTATGCTTCCCTTAAGATTAAATCAAGAATTGTCTCTTCTCGTGAGTTCCAGGACTAGCTGCCCCAAGAAGCAGTCATTTAAGACATTGAGAAATGTTCTCTGTATCCCATCCTGAGATATGTACCCAATCATTATGGGGACATCAGAAATACTCCCTGAGCATTTCATTATCACCACTGTGGTTTGGTTGTCGACATATCCATATTATTAGAGCATGGAATTACTATTCAGAGAGATTCCTGTGCATGATAGGAGTCTTTGAACATTGTTAAATCATTTGATTCTAGGCTTGCTCTCATACAGTATCACTTCGCCATCAGCACGACCAGTTCTATCCTTCCAAATTTCTGTGATGCCTATTGTTATCTATGTGAGAACATTTACTAGACTTCTCCCACCCCAGTCCTTTTCCCCTGAACCTTCATCCTCAGTACCCACACAGCACAGGATTCAGAAAAACAAGAAAGATTGTTTTTCCGAGCATTTATACCATGAACACTGCTTTTTACTATAAGTCCACTCCCCACCTAAATTCCTTTTCCTCCTTTCACTTCAAGAAACTACTCCTCATCCTCACCCTCCCCCCCCAAAAAATATTAGTATCACAGTAATTGTAAAGTGGGAAGTATTTTAACCAAAATGTGCATGTCATGCAAGTAACTGAATTTTAAATGTTTTTCTGTTCCAGGATAGTGACTAGGTGGAAGTTTATAAAACAGAACACACAGATAAGTCTTTCCTGAAGGAGATAAATACAATTAATTCTCTCTAGATTTGTACAAGTTTGTTAGTAGTTTTGGATTAGCAAGAGATTTATTCAAACAGCTTTTTACACACAATACTAATTCAAGGAATAAAGCACTGAAAGGTGACCACATTTCTCAGTTTAAACTTGAGGCCATTGCATTTCAGTGTCCTTCAAACTCTCATCATTAGTGCACAAAACAGAATTACATTTCAAAAGTTAACAATTCAAAAATATGTGCAAGTGATAGTAAAATCTTGTGGGTACAATGTCATTATCTATAATCCATCAAAATTGTTCTAGTTTAGGAATTGTCATTTGCATTTTTTAATAAGAACACTATTCATTGAAAATTTACACTAGAGATGTTAAATATCAGTTAATTGAATAGTCAAGTAACCTCATGAATTCTTATCCGTTAGTCAACTATTGTATAGCCCCTGGAGGCAGGGCCCACAGCAGTGCATGGTGCCTGGCAGGAGCTGGTCCATGAGGGGAGAGTTTAAAAGCCAGCTCTCCTCGTGGATTGGCTGCCTGCCACCCCCCACTGCTGCCTCTGATTAAGAGACAGCAGAACAGGGTGACAGCAGCCAGTCTAGGGGAGGTCTGAGCTCCCCAATCAGTTGAGAGTCAGAACTGAGCCGGGTGCTGCCCAGCTTGTTAAAAAAAAATGTACTGAGGAGAAGGGGGTGCATGTACTATATAGCATTAACCTATAAGCTTCTGCTTATCAGTTAACTGACTACACTATTACATCCCTAAATTATATCACAGATACCAATTGTGTAACCAAGAGATACATCATATGTCTGAAGTCATGTGTTTGAAATGCCATAAACAGCAAAAGGAAGGCGGAAGGATTTCCATTTTCTTGGACAGTATGTATGGACTACATACATTAAAAGTTAAAAATGAAGAATGCTTGACAGTGTTCCCTAGAAGTGAAAATATACAAATAAACACTTACTTCTTGCTGCGCTCTTCATGGCCATTGGCACTGCTCAATTTGTTCTCATCCTAAGCAGGGTTGATAGAAGAACATCGTGAGGACGAAGTGGTAACATTTCAAGTGGTCAAAGGGGAATGGGAATGGGAATAAGAAAATACAAAACAAAAAATTTAATACTAAATTACGTGTTTACAGTTTAATATGGAAAGCTATAAAAATTTAAGTTGGCATGTTTAACCACGTTGCTGTTTACATTTAAGTCATACAATTATAAAACACAAGAATTACAGTTTTAAATATATATTAAATTGTAGATACTTCCTTACATGATTTAGATAGTAAATTATCCTGTAGATTTCAGCACTCAAGTGGTTAAATGTTATGTCTATAAAATGTAAGAGGAAGTTTCAGGTTTAAGCATTTTTCATGTGCTATGATCTCTGATCAGTACCAAGGCTATATCTCTGCCTAAGCCCCAAGTGGCCATGCTAGCAGCCAGCCACTATCGATTTCTTGTGACCGATGCCATTCCTGAGATCTTCGCTCATTTTCGTTGGAGGGTTGTAAGAGCTTGATGCCACCTCTGTCACACATCTCGCCCTGAAGCAAACAGGGATTCACACTGCTTTAGTAATGTCGGCTCCCAAGAAAGTCATCAAAAATCCACCAGTCCAGCCTAAACATTCCCTATTTCCATACCTGTTTACATGGAAAATATCCATGTTAAACTAGGACATAAGACTCTTAGTATTACAAATTATGACTATCACAAGATTTTACATATCTGCTAAGTATCACATAATACTAAATAAACAGCGTTTAAAGCTTACAAATACTCATCCAAAACTGATACCACATGGTTTTACTAAACACTCCTAAATAAACTAACAGTAGCTTTTATACTATTCTATAGTTTAACTACTCCAGTTACATCATGAGTAGTACAACTGCTAAATTATTTCAAGTTTATACACATTTCTTGTGAAGTAAGTGCTAATGCATGCATAATGTTAACTCTTTCACCACCAGTTGGTGAAAAAACAAAAACCAAAACAAAAAAGACAGTATACATTTGCTGCCTGGTAAGACAAGAGACTGAGTACATCACTATGCTAGTCGTTCAGAAGTTTAACAGAACTGTGTCAGAATTGCTAATTCTTAATTGAACAACTAAAACACAAGAGTACAACGGCTACTTTTAGAATGACACCGCAGACTGTGATACTGTCTTTTACTTGCAAAGAATGTATCTATTCAGGGATCCAAGAATTTTGGAAAGTTCTTTCACTCAGCAATTCGTTTCCTTCTGCCCTGTTAAAAGATTAACCATCACCAGTCTTTTATGTTAAAAATAATAGTCATATGCCTCTTGCTCTGAGCAGACTATTTAAAGATTTACGTGCCATGGACTGGTGAAAAGGTTATTCTTGGAACCCTGCTATTTTCCCAAACACTGCATTCACCTTGTTGCTATACCAAACTGGAGCTGGCAATTTTAGGCGAGTAATTTTTTTTTTTTTTTTTTTTTTTTTTTTACCTAGGGGACCACGGTACAGCGATACGTCACTCAATTACTACCTTATGATTGACAGTTCACACTGGAATCAAAGGTGAATTCATGGGAGTAGAGGTGAGATATCGTTAGGCAAGTCTACAAAGAGAGATAGATGGGCATTTATTCATCACGCTGAAGTGAAACTACTGCACAAAATAATTACATTAACAGTTTATATTTATTTGCAAGTTACATGTAATGCATCTCCAATAAGATAATCATGAGGGCTCCAGGGAAGTTAGTTTACAGTTCAGCAGTAGTTTCATGAATAAAGCTAAATTAAGGTAAGTACAAGACCTCACTGGCACATTTTTCTCACCTTCTTGTAAGGCGCCTCAAGCATTGCTTCAATATCAATATCGTCAGCCATTTTTCAGGACACCTGAAAGGAAAATAAAATCTATCAAGACAGAAAAAGAGCCAACCTGTAATAGCTCACAAGCTACTTGCACTTTTGGTGACAAGGCCAACGTTGTGAAGACACCACAATGATTTTTAATAATGCACACTAATAGGCTTGACCAGCTGCTTAACTGACCACCGTCAAATACAGTTAAATATTCCAATCAAGATCGTCAGAGGCCTTTTTGACTGTATCACATTTTGTTATCTGTTAGCAAGCCTATATAAACGACTTTGATCAATCACTTTATTAAATGCTTATGTCACATATTGGGGAAAAAAGATTTAACAGAAAGCAGAGTAACTTGACTGGCTGGACAAACATTGTGTGTATGTGAATACAGATCTTTATTTAAATACAAGGCCATCAACTACATATTTAATGTGTACAAAGCACATTAAGCAAGCCAAAAGATAGTTTCACTTCCCTAAAGAAAATACAGGCTAACCTGACTAGTCAAATGCAGAAATTAACCAAAAGGGGAGAACGGTTCACAATAACCAAACAATAAAAAAAGATGAAGCTATTAAGCTGCCTACCCAGGGTAAGTGCATTTTAAAAATTATTTTATAATTGCAATATGCCTGTTTTCTGTTTCATTTCATTGTTCTTTTGTAATTATTCAGTTTTGTTCACATTTAAATATGAAGCTAACTGCTAAAATTATTTCATTTTTAATTACCTCACTTTTTCAGTCGATGAATTAAAAATAACTAACCTATTTTTGTAATTAGACATATGTATCTAAATGCTAAGCCAACTGCAGCACGTAATGTCTTACTACTGTTCTATTTAGTGTTTTGACCAATTTTTTTAGACCAGCCAAATAACCAACTCTACATACCAAGAAGGACCTTGTTAAAATAATACTGAGAATCATACGGAGAAGATTCAGGAAGGAGTTTGCAGTGGGAATGTAACCTGCACATTGACAGTACAGAATATGACAGAAACCCCAGCTAAATCATGGCTGAGTGGAAAATGAAGTTTCAAGTAAAGAACTCCCTTGCTTCTTTATAACAAAGAATGCCAGAAAGATTCTCTCTGCAACCAAATATGCTTATTATTAGAAACTGAGGTCTTACACCCAACTTAAGCAGATTTCAGACACCACAGTTATCAAAAGCAACAGACTAAGCAACAGAGAAGGATACAAACAACCTCATCTGGATATTTGCAAATGTCCAAGTTACACAGATTCCAAGACCAGAAGTTGTTATAACGTATCACTTCCTGAACAGCAAAGGCTAGATAATCTGTCCATGAGTTTCCTACATCAAGACCAGTAATTGGCAGCTGAAGTAGAGCTTCCCTTTGAAAGGCATCCAATCTTGATTTCAAGTGATGAAGAATCCACTTCATCCTTTGGGAAGGTCTTCAATGACAATTACCCTCACTGTTAAGAAACGTGTGCCTTATTTACAGTTTGAATTGGTCTATTTTTCAGCTTCCAGCCACTGGGTCTTGTTATGCTTTTCTTAGGTTAAGAAGCCCTTTGCATCTAATACCCATGTAAGTGCTTTTAGACTGACCACGCGGTGTCTTGAAATTTGCTCTTCTACAAGCTAAAATCGATTGAATTACATTTGTTAGTGAAAGGCAAATGTTTCAGCCGCTCTTAAGCATCTTGAATTCCCTGAAGCCTCCTCAGATTTTCCAGCATCTTTTTTGAAGTGAAGATATCACAACTGGACACCGTATACAAATTACAGTCTCATCTTATACAGAAGTAGTTACCTCCCCATTCCAATTCTATCTTCTCCTGTTCATATATCGACAAGATTGTATTAAACACTCATGTTGAGTTGGTTATCCACCATGACTCCTTTCACATAAATATCTTCCAGGAGACAGTCCCCCATCCTACAAATATGAACTATATATGTTTTCCTAAATGAATATGGCATTTTGATTATATCCAACTTCCTAAAAGATTCAAATCCCTCTTCGTATGTCCTATCCTTATCACCACTCCGCAAACTTGAGTTTTATCTGCAAAGTTCATCAGCAATGATTTTGTATTTTCAGCCAGAAAACTGATGGAAATTATTCGATTGGGACCCCACTAGATGATTCCCATTGAAATGTAAACAAGGATGATCCAAGTGGATCCAGTGTATTTAGATTTTCTGACAGTTGGCTGACTAGTTTAATTTGTTAAAAATCAGAAAGCAAAGGGTAGGAATAAATGGTCACCTTTCAAACTAGAGAGGTAAAAATAGCAGTGTCTCCAGGGAACGGGACCAGTGCTATTCAACATTCATAAATGTGGGGAAAGGGGCAAGCTGGCAAAATTTGCAGACAATACTAAATTAACCACTAAACTGGATGGTTAAGTCCAAAGCAGACTTCAAAAATATCTCACCAAAATGGATGACTGGGCAATAAAAAATGAGAGATGATATTCAGGAGTGATAAATGCAAAGAAATGCACAATGGAAAACATCCCAGCTATACATACAAAATGATGGGGTCTAAATTAGCTGTTACCACTCAAGAAAGTGATCTTGGAGGAATTGCGGACAGTTCTCTGAAAACATCCGCTCAATATGCAGTCTAAAAAGCGGCAGTCTAAAAAGGTAACAGAATGTTAGGAACCATTAAGGCTAGATAAGACAGAAAATATATATTGCCTATATACAAATTCATGGTACCCCCAAATCTTGACTGCTGAGCATGCAGATCTGGTTGCCTCACCTCGAAAAAATATATACTGGAATTAGAAATGTTCAGAAAAAGGCAACAAAAATGAGTAGGGGTATGGAACAGCTTCCATGAGGAGAGATGGATAAAAAAACCTAGGTCTGGACAGGCCCATCAGTGGCCAGGTGAGACTGGACAATACAAGATGGCTCATTTGAGGATTGCTCTATTCATTCCTAATGAAGCACCGGGCATTGGCCAGTGTTGGAAGACTAAACAGACCATTCAGACCTGAAGAGCTGTCTCAGTTCAAAAACTTACCTCTGGCCAAAAATGAGGGGTTGGGCCCATAAAAAAATATCACCTAACCCATCTCATATGTTTGATAACCTGGGACCAACATAGCTACAGCAACACAGCATACAATACCAACTTAAATATTACAGAAAATATAAACAGCTACCTTTAACCAAATTTATGATCTCATAAAAAGCGTTTGCCAATACCTATTTTCCACAAAGCCATGTTGAATGGCATCTATTAATTTAATACTGGGATAAGAGTATTAAAGACTCAACCTTCCCATTCTCTTTGACTAAATGTTACAGAAACTCACGACCCTACATGAAGACGTTGGTTATGCCCATACACGTGTTTTGTTAGTCTATAAGGTGCTACTAGACTATTCGGGGTTTTGTTTTAAAGTTTTTCCAGTTACAGACTAACTGGAAGACGAACAGACACACTAAGGTATCATCTCTGATATTTATTTGTAGAAAAAGCAGAAAAAAATCTAAAACCTTTTCAGGGCACAGCATCACGACGCTGCAATGATTGCAAACCCCATTGATGCAGTTAGTATAATCTTTAAGTGCAGCCCTGAGACGCCTTACAGCCACACAGCAAGACACAGTAACGGGAGCTTCCGTGGGCCGAACCCACGTCTCCCCTGGCGCTCACGTGAAGACGCGGGCCTGGCCCGTGCAGGCTCGTGACACGATCTCGGGTGTCTCAGTAACGTGCTTTAAGGCGCCATAGGACTACGGGCTGTTTTCAACAGCGCTGCCCGCCGAGACTCGCCCGGCCCGGCCACCCCGCTGCGCCGAGCTGCCGGAGAACCGCTCGCGCCGCGGGGAGCCCGGGCACAGCGAGGCGGGCGCGGGGCGCTGCTCGGGGAGGGCCGACCCCGCCTCACGCTGCAGAGGGCCCGCGCCGCCGGCCTCGCCCCCCCCCCCCCCCCGGGGCCTGCTCCCGCGTCCAGGCCGCTCTGCCGCCGGGAGGCGAGCCCGCGGCGCGGCTCCGGCGGGCCGAGGCCCAGCGACGTGTCCAGGCGGGCCCGGCGCCGCGCCCCACGCGGAGGAGCGGCCCTAGCGGGTCCGCGGCCGGGGGCGAGCCGCTGCGGTTACCTGCTGCTGCGGGCTGCGCCTCTCGGGTGCCCGGCTCTGGCGGCGGCGCGAAGGCGGGGCGCGGATGCGGACGAGCGCGCGGCTCAGGCCCAGCTCTGGCGATGGCGGCTCCCTGAAATGGCGCCCGCCGCGTCTAGCTGCTTGGGGCTCCGCACACTCCCACACGGGGCCGCCCAGAGCCAGCGGCACGGGCTCTCGCGAGACTGAGACAAAACAAACAAGGCGGAGCGCGTCTTCGCCATGCGACTCTCGCGAGACGCCACACCCGGAAGTAGACTTGATTATTCGCGAGAAGACGGAACAGACCCCGCCAAAGCGCGCTCCTGTCCCGTTGGCTCAAAGTCTCGCGGGATTCCGGGCAACAGCCACCGCAGTGGGAAGGTCAAAGGTTAAATTTGGGACATTTCAATTAAAGTGAATTTTCTCCTCGCCCTTGTGACCGCTGAGCCGGGGGCCTGCCCCCCCCCCCTGCGTGTCCCAGCCGCGCTGCGAGGGGTGGGCCTGGCTGGGCCCCTCGCCGCCCTCCGGCCTCCCGGCTTGTGCCTTTCCCTGCCCCCGCGGCCTCGCCAGGGGCTCGCCCTGTTCGCCTCCTTGTCATCTCAGACCCGGCCAGCGCCCCGTCAACGAGCTACAGCGGGGTACCCCCCCCCCCCAGGCGCTGGGACACACCCGTGGTCTCCTAGACAACCACCTAACCTCAGGGTGAGTCTTACCAAGGACCACAGGACACACCTCGCTAATACCAACCCTGGCACCTTCGCTTGTAACAAACCCAGCTGTGTCCACATGTTCACTCTGCTCATACCATTATTGGACCTAACCAAGTGAGTAATAAGATCAAGAACACATATTCCTGCGCATCCAGAAATATAATCTATGCTATCATGTGCCAAAAGTGTCCGTCTGCTTTGTACATTGGACAAACATCTCAGACACTTCGCCAAAGAATCAATCCACAAAAAACAGACATCAGACCGTTTTACAAAGAAAAAACAGTTTCTTGCCATTTCAACCAGCCTGGGTATTGTCTCAAGAGACCTTACTACCTTCATCCTGCACACAAGACTTCAAAGAGAAGCCTCTGAACTGTCATTCATGCTTAAATTTGACACTTTACGAATGGGCCTTAACAAATATGCTAATTATCTCACCCATTACAAAGATAGTTTCCCCAATTATCACCTCTAATATCATTACCTCAAAGACATTAACCCCCCCCCATCCCCTCTCTGTTCTAAAATCTGATTTGTCTATTTTATATGTGTTCACTTTTTGTTTAATTGTATCCCTTTTGTATATATGGACATGGTCATGCCAATTTTCTTCCACAATTTGATCTGAGGAAGTGCATCTGGCCCACGAAAGCTCATCACCTAATAAACCATCTTGTTAATCTTTAAATTGATGCGTATTCCTTTCTTTTGGTTCAAACCCCTGAGAGGTTCTTGTAGAATGGAATGAGATGGTGCCTAACTCTCGTGGGAGAAACAAGACTGGCCTGCCTAGAAATCATCAGGCAAACAGTATTTTCATATGTGTTCTGTTCATATGTGTTCATTTTTTTAATTGTATCCTTTGGTATATATGGTTGTGACAATTTTCTTCCACTATTTGATCTGAGGAAGTGGGTTTGGCCCACGAAAGCTCATCACCTAATAAACCATCTTGTTAGTCTTTAAAGTGATACATAGTCCTGTTTTTTGTTCCACTTACACCAGACTAACACGGCTACAGTTCTATCAGTATTTACTTTAAGTTCACTGAAATCCCAGAGGATTGGAAAGCTGAATGGGCCAATTGGCAGAGGGCCCCAGTGACTGCCTGTGAAAGCTAACCACACATAGTTTCTGCCTCTTTTCTGAATTTAATGGCAGAATGAAAGTAAGGTCTTTTGGACTTGAAAGCCTACATCCAATCAGCTTACCATGCATATTCTGCAAATGCATGTTTGAATACTCACTGCTCTGTGTGTTGCTTAGTGCAAGTGCTTTTTTCTGTTTGCAGAATATTGAAGGTTTTTTGGTTACAAAAGTATGTACTCTGAATGCAAACCAAAGTATTGGAAAATACATGCATTTGGGAATACTTCTTGGCAGCTTTTTTCTATTTTCTTTCTGTAGATTTTTGGCTAATACTGCTAGTTCATGCTCTGAAAATTAATTGGCTACTTTAAAACAGAATTTCTTTGTTCCTTGTCCATTCACAGTTAGCTGTCATTTTGAAAGCGGCAATGGTCCTGGAGAAAGCAAAATGAAGGCAAAGCATGCATTAATTTACAACATACCTCAGTCCCTGTCAGATTCCTCAGTTGTCATTCACTCTCCAAGCTCAGATGAGCCTCTCAAACAGCCTGACATTTTCCATGTCCCTCAACTTTGTCTGTAGGTCCCAGGTACCTTCCTCCAGAGTTCACAAGTCTGAGAAGTGTCACTGGCCAGTTGGTGAGGGGATCCCTGCTCTGTTTGACATTACACTGCTCATGAAAGCAGCTCTTAGAGGAACCACCAGATTTTTTGTTGCCCTTCTCTTTTGTCTTCTGCTAAATTTGCCGCAATTCCTTCTCTTTGCCTGTGTTTGGCCCTGATCCGGGCTGTATCCAAACTTCCGGATCTCCTTAGCAATATCCGTGTACCCAGTTTTTTTTTCTGCAGGAATTCCACAGTTGTACCTGCACTGATCACCTTCCTTCCCCCCACCTCAAAGCCAAGGAAATCCAGGGTCTCTCAGCTGGAACTGTGCTTGTACAGATATGCTTCTTGAGGAGATAGGTGTTTTCAGGATATGCTGGGGACTTTAAGTAAGAGGTGGACTTCCAGCTGTGAGACTTCTGAGCTGCAGAGTTCAAAAATTTAACCAGAGGTCTCAGCTGCAATGACAGTTGCATCCTTACTGGCCTTACAATTTATGAAAAGTGTTTCTTGTGCACTACACATTTTCTTTCTAGATACTTAATCTGCCATTACTCAGAGTGGTTCCTGCATCAAGCCCATGGCTTGTGCTCGAAGTTGAGCATCTCATTTAGAAAGGCATCCAATCTGGATTTAAAGATTGCAGGGGACAAAGAATCCACTGCATCCTTAGTAAGTTATTCCAGTGGGCAATTACCTTCACTTTTAAAAGTACACTGTATTTCTAGACTGCATTTGTCTGTCAGCACATTAGCAATCACATCATATTCTGGAATTATACTGCTTCTTTTCCAATGCAAAACATGAATTATTGAAGATGTCTGCCTTTCCTGCATCATTAATAATTTCACCATCTCCATGTACTTTTTTGTTTATTTTAATTTAGTCATTTACTTTGATTTTACCATCTCAATCTACTAATGGGCCTATGCCATTGCTAGGAATATTTTCGTTTCTAATATACTTTAAAAACTCCTTTGGATTGTATTTAGAATCATAGAATACTAGACCTGGAAGGGACCTCAGGAGGTCATCAGGTATAGTCCTCTGCCCTCACAGCAGGACCAAGCACTGTCTAGATCAGGGGTGGGCAAAAGGGCCTCCACAGGCCAGATCCAGCCCACCAAGCGGGTGGATCTGGCCTGCGGAGGTCTTGCTGCTCCCCCGCTCCTAGGCCAACTAGGAGCCTCCTCCCGCCCGGCCAGGAGGACATGGAGATTTGAAGCGCCTCATGCTGCTCGCAGGGTGAGGAGAAGGCTTTTCACGCTCCGCCACCCCGAGGCCAATCAGGGCTTTCAAAGTGCCATGTGCTCCCCTGCCCTGGGAGTGGGGGAGCATGCCAAGCCTTTTCCAGGGCATGGGTGCCTAATGGGAAAGGGGGGCAAAGGGGCTCCCCCACCCTCAGACTAATCATGGTCTGGGGGTGGGGCAGCCCTGCCCCTTCTTGTTCAGGCCCTGCCCCTTCCAGGGTGTCCCAGGACTACTTCAAAATTTTTGAAGTGGCCCCTGGGCAAAAATTATTGCCCACCCTTGAACTAGATCCGTGGTCACCAACGGGTCGCTCACGAGCTACTGGTCGATCTCAAGGCCTCGACCAGTTGCTCGCGAGGCGTCCTGTCAGCTCCGCCCCCATTTCCCTCCCACCCCCCAGAAGCCCCACTACTTACCTCGAGAGAAGACGGAGATAGTGTCGGCTTCTGGCGCTCAAGGGTTTGGCCCCGGGGCTTCCCAGCGCGGGGAAGGGGTTGGCGCCGGGACAAGGGCCCGCGGGGCTTCCCTGCGCGGGTGGAGGGGTCGGTCCCCTGGGCAAGGCGCGCGCGCAGGGCTTCCCGGGGGGGGGGGAATGCTGGGAGGAGGGAGATGCAGGGGACTCTCTGCCTCCACTTGCATTCCACTCTCCTGTCCTCACTCCCCTGTCCTCAACTACAGAATGCTGTCCCCATTCCTGTCCCCACTCCTTGAACTCTGTCCCCAGCTACAGAACTGTCCCCACTCCCCTGTCCCCAAATACAGAATGCTGTCCCCACTCCCTGAATTCTGTCCCCATTCGCGTCCCCACTCCCCGAATTCTGTCCCCATTCGCATCCCCACTCCCCGAATTCTGTCCCTATTCCCGTCCCCACTCCCCGAATTCTGTCCCCACTCCTGTCCCCACTGGCACTCTGTCCCCTGCTGCAGAATCCTGTCCTCTGCCCTCCCAGCACTCTGTTCCCTCTCCCCTGCCCCCAGCCACAGTATTCTGTCCCCACAAAATGTATAATTATAAATGCTTCATTTTAGATTTAAATAGCATGAATAAAAAACAGACCATTTATTTCATAACTATAAACGCGTGATTTTAATTTTATATATCGCATAATTTAAAAATAAACTGTTTATCAGAGTGTGTAAGTAAGGGCTGGGGATAGCAAGTGACGGACAGGAGGAGAATAGAGAGGGCGGGGCTTCAATGAAGAGGTGGGGCTTCAAGGAAGGCGAGGGGCTTCAAGGAAGGGGCAGGGCAGTAGATCTTCACCTGTTCTGAGATTTAAAAAGTGATCTTGGGTGTAAAAAGGTTGGAGACCACTGATCTAGATCATCCCTGACAGATGCCTATATAACCTGCTCTTAAATATCTCCAGTGATGGAGATTCCACAGTCTCCCTTGGCAGTTTATTCCAGTGTTTGACCACCCTGACCGTTAGGAAGTTTTTCCTGATGTCCAACCTAAACGTCCCTTGCTGCAATTTAATCCCATTGCTTCTTGTCCTATCATCAGAAGTTAAGGAGAAACATTTTTCTCTCTCCTCCCTGTAACACACTTTTAGGTACAGGCAGTCCCCGACTTACGCGGATCTTACTTACGTCGGATCCTCAGATACGAACGGGGCTGCCCCAGAGTACACGGACTGCGGGACCTGGAGGTCCTGCCGCCCGTGTACTCTGGGGCTTTCTCTGCGTCTCCCTGGTCTGCAGACCAGGAAGACGCAGAGCAAAGCTGCGGAGGGGCTCGGGTAGCCCAGGGGCGCCTGGGCTGCCCGAGTCCCCCCCTCGCCTCCCCCGCGGCTTTGCAAAGCCGTGGGGAAGCCGGCAGCGGAGCAGTCCAGGCGTGCCTGGGCTGCCTCGCTGCCCGAGCCCCCCCGCAGCTTTGCAAAGCCGCGGGGAAGCCGGCAACGGAGCAGTCCAGGCGTGCCTGGGCTGCCTCACTGCCCGAGCCCCTCCGCGGCTTTGCAAAGCTACGGGGGGGGCTCGGGCAGCGAGGCAGCCCAGGCGCGCCTGGACTGCTCCGCTGCCGGCTTCCCCGAGGCTTTGCAAAGCCGCAGGGGAAGCCGGCAGCGGGACAGCCCAGACGTCCCGCGGCTGTCCCGCTGCCGGCATCCTCGTCTCCCTGGTCTGCTGGTCTCCAGACCAGGGAGACTGGGAGCAAAGCCGCGGAGGACCCAGGCGGCGGTACCGCGGTGCGTTTCGGTCCGCCGCCCGTGTCTTCCTGGTCTGCTGGGGTGAGGGGGGGCGCAGCTAGTACGCCCCCCCCCCAGCAGACTAGGCTTTTCTCCGGACGCCTGTGGCAGAGCAGCTGGGGTGCTGCCGGTTGGTCCCGCAGTGCCGCTCTGGGCGCTACTGGTCCAATCCAGCAGCACCCCAGCTGCTCTGGTCCTGATTCAGCCGCTGCTGGTCAGTTTCAGCAGCGGCTGAATCAGGACGCCTGGGGCAGAGCAGATGGGGTGCTGCTGGGTTGGTCCAGTAGTGCCGAGGAGCGGCGCTACTGGAGCAACCTAGCAGCACCCCAGCTGCTCTGCCCCAGGCGTCCTGATTTAGCCGCTGCTGAAACTGACCTGCGCTGACTACAGGAAGCCCGAGGCAGAGTTGCTCTGCCCCGGGCTTCCTGGAATCAGCTGCTGATCAGTTTCAGCAGCAGCTGACTTGGGGACGCCTGGGGTTCTTAAGTTGATTCTGTATGTAAGTCAGAACTGGCGGTCAGTTTCAGCAGCGGCTGAATCTGGACGCCAGTTCCGACTTACATACAGATTCAACTTAAGAACAAACCTACAGTCCCTATCTTGTACGTAACCCGGGGACTGCCTGTACTTGAAAACTGCTATCCTGTCTCCCCTCAGTTTTCTCTTTTCTAAACTGAACAAGTCCAATTCTTTCAATCTTCCCTCAGGATTCATGTTCTCTAGACCTTTAATCATTTTTGTTGCTCTTCTCTGGACTTTCTCCAGTTTCTCCACATCTTTCCTGAAATATGGTGCCCAGAATGGGACACAATACTCCAATTGAGGCCTAATCAGCTCACAGTAGAATTAGGGTTGCTAGGTGTCCAGTATTGGACTGGACAGCCTGGTATTTGCGGCATGTGTCTGGTAAAAAAAAAAAAACAGAAAATATCGCACACGTGAAATGTCCTGTATTTTCTGTTTTTCTCGGCCGGAAGTCCATTTGGGACATTCATCCTCCTGCGTGTGGCGGAGGGAAGTGTGGGAGTGTGTGCGAATTTAAAGGGGCTGTGACTCTCTCTTTGCATGTGTGTGTGTGTGTGTGTGTTTTGTTTGTTTGTTTGTTTGTTTGTTTGTTTGTTGTTTTGCTCAGTGAATTATTTTCCCACTGTGTTTGGTATTTTTTGTGAAACTATCTGGCAACCCTAAGTAGAGTGGAATAATGACTTCTCATGCTTTTCTCACAACATTCCTGTTAATGTTAGCTTCTGATCCATAGATTTTTCCCTGATATCTTTAGTTTCCCTTATCATGGAAAACAAAGTTACCGCATGGAACAGAGACCAGCAGTTCCTGGACCTCCTGGGAAACAAGGGCCTAATCATTGGCTAGGCTGCAGTTCCATGCTGTGAACTACCAAGCACTGATGGATAAATACAATGTCTCCAACTATATGAAACAAAAAACAGGACTATATAGCACTTAAAAAACTAAAAAGACGGTTTATTAGTTGATGAGCTTTCGTGGGCCAGATGCACTTCCTCAGATCAAATTGTGGAAGAAAATTGGCATGACCACATATACCAAAGGGATACAATACAAAAAAGTGAACACACATGAAAAGAACAAATACATTTTCAGAACAGAGGGGGAATGAGGGGGGGGAGGTAAATGTCTGTGAGCTAATGATATTAGAGGTGATAATTGGGGAAGCTATTTTTGTAACCGGTAAGATAATTAGCATCTTTGTTTATACCTCGATGTAAAGTGTCAAATTTAAGCATGAATGACAGTTCAGAGGATTCTCTTTCAAGTCTGGTGTTAAAATGTCTTTGAAGCAGGATGCAGGTAATCAAGTCATTGAGACAATGTCCTTTCTGGTTGAAATGGCAAGAAACTGTTTTTTCTTTGTGATCCTGTCTAATATCTGTTTTGTGTGCACTGATTCTTTGGCCAAGTGTCTGAGACGTTTGTCCAATGTACATAGCAGATGGATACTGTTGGCACATGATAGCATAAATTATATTTCTGGATGAGCAGGAATATGTGTTCTTGATCTTATAACTGAATTGGTTAGGTCCAATAATGGTATCAGCAGAGTGAATATGTGGACAAAGCTGGCAACGCGGTTTGTTGCAAGGGAAAGTTCCAGGGTTGGTATTAGTGTGGTATGTCCTGTGGTTGTTGGTATGAATCACCCTGAGGTTAGGTGGTTGTCTATAGGAGACTATGTGTCTGTCTTCCAGAACCTCTCAGAGTTTAGTATCCTGTTCCATTATACTAGTTTATTGTAGTTTATTGATAACGTGTTTGATGGGTTTAAGTTGGGTGATGACAAGTGGTGTTCTATTGTTGGTTTTCTTGGGTCTGTCTTGAAGTAGATGGTTTCTGGGTATTCGTCTGGCTCTTTCAATTTGCTTTTTTATTTCTCCAGGTGGGTAATTGAGGTTTATAAATGCTTGTTAGAGATCCTGAAGTTTCTGGTTTCTGTTAGTTGGATTAGAGCAGATGCGGTTGTATCGAAGGGCTTGGCTATAGACGATGGATCGTATGTTGTGTTCTGGATGGGAGCTGGAGGCATGTAGGTAACTGTATGAGTCAGTGGGTTTTCTGTAGAGAGTGGTGTCTAATTTACCATTGGTGATTTCTACTGTGGTATCCAGGAAATGGATCTTGTTGCATAAAAAAGCCTCCACCTGAGCTCACTAGATTTATATACATGGCTTTTCTAAAGCTACACCAAACTGCAAGGTCTAAGGTTTTAAACTGCAACTTATTATGATCCTTGTCAATCTTTGCAATCTGTGTAACTCTCAAACTTATTGTAAACTGCAACGTTGTAATCTTTGTGACATGCAGCCACCTTGCTTGTAACTTTCCCTAAGCTACATTCTCCCCTGAGTGAATGGAGAGAGAGTGTGAGTGTGAGTGTGTTTGAAGAAGGCTTGGAACAATGGATCACATGGCAATGTGTCATCACAGTATGGGCATGCTCCCTGCTGGATAAAGGGAAGTCTGGGCATGCTTCCTGATGATAAGGTCAATGAGTCATAGGAGCCATTCAGACACTATATAAAGAGAAGGAGCACATGTGAGACACTCTCTTTTTCCTTCCACTGATCCTGAGAAGCTCCCCTCCAGTGTCTTTCCTCCTGACCAGCTTCCCCAGCCATGATGAGCAGACAGACCCTCCAGGATCCACATGCCTTGGCTCCTTCTGCAACCCATATGTCTTGTTAAAATCACTTCAGGTTGTTAACATCTCTGTGTGTTAGTCGGTGTGGATGTTTGTCTTGAGATGAGAATCTCTAGTTTAGAGATGTCATTCTTGATGTTTTTCTGTTTCTTGTATAAGATACTTATCAGGTGGTTCCTTAATTTCTTGGATAGCGTGAAGCAGAGTCTCTCACTGTAGTCAGTGTAAATGTAGTCTAATAGTTCCTGTCTCCTGGGCCCTCTTAAAGCTGCAGGCACCCTAGACAAGCCTTGTGGCAGGAAACCAGCCGTGGAGAAGCACCTCACTGTGTGGCTCTCCCTGCCACAGGCCTCTAGAGTGATGGCACAGCCTCAAGCCCCCCAAGACTCCCCTGGCCCTTGCAGGGAGCAGCCCCAGGGATCCCAGGACCCACCCAGGGGAAACAAGAGGCAGGCACCCTCCTGGTCCAGCCCAGAGATCCTGTCCCTCCTCAAGTTGCAGGGCAAGGTGAAGACCTTGCAGGATCTCCGGGCCAAGCACCGCAATACGGACATTTATGGCCAGATGGACGAGTCCCTGGCAGAGCACAGACACCCACCCTGGGCCTTGGAACAGGTCCAGAGTAACGTCAAAGAGCTCCGCCAGGGATATGTCCGGGCCACAGAGCGCAGCTGCACCAGATCCTGGGGGCTGGTGAAACGTCGTCCCTACCCGTCCTGGTGGACTCCAGCCTACAGACTCCGGCATTGCCCGACCAGGAGGAAGAGGCGGACACAGTGACCCTCTCCCTTAAGCCGGTGCCATTGAGCCAGGACGTCTCCCAGGCCTTCTTGGATGCCTGGGAGGGATCTTCAGGTGAGTGCTCTCACTTTGTCACACACACAGGGCAGGGCAGGCGGGTGCTCAGGGGGCAGAGGATGGGTTTCATTGGGATGCTCGGGCTGGACATTGTGCTGTGGTTCATGCACGTGCAACCATGTGCAGCGTTACTGTGAGGCACATGGACGCAGCAGGCAGCCCCTGAGCATGCCTGGGATTCTGCTGCCAGGCACAGAGGAGGCCAGACACATCCTGCCACGGGGGGAGGGGCAGGGGCACCACGGCTGGAAGCAGGCTAGCCACAAGGGCGCAGGCGTGACCCCACACAGACTGAGTGCCACACACAGCACACGGGCATGCCTGCACATGCGAGACAGGAGCCGCTCCTGTAGACAGCACTGCGAGCCGCAGCTGTGAGTGCGGACCCCAGGGAGGCCCAGGCTGCTCCTGGCTCCTCTCCGCCCATGAGGGGATCCCACTGTGGCCAGCACTTCTCTTGGCTGCGTGTCCATGGGCGGTCGGGGGTGGGAAGCAGTCAGCATAGTCCTCTGGGCACATTGGGGCCCCTGTGAGGCATGGCCCACTGTGCAGGCACACATGACCTTGCTCCCAGGATATCCCTCTCATCTGGCCTGAGGATTGTTGGTTGCTGCTCACAGAGGAGGGCATGGCCTCAGGGACAGGGTCTGCAGGGATGATTGACTGTCTCTCCCTCTGTGTGTTTTCCACAGGCGGACCAGCAAGGACTGAGGGGCGATCCACACCACCCGCCAGAGCCCGGGGGTCTCGAAGGCCCACCAGGGTCCACGAAGACCTGATGCACCAGCACATCAATGTCCTTCATGACATGCAGCAGACCCTGGCGCACAAGATCTGCAAGGACTTGGAGTGGTGGAAGTATGCATGGGACCAGCTGATGCAGCAGTGTGACAACATGTGTGTCATCATGTCACGCATGATGGCACACCCGCCTGATGCTGCTGCTGCTCCTGGCTTCCACTCTCCTGCTCAAGGTAGTTAAGACCAAAGCAGACTGTGAAGAGCTTCAAAAAGATCTCACCAAACTAAGTGACTGGGCAACAAAATGGTAAATGAAATTGAATGCTGATAAATGTAAAGATGCACATTGGAAAAAATAATCCCAACTACAGGCAGTCCCCAGGTTACATACAAGATAGGGACTGTAGGTTTGTTCTTAAGTTGAATTTGTATGTAAGTTGGAACTGGTACATATTGTAGGGGAAACTCTAGCCAAACATTTCTCCAGAGCTCAGTTTTATTCTCCCACACCTCACTTCCCTCAGTCCTTTATTCTCAAACTGAGGTGTCTGCTGAGAAAAGCAGCTCTGCATCTCCCTGGTCTGCTGTGGGGGGGCTAGCTTCACGTCTCCCTGGTCTGCTGGGGGGAAGCAGCTAGTGCGGGGTTGCCTCACCCCATTTGTAAGTAGGGATCCGATGTAAGTCGGATCCATGTAACCCGGGGACTGCCTGTATATATACAATATGATGGAGAGTAATTTGGCTACAGCTACTCAAGAGAGATCTTGGCGTCAGCTGTGGATAGTTAGCTGAAAACATCCACTCAATGTGCAGCGGCAGTCAAAAAAGCAAATAGAATGTTAGGAGTCATTAAAAAAGGGATAGAGAATAAGACAGAAAATATCTTATTGCCTCTACATAAAACATGGGACTCCCACATATTGAATATTGAGTACAGATGTGGTCGCCTCATCTCAAAAAAGACATATTGGCACTGGAAAAGGTTCAGAAAAGAGCAACAAAAATGATTAGGGATTTGGAACAGGTGCCATATGAAGAGAGATTAAAAAGACTTAGTCATTTCAATTTAGAAAAGAGGAGACTAAGGGGGGATATGATAGAGGTCTATGAAATCATGACTGCTATGGAAAAAGTGAACAAGGAAAAGTTATTTATTTATTACCACAATGTAAGAATTAAGGGTCACCAAATGAAATTAATAGGCAGCAGGTTTAAAAGAAAAGGACATTTTTCTTCACTCAGTACACAGTCAACCTGTGGAACTCCTTGCCAGAGGATGTGATGAAGGTTAGGACTTTAACAGGGTCCAAAAAAGAGCTAGATAAATTAATGGAGGGCAGGGCAGGTCCATAAATGGCTATTAGCCAGGATGGGTAGCAATGGTATCCCTAGCCTCTGTTTCTCAGGAAATGGGTGATAGGGGAGGAATCACGTGAGGATTACCTGTTGTGATCCCTCTCTCTGGGGTATCTGGTATTGGTCACTGTCAGCAGACAGGACACTGGGCTAGATGGACCTTTGGTCAGACCCAGTATGGTCATTCTGATTACTGCATTTTGCTCCCTCTAGCCTTTAACTTAGATGACACAAAGAGAGCAGGCAAGGTATCTAAATATAATTCAGATTTCAGCACTGTATCCCCATGAGCTTTTCTGGCCCCTTGGCAACACCCTTGCTAGCGACCCCAGTTAACTCTTCAGTCACCACGTGCTGGCTAGCACTTCTATAATAGAATCATAGAACCATAGAGCTGGAAAAGACCTCAGAAGGTCATCATGTCCAGCCCCCTGCTCTAGGCAGGACCAATTCCAACTAAATCAACCCAGCCAGGTCTTTGTCAAGCCGAGACTTAAACACCTCTAGGGATGGAGACTCCACTATTTCCCTAGGTAACCCATTCCAGTGCTTCACCACCCTCCTAGGGAAATAGTTTTTCCTAATATCCAACCTGGACCTCTCCCACCACAACTTGAGACCATTGCTCCTTGTTCTACCATCTGTCACTACTGAGAACAGCCTCTCTCCATCCTCTCTGGAACCTCCCTTCAGGAAGTTGAAGGCTGCTAACAAATCCCACCTCACTCTTCATTTCTGCAGACTAAACAGACCCAACTCCCTCAGCCGCTCCTCGTAGGTCATGTGCTCCAGCCCCTTAATCATTTTGGTTGCCCTCCACTGGACCCTCTCCAATGCGTCCACATCCTTTTTGTAGTGGGGGGCCCAGAACTGGACACAATACTCCAGATGTGGCCTTGCCAGATCCGAATAAAGGGGAATAATCACATCTCTGGATCTGCTGGCAATGCTCATCTTAATGCAACCTAATATGCCATTAGCCTTCTTGGCTACAAGGGCACACTGTTGACTCATATCCAGCTTCTCATCCACTGTAACCCCCAGGTCTCTTTCTGCAGAACTACTACTTAAGTGGTTGGTCCCTACCTTAGCTTGTAACAATGCTTGGTATTCTTCCATCCCAAGTGCAGGACTCTGCACTTGTCCTTGTTGAACCTCATCAGATTTCTTGTGGCCCAATCCTCCAATTTGTCTAAGTCACTCTGGACCCTATCTCTGCCCTCAAGCGTGTCTACCTCTCCCCCTAGCTTAGTGTCATCCGCAAACTTGCTGAGGGTGCAATCCATCTCCTCATTCCGGTCATTAATAAAGATATTGAACAAAACCGGTCCTAGAACCAAACCTTGGGGCACGCCGCTAGAGTCCGACCGCCATCCTGATATCGAGCCATTGATCGCTACCCGCTGGGCCCAGCCTTCTAGCCAGATTTCTATCCACCTTACCGTCCATTTATCCAATCTACAATCCCTTAACTTGCTGGCAAGAATATTGTGGGAGACTGTATCAAAAGCCTTGCTAAAGTTAAGGTATATCACATCCACTGACTTTCCCACGTCCACAGAGCCAGTTACCTCATCATAGAAGGTAATCAGATTGGTCAGGCACGACTTTCCCTGTGTGAATCCATGCTGACTATTCCTGATCACTTTCCTCTCTTCCAAGTGCTTCAAAATGGATTCCTTAAGGATCCCTTCCATGATTTTTCCAGGAACCGAGGTAAGACTGACCAGCCTATAGTTCCCTGGATCGTCCTTCTTCCCTTTTTTGAAGATGGGCACTACATTTGCCTTTTTCCAGTCATCCGGGGTTTCTCCCAATCTCCACGACTTTTCAAAGATAATAGTCAAAGGCTCCTCAATGACATTTGCCAACTCCCTCAGTACCCTCGGATGCATTAAGTCCGGACCCATGGATTTGTGTACGTTTAGCTTTTCTAAATAGTTCCTAACCTGTTCTTTACCCACCAAGGGCTGTCCATCTTCATCCCATCTTGCGTCACTTAGCGCATTAGTCCGGGAGCCGACCTTGTCCGTGAATACAGAGGCAAAGAAAGCATTGAGTACTTCAGCTTTCCCCACATCATCTGTCACTAGGTTACCTCCTTCATCCAGTAGGGGGCCGCACACCCTCTCTGATCACCTTCTTCTTGTTAACATGCCTGTAGAAACCTTTCTTGTTATCCTTCACATTCTTAGCCATTTGCGCCTTCCTGATAACTCCCCCCCTCTCCCCGCCCCCCCCCCCCCCCGCCGGCATTCTCAAGCTATACATTTAAACTCCTCCCTGGTCATTTGTCCAAGTTTCCACTTTTTGTGCTTAACTTTACCAAGGATTTCCCCTGTAAGCCAATCCGGTCTCCTAACAACACACACTTCCCTCAAGAGTCCTGTCTCTGCTTCTCCTTTACCTGGAGAACTTGCTTGAAGTTAGGAGAAAAGGAAAACAAAAACAAAAACAAACAAACAACAAAAACCCACACACCAACCCTCACTCACAAACACAAACTCAACACACAATAAGAAAGCCCCAATAACAACACACGCTTCCCTCAAGAGTCCTGTATCTGCTTCTCCTTTACCTGGAGAACTCCCTCTCTAAACTCTCTTTTAGCACTCACCTGTTTGCAAGCTCCTTGGTTGCTTGCCCACTGCCTTATAAAGACCTGGAGTGCCTGAAAGTCCCTCCCCCTACCAAGGGTGTGAGAAAGGACGAGAGACAGGGTGGGGAAGGAAGTACAAGTCTGGACTGACTGACTTTAGCTGCTTACTGCAGGGGCCTTTGCGTGTGCCTGGGTTCAAGTAAAGCTACTAGCCCGGGAGACATGGGCTGGAGGACCAGTAAAGTCTGCAGATGGGCTAATGACCTAACGTTAAACTACAAACATCTCTGACTCCAGCAAATGACCATCCAGGGCAGTGTTTCCCAATTTTGTTTGGCCACGGAACCCTTTTAAACTCAAAAGAATTTTGTGGAACCCCTAACAGCAGTCTCATATATGGAGCTGAAAAAGTAGACCACAAATAAGTAAGGATAATAATAAACAAATGTTAAACAAGGTCATGAGATCAACACAAATGAAAACTGGTTTCAATAAAATTCATAAATGCTTAATATTTATTATTAGTATTTTAACAACAACATGTTATTGTAATGGAATTTTCTCGCGGAACCCTTATTTTCACTTCGCGGAACCCCAGGGTTCCCCGGAACACCATTTGGGAAACACTGGCCCAGGGTGTTAAATTGGCTAATGTGTTTAGGCCATGCTGCTGTAGCCTACAGATAGGTATGGTAATAGTGCAGAGCACCTGCAAGCCCTAGGCCTGTCTAACAAGAGCTTAGCTAACCAAGGCCAAGGCCTGGAAAGCCTCTGCCTAAGCAGGGAGCCAGGAGTGACCCTTGATCACAAGGACACTCTCTAAATGACTTAGCCACCTGCATTCTGCTACAAAGACCTTTTACATCTGCACTTGAAAGGGAATCCTCTGAACTGTCATTCATGTTAAAATTCGACACTTGCCAACAAGGACTTAACAAGAATTTGAACTATCTCACCCATTACCAAGACAGTTTCCCCAATTATCACCTGTAATACCATTAACTCACAAACATCCCACTCTCCCTACCTTTAATATCATCAATTCACAGACACTACCTTCCTTCCTCCCCCCGCATCCCCCTTCTGTTCTGCAATGTGATTTGTCCTTTTCATGTGTGTTCATTTTTTTAATTGTATCCTTTGGTATATATGGTTGTGACTATTTTCTTCCACTATTTGATCTGAGGAAGTGGGTCTGGCCCACGAAAGCTCATCACCTAATAAACCATCTTGTTAGTCTTTAAAGTGCTACATTGTCCTGCATTTTCCTTGATCACAAGACAGTGTTGGAACAATCACCTGTGACTAAACTACTGACAGGTAATCACAAGATGGCAGCTGACAGCTGCTTTATGTATTTTAAGTGTAAGCAGGGGCTGAACTGCTGCTTGCTGAAAGGAGGGGTGGGTGTGCCCACTACAGTTGTTTAGCTCTGCAAGGTAATTAACTGTTAACTGTTGACATGTAAGTACTGCTCAGGAGAGAATCTGAGGTGTGTCTATGTAAATCCCATTCAGCCAGGGCTGATGGAGGATCAGTGTTGGAATGGAATGTGGAGAATTGTATATAATTTGGGACTGTTGTGGGGGTCACTAATCATGCTACCCCTAAATGTGGGAACTGTAAAACATGCCACCAGTGCTTGCAGGAGAGACACCACCATCATGGTAAGAGGTCTCAGAAGATCAAGTCTCCCCCCTTCCAGAGTTGCGTGAACAGAGCTGGGGGAAAGGGTCAAAGGACTTGAGTCAGCCTGCTTCGTACCTGCCAGGTGTGAGCTATAAGTCTGGCTCAGCCTGCACCTTTCCCCCTTTGTTTTAAGGACAGACCTAAAACAGACTCCTTGAGGAGTCTTTTCTTTTGCTAGTTCAGTGACAGCTGGATTCATTTGGCACTCCAGCTGGTGGCTAAAGAGTTGAAATCACTGAGCACTGAAATCAGTGGTTTGGCTGAGAGCCAGACCTATTGCAGCCAGTGAAGTGGTGGCGACCATTGGCATGGCGTGGAGCGGTGGCAGGCGAGGAGCGGCGACTTGCGGCGTGGCATGGAGCAGCAGCGGGCGAGGAGTGGTGACCAGCGGCGTGGCATGGAGCGGTGGCAGGCGAGGAGCGGCGACCAGCGGCGTGGCATGGAGCGGTGGCAGGCGAGGAGCGGCGACTTGCGGTGTGGCATGAAGCAGCAGCGGGCGAGGAGTGGTGACCAGCGGCGTGGCATGGAGCGGTGGCAGGCGAGGAGCGGCAACCAGCGGTGTGGCATGGAGCGGTGGCAGGCGAGGAGCGGCGACCAGCGGCGTGGCGTGGAGCGGTGGCAGGCGAGGAGCGGCGACTTGCGGTGTGGCATGAAGCAGCAGCGGGCGAGGAGTGGTGACCAGCGGCGTGGCATGGAGCGGTGGCAGGCGAGGAGCGGCAACCAGCGGTGTGGCATGGAGCGGTGGCAGGCGAGGAGCGGCGACCAGCGGCGTGGCGTGGAGCGGTGGCAGGCGAGGAGCGGCGACTTGCGGTGTGGCATGAAGCAGCAGCGGGCGAGGAGTGGTGACCAGCGGCGTGGCATGGAGCGGTGGCAGGCGAGGAGCGGCGACCAGCGGCGTGGCGTGGAGCGGTGGCAGGCGAGGAGCGGCGACTTGCGGTGTGGCATGAAGCAGCAGCGGGCGAGGAGTGGTGACCAGCGGCGTGGCATGGAGCGGTGGCAGGCGAGGAGCGGCAACCAGCGGTGTGGCATGGAGCGGTGGCAGGCGAGGAGCGGCGACCAGCGGCGTGGCGTGGAGCGGCGGCAGGCGAGGAGTGGCGACTAGTGGCGGCAGCAGACGAGGAGCGGCGGCAGGTGCCCAGCGGAGCATCCAGAGGCGTGGGACGAGACAGCTGGTGGAGCGTGGCAGAGTTTCGTATAAGGTGCCCCCTATCTATCCCCCCCACCCCCATTTCTACTCAGGTTGGGAGGTGAAACCCTGCAGGTGAAACTTTGGGACTCTGGGTGGCACGGACCAGGGACAGAGACTTTTGGGGTGTCGGACTCTTTGGACTTCGGGCGATTCTTGGCTGGGGTGGGGGCTTGGCTCATGTTTGGGTTATGAACTCTGTTTGTGGTGTTTTACCCCAAGTTAATGCCGTATGACTTCTCTCTTTGTTTCATTAAATGTTTCTTTCCTACACTCAGACTCAGTGCTTGCAAGTGGGGAAGTATTGCCTCTCAGAGGCGCCCAGGGGTGCGTGAATTTCCCAGATTACTGGGTGGGGGCTTGAGCCAGTTCTATGTGAGATGGACCCCAAGATATTGAACCCAGCCCTGATTACTGCCAGGTCTACCCGGCAGAAGGGTTACATAAGTTAGGAACATCAGCAAATGTCTGAGCCAAGAAGGCCAAGGCGGGAGCAGGGGAGCAGGTAACGTCTTTGGGGAGAGAGCCAAGCTCTCCAGCTCACCCGGAATCTCTCCTTCACATACCTACCTACCTACCTACCTACTGCCCATACCTACTCCTGCTTTTTGTGGGCCCTTCTGGGGCAATGCAACATGACATATGGTGCAACATGGTGCAAGTAGAGCAAGCTGGGTCAGGGCCCTTTTGGGTGTGGGCCTGGTGCCAGTGGTTCCAGGCTAAACCCAGGTCTGGGCGGAGAGGGGCCTCATCCAGAAGCTGGCCCACAGTAGCGAGCAGTGGGCAGGAGGAGCCAGCAGGCAGGGATGGGCAGTGAGAAGCCCCGACTGGCTAGGAGGAGTGATGGGGAGGTGCACAGGCATGGCAGACAGAGCTGGGGGAAGAGACCCAGTCCCTGGAGCTGAGCTGGGCTGAGAATATTCCTGGTGCCTGGGCACCAGAGGCCCCTACAGCTCAAGAGACCTGTCACTCCCCTGCAGGGAGATGAGGTGAGCAGCCTTGTGTAACAACAGGCGCACTAGTTTGCAATGCCAAACGGTAGCAGTGACCTAATACATTTTTCAGGGTGTCCAGATTGTCCCTGGAGATCTCTGCCTTGCACCTGGCACTCTTCCCTGCAAGAGTCAAACAGCTGAGAGATGAAGGCTCTTTTCCTGAATTCATACTTCCAGCCTTTCCTCCCACAGAACAAGCGGATAGCGGCATTACCCCTGGGCGTTCCCGTTGACTGGGGAAAGGGAGGAAAGCATTCCAAGTTTTGGACTTCAGTCATGACACACAATGAACATTTGCCTTGAAATTAGCACTTTTCTGTTCAAGTTCTTCTTTTGTATCCCCCAAGGCTTCTTTCTCATTTGATGGATTGTTTAGATAAAGGGGGCTGTATAGTGCGAATGATTTCTATCCGCCTGTCTGTCTGTGAATCCATTTGCTCAAGAACTCCTAAATTGTAAGAGCTAGACTATCAAATTTAGAACATAAGAACATAAGAACGGCCAGACTGGGTCAGACCAAAGGTCCTTCTAGCCCAGTATCCTGTCTGCCGACAGTGGCCAGCACCAGGTGCCCCAGAGAGGGTGGACCGAAGACAATGATCAAGCGATTTGTCTCCTGCCATGCGTGAACCATCATGGCAGCTCCCCCTCACTGGGGGCTCTGAGCACCTGGCACATCTCTCAGGATCAGGGCAGGCAGCAGAGCTCAGGATGTGGCTGGTAGCACAGCTGGGCCATGGAGCCCGGGCTTTATTGATGTGGCTTGTCTGGATGTTGGTCATCCACAGAGGCCTGAGGCTTTGTTGGCCCTCTAGGTAATGGCTGGTGGGCGTGAGGTAGTTACATGAACAAGCTGGGTATCCCACATAGAGCTTGACAGCCTCAGTGGAAATGATGTTGCAGGGGCTGGCCCGGTCTTGGATCAGCATCAAAACCTAGACAAACACACCTTTCCTGTCCGAGCACACGCGGCCTCTGGGATTCCTGTCTGAGCCAAAGGACCACTCCTGCGCCCATTTCAGAGGAGCTGTATTTTGCTTTTCAAGAGCTGGGCAGAAGCAGAGCTGTTAACATCCTTCACAGTGCCCTTGAGAGCTGCTGGTTTATAATTCAGGCACAGTCTGTCCAGTGAGCAATGGGGAGCAGGACAAGAGGATAAAACATGACAGGGATTGTATGAAAAGGCTGCCCCAGCTCTAAAAAGTGATTGACCAGAGCACAAAATGATCCAGGAAACAGAACAGACACATCTGAGGCAGCAGAAAAAAACAGTCTTTACGGGGATGCATAAAATGAGATCCACATCTATGAAAAAGCGTAACAATATTATACCTGCCTTCTAGCACAACACTGTCACTTTGTCTTTGCTGCTGTGGGTGGGGATGTAACCCTCTTGTTTAGCGGCTATCTTGGGACCACGGATCAAACAACTATTTTGAGAGATGTCTTCAAGATCTAATCAAAGAAGGTAACAGCACTACGTTAAGAGTACACCACTCTTCTCGGCACATTGAAGATACTCTGAGAAGAGTGCAAAAAGATTCCCAATTCGTTCATCGGTGGAAAAGCTTGTTAGCCATCCCCACTAATGCTGCCAAGATGTGGCCCTTCTTGCTCTACTCTTTCATAATCAGTAGAGGAACCTCTTTATACCAGAGCTGCAGGGGTATGTTGGGTAAAGGTAAAAGTGGCAAAGATGACTAGAAGGTTCATGTGCACTATAGCGCCTCAAGTTTAAAGTATGGTGATGTTTAACATCTAAGATTAGTAAGTCACCGAGCACGGGAATTGTAAGGTAACCCTCATATGCCATCTTGTTTTCTGTTACTTGTTCTTCACCCTCCATTTTGTGCCTGGGCACCAGCTGGAGCCTCCCTTTGTTCTGGAGCTTTTAGGGCTGCCATGCTATGCAATGCTGTGACAAGGGTGACTGACTGCTTTGTAGGTCCTGAGTTAATCTTCTGTTGGGAAGATAAACCATTAATTTTCACTGCGTCACAGTGTCCGTACCTAGGGCTCCATTGCCCTCGAGGGCTTGGATGCCAGCATTGTGTAGATGACAATTGCACTGCTGAGGCCTTCAGTAGCCTTAAGAAAGGTGCCCTGCTTTGTCATTAACTCCCTCTAGGATTTGTATGTCTTCTGTGGGCAGCTTCTTTGCCCTTGGTTCCCCTGTTGTACAACTAATAGATGTTGTGGCAGCAGACACTGGTGAAATCTTCCCAACTTTCCCGTCAAAGTCGCTGGCTGATGATACAGGTCTTCCTTGCCTGTCATTGTCAATTGGTGTTGTCCTTGGGGAAGACAAAAGCTTGACCCCTCATATCAAATGAGGTTTTGCTGTAGCTGCTGCTGGTTCGAAGCTTCCTGACTTCTTTCATGTTTGGCCAAGTTCTGCAACAGCTTGTCTGCTGGTGAGCCATGAATAGCTTCTCTGGATTCCTATTACAGCAACATTTTCCACCAGACATTCCTGAAGGACTTTTACTCCTCACTGTTTGTGTTGTCCTGGTTTCCTTTCCTTTGGGGCACAGCTGCTGCTTGCTTTTCTTCTTCCCTTGAAGAGTTACTGCTGCTCTTAAATTAGCCTTTTTCTTTTTTCAAATTGCTGTTTTACTCCCTTTTCAGGGACCACGGCCACTGTGATTGACAAACACCTGTTTGGGTTTCATAGGCGTCTCGAAGTTATCTTCAAGTGCTCCTCAGGAGATTGCCTGGTAGTCAGCCAGGCTGAAAGTGACCCTCAGAATGGAGAAAACCCTTGTCATACTGTTTTTATGAACTCTGCATCATTACAGGTTTTTGCTCAGGCTCACCAATAGAAGAGCTTCTTTCTATTTAAGGACTTTTCTGGCCTTTCAGTGGTCCTTCGGCAGTCAGAATAAAATCCACTGATTCTGATGGGGAAAATAAAATGTCAAAACACCATCATATGTTCTTATAACATGCCATGCATGTGCTGCCTGGATGTGGACAGACAGAACCCCATATTCTTCACTTGGCATACCCTCCCTAATAAGGGCAGCTACATCTTCCTTGCCTAAATCAGGCAAAACATGTACTTTTGCCAGCCAGTCCAAAGCCATTTCCCCCGAAGGGGACCCAAAGTGTTTTCCAGGGCTCTGGGCTGTTCAGGGGTTGCCGCCTGGTCGCCTGGCTTGTTTCGGCTAGTCTAGATCGATTTAGTCCCTAATCAATTAGGAAAATGGTGACTTATGCCCTAGGTAGCCTTGGCACAAAGGGCCTGCTTCTTCCCTCCTGGCTTTTTTCCACTGGGGCTGAGGTGGTTCTCTTCGGTAGGGATTGTACTTTATAAGTGCTGTCTACCTCCCAAGCTGCTGCTTCTCCACTTTCCCTGCTGGGGTCATTCCTTCTTCTTCTTCTTTCCCCTTCTCTCAAGGAGCTGGGGCAACTGCGAGAGAAATCCCTTCAGCTGCTTTAGTTTTTCCTGCCTTTTGTGGGCTTGGTGGTGACAGCTTGCATGGTCTGCCTGTGATGCTGCACGAATCTGCTATTCTTTCTGCTTGGGCTGGAACCACTGAACCTCCCTTTCCTCTCTACCGAGGGGGGTGCTCACACTCAGCCCCCTCCCACATCTAGCACTGGCTATTGACTTATTGAGGAAAGAACAAAGGAGGCAGGAATAGATGAAAACAGCTAGTTAAGGACCCCTCCTCAACAACTATTCCCAATTAACAGACAAAAACCCACTTGGGTGCTAACCACACCAATTACTTTAAGCCCAGACTCCAAAGCCACAGCAATACCTGGGGTGGATAACACAGATGAAAAGGGCATCCATTCCCCCATTCTCACTGACACAGGCCATAGGACACACAGGGCAGGAGCCCCAGGGATGCCCCCAGGCATGCAGGACAGAAGCCCCGATCACACGCCACCGGGGATCTCAAGAACAGGTACAGGCAAGCGTCTTCTCTCTCTCTCCCACCCTGACGTGCTGTCTTGGCAGGACCTAACCGTGCACCCTGGGCTGCCTCTCAGGTGGACAGCACTTCTCCAGCATGCTGCACCTTTTATCACCCTCAGCTGCCAGCACAACTTCACCAGGCACATGGCCCTTGCCTGACACAACGGCTGCTCCTGGCATTCACAGGGGAACAAGAAGAGGGCCCAAAATGGAGGGTGAAGAGCAACTAACAGAAAGAAGATGGTGAATTGCAGTAACCTTTCAATAGCTGGAGCAACACAGAATGGGCAACTCCATGGTAACTCCAAGGACAAGGCATGTCTCAGCTGTATTGCCAGGAAGTTTTTGCTTTATCATGGAGAAGCTGAAATCTGTCACATTACAGCACATTTCTTTTGTTTAGCCAAAGCGAGGATGAGGTCACCCAGAGACCTTATCACAGGAAGCCTTGTTTTCCTAGAAGGTCAATGCTCAGCCAGCTCATCTGTGGCCAGATCTTGTTTGATGCTAGTTCTAGACCCAGAGAACTTGGCTCATCTCTGCAGGGGGAGCCCAGTCTGAGCTAGAGCATTATGTGATGTCCGAGAGGGGGCCTAGGAAGCCAGCAGCCTGCATTCTTGGCCCAGCTCTGTGTGGCATTACCAGCCCCTGGCATTCAAAGCTGATACATCAGGTCCCACAGATCAGGAGAGTTGAAAACAATTCTCCAGTGTGATTCCCAATGATTTGTCCTCGAGATTTTGAAGCTTTAGGGAGGATTTGAAGCATGTTTTCAAGATCTTTCTCCACAGCCCTGAGGGTTAGAAACAGTGTAACAGAAACACCAGATAGACTCACTGTATAGACTCACAAAACATGTAGATGGGATCGTGAGCTTTTGTGGGCACAGCCCACTTCTTCAGATGACCGGAGTGCCCAGGAAAGCTCATGATCCCATCTACATGCTTTGTGAGTCTATACGGTGCTACCAGACCATTTGTTGGTTTTTAAGTTTATCCCTACAGACTAACTCGGCTACCCCCTGAAGCTTCTGAACTTGCAAGGCAGTGCAGTCAGCCCTAAGGCATGGAAATCCATCAGTTTCACAAAGAAACTCACACAGATCCAAACCGACATCATCTTCCTTTCCAAATGCAAACAGATGGACATCGTACCCAAGGGCCTAAGGGTGAGAAACACACTACAATCTACATATCCCACGGATTACAGCCAGAGATTATGCTACATTCTCACAAAAAAAAACCCTAAAGAGCCACCTTATCAGCATTCTCTGCAACAAACAGAAAAAAATCAAGGAGGAACGAGCTCTCAACATTAGAAACGCCAGAGAGCCTCATAGTCACAGGGGTGGGCCTCAGGAAAGGCCCCCAGCAGCACAGGCCTGCAGGTCAAGTCCCAGGCGTTGGCTGGGCTCCTTTGTGACACGGCCAAGGCCCAAGCCCCCTAAGTCTGGTCCAACTGAGCAGGGATGTAATGCCCTCTGCGCACTGAGGGCTGCCAGGCTGGGGAGCCACCAGGCAGGTTTTAGTGGGCTCCAGCATAGGGCAGGGCACAGCTAGGTAGGGAAAAGCTGCCACCACAGGCTGCCCTTGCATCACACTCAGAGTGACCAGGCCAACAGCAGCTGGGTCCCCAGAGGGAGCAGCCTCCTAGCCCAGAGGCTCTGTCAACCCCAGGGCCCCGCCGGGCTGGGCACTTTTGGAACCAACACCCAGAAGGCGCAGCACAGGTCCGGGGGCAGGACTGGAGAAGGGTCACGGCCACTCCACAGGCCTTGCTGGCTAAGAGAGCCCCCTGTGCCACCCATGTCAGCCCTGCCCCTCAGCCCACATGCCATCACCCCACCCCATCACTCCCTGCCCCGGCCCTCCGGCCCCTGCCCCTCACCCCCCGTCACTCCCCCCTGTCCCCTGCCCCCTCACCCCGTCACTCCCCCCATCCCCTCACCTCACCCCACCCCGTCACTCCCCCCGTCTCCTGCCCCCTCACCCCATCACTCCCCCGTCCCCTGCCCCCTCACCCCACCCCGTCACCCCCCCGTCCCCTCACCTCACCCCACCCCGTCACTCCCCCCGTCCCCTGCCCCCTCACCCCCCGTCACTCCCCCCTGTCCCCTGCCCCCTCACCCCATCACTCCCCCCGTCCCCTGCCCCCTCACCCCATCCAGTCACTCCCCCCGTCCCCTGCCACCTCACCCCCCCGTCACTTCCCCCCGTCCCCTGCCCCCTCACCCCCCCGTCACTCCCCCGTCCCCTGCCCCCCACCCCACCCCGTCACTCCCCCGTCCCCTGCCCCCTCACCCCATCCCGTCACTCCCCCCGTCCCCTGCCCCCTCACCCCGTCACTCCCCCGTCCCCTGCCCCCTCACCCCACCCCGTCACTCCCCCGTCCCCTGCCCCCTCACCCCCCCCGTCACTTCCCCCCGTCCCCTGCCCCCTCACCCCCCCCGTCACTTCCCCCCGTCCCCTGCCCCCTCACCCCCCCGTCACTTCCCCCCGTCCCCTGCCCCCTCACCCCACCCCGTCACTCCCCCGTCCCCTGCCCCCCACCCCCCCCGTCACCCCCCCGTCCCCTGCCACCCCCCCGTCACTTCCCCCCGTCCCCTGCCCCCTCACCCCCCCCGTCACTCCCCCCGTCCCCTGCCCCCTCACCCCACTCCGTCACTTCCCCCCGTCCCCTGCCCCCTCACCCCATCACTCCCCCGTCCCCTGCCCCCTCACCCCACTCCGTCACTTCCCCCCGTCCCCTGCCCCCTCACCCCACCTGCCATCACCCCGCCCCTCTCCCCTCCCCTGCCCGCCCCGGCCGGCTCGGGTTTCACATCCTGCAGCCGCCGGCGGCGCCGGGCGAGGAGGGGACATGGCGGAGCGGTGAGTGCGGGGCCGGGCCGGGCCGCACCTGTTGAGCCGGGTCCTGGCTCCGCTCGGCGAGACCCACGCTCCCCCCGCCGGCAGGGGATTCCCCCTCGGCCCCCGCCGGCAGGGGTCCCCTCCCCCCCACTGGCAGGGGATTCCCCCTCCCCCCCCCCCCACTGGCAGGGGATTCTCCCTCCCCCCACTGGCAGGGGATTCCCCCTCCCCCCCCCCCGCCGGCAGGGGTCCCCTCCCCCCCACTGGCAGGGGATTCCCTCTCCCCCCCCCCCCCCGCCGGCAGGGGTCCCCTCCCCCCCACTGACAGGGGATTCCCCCTCCCCACCGCTCCCCACCGGCAGGGGTCCCCTTCCCCGCCCCCCCATTGGTAGCTGGTCCCCTCCCCCACTGCCCTACACTGGCAGGAGGTCCCATTCCCTACTGCCCCCCACAGACAGGGGGTCCCCTCCCCCTACCGCCCCCCCACTGGCAGCAGGTCTCCTCCCCTACTGGCAGGGGGTCCCCTCCCCTACTGCCCCCCCATTGGTAGGGGGTCCCCTCTCCCCCACCACCCCCCTCCCCCACCGCCCCCTAATGGCAGGGGGTTGGTAGGGAACTCCCTCCCCCAGCCACACACCCCCATTAGTATGGGATCCCCTCTCTTTGCTGCACCTCCTATTGTTAAGGGATCCCCTCCTCCCTCCCAGCTGCACCCCCCCCCCCATTGTTCGGGAATTCTGCCTCCCCATGGAACTGTGGGCAGGAATCCAAAGTTCCGGCTGGTTGGAAGTACCCTAGGAGGACTCCTCAAGTCTGAGCTGTAGCAGGCAGGCTGTGGGCTCCCCACGACGCCAGGGGCTGGGGCACAGGGGGAATGCTGAGGTACATCTGTGGGGAGCCTCCTGCTTTGGCCTGGTGGAGAAGAGGTAGATGGGAGGGCGGGTGTTGTGCCTAGGGCCCTGGTCTGCTGGGACCTGAGTGATCTGGGATCACTGAGACATTTCATCTGCCTGTGCCTTCCTTTCCTGGGGTGCTGCCCCGGCCTGGCCTCCGTGGGCTCCGAGAGCGCCGTCCCAATGCTGTGTGCCAAAGCCCCCCCCATGGGCTCTGAGAGCGCCGTCCCAATGCTGTGTGCCAATGCCCCCCCCACGGGGTCCGAGAGCACCGTCCCAGAGCTGTGTGCCGATGCCCCCCCCATGGGCTCCGAGAGCGCCGTCCCAATGCTGTGTGCCAATGCCCCCCCCATGGGCTCCGAGAGCGCCGTCCCAATGCTGTGTGCCAATGCCCCCCCCATGGGCTCCGAGAGCGCCGTCCCAATGCTGTGTGCCAATGCCCCCCCCATGGGCTCTGAGAGCACCGTCCCAATGCTGTGTGCCAATGCCCCCCCCATGGGCTCTGAGAGCACCGTCCCAATGCTGTGTGCCAATGCTGTGTGCCAATGCCCCCCCCATGGGCTCCGAGAGCACCGTCCCAATGCTGTGTGCCAATGCCCCCCCCATGGGCTCTGAGAGCGCCGTCCCAATGCTGTGTGCCAATGCTCCCCCCATGGGCTCCGAGAGCGCCGTCCCAATGCTGTGTGCCAATGCCCCCCCCATGGGCTCCGAGAGCGCCGTCCCAATGCTGTGTGCCAATGCCCCCCCCATGGGCTCTGAGAGCGCCGTCCCAATGCTGTGTGCCAATGCCCCCCCCATGGGCTCCGAGAGCGCCGTCCCAATGCTGTGTGCCAATGCCCCCCCCATGGGCTCTGAGAGCGCCGTCCCAATGCTGTGTGCCAATGCCCCCCCCATGGGCTCTGAGAGCACCGTCCCAATGCTGTGTGCCAATGCCCCCCCCATGGGCTCTGAGAGCACCGTCCCAATGCTGTGTGCCAATGCTGTGTGCCAATGCCCCCCCCATGGGCTCCGAGAGCACCGTCCCAATGCTGTGTGCCAATGCCCCCCCCATGGGCTCTGAGAGCGCCGTCCCAATGCTGTGTGCCAATGCTGTGTGCCAATGCTCCCCCCATGGGCTCCGAGAGCACCGTCCCAATGCTGTGTGCCAATGCCCCCCCCATGGGCTCTGAGAGCGCCGTCCCAATGCTGTGTGCCAATGCTGTGTGCCAATGCTCCCCCCATGGGCTCCGAGAGCGCCGTCCCAATGCTGTGTGCCAATGCCCCCCCCATGGGCTCCGAGAGCGCCGTCCCAATGCTGTGTGCCAATGCCCCCCCCATGGGCTCCGAGAGCGCCGTCCCAATGCTGTGTGCCAATGCCCCCCCCATGGGCTCCGAGAGCGCCGTCCCAATGCTGTGTGCCAATGCCCCCCCCATGGGCTCCGAGAGCGCCGTCCCAATGCTGTGTGCCAATGCCCCCCCCATGGGCTCTGAGAGCGCCGTCCCAATGCTGTGTGCCAATGCCCCCCCCATGGGCTCTGAGAGCGCCGTCCCAATGCTGTGTGCCAATGCCCCCCCCATGGGCTCCGAGAGCGCCGTCCCAATGCTGTGTGCCAATGCCCCCCCCATGGGCTCTGAGAGCGCCGTCCCAATGCTGTGTGCCAATGCCCCCCCCATGGGCTCTGAGAGCGCCGTCCCAATGCTGTGTGTGGCAATGCTCCCCCCATGGGCTCTGAGAGCGCCGTCCCAATGCTGTGTGTGCCAATGCCCCCCCCATGGGCTCTGAGAGCGCCGTCCCAATGCTGTGTGCCAATGCCCCCCCCATGGGCTCCGAGAGCGCCGTCCCAATGCTGTGTGTGCCAATGCCCCCCCCACGGGCTCCAAGAGCACCGTCCCAATGCTGTGTGTGCCAATGCCCCCCCCATGGGCTCTGAGAGCGCCGTCCCAATGCTGTGTGCCAATGGCCCCGGCCTGGCCCCCCCCTGCTGCCTGCCGCCCTGGCGCTGGGTTTTCGGTTGATGATTAACAGGGCGCTGGCTGAGAGGTCGACGGTTGCTGAGATGAAGGGAGCAGCACCCATGTCAGTGCCCACACCTGCTGCAGGCCCCTCCCCAGGCAGAAATGAACCTCCCAGGCGCGTTTCTTCTTTGTGAGGAGTCGGCACATGGGGCCAGGATTGCCACGGCCTCTGGTTGCCTGGAGTCCAGGCCCTGGGCGGGGGAAGGGACCTGCCCTCCTAACGGAGGGCTTAGGAGCCGAGAGGCTCCTCCCCACTCCAGAGGGCTTGTTCCCGGCGGCGGGTCAGGCAGCAGCAGGGCAGTGTCGGGCGTTCTAAGGGGCGCAGGAACCTGCTCTTGTTTGATTGCCGTTGACTTGCAGTGTCGCCGCTTCCCGTAGGGAGGGACCCTGTTTTGCACTTGGCCTTTGCTTATTTGACCCCTCAGTAAAGCCAGTGGGCCGTGTGCACCCCTGACGTAAGCCTGTTGAAGGCAGGGGCTAACTCTGGGCTAGGACGTTCTGTTTCGATGGGGGCCGTTGGCCCAACTTCTGGAGAGACCCTTTGTTTAGCCGAGTCTCATGTGGTTCCGTTACTGCCAGACTGGCCTTTGTCTTCACGGCCTGCTCAGGGTGAAACGGCCCACTCCTCAGACGGTGTGGACCTGTGCCAGTGGGAGTGTTGAGGCCAGCAAGGCTGTCAGTGCTGAGAAGCTGTTAATCAGTGAGCATCCATGTGCCTTGGAGTGATTTTGCCTGATTCACAGACGGGCGGACGGCTGGGCGGGTTTGAGTGTCCGGATATCCATGGTTATTGCTGTGTGGCTTTCTGACGGTCCCCTAGCGCTGGAGCTGCTGGTGCATGTGCAGGAATGCTCATCTGGGCTCTTTCTGCTGCAGTTTTACTTCCACCCCGGCTTGGATCTCTCTTGTCCGTGGGATGAGTATTAAGGATCTGCTGTTTACAACGTAGGTGGGTGCCCAGGAGACCCGGTTTCCCAGGATGCATTGCACTCCAAACATGGACTGATGTCATACACCCTGGAGTAACCCCCTTCAGACAGCCCTCCCTGGGGGCTTGTGTGATGCATGGGGGATGATGCAGAGGCCAGCAGCAAAAGTGTCTGTCATCTCCAGGGCCAGGCCACGTTAAGCATTTGGATGCTAATTGCCTCTCCTGAGAGGTCTGCAGGCTGTAACGATGGGGCATTCAAAGCTTCAAAGTGGGGAGACGGGGAGCTGGTGTCTTACAGGCAAGGGCTACCCTGGCAGGTGACAGCACTGTCAAGTGCCCGTAGGAACCAGGCTGCAGCGCTGGGAGCTGCTCCCCTGGAGGTGGTTTCCACAGGGCGCTGGGGGAGCTGTGCTGCGGCTGCACTTCACATTTCTAAGTATAGACAAAGGCCCAGTCTCCTCTCGTGAGAGGAACCGGATTGGCTCTTTGCTTAGTGGCGGGGCTCTTCCCTCCATTGTTAGAGCAGGGCTGCTGGAGCAGTTCTGCAGAGCCTCGGGAATTCCACGAGGCTTCCTTTTTCCCTTTCTCCTCTCCCTGTAAAACAGCGTTTCTCCCTCAGAACAGAGCGCCTGACAGTCCACAGGAAGATCCCGCCTTTGCACCTGGCTCACACCGACAGTGCTAGAGAACAAGCCTAGTGCCAACGGGCCTGGTGCTACAAGAGCTCTGGCAGGAGCTGGTTGTTACTCTTGCCTGACCAAACAGCTGCACAAGGACACTTCACTGTCAGAGCTCGGAAGTTGCAGGTCGTTCATTTCCTTGGACAAACTGGAAAAATTAATCCTGTAGTCAAGACTTTGACTCTTCCTCCTGAGTCCCTCAGGCCTGCGTGACGGTGCATGCGGCTGCCCGCCTAGCAAGTCCCTTGACCCCTCATCTACGCCTTTGGTCGGTTGTGTTCTTCTGCTTATTATCTACTGAGCTGTGCAATGGTGTTGCGGCTGTGTTGGTCCCAGGATGTTAGGCAGCTTTTATTGGACCAACTTCTGTTGGGGAGAGAGACAAGTGTTTGAGCTACACAGAGCTCTTCCCAGATGGACATGACATGACATGACCTCACCCAGCCTGTCTAGCTCTTGCATTGGCAGGGCCCTTGCTTCTGCCTGTCATAGAACCATAGAAGAGGAGGGTTGGAAGAGACCTCAGGAGGTCAGATAACACCTTGGGTCCAGGCGACTGAAAGTGTTACCGAGATCACAGTGGATTATAGGAGTGGCAAGTGTGGGGCTGGAGTCCTGTTTGAATTGTCCACGTGCCTTTTGCACTCACAGTGGGTCTGCTGGTCTCTTCCGTAAGTACATCAGATACATGGACATCTGCGTAGATTCAGGCTGCTAATTCTGTGATCAAGAGAATGTTCTGGCCACGGTTGATTTGAAGGGGAAAAAGCAGCATGGTGCAGAGATAAAAGAATAGTTTCTGCGGTGAGCTGATTGGCCAGCAGTGCCCTTCACATTGCGATGCATAAGGCCTGCTTGTGCAGGAATGTGTCTATCTCTAGTGTCTCTTGTTTGTGGCTGGACGCCAGGGGGCCTGCCTGTGGAAACGCCCCTCTTGAGAAACGGGGCTATGTGTGGAGTGCGCAATCTGCCCTTTTTGCGCTGGCCCTGCTAGTACTAGAGATGGAGCAGCCGGGTTGTTGAGATCTGCTCTTAAGTAGGCGTGTGGGGGTTGGGCTCAGAATTTGCCTGGTTCTTAGGGACTGACTGTCCTTCGGCCTGCTCGGTAGGGGCACCCAGCACATCCTGCTGGCAGGATGGGATTCACTTGTCTGGAGGCTGACCTCCAAACAAGGGACTAGCTCCGGGGGTGTCACTGCATCCACGTACTTGAATATTACCCAGAGCTGGTTCTAATTCCAACTCGGGGCGTAATTCATCGCTTGTGTTGCAAATTGTTCTGCAAACCTTTCTCAGAAAGCGCCAGTGGATTTCAGCTTGGAGTAGATTGAAACGTATTGCAGATTACCAGCCTGCCCTCAAATAGCAAGCTGATTCCACAGATCACTTGTGGCTTTGGCACGCTGGGGTTCTCTGATGCAGCTGGGCAGTTAATCTGGGGCAAGATCCTGGGGGGCTACTCTGAGGAGTGTTGGAGGGGCTTATGTTGGTTCATGTTAAACCTCTTCCCTATGGTCTTAAACTGAAATATTCTTGGTTTAAATCCGTATGTGACTGTCCACACAGCCTCTGACACTGGTTTAACTACTGGTTTAAAGTTAAGATGGGGCTACTCAGCATTTGAAGGAATGAAAAGTTTAATAAACCAAACCTTCGTTAAAACTTAACTGAGGACTGAAACCCCCTTTCTAAGTAGTGTCCTTTTAATTGTGATTGCATAAAAGGATTCAAGAGTTGAATTTAGTTTTATGGAATTTTATTTAATATTCCTAATAACAACAACTGTTAATATGATCGGATATAAGAAGACATTGGTCTGTGGTTTGGCTAACAGACTAGGGAAGTGGTTGATGTAAGCTTTTAGGGTTTCAGTATCAGATCACACCATTGCAATAAACAGTAACACTTATGCTCAATCACTGTATTGGGAAACTGATTTGGTTTCGATTTTTGACTGAGTCCCTCAGAGTAGGATGGATACCTTGTGGTCATTAACTCTGCTGCTGCTAACAGAGGAAAAAGGATCTAAAGATAGCTCAGGACAGGAGGCCGTGTAGGACTGGAGAGGCAGTTGGAAACCATTAACTCTGATAGACATATGCACATGTTCTGTGAGCATAGTTAACTTGTTCAGTTCTACAGCTTCTTTTCCACAAACTTGAAAGGCCCAGTTACAAAACAAAGACAAACCAACTGTGACAGTATTTAAAGCGCACGCACTAGCATGTTCTCTTCCTTTGTCAGTTGGTCCCCAGCTTTAGGAAAAGTTAAGTTTTTGGAAGTGGACGATTGACTGACTTGGATCTCCACACAAGAGAGTCTGGGTGTTACTTATCACTAGATCTTTGCTCAGCTGTTTCAGCTCAGCTGCTGTTCACTGCAAGGATACGTCTAAACTACATGCCTCCGTCGACGGAGGCATGTAGATTAGCCAGATCGGCAGAGGGAAATGAAGCCGCGATTAAAATAATCGCGGCTTCATTTAAATTTAAATGGCTGCCCCGCTCTGCCGATCAGCTGTTTGTCGGCAGATCGGGGCAGTCTGGACGCGCCGCGCCGACAAAGAAGCCTTTCTTGATCGGCACAGGTAAACCTGGTTTCACGAGGCATACCTATGCCGATCAAGAAAGGCTTCTTTGTCGGCGTGGCGCGTCCAGACTGCCCCGATCTGCCGACAAACAGCTGATCGGCAGAGCGGGGCAGCCATTTAAATTTAAATGAAGCCGCGATTATTTTAATCGCAGCTTCATTTCCCTCTGCCGATCTGGCTAATCTACATGCCTCCGTCGACGGAGGCATGTAGTCTAGACACACCCCAAGAGTTGACACTGCAAACACCAATGGACTGAAGGGTAGAAATGACTCTCTCTTTTCCTGGGCTGCTACTGGAAACCCCTCTTGCAGGAAGATAGAGACCGTTACAGTGCCTATCTAAGACAGCAACTCGATAGCACCAGAAGGCCTCCCAGTATCCAAGATTTCAAACTTCTCCCTTCCTGGTATTCTACGCTTTCAGGAAGCGACAAGCTGAAGGAGACAGACCATTTTATCCTATTTGTGCTGGGTGGTCCAACATATAGTCCCCTTTATTAAAGGTGATGACATGGACCAAACATGATCCATACGTCTCGAAAACATTCAGAATGTCCAACCAGAATGAATCATCCCTGCTCACCATCCAATCAGAGAACAAGACATCAGCATTTAGTTCTTGCCACAGAACTGGAATTGCCTGGAGACAAAGTATCTTGTCATAGCAGCTTGTGTATGACGGGTCAGGCCATCTTTCCTGTGCAACCATCTGCCAGCTACTGAATGGTCAATATCATGTTCATATAATTTGTACAATCCCTCTGTGTTCTTTGCTGCTTTTGACGCTTGTTTGAACAGTCCATTATGCAATGGAAAGTCACTCCAAGAACTGCTGTTCTCTAGCAGGCTGGAAGTGCTGTATAGATCTTTTATTTATGTTCTGTTTGTTTTAGCAACAGTGATCAGACCTTGGTGTGTGTGGCCGAGCAGTGTCTGGGCATTGCTACCAAATAGTTGCATTTCTGATTCCACTCTGTGGTTAAGTGGCCTTATAAATGTACTATTTGGTTTCAGTTCCTTTTATTTACTGCTGCTTTCAGCACACGTGTATGTCATTAACTCCATAGCGTAGATGTGTTTGATTGCAAACATTAGTCTTACTTCTTTCCTTTATCACGTAAACTAAAATAAATTAATCTGAATGCAGCCCCTTTTCTAATATGAATGCCCATAAGGTCAACTCTTACAGAATAGAAATGTTTGATATTAATTTAATTTTTAATTTATTGACTCATTCAGGTTACATCTACACAGCAGCGTTATTTCAGAATAGCTGACATTATTCCGAAATAACAAAGAGCGCTTCTACACTACAAGCCTTTATTTCAACATAGTATTGAGCTGGAGGACTTCTTACTCCGATTCATGGGAACCCTCATTTTATGAGGAGTAAGGGAAGTCAAAGGAAGAGTGCTCTTCCTTCGACTTCCTGCTATGTACACGCCAAAAGCCGAAACAAGCTATTTTGACTCAAGCTACACAATTGACGTAGCTGAAGTTGTGTAGCATACTCCGATGTTAGCAGTATCAGGAGAGCACCTCTGGATTTCTTCAGGCTGGTGAAGAAACCTAGCTGTTAGACAGTGTGACTTTGTCTACGCTGCAGGGTTTTTACGCAAGAAGCTTTTTGTGGAAAAACTTCTTTCGCAAAAGTGTGTCCACACCTCAAAAGCACATTGCAAAAGCGATGTGCTTTTGTGCAAGAGAGCATCCACACTGCATGGACGCTCTTGCACAAGAAAGTTCTGATGGTCATTCACAGAATGACCATCAAAGCACCTGTGCTTTTTGTGGTAGACTCTCCTTGCGCAAGAAATCCCCTTTGAGCGTCCACACACATCTTTTTGCATAAGAACTCTTGTGCAGAAAGGAGTTACGCCTCATAGACGGAGGTTTACCTACCCCGCAAAAAGCCCTCTCTTCTGTCGACTGACTGTAGATTTTCTTGCACAAACATGCACTTGAGATGTGAATGCTCCGCAGGTTTTTGCGCAAGAACGGTTGTTTTTCTGCAAAAACCTTGTAGTGTAGACATAGCCTGTGTGTTTCTTCTCCTAGCTCTCTGCACTATCTTTTCTAAAAGGCAGTTGTTATATAGTAATAACAAAAGTTTAGGGCCTTATTTACTACTTGTTTGCAAGCCCTGGGTCTCTGGGAAACTGTCAACAGCAAACATGCCAAATTCTGTTGTGATGGAAAAATGAATCTAAGATTCAAAGAAAAAGTGCTTCTGCTCTGCCTCTCTGGCTTCCTACTCTAATCTGCCCTTTTCTGTTCTACCTTCATGGCTCTCTTCCTGGGCTAGCCAAGTGAGAGGAAATGCTGCAGACCTTCGCCAGAGTTCAGATTCTCAAATGTTTGGGACTGGTTAGTTTTCATTGCCTGTGTTCAGACACAACACAATTATATCTGCTTTTTTGTAGCAGGCAGACTTACTCATTCCTTTGTAAGCCCTCCAGGCCCTGTGCGCGTGGATAGTAGCAAAGCCACTTTTTATTTAGAATATAAATGAAGACTAGAGCGAACACCAGGATCTGCTTAGAGCTGGATTCGTCGGGGGCCCGGGGGAGGGGGGATTCTGGATGCAACTGTGACCTTCCTGCTAATTCCCAGGTGTTGAGATGAGCAGCATCAAGCCTATTTTCACCCTTCACAAAACGGAGTTTAACGGTGAAATAGTTTCTCCACATTTGAGCAGAGACCCGCTCAGCTCACGCTGCGGACACCTCTCCAGAGTCTTTGTGCCATTTGTTGAGGCTCATGTTTGATACAATCCAACCCCCATTATTTTTCTGGTGCCTTTTTAAAACACATTCTTTGTTCGGTTTCAAGCCACATGTGGAGCATCAGCAACACGCTGGCTAATACAGCCGTGAATAGCCCCCCTGTGACCAGCTGTGTGCTGTGTGGCAAAAGTGAACTCTCCTGCCCTTCGGAGAGGAGCATGTCTCTTCCCAGGCAGCCAGGAGAGGACGGCAGCAGCTGCTGTGAGTGCACAGTGCAGTGTCCATGTGTGCTTTGGGCGTGATTACTCGTCCACGTGTCCTGAGGTGGATCCATGTAAGGACAACTGACCCAAACTGCTCCTGCCATATCAGAAGTCACCTGTAGTTCCAGTCTGACCGTATCCCAGTCTTAGTAGCACTGGACTGTGCGGGGTGGGGGGCTGAGTTGGATCACTGCTAGAGGGCACTTGCTTGAGTAGCTCCCACTCAGGTCCCTCGGTCTCGCAGTGTTCTGACGATCTGCCTAGGAGAGCAGCAGCCATGTGGCACGCCGTGCAAATCGCGCCTTTGGGATTTGAGACAGCAAATGTACTGAGAGCCCAAAATGCTGCAGAGCAAAACTGCTGCTGCAAGCTGCCAAGCCGGCCTGGGTGGGGTGGTATCCTCACAGCTCCCCAGCGTTCCCCTGCCCAGAGGGGCCCCAGACTGCCCACTCTGCCCCTGCCCAAGGTTGGAAGGATTCCGACCGTTCCGCTTTCCCAGCGAGGCTGGTGTTTCCTAGGCCATGCTCTAGACGAGTCCGAGTCACATGCTGAAAGGCTGCTCAGGGCATCACACTGCAAAGCAGTGGGGAATTCCCCCAAGACAGAATTCACAGTCCAAACAGTCCTTTGGGGCTTCCTCATCCTGGTGGAACGAGAGCTCTGACCAGGGAGGCTGCCTTCCTGCTCTGCCTGCCATATTCCCTCGCAAAGCCAAACTCTGGTGTCATGCTCTGAAAGTGCCGGGCTGGCGTGGTGTTGTCAGAAATCGACCTGGGCTCTGGTTTTGGTGACGGTAGTCAGTATGTACCACTGTGCGCAAGGAGAACGGGGTGAGCGGGAGGAAGTGAGGGTGTCCTGGTATTGCGGTGTCGAGTGGGTAAGAGAGATGAGAGGAGGCGGGGGTGTCCGGGTATCGCGGTGTTGAGTGGGTAAGAGAGATGAGAGGAGGCGGGGGTGTCCGGGTATCGCGGTGTTGAGTGGGTGAGAGAAATGAGAGGAGGCGGGGGTGTCCGGGTATCGCGGTGTTGAGTGGGTAAGAGAGATGAGAGGAGGCGGGGGTGTCCGGGTATCACGGTGTCGAGTGGGTAAGAGAGATGAGAGGAGGTGGGGGTGTCTGGGTATCGAAGTGTCGAGTGGGTAAGAGAGATGAGAGGAGGCGGGGGTGTCCGGGTATCGTGGTGTTGAGTGGGTAAGAGATGAGAGGAGGCGGGGGTGTCTGGGTATCGCGGTGTCGAGTGGGTAAGAGAGATGAGAGGAGGCGGGGGTGTCTGGGTATCGCGGTGTCGAGTGGGTAAGAGAGATGAGAGGAGGCGGGGGTGTCTGGGTATCGCGGTGTCGAGTGGGTAAGAGAGATGAGAGGAGGCGGGGGTGTCCGGGTATCGCGGTGTTGAGTGGTAAGAGAGATGAGAGGAGGTGGGGGTGTCCGGGTATCGCGGTGTCGAGTGGGTAAGAGAGATGAGAGGAGGTGGGGGTGTCCGGGTATCGCGGTGTTGAGTGGTAAGAGAGATGAGAGGAGGTGGGGGTGTCCAGGTATCGTGGTGTTGAGTGGGTGAGAGAGATGAGAGGAGGCGGGGGTGTCCAGGTATCGTGGTGTTGAGTGGGTGAGAGAGATGAGAGGAGGTGGGGGTGTCCAGGTATCGTGGTGTTGAGTGGGTGAGAGAGATGAGAGGAGGTGGGGGTGTCCAGGTATCGTGGTGTTGAGTGGGTGAGAGAGATGAGAGGAGGTGGGGGTGTCCAGGTATCGTGGTGTTGAGTGGGTGAGAGAGATGAGAGGAGGCGGGGGTGTCCAGGTATCGTGGTGTTGAGTGGGTGAGAGAGATGAGAGGAGGTGGGGGTGTCCAGGTATCGTGGTGTTGAGTGGGTGAGAGAGATGAGAGGAGGTGGGGGTGTCCAGGTATCGTGGTGTTGAGTGGGTGAGAGAGATGAGGAGGTGGGGGTGTCCAGGTATCGTGGTGTTGAGTGAGTGAGAGAGATGAGAGGAGGTGGGGGTGTCCAGGTATCGTGGTGTTGAGTGGGTGAGAGAGATGAGAGGAGGTGGGGGTGTCCAGGTATCGTGGTGTTGAGTGAGTGAGAGAGATGAGAGGAGGTGGGGGTGTCCAGGTATCGTGGTGTTGAGTGGGTGAGAGAGATGAGAGGAGGCGGGGGTGTCTGGGTATCGCGGTGTTGAGTGGGTAAGAGAGATGAGAGGAGGCGGGGGTGTCCAGGTATCGTGGTGTTGAGTGGGTAAGAGAGATGAGAGGAGGCGGGGGTGTCCAGGTATCGCGGTGTTGAGTGGGTAAGAGAGATGAGAGGAGGTGGGGGTGTCCAGGTATCGTGGTGTTGAGTGGGTGAGAGAGATGAGAGGAGGCGGGGGTGTCCGGGTATCGCGGTGTTGAGTGGGTAAGAGATGAGAGGAGGCGGGGGTGTCCGGGTATCGCGGTGTTGAGTGGGTCAGAGAGATCGGGCGGGGGGGTTGATCTGGCTGCTCCTGTTGCCTGAACTGGGTATTTCCTTGGTTTTTGGTCACTGCGGTGGCAGGAGCACATCAGAGGAGCCATAACTCTGCATTAGCCGAGTGTTGGCCTGTGAGCGTAAGCCAAGTTTAGCTTTGCTGCAGGGGATGCCCTGGGCAGCAGCAGCCCAGGGTACATTTGCCATCCCAGCCACACGTGGGAATTGATCCAGAGCCTGAGCTGAGCCCTTGGGACCCGAGGCGGGTCCGTGTGGATACGCAAGAGGACGGGAGTCCAGGGCCCTGGGAGGTTGCCCCAGAGTGACGTCAGGCAAGGTGCTTTTTGTGCTTTGGCTTCCCCATGCGTCACAGGAAGGAGGAGACGGCAAAGCCCTTCCCTGCAGTGCTCTTGGGTTCCCTCAGCGAGCGACTGCACCGCTGGCCCTTCCCACTCCCCCTGAGGCTGGGGGCTGGAGGCAGCTGTGCCGCAGTCAGGGCCCCGCCAGGCTGCACGTTCTGGGGGGCCCACTGCCAGGCGGGGTGGGTCTGCGCGCAGTATCAGCCGCAGGACGCGCTGCCCCGGTTGAACGACCTGGCTGCCCTTAGCTCCCTGGGCACAGTCCCTCTGCCTCTGCTTTCAGCCTGTGAGTCAGCAGCACGGCGGGGCCCATTCGCACTGCGAGGCGCGGGCCCCGGCCCAAGGCAGAGGTGGCAGCTGGATTCTCCTCACTGAGAGCTGGGGGTGGCTTCCTTTGTCTGCAGAGCCCCGGGGAAGGCTCAGTCTGGTCCAGGAGGCGCCCACCCTGGGTCTGGCATGGGAATGAGAGGCTACTGCACTGCGCCCCGGAGGCTGCTCTCGCCAGCTGGGAGGGGGGACGAGCGCTTGGTGTCCTTCCTGGAGACGCCCCACCGAAGTGCAGAGCGTCCTCTGTCTGCAGCTTCACAGCCTGGTGCAGGAAAAGGGGAGCGAGCCCTTTCCTTCAGGCCCAGCGGCAAGCTGCTGCTGGTCCCTGCGGTGCTTGGCTTTCCAGTGGAAGCGGAGTGGAGCTGGTTTGCTTTGCAACAGGTAAAGCGTGCTGGCTCTGTGTCATTGGCAGTGCAGGGTGCGCCCGCAGCCCAGGGCCCTGTGCATGCAGCCAGCGCCTGGCACGGGGCTCGTGCCGAGCCAGTGGTAAGAACTTGGAGGGAATTCTGCCTTGCGCACGCAGCCCCACCGCAGTGCTGGTCTTCTGAGCCCTCCCTGCACGTCTGCCGGTAGTTGCGGCTCCTCCTGCAGATACGGATGAGGATACAAAATGCCATATCCACGCTGCGCTCACCTGGCCTTGCCTCCCCTTCCAGCGGTGTGGGACCTTTGCGGGGGAGGGCTGCGTGGGAGAGGGGTGTGCTCGGCTCTTGGAGAGGACACCAACTGCAGTTGATGCCCGCAAATGCTAACGGGTGTCCACAGTGAAATGGAAAAAAGCTGCACCCAGACCTGCTCATTGACTTCCCTTCTGTGCTCCGCAGAGCAGTTCTGCATCACTTATGCATATTTGGAGGTTCCCCGCCAAGCCGGGATCCAGCCGCTATTTAAAATAGGAATGGGGATGAGTGCTCAGTCCGTGGCTGCTCGACTGTGAGATGTTACAAAAGAAGAATCCAGCTTTCCTCTTGTGCAGTTGAGCGTGTGGAGAGCGCTGCCTGGTTTAATTGGATTGGAATAATGGAGACTTGGTGGGATGATTCGCATGACTGGAGCACTGTCATGGAAGGGTATAGACTGTTCAGGAAGAACAGGCGGGGGAGAAAAGGAGGAGGAGTTGCACTGTGTGTCAGAGAGCAGTATGATCGCTCGGAGCTCCAGTATGTAGAAGGAGAAAAGCCTGTTGAGTGTCTATGGGTTAAGTTTAGAGGTGGAAGCAACAGGGGTGATGCTGTGGTTGGTGTCTGCTATAGACCACCGCATCAGGTGGATGAGGTAGACGAGGCTTTCTTCAGACAACTGAGAGAAGCTTCCAGATCGCAGGCCCTGATTCTCATAGGGGACCTTAACCACCCTGACATCTGTTGGGAGACCAATACGGCAGTACACAGACAATCCATGAAGTTTTTGGAGAATGTTGGGGATAACTTCTTGGCACAAGTGCTGAAGGAACCGACCAGGGGCCATGCGCAGCTTGACCTGCTGCTCACAAACAGGGAGGAACTAGTAGGGGAAGTAGAGGTGGGTGACAACTTAGGAAGCAGTGATCATGAGATGGTAGATTTCAGGATCCAGACCAAAGGAAGAAAGGAGAGTAGCAAAAGAGCAGACTTTGACTCCCTCAGAGACCTGATGGGCAGAATCCCCTGGGATGCTTACTTGAAGGGGAAAGGAGTCCAGGAGAGCTGGCAGTATTTTAAAGAAGGCTTATTAAAGGCACAGGAAGAAACCATCACAGTGCTCAGTAAGAAAAGCAAAAATGGTAGGCGACCAGATTGGCTTACCGGGGAAATCCTTGCTGAGCTTAAATACAAAAAGGAAGCTTACAAGAAGTGGAAACTTGGACAGATGACTAGGGAGGAGTATAAATATTTTGCTTGAGAATGCAGGGGAGTTATCAGGAAGGCGAAAGCACAATTGGAATCGCAGCCAGCAAGGGATGCAAAGAGGAACAAGAAAGGTTTCTACAGGCATGTTAGCAATAAGAGGGTGATTGGGGAGGGTGTGGAGCCCTTACTGGCTGAGGGAGGTAACCTAGTGACAGATGATGTGGGGAAAGCTGAAGTAACCAAAGCTTTCTTTGCCTCTGTCTTCACAGACAAAGTCAGCTTTGGCAATGCAGTATGAGAAGGAGGTGGGCAGCCTTTGGTGGAGAAAGAACAGGTTAGGAACTATTTACAAAAGCTAAACATACACAAATCCATGGGTCCAGACTTAATGCATCCGAGGTTACTGAGGGAGTTGGCAAATGTCATTGAGGAGCCTTTGGCCATTATCTTTGAAAACTCTTGGGGTATGTCTACACTGCCACCCTAGTTCAAACTAGGGTGGTTAATGTAGTCATTCGAAGTTGCAAATGAAGCCCGGGATTTAAATATCCCAGGCTTCATTTGCATCTTGCCGGGCGCCGCCATTTTTAAATCCCCGTTAGTGCGGACTCCGTGCCTGCGGCTACATGCGGCACGGAGTAGGTAGTTCGAATTAGGCTTTCTAATTCGAACTACTGTTACACCTCGTGGAGGTGTGCCGCGTGTAGCTGCGGGCACGGAGTCCGCACTAACGGGGATTTAAAAATGGCGGCGCCCAGCAAGATGCAAATGAAGCCCAGGATATTTAAATCCCGGGCTTCATTTGCAACTTCGAATGACTACATTAACCACCCTAGTTCGAACTAGGGTGGTAGTCTAGACATACCCTTGGAGATCGGGAGAGATCCTGGATGACTTAAAAGAGGCAAATGTAGTGCCCATCTTTAAAAAAGGGAAGAAGGACAATCCAGGGAACTACAGACCAGTCAGCCTTTCCTCAGTCCCTGGAAACATCACTTTGATGTTTCGAAGCATTTTGAAAAGGGGAAAATGATCAGGAATAATCAACATGGATTCACCCAAGGGCAAGTCATTCTTGACCAACCTGATTATCTTCTATGATGAGGGAACTGGCTCCATGGACACGGGAAAGTCAATGGATGTGACATACCTTGAGTTTAGCAAAGCTTTTGATACAGTCTCCCATAATAGTCTTGCCAGCAAGTTAAGGAAGTATGGGTTGGATAAATGGATTGTAAGATGGATAGAAAGATGGATAGAAGGTCGGGCCCAGTGGGTAGTGATCAACGGTTCGATGTCTGGTTGGTGGTCGGTTTCTAGCAGAGTGCCCCAAGGATTGGTTCTAGGGCCGGTTTTGTTCAACATCTTTATTAATGACCTGGCTGAGGGAATGGATTGCATCCTCAGCAAGTTCGCAGATGACTCTAAGCTGGGGGGAGAGGTAGATACATTGGAAGGCAGGGATAAGGTCCAGAGTGACCTAAACAGATTAGAGGATTGGGCTAAAAGAAATCTGATGAGGTTCAACAAGGACAAGTGCAGAGTCCTGCCCTTGGGACGGAAGAATCCCAAGCATTGTTACAGGCTCGGGACCGAATGGCTAAGCAGCAGTTCTGCAGAAAAGGACCTGGGGGTTACAGTGGATGAGAAGCTGGATAGGAGTCAACAGGGTGCCCTTGTAGCCAGGAGGGCTAATGGCATATTACGTTGCATTAGGAGGAACATTTCCAGCAGATCTAGAGAAGTGATTATTCCCCTTTATTCGGTTCTGGTGAGGTCACATCTCTAGTATTGCTTTCAATTCTGCACCCCCACCACCCCACTCCACCATTACAGAAAGGATCTGGATGTAATGGAGAAAGACCAGCAGAGGGCAACAAAAATTATTAGGGGGCTGGAGCACATGACCTACAAGGAGGGGCTGAGGGATTTGGGCTTATTTAATCTACAGAAGAGAAGGGGAGAGGGGATTTGAGAGCAGCCTTCAACTCCCTGAAAGGGGGGTTGCAAAGGGGCTGGAGAGAGGCTGTTCTCAGTGGGGGCAGATGGCAGAACAGGGAGCAATGGGCTCAAATTGCAGGTGGGGAGGTCTAGGTTGGACATTAGGAAAAACTCTTTCCCTAGGCGGGTGGGGAAGTGCTGGGATGGGTTCCCTAGGGAAGTAGTGGAGTCTCCATCCCTAGAGGTGTTTAAGTCCTGGCTTGACATAAGAACGGCCGTACTGGGTCAGACCAAAGGTCCATCTAGCCCAGTAGCCTGTCTACCGACAGTGGCCAACACCAGGTGCCCCAGAGAGGGTGGACCGAAGACAATGATCAAGTGATTTGTCTCCTGCCATCCCTCTCCAGCCTCTGACAAACAGAGGCCAAGGACACCATTTTATTCCCTAGCTAATAGCCTTTTATGGACCTAACCTCCATGAATTTATCCAGCTTCAATTTAAACTCTATTATAGTCCTAGCCTTCACAGCCTCCTCTGGCAAGGAGTTCCACAGGTTGACTACACGCTGTGTGAAGAACTTTCTTTTATTAGTTTTAAACCTGCTACCCATTAATTTCATTTGGTGTCCTCTAGTTCTTCTATTATGGGAACTAAAATAACTTTTCTTTATCAGCCCTCTCCACACCATTCATGATTTTATAGACCTCTATCATATCCCCCCTCAGTCTCCTCTTTTCTAAACTGAAAAGTCCCAGTCACTTTAACCTCTCCTCATATGGGACCCGTTCCAAACCCCTAATCATTTTAGTTGCCCTTTTCTGAACCCTTTCCAAGGCCAAAATATCTTTTTTGAGGTGAGGAAACCACATCTGTACACAGTATTCAAGATGTGGGCGTACCATAGTTTTATACAGGGGCAGTAAGATATTCTGGGTCTTATTTTCTATCCCTTTCCTAATAATTCCTAGCATCCTATTTGCCTTTTTGACCGCCGCTGCACACTGCGTGGAAGTTTTCAGAGAACTGTCCACGATAACTCCAAGATCTCTTTCCTGATTTGTCGTAGCCAAATTAGCCCCCATCATACTGTACGTATAGTTGGGGTTATTTTTCCCGATGTGCATTACTTTACACTTATCCATATTAAATTTCATTTGCCATTTTGTTGCCCAATCACTCAGTTTGGTGAGATCTTCTTGGAGTCCCTCACAATCTGCTTCTGTCTTGACTATCCTAAAGAGTTCTGTATCATCTGCAAACTTTACTACCTCACTGCTTACCCCTTTCTCCAGATCATTTATGAATAAGTTGAAAAGGATCGGTCCCAGGACTGACCCTTGGGGGACACCACTAGTTACCCCTCTCCAATCTGAAAATTTACCATTTATTCCTACTCTTTTTTTCCTGTCTTTTAACCAGTTTTCAATCCAAGAAAGGACCTTCCCTCTTATCCCATGGCCATGTAATTTACACAAGAGCCTTTGGTGAGGGACCTTGTCAAAGGCTTTCTGAAAATCTTAGTATACTATATCTACTGGATCCCCCTTGTCTGCATGTTTGTTAACCCCTTCAGAAAACTCTAACAGATTAGTAAGACAGGATTTCCCTTTACAGAAACCATGTTGACTTTTGTCCAACAAATTATGTTCTTCTACATGCTTCACAATTTTATTCTTTACTATTGTTTCGACTAATTTGCCCAGTACTGAAGTTAGACTTACCGATCTGTAATTGCCAGGATCGCCTCTAGAGCCCTTTTTAAATATTGGTGTCACGTTGGCTACCTTCCAGTCATTAGGTATGGAAGCCGATTTAAAGGATAGGTTACAAACCACAGATCATAGCTCAGCAATTTCCCATTTAAGTTCTTTTAGAACCCTTGGATGAATGCCATCCGGTCCCGGAGATTTGTTAACATTAAGTTTTTCTATTTGTTCCAAAACCTCCTCTAATGACACTTCAATCCGGGACAGTTCCTCAGATTCATCACCCACAAAGGACGGTGCAGATTCAGGAATCTCCCCAACGTCCTCAGCTGTGAAGACTGAAGCAAAGAAATCATTTAGTTTCTCCGCAATGGCTTTATCGTCCTTGATTGCTCTTTTTATAGCTCAATCATCTAGGGGACCCACAGGTTTTTTAGCAGGCTTCCTGCTTCTAATGTACTTAAAAAACATTTTGTTATTTCTTTTTGAGTTTTTGGCTAGCTGTTCCTCAAAATCTTTTTTTGCTTTTCTTATTACATGTTTACGCTTGATTTGACAGTGTTTACGTTCCTTTCTATTTATCTCACTAGGATTGGACTTCCACTTCTGTTCTTATGTTCTTACGTTATGTTCTTATGTTCTTATGAGGCTCGGGTGAGGTGGTGCTGTCAGAGGGTGGAATATTTCCCAGGGAGCGTCCTGTCACTGCGTGTCGCCGTGACGGTCGGTTCCAAACTGTGAGTGGCGTTGATGGAGCCGTGCGGATGGGCGAGTTCTGGGCCCAGGAAACATGGAACATTACGACGGCCAGACTGGCTCAGCCCAGTGTCCTGTCTCTGGCAGTGGCTGTGCCTGGTGCCCCAGAAGGGATGTCAGCATGTAGACGACTAAGCCTGGGCTCATCGGTTAGTCCTGTCCACTACAAGCATCCCCCACCCCCCAGTATCAGAGGCAGCAGCTGGTCTGTGCAGGGAGCTGGTTTTTAAACGGGCTCCTCTCGTGGCCCAGGTCCTCTGGCCACCCTGCACTGCTGCCTCTGATTGGCTGCGGTTCCACGACTGTTCAGGTACTCGCTGTCTAACATCCCTAGTCCAGAGGAGTGAACAGAAGAGGCAATTTCCTGAGAGATCCTTTCCCTGTTGTCCTCCCTCAGCCTGGGGTAGTAAGAGGCATATGGTCACTTGGAGCATGGCTCTGTCTCCCTGCCCATCTTGTCTGCTAGCCACAGAGGGACCCGTCCATCATGAATTTCTCACTCTTGGCCTTCATAACATCGTCCTTGGGGAAGGTCTTTTGGTCTCCTTTACCCTCCTGTTCGGCCTCGGCAGCATTGGTTTCATGGGCCGTGCAGCTTGCAAGCCTCTCTTGTTCCTTTGCATTTCTGTGGAACCAGCAGCCGCCTCTTCCATGGTTCAGACGTGAAATGTTCCATGTAATTACACTGTGGTCACTGTCACCAAGGGTTCCGCTAGCTTCACCTCTTGGACCAGAGCCTGTGCTCCCCCGGACTGACCCACGAAGTGCGTTTCCAGGACTAGCTGCACCCGGAAGCAGCCATTGAATGGTGTCTTTCCCTGCCTGGAGTCCCTCGCTGGAGCAGATCTGGGCCCCATTCTGTGGCAGTGCTGCACGACTTGGTGGCCCCTCGTGGCATGTTGGTACTGCCCATTGATTGCCCACGCTGCTGTGTGGAGCTCCTCGGTGCAGAGCACAGGCCAATCTTCTGAAGGGCTGGAGCAGCCGCGCCAGGTCTTTCCCCTGCTCCCCAGCACCCGTGCTGGCTGCTGCCTGAGGGAGGCTGTCGGGTGCAGTGCTAGGTGAAGCCAGTGGAGAGCTTTGTGCTTGACGCGTCAGAGGGGAGGCCTGAGAGAGGCGGCAGCCGCAGTCTGGGTGTGAGACCTAGGTGAGGGCTGCCCTGCGTTCTGACAGTGGCCTTTGGCTGGAGATGTGCTGGAAGGACCATTTTGCCGTTCCATGCTCTGGCAGAGGCTGGGCAGTGGGTTTTGTGGGAGGCTCTTTGGAAAAGAACTGGGTCAGTCCATGGAGGACGGGCCGGTCACTGTCTATTGGCCAGGCTGGGTGGGGAGGGTGCCCTAGTGTCCGCTTGCCAGAGGCTGGGAATGGGCGACCGGGGAGGGGTCATGTGAGGATTTCCAGTTCTGTTCCCTCCCTCTGGGGCATCTGGCACTGGCCACTGTGGGCAGACAGGCCACTGGGCTGGATGGGCCGTCGCTCTGGCCGTTCCGATCAGCCGTTCCGATGTTCTTAAGGGTTTTCCATCTCCACAGAGTGCTGACGTCACGTGCATGGAGACCCGGGTGGCCGGTGTGTTTGGAGGGTTAGTAACTGCCTGTGCGCGCATTAGAGATGTGAATGGGGAACCGGTTAGCCAGTTACCTGGTGAGTATCACCCTCACTGGAGCAGGAGCTGGAAACCCTTGCATGGGGCTGCTGCCTCCCTCCCCCCAAGGGGAGGCTGGCCACAGCAGCCCCACGCGCGGGGAGGCTGGGAGCTGCTGGTTCCTGCCGCTGGCCCTCCTACGTTTTAGCCAGTTAACTGACTAACCGTCCCTAGGGTGTGTAATATTCATGTCCCATCGATACCCGTGAGCGCCGGTGGGCAGTGGCGTTCTTACCAGCGTGGGTTAATTCGGAGAAGGAAGTTGAAAGGAGGCTCGTGTCTGCTGCAGTGGGACTGGGTGTCTGTAGGGTCCGCACGGAAGGGGCATCAGAAGGAGAGCCGTGGTGCTGGAGAGACCGGTGGTCTGAGCTGATCAGCAGAGGTGCGATGCTGAGCCAGAGGGTCCAGGCTGCGCTGCGTGTTCTTTGCCATTTAGTCTTTTGTCCGGCAATAACCCTGGAGGACAGGCTGGTTCTTCTCGGGGCCCTGCTGTCCCATAACTGACGCTGCCGAGATGCAGCCGGGAAGCTGTCCCAGCTGCAGCGGAGCGTCCGGGCTGTTAATAACCCGTCTCTGCAGGTGGGCAGCGGCCTCGCTTGGGGCCAGGATCACTGCACATCAGGCTGGACAGGAGATCCAGTGGCATCCTGCAGTGGCATCCGGGGGAGCTGAGCTGGGGCGTGGGTTAGGAAGCCCAGTCTGCTTCTGGCCAACAGTGCAAGCGCCTGGGGCTCACCAGCCCCTCCCCGGAGGCAGGGAAGGGGAAGGCTTTCGGCTGGTTTGAGAGAAGAGACCTGCCATTGCCCACAAGAGGGTCTAGTGCGACCCCAGACACCTGGGTTCCCAGGCAGCCCAGCGCTGCCGACTGGCCCCTTGCTCAGCACGTGGCTCAGTTGAAGCCGTTTGGCACCCGGCGAGTGCCGTGGAAAGCCATGGTGCCAGAGCGCATCTCCGAACCTTAGAGGCAGGAAGCCCTCAAGGGCTCCCCTGGCCAGGATTTCCGAATCTCGGCGTGTCCAACCCGTGGGACAGACGCCCCAGAGCTCCCCTGCCGCCTTGGAGAGCGGGCCCTGGCTCTTGTCATGGAACTCTGGCGAGGTCCCGATGGGCCGGAGCCCCTTGGGTGGCTGGCTGGGCCCACGCTTTGCTGGTAGCTCTGGCAGCCGTAGCGCTTAACGAGAACACGGGGCTCAGTTTTGCTGAACGAGCGTGCTGGAAAGAAGGCGCTTCCCTAGCAGCTTGATTCTTCCCAGGTCCTGAGCGTGCAGATCCTCTTGTCCCGGGCCGTGGCTTCTGGCTTGGGTCCAGGGCTTCCACGCAGAGGCAGACTCCAGCCCCCTGGACCAGCCACAGGAACCACAGAGTTGAACTGGCCTAGGTAGCACAATGGGCATGTAAGGAAGGGACTGGAGCTCTTTGCCCCCCGGTTCGTCCTGCACACGGGCTCACACCTACAGACCCAGCGCCAGCAGGGGAGGGGGAATCAGGGGAAGCATCAGAGGAGTCGGCATTGACACGACTACAGTGCGATTGGTCAAACGGGAACTAGATACATTCATGGAGGGTAGGTTCAGCATACTTATTAGCTAGGCTGGGCAGGGATGGGGACCCTGGCCTCTGTGTGTCAGAGACTGGGAATGGGCGACGGGGTGATCCCTGGATCCTTCCCGGTTCTGTTCGCTCCCTCTGGGGCACCTGGCCTTGGCTGCTGTCAGCAGACAGGACACAGGGCTAGATGGGCCTTTGGGGTGACCCTGTCTGGCCCTTCTTATGGGAACTGAGTTGCTAATGGCCATAGGTATCTGCCCATGCAGGGGTAAAGGTGTCCCTGCTTCTACTGCTGAGTGTGTTCAAATAGAAAAGCACAGAGTACTGAGTCAGACTGGCTGAAGGTGCTTCCAAGCGGGGGTATAAAATCCTGGTAAATAAGTTACCTGGTTAACCTATTTAAGGGGAGCAGGCAGGGGGCAGCTGCAGCAGCCCCCACTGATTAACTGGAACCAGTAAGTTAACTGGTTAACTTTTCACATCCCTACTTCCAAGAAGGCAGAGCAGAGTGTGGCAGAGAAGTCTTTGACACTTGCAATAAAATGAAAATGAAGAGAACTTGTCTGCAACCGTCCTGTTCTCAGGAGAAACAGCTATCCTACATTTCCACAACACCTCGTCATGAACCACCATTGGCCCCTGTGTGTTTGCCTGAAACCCAGAGTAATTTCTCGTTTCCCACGGTCTCTCGGGAAGGTTGACTCTACACTTGCAGCCAGCTACCCGCAAATGTTTCAATTTGTACTGAGCATGAAGCAGTGTAAGCTAGAAACTACCAAGCCCACCATAAGTTTTACAGACTAGGAGAGGAAAGAGAGGCTCTAAACTTGTCCAGATGTACAAGGCAGCGCGATGTACCGTCACCGTCTCTCTGGATCTATTTAATGACACAGAACTGGAACCCACAAGGCCAATAGAAGTGTGGTCTTAAAAGGTCTTTGAAGCAGGATGCAGGTAATCAAGTCGTTGAGATAATGTCCTTTCTGGTTGAAATGGCAAGAAACTGTTTTTTCTTTGTGATTCTTGAAAGAGAATTCTCTGAACTGTCATTCATGCTTAAATTCGACACTTTACGCCTAAGTTTAAACAAAGACATTAATTATCTAATCCATTACAAAGATAGCTTGCCCAATTATCACCTCTAATATAATTAGTTCACAGACATTTACCTTCCCCCCCACCCATCCCCTTTCGGTTGTGAAATGTGATTTGTCCTTTTCATATGTGTTCATTTTTTTAATTGTATCCTTTGGTATATATGGTTGTGACAATTTTCTTCCACTATTTGATCTGAGGAAGTGGGTCTGGCCCACAAAAGCTCATCATCTAATAAACCATCTTGTTAGTCTTTAAAGTGCTACAGAGTCCTGTATTTTGTTTCAGCTACACCAGACTAACATGGCTACATTTCTATCACTTTCCTTGGTGTGGACACTTGAGACTTTCAAGGGCGCATCTGCATTTGTTCCTACTTAATTGTTGTAACAAATCAGACAGGAACAGCTGCGACCCGAGAGATTGCCTGAAGAGTGAGAGAGATTGGCACATTGTGAGTTACCTTTGATGCATTTAACCACCAGAATCTTGTGGACGTTGCTGGTGGAGAAATAGCCAGGTCCTTCCCCAGCTGCAGAACAGCAGCTCGTCTGTGTTGTCAAGAGGCTCTGTGTCTTGGCTTATCAATGACTGGCAGGCTTTACGCTGCATGAGACAGAAGGCCATTGTTTCACTAATGCCATGTGTTTAAAAGGGACACTGCCTCAGATGCATAACTTTCCATTCTTGCTCTGAGACGCTCTGGGATTTCTGTCTCTCTTTGCGGGGTCCTCCTCTGAAAACAGCTGGCGCCTCTAAGACGGCCAGGTTCTGTGTCAGTTACACGCGCAGTGATTGTGTGGCTGAGTCCCCGCTCGCCACTGTCATCTCAGTAACTCAAGGTCCGTCTCCCTTGCAGTGAGACGCCTGCCACTGGCCGCCAGCTGGCTGAGGCTTGTGGGGCGAGGGTGGGGCAGAGCTTAGGCTGGGGCTGCAGTTGGAGCTCTGGGATCCTCCCACCTCAGCAGCTCCTAGAGCCGGCTCCAGCCCACAGCCGAACAGCCAGCAATGCGGCAGCTCTTAGCCCACGTGCAGCGACCCAGAGGCAGCTGGCAGCAGGTTTAGCTGCACTGGAGAAAGGCTCAGTCTGTCCCCTGGCACCCACTGCCGTCCCCTGCAGCTTCCCGCCGGCTCCCCAGGCGTGTTCTCTAGCAGGAGGAGATGGGCGCTGGGCTGGTGGCTCCTGCACTCAGCTGGGCTCAGGTGCAAGTCCGGGCTTGGGTGAACGGTACTTCCTCTTCCCTGCCCGCCACGTGGGGCTGTGTGACTTCTCCTCTGGCTGGAGGAAGCGCTGCCAACTCCCCTTCCCCCTGTACAGAGAGCTGCTCCCCCATCCACCCAGAGACACCCCTCACCTGGATCCCCACCCCACACCCCTGCTGAGCCCCAATACTGTTGAACCCAGACCCCCAACAAGCCCCCCATACTTAGATCCCCCATTCAGCTGCCTGTGCAACATTTCATCAGTAACTGACGCCCTGGGATTTTACATCCGGACTTGGCCCCCGAACAGTGGGGCTAGCCTCCCCTCCCGGGGTTCGGAAGAGGTAGCTGTTCTGGGTGTGGGTGGAGGAAAAGCCCTCGAACCAGTCCTGCCCTCTGAGCACAGAGCAGTACGAGGAGCCCCAAGGCCAATCCCTCGTGTGGCAAGCACAGGCACAGGCCCTCTGCAGTGGGGTCTGAACCACCGGTGCGGGAGTGAGCGGGCGGCCGCCCCGTGACCCGGCCCAGCCTGACTCTGCTTTCCTTTGCTCCTGCAGCTCGGACTGGGTGGAGCTGCTGGAGCCCCGCTCCGGGGAGCGAATGTACGTCAACCTGGCCACCGGGGAGTGCGGCTGGGAGCCCCCGCCCGAGCGCCGGGTCCGCCAGGCCGACCACACGCAGTGGTGGGAGCTCTTCGACCCAAACAGCAGCCGCTTCTACTACTACAACGCCACCTCCCGGCAGACGGTCTGGCACCGGCCCCAGGGCTGCGACATCGTGCCGCTGGCCCAGCTGCAGGCCAGGAAAGGCGCAGGGGGAAGCAGCCCCAGCCACAGGGCCCTGCCACAGGAGGGCGCGAGGAGCAGTGCAGAGAGGAGGCCAGACCCGGGAAGGTAGGAGTCCTGTGCTGCCCCGGAGCGAGGGCCCCGCCTGGGGAGAGGGCCGGCCAGCTGGCAGGGCTGCAAGGCCGGGGTTGGGTCTGAGGGGAGCGCGGGGGAATCCTTTGCTCCCCTTGTGGGGCACCTGGCTGCCCGGGGGAGCAGCTGCCAGGAAACGCTGAGCTGGTCGCAGCTGCCAGCTCCGGGGCCGGGGGCCGGGCGGGACCTAACCTGAGGGCCAAGCCGCTTGGGGGCTGGCAGGTCGCTTTCCTGCCGCCTGCCCAGGCCCTGCTCACAGCCTAGGGGCTGCCAGGGAGCAGGGCAGAGGTCACAGGCACAAGCCGGGGGGCTAGTAAGTTTCCTTCACTCCCAGGAACCCGTTTGGTGACAGGCAAGTTGGTTTCCTGTGGGGATCTGGCCAGTTCTCGCTCTGTGTCCCCTGGCCCGGCCCTGCGTCCCCCGGCCCGGCCCTGCATCCCTCTGCCCAGCCCTGTGTCTCTCTGCCGGCCCTGCATCCCGCTGCCCGGCCCTGCGTCCCCCGGCCCGGCCCTGCATCCCTTTGCCCAGCCCTGTGTCTCTCTGCCGGCCCTGCATCCCGCTGCCCGGCCCTGCGTCCCCCGGCCCGGCCCTGCATCCCTCTGCCCAGCCCTGTGTCTCTCTGCCGGCCCTGCATCCCGCTGCCCGGCCCTGCGTCCCCCGGCCCGGCCCTGCATCCCTTTGCCCAGCCCTGTGTCTCTCTGCCGGCCCTGCATCCCGCTGCCCGGCCCTGCGTCCCCCGGCCCGGCCCTGCATCCCTCTGCCCAGCCCTGTGTCTCTCTGCCGGCCCTGCATCCCGCTGCCCGGCCCTGCGTCCCCCGGCCCGGCCCTGCGTCCCTCTGCCCAGCCCTGTGTCTCTCTGCCGACCCTGCATCCCGCTGCCCAGCCCTGCGTCCCCCGGCCCGGCCCTGCATCCCACAGCCCGGCTCTGCGCCCCACTTCCTGGCCCTGCGTCCCCCGGCCCGGCCCTGCGTCCCCCGGCCCGGCCCTGCATCCCACGGCCCAGCCCTGCGCCCCACTTCCTGGCCCTGCGTCCCACAGCCCGGCCCTGCGTCCCTCTGCCCGGCCCTGCGTCCCTCTGCCCGGCTCTGCGCCCCACTTCCTGGCCCTGCGTCCCCCGGCCCGGCCCTGCGTCCCCCGGCCCGGCCCGGCCCGGCCCTGCATCCCACAGCCCAGCCCTGCGCCCCACTTCCTGGCCCCGCGTCCCACAGCCCGGCCCTGCGTCCCTCTGCCCGGCCCTGCGTCCCTCTGCCTGGCCCTGCGTCCAACGGCCCGGCCCTGCGTCCCACAGCCCGTCTCCCTGCTGTGCACCTGGTGCTCCTCACACACTGGGCGGGAAGAGACTGCCAAGGAGGCATGGCCGGCATGGCTCTTGGGCCCTGTGCTCGGGAGCGTGGAGAGACAGGCGGGCAAGTCCCCGCTTGCGAAGCAAGTCCTCTAGGACGTCTGGAGTGGCACTGGGAGCAGAGCCATGTCTCCTGACTCCTGGCTCAGTGTCATTCCCGTCGGCAGGCACAGGGCCGGCCTGGCAGGGTGTCCCCTCCCTGGGTGGCTGCACTAGCGGGTGGCGGCCGCACCATGTGGCAGGACATGCAGGGGAGGGAGCGGATATGGTCCAAGGGGCTTTTCCCTGCAAAATCCGGGACTTTTCCGTGAGCCGTGGGGTCGGCAGAGCTGGCAGTGCTGTCCCAGGTCCTCACAATCAGCCAGCCGGGCGCTTGGTCAGGGCCAGGGTTCCCCCCAAGATTTTCCACCCATGAGCGGAGTGAGAGAGCTGTGTCTGGTGCACCGGTATTGAGGGCGCGGGCGCCTGCTGGGACCCAGGGTCTTAACAAATCGAAGTATCTTCTCAACCTCTCCCTCTGCTGCCGTGTCTCCCCCCCCCCCCGTCTGCTCCCCTGGAGCCCATCTCTCACCTCCTGTGCTGTCCTGGCTCCTGTCCTTCTCACGCCCCTCAGCCCTCCTGGGACCTGCCCCTCCTCCCCATCCTCCTTGACCCCTGCACCTGCCCTTCCCTTCCCCCTGTGCCCACCCCCTTCCTGATCCCCTCTCCTAGCCCCTCTCTCTCCCCTCTGGCCACCCCTCTTCTCCGGGCACCCAGTGACACCGTCCCTCCCCTCCCTGTGTTTGCCCATCTGCTTCACCCCCACAATCCCCCGGGACCTGCACCTTCCCTTAGCCCTGCACCCTCCAGGTGCCTCCCCCTTCCCTCACTGTCCCTGCCCTCCCGACACCTGCCCCCCGTGCCCTCTTCCTCCTTGCTGCCCACCCCCTCACCACCCTCTGCCCCAGTTCGCCTCACGCCCCTCTCCACCCACACACACGACTTTCCTCGTGCCCATCTCTCTTCTCTGGACACCCACTGCTCCCCTCTTCTCTTCCTCCCCATTGGCCCTCGTCTCCTCTCCCAGCATCACCCTGTCCCCTCCCCTTTGCACCTCCACTGATAACTTCCCTCCCCTCTCCTCTCCTGCCCTTTTCCTCATTGTCTCCTCTTGCTCTCCCTCCCCTCCCCACCCCGGCATTTGTCTCTCTTCTACCCTGCCCCTTGGTGCCTTCCCTTTTCTTCTCATGCCCTGGGCCCCTCCTCTCCCCTCAGCACAAGCCCCTTCCTCTCCTCACCCCCCTTCTCCTTGGCTACGTTTACACGGGCATGATTTTCCGGAAATGCTTTTAACGGAAAAGTTTTCCGTTAAAAGCATTTTTGGAAAAGCGCGTCTAGATTGGCAGGACGCTCTTCCGGAAAAGCACTTTTTCTGGAAACGCGTCCGTGGCCAATGTAGACGCGCTTTTCCACAAAAATGCCCTGATAGTCATTTTCGCGATCGGGGCTTTTTTGCAGAAAACACTGCTGTGCTATCTACACTGGCCCTTTTCTGGAACAGTTTTCCAGAAAAAGACTTTTGCCCGAACGGGAGCAGCATAGTTTTTCCGGAAAAGCACTGATGATTTTACATTAGATCGTCAGTGCTTTTCCAGAAATTCAAGCGGCCAGTGTAGTCAGCTGGCAAGTTTTTCCGGAAAAGCAGCTGATTTTCCGGAATAACTTGCCAGTGTAGACACAGCCCTTAGGTCTCCCCCTGCCCCTTCCCTCACTTTCTGCCTTCGACGTGGGAAGCAGTTTGTGGGGTTGGAGCTGGGCTGTGACACTATTTTCAGTACTGTGGTCCCCAGCCCCTGCTGCTCCTGGGGAGACTGCGTGCCGGGACTGGAGCAGAGGCTTCCCTGGGTGCTATTTTCAGTACCACGGTCCCAGTCTCTGTGGGTGGCCCCGGCTCCAGCTGGAGTAAAGCAGCAGCCGCACAAGCCCCATTCCAGCTGGGGCAGTCTCAGCGCACGTGCGCTGGCACCAGGTGGAGCAAAAGGGCAGCTGACCACTGCCAGGAACCCACCAGGCTGCCAGCTGCTGCCACCCCCACCACTCACCCTCCGTTCCAGCAGGAAGGGGAATGGTGAATGCTGCTGTGCAGCTCTTAAAATGACATGGGCGGTCCTAACATTTGCAGTGCGCGGCCGCGCAGGCACATAGCTCAGAGGAAACGCTGGTCAGGGCCTTGCCTAAAACCGCATTTCCTGGGGCAAAACTCCTGTTGTGCCCTGCCTAGACTGAAATCACTGGGCCAAAAGCTGGGGACTCGGCGCTAGCCCTCCTAAACACGCGGGCTGCACAGTCTGGCTGGCTCTGCTGGCCAGCTCACCAGCACCTTCCTCTCACACGCCCAGCTCTGGGGCAAGGCCAGTGGGCGTGGGCCTCTTGCAGCCCAGCCAAGCCAAGCACAAGGGTGGCCTTGTTTCCCATTTCAGCTGCTCTGGGGTGTCTGGCCCCTTCCACTGAGCCGGCCCTTCCCCTTCTCTTTCATTGCCTTGGAGTAGCCTAGGGCAGGGCTCTGTGCTGTTGTGGGGCAGCCATGGGGAAGTGCTGCAGCTCTGATGGGGGCTGCGGCTCAGGGACCTTCTGCTGATCCCCAGGCGTGGCCCCGATGGAGAGTCTCTGGCACTGCCCTCCTGGCGACGGCTGATGGTCCGATGGGGTAGCTAGCAGCCTGCACAAAGCCTGCTGAAAGGTGCCCCAACCCTCCGGGCCAGGCTGCACTCCAGAGCCAGCTGCTCTCGGCATGCAGAGAGCAGGCTGGCCCCGGCTGCCCCTCGCCTCCGTGCTGCAGCTGCCTTGGGTCTGTGGCTGGGCACTTTGCAGGTCTCGTGTGCATCCGGTGAGCAGGGCTCTGGGCCCAAAGCCCCTCGAGAAGGGGCCCTCTCCTGTGCTGCAGACCCCCTGGCTCTGCTGAGAGTCACTCACTCAGGGCTGCAGAGCCCAGCCGGAGTCCAGGGAGCCGCGCTGGAAGGGCCGGACGCTGGCCTCCGGCAGGCGGGTTCCAGGAGAGGGACGTCCCTGTGTCCCAGGCAGTGACGTGCGCCTGCCCCTCCTTGGGACTGCACCCCGGGGAAGCAGCGTCTGGGGCTCCAGAGTAGGCACTGGGGGGAGGCTAGGAAAGGCCTGGCCAGTGTCCTGCAAGGGGGCCGCCCAGGGCCGCACTGCACGTGGGCACAGACTGGATGTTGCCGTGTGAGCCCTGGGCCGGAGCTCGCCGCAGGCCCTGGCCCCAGTGGCCAGGAGGATTCCCTGCAAACGCCACACGGCTCAGGAGCAGCCGGCCTGGTGCTGGCCCAAGCCCGGTGCTGCTGGCAGACGCAGCCCGTGCCCAGCTGGCATTGCCTGGCACCCCGCTGGCACGGAGCCTCTCAAGCAATTGCCAGCGTGACCCAGAGCCGCCCGCGCTCCCGCCGGACACCACACAAGCGTCTTCGCCCTGCGCCCTCGCAAGAGCCCTGGGATGCGCTGCTGGCAGTCGCGTGCGGCACCAGAGACATATTTGCACCCAAGAGAGTGAGGCCTTGACCCCCAGAAACAGCGCAGGGGGTTGCTCGGCTTCCCTGCTGCCCTCTGCCCTGCATGTGGCTACGTGGGTCTCAGCGAGCCCGGTGAGTTCTCCTTGTCCAGCCCAGCTCCGGTCAGGGCCCCGAGCCTGCCCAGCTGCCCCAGCGTCCCTGCGAGGAGCAGCTCGGCCGGCAAAGCCAAGTAGGAGCCACGCTGGCGGCAAGGGGCCTGGAGGAGGAGACAGCGCTGGGCCCCAGGCGGCTGCAGTCAGGTGCAGGGGCTGCACATGGGCTCCACTGCCCGGCGCGGGGAAGGCTGGAGGGGGCCTGTCTCCGCCACTTCCCTCACTGCCCAGGGAGGGGGCTGAGGGAGAGGAGAGACCCGGGGCCAGGACTTACACCCTGAGAGGGTGAGGCTGCCCTGGAGGGAGCCAGGCGGCCGGAGGGCTCTGCCCCAGGGGTGAGCGTGAGCTGTGTCGGGCTCCAGCAGCCTGGCAGGAGCGGGAGGCCGGTGCTGAGCAGGAGGAAGGCAGGGCTGCCTCTGGAGAGGCCCCAGCAGGGGCTGGGGTGGCTCTGCCACAGAAGGAAACGCTGCCCAGGCCACGGGGAGCTGCCCCCTCCGGCTGGCACCGCAGTGACTCGTCCTGCACGCAGGGGAGACGGAACTCCGGCTGGGCGCTGCCCCCGGCCCGGGGGGGTGCCTGTTGGGGGCGTTGGGTTGTTCTCACCCCTAGTGAGCTCTCAGCTTGCCAAGCCCCCGCCCTGCCTCCTGGGGCGCCCAGCCTGGGGAGCTCAGACCCAGAGGGGCACAGCTGGGCCTGACGAGCCTCCGGACCGCTCACTGGGCGGGGTCGTCCCGCTAATGAAGTCCAGCTCCCAGGGCCCTGCCAGCCCCGCACCTCTGGGATTCTCCGACTCTCCCAAGCTCCGGAGCCAGGGCAATTCCTGGGCCAGGGAGTTGTTTGAGACGTAAACACCCACCGAGCCCCGACGTCAGCGAGTCCCCTCGGGGGGACGTTGTTGGGAGGGTTGAGCGGGGTGCCATGCACAAGCCTTTCTCCCACAAACACCGCTGGCACCAAACAGGCACACCTAAAACAACCGTTGAATATTGAAAAGCCAGCTTTCTAAATTGCATGCGAGACACCCCCTCCCCCGCGCCATGCTAGGCCTCCGCGGCCGGCGGGCTCAGCTCGTCCTGGCGCGAGACTCCCCCTCGCTCCGCGGCCGGCGGGTTCAGCTCGTCCTGGCGCGAGACTCCCCCTCGCTCCGCGGCCGGCGGGTTCAGCTCGTCCTGGCGCGAGACTCCCCCTCGCTCCGCGGCCGGCGGGCTCTGCTCCTTCTGGCGCGAGACTCCCCCTCGCTCCGCGGCCGGCGGGCTCAGCTCCTTCTGGCGCGAGACTCCCCCTCGCTCCGCGGCCGGCGGGTTCAGCTCGTCCTGGCGCGAGACTCCCCCTCGCTCCGCGGCCGGCGGGCTCTGCTCCTTCTGGCGCGAGACTCCCCCTCGCTCCGCGGTCGGCGGGTTCAGCTCGTCCTGGCGCGAGACTCCCCCTCGCTCCGCGGCCGGCGGGCTCAGCTCGTCCTGGCGCGAGACTCCCCCTCGCTCCGCGGCCGGCGGGCTCAGCTCGTCCTGGCGCGAGACTCCCCCTCGCTCCGCGGCCGGCGGGCTCAGCTCGTCCTGGCGCGAGACTCCCCCTCGCTCCGTGGCCGGCGGGTTCAGCTCGTCCTGGCGCGAGACTCCCCCTCGCTCCGCGGTCGGCGGGTTCAGCTCGTCCTGGCGCGAGACTCCCCCTCGCTCCGCGGCCGGCGGGCTCAGCTCGTCCTGGCGCGAGACTCCCCCTCGCTCCCCAGCCAGCGGGTTCAGCTCGTCCTGGCGCGAGACTCCCCCTCGCTCCGCGGCCGGCGGGCTCAGCTCGTCCTGGCGCGAGACTCCCCCTCGCTCCGCGGCCGGCGGGCTCAGCTCGTCCTGGCGCGAGACTCCCCCTCGCTCCGCGGCCGGCGGGTTCAGCTCGTCCTGGCGCGAGACTCCCCCTCGCTCCGCGGCCGGCGGGCTCAGCTCGTCCTGGCGCGAGACTCCCCCTCGCTCCGCGGTCGGCGGGTTCAGCTCGTCCTGGCGCGAGACTCCCCCTCGCTCCGCGGCCGGCGGGCTCAGCTCGTCCTGGCGCGAGACTCCCCCTCGCTCCCCAGCCAGCGGGTTCAGCTCGTCCTGGCGCGAGACTCCCCCTCGCTCCGCGGCCGGCGGGCTCAGCTCGTCCTGGCGCGAGACTCCCCCTCGCTCCGCGGTCGGCAGGCTCAGCTCCTCCTGGCGCGAGACTCCCCCTCGCTCCGCGGCCGGCGGGCTCAGCTCGTCCTGGCGCGAGACTCCCCCTCGCTCCGCGGTCGGCAGGCTCAGCTCCTCCTGGCGCGAGACTCCCCCTCGCTCCGCTGCCGGCGGGCTCAGCTCCTCCTGGCGCGAGACTCCCCCTCGCTCCGCGGCCGGCGGGTTCAGCTCGTCCTGGCGCGAGACTCCCCCTCGCTCCGCGGTCGGCGGGTTCAGCTCATCCTGGCGCGAGACTCCCCCTCGCTCCGCGGCCGGCGGGCTCAGCTCGTCCTGGCGCGAGACTCCCCCTCGCTCCGCGGCCGGCGGGCTCTGCTCCTTCTGGCGCGAGACTCCCCCTCGCTCCGCGGCCGGCGGGCTCAGCTCGTCCTGGCGCGAGACTCCCCCTCGCTCCGCGGCCGGCGGGCTCTGCTCGTCCTGGCGCGAGACTCCCCCTCGCTCCGCGGCCGGCGGGCTCTGCTCGTCCTGGCGCGAGACTCCCCTCGCTCCGCGGTCGGCGGGCTCAGCTCGTCCTGGCGCGAGACTCCCCCTCGCTCCGCGGCCGGCGGGCTCAGCTCGTCCTGGCGCGAGACTCCCCCTCGCTCCGCGGCCGGCGGGCTCAGCTCGTCCTGGCGCGAGACTCCCCCTCGCTCCGCGGCCGGCGGGCTCAGCTCCTCCTGGCGCGAGACTCCCCCTCGCTCCGCGGCCGGCGGGCTCAGCTCCTCCTGGCGCGAGACTCCCCCTCGCTCCGCGGCCGGCGGGCTCAGCTCCTCCTGGCGCGAGACTCCCCCTCGCTCCGCGGTCGGCGGGCTCAGCTCGTCCTGGCGCGAGACTCCCCCTCGCTCCGCGGTCGGCGGGCTCAGCTCGTCCTGGCGCGAGACTCCCCCTCGCTCCGCGGCCGGCGGGCTCAGCTCCTCCTGGCGCGAGACTCCCCCTCGCTCCGCGGCCGGCGGGTTCAGCTCGTCCTGGCGCGAGACTCCCCCTCGCTCCGCGGCCGGCGGGCTCTGCTCCTTCTGGCGCGAGACTCCCCCTCGCTCCGCGGCCGGCGGGCTCAGCTCCTTCTGGCGCGAGACTCCCCCTCGCTCCGCGGCCGGCGGGCTCAGCTCGTCCTGGCGCGAGACTCCCCCTCGCTCCGCGGCCGGCGGGCTCAGCTCGTCCTGGCGCGAGACTCCCCCTCGCTCCGCGGCCGGCGGGCTCAGCTCCTCCTGGCGCGAGACTCCCCCTCGCTCCGCGGCCGGCGGGCTCAGCTCGTCCTGGCGCGAGACTCCCCCTCGCTCCGCGGCCGGCGGGCTCAGCTCGTCCTGGCGCGAGACTCCCCCTCGCTCCGCGGCCGGCGGGCTCAGCTCCTCCTGGCGCGAGACTCCCCCTCGCTCCGCGGCCGGCGGGCTCAGCTCCTCCTGGCGCGGGACTCCCCCTCGCTCCGCGGCCGGCGGGCTCAGCTCGTCCTGGCGCGAGACTCCCCCTCGCTCCGCGGCCGGCGGGCTCAGCTCCTCCTGGCGCGAGACTCCCCCTCGCTCCGCGGCCGGCGGGTTCAGCTCCTCCTGGCGCGAGACTCCCCCTCGCTCCGCGGTCGGCGGGTTCAGCTCGTCCTGGCGCGAGACTCCCCCTCGCTCCGCGGCCGGCGGGCTCAGCTCGTCCTGGCGCGAGACTCCCCCTCGCTCCGCGGCCGGCGGGCTCTGCTCCTTCTGGCGCGAGACTCCCCCTCGCTCCGCGGCCGGCGGGCTCAGCTCGTCCTGGCGCGAGACTCCCCCTCGCTCCGCGGCCGGCGGGCTCTGCTCGTCCTGGCGCGAGACTCCCCCTCGCTCCGCGGCCGGCGGGCTCTGCTCGTCCTGGCGCGAGACTCCCCCTCGCTCCGCGGTCGGCGGGCTCAGCTCGTCCTGGCGCGAGACTCCCCCTCGCTCCGCGGTCGGCGGGCTCAGCTCGTCCTGGCGCGAGACTCCCCCTCGCTCCGCGGTCGGCGGGCTCAGCTCCTCCTGGCGCGAGACTCCCCCTCGCTCCGCTGCCGGCGGGTTCAGCTCGTCCTGGCGCGAGACTCCCCCTCGCTCCGCGGCCGGCGGGTTCAGCTCGTCCTGGCGCGAGACTCCCCCTCGCTCCGCGGCCGGCGGGCTCTGCTCCTTCTGGCGCGAGACTCCCCCTCGCTCCGCGGCCGGCGGGCTCTGCTCCTTCTGGCGCGAGACTCCCCCTCGCTCCGCGGCCGGCGGGCTCAGCTCCTCCTGGCGCGAGACTCCCCCTCGCTCCGCGGCCGGCGGGTTCAGCTCCTCCTGGCGCGAGACTCCCCCTCGCTCCGCGGCCGGCGGGTTCAGCTCCTCCTGGCGCGAGACTCCCCCTCGCTCCGCGGCCGGCGGGCTCAGCTCGTCCTGGCGCGAGACTCCCCCTCGCTCCGCGGCCGGCGGGCTCAGCTCGTCCTGGCGCGAGACTCCCCCTCGCTCCGCGGCCGGCGGGCTCAGCTCCTCCTGGCGCGAGACTCCCCCTCGCTCCGCGGCCGGCGGGCTCAGCTCCTCCTGGCGCGAGACTCCCCCTCGCTCCGCGGTCGGCGGGCTCAGCTCCTCCTGGCGCGAGACTCCCCCTCGCTCCGCGGTCGGCGGGCTCAGCTCGTCCTGGCGCGAGACTCCCCCTCGCTCCGCGGCCGGCGGGCTCAGCTCCTCCTGGCGCGAGACTCCCCCTCGCTCCGCGGCCGGCGGGTTCAGCTCGTCCTGGCGCGAGACTCCCCCTCGCTCCGCGGCCGGCGGGCTCTGCTCCTTCTGGCGCGAGACTCCCCCTCGCTCCGCGGCCGGCGGGCTCAGCTCCTTCTGGCGCGAGACTCCCCCTCGCTCCGCGGCCGGCGGGCTCAGCTCGTCCTGGCGCGAGACTCCCCCTCGCTCCGCGGCCGGCGGGCTCAGCTCGTCCTGGCGCGAGACTCCCCCTCGCTCCGCGGCCGGCGGGCTCAGCTCCTCCTGGCGCGAGACTCCCCCTCGCTCCGCGGCCGGCGGGCTCAGCTCGTCCTGGCGCGAGACTCCCCCTCGCTCCGCGGCCGGCGGGCTCAGCTCGTCCTGGCGCGAGGCTCCCCCTCGCTCCGCGGCCGGCGGGCTCAGCTCCTCCTGGCGCGAGACTCCCCCTCGCTCCGCGGCCGGCGGGCTCAGCTCGTCCTGGCGCGAGACTCCTCCTCGCTCCGCGGCCGGCGGGCTCAGCTCGTCCTGGCGCGAGACTCCCCCTCGCTCCGCAGCCGGCGGGCTCAACTCGCATGCCGTGCACAAGAGCCGGCGCGCTGGATGTGTCGGCCTGCTGCAAACGGAGGGAGCACGCCAGGCGGGGCTGGCAGCGTCGGCGGGAAGAGGCGGGCCGGCGTAGGGATGTCGGAGCGGCACCGTTTAACCGGGCAGTCGACGAGCAGGAGCAGGGTGCGGACGTGAGCCATTGGCTCTAGAACTGGCGTCAGGCTCTGGCGGCTCTGTGCTCGCTGGGGGCTCCGCGTGGCTGAGGCAGGCACTGAAGGCTCGTGAGAGCCCCGGGGAGCCCGTAAGCTGCATCCCCAGAGGCAGACAGGGAGAAACGTGGCTACTGGCGAGGGGCCAGGGCCGTCGTGGGGGGGGTGTTACCCGGGGACCTGGCGATTTCAAAGGGCCCGGGGCTCCGGCCACCCCACTTTTACTGTGGTCACAGCGGTGGCTGGAGCTGCAGGCCCTTTCAATACAACCAGAGCCCCGTGCGCCAGTCCCAGTGCTGAGGACGGGCTGGGGGAGCCACGCGCTCTGCCCCTCTGCCCAAGGCCCTGTTCCTTCCGGGGCCTGGAGTCGTGGCCCCCACAGTGGCCAGGGCCTGGCAAAGCCTGTGGCCCGCCCTGCAGGGGGCGTTTCTGCCTGTCATCAAGTAGGCAAATGGGAAGGCTCTGGGATGAGCAAGCGCCTCCAGATCTACCTCCCCCCCAGGCCCAGCAGGTCTCGGGGCCGGACAGCGCAGCCCAGGGCCTGTGAAACGCCGCGTGCTTCCCGCTCAGTCCCTCTCTCACCAAGGGCCCAGCAGCCCGCCCTGCGGGGGCCGCGAGGGGCTGGGTGTGGCAGCACGCGGATGCAGCGCTTCCTTTACAGTCGATGCCCCTTGGCCACGTGCCACGGGCCCGCTCTGCTTCGGTGGGTGGAACCGCTGGGGTCGTGGGAGCAAAGTCCTTCCCGTTTCCGATGCCCTCACGTTTCCGGGGAGCCGGGGGCAGGGCGGGGGGCCCCACAGAAGGGGTCCCTGTAGAAGCACAGACCCATGGCTCCTGCCCTGCCACTGTGGCTAGCAGGACGCTGCTCCCGGGTCAGACACGCGCCCTTCTGCCGGGCAGCGGGAAAGTGAACCCGGATTCCTGGGAGGACGAGTGAGCCCCTGGCCTCGCTTACAGCTGGGGGGCGCTGGGCAGGGGTGGGGAAATCCCCCAACTCAGCCTCCCCAGCCCCTGCCAGGCGTCGACAGCTGGAGGACGGCGGCGGAACCTATGGAGAACGTTTCTGCCTCTGGCTCCCGTGGAAAAGCCTTGAGATGAGCTCGGCTGCAGGAAGGGACGCGGCCGGTAGCCCCAGAGCCCCGTGGCAGGAGGCTGCTCTGTGACCGTCCCAGGCCAAGGGCAGCCCCTCTCAGACCCAGGCCAGGCACTTTCTGGAGCAGCCCTGTGGCTCGGCCGGCTCCCGCCCACACCGGATGCAGCCGGCTGTGTTCTGAGCCAGGGCTTCCTCTTCCCTGGAAAAACAACCCGACATGCAGCTCAGCCCAGATAACTGGGGACTGGTCCGGGCTGCAGCACTGCGGGTGGCAGCAGCCTCCTGCTCAGCGCTCCGGCTGCAGGGCCACCCCCGCCCCTGCCCGGCTCCGGAATCCAGAGACCCCGGCCTGGGGCACTGCCACAGCTCAGCTGTTGGCGTCTGCCACTCGCCCGGCTCCGACGCTGCTGAGCCCCTGGCCCTGGGCGGGTCGGGCAGCCTGCAACCCAGCCTGGCAGGGCACCGGGAAGCCTCAGCCCTGCCCCACATGGCGCCCGGGGCAGGGTTTCCAGCAGCGGGCTCTGCCCAGGCCCAGCCGACCCCGAACTGAGCTGGGCAGTGCGGCTCTTTGCATGGGCTCGCTGCGCTTCCCTCGACGTCCTCCTGCAGCTACCAGGGCTCATCAGCTTCCTGGCCCTGCTTGTCCCAGACTCACACAAAGGGCAGCTGGTTCCCCTCCCCCCGCAGCTCCCTCAGAAACTGTTGCTGCCTCCTGGCTCTAGCGGGTTGGTCTGGGAGGGTCTTTGCACTTCCTGCACTGCAGGCTGCCTGGGTGCGTGTGCACGGGGTGTTTGGGGGTGTGTGCAGGGTGTATAAGGGTGTGCGTGCAGGGTTTGTGTGCGTGTGATGAGGGTATGGGGTGCACACGGCATGTGTGGGTGCATGCGGTGAGGGTACGTGTGGGCTGTGCATGGTGATGGTGCATGGGTGCACACAGCCTGTGGGGGTGCAGGATTTGTGTGCACTGTGATGGTGCATGCAGGGTTTGTGTACATGGTGATGGTGCGTGGTGGTCGTGCAGGGTTTGAGTGCATGGCAATGGTGCCTGCAGAGTTTGTGTGCGCGGTGATGGTGTGTGCAGGGTTCGTGTGCACGGTGATGGTGTGGGCAGGGTTAATGTGCGCGGCGATGGTGTGTGCAGGGTTCGTGTGCGCAGCGATGGTGTGTGCAGGGTTCGTGTGCGCGGCGATGGTGTGTGCAGGGTTCGTGTGCGCGGCGATGGTGTGTGCAGGGTTCGTGTGCGTGGCGATGGTGTGTGCAGGGTTCGTGTGCGCGGCGATGGTGTGTGCAGGGTTCGTGTGCGCGGCGATGGTGTGTGCAGGGTTCGTGTGCGCGGCGATGGTGTGTGCAGGGTTTGTGTGCGCGGCAGTGGTGCGGGCAGGGTTTGTGTGCGCGGCGGTGGTGCGTGCTGGGTTCGTGTGCGCGGCAGTGGTGCGGGCAGGGTTTGTGTGCGCGGCAGTGGTGCGGGCAGGGTTTGTGTGCGCGGCGGTGGTGCGTGCTGGGTTCGTGTGCGCGGCAGTGGTGTGGGCAGGGTTCGTGTGCGTGGCAGTGGTGCGGGCAGGGTTCGTGTGCGCGGCGGTGGTGCGTGCTGGGTTCGTGTGCGCGGCGGTGGTGCGGGCAGGGTTCGTGTGCGCGGCGGTGGCGTGGGCAGGGTTCGTGTGCGTGGCGATGGTGCGGGTAGGGTTCGTGTGCGCGGCGGTGGCGTGGGCAGGGTTCGTGTGCGCGGCGGTGGTGCGGGCAGGGTTCGTGTGCGCGGCGGTGGCGTGGGCAGGGTTCGTGTGCGCGGCGGTGGCGTGGGCAGGGTTCGTGTGCGCGGCGGTGGCGTGGGGAGGGTTCGTGTGTGCGGCGGTGGTGCGTGCAGGGTTCGTGCTCCTGGGGCTCGTGGCACAGCGAGGGAGAGCGGGAACACGTCACAGCCTGGCAGCTCAGCACAGGGCCGTAGAAGGAGCTCAGGCTAGTAAGCCCAACCCCCTACTCAAGCCAGGCCTTGAAAACCTCCAGGGATGGAGATTCCACCCCTCCCTGGGGATCCCATCCCGTGCTGCACCCCCCCTCCTCGGGAAATAGTTTGTCCTAATCGCCAACACATTGAGCCCATTGCGCCTCGTTCTGCCATCCGCCCCCCCGAGAACAGCCTCAGAGGGGAGACAGACTCAACCGGAGTCCAGCGGCGCCTTAAAGACCAGCCCCTTTCTTTGGGCTGCAGTGGCAGCTTCACTTTGGCAGGAATTTACAGCTACAGCCAGCGACGGGAGCCTTCAAGCACGATGGGGAGAGTGTGCTCACGAGGCTAGTCAGGCAGGGTGGGTCCTCACACCGCGAGGGGCATGGTATGTCCCTGCTCACGAGGCTAGTCAGGCAGGGTGGGTCCTCACACCGCGAGGGTAGTGGTATGTCCCTGCTCACGAGGCTAGTCAGGCAGGGTGGGTCCTTACACCGCGAGGGGCGTGGTATGTCCCTGCTCACGAGGCTAGTCAGGCAGGGTGGGTCCTCACACCGCGAGGGGCGTGGTATGTCCCTGCTCACGAGGCTAGTCAGGCAGGGTGGGTCCTCACACCGCGAGGGTAGTGGTATGTCCCTGCTCACGAGGCTAGTCAGGCAGGGTGGGTCCTCACACCGCGAGGGGCGTGGTATGTCCCTGCTCACGAGGCTAGTCAGGCAGGGTGGGTCCTCACACCGCGAGGGTAGTGGTATGTCCCTGCTCACGAGGCTAGTCAGGCAGGGTGGGTCCTTACACCGCGAGGGGCGTGGTATGTCCCTGCTCACGAGGCTAGTCAGGCAGGGTGGGTCCTCACACCGCGAGGGGCGTGGTATGTCCCTGCTCACGAGGCTAGTCAGGCAGGGTGGGTCCTCACACCGCGAGGGTAGTGGTATGTCCCTGCTCAGGAGGCTAGTCAGGCAGGGTGGGTCCTCACACCGCGAGGGTAGTGGTATGTCCCTGCTCAGGAGGCTAGTCAGGCAGGGTGGGTCCTCACACCGCGAGGGGCGTGGTATGTCCCTGCTCACGAGGCTAGTCAGGCAGGGTGGGTCCTCACACCGCGAGGGTAGTGGTATGTCCCTGCTCACGAGGCTAGTCAGGCAGGGTGGGTCCTCACACCGCGAGGGGCGTGGTATGTCCCTGCTCACGAGGCTAGTCAGGCAGGGTGGGTCCTCACACCGCGAGGGGCGTGGTATGTCCCTGCTCAGGAGGCTAGTCAGGCAGGGTGGGTCCTTACACCGCGAGGGTAGTGGTATGTCCCTGCTCAGGAGGCTAGTCAGGCAGGGTGGGTCCTCACACCGCGAGGGTAGTGGTATGTCCCTGCTCACGAGGCTAGTCAGGCAGGGTGGGTCCTCACACCGCGAGGGTAGTGGTATGTCCCTGCTCACGAGGCTAGTCAGGCAGGGTGGGTCCTCACACCGCGAGGGTAGTGGTATGTCCCTGCTCAGGAGGCTAGTCAGGCAGGGTGGGTCCTCACACCGCGAGGGTAGTGGTATGTCCCTGCTCATGAGGCTAGTCAGGCAGGGTGGGTCCTCACACCGCGAGGGGCGTGGTATGTCCCTGCTCAGGAGGCTAGTCAGGCAGGGTGGGTCCTCACACCGCGAGGGGCGTGGTATGTCCCTGCTCAGGAGGCTAGTCAGGCAGGGTGGGTCCTCACACCGCGAGGGGCGTGGTATGTCCCTGCTCACGAAGCTAGTCAGGCAGGGTGGGTCCTCACACCGCGAGGGTAGTGGTATGTCCCTGCTCAGGAGGCTAGTCAGGCAGGGTGGGTCCTCACACCGCGAGGGGCGTGGTATGTCCCTGCTCATGAGGCTAGTCAGGCAGGGTGGGTCCTCACACCGCGAGGGGCGTGGTATGTCCCTGCTCAGGAGGCTAGTCAGGCAGGGTGGGTCCTCACACCGCGAGGGGCGTGGTATGTCCCTGCTCAGGAGGCTAGTCAGGCAGGGTGGACGTGGCCCACTCCCACCAGTCGAGGAGAAGGTAAGATACCCATCCTAGAGGATCAAAATTACTGTTTGTAATGAGCTGGCCAGTCCCCGTCGCGGTTCAGAGCCAGGCTGTTGGGGCCAAGCTTGCACATGGATTCTAGCTCAGCAGTTCTGTGCTGCCTTCTGTTTCTGGAGGTGTTTGCACAATTTTCAGGTGTGTTACTGACTATCCCGGGTGTGTTACTGACTGTTGACTTGCTCTCCTGTTGGGTTTTGGATGTTACCGTTCTTGATGTCTGATTGGTGTCTGTCTGTTCCTTGGCACGAGACTGTCTGGTGTGGCCAGTCCACATGGCTGAGGAACACTGCCAGCCCTTGAGGACAGCTGTCATTCTAGTGCACGTGCAGGCGATGAGCCCTTGAGGGTGTACTGGTGAGATCCTGTGATGGTGTTGCTTGTGTAGCTCTATGGACAGACCTAGCAAGGGGGTTTGTTGCAGGGGGAGGTTCCTGGGTGAGCGTTTCTGTGGCGGGGTAATGAGTTGGGGGCTGTCTGTTGGGGAGGACCGGCCTGGCTGCCGAGGCCTGTGAGAGCGAGGGATGGTTGTCTAGGACGGGTTGTAGGTCCTTGTGCTGTGTTGGAGAGGCTTTAGCTGGGGGCTGTAGGCCAGTGGCATTCTGTGACTTTCTTTGTTGGGTCTGTCCTGTAGTAGGTGACTCCTGGGTACCTGCCTGGCTCTGTCATTCTGTTTCTCCACTTCCCCAGGCGAGTGTTGTTGTTTTAACAACCTGTGATAGAGACCCTGTCGGCGTTTGTCGTTGGCTGTGGGATTGGAGCAAATCTGGTTGTGTTTTAAGGCTTGGCTGTAGACAATGGATCATGCGATGAGCGTTCCCTATAAACTGTGTACTTCCGCAGCTTCTCAGGAGAAATTCAAATGCCACCCAGCTGATTAGCAGAGCACCCACAGCCAGGTTGGTTGTTTCTATCGGGGATGCCCATTCACGCATGGCTCAGTGCACATAAAAGAATTTATTCTGCACATGGATGGAAAAGATTAAAGGAACATTGTGTGTGATGTGTCCTGGATGGAGCTAGAGGCATGTAGGTCAGAATGTTGGTCAGTAGGTTTCCAGTGTAGTGTGACCATCTCTTACTTGCCCTGTGGTTCCAGGAAGTGGATGTCTTATGTGGTCTAGTGCAGGCTGAGGTTGATGGTGGGGTGGAAGTTGTTGAAATCCTGGTGGAATTCTTCCAGGGTCTCCTTCCTGGGGGTCCGTATGCTGAAGCTGTTGTCGGTGTAGTGCAAGGAGAGGGGTGGCGCTAGGGAATGGGAGCTGAGGAAGTGTTGTTCTAGGTCAGCCAGAAGCATGTTGGAGAACTGTGGGGCCATGTGGGTTCCCAGAACGGTGCTGCTGACCTGAAAGTATAGATCATCCCCAAATTGGACATGGTTGTGAAAGAGCACAAAGTCCCAGAGCTCAGCAGCCAGCTAGGCTGGGACATCTTCGGGGATACGGTTCCTGGCGGCTTGTCGTCCATCCTCGTGTGGAATGTCGGTGCAGAGTTTCTGTCCACGGACTAGGATGGTATTCCTGGAAGATTGCCAGTTTGTAGTTTCCTCAGGAAGTCTGTGGTGTCTCAGGACCAGTCAGTCCTGCTGTGAGTGCCAGTGCCTGAGGTCCAGCCACTCTGCATCCTCTCTGGAACCCGTCTTCCGGGAGCTGAGGCTGCTCTCAAATCCCCGCTCGTTCTTCTGCAGTCTAAGCAAACCCAGATCCCTCGGCCTCTCCTCATAGGTCACGTGCTCCAGCCTCCTAATCATTTTTGTGCCTTCTGCTGGACCCTCTTCAATGCGTCCACATCCTTTCTGCAGTGAGGGGCCCAGAACTGGACACAATACTCCAGATGTGGCCGCACCAGAGCCGAATAATCACTTCTCTAGACCTGCTGGCAATGCTCCTCCTAATGCACCCTAATATGCCATTAGCCTTCTTGGCTACAAGGACACCCTGTTGACTCCTATCCAGCTTCTCATCCACTGGAACCCCCAGCTCCTTTTCTGCAGAACTGCAAGTTAGCCAGTCGGTCCCCAGCCTGTAACAATGCTTGGGATTCTTCCGTCCCAAGTGCAGGACTGTGCACTTGTCCTTGTTGAACCTGATCAGCCTTCTTGTGGCCCAATCCTGCAATTTGTCTAGGTCACTCTGGACCCTATCCCTGCCCTCCAAAGTATCCCAGCTTAGTGTCATCCGCAAACTTGCTGAGGGTGCAATCCATCCACCCTAACCCTAACCCCCCCCCCCCGATCTGAGTTGTGCTCATTTGCACAAACACTCTGATGACCCTAAGTAATCCCTGTGTGTTTCTCTGCCTCCAGGGACACGCCGACTCGCTGGCAGCCTGCACCAGGCACGAGAGCGGCCATGCTGGTCAAAGTGAACGGTGTCAGACACGTACAGGAGTCCCAGAGTCCTGCAGAAGCCACCGGCCAGAACCCTCTGCTGTCCAGCCCCGTCCAACATGCCCCGGCCCAGAGACCAGCTGCCGCCAAGCCGGCCCCTCCGGCCGAGACCTCGGTGCAGGTTAAAGAGACAGAAGCGGGCGGGCTCTGTGGGGTGCGGGGGAGTGGCGCTCCTTGCCACGTGCCACCACAGAGCGAAACGGGGACCCCGCAGCCTGCCTCTCGCAAGCAGGCGTCTCCAGCGCCCATCTACGACGAGCCCTCGCTGGACTCCCCAGTCTATGACGAGCCTCCCGTGGATATGGACACTGGACATGCGGCATCTCCACAAGTATCACCAAGCAATAGCATCTGTAAGCTGCTCCAGCCAGCCCGATTACTGCAGCGCCCAGGGCAGCCACAGCAGCCCCACGCTGGGAAAAGGCCTGGGCCAAACCTTTCCAGCACCGAGTACAGCCCTGCTGGGAGGGAGTACATTAAACACATGGTCAATGTGGAGCATTCAGCCAAACTGCTTCCCGGCTCGGGGGCGGGGGTGGGGGCCGAGAGCCGGGCTAAGCCACAGCCTGCGCTGCTTTCTTCCGACAGCGTCAGGCAGTCCTGCCGGGCCCTGGAAGCCAATGCTCTGAAGCACCTGGAGGCCCAGCGAAGCCGCCAGAGCAGCCCCCCGGCTCAGGAGTACCCGACTGCTGTAAGTCAGCAGGATTCCGGCTACTCCACCGGCCCCTCGCCGAGCTTGCGGAAGAGGAGGGGGCGGAGACTGGGGGCAGGCCAGGGCAGACCTGGCTCTGTGGGCAGCAGCAGTGAGCTCAGTGCTTTGAACGAGAAGTTGCTGGCAGAGATGCGTGCCGTGGTGGGGAAATCGGCAGCCTGCAGGGGAAGCAAAGCAAGCCTAGAGCCCAGCCTGGTGGAAGGCCCCCCCCCGCCAGGCAGCAGCAAGGTCCGGTTTCAGTCAGACCCCCTGAAGCCAGGTGCCCTCCAGCGCTCCAGGGACGACGTGACATCGAGCAGCCGGTCCCTGTTCAGACCGGGACTGGAGAGGAGGGAGAGCTGCTCGAACGACCTGGCGCCGCAGCAGGATGTCGGGAGGTCCAAGAGGGCCTATGAGAAAACAGACTCTTTGGAAAAGAATGGGGTGAACCAAACAAGTTTGGCTTCAGATGCGGCGCGAGCATCATCTCAGGTACGTCCCGGTGGCTACTGCACTTAGATCGCCGGTGCTGGCTCTAGCCCAAGTGCACGGGGCTGCCTGCTGGCGGGTCTGTACCTGGGCGCTGGTGCTGGGAGAGTAAACCACCCTCTGCAGGGCAGCTTGGGAAGTGGAGGATCCTGTTTCAAAGCAATAGGTGGGAATTAAGGAAGGCAAAGCAGATTTGGACCAGTTGTGTCACCCTGAATGTGGCTGCTTGACTTGATTTCCTGGTTTGTATTGTGGTGTCCTGGGCCAGGGCCATTGGGCTCTGTTTGGTGCAAATCCAGAAGAGCAATGGGTCCCGCCCCCAGGAGCAGGCAGGCCAAGACACGTGGGAACAGGGGCTATCTACTGGCAAGTGCAAGGAAACAGAGATGATCTTGGTTAGCATCGTGGGCAGCAGCCTGGGCCCGTGTGGTGCCCAGCTGCTAGCAGGTGCTCTGTGAGCCTCATGGCCAGGGCGGGATTCGCTGGGGGCATGGAGGGTGCGGACAGGGCAGCAGTGGAGGAGGCAGGAAGTGGCGGAGGGGTTCAGAGCTGACATCTTGCGGCGGTGGTGGCTGGAAGCCCCGGGCCCATTGAATCGCTGGGTCCCCTTGCCCACAAGGGCGGATGGTTGTGAGTGGAGGAGTGAAGACCATGCACCAGTGTTGATGTGGCCGTGGCTTGGAGGCTGCGGGAGCCGAGGGGAAGCGCACGCAGCCCAGAAACCCGCCTAGCCTGGAAGGCTGCCGCCAGCCTGGGTATGAGGCTGAGCTGGCCCAAGCCCTGCCCGGGTGCAGTGACGTGGCTCCTGCAGGGGCACGGAGGGTCTGTGGGTCGTGCAGTGGGGAGGAGGCGCTTGGAAGGGTGTGCACTGGTTGTGGGGCACCGAGGAGCAGGGGGTGCGAGTGCCTTGCCTAGGCTGCGGCGGGTGCGGTGTCGGAGCTGGGCACGAGGGGAGGACAGGGGCTTGCAGGAGGATGGAAGAATCCACGTGGCTCCGTGGAGGCCTGGCCAGTGCCGGCGAGCAGGGCTGGTGAGGCCGGGGGTAGGGACTGGGCCCTGGCTGGCTCGCCTGACCATTGCTGGGAACGGGCTCCAGCTGCAGGGCTGCCGCAGCGGGGCAGAGGGCATTGGGAGCAGGGCTCCGGTGCGGAGCCGAGGGGGCGGGCGGAACTGCGGGGCGATAAGGAGCCCGGAGCCCGGCCCTGCTCCCCTTGCTGCAGCACAGCAGGGCTGGGAGCAGCATTCGGAGCCCGGAGGGGTGGGGCAGGAGCTGTGCTCCTGCTCTCAGGGTGCCCCATGGGCCAGCTGGCCAGAGAAATTCTGGCTCCCCAGTGAGTGGGGGCTGGCCGAGGAGCCGGGGCTGGGCTGTGGGTGGGGGCTGGGCTGGCAGCCAGGAGCGGGGGCTGGGCGAGGAGCTGGGAGTGGGGGCTGGGCAGTGCTTGAGCAAGGTGCCAGGGGTGGGGCTGGGCTGCAGCCAGGAGTGGGGGCTGGGTGAGGAGCTAGGGGTGGGGGCTGGGCTGGCAGCCAGGAGCAGGGGCTGGGCGAGGAGCTGGGAGTGGGGGTAGGGCAGGGCTTGAGGGAGGTGCCAGGGGTGGGGCTGGGCGAGGAGCGGGGGCTGGGCGAGGAGCGGGGGCTGGCAGCTGGGAGCGGGGGCTGGGGCGAGGAGCGGGGCTGGGTGAGGAGCGGGGGCTGGCAGCTGGGAGCGGGGGCTGGGCGAGGAGCGGGGGGGGCGAGGAGCGGGGCTGGGCGAGGAGCGGGGGCTGGCAGCCGGGAGCGGGGGCTGGCCGAGGATCCGGGGCTGGGCTGTGGGTGGGGGCTGGGCGAGGAGCGGGGGCTGGCAGCTGGGAGCGGGGGCTGGGGCGAGGAGCGGGGCTGGGCGAGGAGCGGGGGGTGGGGGCTGGCAGCTGGGAGCGGGGGCTGGGCGAGGAGCGGGGCTGGGCGAGGAGCGGGGGCTGGCAGCTGGGAGCGGGGGGGGCGAGGAGCGGGGCTGGGCGAGGAGCGGGGGCTGGCAGCTGGGAGCGGGGGCTGGGCGGGGGGGGCGAGGAGCGGGGCTGGGCGAGGAGCGGGGGCTGGCAGCTGGGAGCGGGGGGGGCTGGAGGAGGGGGGCTGGGCGGGGCTGGGCTGGCAGGAGCGGGGGCTGGGCGAGGAGCGGGGGCTGGCAGCCGGGAGCGGGGGCTGGGCGAGGAGCGGGGGCTGGCAGCCGGGAGCGGGGGCTGGGTGAGGAGCGGGGCTGGGCGAGGAGCGGGGGCTGGCAGCCAGGAGCGGGGGCTGGGTGAGGAGCGGGGCTGGGCGAGGAGCTGTCCGTGGGTCAGAGCCCAGCCAGGCCGCATCCAGCCGCGTGTGCTGTGCTCACAAGGCTGGGCCCTGCAGGGCAGGCAGCCGATGCTGGTAACTGCCCCGCTCAGATCCCACGTCTCTTCTCCTTGCAGCCTGGGACGCTGGTGTCGGAGCCCACGCCACTGCCGGCCTGCCCGGGCCAGCGCTTTCCCTGCCCCGCGCTGCGGCAGCCCCTCTCCCCCAGCAGCATGGCAGCCTGGGCTTCCCAGAACCTGAACCTGCACACGCAGGGCCTCTTCCGCCGCCGGCTGTCCCTCGCCACCATGCTCTCCTGGAGCGGCGGCCCCATCAGGAAGCCGATGCTGGTCGCCAGCAGCCACGCCGGGAGGAAGGAAGCCTGCGAGCTGTTCAGACTGGTGCAGATCTACATGGGCGACCGCCAGGCCCGCCTGGACCGAGACCAGGTGGCTCTGCTCGCAGTCACCAAGTGCTGGAGCACGCAGGGCCTGCGGGACGAGCTCTACATGCAGCTGATCAGACAGACCACGGACAACGGGTGCTACCGCAGCCTGGCCGGGGGCTGGGAACTCCTGGCCATCAGTCTGGCCTTTTTTTCCCCATCGCCCAAGTTTCAGTCTTACCTGGAAGGTTACATCTACGGCCATCTCGACCAGACCAACGACGGCACCAGTAAGTCCACGGGCACCGCTGAGCGGCTCTGCACTGGGCCACTGCCGGCCCCGGTAATTGAGCTGCCGCTGGGCAGCACCTGGCCGTTTGGGCAGCATCCGGGAGACGCACCAAGGCGTCGTCCACACAGCTGGCCCGCCGTGGCTGCAGCCCTGTCCGCTGTCCGTGCAGCTGCCCTGGGTCGGAGGAGACAGCTCTGCTCTGGCCTAATTAAACCACCCCCATGGGCAACCTGAGCTACGGCAGCGGCAGAGTGTCTCCACTGCCACGGGGCTGGCCACACCGGCGCTTTTGTCGGTGAAACTTACGTCGCTCAACCGGGGATTTTCACACCCCGACTGACAAAAGGGCTCGTGTAGACACAGCCGCATGCTGGGGTGAATGTGGAGCAACTCCCCTGGATTGCAGATTTCCACTGGGGTCTCTGATGTGGAATTTGGTCTGTCCTCTGAGGGAGGGGCTGAGGGATATTAACGACTGGCGAGAGCTGGTGCAGCTGGCACCGCCGCCCCTCAGCATCTCCCCCATTCCGGGGGCTCCCGGAGAGTCTGAGCCCCAGGGCTAGCAAGGAAGGGTTTCTGGGCCCATCAGCAGTGCTCTGAGCGACCTGCCCGCTCACAAGCCCCAGGCCAGCGTGACAGCCGGGCGCGGTTCTGGGCACGCGGAGGCGCGTAAGAGCAAAGTGCGAAGGCTTGTGAAGAGATGCAGCCCAGATGCACCCACAGGGACAGGCTCTCACAGCAGCGCCCACTGCCCTTGCTGCAGACATGGGGGCAGGGCCTCGGGGGGCAGTGGGTGCTGCTGAGAGAGCCACAGCTTGTGCCTCTTGCCCTCTGCCACGTACAGCCCCTCTGCTGCCAGCCTGGGATGGTCAGGGAGGGCAAGTCACAGGGGCTCACATTTCAAGTGCAGCCAGAAGCTGTAGGATTCTAGCCCGTCCCAGAGAGGTGCGTGTCTAAAGATTACCCAGCTCCCTCGGGCACAAACAGCCTGGGCTTCTGGGAGACTGTCAGCTTGATTTGGGCATCGGCGTCCGCGGGTGAAGCCCCTTCCTCAGGCGCCTGGCGTGGACGTCATGAGGCAGAGCCCCCGGGAGGGAAGAGGGCTCTTAACTGGGTTCACACACTAGAAATGCAGTTTCCCCCTCTCGGTATCCACGTCGCCTGCTGTCAACAAGCCCCTGCCACCCTGACCTGACTAGTCTCCTCTAGACAAGGAGCCTCTTGCTTTTCTGGTGCTTGTGTCTCCACCTAGCGCTCTGCAAACTTCACTTCAGTTCGCCCGATGAAGCAGCTAATGCCCAAATCAATCTATTCATCCCTAAGGTGCCACAGGACTCCCCTTTCTGCAGACACAGCCTGACCTAGCTCCCCTCGGAGACTTTCCTTAAGCAGTTTATCCCAGGGCTTGCCCACCCTGACAGGACGTGTTCCCTAATGTCCAACCTGACCCCCCGCTGCAGTGTCAGCGCTTTGCATTTCCTTCTCGCCCTGGCCTTGGAGCTTGACAAGAACAATTCGTCTCCCTCCTTGGAGCACCCGTTGAGGTGCTGAGAGCTGCGACCCTGGCCCCTCTGCCTTCTCTCCTGACTAAAGAGCCCCCATTTTTCAGGGTTCCCAGAGGTTTTCTAGACCTCGCATGCTTGTTGGAGCTGTTGGTCCCATGGCGAGCGGGGGCAGAGTCCAGAGTCGGCATTGGCTTCCCCACAAACGCCCTCCTAGCTGGAGCCGGACGTGTTAGCTCTTCTCGCGTGTGCCGAGCTCCCCGCAGGCAGAAACAACCAGGGGCCTCTGTAAGCCGGCTCTGCAGGATGCCCACTGCGCAGCCACTGGAGCCGCAGGGCCGGGGATCGCAAGCAGGGGCTCAGACAGCGCTTGGGGCCAGGGTGCCGGAAGACAAGCTTGTGGAAGGAGATTTGTGCTGCCTTTGTATTCGGTGGAGTCCAGTGAGAACTGGAACTCGTATCCTCCAGGGTCATGACCCAAGGTTCTCAGGCCTCTTGCATGTTACGTAGACATTATTCTCTTCTTCCCTGTCTCCCAGCCATGGCTCTCGGCTGCCCCTTCCTTGGCCCCAGGGCAGGCTGGGTGCCGTCCCGCGCCGTCTGCTGGGTCCGTGTGTGGCCGGGCCAAGGGTCACTCACTGAACCCTGCTTTGGACTTTCAGTTGCCCAGCGCATGAAGGAACTTCTGGACCTGAGAACCAAGAAGAATTCCAAGTCCAGGAAAAAGCGGAAGCAGAACACAGAGGATGAAGGTAACGAGAGCCTGGGGGGGCTGCCTGCGCCTGGTGTCTCAGCTTCTGCAATGAAACCTCAGATGCTGCAGATTACTTGCTGGGGGAGCCATTTGCCGGCGTAGCTCAGTCTTGGAGCATCAGTGTTCCCAGACTAGCCCCACCTGCAAAGCTGGCCAGACAGTTCTCCCGGCAGGACTCTGCTTCCCGGCGCTTGTGACAGTGCCAGACTTTCGCCTTTTGGTCTGAGAGCTTCTCTCCTGGGTCTGCCTCAGGCAGGGTTGTTTGAGACTTTCTGCCAAAAAGGAACAGCTGTTTCCGAGAGAGGGGCTGTGCGCCGGAACCGCTCCAGGGCCACCCTGCTTCGGCCCGGGAGCGCTGGGCGGCTGCTGGCCTGTGCGGGTGGGGCACACTGGGATCGCACTGGGCGCAAGCAGCAGGAGGGGGAAGTGGGTCTGGCAGCTGAGAGGCAGACCATGAAGGAGATTGGTGCGGGGCTGGGGCACCGGGTCATGGCGCCAACAATGGGAAAGCACTGACAGCTGGGGACCAGAACCCCCATGGGCCCGCTACTGGACGGAGGAAAGGAAGCCAAGCCCCTCCTGGTGGCTGAGGCCCTAAGCCCACGCCGGGCAGGTCCCTTGCATGTCGCTGCTCGCCCACTGCTTGGCTCACCCTGCTCTCGTCCCCAGGGCTAATCGGCGCTGGCTGCTGGGATCCCAGACACTGCATGTCCACTGGGATCCAGGCTCCCTCCAGGGAGCGAGACTGTGCACTTCCTGCTCCATCTCCGCTGGTCAGACCGGCCTGCCCAGGGGGATGCGCTAGGCCTGTGTATGGGACGACTGCTCCAAGTGCCCTGGAGAGGTGCCCATGCTGCCCTGAGCCCTGCTGCCTCCACTCCCCAGTCAGGAGAGTGCAGGGCCCCTCCCTGATAACCAATCAGCTTCCAACCCGTCCTGGGCCAGCCCCTCGGGGCTCATTAGAGCTGCCGGCACCGTGGCCTCGGTGGCCAAACCCAGGCGTGACGAGACCCAGGACAGTGGGAGGTCTGTGACGGGACACCTTGCAAACCCACCATTCCCTCCCACTGCTCCCTGCATCCCCAGCCAAACACAAGGGTGGCTAACCCCAGACGTGTCAGAAACCACAGGAAAGGCACCAAAATAGCATGAGGTTTGGGAGCCAGGAGACTGGCCTTTATTCTTGGCCCTTGCTGTGGCTGCCCGGAGAGGTGGCGTTCTCCAGCCAGGGCGGATTGATGTGAGTCCCCGAGTGGAAAGCCTCAATTTTAAATCCTCCATTTGAACCAACTTTGCCGTCTGCAGTTTAGTTATTTTCCAAGAAAAGGTCCATTCTCATTAGCTGACGTGACCATTAAACCTCTTGATTTGCACCTAAATGGAGCTAGATTTCACATCGCTTTTTGCTTCCTTGGCGGGGGCAGCAGAACTAGATACATGTATTTGTGCAGGTATCAAACTTAATATGTTCACATCATATATATAGTAGCCCAGTGTCTGTGTCTGTAACGCTGAACTGCTGGCTGTTCCCTCTGGGGGGCGCTGTTGCTGAACTGCTGGCTGTTCCCTCTGGGGGGGGGTGCTGTTGCTGAACTGCTGGCTTTTCCCTCTGGGGGGCGCTGTTGCTGAAATGCTGGCTGTTCCCTCTGGGGGGCGCTGTTGCTGAAATGCTGGCTGTTCCCTCTAGGGGGCGCTGTTGCTGAAGTGCCGGCTGTTCCTTCTAGGGGGCGCTGTTGCTGAAATGCCGGCTGTTCCTTCTAGGGGGCGCTGTTGCTGAAGTGCCGGCTGTTCCTTCTAGGGGGCGCTGTTGCTGAAGTGCCGGCTGTTCCTTCTAGGGGGCGCTGTTGCTGAAATGCTGGCTGTTCCCTCTAGGGGGCGCTGTTGCTGAAGTGCCGGCTGTTCCTTCTAGGGGGCGCTGTTGCTGAAATGCCGGCTGTTCCCTCTGGGCAGCCCGTGCTGCATGGGGAGTGCAGGGCTCAAACGGCCGCTTGCGCCGCTTGCTCCCCCACGGTGGCCTGGCTGAGCGGCGCAGAAGTCAACCGAGCGCCACGGCGGGAGGCGAAGGGGGGCGGGGCGGTGACATGTGGAGTGACAGCGGCTCCAGGCCTCGCCCCCTGGCTGTGAACATCACCGCCCCGCCCCCCTTCGCCTCCCGCTGTGGTGCTCGTCTGACTTCTGCGCCGCTCAGCCAGGCCGCCGTGTGGGAGCAAGCGGCGCAAGCGACCGTTTGGGCCCCGTGCTCCCCATGCAGCACGGGGAGTGTGGAGCCCAAATGGCTGATTGGGCTCCGCGGTCCCTCGAGTGAGAGGCAGGAGGTGGAGGGGAGAGAGAGAGACGGGAGGCTCAGGAGAGAAGACGGACGTGGAGGAGAGACCTGAAAATCGCGTCTTCTGACGGCTAATTGGCGAGTTTTATGAATAGCACGTTCTCGTGTGCTAGAAAACGGTGACTGATCTATTGCTTCGTTCCTGGCTAATTCACTTTTGGCTCATGATTTGTGTCCAGCGCATTCGTTCCATTAATTCACGCACTGAGCAGCACAGATTGCACAGTGCTCTGGATACACAGCTGCTCTTGTCCAGACCCGATTCACATTGCATCAAGTGAATCGGCCTGGTTAGTTCAGGTCAGGCCAGGAGGCGTTCCCGGGAAGCCTGCCCTGCACTACAAAATGGGGCGACCTCGCCGGGCTCGCATCTGCACTGGAATTTCTCTCCCACTGATGGCAGGCCCGGTTGCCGAGCGTGGTAACCGCACCCCCCAGGGGCCATTAACCCTGGGCAATGCCCTGAGGTCAGTGCAGTGCGAGTGCAGACTGTGCTACCTATGTTAACCTCGATGGTCCTCCAGCAGCTTTCCCACAATGCCTGACGCTGGCCGCTCTGGTCACAATCACGACTGCTCCACCGAGGGGTCGCACATGACAGAACCCTTCCACCCTCAACTGCTGGAAATGCCTTTTCCTTAATTCCCCCTTGGCAAGTGCATCTGGCAGCTCTCCCCTGCTGTGCACAACCGCCCAGCTGCCCACATGGCTAACACGTTCCACACACGCTCTGGCCTGGAGCAGCCAGGAGATGTGGGATCGTCTGGGCCTGTGGAGACAAGAGCTATGGAGCAGCCACAGAAATGGGGACGTCTCCGGGCTGATGGCTTGGGGGATGCAAGAGAAGGGGTAGGACAGGGACCCGCAGCAGTTCTGCATGAAGGCCAGGCAGGCCAACAAACACCCCAGCACTGCCCCATAGGCCTGCTGCCCTCACAGAAAGCTGCCTCCCATCCTTAGCAGAGACCCAGCACTGGCCTCGACAGGCCTCTCGCAGGAGAAAGACGGAGGAGCAGGGTGGGGCCATGCGAGCTGGAGGCCAGCTGCTCTGTGCCTGGCACTATCTGAGACGCCCTGGCGCCCAGTCCAGGTGAGCCAGAGGCAAGGGAAGGGTCAGTGGGTCTCCCACCACAGTGATGGTGCTCCAGAGTAGCAGGACGCCGCCATGGACGCTTCCCGTCCCTTGAATCCGCCCCAGGGCCTGGCACAGGCTGGGTGAGTCCCCAAGATCTCCTCTGGCACTTCGGCCTCCAGTGGTCATCGCTGGGCAGGCCACCGGAGAGCCTGCCTGGAGATGGCTGGAGTCCTGGCTCCATCGTGCCCCTTCCTGGCCCTCCCACACTGGCGGCAGTGGAGGAACACCACCCAGTCCTGCGCTGGCTCCGTCATGTCCCGTGGCAGTGGAGGCTTGTGCGTGTCCATGTTGTGCCTCCATGACAGCAGAGAGCCAGGCCCGTTGGGTGCTGCTGTCAGACATGCCGGCCCGCTGGGAAAGTCACGGGGCTGGTGGGATTTGTAAAGAAGGAATGAAAGTGACGGGACGTGGCCATGAGGCGATGGAGGACCTCAAGTCCCCCCACTTCTGCCTCCCCCCTGAATTGCCAGAACTTCCCGGGACAGTGCTGTGGGCAGAGGTGCATTGGATGCTGCGAAACGCGCCCCCCACGGCGCACACGAGGGAGCTTGCTGCCGACATAGCTTGTGTTGTGTCAGGTGTGTGGTGGGGGCAATGCCAAAGTGCAGGAGTTGCGTTCCTACTCGTCTGAGTCTCTGGAAGATGAGACCACGCTTTCCCAAGTGACTTAGGGTGTCCATCCAGCTTTTAAATGAGTAAATCGCAGCGCCCCCCCCCCCCAGCTGGGCGGGAGAGACATTTTCCTGCACTTCAACTCCCCATCAAGTTCTCAACCTTAATGAGCCCAAACGAAGAAAAGATTCGTTCCCATCGGCACCAGGGGCTGCCCTCTGCCAGCCACTGTCTCCGTTCTGGTGGCAATTTTCACCCCCTCTGCCGTGTTGCTCTTCTCCCTCGCCCCATCCAATCCCATTGCTCCCCAGCCCTTGTCTTTCATCTACTTGTGTAACCCACAAGGAACGGATGGGTCTCTGTGCCCACAGGCAAATGGACAGGGCAGTGTGAGTGCCCAGAGCAGTCCTGAAGCCGAGGCGGGTCTATGCACACGCGCCAACAACCGCAGGCCGCCCTCAGTCGACCCCCCTCTCGATCCCCGAGGATTGCTCAACCTAAGGGGCGTCTGTTCCTGACAGAGCCGGAGTCGCGTCGGGGGCCGATCGGCTGTTGGACGAACACGGCTGTGCGTATGTGCGGGAGGGAGCAATTGCACGTTTCGGCCTTGGCAAAGTGTCTGTAACAGCTTGGCAGGCTGCCAGAGGTTTTAGTCGTTCTAAGAGGCACAAGTTTCATGAAGCTGGAAGACTCTGAGGGCGTCACCTAAATGAAACGCTGAGTGAAAGCAGAGTGTTTGATTTCAACCCCCCAGTGCTGGGAGCCCTGAAGCAAGCTTTGGATGTGGCAGAGAACCACACGGACAGCTCGATATCCGTCTCTAAAGCAAACAGGTCGGGCTTGAAATGAAACGGGCCAACAGTGTTGGAATAACTCGGTAATCGTGGCCAGTCAACGCAGAGATCTCTCTTGGTGCCGAGCTGGACATTTGGTGAGTGCAGACTGGCTGCTCTTTACCCTCCCTGCTAGCTGAGCGTCGTGCAAGTCACAGCGACGTTCCCTGCGGGACCTGTGGGGTCTTGTTAAAGCTCCTACGACGCCATGCGAGGCTGTGATCAGCTTACAGCTGAACCTCAGAGACAGGAATGCTGGAGTTATGAGCAGAACAGTCAGCCGCACACCCCCATGGAACCGGAAGTACAGTCAGGTGGTGACAGACAGACGCGCAGCAGAGAACTGTTTTAAATTAAACTACTAAAAAAAGGAGGTTTTTAAAAATGGTTTTGTTTAAATTGAGAGGATTCAAAGCTGCATTTTTCTTCCACGTGGCGACGTTTTGCAGCTGGGCTAAGTCAATGTTCCGTTGGCAGCTTTGAAAGAACGGCCGGAGCGTTTGTTCCGAGTTACCAGCAACCCAGGGCCAGGTGTTCATAGCGCGGAGGTTCAGCTGTGTCACGGAGCCCCTGCGAGGCTGATGTGTAACTGCTGGAGAGCTGCGCTCTGCCCACACGTGCTGTGCTCGGCTTTGGCTAGAAGAGAAGGGAGCCGCTCCCCTCCGGTTCCCTGGCCTTTCGAGTTGTGCTCTGCCACAGGCATCCCGGGCGGGGGCTCCTGCTCCGGTCAGGCAATGCTGGGTGGATGGCAGTCTCCATCTTGCCCCTCGCAGTAACATGACCTGCGTCCGCCCTGCTGTGGGGACTTCATGGTCTTTGCGAGCTCTGGTGCAGCAGGGAGCCATGCTCCAGCCGAGGGGGGTAGCATAGCCAAGGTGCTGACTCAGGGTGTCTGCGCAGCCCACGGCAGCGGGGCCGAGCCAGGTGCCAGAGTCTCCTCACACTGCCAGTAGCCGTGCAGACAGTGCCCTCAGGCAGCACGCCCTTGTAGGCAGCACCCCTGGATTCCGGCCTGAGCCCCACGTCTGCCCAGGCTGCAGCCAGTGAGGCAGATGCTCCAGCTCAGGGTACGAGCCACCCACCTCCCGGTGTATCTGGGTCCTGGCTGCAGCTTGCTGGAGGATCTGGGATTAGATCGGGGGCCATTGGAAATGTCACTGACAAGCACCTTTTCTGGGCCCCCAAGCACTCCCGAGTGAGGTTCAAATCTGACCATTTTCCAGTGGACCCCGCACTGCGGGGTCTCGTGACACGTCTGTGATTGACAGGCTCACACCAGACTGGGGGCGGTTCGTCCCCCAAACTGACTCATCCGCCACTCACTCAGCTCTGTCTGGGTCCTTTTCCTTGCTAATGTCCAGGCCAGGCAGGGACCCCAGCGCAGCCGAGACAGCGAGCTGGGAACGCGCAAAGTCCCTGGGAAGACTCCGTCCCCTGCTCTGCCAGGGGGAAGGCGGAGTGCCAGTGCCCGAGGGCTTTGGAGCAGTGGCTGTTGAGCCACATGCGAGCAGGGCGTCTCCCGGGGCCGCCAGCCGAGGACACGAGGGGCGATGCCTGTCTGCTGCGTGCTCACCTCGGAGCCTCCTGGCCCCTCGTGTCTGTGTGTGCTAAGAGAGGGACTCACTGCGGGGCTGAGGCAGGCACAGACTGTCCCTCTGGTTCAATAGCTCTGTGCCCCAGACTCCAAGCTTTCAAACTCCCCCTGCGCCTCTCCTGCCTCAGTGGAACTCGTGTGCTGGCTCACTTCTCTTCTCCATGTGCCAGGGACTCAACACCATAAATACCTAAGAGGGAAGCCGTGAGACCTGGGCTCCCCCATGTCCCGTACAGGGGCCCCCCACTTGCACAGCAGCCATCGCTGGCAGTGAGCGCCCCTGAAACCACGGTGCCTGTCCCGGGACCAGCCATACTGAAAAGCAAGGGCCTTGCTTGGCTGGAGAGTAACCCCCTGTGCCAGGCACACGCAGCTCCTTGTCCCACCCCGCTGCCAGGCACCTCCTCCCCAAATTGTGCCCTGCATGCTCCCTGTGACTGGTACACGCAGCTCCTCGTCCCGCCCTGCTGCCAGGCACCTCCTCCCCGAGCTGTGCCCTGCTCGCCCCTGTGACTGGTACACGCAGCTCCTCGTCCCGCCCTGCTGCCAGGCACCTCCTCCCCAAATTGTGCCCTGCATGCTCCCTGTGACTGGTACACGCAGCTCCTCGTCCCGCCCCGCTGCCAGGTGCCTCCTCCCCGAGCTGTGCCCTGCTCGCCCCTGTGACTGGTACACGCAGCTCCTCGTCCCGCCTCTCCCCGCTGCCAGGCACCTCTTCTCCAAATTGTGCCCTGCACGTCCCCCTGTGCCAGGCACAGGCAGTTCTTCATCCCACCCCGCTGCCAGGTGCCTCCTCCCCAAGCCGTGCCCTGCACATCCCCTGGCATTTGGAGCCATTGCTGGGGGCAGAAGGTTGATCCATGTCCCTGCAGGCTGCTGCACAGGCTCCACCATCTCCCCTTGTGGCACCTCCCCCTGGCGCTCGGAGCCATTGCCGGGGGCAGAAGGTTGATCCACATCTCAGTTCCAGAGGATGCCCCTTTTCTTCTGCCACCTCCCCAGGACCATCGTCAGCATCCAACAAGTTCCTGGAGCCAGACCTCGTTCTCCTGGACATCCCGCTGGAGTCTGGACAAGTGGGCCAGGTGGCCCCACCCTGCAGCACACCTACTGTCAAAGGCCTGGGGCCACTCCCATGGGGCCCACCACACCTGGGGACCATGAGATCCCTGCCACTGCCACCAGGCACAAACTCAGGCATCCTACCAGCCGTCCCACTCACCCACTGGCACTGCCAGCGTTGCAAGGGGGCACCAAATGGTTCTCGCTGGTCCCTCTGGGGAGTCCTGGCCTGATGAAGTGACCATCGCCAGCAGGCAGGTAGCAGCAAACCTGGACACACCATTGCAGGAGGCTGGGGACCTGCACCACCAACTTCTGGACGTGCTTCAGAACCAGGGGCTGTCTTGAGTAGCTCTGCCTGCCAGCAAGGCCACCCTCCACGTGGTGCGAGCACGGGGCACACGCCTGCCTCTGTGCCTTCACACATGCACAGGCGTGTGCTGCGGCTTTGACATGCAGCGGCCTGTAACGCCAGGCAGGCAGAAGGTCTGCGGTCCGGAGACCTGCGATGCCAAGGAAGCACGTGAAGGTTTCCCCTCCTTCCGTGAACACGTCGGCATTCTAGGCCACTTCCCACGCCCAAGAAGACTGCAGGAGGCTTCCTGTCTGACTGGGTCCGCTCTGTGCCCTTCTGCTCGGGGCATGGAAATGCACCCCCGAGCAATGTCACTGCACCGCCCACTGCCCAGGGTGGGCAGAACGAGGCTGGGGCGGGGCCTGTCGACAGAGCCGCTAGCGCCGGGTGCTGGGCCGGCAGGAGCTCTGCTGTCGGCACAGCGAGGTGCTTCAGTCATGCAGCAGGCGGCTGCCGTGCAGCAGTGTGGCCAAACCGTGAGCTGCTGCTAAATCTCACCGGGTCGCCGTGAGACGAGCCTCTTGGTCTGCCCCATGCGGGCCTGCTCCTTGACCTGGGGTTCAGAACACTGTGATCACTGGCTCCCAGCGCTCAGGGACCCGCCTGCCCAGCGAGACCTGCCGTGAGTTTCCACTCCTTGCCCAGGAGGCGAGTGTGGTCTGTGGCACTCTGCACCGGGCTGGCTGAATTCTGCAGCTAATCGGTCACCGCTGGAACTTCAGGTTGCCTCCTCCCAAGCGAGATCCAAGGCTGGCGCCGTTGGCTGCTAGTTTTGCTGTAAATGTCTGAGTTAAAAATTCACATTTTGAGGCTCTTGGCCCAGCGAAGCTTGTTTCCTAGAACAGTTGCAGAAAAGAGCCGTCAAGGGGGCATGAAGCATGTTAAACTGACACATGAACGCTCAGGCCTTGTCTGCGACAACCCACCGGCTTCGCCCCGATAAACCGACGTCCGGGCGCTGGCCCACGACTCCGGTACCTGCCAGGCGAGGAGAGTAGGTGGAGTCGTCAGGAGGCAGCCCCTGCAGATCTTACCACGTGGGCACCAGCTGTGCCATCGGCAGGGGGCAGCTGCGCAGGGCGTGTAGTGCAGACGAGGCTTCGGGTGGCTTCATTCCATCCAGCACTTGCCCAGCTCTAAGGCCACCTAGTAAGAGTCCCTGTGGGGTCCGTGAGGTAACTCACCAGGGTCGCCCCAACCGACCAGCCCGGCTTCCCGGGGGCTTTGGGAGGCAAAGAAGCGCGAAGAGGCCAGTTACAAAAGGCTCCTGTGTTCGGTTGACGGTACAAACACGTTTCTAGCCTGTGCCCCTTCCTGTAAACAGCCCCTGCTCTGCGGCCCAGCCTGGCAGGCAGCTTGCAGGGCTGAGCGATTGTGAATGGGTGTTGTCAGTGCGTGTGCTCGTCGTTCTGGAGAAAAGAGGCGTCAGGGCAAGAACGGGCGGGGGTGGGGCGGGGATCTCTCCCTCTGCATGTGGATGATGCGTGTGAATCAGTGGGTGTGTTCTCCTGTGGGCAGGGCCCGCTGCCCAGCCTCTGCACTGGTCACTTGCGGCTCCAGGAACCCGGCTGCCATCTCCTGCCCCGGGCACATGGCCTCCGTCTCAGGTGCGACTCAGCGCAAGTGCCTGTGGCTGGGCGTGTGCTGCAGACGTAGTGAGGCGGGGGCTGCAGAAGGACGTGGCGCTGGACACGTGGGCCCCCCGCGCCCCGGGGATACAGGGTCAGAGTGGCTGGGTCCTGGGGCGGGGCGGATCCACGTGCTTTGAGCCAGCCCCAGGGAGTGGACATCTCATGGCCCTGCCACCAGGCTGGGGCTGCCGGGCTCCCCAGGGGAGGCAGAGGCAGAGGGTGCCGGCTGCGGGAGCAGTGCCCCAGCCTGCCGGGGAAAGCAGAGAGAGGAGTTCGGGGTGTGGCATGGGGCCAATCTTGCCCACGTCGTGCAGGCTCCTTTTCAAGCCCAGAGACTCACGGGTGTCGGGGGGGGGCAGAGTCCAGGGGCTGCCGGGAGACCCCCGTGCCGCATTGGTGGCAACAGCACTTTCCTCTGGGCTCTGGGGGCCATAGCACTGACCAGCCTGTCTCCCTCCCCCTAGGTTTGCCCATCAGCACCTACGCCAGGTTCTGCTACCGGAAGCTGCAGAAGGTGGCGGTCACGGGGGGCAAGAAGGTGAGAGGCTCGCGGTGCCAACGGGCTTTGCTCTCCCAGTGCACACGTGGCAGGGCTGCTCCCGGCTCCTGTGGCTCTGCCTTAGCCATGGGAACTGGCTGCAGGAGGGAGAGGAGACACTCCCCCCGCCCCGGGGAGGTCTGATCCCCAGCCTCGGTCCCCCAAGGGTCCCGCCAGGGTTACAGCAGCGAGTGTGCAGGGTGCGCCTGGCCCGGGGGAAGGGCCGCTCCCCCTGTACCACCGACAGGTCCCACGGGGCTGGCCTGACAGCTGTGTTTCCCGGCACTTGTGGCTCTCCTGGGAGTGGAGGCTGGGCCAGGAAAGGGCCGTTCCCCTGGGGCTCCAGCGGCACCTGCCCTGAGGAATTGGATCGGGAGAAGGTGGCTTGTCCCAGTTCCCTGGGCCCTTCTGTCCAGCGGGAGCTCTGGGGGGTAGCAGGGCCCAGCCCCCGCAGCAGGAACTGCCAGTGCGTGTACACCCTGCCCCGCATGGCCGGCCGGCAGAGGGAGGCTTCCAAGCTGCTCTCGGCCCCCAGCTTCAGCTGCGGCGCTGCAGGTCCGTGCCGTCTTGGGCCTTCCAGCTGCACTGAGGCGAGCAGCCATTTGGTTTCTCCATTCGCCCTGGGCAATTAGCAGGTGTTGGTCCCATAACAGCTGCTGCCTCGCCCCCCTCGTCTGAGGTGAGTCAGCTTCTTGTCAACCTTCTTCGGGTGCCCAGCTGGAGCCTGATTTTCAGAGGTGCTCAGGGCCTGTGACAATCTGGCTCAGAAGCGCTGCAGGCTGGACACCCAGGGTATGTCTGCCCCTGGCGACAGAGGCATGGAAACTAGTTTACCCGGCATAGTCAGGGATTTAAATAATCCCCGCTTCATTAAAATAAACATGGCTGCTGCGCCATGCCGACGATCAGCTGATCTGGCACAGTGCGGCAGTCTAGACGCGGATCTGTCGGCTGGGGAAGCCTTTGCCGACCGATCCCTTATGCCTTGTGAAACGAGGGTTACAGGATCGGTCGGCAAAGGCTTCCCCAGCCTGAGCCCCCGACCGGATCAGCTGATCGTCGGCACAGCGCGGCGGCCATGTTTATTTTAATGAAGCGGGCATTATTTAAATCCCCGCTTCTTTGCCTATGCCGGGTAGCCTGATCTACATGCCTGCGTCGCCAGAGACCCCAGGAAATGGCTGTAGACAGGTGTTAGCTCTGTTTTCCCGCGTCCCGTCGCCTAGAGCTGCTCTAAGGGGCGTGAGCCCCTGCTGGCCTTCAGGGGCCCCAGGACCGAGCTCATCCTGCTGCTGCCCCACGCCATGCAGCCTGGCCAGGGCACGGGACTGGCTCCCACCTGGAGAAGATCAGACTGTGGCTAGGACCAGCCAGGCCCATAGAGCTGCCCCCAGATCTCTGCCTCTGCCTGCCTGGGGCGGCAATACAGCATGAGCTCACGGGTCTTCACTCTGCCCACAGGGCCTCCGGAAACCCACGCTGGAGGAGATCACGCTCGCCAGGAGCGCCATTGTGACGCCCTCGCTGTTCGGCAGCTCTCTGGAAGAAATCATGTCCCGGCAGCAGGCCGTGTTCCCGAAGAACAAGCTGCCGTGGGTGCAGACCCAGCTGTCTCAGCAAGTCCTGGCCCTGGGGGGAGAGCAGGCTGAAGGGATCTTCAGGTTAGCTTAGGGGTGGTGGCTTTCGGGCTGAGCAGAGGCAGAAGGGGGGGTCCCCACAGCTCTCCCTGCCCCACCCCCCAGCACTGTACTCACTCACCAGGAGCCTCCGCTCCCGTGCGACAGAGCCGGCCTAAGCCTCTGCCTGGCACCCCACCGTGGCTCCCTTGCACCAGCTGTCCCAGGCACCTCTCCTCTGGGCGGTGGGATGAGCCACCTGCCCCACTGGCTCGGCAGAGCCCTGCTGTTCCAGCAGGGGCAGGGATGGGTCAGGCAGTGGGGGAGTGCTGGCGCCGGGGCGAGTCTGGCAGGGGAATTCAGAAGGGCCATCTGAGTTTGAGCGGAATTAGAAACAGCAGCCCTGTGCATGCTGCCAGCCTGGAAACTCCCCTCCTGCTGCCCGGCTCGCTCGGCAGCCCGCGGGCACTCAGTCCTGTGCCGGGTTCTCTCTGCTTTCAGAATACCCGGCGACATCGACGAAGTCAACGCACTGAAACTGCAGGTAGACCAGTGGAGGATCCCCAACAACCTCAGTGACCCCAATATCCCAGGTAGGACAGCAGAGGGGATGGCCATGTAGCATGTGCGCCGGGTTAGATGGGCTTCCAAGGCAGCGTGAGAGCACAGGAGATATGCAGCCGGGCGGCGGCGGGGCAGGGCACTCAGGCGCCGCAGACGGAGCCGGACGGGGCAGGGCCAGGTGCTCAGGCACCTCAGACAGAGCTGGGCAGGGCAGGGCCCGGTGCTCAGATGGAGCTGGGCAGGGCAGGGCCAGGGACTCAGGCGCCGCAGACAGAGCCGAGCGGGGCAGGGCCGGGTGCTCAGGCACCGCAGACAGAGCTGGGCAGGGCAGGGCAGGGCCAGGGACTCAGGCGCCGCAGACAGAGCCGGGCGGGGCAGGGCCGGGTGCTCAGGCACCGCAGACAGAGCCGGGCGGGGCAGGGCCGGGTGCTCAGGCACCGCAGACAGAGCCGGGCGGGGCAGGGCCGGGTGCTCAGGCACCGCAGACAGAGCCGGGCGGGGCAGAGCCGGGTGCTCAGGCACCGCAGACAGAGCCGGGCGGGGCAGGGCCGGGTGCTCAGGCACCGCAGACAGAGCCGGGCGGGGCAGGGCCGGGTGCTCAGGCACCGCAGACAGAGCCGGGCGGGGCAGGGCCGGGTGCTCAGGCACCGCAGAGAGAGCCGGGCGGGGCAGGGCTGGGTGCTCAGGCAGCGCAGACGGAGCCGGGCGGGGCAGGGCCGGGCGCTCAGGCAGCGCAGACGGAGCCGGGCGGGGCAGGGCCGGGTGCTCAGGCAGCGCAGACAGAGCCGGGCGGGACAGGGCCAGGTGCTCAGGCAGCGCAGACAGAGCCGGGCGGGGCAGGGCCGGGTGCTCAGGCAGCGCAGACAGAGCCGGGCGGGGCAGGGCCGGGTGCTCAGGCGCCGCAGACAGAGCCGGGCGGGGCAGGGCCGGGTGCTCAGGCAGCGCAGACGGAGCCGGGCGGGGCAGGGCCGGGTGCTCAGGCAGCGCAGACAGAGCCGGGCAGGGCAGGGCCGGGCGCTCAGGCACCGCATACGGAGCCGGGCGGGGGCTCAGTGCAAGCTGCTCTCCTGCGAGCGCCCGGCTCTGTGGGACAGGGAGACCAGCGGCCAGTTCCCACACTCGGCCCAGGGCCACCAGCGGCCGGTCAGAGGGAGCCAGACTCGCATGCTGACGGGAGGTCTGGTCTCTCCGCAGCCTCCCTGCTGAAGCTGTGGTACCGGGAGCTGGAGGAGCCCGTCGTGCCCCCGCAGTTCTATGCCGAGTGCATCCGCAGGTGCCAAGACCCTGACGCCGCTGTGGCTGTGGTGCAGCTTCTGCCAGAGTTCAACAGGCTGGTCCTGTGCTACCTCATCCACTTCCTGCAGGTGAGCCCCTCCGCCCACTCAGGGGCCCTGTTCCCTGTGCAGAATGGAGCCATTCCAGCCGGGCTGCTCCCTCCCAAGCTCCAAGGATCGCACCGCGAAGCCCTCTGATCAATGTTCTCTCCAAGGTTTTCCATCTGTGTGCAGAATAGATTTGTTACATGCACCTAGGCATGTGCAGATGTGCACCACCACATGAAACACATGGCGCTGGCTGTGGGTGCTCCTGGGAGGCTGCCCAACTTCTCAGCTTACAGGGAACACTGCCTCTGGCCCCAGGGAGGCTCCCATGCCCCAGCCCCACATGCTGCTTCAGGATTCCCTTTGTGATGGGCTGGCCCAGAGAAATCCCCTTGCGGTTATCCCCTAGGGTGCTGATCAAGCCATGATGCCCATCTTCTCGGGCTCCCCACCACCCACCCCTGCAGGGCCAGAAGCTCTGGTCTCCATTAGCCAAGGCCCAGAGTTGGGATTACTGCCCCCTGCAGAGCAACACAGACACGTAGGTCAGTTCAGCTCTGGGAGGGCTCAGCACGCAGGAACCAACCCCCCCAAAGGGATGAAAACCCCAAACAAACCCACCTTCTCCTGGGTCAGAGTTTTACCCAGAGAAAGCTCCAGCATCAGCCCCTTTCTCACTGAACGAGAGAGAGGCCCAGACACTGCCCACCCCACAAGTAACAGTTATTTACACTGGGCTGGACAAGACACAGAAGTGTTTTTATCCAGTTTAAAAATCGGACTGAAGTGGTTCCAAGTGAAAACAGACAGATCCAAGTAAGTTACAATAAACACAAGTTGCCGGCTAGTTCTAACAACTGAGAAACGTGTCACATGCACGTTCTTACTCTGACCAATTGATCTTATCTCAGGTAAAAAGCTCCAAGTCTGAGCTGATCTTTACTCTGGCCTGAGTCCACAGCTTTGCAGAGCCCTTTGTGGCCAGGTTTCTTCCTGAGGAAGGACCAGTCACACTTTGGGCTCACTGGACAAACAAGACTATTCCAAGGTGGTTGGTTTGAGTACTGAGCCAAAGTATCGCTACTGGCCTCCTCTGCACAGTCACACTCCAGTGCTGCATTTCCATATGTCTGATTTCACGTACAAGGATGATGCATGCACACAAATACGATAAACTCGTTCAGCAGATTGTATCTGTACAATGGATATGGCACATGACCTGTTTTGCATAAAGCGCCTTTGAGTTATGCATATTCATATCCATAAGCCATTTTTTTTTCATAAAGCAACAGGGTTGTAACTCATGACACTGTGATCTGCAGCCTTGCACACTGGCTGCCCCCTGGACCGAGGCCTGTTCCCGTGGGCCTAGCTGCTTCCCGTCCACTCCCCTTTGCTCTGGCTGAATCTCCTGCTCTCCTCTCGCAGATCTTTGCTCAGCCGACCAACGTGGGCAAGACAAAGATGGATGTGAACAACCTGGCCATGGTGATGGCCCCGAACTGCCTGCGCTGCGAGTCTGACGACCCCCGGGTCATCTTTGAGAACACCCGCAAGGAGATGTCCTTCCTGCGTATGCTCATTGTGCACCTGGACACTGGCTTCATCCCAGGGCTGGTGTGAGCAGCTGGACCCAGGGCTGCCGGGGGGAGATCACGCGGGCTAGTCACCCAGGACTCACCCGCACGAGGGTGTAGGCTCCGGTTCCCTGCTCTAGGATTGCTGCCACTCACGAGGGCCAGTGTAAACGGGGGAGCATGGGAGCAGCTGGCCAGCGCCGGGGCGTCGGGAGCATGGTGCTGACTTGTAGCGCTGATGGGTTCGCTGGGGGTTGGGCAGGAGCGACGCGCTCTTGGCAACAGGAACCTTTCTGCTGCTCTGCAGTCTGTGGATGGGCGTGTTCCCGGCGCATGCCCGTTCACTGCCGCTGGCTGTCAGCGGGCTCCTCTCTGCCAGGCGGCAGCTGGGTGCTGCAGTTCCCAGCCAAGGGAGCCCGGCCACGCACGCGCCACGCTCAGCAGCTGCTGGCACAGCGCCGGGAGGACTCTGCAGGGAGGGGCTTTGGTGCTCAGGCTGGTAGTGGCCTGGAGCTCTCTGCGGCCGTGCAGGGCTGCCCAGAGCACCTGCAGCGGGCGCACTAGGCCAGAGCCCTCTGCTGCCTTCCGCCGCTGGGACCCAGGGCCCACTGGGCCCACTCTGGCAAGCGGCCTCGCAGCTGCTGCCCCAATCGGCTTCCCCCAGGGACCTGGCTAGGAGTGTGGGTCTGTCTCCGCTCCTCATGTGCCTTAGTGCAGACAGTGGGCCATGGGCGTGGGGGTCACAGCCAGGGCAGGGCTCTCACGTCCCTTCCCCATCCCACCAAGGAGGCAATGCGGGCTGTTCCCACTGCCCAGTGCTGTCTGCATAGACACCTCCCCAGGGCTGTTCTATGCTGACCTAATCCTGTGGGACTAGCCAGGAGAGGCTCCCCAAGCAAGGGGGGGCGCCCTAGGGGCCCCCTTCTCCATCTCCTGGGAAGAGGGGAAAGTCGTTTGGCCAGGCCCCCCCGAGTGGCCCGAGGTCCATGGAGCTGGCGTGCGGCAGAGCAGCAGCTCCTGGCCTGGAATGATGGCCGGTTGCATCTTGCGCCAGCACTGCGCTGCGGCCGGAGGGGGAGGCGGTTGGTGCGGGAGAGGGCTGGGCCAGTAGGCCCTGTTGTGCTGGGAGGTGTCGGAGAGTTTCTTTCCAGGCTGAGCCAGGCTGTGTCCGTCGTGTGCCGGGGTCCCCCTCAATTCTGCCGCCTCCCTGCCCTGTGCCGCCAGGCAGCGGGCTGGGCCCCGTGAAGCCGGAAGGCAGCCAGCATGGCAGGGTGATCCGGGGCTGGCTGCCAGGGGTGGCTGTGGCTATGGCTGGCCGTGTTCGTTAGCGTCCCCAGTGCTCTGGGCCAGTGAGACTGTGGTGAGCCACAGTGAGGGGTGTGGAGTGAGGCTGCAGTGGGAGCATGTTGGTTTGCCCTGGGCCTCCAGCCAGTCTCCCATTCCTGTCCAGGGCTGCTCCTGGGCTTTTCCGCACGGTTCTTCTGTCCCGGGCCAGGTCTCTGCGCCTCGGGGGTGTTTGTCCAGCTCGCTGCTGCCTGCAGGGTCCAAAAGCATCTTCCCGCCTGTGCCTGCAGATCCCCGAGCCCAGCCGCGCCACTTGTCGGGTCCAAGCACTAGCCAGCCTTCTCCTGACTGGAAACGTGCGTGGGGCGGGGCTGCAGGGACTCGACTCTGGCCGGCAGATGCACTGCACGGGGTCTGTCTGCTCACGCCAGAGCCCAGGCAGCTCAGGACACTTGTGCCTTATGAAACTGAGGAGACAGGGAGCCCTGGGGGGCAAGATCTTCAGCCAAAGTTGGGGCTGGGCCCTTTCAAGCCAGGGGCCAAAGTGCCTCTCCTGGTACCAGGTGCGTGGGGCTGGTGTCCTGGGCCAGGAAATCCCTGCTCCTCGGGTCACAACCCTGGGGCTGGCCTGATGCCGACGGGCCTGGCGAGCGCCTGCTTCCTGCTCTCACCCCGCTGCCGGCAGCAAGCCAGTCAGCTCCTCTGGCTGCCACAGGAGGGGAGAATGTATGCAGCTTCTTGCACCCTGAACGCTGCCCCCGGCTCTCAGACTAGCCCTGGGCCACAGCACAGGGTGCCAGGCCCTCGCCCCAACCCAGCTGGAGGGCTTGCTCCTGCCTGACCCAGAATCCCTTTGATTGGGTGGGAGATGTGCAGGTGTCCCAGGGCTGTAAACCGCAGCCAGCAACACTGTGGGCAAGGACTCGGCTTCTGCTCGCCCTGCGGTGAGCAGAAACACCTCTCGTCCTGTTGGATCAGTGCTTGTTGCCAGGACTGTCACATGGGCCGACACGTTACACTGGATATTGTTTTCTTTTTTGCCAATCAGTTTGTAAATGTGAACCCACCGGAGCAGCCCCTCCTCTGTGATCAGAATCATTAAAACCTCATCCCTGCTGCACATTTTCAGAGCTTGGATCGTCTGTGTGGAGCTTCCTTTTTCAGCAGGTGCACGACGGAGTTTAGAGAGGGAGTCCTCCAGGTAGAGGAGAAGCAGATACAGGACCCTTGAGGGAAGTGGGTGTTGTGTTTGGGGCTTTCTTGCTTTGTGCTGAGCTTGTGTGTGTGTGAGTGAGGGTTGGGGTGTGTTCTTTTTTTGCTTTTGTTTGTTTTTTCCCCTGTGTTTGTGAGTGAGGCTTTTTTTTTCACTTCCCCTTTGCCCTCCCCCTCCCCTTCATGGAGTATGTGCTGTGATTGGCAGTTGGAAACTGTTGGCTTCTAATTAAAGTTTGAATTCTAGAAGCCTCTGCTGATTGGCTGAGCCTTGGTATGGGGAGGGACTTTCAGGCACTCCAGGGCTTTATAAGGCAGTGGGCAAGCAACCAAGGAGCTTGCGAACAGGTGAGTGCTAACAGGGAGTTTAGAGAGGGAGTTGGGAAGGGCATGAGGTTCTCTTGCCTTTCTTTTTAAATCCCTTCTCCAGGACAGCAGCAATGGATGGTGATCGGTCTGCTGTTGTTACCTGCACAGCGTGTGCCATGTTTGTCTTCCTCCTGGAAGAAAGAAGGGATTTCATCTGCACTAAGTGAAAGCTGGTTGCCATTTTGGAAGAAAAAATTAGAGGCCCAAGCGTCGACCCTACGCTTGATCAGAGAGGATGAAGACTTCCTCGATAGGAGGCAGCATTTAATCCTTCAAGCACAGCAGGCAGAAGAGCCAGAGAGGGCAGTACGTGACCAAGAAGAGAACTGGCAGCATGTAACTTCTAGAAGGGGAAAAAGGCCAGCACAGGAATCCCCCGATGCTATAGAGGTAAGTAATCACTTTCAGGCTCTCTCCACAGGCTCTGCAGTGCTGAATGCCTTGGAAGGGACCTCACAAGGAAGAAACCAGAAGGGAACACCATCTACTGGAAGGCATGGGATGCGTAGTTCTAGGGATGGGGGTTCCAAGGCCATGACCCCCAAAAGAAGACGACGGGTGGTGGTGGTCGGGGACTCCCTCCTAAGAGGGACTGAGCCATCCCTCTGCCATCCGGACCTGGAATCTCCAGAGGTGTGCTGCTTACCGGGAGCTCGCATTCAGGATGTGACTGAGAGGCTTACAAAACTGATCAAACCTTTGGATCGCTACTCCTTCCTCCTTCTCCATGTGGGAACTAACGATACAGCCAAGAATGACTTTGAGCGGGTTACTGAGGATTATGTAGCGCTGGGAAGAAGGATCCAAGAACTCAGAGTGTAAGTGGTGTTCTCATCCATCCTCCCTGTTGAAGGGAAAAGACTGGGCAGGGATCGTCGAATTGAGGACGTAAATGTGTGTTTGCACACGTGGTGTCGCAGAGAGGGCTTTGGTTTCTTCGACAATGGGACTCTGTTCTGGGCACAAGGATTGTTAGGAAGAGATGGGATCCACTTAACGAAGAGAGGAAGGAGCATCTTCGCGGGCAGGCTTGCAAACCTAGTGAGGAGGGTTTTAAACTAGGTTCGTCGGGGGACGGTGACCAAAACCCTGAGGGAAGTGGGAAAGTCAGATACCGGGAAGAAATGCAAAGAGGAACGAGCAAGAAAGGAAGACCCCTGATTCGAATGGAGAAGACAGGGCGATTAACTGGTTATCTGAGGTGTTTGTACACTAATGCGAGAAGCCTGGGAAACAAACAGGAAGAACTGGAGGCCCTGGCCCAGTCCAAGAAATATGATTTAATTGGGATAACAGAGACTTGGTGGGATGACTCGCATGATTGGAGCGCTGTCATGGAAGGTTATAGACTGTTCAGGAAGAACAGGCAGGGGAGAAAAGGAGGAGGAGTTGGGTTATATGTAAGAGAGCACTATGATTGTTCTGAACTCCTGTATAAAGAGTGAGAAAAACCTGCTGAGAGTCTATGGGTTAAGTTTAAAGGAGCAAACAACAACAGTGATGTTGTGGTTGGTGTCTGCTACAGGCCACCGAATCAGGTGGATGAGGTAGATGAGGCTTTCTTCAGACAACTGAGAGAAGCTTCCAGATCACAAGCCCTGATTCTCATAGGGGACTTTAACCACCCTGACATATGTTGGGAAACCAATACAGCAGTACACAGGCAATCCAGGAAGTTTTTGGAGAATGTTGGGGATAACTTCTTGGCACAAGTGCTGAAGGATCCAACCAGGGGTTGTGCGCAGCTTGATCTTCTGTTCACAAACAGGGAGGAACTAATAGGGGAAGTGGAGGTGGGTGATAGCCTGAGAAGCAGTGATCATGAGATGGTAGATTTCAGGATCCTGACAAAGGAAGAAAAGAGAGTAGTAAAATACACACCTTGGACTTCAAAAAAGTAGATTTTGACTCCCAGAGGGTATGTCTACACTACCCCGCTAGTTCGAACTAGCAGGGTAATGTAGGCATACCACACTTGCAAGAAGCCCGGGATTTGAATTTCCCGGGCTTAATTTGCATAAGCGGGGAGCCGTGAAATGAGGAGTAATGGTAGTTTGAACTAGGAAGCCTAGTTTGAACTACCTAGTTCGTGCCCCGTGTAGCTGCGCTGCACGGGGTTCGAACCAGCGGGGTTTTAAAAATGGCGGCTCCCCGCTTATGCAAATGAAGCCCGGGAAATTCAAATCCCGGGCTTCATTTGCAAGTGCAGTATGCCTACATTACCCTCCTAGTTCGAACTAGAAGGGTAGTGTAGACATACCCTGAGAGACCTGATGGGAAGAATCCCCTGGGATGCTAACATGAAGGGGAAAGGAGTCCAGGACAGCTGGCAGTATTTTAAAGAAGCCTTATTGAAGGCACAGAAAGACGCGTAGCAAGAGAAGCAAACACGGTAGGAGACCGGATTGGCTTACTGGGGAAATCCTTGGTGAACTTAAGCACAAAAAGGAAGCTTACAAAGAATGGAAACTTGGACAAATGACCATGGAGAGGTTTAAATGTATAGCTCGAGAATGCCGGGGGGTTATCAGGAAGGCGAAAGTGCACATGGAATTGCGACTGGCTAAGGATGTGAAGGATAACAAGAAAGGTTTCTACAGGCATGTTAACAAGAAGAAGGTGATCAGAGAGGGTGTGCGGCCCCTACTGGATGAAGGAGTTTACCTAGTGACAGATAATGTGGGGAAAGCTGAAGTACTCAATGCTTTCTTTGCCTCTGTATTCACGGACAAGGTCGGCTCCTGGACTTCTGCGCTAAGTGACGCAAGATGGGATGAAGATGGACAGCCCTTGGTGGGTAAAGAACAGGTTAGGAACTATTTAGAAAAGCTAAACGTACACAAATCCATGGGTCCGGACTTAATGCAACTGAGGGAGTTGGCAAATGTCATTGAGGAGTCTTTGGCCATTATCTTTGAAAAGTCATGGAGATTGGGAGAAATCCCGGATGACTGGAAAAAGGCAAATGTAGTGCCCATCTTCAAAAAAGGAAAGAAGGACGATCCAGGAAACTATAGGCCGGTCAGTCTTACCTCTGTTCCTGGAAAAATCATGGAAGGGATCCTTAAGGAAGGGAATGTGGATTGGATAAATGGACGGTAAAATGGATAGAAAGATGGCTAGAAAGCCAGGCCCAGCAGGTAGTGATCAACGGCTCGATGTCAGGATGGCGGTCGGTTTCTAGTGGAGTGCCCCAAGGTTCGGTTCTAGGACCGGTTTTGTTCAATATCTTTATTAATGATCTGGATGAGGGGATGGATTGCACCCTCAGCAAGTTTGCGGATGACACTATGCTGGGGGGAGAGGTAGATACGCTTGAGGGCAGAGATAGGGTCCAGAGTGACTTAGACAAATTGGGGGATTGGGCCACAAGAAATCTGATGAGGTTCAGCAAGGACAAGTGTAGAGTCCTGCACTTGGGACGGACGAATCCCAAGCATAGTTACAAGCTGGGGACCAACCACTTAAGTAGTAGTTCTGCAGAAAAGGACCTGGGGGTTACAGTGGATGAGAAGCTGGATATGACTCAACAGTGCGCCCTTGTAGCCAAGAAGGCTAATGGCACATTAGGTTGCATTAACAGGAGCATTGCCAGCAGATCCAGAGATGTCATTATTCCCCTTTACTAGGCTCTGGTGAGGCCACATCTGGAATATTGTGTCCAGTCCTGGGCCCCCCACTACAAAAAGGATGTGGACGCATTGGAGAGGGTCCAGCGGAGGGCAACCAAAATGATTAGGGGGCTGGAGCATATGACCTACGAGGAGAGGCTGAGGGAGTTGGGTCTGTTTAGTCTGCAGAAGAGAAGAGTGAGGGGGGATTTGATAGCAGCCTTCAAGTCCCTGAAGGGAGGTTCCAAAGAGGATGGAGAGAGGCTGTTCTCAGTAGTGACAGATGGTAGAACAAGGAGCAATGGTCTCAAGTTGTGGTGGGAGAGGTCCAGGTTGGATATTAGGAAAAACTATTTCCCTAGGAGGGTGGTGAAGCACTGGGATGGATTCCCTAGGGAAGTAGTGGAGTCTCCATCCCTAGAGGTGTTTAAGTCTCGGCTTGACAAAGCCCTGGCAGGGTTGATTTAGTTGGAATTGGTCCTGCCTAGAGCAGCGGGCTGGACTTGATGACCTTCTGAGGTCTCTTCCAGCTCTATGGTTCTATGATTCTATGAGCTCTGATGTGAGCATTCACAGGTAGATGTAAGCTGCTGCTCCTTGCTTGAAGAAAGGTGGGAGCAGTCTGTATTCTGCAGCTCTTCACTCTCTGAAGTTGCCTTAAGAATATCGTCATCCCATGTTGCTGCGCTGTTCTGCCCAGTGGGTATTAGAGCAGTTTGTAGTAACAACTCTGCCACTCCCCTTCCGTGGCTGAAATGTCCCAGGCTTGGGATCTGGAGCAAATTTTGTTTGTCAAAGTTTCAGGCTCTTCAGTCGTGGCAGGTCTGAGAGCAGCAAAGAGTTACATGTTCTTCATTGTCGATACTGTCTTGCCCCTGTACCTGCCAGTAGCAGACCCTGGGGCCTCGCAGGCTGGGCTGGTGCTGGAGGAGTCAGTGCTGTTGACACTGGGACACACAGACAGGTCCTGGAACAGAGGAGTCAAACAGCATTCAGGGCAATCCCTTCTTCCAGAACCCTCAGCTCCACGGGCGTTTCCCAGGGGTTAACTCTGTATCAGGAATTGGCTCCAGTCAGGGCCAGCGCCAAAGCAACAGCTGTGCTGATGCGGCTGCCCTGCTCAGACAAAAGGGAACCGTTCGCACCCCAGCTTGTCTCCCTCCCCTAGAGGCAGCCAGGTGTCCCCTGAGGTGTGCACGTGCCGGCCGCATGGAGCCAGAGACGTGGCCCAGCAGTGCATGTCCAGAGGCAGCACTTGGCTCTGTAGCTGTGACCCCTGCCTGGCTATAAGAGGCAGGGTCACTGACCCCTCAGGTCCCTCGCCTGCCCCGGGCTGGAGTCAGAGCGCTGGGAGTTGCAGTCTCCCCACCTCGCAAACCTTGCCCCGTCCTTGCTGGGTTTGGTTCGTAGGTTAGAGACAGTTTGCAGCCACAGGGAGGGCCACAGCAGCTTTAAAGACTGTGCTTTGTGTGGAGGAGCAATTCCCACATAGCAGTTGTGTTGCCTTGCGCTCTGTCGGGCAGCTCGGCAGCAACAGGCCAGGCAGCTCTTTGCTACTGAGACCCCCCTCACCTTGCTCCAGGGCTCCTCAAGCCCTTGGCCTCACCTTCTGGAGCAGGTGTCTCCCTGAAGAATCAGACAAGCACTGAGGAAAAGGTCGAGTTTGTAAATGTGAACCCACTGTAACAGCCTTGGTGCCAGGAACAACTAGGCATTTCCACAGATGGTCCCACGAGTGCCCTTGGTGATGGTGCAGCCGGTCACTCGGTCCTCGTTCCCATGTGGACGGACACCACTTCCCGCGCTGGCAGGCTCGGTACCACCTCCCGTCGGCAGCGCCACGTCCTGCCTCATCCTGGGCAGACCTCCCACTTGCTCTTCCTGGTTCCACTCCAGCCTTGCTGCTGGGCTCCCAAGGCTCCTCTGCATCCAAGCGGGGGTCATCATCTTCCCACTCAGCACCTAGGGACTCTAATGGACGTTGCAGCTCCCAGGGCTGTCGTGTGTCTTGTGGATGGGACAGAGGTTACTGGTTGGCCACTCACTGGCAGTGACGGTGACCTCTGATCCACCACAGGTCCAGGCACCTGTGGACCTACCTGTGGAGCCTCCAGTCTCATTCTTTCTAGGAACAAGTCCAAGATTTGGCTCAGTTATGGGCTTCATTCTCTCTGGATTATGCTGTGCTGCCTGTCTCGTTGCCCCTTCGGGATTAGGATTTTAAGGCATGCCAAGCCATTGCCTTGTGTATCTAGGAGGGGTATTTACAAGAGAACAGCCACAAATTGGTGGAGAATTTACAACCATCTGCCCCTGGGAGAGTCACTATACCAATCAGCAAAGCAAGCCTCAAACCACCTTCTAGCCACAGTCTCTCTAGCCATGACTGCAGGGCTTGGCAGGGCAGATTTAGTCCACCACAAATGACAGGCATAAAATGAGCTCAGTCTAACTAGAGACATAAAGGGCAACAAGAAAGCATTCTACAAATACATTAGAAGCAAGAGGAAGCCCAAGGACAGGGTGGGTCCATTGCTCAGTGAAGAGGGAAAAACAATAACAGGAAATGCGGAAATGGCAGAGGTATTTACCAACTTCTTTGTGTTGGTTTTCAAAGGTTGGTGGTGACTGGATCCTAACACAGTGAAAATGGGGCAGGTTCATAAGTTAAAAAAGGAAAGAACAAGTTAAACATTCCTTACAAAGGTGAGACATCTGCAAGTCACCAGGGCCAGATGAAACGCATCCTAGAACACACAAGGAGTTGATAGACGAGGTATCTGAGTCATTAGCTATCACTTTGAAAAGCCGATTCAGAAGACTGGAAAAGGGTAAATATAATGCCCTTATATAAAAAGGGAAATAAGAACAACCCAGGAAACTACAGATGAGTCATCTTAACTTCTGTGCCAGAGATGATAATGGAGCAAGTTGTTAAGGGATCCATTTGGGCTATGTCTACACTGCAAGGTTCTTGCGCAAAAACCTGCGGAGCGTCTGCACCTCAAATGTGCTTTTGTGCAAGTAAAACAGCAATAAAACGGCAGAACAGATGCTTTTTGTCGGTGTAGGTATGCTTCTATGAGGCATAACTCACTTTTGTGCTACAGGTATTGCGCAAAGAGGCAAGTGTGGACACTCCAGAGGGAAAAAGCACAGGTGATCTGATGGCCATTCTGCTTTCTTGTGCAAGACCATCCATGCACTGTGGATGCTCTCTTGTGCAAAAGCACATGGATTTTGTGATGAAGCTTTCAGGTGTGGACGTGCTCTGGTGCAAGAAGTTTTTGTGCAAAAACTCTTGTGCAAAAGGCTTCTTGCGCAAGAAGTCTGCAGTGTAGACGTAGCCCTGGAAGATAATAAGATGCTAGGTAACAGCCAGCATGGATTTGTAAAGAACAAATCACGTCAAACCAATCTGACAGCTTTCTTTGATAGGGTAACAAGTCTTGAGGATAAGAGGAAAGGGGTAGATGTGGTATATCTAGACTTAGTAAGGCATTTGAGATGGTCTTGTATTACCTTCTTATCAATAAACTAGGGAGATATAACCTAGATGGGGCTACTATAAGGTGAGTGCCTAATTGGTTGGATAACTGTTTTCAGAGAGTTTTTTGCATTGAAAAAATTCTCCAATTAAACTTAGTGCAGTTAAAAATAAAATGTATAAATGTACATTAAAAATACCACAATGAAATGTGGTATTTTAGATATAATGTAAGACTATATCTAAAGTTTGGGGTGATTTTTAGCTGTTTCTGCACCTTTTTTCTCAATCCCTTGAACACTTGCAATGTTAAAATCATAGGTGAGGTTTTCAAAGCCCCCTCGGAGGATGTAAGCGACTAGCCGACTATCTCATAAGCAAATGCTTATCAGTCAACTTGACTAGTCGCTTCCCCTTCCCCTCCTCTCACATTTATCAGAGAGAGGCAGCTAGGGGAGGGAAGCAGGAGCCAGCGCTGGGGGGAACCGGGAAAGCTGGTTCCCCCCACCATCTCTGCGGGGGGGCAGGAGAGGCAGAGGCACAGTGGGAAAAGGCTGAGCAGGGATGGCTTCAGTCCCTGCTCACACTGATTCCCTCTAGGGGCTATTGTACATTTCAAAAGCAAAAGTGCGTCAGGGAGCATGTGCAGTGCCCCCCCCCTTGCTGCCTCTATGAGGGAGGGATATGCAGGGAGGATAAGGGACCCTGCAGTGGGGAGTTGGGCCTCCCTGTGCACAGGGGCTGTTGCTGTCAAGCAACCCCTGTTCACAGCGGACAGCCCTGGCCACTGCTAACGGGGCTGTTTGTGGCAGGGCTGCTGGACTCACTGTGAGCCGGGACCAAGCTGTACTGGCTCGCGCTGATCGCTGCGCCTCTGCATTTTAAATGTAGTAAGAGCCCAGCAACTCTTAGTACGTTTCAAATGCAGAGCCGCAGCGCGGGTGGCTCAGTCCCGGCTCTCGTCGGCTCCTGGAGTGACCCCTCTGTGGCTCTGCAGAGCCGTTCATCGGCTACTTGCAAGTTGTATCAACTATATGATTAACCAGATAATCGTGTTTTAACACCCTTACTCAGAGCTGGACTCTCTCTGGGCATTCAGGGCCATAGGGCAGCTTTGACATCTGCAGCCAGAACACGTCAGGGTTAGGGTTGGCCACCTGTTAGAACAGTATTTTCTCAGAGTGTTCAATATCAAAAGCACTGACTCCCTTAACAAGTCGATCACCAGCCAGTCCCTGCCTCTGCTGGGACACATGCTGCTCCTCTCCAGAAGCACTTTGCCCCTAAAGGCTGGTTGTGTGTGAAGCTTGACAACTGGACACTAACAAGAAACAAAGCATTAAGCTCTGAACTTCCCCACAGCAGCTGCTGCTGGGCCCCCAGCTGTTGCATCAGCTGCTGCTGCTGGCTCTTAACCAAATACCTGATGAACGTGTGTCTAGCTGTACGATAACAGTAGGGCTGTGTGGGGCGTGATTAACTTCGGACCCCTTTTTACAGGGTCCAGGCCAATGCCTGCCACGTGTAGTGGGATTGCAGCAGTCCCCGCCCCTCACTCTACTTGTGTCTCTGGAGTGTCCCCCCTCACCAGGGATTAGAACTCTGGGACTTAGGCAGGGGATGGCCATGAAACAGTCTGAGAGCTCAGCTTTGGCAGGCTGCAGGCAGACATGGGGTAGGCAGCAGGGGGTGAAGAGATCTAGGTCCACCCTAACAGTGGTGACTCCACCACTGTGTGCCACCTCTGGTCCAGCCAAAACACATGGACATAGATTTGGGTAAACCAAATGGACTAATGTCTGGTTTTCCTGGGCTACTTTCTACAATCCCCTTTTTGGGGATCTCCACTTTATAGGTGTCCTCTGTCTCCTCAGTTCAAGGGGTTCAATCAGGGATCTCCCTGAGACTGTCACCTGATGTGCTGATCATACCATTGTGCCAGCCTGCCTGCCCTCTGGGGTGCCTCTCCATCCTGTCCTGCTAAGCCAGGGCCTCTGGTGTCCCACAGCAAAGGCACAGAGTTGGGGTCACAGTCCACAGCAGAGCAGCCCCGACGCTGAGAACAGCTCAGCCGTAGGGGGTTGGCACAGCACCAGTAGGATCTCATCACTTGATAAATCCATCTTACTTTGCATCCTACAAGTTATATACATCCTACAAGTTATATACAGAGCAAGCTCATAAGTTGTTTGCTCCCTTCACCAATGAGAGAGCTGTATGGCCGTGGCCCCACCAGATAAGAATTACTTACGTTTGATTGAATAATAAACAAAATAATTTTATTCAATATAAAAAGTAGGATTTGAGTTAGTAAGCAAAATAAAACCAAACCCACCAGCTAAGCTTAATACTCAAAGAAACTTGTGACATGCAATTTCTTACCCTAACAGCTGTTTCAATAATCTTTTCTCGTAAGCTAGGCAGCGTCTTATTTCAGGCCCAGTTCTTCCCCCTGTTCAGTCTTAGATGTTTTCAGTAGTCACCTGAGTGGTAAGCAGGAATTGTCTGTGTCTGGAAATGCCCTTATTATTTGGTTCCCTGCTTATAAATAGATTTTGCCTAAGACATATATCATTTGAGTTTGATTTCAATCTTTTCACTCCCCCATGGAAAAGTAATACATCCAAAATGGGTTCCAGCATTTAGATGACCTGGTCATATGTCTTGGCAGGACCAACCATAGTCCAGGCTTATAGGAAAAGCAGGACTAGTCACAGATCATTGTCATGAGTACTGAGCTATTAAGTTCCTTGAGTACTACTAATGGCCTTCATTAGCACTTCTAACTACATAAACCAGGTTTATACTTCTTATTTCTAACTTCTAATACAGGACTGATACATGCACACAAATCTAATATATAAAGAAGTATGTTTGTGCTCTAATAACTTGGACACTATAAGAGCTACCACAACCAAACTTTCCATGGGCTAACCTTTCTTCCTGGAGAAGGTTTTAAGGTATTGTGGGAGGGAAGAGATGAGAGACCGACACCTCTCCCCGGGGGCTGCATGGAGCTTGGCAGTGCAGGGAGAAGCAGCTTCCCTGCCATTGCTGGAAGCATATGGAGGCCCCTCTTCAATACTGCCATTGGCTCAGGGCCCGGTGGCCAACCATGGCTGCTGCTGAGGCTCGCTCTAGGTGGAGGGGGCAGGGCTTGTGTTACCGCTCAGCTGCCACTTTGAAAAAATGTCCGGAAGGAGGCACATCGGGGACCCAGAGGTGAGAGCGAAGCCTGTGGGGGGGGGGGGATCTCCCTTGAGGGGCACTGGCCCAAGGGGCAGCACTGGATGATGCTGGGTGGGTAAGAAATTAATCCAAGGCGAGGGGGGGGAAATCCCTCAAATTGGCACTGGTCTGGATTTGATACTGGAAGATCCTGTGGGGGGTGAGAGATGCAGCCCATGGGAGGGGCAGCTGGTCCAGGGAGTGGTGCTAGAGGAGAGACTATACCGGTTAACTCATAGTTTCATAAAAAAAAAAATGGTAGAAGAGTTTGAGGTGTCTCCTTGAAATCTCTCAGATTCAGTAGGGCCAGCCCCATTGATTGACACATCCCTATACTCAGCTATTGGATGAGAATTTGCAGACCCAGAATGCCTATCCCCTACTTCCCTACCAAAAAATTAGAAAAAAGTGGTCTCTGAACAGATGTCAGGGTGATTAAAGTCCCTCACGAGAACCAGGGCCTGTGATCTGGAAGCTTCTCCCAGTCGTCTGAAGAAAGCCTCAGCTACCTCATCCACCTGATCCGGTGGCCTGTAGCAGACACCAACCACAACATCACTGCTGTTGTTTGCACCTCTAAACTTAACGCATAGACTCTCAACAGGTTTTCCTTCCTCCATATACTGGAGTTCTGAGCAATCATAGAGCTCTCTTACATACAGTGTAACTCCTCCTCCTTTTCTCCCCTGCCTGTTCTTCCTGAACAGTCTATACCCTTCCATGACAGAATAGTGATAGAAATGTAGCCGTGTTAGTCTGGTGTAGCTGAAACAAAATACAGGACTATGTAGCACTTTAAAGTGCTACATAGTCCTGTATTTTCTTCCATGACAGCGCTCCAGTCATGCGAGTCATCCCACCAACTCTCTGTTATCCCAATGAAATCATATTTCTTGGACTGGGCCAGGGCCACCAGTCCTTCCTGTTTGTTTCACAGGCTTCTCGCATTCGTGTACAAACACCTCAGATAACCAGTTGATCACCCTATCTTCTCCATTAGAATCAGGGGTCCTCCTTTCTTGCTTGTTCCTCTTTGCATATCTTCCCGGTATCCGACTTTCCCACTCCCCTCAGGGTTTTGGTCACCGTCCCCCAACAAACCTAGTTTAAAGCCCTCCTCACTAGGTTTGCAAGCCTGCCCGTGAAGATGCTCCTTTCTCTTTTCGTTAAGAGATGGATCCCATCTCTTCCTAACAATCCTTGTGCCCAGAACAGAGTCCCATGGTTAAAGAAACCAAAGCCCTCTCTGAGACACCACCTGTGCAAACAGACATTTACTTCCTCAATTTGATGATCCCTGCCCAGTCTTTTTCCTTCAACAGGGAGGATGGATGAGAACACCACTTGCGCTCCGAATTCTTTGATCCGTCTTCCTAGTGCTACATAATCTGCAGTAACCTGCTCAAGTTCATTCTTGGCTGTATCATTAGTTCCCACGTGGAGGAGGAGGAAGGAGTAGCGATCTGAAGGTTTGATCAGTTTTGTAAGCCTCTCAGTCACATCCTGAATTCAAGCTCCTGGTAAGCAGCACACCTCTTGAGAGCCAGATGGATGGCTCAGTCCCTCTTAGGAGGGAGTCCCCGATCACCACCACCTGTTGTCTTGTTTTGGGGTTGATGGTTGTGGAACCCCCATCCCTAGGACTACACATCCCATGCCTTCCAGTAGATGGTGTTCCCTTCCGGTTTCTTGTTTGTGAGGTCCCTTCCAAAGCATTCAGCACTGCAGAGCCTGTGGAGAGAGCTTAAAAGCGATTACTTACCTCTATAGCACTGGGGGATTCCTGTGCTGGCCTTTTTCTCCTTCTAGAAGTTACATGCTACCAGTTCTCTTCCTGGTCTTGTGCTGCCCTCTCTGGCTCCTCCGCCTGCCTTGCTTTCAGGATTAAACTCTGCCTTCTATAAAGGAAGTCTTCATCCTCTCTGATCAAGTGTAGGGGCTACACTTGGGCCTCCAGTCCTCTAATTTTTTCTTCCAAAATGGCGACCAGCTTGCACTTATTGCAGATGAAATCCCTTCTTTCTTCCAGGAGGAAGACAAACATTGCACACGCTGTGCAGGTAACAACAGCAGACCCATCACCATCCATACCTGCTGTCCTGGAAAAAGGATTTAAAAGAATGGCAAGAGAACCTTGCCCCCTTCCCAACTCCCTCTCTAAACTCCCTGTTAGCACTCACCTGTTCACAAGCTCCTTGCTCACTGCTTTATAAAGCCCTGGAGTGCCTGAAAGTCCCTCCCCCTACCAAGGCTCAGCCAATCAGCAGAGGTTTCTACAATTCAAACTTTAATTAGAAGCCAACAGTTTCCACCTGCCAGTCACAGCACACACTCCGGGAGGGGGAGGGGAAAGGGGAAGGGAGAAAAAAAAAGCCTCGCTCACAAACACAAGCTCAGCACACAGCAAGAAAGCCCCAAACACAACACACACTGCAGACAACCACTCCCCTCAAGAGTCCTGTATCTGCTTCTCCTTTACCTGGAGAACTCCCTCTCTAAATTCGCTGTTAGCACTCACCTGTTTGCAAGCTATTTGGTCGGTTGCTCACTGCTTTATAAAGCCCTGGACTGCCTGAAAGTCTCTCCCCCTACCATACTGGCCAGATGTCAGGCACTGGCAGCTGCAGTGTGGTTGGAGGCTGTCAGGACCAATTTCTGTTTTTCTAAATTTTGTTCCTCCAGTTTCCCGGGAAATGCCAAGTAAGTCCAGCCAGTAGAATATACACATTCAGCAGATTGCAAGCTTTTCAGTGACGGTGCCACAGTTTGCATAGAGCTTATCTGAGTTCTTGTTCATATTCAAAAGAATAGTTCCATAAAAAATATGGGGGTGCAACTTCACACTTTGGATATGTGGCAAATGGCAGACTTGGCAACTCCTCACTTGGGCTAGTCTCCTCCAGGGGCAGGGCTTGGTGCAGTGTGGGTTCAGCTCCAGGGCTCTGCAAACCCCTAGGCTGTGTCTACATTGGCAAGATTTTGTGCACAAGTGGCCACTTTTGCGCAAAAACTTGCCACCTGTCTACATTGGCTACAAGTTCTTGCGCAACAACGCTGACATTCTAATGTAAGAAATCAGTGCTTCTTGCCCAAGAACTATGATGCTCCCACTCAGGAATAAGCCCTCTTGCACAAGTGTTCTTGCGCAAGAGGCCAGTGTAGACAGGCAACATGAATTTCTTGTGCAAGAAAGCCCGCTGGCTAAAATGGCTTTTCTCTTGCGCAAAAACACATGCCAGTGTAGACGCGCTCTTGCGCAAATACTTTAACGCAAAAACTCTTGCGTTAAAAGTATTTGCGCAAAATCTTGCCAATGTAGACGTAGCCCTATTCTCTTCCCTTCTTTTCTAGGCCTGGAAGCCATCTACTCCCTTCTTTGGCTCAGACTCAACTGCATCAAGGGTTCTGTCTTTTAGGCTGTCTGTCTCATCCCTTGGGTTCTGGTGGGAGAGGCAAGCCTGGCTTAGCTCTGACCACTAGGAATCACCAAGTTGGCTCTTCATCCTCCAGCTCAATGGAAGGTCACTCAGCTTCACTACAGCATGGTATTGTGTTGGAGATTTGAGTTCTTGTGATGGGCCCCCTCAGGCTATGTCTACACTAGCAGCTTCTTGCACAAGAACTGTTTTGCGGAAGAGTTCTTGCTCAAAAAGTCTTCCACAAGAGCGCGTCTACACTGGCATGTGCTTTTGCGCAAGAGCATAATCCATCAACCATATGAAGAAACTCGCACAGATACAGACAGACATCATCTTTCTATCCAAGTGCAAGAAAATGGACATCGTACCCAAAGGACTGAAAGTGAACAATCCACTAAGATCAACATACTTCACTGACTACAGTGAAAGACTCTGCCTCACACTATCCAAGAAATTAAGAAACCACCTGATAAGTATTTTATACAAGAAACAGAAAACCATCAAGAATGACATTTCTAACTTAGATCGTCTCATCTCAAGACAAACATCCACACCGACTGACACCTTGCAAGACTTTTGTTCCACCAGACAAGAAATCTACTATACACACTTCTATTCCCTACAACAAAGAAAAGACAATAAATTTTCTAACCTGCTCCATACCACTGGCTACAACAGCAACTGCCTCAACCCACCGGATAATATTGTTAACCTCTCCAGCTACAAACTCAATCCAGCAGAAGAGTCTGTCTTGTCCCGGGGTCTCTCTTTCTGCCCCACATCCCCCACAAACTGGATACAATTTTGTGGTGACCTTGAGGCTTTTTTTCGCCGCCTCCGTCTCCGAGAATATTTCCAAACCACCACTGAACATCAATCTGACCTACCAGATCCCCCCTACCAACACCAAAGGAAAAATAATTCTATATGGACTCCCCCTGACGGTCGGAATTACAATCTGGATTTCTATATACACAGCTTCCGCAACAACGCACAGACTGACATTATTCGCAAACGACAACAAGCGACACACAATCTTAGCCGCGCTGAACACCATGCCATCCAGAGTCTCAAAAACAACCTGGACATTGTAATCAAACCAGCTGACAAAGGGGGTGCTGTGGTCATTATGAATAAGGCCGACTATTACCAGGAGGCAACCAGACAACTCTCGAACACCACATTTTACAAACCTCTCCCCTCTGACCCCACCTTGGACTACCAAAAGAAACTACACTGTCTCCTTAAAAGCCTCCCCACAGCTACTCGGGAACAAATCCTCACAGAATCACCTTCTGACCCCCGACCAGGATTGTTCTATCTACTTCCCAAGATCCATAAACCTGGGCACCCCGGACGTCCCATCATCTCTGGTATTGGCACGCTCACTACTGGTCTATCCAGCTATGTAGACACTCTTCTCAAACCCTTCGTAACCAATACCCCCAGCTATCTCCGAGACACTACTGACTTCCTAAGGAAACTACAAAACATCGATAACCTCCCCAATAATACCATCCTTGCCACCATGGATGTAGAAGCTCTATATACCAACATCCCACATGAAGACGGATTACAAGCAATTAGAAACACTATCCCAGAGGACACTACTGCCAACCTGATAGCAGACCTATGTAACTTTGTTCTCACCCACAATTATTTCCAGTTTGAGAACAACTTATACCTCCAGATCAGCGGCACAGCCATGGGTACACGCATGGCCCCACAGTATGCTAACATCTTTATGGCTGACCTAGAACAACGTTTCCTCAACTCCCGTCCCCTTTCACCCCTCCTCTACCTACGGTACATCGATGACATCTTTATGATCTGGACACATGGCCAAGAAACACTGGAGATATTCCACAGAGATTTCAACAACCTACACCCCACCATCAACCTCAGCCTGGACCATTCTACACGAGAGATCCACTTCCTGGACACCACCGTACAAATCAACAATGGAAAATTAGACACCACTCTCTACAGAAAACCCACCGACTCATACAGTTACCTACATGCATCCAGCTCCCATCCAGAACACACCACACGATCCATCGTCTATAGCCAAGCCCTTCGATACAACCGCATCTGCTCTAACCCCACTGACAGAGACCAGAAGCTTCAGGATCTCTACCAAGCATTTATAAATCTCAACTACCCACCCAGAGAAATAAAAAAGCAAATTGAAAGAGCCAGACGAATACCTAGAAACCATCTACTTCAAGACAGACCCAAGAAAACCAACAATAGAACACCACTTGTCATCACCTACAACCCCCAACTAAAACCTGTCCAACACATTATCAATAAACTACAGCCTATATTGGAACAGGATACCATACTCAAAGAGGCTCTGGGAGACAGACCCATAGTCTCCTATAGACAACCACCTAACCTCAAGATGATTCTTACCAACCACCACAGGACATACCACACTAATACCAACCCTGGTACCTTCCCTTGCAACAAACCCCGTTGCCAGCTTTGTCCACATATTCATTCTGCTGATACCATTATTGGACCTAACCAAGTAAGTTATAAGATCAAGAACACATATTCCTGCGCATCCAGAAATATAATCTATGCTATCATGTGCCGAAAGTGTCCGTCTGCTATGTACATTGGACAAACATCTCAGACACTTCGCCAAAGGATTAATGCCCACAAAACAGATATCAGACAAGATCACAAAGAGAAAACAGTTTCTTGCCACTTTAACCAGAAAGGACACTCTCTAAATGACTTAGCCACCTGCATTCTGCTACAAAGACCTTTTACATCTGCACTTGAAAGGGAATCCTCTGAACTGTCATTCATGTTAAAATTCGACACTTATCACCAAGGACTTAACAAGACTTTGAACTTTCTCACCCATTACCAAGACAGTTTCCCCAATTATCACCTGTAATACCATTAACTCACAAACATCCCACTCTCCCTACCTTTAATATCAGCAATTCACAGACACTTACTCCTTCCTCCCCCTTCCCACCCCCCCGCAACCCCCTTCTGTTCTGCAATGTGATTTGTCCTTTTCATATTTGTTCATTTTTTTTAATTGTATCCTTTGGTATATATGGTTGTGACTACTTTCTTCCACTATTTGATCTGAGGAAGTGGGTCTGGCCCACGAAAGCTCATCATCTAATAAACCATCTTGTTAGTCTTTAAAGTGCTACATTGTCCTGCATTTTGCTTCAACTACCCCAGACTAACACGGCTACATTTCTATCACATGGCAGTGTGGACGCTCTCTTGCACAAGAAAGCTCTGATGGCCATTTTAACCATAGGGGCTTCTTGCGCGAGAAATTCATGTTGCCTGTCTACACTGCCCTCTTGTGGAAGAGCTCTTGTACAGGAGGGCTTATCCCTCCTGGGGAGAAGAATAACTCTTCCAGAAGATGCCCTGTTTTACAATGCTATACTGTAAATATACTTGTGCAAGAACATGCGTGCAGTGTAGATACCGGGCAAGTTTTTGCCAAGAACAGCTGTTTTTGCGCACCTTCTTTCAGTCTCTCCTCACTTTCTCTTTTTGCCCATTTGCAGTGCTCTAACACCTCCATGATGAAACACTAACAGGAAAAACAGGAGGAGGATGGGGGGAAGAATTCTGTTGGGTCGATGGGTTGGGAACTTCGGGGCTGTAGCTCATAGACGCCCTGCGGGGTGGGGTGCTGCAATGCTGATGTCTTGGGCCCAGCTGCTTCAGGATCAAGGGGCTCTTCGGCCAATCCCTGGGGGGGGGGGTGACAAGCCAGGGTCAGGCTTGCAGCAGGGGATGGTACCAGCTCGGCCAGCTGCCTCGCTAGCCACCTGCATCCCAGAGAAGGGCGGGGCCCTGCCTCACACGTGCCGGAAGGGGAGGGGAAAGGAGACCCGCGAAAGTTCCGCCTCGTCCCGCCCCTTCCGGCGCACAGTTGAGGCCCCGCCCCTTCACCTGCCCCCTCCGAGGCCCCGCCCTGGGGGGGGACCCCTGTTTCTACCCCGCCCCACTCCCCTCCGCTTGGCCCCGCCCCTCCCCCGAGAGCCCGCGCCAGCCCCCTCCCTCGCGGCGGCGCCTCAGCCGCGGCGGCCATTTTGTGTCGCTGCTCGGTCGGTGGCGCGGGGCTCGCGCGGGGAGTGGGGCCGGGCGGTGACTGGCTCCTTTCTCGCCCTTTCGCGGCCGATCCCTCGGTAAGACACCGGCAGCGGCCGGGCGCCCGGCCCCGCCCCGCAGCGGCCCGTCCCGAGGAGGCCGGGCCCCGCGCGGAACGGGTCCGCCCAGCCGCACAAAGGGGGGAGGGGCGGGGATGGGCTGAGGAGGCCCCGGGCGCGGGCTGGACGCGCTCGCGGGGCTCCGCTGTGGCCCGGGGCGGGGCCCGGCGCGGGGAGGTGAGTATCGGCGGGGCCGGGCGGCGCGAGGGGCTCTCCCGGGCGCTGCCGCCTCAGCCCGCGTGGCCGCCGCCGGTGCGCGCGCCGGGCGGGAACCGAGGGCAGCGCGCGCCGGGCGGGAACCGGGGGCGGCGGGAGCCGCTGCAGCGTCTGGCCTGGCCGGCCCGGGGCGCCCGCTCGCTGCGGGCGGGATGGAGCCGCGCGCGGCCCGGGAGCAGCGGGCGGGCAGCGCGGCCTGGCTCCGAGCGGTTGTGTAACCGGGCTGAGCAGCGGGCGCGGGGCCGTGCGTGTCTGAGCCCCGCGGCCTCTGCAGGGGACGCTGGGCTCCGTTCCGCCTGGGCGAGACACCGCGGCGGGGGGAGGCCCTGGGGGAGCAGGAAGCGCCTCTGGGGGGGGGGGGGGTCTAATGTCTCCGCGAGAAAACGGCAGCGAGCGTAGGGAACGTTGTTTGTCCCGGGAAGGGAATCTGGCCGGGGAAAACTCTGGACTGACACTTGGTTCTGTTTCTACCTTGGTGAATGGCTGCTGCTTTCGTTAGCTTTGGTAAAAACCATATGGGTTTCAGAATGAGTCGCGCACACAAGCACTTAGTTACACTTAAAGGGGAGACGTTGACGTTTTTGTTAGGCAGTAAAGCAGAAACAGAAAGTAACACTGCACGTGTCAGAATAATGGGCAAAGTGGGTCTGCACTGAGTTTCTCACTTCTAGTGAACTTGGATTCAAATCATTCCTATTGTTTCATCAGGCAAGTTGGTTTACAGACTCACTGGGAAATTTGGCAGAATTTAATCTCTTGTAGAAAGACTAGAAACTAGGGATGTCAAATACCCGTTAATTGAATAGTCGATTAACTCATGAATACTTATCAGTTACTTGACTATTCTGTAGTCCTTGGGGGTAGGGCCAGCAGCCAATGTGACTGTCGAAGCAAACGCTTCACTCAGTTTACGTGGCTAAACAGACAGTTTTATTGGCCAATAAAAGCAAAGTGAGCTAAACGTGGTCTCAGCAAAGCTGGGTCCAGTAAGGCTACCTAATACAATCAATCCTAGTATCTTTATACCCTTAACCAAACAGTCTGACGTCAGGGCATCTAATTACAGAAATAATCAATTAGACTAGGAAAAACAAAGCCTTATCAACATGATGGTGGACAGGTACGAGGGAGTACCTCTCCTCTCTGAACCAGCCTAATTAACACATTCTAATAGCACATCTGTCTTGGCCTGGCGCATGGGGTGATAGAAAGTTCACTCTGGCTTACATGCAAAGACAAAAAGCTGAAATGGTTTCTGTTATACAAGATGGCTTCTAGCTAAACATAAACTAGCTTCATCCCAAGAAGCCCTCGGCCACTATGCGCTGCTGCCTCTTTATCCGAGGCAGCAGCGTGGGGTGCCAGGTGGGAGCTGGTTCATGAGGGGAGGCAGTTTAAAAACCAGTTTCCCTGGTGGACCTGCTGCCTGTTACCCTGCACTGCTGCCTCTGATCTACAGGTAGCAGCACAGAGTGGCAGCAATCCCTGTGAGAGGGTGGGGGACAGGGTCTGAGCTCCTGGACCCAGTGTGAGTCAGAACTGAGCTGGGCTGCCTGCCTGGCTCCTAATGCACTTCAAATGCAGAGCTGTAGCAGGGGTAGGTCCCAGACCTGGTGCAAGCAAGGACTGAGCCTGGCTGCTGGCTAGCCTGCTTAAAAATTTACTGGTGGGGATGGAGGAGGGGGAAATCCATGTAGTATATGGCATTAACCTATAATCTTTTGTTTATTGGTTAATTGACTACACAATTATATCCCTACTAGAAACACAGGTAGTTTAGGTTAGAATGTAATTGTATTGGTAATACTCTATGGCTGCGTTTAGACTGGAATCATTTTGTGCAAAAATCTTGCCGCCTGTCTACACTGGCTGCGACTATTTGCGCAAGAACACTGAATTTGTAATGTACAAAAGCAGTGGTTCTTGCACAAATACTCCGATGCTCTTGCTCAGGAATAAGCCCTCTTGCGCAAGAGGGCCAGTGTAGACAGCCACGTTAATTTATTGCGCAAGAAAGCCCAATGGCTAAAATGGCCATCAGAGCTTTCTTGCGCAAGAGAGCGTCTACACTGGCACGGATGCTTTTGTGCAAAAGCAAATGTTTTGCACAAAGGCACGTGCCTGTATAGATGCTCTCTTGCGCAAATACTTTTAACAGAAAAACTTTTCCGTTAAAAGTATTTGCGTAAAATCATGCCAGTCTAGACACAGCCAATGTGAAAGCGATGCATCTGCTTATTTTTTTCTTCGTTTCACTCTGGGCAGTTAACTGACTTTTGAGAACCACATAGAAAAGTATGTCTATGCTCCCAAATTAATGTGTAGCATTAAATGTTATGTGGCTCTGGAAAAATAATTTGAATTGGCGTATAGAAATTACAAGTCTTATCCAAACTAAAGGGATATCTGAGAGGGATGTTAAAAAAAATCTTTATTTTTTTTAAGGTGTTGATTGCTCGCTAAATACAATAGCTAAATGGTAGAAAGTGAAGTTGACATTCCCTGCACTCCATTCTCTGAAATTCTATTGTTCTTCATGCCTTGTTTCCTGAAGGGCCATTTGCAGCATGCTGCCCATTGGGGTTCTGTGTCCTGCTAGACATTTTGTTTATCGTTCTCTACACACAGGGTTGCCAGATTCTGTTGGTTTTCGTTCATGTAGATTTTTTCCTACCAATTATTAGTAAAGTGATATTCACATAAAGCAAGGGCATTTGACGTAGGGATGTTAGATACCGTGTATTTTAGTAATTGTATAGCTGCAACAGTTTTTAGTAGTTACATGGTTATTAAAATAGTCCCGGGGGGGGGGGGGGGGTGGCATCCAGTGCGGTCCGAGCTCTCTGCTACCTTGCGCTGCTACTTCTGATGAAGAGGCAGTAGTGTGGGATGGCAGCAGCCCTTGTCTGTGGAACAACCAAGCTCCCCACAGACTGGGGCTGCTCTGGAGGCAGCGGGGAGGTGGGGAACAGGGGCCTCCGCGGGAACCGGCTAGTGCAAGAAGCAAGCTTAAAGCTGGTTTTCCCCCCGGTTGCCGGCTCTCATACAGGCAGATACAATGGTAAGGGGGGAGAAAGGGAGGAGAGTTGAGTGTAGTTGTTTGGATTAACTGATAAGCCTAGAGCGACGAGGAGTCCTGTGGCACCTTATAGACTAACTGAAGTGTAGGAGCATAAGCTTTCGTGGGCAAAGACCCACTTCGTCAGATGCACTGACGAAGTGGGTCTTTGCCCACGAAAGCTTATGCTCCTACACTTCAGTTAGTCTATAAGGTGCCACAGGACTCCTCGTCGCTTTTGCAGATTCAGACTAACACGGCTACCCCTCTGATACTTGATAAGCCTAGGTTTATCCGTTAATGGTTTAAACAGCTATATGCTAACTTCCCTGATGTGAAGTGAGGTGTGGGCTGACTGCGTACTACATTGTGAGAGTCTTGTGCTCCCTCTATATCCAATAAAAATGGTGCCACAGTTCAGTCGGCACACCCAGCAAATTTTAGGTATGCAAGTGGAGTTAACAAAGCTACCGTATCCTGGGATACCATCTTGGTTATGACAGTCTTTTGGCCCACTGAGATGGAGGGCTAGTCATGCAGTCCCATTCACTGATGTAGGCAGTAGTTCATAATTGGTGCTGCCTGTGTTCAAACATTGTAAGGAATGTAATTAAACTCTTGTCACATGTTAAGTTTTTTCTTAACATATGTTCTCCCAAAACATGCCAATTCTCACACTGTTCAGTACTTCTGGCTATCCACTAGATAGATGGCTGCTGCTGATATTACTTGGAGCTCTTTAATTTTCTTGGTCAATTGTGATACCTCACACTCAAGTTCTATTCTGAGGAAATATGACATGTTGTATATTGGTTTGGGATTAGATTTGAAGGTCTGTAACCTTCATCCTAGGAGACGTGAGTTTGCAAGAGATTATTCCAATAGCGTGTGGAGACAAGTGTGTTGCAAAGTGATGAGTGTCTAGAATGCGTGTTTTTTACTTCAATTATTTGTCATGGTCCTTGTTGATATTTGTAACTTTTGAAGGGGTTACGCAGCAAAAAGTATTGTTTGCCTTCTTGGTCCTTGTTGGAACTGTTGGAACTGTATGCTATAAGCAAAAGGGTAAAATTTTACAATTAGAGTTTGAGGAATTGAAACTTGGATTGAGAAAGTAATGCTCTGCAAAGTAAAAACAAATAGGGAATGTTAAATTCTTTGTAACAAATTAATTCTGACCATTAATCTGTGTACTTTGTTAGTGCATAATTATGACTTAAACCGGTTTAAGATAATTGCTCTCCAGCATTAAAAGGATACATTTAACAGAAGAAGAGATCAAATTTGCACATGTATACTGTATGCGTCAATATTTTATTTGGTCTCAGAATTGAGCCTTCTTAATACACAAATTCATTGTAGGGTGCTGCTATTTGTATGGCCTCTATTGATTTTTACTTCCTTTATTCCTCATAATCTAAAGTTTTACTTGTTGCTGCAACCCTACAAAAATCTCATTTTGCAAGTTTTTTGATTTGAACATTTAATTTTATGTCTGTATGTCAGTCGTTACGTATGCCACACCTATAAAAACATATTTGACTGATATATATTAACTTCTCCATGAATAATGTTGAGTCATGATTTGGCTTTTAATGGGAAACTTGCAGTCTTGTAATTCTGTTCTAATACATTTTTCGGGATAGTGAAACCAACACATACCTTATAGTTCAAGTATATAGCCTTTCTGATTTTGTTACTAAGTCACAAAATGAGTGACACTTGGCAGAAAAGGAGAATAGGAGGTTGTTTTAAGCGCACTAGGAGCAAGGGGAAGACGAAGGAAGGAATGAAAGCTGCTAATGGATGCTGTCAAGAAAACTTTGAGGTAGTTTAATGCCTATTTTGCTTCAGTTTTCACTAAAAAAGCTAATGGTGACCAGCTACTCAACATAATTAGTATTAAAGGGAAAGGAATTAAAGGTCAAAATAGGGAAATATCAGGTTAAAAAATATTTAAAAGTTAGGTATATTCAAGTCAGAAGGACCTGGAGTCATGTAACTAGGTAAAGAAATCTTGGAGCTGTTTTCTTTGAAAAATCCTGAAGGACATTTGAGGTCCCAGAAGACTAGAGAAGGAGAAACATAATTACAGCTTTTAAAAAGGGGAAGAAGGTGTGTGGAATTATAAAGAAACCTAATTTTGATGACTGGAGCAATACTGGAACAAATTATTAAACATTCCGTTTGTAAGCAGATGGAGGATATTACTTTTTTTTTCTTGATAAATGAGTGCTGTCTATTCCTTATACATCATGGCAAACCAAACCAGTTTTCTTCTTTGACCAGTTACAGGCCTTGTGTATAAAGGGGAACGCTTCTGTATATGTGAGGTACTAGTAAGGTATTTAATAGTTTTGCGAAATATTCTCATAAGCCAAGGAAACACGGTCTATGAAATTGCTGATAGTAATGGTCCCCCCCCCCTAATTTTTTCTATCCATGGGTGGGATACATTTTATGTGCACTTAGGCATGTGTGCATGTGCACCACTAGTAGAAATACTTGCTGCTGGCTGTAGCCACTCTGCTAATCAGCCAGATGGAACCTGAATTTTTCCACTCACCATAGGTGGCTGCACAACTGGTTAAAAGATTATTCAAAGAGTAGTTATCAGTGATTTGCTGTCAAACTAGGAAGGCTTATCCAATGATAACCTGCAGTGGTCAGTATTAGATAATTTTGATATTGGAGTGGAGATTAAGCTTTTGAAGCTTGCAGATGACCTCAAACTAGGAGGGAGTTGCAAGCACTTTGGAGGGCTAGGGGATGTTAAATTTCAATTTAATTGGCTAATTGAATAGTTGATGCAATTTGAATTGACTATTTGATTAGTTGATAAGGGCACAACTGCCTTTGAAGTGTAGAAACAGCCCCAGGGCTGTTGCTACTCTTCAATGGTGAAAGCGCTGCGGGGATCATGAGGGCAGCCCCCATGCTCCTTGCAGCATTTCAAAGCAGCACTGTCCCGTGGAGCCTGGGATCAGATGGGGACTCCCCTGCTCCATGGGTGCTGCTGGGCTCCATGTGGTGCTGCTGCTTTGAAACACCACGGAGAGCCCAATCTCTGATCCTAGGATCCACGTAGCACTGCCACTTAAAAGCACCTCCTCTTCTTCCCTCCCTGCCTCTTTTTGATAGAGACAGTGGGGGGGAAGGGGAGAGAATGACGAGTTATATGGAGGGCAGGATTAGAATTCAAAATATCCTAAGCACATTGGACTATTTTTATGAAATCAATAAGATGAAATTTAGTAAAAACAAGTTCACAGGACTTAAAAAAAAATCTAATGCACAGATATGAAATGGGCAATAACTGGCTGAATGGTAGCACTCTAGAAAAGAATCTGGGAGTTATAAGTGAATCACTGAATATCAGTCATTGATTTGATGCATATTGGAAAAAGCTAATAGAATTCTGCAATGTATTAACAGGAGTGTCATATGTTAGACATAGGAGGTAACTGACCCACACTGTATTGGTGAAGCCTGAGTTGTTCTGTGTCCAGTTACACTGTGTCCAGTTGGTTGCCACATTTGAGGAAAGATATGGACAAATTGGAAATGTTGGAGGAGAATAATAAAAAGGTCCAGTTTTCTAAACCTTTTTATCAATGAGGAAAGGTGAAAAAGCTGTCCATGTTTATCTTGAAAAAAGACTGGGGGGGGGGAAGGGGTTAAGTCTTCATCCATGTTAAGGTATATTACAAAGAGGATGGGGATCGTTTGTTATCCATGTCTGCTGACAGTAGCACAAGAAACAATAGGCTTAATTTTCGGCAAGAAAAGCTTAGTTTTTCCCAGTATCTTATTTTTCCTACAAGGTTAGTTAAGTTTTGGAATAGCCTTTCAATGGAAGTTATGGCATTCCCATCACTGGGTTATTAAAAACAGATTGGATGAATACCTGTCACAGATCTAGGTTTATTTGGCCCTGTCACAATGCAGGGGGTTGGATTTGAAGATTCAAGGTCCTTCCAGTAGTACATTTCTATGATTACAAATGTTTGATAAGATCAAAAAACTATTTCTCTTGGTACTATTTGTCTAACTTCTGTTGGTGATAGTGGATTTTATGCTCAAGTGCTTGTAAATATTTCCTCTGTGAAATATCTAGGTGCTCTTGTTTTATCAGCATGTATGTATGGTAATTTAGGATATTAAGTGTAGGTAGCAGTGGCAGCTAGTAGTCTTGCATATTCCTAACAGCTACAACTGAGAGTGTAATACTGATGTTCCTCTGTGCATCCATGTATTCACAGGTTTGAAAAAATTAGCTGGCATTGTCTTAGACTGTATATGGCACATTACATGCCTTTGCATTCCTGCCATCTGAGAGCATGTAGAGGAGTATAGTCTCCTCCCTCTTCCCTCCCTCCCCCCAAGTACAGCTCTGTTCCTTTACCTTGCATGGCAGTGAATTCCCTTCTCCTTGTAGCAAATTTACTTCAAACAGATTTCCTATTTTTGTAAAAAGCCTTATCCCACTTTATTCCTTTAGCTAGTTTTTCTGTATATTTAAAAGGAAAAATCTACCCTGTAGGCATTTATTCTTCTGTAAGTTATTGATTGCTTTGTGAGCACCATTACTTGTTTTTCTGCTTTGTGGCTGACTTTAAAACCTTGGGCTTCAAACTTTGTTGCTCCTGCAGTGGCAACACAGAGGGTATGTCTATACTACAAAGTTAATTCGAACTAACGGACGTTAGTTCGAATTAACTTTGATAGGGGCTACACTAGCGCTCCGCTAGTTCGAACTTAATTCGAACTAGCGGAGCACTTAGTTCGAACTAGGTAAACCTCATTTTACGAGGACTAAGCCTAGTTCGAACTTACTAGTTTGAATTAAGGGGTGTGTAGCCCCTTAATTCGAACTAGTGGGAGGCTAGCCCTCCCCAGCTTTCCCTGGTGGCCACTCTGGCCAACACCAGGGAAACTCTATTGCTCCCCTCCCGGCCCCGGACCTCTTAAAGGGGCACGGGCTGGCTACGGTGCCCGTGCCAGGTGCAAGCCTGCCAGCACCCAGCTAGCAGACCCTGCACCTGGCACTGCTCGAGCCAGCCACCCGATGCCCCCCAGCCTTCCCCCTCTTCCCGGTACCAGGCTGGCGGCTCCCGGGAGCTTGCCCGGGACCGCAAGAGGCGGGCACCCGCGTGGTCTAGTGCGGACATCGTGGACCTCGTCCACAACCTCCATACTAGGCACAGGAAAGTGGCAGCTCTCCTGCCCTAGACGGCCAGCCTGGCCACCCAGGAGCAGGTGTGCATGAAAATCAAGGTGGTCCACTGAGCCCCCCCCAACCCTGAGCCCTGAACTTACAATGGCCGTACTGGGTCAGACCAAAGGTCCATCTATCCCAGTAGCCTGTCTGCCGACAGCGGCCAACCCTAGGGACCCTGGAGGGGATGGACCGAAGACAGTGACCAAGCCATTTGTCTCGTGCCATCCCTCTCTAGCCTTCCACAAACGTTGGGCTGGAACACCACTCCTACCCCCTGGCTAGTACCACTCCATGGACCCAACCTCCATCACTTTATCTCACTTCCCTTTAAACTCTGTTCTAGTTCTAGCCTTCACAGCCTCCTGCAGCAAGGAGTTCCACAGGTTGACTCTTTGCTTTGTGAAGAACAACTTTCTGTTACTAGTTTGAAGCCTGCTACCCATTCCTTTCCTTTGGTGTCCTTTAGTCCTTCTGTTATGGGAACTAATGAAGAACTTTTCTTGATGCACCCTCTCCGCCCCACTCATGCTTTTATAGACCTCTATCCTATCCCCCCTCAGTCTCCTCTTTTCTAAACTGAAAAGTCCCAGTCTCTTTAGCCTCTCTTCATATGGGACCTGTTCCAAACCTCTGATCATTTTAGTTGCCCTCCCCTCTCCCACCTCCTTTTCCCAGTCTCCCCGAGTTTTGTTCAATAAAGAGAGATTCTATTTTTGACCACACGTTTTCTTTATTTTGTACATCAGGAAGGGGGGCTAGGGAAGGATAAGTGGAAGGAGGTGAGGGAGGTATGGGGTACGAGCCCCCGATGGGGAGCACTGGGCTGGCTCTGCGGGCTTCTGGGGGTGGTAGCTCTCCTGCAGCCCCCCAATTGCCCCCTCTCCCCAGATGGCAGCCTGTGGCAAGTGCAGCCGGTCTGATGGCTGAGTGCTGTGATGTGCCCAGTGTGGGCACTCAGGGCACTCCAAGCCAGGACTGCTTTGCAAGTGGGGCACCCCTGAGAACTGTCTGTCCGAGGTGTGGGTCGGGTCCCTTTAAGCACAGGCCTCGGCTAGCCTGAGGCAGCAGCTCCATGCTCTAAGTCCTCATCTGATGCCCTGCCTGCACTGCTTCCGGCCATCCTTAACCCCGGTTAAGGGTCCACTTAATGTGGACATGCTAGTTCGAATTAGCAAAACGCTAATTCTAACTAGTTTTTTAGTCTGGATCCGTTAGTTCGAATTAGCTTAGTTCGAATTAGCGCTGTAGTATAGACATACCCTGAGTTATTGTTCTGTAAGAGAAGGTAATATCTGCAATTTCTCTGGTGGGTCCCTCTGTAACAGGATCTTTTAGGCCAGGGGCAACATTTATTAATGGACAGCAAAGGTGGCATCAGATTCTGAGCATCAGACTACAGCAGTCCCCAGGTTACATGGATCCGACTGACATCAGATCCCTACTTACAAACGGGGTGAGGCAACCCCGCACTAGCTGCTTCCCCCCAGCAGACCAGGGAGACGCAAAGCTAGCACCCCTCCCAGCAGACCAGGGAGACGTGCAGCGGTTTTTCTCAGCAGACACCTCAGCTTGAGAATAAAGGACTGAGGGAAGTGAGGTGTGGGAGAATAAAACTGAGCTCTGGAGAAATGTTTGGCTAGAGTTTCCCCTACAATATGTACCAGTTCCGACTTACATACAAATTCAACTTAAGAACAAACCTACAGTCCCTATCTTGTACGTAACCCGGGGACTGCCTGTACTTTCACAAGTGTTCTTGCAAGAGCATTAAAGGAGCAAGCTAGGACTTAACACATTTCAGCCGGTGGGATAGGTCTGGGGTTTTCTCTGTCTTCGATCTGCTTATGGTCCACAAAGCCAAACACTTGAGTATTAGGGATTTAAAACCCTGTTTGTTTAGTTAAACATTATATTTGATAAAACAAGGGTGGTGTGGTCCCCACCAGTTAACCATTCACGCCTCTAATTAGTATCTGCATGCTCTGAATTGACTCTTCTTGCTGCATTGACCTTGGCATTGAGCTCTTTGGGCAGAACAGAATGTTGCTTCAAAGGTGACTGTGCCAGTCTTTCTTCTCTCTTCCAGGGAAGAGGAGTTATGACTGTCCAGGGTAGCACAACTCAGAATTTCATGTAGAATTGGTTCATGCCATGGAGGCTTTGGTTTCCTAAGTACAGTCTTCAGTGTCAACCCTTGCATGGGAGAAGCCGCCAGTCTCTTTTCTGGTGTCCTCTTTCTAGGTGCTGATATGTCCCTGATAGAAGCACTGACCAAATTGGTGCCTTTGGGTGCTGAGACACTCTGATTGTGCCATCCAAAATTGCCATAATCTGGGGAGATTTGCACATTTTACTTAACTTATTCTTTCTCTGTAGCATTCTTGAAACTCCTGCCTGTACAACCCTAGGAACAAAAGTGTGGTCCCATCAGTCTGATAGGTCCTTCCTTTTGAAGGACTGTTTCCTTTATTGCCTGTTCACAAGACTGCTCTCCTAGTGGTTTTATCTCTTCAAAAGATTTTGCTGAGCTTCAGACAGTGAGGCAATATGCCACTCCATTATACCGTAAGGATAAATTGATGATAGCATGCTACCTCATTTTTTTCCAAGTCATCTTCTGACTTCCACCTGAATGAAGCTTGTTTTCTTTCTTATGCTCCATTCTCACTGTGGGAAAGTTAAGATGTACGTTTTTAGAGCCCTTTGCTACTCCTAAGACAGCACAAAACCATTCCACAAATCACTGTGGTTTTTGATCACCCTTGTCCCAAGGAGTTGATACAAATCAATGATTTATAAACCTAAAAATCAGACATTTTATTTAAATTGGATTATTTTGATCTTTTAAATGATAAATTTATTATTTTAAAAGGTTATAATTAAATATCACAAACATGTTACACTTAGTCCCCACACAAATTAATTAATCTTCACCTTAAGTACCAGCTGTTTTTCAGCAGACTGAAATAACATATGCACAGACACACAGGCTGCTTAGAATTGTTTTTGTTCTGTACTGTTTTGTTTTGTGGGCCCAGATGGAAGATACGGGCCAAGCATAGTAGAAGAATTAGATAAGATGTTTTAAAGACAGAGAAACTATATATAGGAAAGGATGGAGGCAAGCACAGAAAGGAACAGTGGAGTGGACTGGAAGGAAAAAAGTGAAGACATTATTGAGCACACACACGGCTTCCTATATTTCCCCACTTATCTGCCACAAACTGTCATAGCTTCTGGGTATAAGAGACCCTATATGGAGATATTGTAAGAAATTTGTTCTCTGGGTAAAAAAGGAAAATGTGTCCAGTGTAAGCAGTGCAAGATGATGATTCAGGGCTTCATTGCAAAAATGAAATATTATAAGGAAAATTGCTTATTGGGAGGGAAATGATGTGGATGAAGATGTGGATATGCCTGAGTGGATCAACTAGTTAGTAACTTAAATAATTCACTTTACAGGGAGTGGATTTAAGGCACTATGTGAATTTTAGTAAGTGTGAATTAACAAGTAAATTCCTAATCCTTATGGCTTGTTTAATTAGATTCTAAACTTAGTGAACTATCACTCACATATACAATGTAAATATCAAGAGTTGCCAGTTGCTGTTGAGTGAGAGTTGATATTATATAATAAATACTTATTTTGGAACATAATGACCACAGACCATAATGATGATGCCATATGTCTATTCCCTGTTTTATATGAGCATAACTCAGCTTCTGTAAGGGAACCCCATTCTGTACTTGTTTTCTCAAAAAACCAAAGTGCCAGTGCGTTCAGTGGGCCTTACTCCAAAATTAAATGTACTGTAAGCACAATCAGTCTTAGCTTTTTTTGGTACCTTGGAATCGCATCCTTGTTGAGAAAAATCTAAATGATTAACTGAATAATAATGAGCAGAACTGAGAGTGAGTACTCAAAATTATTTTTGAATTTTGTTTTAGGGTCATATTTAAGCATAAGAGACTTTGTCTGTCTGTCGGCAACAACTTTATAGTAATCCGTTGGTACTTGTTGCAGTACTGCTGCAACTAAATGTGTTTCAGACAACAAAGTATCAGTCAGAAGCAAAAGATTTCAATTATCCAGTAAAACCACCACATTGGATGGGTTTGTAGTAAGGACCAGCAAATAGCGACAAGACCCATAAAAGAAAAGATTTTACAGTTGAGTCCTTACAGCCAGGCTACACTCCAGCTGGTAGAGCAGACATTGGTGGAAGGTTGCTAGAAGGAACTTGAACATGCTGCGAAAAATACTGAGGGTTTAAACCTTGATGGGTAGATGATTCAGTAATAAGTATCTGTGTGACGAGCGACGAGGAGTCCTGTGGCACTTTACAGATTAAAGACCCGCTTCGTTAGATATGTGACCAGAGAAGATGGAGTTGTGTGACTTTCACAGGTAATAGATATATTGGGAAATGCCAGTGCAATAGAATATTTAAAAGAAGTGGCAGTGAAAGTTGTAATAAACCATGAACAAAAAAAATAAACTGTCACGTGCAGTTTTGTCTCAATGCTCTAAACGTGGCAAAGATGAGAAGATACTTAGAAGAAACAGAAGTAACATGGCTGCAGTGCACATTTAATGCATCTTTTAGTCAAAGACTTAAGTACCTCTTCTGCAGGAATAAAAGAAAATGTTGAAGTCACAAAATACTTGTTACTGAAGAGAGCAGGAGAATCCAAACTAATTCCCCCTCAAAATATTTGATGGAATTTTGTGGTTGATGGTTTTAAACAATTAAGGATTGGTCTATTCTCACAATACTTTGGAAATGGTGATTAAATAGGTGAAAGTATCTCATCCAAAGTATCTAACATTGGATTACAGGGGAATGTAGAGGATATGCTCAGTAAACTCAAATCTATTATTCAGAGCTTTAAAAAAACTTGAGAAATTGCTGCTGCATTACTGATGCTGTCCAAATTTAAAAAGACATTAACGAAAGAAATATCTCCCCAGAAAGCTTAACTATAGGCAATAAAGAAGCAAATGGATAAGATGCTAAATCCACCTCATTTTCTTGTGAACATTATTAACATGAGATATAAAGGTACATGCTTAATTTAAAGCTGATGATGCTACCCTGATGTGGACACTTCAAAATCACTCTTCATTTCTGCCAGTCACAATAAATAAGTACATCAGGAACAGGAAACCTTCTTAGTAACCAGTGGGACCACTGGATGATCAAGATACTAAAGGACCACTCAAGGATAAGGTCTTTGTGGAGAAACTAAATTAACTCTTTGCATCAGTCTTCACAGCCCCCAGGGGTGGGGTTGACAGCCAGTGTGCTCCAGCCCCACCCCCTGCCACTCCGCGCTGCTGCCTCTGTATCAGGGGCAGCAGCATGGGGTGCCAGGCAGGAGCTGGTCTGTGCAGGGACAAAATTTAAAAACCAGCTCCCCTCACAGATTGGCTGCCTGTCGCCCTGTGCTGCTGCCTCTGATAGAGGCAGCAGCCCTGTCTGGGGAGGGTGGGGGAGAGGAGGTCTGAGTTCCTGGGCCCTGAGTGAGCTGGAACTGAGCCGGGTTGTCTGCCCACCTAGCTTGCTAATACACTTGAAATGCAGAGCTGCAGCAGGATTAGGTGCCCAACTACTGGCCAGCCTGCTAAAAATAATTGTTGGGTGGAGGGGGAGAATGCATGTAGTCTCTAGCATTAACCTAAAAGATTTTGCTAATCAGTTAATCAACTGTACTGTTACATCCCTATTGAGGATGTGAGGGAGATTACCAAACCTGAACCATTGTGTAGGTGACAAATCTGAGCAACTGTCCCAGATTAAGATGTCATTAGAGGAGGTTTTGGATCAAATTGATAAACTAAAGAATAACAAGTCACTAGGACTAGATGGCATTCATCCAAGAATTCTGAAAGAAATCAAATGTGAAATTGTGGAACTACTAGTTGTGGTTTGTAACCTATCCTTTAAATCATCTTTTGAACCAAATGACAGGAGGATAGCTAATGTGGTGCTAATTGGAAAAAAAAGGGGTCTGAATGTAATCTCAGCAATTGTAGGCAGTAAATCTTACTTCAGTACAGGGCAAATTGGTTTAAACTGTGTCTGAGAATTCTGTTCTTCAATAGATGAACGTTGATTTGTTGGGGGAAAAGTCCACATGGTTTCTGTAAAGAGAAATCAGGCCTCACCAATCTTCTAGAATTCTTTGAGGATGTCAACAAGCATGTGGGCAAGGGGGATCCAGTAGATCTAGTGTGCTTAGATGTCCAGAAAGTCTCTTACAGGGTCCCTCACCAAAGGTAAAGTAAACTGTCATGTGATAAGTGGGAAGGTGGTCCTCTCGTGGGTCTTATTTAGAAAAGTTAGATGTCTTCAAATTGCCAGGTCCTGATGAAATGCTATCATCTTTGAAAAGTCATGGAAGTCGTTAGAGATTCCGGAAGACTGGAAAAGGGCAAATATCGTGCCTATATATAAAAAGGGAAATAAGAACAACCCAGGAAACAACACACCAGTCAGCTTAACTTCTGTACCAGGAGAGATAATGGAGCAAATAATTGAGGAATTCATCTGCAAGAAAATAAGGTGATAGGGAACAGCCAGCATGGGTTTGTAAAGAACAAATAATATCAAACTAATCTGATAGCTTTCTTTGATAGGATAACAAGTCTTATTGATGAGGAAGCAGTGGACATGATATATCTAGACCAGTGGTCTCCAACCTTTTTAAACACAAGATCACTTTTTCAATTTAAGTGCAATGTAAGATCTACCTCAAACCCAAATACCCTTGCACTCTTCCTTCCCCTTCTGAGAGGCCCTTCCTCCGCTCCATTCCTTCTCTGAGGCCTTGCAATGGCTCAATCCATCCTCTTTCCTCGCCCGTCCTCATTCACTTTCACCATGCTGGAGTAGAGGTTTGGGGTGCAGGCTCTGATCTTGGGCCAAGGAGTTTGGAGTGTGGGAGGAGCTCTGGGCTTAGCCCAGGGTAAGGAGTCCAGGAGGGATTTCAGGGGAAGGAGTTTGGGTGCAGGGGGACTCATGTCTGGCCAGGAGGTTGGGTGTAGTAGGAGGTTCAGGATTGGGACGGGTTCAGGAAGCAGGCTCTTGCAGGGCACGGTTTAACTGAGATGGCTTCCAGGTGGTGGAGCAGTGGAGGTAAGGCAGGCTTACTCTTGCCCTGACCCTGCACCGCTCCTCAAAGCAGCTGGCATATATAGCAACGGCTCTATAGCACTCTGTGCTGCCCCCTCATCTACATGCACTGAGCCCACAGTCCCCATTATTGATCAATGGGAGCTGCAGGAGTGGACAGCATGTGGAGACCCCCTGCTCTCTCTTTCAGGGGCTGCAGGGACATGCACCCACTTACAGGAGCAGCAATTACCATAGAGAGAAATTACTCCACCCGTAACAGGTTGAGCATTTTAGAACTTACTACTCAATGAATTAAATGTAAGCGTAAGAGAGAAATGAAAATTATGAAATGTGCAGACTTGTTAAAACCAAAAGTACAACACTTTGCAAACAGTAAAAGGAGTAACAATCCCCCACGTATGTACCGGGTCAGGAGAGGAAAGTGAAGGACAGTGTGTGTTTGTGAGAATGACAGAGACACTGTGTGTGAGAGTAACGAGTTTTGCATTGCCTAGCTCCCTCCATCCTCTTCTCTCTCTGTGGAGTTAGGGTACAGGACTGGGGGGAGAAGGGACACCTTGACATCAGCGCCCTGCCCTCTTCTTCCTCCCCCACTCTGCCCAACAAGCAGGAGACTCCCACGGGGGCAGCTCCAAGGCAGAGGGCAAGAGCAGCGTGACAGTCGATGGAGGGGCAACTGAAGTGCCAGGGCTTGATAAGTTCCTGGCCAAAACAGCCAGGATCACTTGTCAGAGGCTCCAAGCTCTACCAGTAGATCCCGGTCTACTGGTTGGTGATTACTGACCCAGATTTTACTAAAGCATTTGAATGTGTCTTGCATGACCTCCTTTACAATAAACTAGGGAAATACAACCTGCATGTAACAGTAAATGTTAACCGATAAGTGCAGGCTTATCAGTTAACATCCCTATTCTGTACATAGTTAACTCTTCAAGAGAGTCTTCTCTAGTTTTACTGCTTACTAGAGCTTTTAGATAGGGGTGGCCAATAATTTTTTGCCAGGGGCCACTTGAAAAATTTGTGGGCTGCACTGGAAGGGGCGGGGCCAGGAGGCCTCAGGCTTCCCCACCCCCAGACCAATCATGGTTGGTCTGGGGGTGGGGAAGCTCCTTTTCCCCCCCCCCTTCCCACTAAGCACCCATGTTCTCTGGGAGTGTGGGAAGAGACTTCCTGTGCTCCCCCATTCCCAGGCAAATCAGGGCCTAGGGGCAGGGGAGCACGCGAAGCCTCCATCCACCCTGCCAGGAGCGTATGGGGCTTCAAAGCACCATGTTCTCCTGGCAGGGCGGAGGAAACTTCGTGCACTTCCCCCTTGTCCCCAGGCTCTAATTGGCTTGAGGGTGGGGGAGCGACAGAGCCTCCGTTTGCTGGATCAACCTGCTTGGCTGGCCGGATCTGGCCCCTGGAGGCCCTTTTGCCCACCCTTGCTTTACACCTTATGTTTCTATTTTTCTGGTTCTCAAATTTAACACCACAAGTCTTAACACCCGAAAAGGAAAAGCCATACTTCACTAAGAAGTGTTCCATATTATCTTACTCCTTTTTTAGGTCTCTGAAAACGGTTGCTGTTTTGATACAGTTTTTTTTTTCACGCTAATGTTTCCATAAACCTATTCAAAAGAGTACGCTGTGAGTTACTGTGGATAACTTTTTAGCTTTAATATTCTGCTCCCCTCATTCAAAGATGTTAGCAGTTCATCTGGAGCAGGGGTTGGCAACCATAAGTGGCACACAGGTCAGTTTTCAGTGGCACACAGGGTGGGAACTCAGCTCCACCCATCATCCCCCTTGCAAGCACTGGAGAGCCGTCCCTCTTCCCCCACAGTAGGTTAGTCTGCAGTGGGAAGACACAACACTGGGGCTGAGGCTGGCCAGATGCCTACTCCCACCCTGCTCCTGCATCCATCATTGCTCCTGCTCCCTCCACCTGGCCAAACGCCCTACTTCCAGCCTGCTTCTGCACCCAACCTCCCACCCAGATCTCGCAACTTCTCCCCCTTTTGCAACCCTTTCACACTTGCAGCCCTGTCTCTCACTGAACCCCTCCTTTCCCCCCCACCCCAAAGCCTAAGGGGGTCCATAAAATCCAGTAATTACGGCACCCCAGAAAAGTAAATCTAGCCTATGAGAAACTCTGAACCTCAGTTCTCGATGTCCTTTCCTCTCATATTGTGAGACTGGAGCAACAGAGGAGTTCTCAGTTGGGTGTCACAGCAGTGAGGGCTGGAGGGGTTTGGAGGTTTTTTGCTTATTTTGTGGTCCCCAACTGATTCTCTACCTCTGCCATAAAGAAAACATTGAAATATTTTTTGTTAGACATGTTTTACTTAGTTTATCAAACTTCATTTTAAATAAACAGAGTTAAAATGGTTAATCTGTTTAATAATATAAATGAAACCATTCTTCCTAGCTGTAGTTAGTTCAGAAAATATGGTCACAATACTCAGTCTGCCCCTGCTCCCCTCTCTCCCCATCTCACAGATCTGTGAATAAGTTAAAATTTGGCATGCCACTTCTGAAAGGTTGCTGACCCCTGTCCTAGAGTATCTAAAACATTTGGGTATGAAGTACCTGTTTATCAGGGCTTGAATGGGCAACAGAGGATGGAGCACTTGATGATTCCCTGTTGGTTTATTCCCCCTGGGGCACCTGGCAGTGGTCACTGTTGGAAGACAGGATATTGGGCTAGGTGGGCCATTCTTCTGACCTAATATAGCCCTTCTTAGGTCCTTCATATTGATTTGAATCTTTGACAGTCAGTTGTGCTAGATTATTCATTATAAATAGGAAACATTGAGCAATAAATTAATACTTTTTAACATTTAGATATTTTGAATTGAGTATATAGATTTATATTTATATGTCTTTATTAGTGATTGCTATTCAATTGTATTTTTCAGGGGAATAAAAACAGCGATATTGATAATACAACATGACAAAACATCCACCAAATAGAAGAGGGATCAACTTTGAGGTGGGAGCCCAGTTGGAAGCCCGTGACAGATTAAAAAACTGGTATTTTTTAAAAACTTAATATGATAGTTAATGTTATAAGTTTATTACAATATTACAAAGACTTGGTGACATTATAGTTTCTTATTGTATGTGTTAATGGAATCCTATTCTCAGCTTTGTGGAAAATTAGTTTATTAATTTTGTGTTAAATTGCATGTGTGTGTACAATATGTAAATTATAAAGCAACTGTTTCAAAGTGGGCATACAATTTAAAAATTATTGGTGTTTGAAAGAAGAGATTCTTTTTAGCTCAAAATACCCAAGACAGAACCTCACCTTGCCTTCATCCAGAAGTATTTACACTCCTATTTTATAGGACCTGTTGTACTGATTTCTAAAGGTGGCCCAATACTGCATTGGGAGTTTGAAAGTAGGATTATGATCCTGTATGGTCTTAGCCTGGGAGTGCTGCTCTGTTGCCTGCTCTCTGGAATTGAACTCTGAGGAGGAATATTTGTTGACTATAAATTCTGTGATGTGGCAGAGAGTGAGAGTGAGTGTGTGTTGGAGTATTTAGGCTTGAGAAATAATTTTCGGTATCTTGAGAATCTTGTATTTAAAAGTCATAGGAAGCTAATTCACTGCTCGTGTTATCTGCTGGGCCTGCTCAGTGGAAACAGAAGGCAATTTTTGAGCCATTTTTTTTTTTCCCCCCAACTGGTTTCAGATACCAGTAAGGTAGTCTATGCTAGTGAAATTTGGAGTTAATAAGCATCTAGATACCCATGTCAGAGAATAACCATCTGAAGATAGTATGAAATGTCTTTTACCATGAATGTCATCTGGGGGCATTTAATAACAGCAGTCTGGTAATTGGCCCTGAAATTGAAAATGACTGGAATCTGAGGTGTACCTTCTGGATATAAAGGTCAGGCAGTTTTGACCAGTGACTATACTTTTCCTTCAGTCTGCCTGCTTCAACTCCACTTTATATTCATTGAGCCTTGTTTTCTTCCAAGAAGCATTCTTGGTTCAGCAGAGGCAATCGATGTTGTTCTTTTAATTACAGTGATAATACTTAGCTATTTGCCTCTGTCAACTATACATGGTATTGCAACCCAAACATCTGTCCATCTCCCTTATTAGTCTTGCTTCTTCTGATTTTTCAGCAGGATGACAACAGATTCTAGGACGATGAAGTGCTCATTGACACCCTTTTCAGCATATGTGCCAAAACAAGATTATTATATCTGAAATACCATTAACATTGTTAGTTAGAAAATAGAGAAGAAATGTAAATACATCAGATCTTAAATCATGCTTGGCTGAGTACAAGGTATGAAATAATTTAAGTTGCCATGATAGTTTTACAGCTACATATATTCAAGGGCATTTGCCTCGTATCTTAAAATCTTAGCTTTTGCTCAGATTAGGAGGGCTGTTTTCATTATGGTTGTGTCCTGAATCTTTGTTAATTTGTGGTATTCCTTCCTCTCTGGCTTTCTTCTCAACAGTGTTCAGCATGCCAAACTACAGTAATTCACAAGCCTACCAGTAACACACTTTGTGTAGATAAAGTACTCCCAAGATATGTACTTATGACAGCTATTACTGGATTTATATTTTATGTAAGCCTTTTTGGTCCTCCACTGTGCTGGTATTCAATACTCCAAAATACTCCTGACAATATAAGAATGGTCAAACCAAAGTATATGTAGTCCAGTATTGTGTTGTGACAGTGGGAGTGCCAGATGCTTCAGAGGAAATGAGAACAGAGCAAGAAAATTATCAAGAGATGCATGCCTGACCATCTTGGCTGATAGCTACTGATGGGCCTCTACTCCATGAATTTCTCTTTTTTTTTTTTTTTTAAACCCCGTTAAGCATATGGCTTTTATAACATTCCCCTGGCAATGAATTCTACAGATTGTGTGTTGTGTGAAGAAGTACAGGTTGCACCTCCCTTATCTGGCACCCTGGGGACCTGAGGGATTCCGAACTAGGGAGTTTGCTGAACGATGGAAGATCAGGCCTGAGGCTCTCCTGGGCTGGCCAGAGTGCTGCCCCTGGCCCACAGGCAGAGCTCTAATTCAAGAAGTCCAGGCCGCTCTGTCCCTTGGCTGGTGGCCTGCTCTGCCCTCTGTCCTCAGCCTCTGGCCTGTTGGCCGGGCTCCCTGCTCCTAAATCCACTGGCCCTATGGACTGCCTCCCACCAGACTGGCTGAGCTTCCGGTTGCTGGTAACTTCTTTTGTTGAGGTTCTCTGTCCATCAACATCTGCGGTCCTTCTGGACCGCAGATGTTGCTGGATCGAAGACATTAAACCTGTTCTTCCTTAATGTTAGTTTTAAACTTGATGCCTATTCATTTCATTGGGTAAACTCTAGTTGTTGTTCTTTGAGTGTTGCTCTCGTCATTTTGAATCTAGGTGTGCGTGCGACCACGGCTGTGATCGTTGGACATGTTTGTCTCGTTGGACATGTTTGTCTCAGTGGTAACAATAAGTTTGGCTGTGGTGTCCTCTTGAATGTGTTTTCATGTGTTGGTATATAAGGTGCTGCCAGCCCTATTCTGTGTCAGTTCCTTCTTAGTGTTCATGGTGGTTAGTTGTAGTGACTTTCTTGCATAGCAAAGGCATGGGTTTCATCTCTTCTGACTTTGAGCCTTTGTAAATAGTTGTTTATAGTAGTTACTGTTTAAGTAGTTAAGGTAATTAGAAATTAGTCCCATTGTGGATTGAGACTGCCCTGTGCGGATTGCAACAGGCCTGTCGCTGTAAGTGATGCCCACAGCAGCCGCCCTAAATGTTTGGGGCAGTGGTTCTCAAACCTCTTGGCTTGTGGATCACCCTGCTCAATTACTTAAAACAAAATGGGTGCAGGATGAAGTGGAGGTGCGGGGTCTGGCCAGGAGGCTGGGTGAAAAAGTAGGCTGAAGATGGTGGTCTGGCTGAGATACTGACCAATGGGAGCAGCAGGGAGCCTCCAGGTGAGCAGTTTCCTGCACTGCCATTTCCCCAGCTGGGGACATGGGAAGCCATAGCACACCCAGCTGCTTCCTCCCCCCATAAGTTGGATCCAGCCTTTGAGGCTTGGGGCTTCTCCCTCTCTCCTCCCCTTTACCTCGTGCAGCAGGGAACCAATTTTTCAGAGGGGTGTGGGCTGAAGCACTACTGTAGGCGCCTCACTGTGGTGGGGGGGCAGCCCTGAGCCCGCAGCCTACATGCCAGATGGTCATGCTGGAGCCCTCCTGCTATGTGTTAGTCTTCTAAATGTATTAAGAACTGATAGGCTCTTACTGCACCTCTGCTTTTAAAATGTATTGTCTGGGACTGGGCGTGAGCTAGGAATCAGCTGATTCCCAGCTTGTGCCCAGTCCCAGCTTCCCTTTGTCCCCCACAGAGATGATGCTGGGGGGAACTGGCTTTTAAGCTATCTTTCCCCAGCACTGACAGCTGTTCTGCACTCCTTCCCCCCCCCCCCCCTTGCCTCTGATAGAGGCAGCGGGGTGGACAGCGGGGAGGGGGAGAAGCAACTAGTCAAGGGACTAGTCAATTACATATCTAATGCATATAGTCACATAAAAATGAATTAATGGCTCTAGTCTGTGCTTCCTAACTGCCAGTTCTTGCTTCTTGGAAGTTCTGGGCTTTCAGTTTCTGTTTCTCAGAAGACTAAAATTACACAGGCAAAGAAAGATACAGGCTGGATCTAATTGTTTTGTTTGTTTGTGATTTGACCTTGGCCAAGAATGGCAGAGGAGTTAGTTAAGACATTGTCTTGAAGACAGAGAGGTAATATATAGGAAAGGACGGAGACAACAGAGAAACGAACAGGGGGTGGATTAGGGATGTAAGTGAGTAGTTGACTACTTGCTCCCTCTCCCTTGCTGCCTCTGATAGGTGCTCAGGGGAGCCAGCTTAAAAGCTGTCTCTGTGGTATCAGAGGCAGCAGCGTGTGGCAGGGCAAAGGAGGCTGGGACCCCCCGTGGCTGGGGGCTGCTGCTGGAGCAGCCTCTGTTCTTGGTGGTCCAGGCTGGCCATGAACAGGCTGTACCTGGCGTAAGCTGGGACCAAGCAAGCCCAACTCAGTCTTGGTTCACGTCGGTTGAGGACAACCACAGCTTTGCATTTTAGAAGATAGGAGTTACTATAGAGAACTTTTTCCTGGGTGTCTGGTTGGTGAGTCTTGCCCACGTGCTCAGGGTTCAGCTGATTGCCATATTTGGGGTTGGGAAGGAATTTTCCTCCAGGGTAGATAGGCAGAGGCCCGGGAAGTTTTTCACCTTCCTCTGTAGCATGGGGTATGGGTTACTTGCGAGAGGATTCTCTGCATCTTGGGGTCTTTAAAACATCATTTGAGGACTTCGGTATCTGAGATAGAGGTGAGAGGATTATTCTAGCAGTGGGTAGGTGAGATTCTGTGGCCTGCAATGTGGAGGCGGTCAGACTAGATGATCATAATGGTCCCTTCTGACCTTAAAGTCTGAGTCTATTTTAAATGTAGTAAGAGTTGGGTTGCTCTTACTACATTTAAAATGCAGACACACCCAGCTCGCACTGGCCTAGGACAGGCATGTCCAAAGTCCGGCCCGCGGGCCAATTGCGGCCCGTGTTCCGGTTTAATACGGCCCCACAGGTAATTTGGCAATATCTATCTTTTATGGCCCCCAACGAATCCATATGTATTGAGATGAATACATTGTAAAATCTCAGTTAATGTCAGTTGGTCTAAATCAGTTATAAATCTATTTGGACACAACATGTATACTTGGTGTTATGTTCCTGTTCATATTTTTTGAACTTAAAAGTTGACAGACAACCTTTATTACCAATAATATGTAATGTACTTTACAATGTTCCTGACATATATTTCAGCTTCCTGGATTTTTTTTCATCTGGCCTTCAGATATGAAAGGCAGAGTGATTTAACACCTGTTTAGATTTGTCATCCATGTGACGAAATGAAAAGTATGCCGTTTGCAATAAACTTTGCATAAAATAGTTAATTTGTGTTTAATTTTAATTGTTGAAAGAATGTCAGGCAAAATGGTCGGCCCTCACGCATGTTCACTTCATCAAATCTGGCCCTCTTTGAAAAAAGTTTGGACACCCCTGGCCTAGGACCTACCTCCACAGTGGCTCTGTAGTTTAAATGTATTAGGAGCCGGGCTGCCTGCATGCCCAGTTTCTACTATATTTAAACTGCAGAGTTACAGTGGGGGTAGCCTGTGGACTGGCATGAGCCAGGACCTAGCCTTTCCTTTGTCGACTAATTGTGTAGTCGATACAAATTGTCGACACCGCGATTAGTCGTTGACAGCCTTAAAACATCCTTAGAGTAGACTGGGAAGACATTATCCTGAACACGTAGTTTCCTATATTTCTTCTTCGGGGATGTCCCCGCGGGTGCTCCACTATGGGCTGCTGGATTTGCCCCGGCGCCGCAAACGGAAGCTTGTCATGAGCAGTGTTCGGCCGGACCACGCATGTGCCACGGGCTCGTGGCTTTCGCGCTCTTTTCTGTCGCACGATCTGGCCCCCCGCCAGTTCTTCTTCACTGCCTCAGGCTGCAGATGCTTGGAACCGTACTCCTTACCTCACTCACGGAACTAGACTGCTTCTAGTTTCCCCTTGTACGTGAAATCCCTTTTTCCTTCCCTTTTCCTTCTCTTTGTCCTATTAAACAAAAAAACAAACAAAACAAATAAGAGAAGAAAGACAAAAGACAGAACTATTGGGAGTAAGAACAGAAACAAACCGCATACCGCTTTTACCTCCTGCCTCTCAGCTGTTCTCCTGTCAACTCCATTGTATATAGTTGTGTTCACCTGGAAAAGAAAAACTGTAAAAAGAGAAAAGGAACAAAGACAGCAGGACAGAGTCATTACCACCAGGCTATCAACATTGAACAACTACCTGTGTCTCTGCAATTAAAAAAAACCCCAAAAAACCCCCCAACAAACAGGCTGCTGGCAAAATGTCAGTGACCGGGTTTAAAAAATGCGGCTCCTGCCGGGAGGCAATGCCAGCCTCCGACGGCCATGCAGAGTGCATCCGTTGCCTGGGGGAGTCTCACATCCCCCAGAAGTGTACTCATTGTTCAAGACTCACCTCCAGGGCCAGAAAAGATAGGGAGAGGCGCTTTCGCATGCTCCTCTTCGACACAGCCCTGCAACCGCAGCAAGCTGACTCGAATCAGCAGCCACACGAACGCCGGGCTTCCTCCCCCACTACTGGACTTCAAAAGAAAGTGAGATCCCTGGCAGCTGCCTTAAATGGCAGAGAGAAGCAGGCAGACACACCTGGAACGTCTGGCAATGTAAAGCCACATCCCCCTGCCTCAGCGGCTTTGAAATCTAAGCGGCCACGGGAGGCTTCCCAAACGCCAGCTCCCTAGGCAGCGCCAGCTCAGCCGCTTCTCTTTACCCCGGCGCAGAGCGCTAAGCTGGCTCTGAGAGCAGCTTCGGACCCGACCATCACGGCACCGGCCCCGGCACCACCTCTGAGTCACGGCACGGTGTCGGACTACATGGCGCCGACCCGTTCCGCTTCCGGCGCGGTACCGATTGCTCCTGCCCTTCCGCACCCAGAGCAGAGCAATCTAGCGGCTAGCGCTTCAGTGCATGCCACGACACAACCACCCTGGAGCCCTGCTGCTCTCCGATCTCCACGCCGCAGCTGCTCTCGCTCCCGCTTCCTCTCCCTGGCACTGTCCTCTCTGCCAGCACTCCAATTCCCACTCCGGTCCTCTCACCGGTATGGGTCTCCTCACGCCTCTTCAAGACTGCCTTCCCCGTTTCTGGCTGCTGCATCTTATCATCACAGGCTCCACTACAGGCAGCTCTCTGCCTCTCCTGCTTCCTCCAGGGCATCACAGCTCCACTCCTGTTCGCCCTGCTCCCCGTACCACTATCGGTATTGCAGCCGCTCTAGCTTCCATGATGACTGTTCACCGTGACATGGCACATACCATTGTGACGACCGCTACTCTCGACATTCTTGTAGCAGATACTCTTGCCGATCACGATCAGCCTTTGACTACGCTTCACGCAGGCGCTCTCCAACTCCAGCTCCCTTTACTCCTCCGCACTATTCACCATCACCATCACCATCTCACCACCCATCAGAGCCGGTACATACTCCCTTCATGCACCAAACTTTGGGGTCTTCCATCCCAGATTCATCTCCTCCAGATGAGGCAGTCACACCCGGCGACAGCTCTCCACCAGATGACCTCCATCAGTTCCAAGAATTGTTTAAGCGAGTAGCTATCACACAAGAGATCCCGCTGCAGGAACTCAAAGACAAGCAACACAAGCTTTTCAGGAATCTCCAAACGCAGCATAGGTCACGCCTGGCCATTCCTCTGGGACGAAGGCATCCTGGGACTGTCCGATGAAGTGTGGCATGCTCCAGCGTCGGCTCTCCCCACCAACAAAAGAGCCAACAAGAAATATTTCGTACCACCAAAGGGCATGGAATTTCTCTTTGCCCATCCACAGGCTAACTCTTTAGTAGTCGACGCAGCTCAACAGAGGTCCAGAGCCCCCCATCTCAAACAGGGCTCCGATAGGGACATAAAGAGACTTGACCTCCTGGGCAGGAAGGTATACACTTCAGCAACTCTACTCCTCAGAATCGCCAATTACTCGGCGCATCTCTCCAATCATACCTTCGATACGTTTTCATGCCTCACTCCCCTCATGGATCATCTCCCTGATTCAAAAAAATCGATCCTGAGATCAGTAATCCAAAAGGGCTACACATCAGCGAGAATGTCCCTCCAAATAGCCATGGACGTCGCTGATGCCGCTGCTCGCTCCACTGCTACTGCCATTGTTATGCGCAGAGCTTCTTTCCTTCAAGCGGCGGGAGTTTCAAAGGAACTACAGTCCAAAGTCAAGGACTTACCCTTCGACAAGGGGAAGCTCTTTGCAGAGACCACGGACTCACTTACACTCCTCTAAAGAATACCGAACAACTTTGTGAACTCTGGGGATGTATACACCCCCCTTAAAAGACGGCGGTACTCACCATATCAGTGCAGATATGACTACTCCTACATCAGACATCAGTGGCAGCAACAGCACCAGCAACAGAGGCCCTTTGACAACCAATGCTCTCGCCAGAGACTTCAGCGATGCCGAAACCCAACCGGCAGAACGAACATGCCTCCCAACAACAAGCAACAGGTTTGATGCGTTGGTCGAGGGTGAGCAGACAGTCACAGGCAGCATCATGAATCGTATGGCGCAGCTCTTCCACCACCGGCTGAGGCCCTTTCTACATCAATGGGCAAAAATCACCACGGATAGATGGGTCCTCGAGATTGTTCAGTCTGGCTACCCTATCCCTTTCATAGCCATCCCATCAACCACCCCTCCCACCCTGTCCCACTTCAGGGACCCCTCTCACGAGACCCTCCTCCGACTAGAGGTCGACCGCCTTCTGTCTCTGGGTGCCATAGAGCCAGTCCCAAAGGATTTCAGGAACAGGGGCTTTTACTCACATTATTTCCTCACCCAGAAAAGCTCCAGAGGTTGGCACCCTATCCTAGACCTCCGCTGGGGGGCCCACATGGGCTCCCTTTCGGTCCAAGGCCAATGGTCCCCACAAGAAGCAAGGCTACACATAAACCTCTTAGAGCTATGTGCCATTTTCAACGCATGCAAATCCTTCTTCATCTACATTCGGAACACCATGATGAGGATACTTACAGACAACATCACAGCCATGTATTACGTAAATCGCCAGGGCGGCGCTCGCTCCTGCTCCCTATGCACAGAAGCCATCCGCTTTTGGAACTGGTGCATTTGCCACGGGGTAACTCCTATGGCATTTTACTTACCTGGCACCACAAATGTGACGGCAGATTTCCTGAGCAGACATTTCTGTGTAAAACACAAATGGGAAATGCATGACGGCGTTGTATGCGACATCTTCCAACGTTGGGATACTCCCCGAGTGGACCTCTTCAACTCCTGCCAATACAAAATGCCGCAAGTACTGCACCAGGGTGGGCCTGGGCCGCACATCCCTGGGAAATGCCTTCCTTATGACTTGGCGCGGACCCCTCTTTATGCATTCCCCCCCATACTTCTGATTCCCAAAGTCCTCCAGAAGCTGAAGGCGGACAAGGCTACGCTAATCCTCATAGCCCCGGACTGGCCTTGCCAGCACTGGTTTCCCTTCCTGCACCGTGTCTCTGTACGGACACTGATCCACCTTCCGCCTCTCCACGATCTCCTCACAGAAGACCGAGGACGCCTGAAACACCCCGAGATACAAATGCTGAACCTAACAGCATGGTTCCTAACTGGCTGACTCAATTCGAATCTCTCTGCTCTGTTCCAGTCCAACACGTCCTAGTACACTGTAGGCGACAAACCACGAGAAAAACTTAGATTCACAAATGGCGCAGATGATACTCCTGGTGTACCTCAAACCACGATCCGATACGTCCGTCGATTCCTTCCGTACGGGACTACGCACTGCACCTAAAGAACAAGGGTCTCTCGTTAGCTTCCATAAGGGTGCACCTTGCAGCAATATCAGCATTTACATCACTGATAGATGGCGTTTCTATCTTCGCCCATCCTACGACTAAAAGATTTCTCAAGGGCCTTATCAACATGGATCCACCGCACGACCCAGTTCCACCTGTGTGGAGCCTGGATGCAGTACTCGACACCCTAATGAGGCCGCTGTTCGAGCCTCTGGCGACTGTATCCTTATATTTGCTCACTCTGAAAACCATTTTCTGCTCGCCATAACATCTGCACGCAGAATCATAGAATAATAGGACTGGAAGGGACCTCGAGAGGTCATCGAGTCCAGCCCCCCACCCTCAAGGTAGGATCAAGCTCCGTCTACACCATCCCTGACAGATGTCTATCTAACCTGTTCTTAAATATCTCCAGAGAGGGAGATTCCACCACCTCCCTTGGCAATTTATTCCAATATTTGACCACCCTGACAGTTAGGAATTTTTTCCTAATGTCTAATCTAAACCTCCCCTGCTGCACTTTAAGCCCATTACTCCTTGTCCTGTCCTCAGAAACCAAGAGGAACAAATTTTCTCCTTCCTCCTTGTGACACCCTTTTAGATATTTGAAAACCGCTATCATGTCCCCCCTTAATCTTCTTTTTTCCAAACTAAAGTTAGCAAGAGTTAGCAAAGCTTTCTGCCATGATGGCCACACCACCATATACAATTTTCCGTAAGGATGAAGTAGTCTTGAGATTACGTCCAAGATTCATACCTAAAATTGTCTCCCATTTCCATGTTAACGAACCAGTCATCCTGCCAACCTTTTACCCGAAGCCCCATGCCTCACCATGAGAAGTGGCCCTACACTCTTTGGACACCCGCAGGGCCTTAGCATTCTACATAGATGGTACTAAACATTTCAGGCTTACGGAACACTTATTTGTCTCCTTGGCACACAGGTCAAAGGGTCAACGCCTATCTTCCCAGAGGATTTCCAATCTCGTAACCTCATGCATAGTGCAATTGTATGCAATGAAAGGCTTACCCCTTCCGTCCCGTCCACGCGCTCATTCCACTAGAGCCATGGCCACATCTACAGCGTTTCATAGAGGGGTATCTCTGAAGAATATCTGCAGAACGGGGACTTGGTCCTCACATGAGACCTTCGCTAAGCACTATTCTATTTCTCTAGTCTCTCGCTCAGATGAGGCAGTGGCGACTGCGGTACTCTCCACAGCGGATAAATAAGGAATCCTTGCCCTCCTTCCATTGTGGTGACTACTGCTATGCAGTCACCCATAGTGGAGCCCCCGCGGGGACATCCCTGAAGAAAAAAGCGAAGTTACTCACCTCCGGTGCAGTAACTGTCGTTCTTCGAGGTGGTGTCCCCGTGGGTGCTCCACTGCCCACCCTCCTCCCCACTTCAGAGTCCTCTCTCTCTCTCTGCTCTTGTCTCTTACAGACTCAGAGGCGGTTTTGAGGAACTGGAGGGGGGCTGGCCCACGCGACAGAAAAGAGCACGAAAGCCGCGAGCCCACGGCACATGCGTGGTCTAGCCGAACACTGCTCATGACAAGCTTCCGTCTGCGGCACCGCAAGCCCAGCAGCCCATAGTGGAGCACCCGCGGGGACACCTCCTCGAAGAACGACAGTTACTGCACTGGAGGTGAGTAACTTCGCTTTCCCCACAGTTTTGCCACAGAATAAGTGTTGTAGCTTCTGGGTGTAAGAGAGGCCATATCTGGGAATATTTAGAAGAATTTTTTTCCCTGAGTAAAGAAGGAAAATGGTGTGAAGTGTAAGCAATACAAGAACAAGCTGCAGGGCCTAGTTGCAAGAATGAAACATCATAAGGAAAACTGTTTATTGAGAGAAAAAGATGTGGATGAAGATGTGCATATGGCTGAGTGGATCAACTGGTTAGTAGTAGCTTAAATTCATTTTGCAATGTATTGTTCAAAACTCTCTCTACATGTCAGTACAAGTGTGATTTGACAAGTAAATTCCCAAACTGTTGGATGTTGCTAGGGGAAAAAAGGTTAGTTTAGCTCAGTGGTCCCCAACCATTAGAGGTTGCTGGGCGACTTGTGCGCCCGGGGGCGGGGCCCCCCCATAGCCACGCGCCTGCGGCCGGCGCGCCCCCCCCCCCGCCAAGTGCTGCGCGCCCGGGCCCGGCGCCCCCCCCGCCGCGCGCCCGGGGCCGGCGCTCCCCCCTCCCCCTCCCAAAGCGCCGCGTGCCCAGAGCGTGGGCGGCCTATCGGCGGCGCTCCTGGGGTCTGCGCTCACTGTGCGCCATGTGCCCGGGGCTGGCTCCGGCACCGTGCATGCGCCACGTGCCCGGGGCCAGGCCAACCCCGAGCACTTGGCGGGCGCACACAAATGTTCCACGAGGAGTACAGATAGTTCGAACTACGTAGCCATTCCGAACTATCTAGCCCGTGCCGCGTGTAGCCGCCCGGCACGGGGTTCGCACTAGCCGGCTTTTATAAATGGCGGCGCCGGCTTTATGCTAATGAAGCCCGGGAAATTCAAATCCCGGGCTTCATTAGCAAGTTCGGTATGCATACATTACCCCGCTAGTTCGAACTAGCGGGGTAGTGTAGACATACCCTAAATTATTAAATGAATAATAGAGTGAGAAGAACTAAGGACTATTCAAAATCACTTCTGAATTTTGTTTCAGGATTCCATTTAAGCATAAAGACTTAATCTGTCTATCTGCAACAACTTCAGAGTCTTCCGTTGGTACTTTTAGCAGCAGTGCTGCAACTAAACACATTTCAGTAGAAATTATCTGTAGAAAACAAAAGATTTCAATCATCCAGTAAAACCACCATTATGGATGAGTTTGTGGTAAGGATCATCAAAGACCAATGAGACGATAAATGAAAAGGTTTCTTGGTTCATTTATGCTAATATTTTTCCTTTTCGCATTTGTTAACAATGAACACTTTCATTGACTGGAGACTGCTGCAATAGCAAATGGGAATCATTTATATATTATTTAAATTAATAAAATATAAGTGCTATTGTGTTTGTATGTGTGATTGTAGTTTCTTATCATTCCTAATGTATGGCTGCTCTATCTGCAGCTTTACACAGGTAATGAGTAGTATGTGCTATTTCCTAAATCAATAAAAATCCAAATTATCTAAAAAAATTGCATAAAGTATAACCTCTTAGATGTTGTAAAGTGCTGTACTGAGCTGTAAATTAACTTGTTTTAGTAATCAGATTTGTACCATTATTGAAGGAATAAGTGAAGAAGTGTCATGGGAAACTTGATTTAAATCAATGAATTTTTTAATCACCTCTTTTTAAACAATACCACCCTGCAGAGGACAAATTTTATATCTTGAATAACTTTAGACCCAGGCCCCAGAAAGTGTGTGAAACTTGCTTGAGGGCTCTCCTTGTGGAGGCTTCCCTCCAGCCAGTTTCTGAGCTGCCTTGGCTGGACTCAATGCCTAGAAATTTAGTGCACAGTGCACGCCTGGCACTGGGCTCTGTGTTCTTTTGCTGGTATCCCCCACCCCCCTCCCCCCAAAACAAAACAAAAAAACCCAAACTTATGAAGCATGGATCCATTGCTCATTGCAAGAAAGAGACTGGGGCATTGGACAAAGGTCTCAGTTCAGGCCTCTTGACCACTCCAGAGCCATGGAAATGTGCCTCCATAGTCAGTTCCCTTAGCTCCCTAAAGGATAACACCACGGACTCTAGGAATGGGTAGGAGATGCAAATTTGTAGCCTCATTGATGCCTTCCCAAGCTCTCCCAATTCCAAGAGAGCAAAGCCCTCCACCTGTGCTATTGGCATTGCGTGTTCTGCAGGAAGTGGCAAAGGCTGCCTACAAGAGTAAGCTAGCTGCCAAGACGGCCACAGCACAGTTGAGTGCCATAGATTACTGAGCCAAGGCAGTGCTCTCCCCTTCTGTCACAGAACTCCAGTGTTGCAGCTCATGTCCTCTGGGGCTCGCTTTGGATCACTAGCATGGCATTCATAGTCCCCCACCATTTAAATGCAGTTCACATAGGGGGAGGCACTGTTTGTTGTATTATCTTCACCATTCACCCTCCCACCATTTTTCCTCTTGGCACAGATCTCTATGACCCATCCCACAGGAGTGCTCAGTCATACCCCTGTCATCCATTTGTCCATTCCTAGCACTGGTCTCCAGTGGTAAAGGTCAGGAGACTAACACCATCATCAGTGACCTTGATGTGGTCACTGGAAGTGGTTTCCTTCATCACAAAAGGAAAGCTCCACTAGTGCGATTGGGCACTAAACCACATTGACTTCAGTAGTGCCACCTTTGGCAGCTCTGCCATTAGCCAGAGTATTGGCCCTATTGGGGTGCATGGGGCATGCTGGTAATGCTGCATTCTGCTGTCTGCCCTTTCATCATCTTGGAGTAGCATTGGGTGGCACTGTCAGCACCAGGCTGCATGCATGAAACCCACTAAGAGGTAGGGGAAGAAGTGACAGTACCTGCCCTTAAAACCCTCTTCCCACATGGGTTATGATTCCATGGAGACTTCCTGGGTGTTACAGTCATTATCCTCATCCCTGGATGAGGTGGTCCTGTAACTCTTGAGGGCCAGCCTGAAGTTTTAAAGAAAGCTAGATTTTGATGAGTGGCTGAGATCTTGGGCATAGAACTGGAAGAGATGGCCGAGCAGGCAGCCATCTTCTTTAATATGCTCCCAACCTCTATCCTGTCTGTGTTGCACTATCAATGCATGATGGTCTCCTGAAAATTGCCAAGGTCCTCTGGCAAACCCTGTTTTCCAACCCTTCCTTCTACAGAAAGGCCAAAAAATATTTTGTTCCATACAGAAGGGTTCAAGCACATGAATACCTGCCCTCCTCTGGGCTCACAAGTCCTCTGTTTACAACAAGGAGAAACATGGGCACACTGATTGAACTCCCCCCTCTCCGCTGCCAAAATAAGTCCCAAAAACCCAGGACCTTTGTGAGAGGACCGTTTATTTGATAGCTGGTCTTGCAGGCTATCAAACCAACAGGCTTTCTTTGACAGGTATAGTTTCCACAGTTTTCACTTATGGGACTTCGTTTGTAAATGTATGGTGTGCTGTCTCCCCCCTTCCCCCGCCTGGGAAGTTTTAGCCCTGGAATTAAGCACCTTGGTGGAGAAGGATACCACAGTAAGGTGTTTTCATATGGAATTGGGACACTGTGGCCTTGGCAGTTAGGGTGACCACATTGGTGGTGGTGATCATGAGGTGCAGCTTTTGGCTTCAGAATAGTGGCCTGCCTCAAAAAATGCAGACCTCAGTCGAGATCTTCCATTCTATGAGAATGGACTCTTTGCAGAGCAGATGGAGGCAAGGCTGCATGGGCTGAAGGACATTTCAGCCACCCTTCACTCTTTGGGCATGCATACATCATAGCCTTTAAGAAAGCACGTTCCAGCTACCCCTGCCTTCAAAGCCTTGGCCGTTTTGACAGGGGCCTGCAAGGAGAAGGGATAGAAACATGATTGTCTGTCATTGCTACTGTAGGGAATAATTCTGGACACACTGGGTGCAGGTGAAAACAAACAGAGGATTTATTGGTTCAGACAGCTGGTGGAGTACCCATCAGGAGTTAACCTGGTGAGCATTAACTTAACCAAAACATACATTAGATTATATAAAACAAAATACAGGACTATATAGCACTTTAAAGACTAACAAGATGGTTTATTAGATGATGAGCTTTCGTGGGCCAGACCCACTTCCTCAGATGAAATAGTGGAAGAAAATTGTCACAACCATATATACCAAAGGATACAATTAAAAAAATAAACACACATGAAAAGGACAAATCAAATTTCAGAACAGAAGCGGGGGGGGGCGAGGGGGAGGTAAATGTCCTTGGTGAAGGATCAATGCCCACAAAACAGATATCAGACAGGATCGCAAAGAAAAAGCAGTTTCTTGCCATTTCAATCAGAAAGGACATTGTCTCAACGACTTAATTACCTGCATCCTGCTTCAAAAGCCTTTTAAGACTGCACTTGAAAGAGAATCCTCCGACCTGTTATTCATGCTAAAATTCGAAACTTAACTAGAGCCTTTGTTCAGACTCAGGTGTAATCTTACCCATTACAAAGATAGCTTCCCCAATTATCACCACTAATATCATTAGCTCATAGACATTTACCTCCCCCTCCCCATCCCACTTCTGTTCTGAAATTTGATTTGTCCCTTTCATATGTGTTCATTTTTTTTTAATTGTATCCTTTGGTATATGTGGCTGTGACAATTTTCTTCCACTATTTGATCTGAGGAAGTGGGTCTGGCCCACTAAAGGTCATCATCTAATAAACCATCTTGTTAGTCTTTAAAGTGCTACATAGTCCTGTATTTTGTTTCAGCTACACCAGACTAACACGCCTACTTTTCTATCATTAGATTATATAGGTAGCAGATGGACAGAGGGGAAGTGATTTGATAGGTCTAGCAGCGGAAATGAGATAAGCACATAAGCCAATGAAATATAAAGGTTACACAGTATTTCCGCCCATTGCCAATTAAACATGTTATCACTAATACAGGTAGTTATTCCTAACAAGCTAAATGAGCCAACATAAACAGGATGGAAGCTCCAAAATGGACATATTGATGTTAACTTGTTTTGCTGAAATTGTGATGGCTACTGTGAGATGACTCCTTCCTTGTGTTGGCACAGTCCTTGGGATCCAAGCTGATTGATCTGAAATTACAGGAGACTGAAATTACAGGAGACAGTAAGAAAAACCATGCAGCCTGGCTGCTACCAGCCAGGCCTTATCAGAGAGAGAGGCCCCTTTGGAATGTAGTTGCCAGGGGAACCAGGGTCAAGTTAACTGCTGTCTGTGTGCTTCCCAGGCCTGGCCTAATGATTTTGGATTTGAGTACTCAGCAAGATACCATGGACAGTTTACCCTACAGCTACCCATCCTCCTCCTGCTCATCTTCACAGACAAGCCTTGCAGAGCATCCCAGGGGTCATAAATGCACTTTTTGAAGGTGAGCTCGAGAGATGCCTTAGTCAGCTTTCCAGATCTAACTTATTCTTAACTCACTTGTCTTCATTTCTACCATTTGGCCTGGTCAGGGGACTCCTTGGTCCAGCGGGTGTAAGAGATTAGGATCTCAGGACTATAACCTGCAATTCTTGGATATCCTTTCCCTTCCTCCCACTTGCCTGTCCTCCTTCATGGGCCCTTCTCATGAGCAACTCCCATTGAAAGAGTTGAGAACTTCCAGTTACCTGGGGGCAGTGAAAGAGACCCTCTGGATACTGCAAGAATATAGAAATGCTTTCCTTTCATTACCTAATCCCAAAAGCAAAAGGGGGCTCCAGATCAATTCTGGGCCTGCATTGCCTCCACAAATCTCTCAGAAAGTTGATGTTTCTTGTGGTCTGCCTAGGTCCAGGAGACTGGGACGCTTCCCTTAACTTGAAGGATGCATATTTTCTATAGTCCAAGATCGTAGGCAATTCATTAGTTTCATAGTGGGCAGATGTTACTTTCAATGTGTGGCCTCAAGGGGGTTCACCAAATGTCTGGTGCCAATGGCTGCTTACCTTCTCATCTTGCTGACTGGCTCATCAAGTCAGATTTCAGGAGTAAGTGCAGAGGAGCTTTAATCAGGTGAATTCCATGTGCTGTTTGAGCCTGTTGATAAATAAGAAAAAATCCACCTTAAAGTTGGTCCAGTGAATAGAATTCATTGGGGATGGTTCTCAGCTACACGTGAGTCAGAGCCTTCTAACCAGAAGCTTGTTTTCAAGCCACGTTGAATCTCATCGTCCATGTAAAGAATCACTTAATCACCATGGCTCATACCTTGCTGTGGTTGTTGGGCTGCATGTACATGTGTGTGAAGACGTGGCCAGCTCCTTCGTCTGAAAGCATAGTGGGCCTCAGTCTACATCCGTAGCAGGCATGACTTAGAGTTGGTAATTAGGATGCTAAATCACATCTAGTTACCCCTGGATTGGTAGTGCGATGCTGGGTTATCCCTGGAGAGATTTCCCTTGGTGGCCCTGGTCTGCAGAGCCTGGCAGGTCAAGCTCAGCATCTGTGGCTGCTGATTATCTGTCCTTCTATAGCAATGTCAGGGTGCTTAGAGCAGTTTGCATGGGATGCAAGGCTTTCTTTCCCCACTTGAAAGGCAAGATGGTGTGGGTTCTGATGGACAATACTGCTGCAATATATTACATCAAGAGGCAGAGTGGATCCAGGTTGTCAACCCTTTGTCAAGAAGCACTCCACCTTCAGGACTTTTATGTACGGCATGCCATTCCTCAGGTACCTGTGCGCTTGCCTGAGACTAGGAATGTATTAGTAGGTCATCTCAGCAGGACTATCTTGTCTTGCCTCAAGTGGTCACGCTATCCAGAAGTGGATAGTGTAATTTTATAGGGGGTGGAGAAGTCGGGATGGACCCGTTCACATCCATGCAGAAGAAGAAATGACACATGTTCTCTTTGATCCGGGAGATGGACATGGGCCCCCTTGTCAGAGGCATGTTTCTTTCTGTTCGGGGCTCTTATCAGTGTTCCCTCTAATCTGCACAGAGCTTCACAGGTGATAATCAGCTCCTCCCAGTCAGTCAGCTCCTTGCATGGAGCCCTGAGCTGCTGATTGGGCAGGGTTGATAATCCCCTGTGAAGCTGCGCTGCCTTGCCTCTTAGAGGGAACACTGGCTCTTGTGGATGTTTTCATACCTGTAGTTTATCCTAATAAACCCTGTATGGCCTCACTCGAACTAGTTCAGCATCCTGCTGAACTTTTCAGTAGTTGCCCCACTTAAGCTGAGACTGGCCGGATCTGCTGTTCCAGAACCCAGGCAACTTTCTAAACATGAGCCTGACAATGCTGTATTGACTGCATGGTTAAAGACAGATGAATGGAAATGTGAATCCAGTGATGCCTGTCATCATTCATGGAGCACCCATGGGGAGGGTTCCTGGGTAGCAGGAAACCCTCCACGAAAGCAGCTTATCTGTCCAAATGGAAAAAGTCATGTGCTGCATCTTAGAACGGTGTATCAGGAATGAACAGGGCTTGCTTCAGGAGATCTGGGATTATCTTCTGCACCTCAAACTTCAAGGTTTGTCCCTGTCATTGATCAGTGGATCCATCCTGCTGCTATTTAGGCTTTCTACCATCCATTCCAATGCATGTCAGTCTTCACTCATAATACGACTCACTTTTTGAAAGGTCTGGAGTGTTTCTACTTGCATGTCCAGGGTCCAGTCTCTCCTTGGGAACTGATTTTTCTTCTTTGGGTGATGTCTCCGTGGGTGCTCCATGTATGATGACAGGCATCCCTGGAATCGCAAATCGGAGTTTTTTTCTAAGCAGTTGCTAGTTGGGCCGAGCATGCGCAGCAGGTGTGTCCCCCTGCTGACCATTTGACTGTTGAGCATGGTCCGACCCCCTTCCCTCTGTTCCTCTTCAACTGTCCTAAGTCGCAGATAGAGGCTCCATTACACATCAACTTTCTGGAGCTCAGGGCTGTCAGAAATGCTTGCAATTGCTTTGCCTCTTCCACAACCAGCTGCTCAGTTTGTATTCTCACAGACAACATGACCATTTTGTACTACATAAACAGGCGCGAGGAGCGCCTCTGTGCACCGAGACCAGACCTCTGTGCACCGAGGCAGTCCGTCTCTGGAATTGGTGTATAAGGCACGGGGTCATCCTAAAAGCTACGTACTTATTGGGTGGTCGACAACACTGTGGCAGATGCCCTGAACCTCAGCTTTACAATTCACCACGAGTGGGAACTCCACCCTGCAGTCACGGATATCATCATCTGCAAATTGGGCTATCCCAACATGGATCTCTTTGCAACACCGAACACCACCAAATGTCCCAAATTTTGCTCTCGAGCCAGACTGGGCAGGAGATCCAGGGGCGAAGGGTTCCTCCTCACATGGGATGAACCACTGTATTATGCCTTTCTTCCCAGGGTGTTGCACAAAATTCGGCTTCACGGTGCTTGAATTATTTTGATAGCCACTGCTTGGTCCACGCAGATTTGGTTTCCATCCCTTCAGGACTTGTCTCTAGAACCAGCTTGCCTGTTACCACATGGACATGACCTCCTATTCCAGAACAGGGGCAAGCTGTGTCACCCGAACCTGCAGTCACTACACCTCTGTGCATGCCTCCTCAATAATTCCATGACCATGAGTTCCAGTGTTCTGAGCGGGTGAAAGATGTCCTACTGAACAACAGGAGACAATCCACCAGAGTGACTTACCTGCAGAAATAGAGGCGTTTCATCTCCTGGTGTCAGCAGACACAAGTCAACCCTAGTGAAGCTCTGATACAAGCCATTCTAGACTACGGATGCATCCTGAAGACGGATGGATTATCTATCTCTTCAATCGGACCACCTGGTCACTATCTCTGCTTTCCACGAACTAATTGAGGGGGCTTCAGTATTTGCATGCCCATTATCAAAGAGGTTCCTCAAAGGTCTTTGCAATCTCTATCAACCTCGTAGGATGCCAACCCCTACATGGGACCTTAATCTGGTATTGACTGCTCTCATGAAGCCCCCCTTTGAGCCAATGGCTTTGTGTACTCTCTCTACTCATCATGAAAGTTCTCTTTCTTGTAGCCGTAACTTGTGTGAGGAGCACCAGTGAAATAGGCGCGCTAATAAAGGGTCAACCCTGTACAGTGTTGAGTAAGGATAAAGTGACTTTGAGGACGCATCCAATGTTCCTCCCAAAGGTCGGCACGATCTTCCATATCAACAAACCCATTGTCCTGCCTGCATTCTTCCCAAGACGTCATGCTTCTTCCAGGGAGGCAATGCTGCATACATTGGATGTACGAAGAGCTTTGGCATTTTACACTGACAGAACTCAGGGTTTTCGAGAGACCCCACGACACTCTGTTGCAATGACTGGCTTTTCATCTCGACTCAGAGAATTTCAAAATGGATAGCGACTTGCATTCTCCAATGCCATTCACCCTCCGGCTAACCGCTGCTAGCCTTACCGAGAGCCCATTCTACTTGGGCTATGGCAGCATCCACGGCATTCTTAAAAAATGTGTCTCTACGAGACATTTACTGGGCAGCTGCATGGTCTTCTGATCACACATTCTCTAAACATTATGCAATCCTGCCCCAATTGGCAAACGATCTAGCGGTGGCTACAGCAGTTCTGTCCGCTGCCATTAAGCAGTAACTCCGAGTCCCATCAACCGCATGGGACGCTGCTTGGTAGTCACCATGCATGGAGCACCCATGGGGACATCACCCAGAGAAGAAAAGGGAGTTAGCTTGTGCAGTAACGACTATTCTTCAAGGTGTTTGTCCCCGTGGGTGCTCCATGACCCTCCCTTCTTCCCTGCTACTTGGAGTAGGTCTGCTCTGAGGGGAGAGGGTCAGGCTGCACTCAACTGTCAAACTGCCAGCAGCACGAGATGCCTGCTGCGCACGCGTGGCCCAACTAGCAACTGCTTAGAAGAAGCTCCGATTTGCAGCTCCAGGGATACTCATCACCATATGTGGAGCACTCATGGGGAGACACATCTCAAAGAACAGTCGTTGCTGCACAAGGTAAGTAACTTCCTGTTGTTTTGCCAAGAGTAATGAGGCCTCCCTTTGAGAGCCTGTTACCCTGCTCTCTCTCCTACCCTGGAAAGTTTTATTCTTGGTTGTGATGTCAGTCCTGAGTGTGTCTGAGATGATCGCAGTACAGCATTCTTCAAGGATTCTTCATGGGTTCAGCTTGACTGCATCCAACAGCAGTTGAAATAGCATACTCAACCAGGACACAGGTGCCATCAGTGGCCTTCATGGTGTGGCTTCTAATCCAAAAGATATGTAGAGCTGCTACTTACTGTCAGTCGTCATGGTCACATCTCATTGTGCGCTTACTCAGCAAGCTTGAGATGACGCTGGTTTTGGTAGAGCAGTGCTCCAAGCTGCACCGCTGTGAACGCCAAGCCCATCTTCATGGACACTGCTTGTTAATCACCTAAAATGGAATTGACACAAGCAAACACTAACTAAAAATGGTTACCCGCTTTTTCATAAATGTTCTTCAAGCTGTAATGCTAACGTCCAGATTGCATTATCTAGACTCCTGCCCCTCTGCTGGAGTTACTGACAATAAGTGAGGAGGCATAAGGCTGGCGGCGCCTGAAATACCAAAGCATAAATGCGGTGCTCAAGGGGATGTCACAGCTGATCTCGCAGATATTGCTAAGGCAAAAATATCTGACTCTGCGCACTCAGAATGCAATGGACATGAGCTACATCTCTCGAAGACCAATAGTTATGAAAAGGTTGGGTAACTGTTTTTATGTGGAAGGAGTAAATTATTTTCTTATTCATGTTCTCCATACAATTAATGAATTTATACACATCTATCATATTTCCTCTTAGTTGTTTCATTCCAAGATCAACGGTAGGTAATCTTTTAATCTCTCCTCATGCATAAGCTGTGCCATAGCTCTATTCTTTGTTGCCCTTCTCTATACCTTCTCCATTTCTAATATATCCATTTTTGAGAGGGCAACCAGAACTGCATGCAGTTAAAGGTGTGGGCATGCCACTGATTTATAATGAAATTTTGGTCTTATCTGTGCTTTTCCTGTTGGTTTTTAATATTCTGTTAGCTTTTTTGACGTCTGTTGTACAGTCAAGAAACGTTTGCAAAGAATTATCAGGATAACTTCAAGATCTCTCTTTTTTTTGCGTGTCAGGTTACATATTTTTGTATATATAGTTAGGACTGTTTTCCAGTTTTACTTTGCATTTATCACAATTTAATTTCATCTGTCATTTTGTTATTCAGTTTTAAGAGATCTCTTTGCAGTGCGATTTGGCCTTCACTATCCTTAATTTATTATCACCTGCAAACTTTGTCAGCTCACTATTTATTAACTTTTACAAATCTATTTATGAATGTTAAACAGCACATATTCTGCTATAGATCTTGGGAGGACCCTGCTCACCTCTCTCCTTTGTGAGAACTGACCATTTTTTCCTACCATTTCCTATGTTTTAACCAATTACTGATCCATGAAAGGACCATCTCTTTTCTCGCATGACTGCTTACTTTGATATAGTGCTTTTAGTAAGAGACCATGCAAAGGCTTTCTGAAACTATGTACAACTGGCTTGCTCTTGTCCATGTGCTGCTTGACTCTATCAAAAAATTTTCATATATTGGTGAGATATAATCCCTTTAGAAAAACCACATTAATTCTTCCCCAATATATTGTGTTAATCTATGTGTCTGATAATTCTGTTGATTTATTATAGTTTCATCCAGTTTCCCTGGTACTGAAGTTAGGCTTACCAGCCTGCAATTTCCAGGATTTGCCTATTACCTTTAAAAATAGATTTTGCATCAGCTACTTACTCATTCAGAGGTACAGAGGCTGGTTTAAACAATAGGTTACATACCACAGTAGTTCTGCAATTCCATATGAGTGCATTCAGAACTCCTGTGAATACTATCTGGTCCTAGTGACTAATTTATAGCTGTGTTCAAAAAACTATTCTGTTTACATCTCTGTCTGGAGCAGTTCCTGAGATATGTCATCTAAAAATTTAGTGTGGGAGTCCTCCCTCACATCATATGCAGGAAGGACCAATGCAAATAGTTCATGTTGCTTCTCTGCAATGCCTATGTTTTCCTGGAATGCTTTGTTAGCACTGATTATCTAGTGATCCCTTGGATTTGGCAGGTTTCCTGCTTCTGATGGACTTTAAAAAAATTGCTGTTAGTTTTTGTCTTGTGGTAGTTGCTCTTAAAATTATTTTGGCTTGCTAATTATACTTGACTTGCCAAAATGTGTGCTTTGTTGTGTTTTCTTCAGTAACTGCTGTGATTGCTTCTGTTTTCTGCATGCATTTTGGCTTAATTTTGCAATTCCATATACATGTTCTCTGATCAATACAGGTAGTTCTGGAATCTAATTCTGAGAGCTTCTGAGAGTCCATCTTTTTGCCATGACCCTCTGTGATATTGAGCGGGCAAGATCTGTCTTGAATCATTTTGGGAGAACAAATTTGTTGTATGTTGTAGTTGAGTTTTGCTGTTACTCTAGTTGAAGCTGCTCTACTCTGCTCCGTGTTGAGCTGATGCCAAGGTTCATCCCATCGTTATACTATATTTTCAACAATATTGCCGTTGCATGGTGGGTGCATTTTGAACTGGGTAGCACTTTCCTCTTGGCCAGGAAGTGACTTTGCAGACATCCTTTGTGAGTGATAGTCACTCTGGTTAGAGGAATTCTTGAAGCCAGTCTCATGTTGTCTTAATTCAAGTGTGGCATATGTTACCATTCTATTCCTAACTGATTTTATAGAAGCAATAATAGAGAGAGAAGCCTCCCTCAATTGTTCATTCCTGGAATTGCATAAAATTAATGATTCATTTAAAATGTTTCATAGAGGTTCCATCTGATAATTAGAAACAAATGTACTAGATTTGCATGTTCATTGTTACTCTCGCCCTGTGTATCAACTCATCCATCTTCTATTAAAAAATCCTAGAATGCTAATTACAGTATTCAAAGTTTACATGAAAAATTGTCAGAAAATGTAAGTATCTCTCCAACATGTATGTCCACAACAAAATAGATTAAACTGGTCAATTTTTGTCAGCTTTTCTGTGCTGATTTTAATGTTTTCTGCAAGTGCTGCAGATGCTTAACTCTAGTAAAGATTTTACTTTTTCTGTATAATTACTTTTTCCTCCTAAACTGTGTGTTTTGAACAAAATTATTCACGTTCAAATGGAGGATTTAAGAGGTTGCTTCTTTTCTATAGCAGATTAATTAACTGTTAGTATTTCACAAGTCTTTGCATCGTACTTGTACAATTTTGTATTAACAGTATGCTTTCACTGTTTTAAGAAGCGTAACTGTTTTGTAATTGGTATTAATTTGAACTATCCTTAGGGGTCTTAAACTTATTACTTTTGCTGAGACCTGGATGAGCTTGCAGTTACAGTTAAATGAAATATTTCTAGAGTGCATGCTTCATAATTTCAGCTATCCCCAAATTGACATGCTACACATCACCTTAGGATGGGATGCAGAGATAAGTTTCTTAACAAACTAAATGACTGCTTCTTGGAGAGGCTGGTTCTGGAACCCATAAGAGGCAATTCTTGATTTAGTCCTAAGTAGAGCGCAGGATCTAGTCTAAGGGGTGAAACTATACATAAAACAAATAATGTAAGCAGTAGAGAAACCATGGGAAAACATTTTTCCCATATATTGCTGTCTCTGTACAAGAACAAACTGCTTATGCATCATTCTTTTTAGTTTTGCTAGTGTTAGTAGAACCACTATATGTATGGCCTTACATTATAATCATGCTACTGATTTTTGAGGCATCTCATTTTATTCTTAACCAGAGTTATTTCAGTGAGCTCTTAATTTGCATAGGTATCCAGCTCATATTGAAGAAATTGACTACGAGGAAGGAAAAGTGCTTATTCATTTCAAACGCTGGAACCACCGTTATGATGAATGGTTTTGTTGGGACAGTCCCTATCTGCGTCCCTTAGAGAAAATTCAGCTAAGGAAAGAGGGATTACATGAGGAAGATGGATGTGGTGTAAGTTGAAAACAGTGTATTTAATGAATTCGCATTATTCAGCTAGTTACATATTGCATTTTATTTACATCCAAAACCCATTGAGGTCCCTCAATGCAGCATGTACGTGGCCAGATGTAATTTGTCATTGTTTAAGCTTAGTGCTGTACCATTAGTGTGGTACAGACGGAAGAAGAAACAGTTCCTGCCTGAAGGAGCTTACAGTCTACATAGAATGGTGTCAACTTTTTTACATCTGTAGCTGAATGTAAATTCTTCCTCATGAGCAGGCGCTGTTGCAGTGTTTGCCTGCGGAAGGATAAGGGTTTTTTATTAACTAGGGATGTTAAATTGCATTGAATTCTGTAAACGTGTAACAGCTGATATTTACAGAAGTTACATGTTTGTACATCAGGGGCCAGGCGTGAACACCGGCTCCTGCTTGTCCCCCTTCCCCTCAGAGGCAGCAGTGTGGGGGGGGCTCCGTGGGAACTGGCATGTGTGGGAAGCCAGCGTAAAAGCAGTCTCCTCATGCACACCAGCTCTTCCCCTCTCCCCCCGCCTCATGTAGAGGCAACAGGGGTCTGGGGTAAGGGAAAGAGGGCCCTGCGTGTAACTGTTAGGATTAATCAATGAACCCAGGCTTATCGGTTAATTGTTTAAACAGGTGCATTCTCTCAACCCTGCTTTTAACAAGGAAACCATTCTATTGGTTTAATGAAGCAGTATATCTTTTTTTAAACCTTCCTAATTTTGTTTCTCAAATTCAGCAAGTGTAAATTGTTAGTTTGTTTTTTCTTTTTGTAGGGATTTCATATAAATGACCAGGTATTGGCTTGCTGGTCTGATTGTCGGTTTTATCCAGCCAAAGTCACTTCTGTTAACAAGGATGGTAAGATGCAGCTCTTTATTTTGTTGTACTTAATAACTGGATAAATTTGTGTTCAGAATTTCCTCGTTTCCAGAGAACATGGCACATGTCTGAAAGCAAGTATTTATTATGCTACAGAATGTTACTTGTATAAAAAATAGTTTTTCTGTTCTGTAATTTCTCATTAAATGTTGTCGATGTGCGAAGTGGGTATTTTTTTCTCCAGCAGCTAGGATCAGTTACCTAATGACCTACCTTGAAAATGGCATAACTGGAGGGGGAAGAAAGATAATCAATTAATTAAAATTTATTTTAGCAACTTGACACAATTGCTAAAGAAATGTTTGCAGCAGAAAGAGGCCAACATCTTTTTTTTTTGTCATTGTAAAGGAGAGGATCCAAATTGATGAGAGACACTTTCTTTCTCTAAGATTGATATTAATGCTTTCACCCTTAATGTATTTTTGTTTGGCAGATGACCGCTAAATAAATAAAATATAAAGAACTTCTGAAATATCTGGGACCTTCTTGCATATTAGTGAAATGGTCATGGTGGGACCTTGAAGTGCAGTGGTCTGAAGTTTTTCTTTTTCAAATGTGCACAAAACATTTTCACCAAAACTACCTCTGTGTTCTTGATGAGTGTGTCAGGTCTACTATTAAATACAGAAAAGTGGGAAAGAATGTAGATAGGTATTTTCTGTTGAAACTGAAATTATTCTACATTTAAATCAGGTATGCTTTACTTCCAGCAGAACATATTTTCTGCCTCATAGAATTTGGAATTCAAATTTATCTTCAGTATGCTTCCTAGAAAATGTAATATAGGAAACACTGTTCAGAAGTTCTGATTCAGCCTAGGTAATAGAATTTGGTCCAATATAATTTTTAAATGTCATTGAGGTTTGTATCACTTTGTACAGCTCTCCAGAGATTGTTTGCTGTGGAACTCATTCAGAGATTGTGCTGAGTTACAGAATAATAGAACATGTAGATGGTATTGAGCTTTCCTGGGCGCAACCTACTTCTTCTGATGAGAGGATCTGAAGAAGTGGGTTGCGCCCACGAAAACTCATGATACCATCTACATGTTTTGTTAGTTTTTAAGGTGCTATCTACTCAGCTACCCCTCTGAAGCTTAAGTTACAGAACAATGTTCAGCCTAAAGATTCTTATTATAGGTCACTAAAATATGTGAAACACTCAGTTTGACACACTGATATGCAGAAGCAGAGTTGACCTGTATTCAGCCTCATAATTACTGGACTCTTTTGTCCAGCATAAGTAAGGCAATTGGTCTAAGGCAACTGGATCATTAGACTTGGGTATCCGCTGTTAGTGGATTATTGTCTCGTGGAATTCTTCAGCAGCTTCTTAAAATTTTCAGATGTTAAACAATTTTTCATATATATCATTCAGTAACTGATTTGGTATAGGCAATTTAAAACTTGTCATGGGTAAATATCTATTTGGGGTATTTTTACATCTATTCGAATATTTTCATAAATGAGGAAAGATGCAAAATAATATGAAGTGCCTCAGTTGCAGAAAGCTTAAGCAAAATCTATTCTTCACCAATTACAAAACTCCATGAACAAATAGCAAATATATTTAATTATTGCTGTTCCAGAAGTTAAGCACACATCCAATTCCTGTCTTCTGCACACTCTTCCTTCAGTGGCACTACTAATATGAATACTGTAAACTGGAAGCAATTGCTCATATTCCTTAATTTGGCTTGGATCCCTTTTGAATCTTTTAAGTCTGAAAACTAATGCTTTTGTTTTGCTTTTTCACTCAAAGGCATAGACTTAATAAGAAATGATTTCACTAGTGAATTCATTCTTCTCATCGAGTGGCGTCCCTATGGGTGCTCCACTCAGGTCTTGGTGCATCATTGCGCTGCTGATCGGAGGTTTTTGGTGAGCGCTGTGCCTGCGCACCCAGCATCTTCGGCTTCTGCTGTTTGCCAAGTATGCGTGCGGTGTGAGCCCCTTCAATTCCTTTTCTACCATCCTCAGCCGAAGAGAGAGTCAGAGCAGTGTTCTTCTTCCTGAGAGGAAAAACAAAAGAAGACTATAGTTAGTTTAGAGTTTCTTCATAGTTTAGTCAGTTAATGACAGTTTTCAACCTTCTATTAAAAAAAAAAAAAAAAAGAGAGAGAGAGAGAGAAGCACTGCTGCCATGGCTTTTCCTTCAGCATGCCAAGTTTCCCCAGCCTTAAAAGATGCAACTCATGTCGGAACTCGATGCCTATTTCTGATGGCCATGCCTCTTGTGTTAAATCCTTGGAGAGACTCATGCAGCACATAAGTGCTCGCACTGTCAGAACATTACAGCCAGAGCCAGAAGAGACTGTGAAATGCAGCTCAGAAACCTCCTCTGGGAGAAGTCCCTACAACTATCATGGGATAAACCTGAGGATACATGGGGACCGCAAAAGCCCATTGACAGGGCGACTTCACCGCCTGCAAAGGCTCACAAGCTTCGCAGGCTTCCCCGGCATGCTCATTACCAGTTCTGCCCAAAGCCTCTCGTTCCCTGGTGCCGTCAGTCTCTGGCACTATGGAGAAACGCAAGTCTGCCCCAGCCAGGAGAGCTGAGTCAGAACCCAAGCGCACTGCACCAGCCAGTGCAGCTGAGGCAGTGGCACCTACAAAGCCACATATGCCACAACTAATGGCTCCCACAGGCACCATGACAGTGCCTGAACAAACGATCTCTGGTCAGACGGTACTCGACCGCCCTCTGGCACTGCAGCATAAGTAAGCGCTGAACAAGACGCGACACTTAAAAAAATCTCTTTAGCCAGGCACACGGCTCAGATCAGGAGCTTGCTCACCACGCTCCTCATTGGTGTCTCATGCCCAGGGGCATACTCATATTCCAGACAGGGCTCCCCACTCTCTTGCACTGCTCTCACCAAGAACTGACCGTGGCAGCGAACATAGCATATTTTCGTCATGCCAGTCATTTCCGTTGGGATCAATGGCTTCCTGGCATTCATTTTGTGATCATTCCCTACACCAACATCCTCTGTGGCCCAACCAGCTGAGGATGTATCCTCAGTAATAACACAAGCGGGCTCCAATGACATTGATAACTTACCTCATTCGGATTCAGAGTTCCTCACACAACCCTAGATCCACTAGACCAGGGGTGTCCAAACTTTTTTCAAAGAGGGCCAGATTTGATGAAGTGAATATGCGTGAGGGCCGACCATTTTGTCTGACATTATTTGAACCATTGAAATTAAATGCAAATTAACTATTTTATGCAAAGTTTATTGCAAACAGCATACTTTTCATTTCGTCACATGGATGACAAATCTAAACAGGTGTTAAATCACTCTGCCTTTCATATCTGAAGGCCAGATGAAAAAAAAATCCAAGAAGCTGAAATATATGTCAGGAACATTGTAAAGTACATTACATATTATTTGTAATAAAGGTTGTCTGTCAACTTTTAAGTTCAAAAAATATGAACAGGAACATAACACCAAGTATACATGTTGTGTCCAAATAGATTTATAACTGATTTAGACCAACTGACATTAACTGAGATTTTACAATGTATTCATCTCAATACATATGGATTCGTTGGGGGCCATAAAAGATAGATATTGCCAAATTACCTGTGGGGCCGTATTAAACCGGAACACGGGCCGCAATTGGCCCGCGGGCCAGACTTTGGACATGCCTGCACTAGACCAAATGAGGTAGTTTTCCAAATATTGCCCTCTCCACCGGTAGACAATCTAAAACAATTTCAAGAATTATTTAAACAGGTAACTTAGTCACAGGACATGACGCTCCAAGAGATACAAGACCAGCAATACAAATTACTGACGATACTACAACCCACGGCATCCTCAAAGATAGCTTTGTGGATGGGTAGAGCTATCTTGGAGCCATCAGACATGTTTTGGCAAACTCCAGCCTCTATACCCCCAACAAACTGCAGTGCGGACAGAAAGTACTTTGTCTCTGCATAAGGCATGGACTTATGCTTTGCACATCCCCAGTTGAACTCATTGGTTGTAGTCTTGGTTAATCACAATGCTAAAACCCCACAATTTAAGTCTACACCCCGAGACAAAGAGCATAAGAGGCTGGATACCCTTGGCTGCAAGGTATGCTCTTCTGCCAGCCTGTGATCCTGGATATCAAATTATACAGCCCTCCTGGCTAACTATGAACAGGCAAACTATGCTAAACTACAGGACCTGCTACAGGACCTTCCTGAGACTGAGACCACACCTCCAGTCCATCATTAAGGAGTCATCATTTATAGCAAAAACTGCCCTCCAGGCTGCAGTGGATATCGCTGACACGACGGCTAGGGCCACAGCTACAGCAATCGGAATGTGTAGGGCTTCATGGCTGCAGTCATCAGGGGTCCCAAAAGAATTGCTATCAAAGGTGGAGGACTTCCTCTTTCATAGAAAACATCTGTTTGCCACAGACAGATGAAATCCTACACTCGATGTACACATCACTCTGGGGATGTACACTCCACCTGATAAGAGACGCAAATATGCCCCCTACCAAAGGCCAAGGGACTAAAATTATAACTATTATACACAACAGCAGAAGCAAGCCCAAGCAATGCCCCAGCAGGAGGAGGACGCAGCAAAACCTGTTCTCCAACACTCAGTAGACTTCACACAAGCAACAAATTTGAAATCTTGGTCAGGGGTCTGAGCGACCACTCATCAGATCCAGTGCATTCTAATGTCACCTTCCATCACTGCCTGAGACCCGTCTTCCAATACTGGGCCCAAATCACTACAGACAAATGGGTCCTAGAAATTATCAAATTGGGTTACACAGTCCCCTTCACATCCATGCCCCCTACCCTGTCCCTCTTCAGGGACCCATCTCACCAGCCCCTATTACAAGCAGAGGTAGAAAAGTTACTCACCCTAGGGGCAATAGAACCTGTTCCCACAGAATATTGAGGAAGAGGTTTATACTCCCACTATTTTCTAACAGCCCAAAAAACAGGGGATGGAGACCAATCTTGGATCTCAGAAAACTCAAGTGCATCCTCAACACAAAATTCAAGATGGTAACCCTTGCAACTGTCATATGCGCACTGGACAAAGGGGACTGGTTCTCAGCCCTCGACTTTTAAGATGCATATTTTCATGTAACCATCCATCCTACCCACAGAAGATTTCTCAGATTCGTTGTAGGTCAAGACTGTTACCAATACAGGGTCCTTCCCTTTGGTCTTTCTACAGCCGCTGGAGTGTTCTTGAAGATGCTAGCCATAACCACAGCCTTTCTCAGAGGATAGAACGTCGTCATCTTCCCTTTACCTCGACGCTAGTCTTATTAAGAGCTCCACTTGTCAACAAACTATAGTGATGACAACCGCTACCAGTTGGCGTCTTTATCAATAGGCACAAGTCAACCATACAGCCCACCCAAAAGATAGAATTCATAGGAGCATTTATAGATTCAGTGACAGCAAGAGTCTGTCTACCACTACAAAGATTCAAGGTGCTCTGTGACCTTTTCCACAGTCTGGCTGTGTGTCCAATTTGTTGGGGCACATGACGGCTACAACCTTTATGGTCATATTCACGAGGCTACATGTGCGCTGCCTACAGTTTTGGCTCGCAGCCACCTACATTCCAACCTGACACAGTCTCGTGAGGCGTCTTATGCTTCCTCTGCCGGTGCTACAATTTCTCGACTGGTGGACTTCTCCAGCTAACCTACTTGCTGGAATACCCTTCTACTGCCCAGATCCATCAGTAACTATAATGATGACCACTCACTTATGGGCAGGGGCACTCATTGTGGTGCAAGGACGATACAGGGCACATGGTCCCAATGGGAGAGACATTTCCATATCAACATCCTGGCGCTCAGGGCCATTCGCAAGGCATGTGCCCGCTTCCTTCCTCTGATAAAGGGTAGAACCATTTGTGTCGTCCTGGACAACACACGGTCTCTGTTCTACGTCAGTCGACAGGGAGGTGCCCAATCACACTCATGTACAGAAGCAATCAGATTTTGGAACTGGTGTATCAGGAACCATATAACGCCAACCGCCACATATATACCAGAACAGCAGAATGTGAGGACCGACAAACTGAGCAGACACTTCTCAGAACAACACGAGTGAGAGAACAACACCAATGTTCTCCTCTCCATCTTTAGCAAGTGGGGTTTCCCACCTATAGGCCTTTTTGCAACAGCACTCAGCCGCAAATGCCACAAGTTCTGCTCCCATGCAGGGCTGGACAAGAGGTCGGAGGGGGATGCCTTTACCATTCGCTGGACAGCTCCCCTACTCTGTGCCTTTCTACCAATCCCTCTACTTGCCAGAGTGATGAACAAGATTTGCTCCGACCAGGCCACAATAATTCTAATAGTCCCCACCTGGCCGAGAGAACCTTGGTTCCCTTACCTATACTACCTCTCGATCGATCAATCCATTCCTCTCCCTGCTTTGCCGAACCTCTTAACACAGCACCATGGCAGGACATGCCATCTGAACATCAAAACTCTGAAACTCATAGCATAGCAGTACTATGTAGTAGTTCTGCAGAAAAGAACCTGGGGGTTACAGTGGATGAGAAGCTGGATATGAGTCAACAGTGTGCCCTTGTAGCCAAGATGGCTAATGGCATATTAGGTTGCATTAAGAGGAGCATTGCCAGCAGATCCAGAGATGTCATTATTCCCCTTTATTCGGCTCTGGTGAGGCCACATCTGGAGTATTGTGTCCAGTTCTGGGCCCCCCCACTACAAAAAGGATGTGGACACATTGGAGAGGGTCCAGCGGAGGGCAACCAAAATGATTAGGGGGCTGGAGCATATGACCTATGAGGAGTGGATGAGGGAGTTGGGTCTGTTTAGTCTGCAGAAGCGAAGAGTGAGGGGGGATTTGATAGCAGCCTTCAACTTCCTGAAGGGAGGTTCCAAAGAGGATGGAGAGAGGCTGTTCTCAGTAGTGACAGATGGCAGAACAAGGAGTAATGGTCTCAAGTTGCGGTGGGAGAAGTCCAGGTTGGATATTAGGAAAAACTATTTCACTAGGAGAGTGGTGAAGCACTGGAATGGGTTACCTAGGGAAGTAGTGGAGTCTCCATCCCTAGAGGTGTTTAAGTCTCAGCTTGACAAAGCCCTGGCCGGGTTGATTTAGTTGGAATTGGTCCTGCCTAGAGCAGGGGGCTGGACTTGATGACCTTCTGAGGTCTCTTCCAGTTTTATGATTCTATGATGATTCTATGATAGCTTCTCCATGGTTTCTGAATGAAGAACTTTCCTCTTCAGACAGCGTCAAACACATCCTACTTGAACAGTCAGGCCCCCTCCATGAGAAGCCCCTACCAGAACAAATGGACATGTTTTCAACAATGGTGCACAACTTGCCACTTACATCCCAATACCGCCCCTATACTTACAGTGCTGGAGTATTTCATGGACCATAGCGACACGGTTCTCCCTATCAGCTTAATCCATGTCCGCTTGGCGGCGGTCACCGTGTACCACGAACTCGTGGATGACTTCCTTCTTTGCACATTCGATGGTGAAGTGATTCCTCACAGGCCTGCAGAAAACGTTCCCACACGTTCTCCCCCTGGTGCCTCCGTAGGACTTGAACTTGGTTCTTGACGTGCTCACCAGGCCACTCTTTGTGCCACTAGCCACTACATCACTACAATACCTGTCCATGACGGTGGCCTTCATAGTGGCAATAACATCAGCTAGATGTGTAGGTGAAATTGCTGCCCTCATGGCCGACCTACCTTTCCCTACCTTTACCAAGGATAAAGTTATACTCAGGCTTCCACCATAAGTTCCTCCTGAACGTTATATCTGACTTCCACCTAAATGAACCCATTTACTTACCTGCTTATTTTTCTAAGCCTCATACATCCTCTGAGGAGGCCACCTTGAACACATTGGAAGCAAGACGAGCGATTACGTTCTACCTGGATAGAACTAGGGGAACCAGAAAATTGGATAGATTCTATGTAGCTTGGTCTGGACCACATACAGGGACAGCTGTCTTGGCACAGCGTCCATCTCAATGGATTGCCAGATGCATATATACAGCTTATGAACTTCGTGGCAAGCAGCTGCCACAGATTCAGGGCTCATTCTACGCATGTGATGGCAACAACAATGGCCTTCCTAAATCATGTACCATTGATGGACATTTGTAGAGCAGCTACGTGGTCCTCCCATCACGCTTTCGCACATTACGCCCTACAGAAAGGGCCAATACCCTCCACATGACTGGCAGATGTGGGCCTTCCTTCCTCTATGTAAATGACTCAAATGCTCACCACCATCTGGTGGGCACCCACGGGGACACCACTCGATTAAGTAGTAGTAAATAACCCTGTGCAGTAACAATGGTTCTTTGAGATGTGTTTCCCTGTGGGTGCTCCACTATCCCCCCTTCCGCCCCTCTGCTTAGAGTCTTTAAAGGACTACAGGTAGAAAAGGAACGCAGGAGCACAAGATGCTGGGTGTGCAGGCATAGTGCGAGGGGCACTGCTCACCAAAAAAGTCTGATCAGTGGCACGAGGGTGCACCATGACCTGAGTGGAGCACCCACAGGGATACACATCTCAAAGAACCATCGTTACTGCACAGGGTGAGTAACTTCTTACATTAATATGGACATCAATAGAAGAAATGAACTGTATTCTCCCTTCATACATCTTTCATAAAATGTCTAAAGTTTGATATACATTTTTGTAACCCTGAAAGAATCAATTTTTATTTTGAACGAGATGTGCATCTTTAGTACTGGAGTGCTCAGTGTTTCATTCTTTGAGTAATTATCAAAATGTAAGTTAAATTACACTGTTAATCAGGATGTGTTCTCAAATTTTAGGTACTTACACTGTGAAATTTTATGATGGAGTAATTCAGACTGTCAAAAATATTCACGTCAAAGCTTTTTCCAAAGATCAGGTGAGAAATGTTGTGTTTTGAAATTTAATTTTAAGACTACTACTTTCTTAAATCTAAGAATTCCGTTGGTTTGTCCATGTTAGCATCAAATGACAAATCCATCAAGTGACCAGTTAACTTACATATCACTAAATATGATACTCAGCGGTGAAAAATATGTTAATCGGAAGAGAGCAATTTATGGTATGGCTTATGAAGGTTAAAGCTTGCTGCTTCTTGTTCTCACAGGAAATCTGTCATGAAACAAAGATGATCTGTGTATCTCTGGCTAAGGCTTCCTGGATTTGTGAAAGGGTCAAAATGAGACCATTTAGGCGTATGGGAGGAGGTTTCAAATGTAGTACAGGTGTCTGACTTAGAATAATATATCAGAAGAAACAAAACTGCTAAAGTTGCTTAATTTAAAAAAGGGGGGAGAGGGCAGAGTTAAGCATCAATTATTTTCCTACCCAATATTTCCTTAGAATTCAGTTATAATCTGACTATTCTCTAGTGTCGTCTTTTAAGTAGAACTTCATGAGGGAGGATTCAGGGCTTCGTTCAGTAAGTGGTGTAAGCTTTCACTTATTTGCTGAAAGAGGGATACTTTTTTCTCTTTACCCATGTTCTTCCATAGGCAATCACTTTTGCCGGATAGGGTGATTCATTGCTACTCCCCATCTCCTCATTTATACTGATGAGATCCTTTAGCCAAGGGCAGAAAGAGGAATTGGACCACTTCTAAAGATTTACCTCAAATTTGGGTATGATTGTAGAATGAAACACTTTCTCTTTCCCTCATTGTAATTTGTGAATTTAAACTAATAGAACTGGTAACTTTTTAGTGTAAGCTAATAGTAACATTTTGTAATATTATTTTATCTAGAAACTGAGCCAGAAGGTGATTTTTAAGAAATATTATAAATTTGTCACTACAGGAATGTGGTTTGTATCATTTGTCATGTATTGTCAATACTGTTAACCAACTGTCCTAATAATCCTGTGATAACACTTTACTATTTTTAAATTAATATCCATCACACAATTGTTCCTGAGCACATGTGTACACTCTTCTTAAAACAATAAAAAACTGATTACTCAAAATGTCAGAATCCATCTCTAGGTTGTAAATATAACCCACAGTCATGTTCTTAGTCAAAAGCTTTGTACCAATTCTTATACGCCAGTAGGTTGGGCATCTGTCCAGATGTGTGGGGGAATTGTATTCCAGATTTGAAGGTTCTACATTGATATGCACTGCCAACAGGAATTGTTAGGCTTGAGTTTATTAGCTAACCTCATGTGTTGTCAATACAGACACAGATCTTGGAAGAATCTTTATTACAATAAGTGCATTTATTTTATTTTAAATATGTATTTTTCACTTAATATTTTTATGAAATGATTTATGTTCTGTAGAACAAGTTTTTCTTTAAATGATTTCATTTGTCTGTTCCGTTGTCGACGTGTGTGTGTGTGTCTTGTGCACTGGTGCAGAAGAGTTTTCCCTGTCAGTAATCAATGAATAATTGATTCACTCCAATGGCCTTAACTAAGTTCCGTAGTGACACCATGCAATAATCATGTTATCATTCAGGTGTTTCAGTTTTTGGTTAAACTGATTTATAAAGACATTGTAGATACTTGCTGTAGATTTTTACCTGTCTGCTACTGGGCAGAATTCATTTTTTGGGTGCCTTATGTATGTATTGTAAGTACAGCCTTTAGTCTGAATTTCCTTACTTTATAATGCTTGGTTTGGGATGATTACAATATCATTGTAGTAAGTGATTTTTTTTATCCTTAAATTACAGGTATATCAAATGTCATGCATAAATTATGAAACAGCAAACCCCAAAATAAGCTGCAGCTAAGTGTTTCTGATGTAAAGATAAAGATATTAACCAGAAATCTTTTTATAAAATCATATATCTTAATATGTAGGAGCATACTTGTTGGCACACCAAAGTAGCCAGAAGATGCTGGCCAGTTGATTAAATTTACAGCCTCTTTCTGACTTAGAACCGGTTACGGACCAAGCAATTGGTCGTAACTCGGTTCGTTCGTAAGTCGGACCCCATTGAGTTACACGCGACCATGCTGTTCGTAAGTGCAGATTGCGCTCGTAACTCGGGGTCCGCCATTTACGACAGCTTTGGTCATAACTGCAAATGATCATAAGTCGACCGTTCGCAACTTGGGGACCGGCTGAATAGCAGTTTGCCTCTGGCTGTTCATTTAGAATTGCCTTAGTTTAGTTTAGGGCTGTCTTAAGGTGCCTATGTGGGAGGGAAGGCAGAACCCAGTCCCTGGGGACCAGTGCCTATGCTTTTAAGGGATAGTTTGCATTCCTATGTCTGTTCCCCATGCACTATGGCATGCCAGGAAGAGCCTTTAAGCACTATTGCCCAAGCTATCAGGCAGCCATGGAATCCTTACAGAGCAGTAACACATCACGTTAGACTGTTGTGTCCTAGACACAGTGGGAGTGAGAGATTGTCTCCTGTTCTGTTCCCTCCCGCCTTCCTTTCCCATCCCTCTTCAAGGACCCCGCTCATGAGCATCAACTGCTTATCGAGTTAGGAGTGATAGAGGAGGTTCCTCCAGAGTTCAGGGGCAAGAGATTTTACTCCTGCTATTTCCTAATCCCAAAAGCCAAGGGAACCCCGTACTCCTATACTGGACCTCAGGGATCTCAATGCTTTCATAAGAAAGGCAAGGCTCAGAATGGTAACTTAGCTTCCATTATCCCTTCCCTTAATGTAGGGGACTGGTACGTGTCTCTTGATTTAAAGGACACATACTTCCACATTTTGATTTATTGTAGACTGCAGGTGTTTCCTTTACTTTAAAATTGGCCAGGACCATTCACTCACACCCTTTCCTCCCCAGGACCATAATTTTGACCACCCTGCCCAGACATTCACCCTGTGTTCCCCAATGCCAGCTTTGGTAGCATCCCACCTAGATACTCTCATCCTCTATGCATCAAAGCCCAGGGATACAGAGGGTGAAACAGCTTAATGCTTGGTCGTGGGCTAGCAAAGAGTTTCCTGCTTGCTGCTACCTTCTTTCTGCAGAGTGTGCTTGGTCACTAGAGTGGCTGTGAATCCTCCAGTTTTCCTTTTCCCCCACTCTTGTCTTCTGTTCGCAAGCTGGGCTCTGCTGGGTCCAATGGCCCCTAGTGACAGTCAACATTTCTGCAGTTCATTTCTGGGAGAAGGAGGGAAAAGGAAATTCTACACACACAACCTTAATTTGTACAAAGTTCTGCATTGTGCAGTGGCACATAATTCCCCCAGGAAGAAATGGGTGACCAGTAGTAGGCCTCCCACAGGGTAAAGGTGGATAATAAGCTGAATATGCACTCCTAGGACAATGCTTTGGCCAAAATGCTAGTGTGGTCACAGGATTTAAGATGGTAGAGATCTTTAGATGTGGAGGTTATTCCAGTGCCAAACAAAGGTGTATCGTGTCCAGTTCAGATGCCCACAGTTCAAGAAGATATCGATAAATTAGAGAAGATTCAGAAAACAGTCAAGGAAATGATTCTAAGGCAGGCATGTCAAACTCAAAGCCTACTGTGGGCCACACAAATGAAAACGGATAGCTTTCAGGGCCACCAGTGTACTTCTATCGGAAAGTTGTAATTAATTATTATTATAGATTGTTTTAAGTGTATTATATAATATTTTTTCAGGTCTTTCAATATAATGCCATAATTTGTGTAAAATTATTTGCTCATATATAATAATTTTTATAATTTTAAATATAAATTTAAGGTACTTCTAAATTTTTATATGTTACGTAACTTGTTTTGTTGAAATAAAAACAAGTATAGACCAAAACAATGAGGGAGAGACTCATATTTCAGATTAATTGCTTCAGCCTGGCAAACACTAGCCTTTGAATTTTTTTTAGACACACAGTATAAACCAGGTACATGCTGATTCTTTTTTTGCCATGGAATTGAAATATGACATCTGTATTGGCTGCCTTATTCTGCATCCATACCCTCCTCCCCCGTCTGCTCTAAGTGTCTGTCTGTCCCCAGAAGGATTACTATGATGGGGCAGATGTGCCCCACACTGAAAGGAGGGTGGGGGCTCGCTAAGATTTCCCCCCTCCCCCACCCCCTTCTTCCCTGACTGGGCATGCTCCAAGTGCTGGAGCTGCATAAAAGCCAACGGAGCAGCTCAGTCTGGGTGGACCGCCAGTGTGGAAGGAGCTCAGGCCAGAGCTCCCGACCAGTCCCTGCAGCCCCTGTCGCTCGGGAAGCAGCTGCTGCAGCCGCAGCAGCCCCAGGAGCAGCAACACTGGCTGCAGCCATATCAGCCACACCAGACCCAGGGGCTGCAGCCCTGGCAGCAGCGATTGCAGTTGCCACAGCCTCAGCAACAGCCCCGAGCAGGGAGGCCATCCTCTTGAGTCAGACCCATCAAGTAATGCCCCGAGAAGCGGGTAACATTAGGGACAGTAGGAAGTAATCTGGGGCGGCAGGTTGTCCCTCCCGGGAGCTCAGCATGTTTCGGCTGGAAGCCCCGCTGAGCTAGCAATGAAAAGCGTCCGCTGCTAACAGGGCCCTAGTTCGGGACCTGGTGGAGCGGTAGGGCCTGCGACCCCCTGCCTCTGTACCCTACAGCACTCGTCTCCCTAACAGCTGGGGGAGACTTACCAGGGCCTTAGGCCTTCAGGCCGGAGAGCCTGCCAGAAAGAGACAACTGTGTTTGGGACTAAGCCTGCAGGGCCGTATTCTCCCTGAAAGAGGGAATAGTACTTTTTGGACTAGGCCTGCAGGGCTGTATTCATCTTAAAAAGGGGAATTCGTATGTTTAGACCCTACAGCCCTTGTAAAAAGGGATGTCAACCTTACCTCTCCCCCCCCCCCCCCCCGGCCTTGCGGGGTCTGGCCTCCTCCGACAATTACCAAAACGAATAAAATGGCTTGCAAAGCTGCCCTTTATGCTATCCTTATGATTTCTTAAACTTTGCAATTTCAAAGGTACATGTAATATTCTTACACAGGTAATCCATGCAAGACTAACAAGTTAATTGCCCTTTGGCTGTCTGATGTACAAGTGTATATTTATTAGCAATATTGTATGCCCCAGTTACCCTTGACTGGCTAGTGGTACTTGGATATAAAACTGGATAATTTCCTTTCTTTTTTTAATCTTTAAAGCAGATCTTATTTGAGCCCAATGGGTATCCTTCAGAAATTGGAAACCCATCCCAAGTTAAGTCTATTAGAGCAGAAAATGAAATGATAGGTAAAATGTAAGATAGCTATCAGGTGTGCAAAGTGGGAATTGATGAGCAAACAGCCAAAACATTACAAAAATATTTGTTTCTCAAAAGCAGGAAGTCTATGAGGGGAAACTGTTGAGTCTGCTAGACTACCAGGGAGTAAACAGAAAAATAAAGGAGAATGAAGACATTGTGAAGAAGCTAAGTAATACCATTTCCACAGAAACTGTTCCTCAACCGCTGTGGATGTATTTAAGATGAGGTGCTAGAACAAAGTGATAAATCTAAGAGCAGTAGGTGCAGATCAAATGATCATAGGTTTGGAAGAAATTTAAAAAGGAACTTGGTGAGCTACTAATGGAGTTCAGCAGTCTCATCAAAATAAGTTCTTTGTAGAGGACTGGAGAGTGGTGAATATTATTTCTATCTTAAAGGCACTAGAAATGGATCTTGGAATTACAAAAAAAGAGTATGGCCTTGAATACCAGGAACAATGGTTGAAACCATATTTAAAAAAAAAAAAGAATAATTAACACTTTGAAAAATATGGACTGTTAGGAGTAGTTAGCATTGCTGCTGTAAAGGAAGACACCCAGTTTTCTTGTCCTTCTGACCAGCTACACATAAAAAAGAGAACATTTGCTCAATATGTAATAGATGTTAAAAGGGTAAGAGAGAGGGTAAAATCCATAAGGAAAGGTACAGGAAATAACACAAAGTATTGTAATGGGATTACAATAAGTTTAATGGTGTGCCCTCACCTAGCTTCATTGACTATCTTTTTACATTTACTTAAATAACAAATTTAAAATTGATAAAAGGAAACTTTTTTTACCCAATTCATCTGTGGAACTCACTGCCATTAAATAGCAGTGAGGTCAAAAGTTTAAGATTTTTAAAAGGATGAAGGCTTCTTGAGAACGAAAACATATAAAATACCATAGATCGGATAAAAAACAGATTAAAACCCACTCATGTTTCAGGTCATAAGCCAGCCACAAACTGATGGGAGTGAAGAAGAAACATTCCCTATCCAGGAATAACTGTCCACTGTAGTTTCTTGAGCACATAGGCAAACACACTCACACCCCATCCTGTGACACATCTTGTATTGGCCACTTTTGTAGCTAGAATACTGGACTAAACTAGAGGGTCCCATTGGCTTATTTGGCAATGCCTACATTCCAAGGAAATAATGAGATAAATATTAACACAGTACAGTTAAGTACTTAAAACTCAGGACATATGAAAATTAAACTGGGCACCACAAATCAGCCCCATGAGTGTGTATATATTACACTACTCTTGTTTCCATTCCATTCAGTGGAAAAAAACTGTATGCTATCATTTGAGAAACAGTATGACACACCATGCAATAACACTGAATTGTATGCTTGTATAAAGGGAAGAACTAAAGGGCTGTGGTTCAATGCCTCCCCCTCCCCCAGAGCCAGGCACCCCTATGCCCCCTTAATGTAATGCCTCTCTCCTCCCCCAGAGCCAAGCACCCCCATGGTTAATTGAATAGTCGAGTAACTTCATGAGATTTTATCGGTTAGTCACCTATTCTGTAGTCCTCGGGGGTGGGGCCATCATCCACTGTATCAAAGGCATCAGTGCAGGGTGCTAGATGGGACCTGGTCCATGAGAGGAACCAGTTTAAAAAAGCAGCCTCTCTCTTAGAAGCAGCAGCGGGGGCTGGCAGCAAAGTCTGGGTGAGGTCTGAGCTCCTGGACCTGGCACGAGCCAGAACTGAGCTGGGCTACCTGCCCACCTGACTCTAAATACACTTGGAATGCAGAGCCACAGGAGGGGTAGATCCGAGGCCTGTCACAAACTAGGGCTGAGCCAGGCTGCTGGCCAGTCTGCTAAAAAATGTACTGGCAGGAAGAGGGGAAGAGAGAAATACGTGTAGTCTATAGCATTAACCTCCAAGCTTTTGCTTATTGGTTAATCAACTACACTGTTACATCCCTGGACTTGATTAGCCTTTACCCACAAAGGGAATACATTTTTAATAATGGATTCTTTAGTCTTGTAGAGAAGCTGTAACATGATCCAGTGCTTAAATCTGTTTACCTTCAACTTCCAGACTGGGAATAAAGGATATGTTTTTAATGGTGCGAGTAATTAACCATTAAACCAATTTGCCAAGCATTGTGTTGTATTCTTCTTGAGTCTCAATTCTTAAATGAGGCCACATCTCTAGTATTGTGTCCAATTTTGGGCTACCCATTACAGAAAGGATGTGGCTGCATTGGAGGAAGTCCAGAGGAGAGCAACCAAAATGATTAGGGGGCTGGAGCACATGACTTAGAATGAGAGGCTGAGGGAGTTGGGCTTAATCTACAGAAGGGAAGAGTGAGGGGGGATTTAATAGCAACCTTCAATTTACTGAAGGGAGGTTCCAGAGAGGATAAAGAGAGGCTGTTCTCAGTAGTGATGGATGGCAGAATGAGGAGCAATGGTTTCAGGTTGCGGTGGGGGAGGTCTAGATTGGTTACTAGGAAAAACTATTTTACTAGGTGGCTGGTAAAGCGCTGGAGCGGGTTACCTAGGGAGGCAGTGGTATCTCCATCCTTAGATATTTTTAAATCCTGGCTTGATAGAGAGAGCCCTGGCTGGAATGGCTTAGTTGGCCTTGGTCCTGCTCTGGGCAAGGAGGGTGGACTCAATGACCTCCAGACATCTATTCCAATCCTATGATTCTGATCTGGTCTAGGAATTATTTTAGGAAAGTGTTCTCATCTGTGTTATACAGGAGATAGGGTAGATGATTACATTGCTCCCTTTTGGCTTTAGAATCTATTACATCTGGGAGGAATTCTGCAAAAATTATTTTGTGCACAATATTTTGTATATTTGTCAAAATAACACAATATAATTATACCAGTTTCTTTGGTAATTTATTTCAAAATACCTATACGTAGAGACAACTAAAAAGATGCAACCCAGTTAGTGTGTGTCTGTTATCTTGTTGTTGAATGGGTACAATTCAAGGGAATCCTGCCCCTCCTGTTTCAGACACCAGCACATTGTATTCCCTCCAAAGCTAAGCCATGGTTCATCTCCTTAGCTGAAGCAATTGCACCCCGTAGCCCAGCCACAGGGTGATCTCTCGGCCTAGGTTATTCACACCACCAACATCCCCAAGCCCTAGAATCCAGAGAGAGAGCGAGAGCCAGATGCTGTGGTGTTGGCTTATATGCAAATTTCCTGCTGGCTCCCACCTTCCTTCACAAAGTGCTGGGAACTGCTGATGCATGGGACTTGCATGGGCCATTTCCTGATTTTGCAAGCTGAAGAGCTGGGCTCTGGTGGTGGTGGTCAAACACTCTGTAGCACCTATTGTGTGTAGAATGTTATTCTGGTGCAAATTGGTGTACAATTTCCCCAGGAGTATGAACTCTGGTCAAATCTGTGTGTATAAAGGGTTACTGGATTTGGTAGTAAAAAGTCATTCATCTGTTGTGAAACTGCAGACTTATTGTCTGCAAGGTTGGAAAAATAGTATTTTTAAACTGTCTTTGATTCTTCTGTTCCTTTGATTAGGGAACAGGCTATACAGACGCTGGCACAGAAGACTGTCTAAATGTTGTTGAAATGGGGAGCTAGAATTCCAGAATTTCTTAGGTTATGAAAGGGTATGAGCAGTGGCCTTTCAGAACAAAGTAATTCCTTTAGCCCTAAATATGTAAAGAATGAAAAATGCCATAGCAAACTAGAGAAATCACAAGATTGGATCAGATGAACCTGCTGTGTAGTGAGTGGGTTTGTTTTAATTTTGTTGTTTTATTAGTCATCTTTTGGAATCACTGAAAAGGTTATGCAAAATCCAAAAATGGGGTTACAAGTTCTTACCTAAGACTTAATTTCTTGTTTTTTTTTGTCTCTTATTCTTGATAGATTTGGGATTTGCCATAACAGCTTTTTCTGCTTACCATATTCCTGTTTTGAGGGAGGAGGGTTGGATTATTTTTTCATCCTTTCCTGACAGGATTCCTCAGTCTGAATGTTAATCTTTCAGTTATTTGATCAGTGAGACTGTATGACTGAAGTCTGATCCATGACTTGATTAGCTTCATTAACACAAATATTAACTTATATATACCCCTGCTTCTGTAACTCCAATTCATGTGATTAAGTGGGTTTTTCCCATGAAAGTTTATGCCTAAATAAAGCTGTTTTGTTACTAAGGTGCCTCATTGTTTTTGCAGGTACAAACTAACACCGCTCCCACTCTGAGACTTTGCAGTCTGTATTTACTAGGGAAAGTTTTTTTTTTTTTTCCTAGTGCCTATGACATTTGCAAGACTTTCAGGGTTGCAAGACAGAAACCTCTTAGTACAATTTGTAATAGTTCTGACATATTCATATTTGATTTTATAATTAAATTTTTCAGTATTGTTTCTGAAGCGTTCTTTCAAGTGGAGCTTAGTTACTTCACTTCCGTATTAAAAGGAATATTAACAATTAACTTTCCTATCAGAAAATATACCAGATGAAAACACTGGGTCAGATCAGTGCTTTCAAACAGGTCTGAGGTTGCTGAGACAGATTCCAAGAAAAACTTGGAGACTATTATGCTACGGTTTGGCAGCATGCTTGTACTTGCATCTTGTCCAGCGTTTCTTGAAGCTCAGTTCATAGAATCACATCATGGTATTCAATTCTATGACAGATAACTGTGTATTCTGTAGGTGTTTAAATGAAGTAGAAAATTAATATGCATTGTAATAGTGCTGATAGCACTTTGGCAGATGATTAGGTTTGTCTGAAATTGATGTATAGATTGTGTTCAGTGACTATGAATACAGTAAAACCTGCCTTCGTGACTACCTCTGAAGAGGGGCCATATGTCATGAGTGACCTCTTGCAGAGACCACAGAATGTTTCCTCCCTATAATTTAACTGAGAAGAGCAACTCCTTTTGATGACCTTTTCTTACTCCTATCTATAAAAACAAACCCATAGGAGAAACAGATCTTCGCTGATCAGTCTGTTGGTTTCTTTGTTTATAGGGAAATATTTTTGTTTTCTTTTGAATGTTAAGGTAACTGCATTATACAGCCTGGTACACACCATGAATTGGAAACTTGAACAAACAGTAACTTTAAAGGATGTGAATGGTGTACATTACTGTATGTTACAGTTTAAAGTTAAAAAGTCAATATGGAAAAGAAGAAAAAAATACTTATCCGTAGGGCTTGCCAAGCCGCGGCGAGTCCTGCTTGCCAGCTGCGCGGAAGCGCACGCTGCGCATATGCAGACTACGCTGCGCGGCCCCTCCAGGCTAAAATCTACTTACCACAGGTCAGTAAATTGCCTAATTTGTTGAGCCCTGCTAATCCAAAGTATTCCTTACACTAAAGCAAAATACAGGTTGATCCTCTCTAGTTTGGCACCCTTGGGACTTGAGCAGTGCTGGACCAGAGAATTTACCGAACCACAGAAGGTCAGTATTGTCTAGTAGCATTATGAACACTTCTACTGCTTATTGGGCTTTTAAAAGACATGGTAAATTAGAACTAAATAACAGCATGGAACACTGAGGGCAAGTATTGGTAGAAAAGTCTTTATGGGACTGCGGGGAAACTTGGCTACGTTTATGAGAACTGGATATCCAGCTAATTAAAATCATGCAGACCAGAGCGTACCACACTACAGAGTTTCAACCTGCAGTGTCACAGTCAAAAGCTTGCATGTGTTGCTGTCAAATTGCCCAGAAATTTGGAATTGGAAAAACACAAATCCAAAACTTGTTACAATGGAAGGCAGACATCCTCACCGATTTGATTGAAATGCAAATTCTTCAATGAAAATTAAATGTTCTTCGAGTGAATGTTGTTCTCCTGGCACCATAGATCCAAGTTTTGAAGAGCAGTAGTCAGCCGGACTGTGCATGTGTGGTTAGCGTCTCGTGCAATTCACACCCTTTTCCTCGTGTGCAGTCCGGCTCCCGCCAGCTCCTTTGTTGCTGCCTTCGGTCCCAGATGGAGCAAACTCCTTTCCTTCGCTATTTAGTCACAAAAATAAGAATTTTGTAGTTAGTTGTTAGTTCTTGTTAATAGTTATACTTGTAGTTAGTAGATCTTCGTTAAAAAAAATATTTGGCTTACTGGCTATTTTTTCTGCCCCCCCCCCCCCCCCAAAAAAAAAGAAGAAACAACCAGAAAAAAGGAAGAGAGCGACAAGGCAAAAAATACTTAAACTTGAGGTGAACCCACGATAGCTCCTCTCATACAGTGTTGGGCTCACTAGGTTTAAAAAAATGTGACACTGGTCACAAACGCATGCATTTTTCTTGTATTAGATGCCTTGGAGAGGCACATGTGCCTCAGAATTGCCCAAATTGCTCAAAACTTATAGGCAGGGCTTGCAGAGACAGAGCGATGTGACTCTTCATGCTCCTGTTGGATAAAGCGCTTCTGCCTTCGGAATCAACATCATCCACAGCTCCTTCTGACCCCCCCAGGGCCCAAAAACATAGGGTTTGTTCCCCCACTACTGGGTCTCTGCCTGAAAAGCGCATTTTCTGGCACGCTCTCTACCACCAGCACCAACGACCAGGGTCAGCACTGTGGACAAGCCCAGTGTGTCTGGTACCGCCTCCAATGGTCCAAAGACTTTCTAGGACCTGAAAAACTGTCCCAGGGCACTGTCACTACTGACAACGGGAACCGACTCCCAGCGCCTAGCACTGAAGGCACCAGGAGCTGCACCTACAATTCCCGCACCGCAGTCCGTGGCACCAGCACTACCGGCTGCATCGGCATGGGCACCCCTCCTCCCCCCGGCAGAGAGGAAGGAGTGTGGAAAATCAGATAGATCTCGTAGCCCTAGCTTTCCCTCGCCAACCTTCTTGCCAGCACCGTCCCTTTCACCACTGGCACTGAAGTCACCACCACAGTGCTGCAAGTCTCTCTCTCCATTACCTCCTACACCGGGGCATGCTTTCCATTGCACCACCCACCTGAGGCACATGTGTCTCTCCTCTCCCTTCCTCTAGGGGCTCTGTGACACTTTACCATTCCCCAACCATATCAGGATGTGCAGTGTGCTGGGAGGAAAACAGGAGCATCTACCCTTCCAGACACTCATCCCCAAGGATCACCATTGGTACAAATACAGCCGTTCACAGTATTGGTCAGTTAATTGTCATTGCCACCAATCTTCATATTCAAGACACTGGTCGCCCTGCTGCTACAGACCCCCTCATCCACAACGTTATGAGCCGTCCCTTCTGCCTACCATTAGGCATCACAGCCCACCACATATACCTTTCTCCCCACTGCACCATTCGGAACTGGTGAAGGGTCAGTTATCAGAACCCAACACTCAACCATCTACTCCCCCCCCCCCTCTCTCCCCCGACTGATCGTTCCTTGTCATCTCCAGACGAAGCCCCAGTCATCCCCAGGGGGATACGTCATCTATGGACGATCTTAAAAATCATTGGAAGCAACTCTGCATGTCAACGTCCTAGAGCTCAGGGCTGTTCTCAATGCCAGCAAACATTTCAAAACACATGTTTCTGGTGCCACAGTCAGCATCTGCACCAACAACATCGCTGTGATGTACTATATCAGTCACCAAGGAGGAGCCCAGTCCCACTTCCTTTGTATGGAGGCAGTTCACCTATGGAACTGGTGTGTCCACAAGAAGATCACGCTTATAGAATCATACTTACCAGGAATCAGCAACACTGCGGTGGAGGCTCTAAGCCAGGGGTTCTTAACCAGTGAGGTACACCTCCCCAGGGGAGGCGTGAAGAGGATACAGGGGAGGTGTGAGGTGCCTCCAAGAAAATTTATCGCAATTGCCTTCTCACTGAATAAAATTCTAAAGTTTAGAATGCTTCTTAATTAATATTATGAATTAAAATTATAAACAGTAATTTCTTTTTACTTCTAGAAATCGGCACAGTACGATAGCAGTGCGAATCAATCAGGCCTATGTGATGACACACTACAATAACAGTATGCGAGCATTGCTGACTTTCATCTTCAAATATTACGTAAATTTGTTAAGAGAAGGTTCAAAGTAAAAAGCTCGTATTATTCATTTAGGCATTGTAATGGAGTTTGCTAACCCCATAGTGCCACTAGCCATCGGACTTGGGAATTAGCTCAGATGGCTGCATCCAGCTGGCTCGCCAGGTCCTAGGGTTCAGGCAGGCCTCGGCTTCAGCTCAGGCCAGTTCTCCGAATCGCCAGGCACCTGTAGAGCCATGGGTTCCTCTAGGTCAGAGGGTAGCCCTTCTGGTCGGCTTGGCCAGGCCTCGGCGGCTCAGGCAGGGAAGCTTTCGCTGGCCTGAGGGAAGGTGGCTGTGGGAAGCCCAGGCCAGGTCTCAGCCTCGTTAGCCAGGAGCTCTGGGCAGGCCTCTGTCTCCCTCAGAGGCTGGGCCCCGACTGAGCTCCCTGGCAGAGTTCTTATCCTAGCCACGCCCCTTAGCTTCCTGTCAGGTGAGTGGGTGGGGCTAGGCTGTGCACAAAATGGCTCTCAGGTGTGTGAACATGAAGTTTACTTTCAGGGGAGGTGTGAAGGTAACAAGGTTAAGAACCCTTGCTCTAAGCAGACACTTTGCACCACACCATGACTGGGGACTCCAGTGAGATGTTTTCCTATACGTCTTGTGCTGCTGGGACTTTCCTCAAATAGACCTCTTTGCCTCCTACAAAAACTTGAAATGGAGGCAGTACTGTTCCAGAGCCAGGATCGGCAAGGTGACACTTTCCTCCTTAACTGGAAAGGTCTACTGCGCTATGCGTTCCCGCCTACCATGCACATCCCCAGAGACATAGAAAAGATGAACATGTATGAAGCCAAAAGTGATTTTTTATAGCACCTGCATGGGCTCGCCAGCAATGGTTTCCCTCTCTTTCTCGGGATGTTTCTTTTTATCCCCTTCCCAAACTTCCCAACATACTGACCCAAAACCACAGGACCTTTCTTCGACCTCACGCTCTCCAAATGACAGCATGGTTCCTCATTGGTTCTTGGACTGTGAGAACCTCTGCTCTTCACAAGTCAAACAGGTCCTGATACATAGCAGGAAGGACGCAAGAAGGACAAAAGTGGTGAAGATTTGTCTACTGGTGTAACAATAGGCAGCTGGACCCACATATTGTACCTTTGCATGAAATCCTCAAATTCATCCTAAAATACTCTGGGTTAGCTATCACATCATTAAAAGTACATCTAGCAGTTATCACTGTCTCCAGACTGTCTATAGACTGCATATCCATATTTTCGCACTCTACCGCTAAATGGTTCCTCAAGGTTAACCATCTCAGTGTGTCCCACCACCTCCATGGGACTTGGATCTAGTCCTGGACACCCTCACCAAACCACCCTTTGAACCACTGGCGACAAAACCTCTACAAATAGTCACAATGAAGTTGGTCTTTCTAAAGGTGATAACCTCTGCCCTCACCCAGCTTTCATCCCTAAGATTTGCTCAGAGTTTCATATTAACAAACCTTCTGATTTCTGGCATTTTTTCCCAAGCCTCACACCTCCATTAGAGAGGCATTAGTACATATCCTCGATGTACGTAGAGCACTAGCCTTTTTCATGGACAGAACGCAGGACTTGAGGAAGACCCAGCGTCTACTAGTGTCTCCAGTAGATTGTTATAAGGGACAGCCACTCTCCTTTTAATGCATCTCGAATCTCACTGTGTCCTGTATTGAGAAGTGCTACACCGTCCACAACAAACAATTCTCATCAGCATCCAATGCTCATTCTACCAGAGCCATATCGACATCCATGCCATTCCTATGAGGATAGAGATGTAGCCGTGTTAGTCTGTGTTGATCTTAATGGATTGTGTTGATCTTAATGAATCTTAATGGATTGTGTTGATCTTAATGGATTGTGTTGATCTTAATGGATTCCTATGAGGAGTTCCTCTTAGGGACATTTGTCAGACAGCCAAATGGTCATCTAATGGCACTTCTATAAAGCATTACGCTATACTACACCATTTGGCTGTGGTCTCGTCAGTGGCCTCAGTAGTACTTTCCACTATTAGACCATGACTCCGAGTCCCACCATCCAGGTGCTCTCAGACACTGCTGGGAAGTCACTTCTAGTGGAGCACCCATGGGGACATCACTCAAAGAAGAGGAAGTTAATCACCTTGTGCAGTAACAATGGTTCTTTGAGATGTGTCCCCCTGTGGGTGCTCCACTACCTGCCCTCCTCCCCACTTTGGAGTCTCTATTCGTACTTGTTTTGTTTTAGATACTCGGGAGGCCGAGAAGAACTGGGCCGCGCGCACGAGGAAAACTGTTTGAACGGTGCGTGAAACTGACTGTGCATGCACGGTCTGTCTGGCTACTGCTCTTCAAAATTCCTATCTGCGGCACCAGGATGTGCCTGATACGTACAGGGGAGCACTCACAGGGACACACATCTTGAAGAACCGTTGTTACTGCCCAAGGTGAGTAACTTCCTCTGCTCAAACTAGAAACAAACAAGTTTCTCACTTATGATTCGTTTAAATGCAATGTTGCTCATCATGGATTGTCTCTGGCCCAGTGTTACAAATCCAAGCCATGAAATTCAGAGGAATTGGAAAGTGGGGAGTTTAAAACCAGCAGTGACTGGGCTTGAATCATTTAAGAGAGACAGACATCCTTGCTTTTGGCATATCATGCATGAGCATGGCGACATTAATTAAGACATAGTTGCAGATTGGAAGCAAAAATTTGCTGAAATCATAAGAGATTATACGTAATATAGATGAAACTGGACTATTTTTAAAGATATCAGAGTTAGCAAAATCCTCCATGTCAAAGGCAAGCAATGTGTGAAACATTCCAAGAGTGACCCTTACTTTATGTAGCCACATGAACGGAAATAAAAGTGTATGCTGATGGCTAAATCCCAACATCCATGAGGCTCTGGCAAGTTGAACGTCAAGGAGTTGCTTGTGGAATGTGAATTTAACAGAAAAGCATAGATGAACTCTGCGCATCTGGAAAAATGATTTGACTTCAGATTGCTATTACAGGGATGTAAAATTCTCTTAGCAGAAGACACCATAGGCCATATTCCTGTTAAACTCATAAATATTAAACTCTGCTTCATTTCCCCCAAATAGCGCACCTGTATTACAGCCTATAGATGCTGGAATTATCCACATTCTAAAACTGAAACAGCAAATTATATTTTTTCATCAGAGGGAATCTGAGCTAACTTCATTGGGTCCAGTGGTTTTTGAGTTGGGTTTTACTTTTGGATGCAATACTCTCTGCTCATTGAGCATGGAGTGAGACTGAGCCAAGCATCAAAAAATGCTTTGATAAATGCAGACTGACCAACTGAAGATCTTAATCTAGAAAATGAATATGAGCTTCCTTTTGGAGTCATTAACATGTGGCAAGTGTTTTTGCTGTGCCAGTTGAGAAGTGTTTAATGACACTGCAATAGCTGATGAGGCCATTCTTTAGTCAGAGCCTGCTACAAAACTAGAAGACTTCAAGCCATGTGACAACTCTCACAGTGACATACAAATTGATGATGGGGGTAGCAAAGGTTCCCATGAACTCCTGGGAAGAATAATTTGAGGCTGAAACCAGAATATAATGAAAAACATTGTAAGTATTACCACTAGTAGCCTTTTTATACATTGTAAAAGTGTGTATTTGACATCAGGCCTTTGAGGAAAGACCACCTTTACAAGTGACCCCTTCTGTTGATTCCCATGAATGGTCACTCGTGGCAGGTTTTACTGTAGCTCTGTCTATAATGCATTAATTATGAGTTATATTGATGAAACTTCAACTCCTGTTTATTGTGTGTTTTGGTTTTTAAATATTTGTTGTATTTAACCATTTCAAAATGCAAAGACTCATGTATTTTTCACTTCCTATCTTCTCTATTTTAGAACATTGTGAGTAATGCTAGGCCTAAGGAAAGAGTTCACGAAATCCCTTCATCTCCTGAAAAACGGGAGAAGTTTAAAGAACAGAGGAAAGCATCTGAGAATACTAAGAAGGGCAAGGATGAAAAGGCATTAAAGACAGAAAAAAGATCAAAACAACCAGATAAGGAAGGAAAAATAATTATCTCAGAAAAATGCAAGGTCTCTGAAAAAAATATACCTAAGAATGGGAAAGAAGACAAAGAAAATATATCGGAAAATGACATGGAATATTCAGTAGATACACAAGTTGAGAAGAAATCTGAAAATGAAAGTGTAAAAAGTCCACCAGAAAACACAAAAGAAACTAAAAGAAAACGTGGCAGACCACCTATAACACCTCCAACAGGTTAGTACTTAAAATGCATATTTAGGCAGCTTTCTAAAATTCTTCTAGGGAATTGGAAATGCTGAGTTGCTCAGTCAGCATTGTGTTCTTTACTGATTTGGGGCTTGGGAATTTTTGTTTCAATTAAGTGGAAATAAATGTTGCTTTGATAGCACTTGTTTTAATCAATCGTTACTGTGGAAATGATAGAGCTCAGCTCATTCTTTACAGCCTTAAGGTCATGACAGCCAGCGACATGTTTGGTTGTGTTTAAGTGGCATTGGTAGAGAGGTCAAAAAATTGAGTAATAGAGACATCGTTTTTAAGGAGATGATTGCAGAACTGATATATAGACACGCTAATATGACAATATGTGATTATATAAATGGCATTACATGATTAAATTAATATGCTTACTATAAGAGTTAATCATGATGTGCCAAAATAGCTAATAAGATGAACAAAATATTCCAGAATTATATAGAGATAGTAATATTTGTTGTTGAGAAAGTAGGGATGTAAAATTTTGATTAATTGGCTAATTGAATTTGATGAATCAATAAGAGTGCCTCCGCATTTGAAGTGTAGAAACAGCCCTGGTGGCGTTGCTCCACTTCAAAGGTGAAAGCGCTGTGGGGAACATGAGGCCAGTGGGGGACTCAAGCAGTCCCCCTCTGGCCCTGCGCTCCCCACAGCGTTTCATAGTGGCAGTGCCACATGGAGCCTGGGACCAGTGGAGGAGTCCCCAGCTGACCCTGGGTTCCATGCAGCACTGCCACTTTGAAGCCGGTCCCCAGCTCTCCCCCTCCTTGCTGCCTCTTTCTGATAGAGGCAGTGGAGGGAGGGGGGTGCGGAAGTGAGTAGTTGACTAGTATGTCTGCTATCGGATAAGCATTTGCTTATCGGATAGTCGACTAGTTGTTCACATTCCTATGAGAAAGTTATGAAAAAATGAGTGTGAATTTTTAAAAATATAGACATGTAAGTAGTTTAACTGACTTTAATGGTAAAAGTCAACTTTCCTTCCTATGGTTTTATCTAAATTTATAGCGCAAAGTTCTCAAACATTGCAGTCAATAACATTAGAATTAAGGAGGAGGAAGATACCCAAAGGAGGGGAAGTCCCATCGAAACGTCCTCGGATTGAAAAAAACTTGTGTGAGTATTAAAACAAGTATCTGGATTAAACAACGTATTTATGATGTCAAGTATCAGAGATGGGGATTCAGGTCGATGGTATTTTTTGTGGTTGTCACCCACCACTAGCTTCAGGTACTTCAAATGTGAAACCTCCTGTTGCCACCTACACTTTAGAGGGGATGCCTTCTGAAAGCATGGTCATTGCCAGAGACAATCCCAAGAAACTAGTTTGGAGTTGAAAAGGGTACTCGTTGTGAGCCTTGAAGTTAGTGTCATCGTGTACTAAGCCCTGTTGAGCTGCTGAGACCTTCAGGAATTGTAAAAGCATCTGCTGTTGTATTCTTAGATCAGAGGGGAGGCTGGGAGTAGATATCAATATAGGATCTGCTTCTGATAAACTTTCTTCAGCCCTGAGGGGCAGACTGTGGGAAGAGTCTCAGAAGATGATGTTGTGGTTATGGTAAGCCTACAAGAAGCTCTGGATGCAGCAGACACTGCCACCAGATCACTGGCAATGACCATGATACAACCTTCATTCTGCTTTCAGGAGGCAACATTGGTTTCCCAATCACAAATCAAGGGAGGGTGGAGTGTTATTGGAAATATTTGTCTTGGGGAATGGAAGCTGGATAGTTGTTGATCAGAGAGTATACCTGCTCTTCTTCAGTCAGGAATAGCCTCATGTGACACTTTCTCTGGTGCCCAGGATTGTGGAGTCCTTGTTGCTAGTGTAAAGGGAGTTTACCCTGTGATAGCTGTGTTGTCAGCTCTTGTACACTACCAGCCTTTCTACTGCTCAAATGTCCCCAAATGAAATTAGTAGGCAGCAAGTTTAAAACAAAAGGAAGTATTTTTTTTCACACAATGCAGAGTAGGGATGTTATCCATAACCAGTAAGCATCACCAGGTAAGGGCATTGCTTACCATGTAACTAGTCACATCCCTAATCCACAGTCAACCTGTGGAAATATACCTCCCATTGTTTTTGGCTTGCTGTTCTTAATTTACATTTGATGTTGAGAAAACTGCCTGCCTGCCTGGAAGAAACCTGTTTCTTCCTTTAGTTAAAGATTAGACATTTAATATTAGTAGGTATACATAATTTCTCATGTAGTGATATTAATGATCGGTTTATCAGCAGTTTTCGTTTGATATCTTGATATTCTTGATACGTCAATATTAGAACAATATGATAGGTGTGAGTTTTGTCCGGCGTGACAGGAGTTGCTATCAGAACAGTGAATTCCTTGCCAGTTGGCTCTGTGGGGTTTTTAAGCTCATCGCGTAAAACATAGGGCTGGGGAACCTTATTTGGGTAGGGCTGCGCATATGTGAGAAAAAGAGGTGGGGGAGGGGGGAAGCAAAAAACCTCACTGATGTGGCCACCCAATTGAGAAGGAGAAAGACATGCCCTGCATTCCCTTTGTACACCAGTGCCTTATGGGGCCCAGGCTAGTAGACTTTGTGTGCTTCAGTCATGTGAGGTGGGGTAACACCGTTGTGGGTTCCAGTATTGGGGGTGAGCCCTGAGCTTCGGGGACCAGATACTGACAAGCTGTATCCAGCCCCCGGGCCTGAGGTTCCCCACCCCTGCCTTAAGGTGTCATCCTGTAAGGTTTTCACATGTGTGCCAGTAGAGGTCCATTACCCCTTATAATTGATTGATTGATATCTTGAATTCTGATGTGTACAAGATAAAACCAAGGAATTTATCCTTGAATTCAATGAAGGTGCTACACTTGATGTCAATCTTAGCCCATCATCCACCTCCTATCCAACTGTGATCAAGTTCTTCAAAGGCCTGTTTAGGGTATTCTCATTGGTTAAGGACACTGTCACTCCATGGCTCTAAGTGTAGCTGGCTTTACTTTAATGTCTTGACACCATCACTGGATCTAACCATGTCAGTTATATGATCAAGGACACATATTCCTGTTCATCCAGAAATATAATTTATGCCATCATGTGCCAACAGTGTCCTCCTGCTATGTATATTGGACAGATACTTCACCAAAGAATTCATGTCCACAAAACAGACATCAGACATCTTCACAAGGAAAAACCAGTTGGTTTTCATTTCAGTCTACCTAGACATAGTCTTAATGACCTTACTACATGCATCTTACTTCAAAGAGACTTTAACCCCAGATTACAGAGGGAAACTTGAAAACTTTCATTCATGCTTAAATTTGACACTTTACAAATGGGCCTTAACAAAGATGCTAATTACCTTACACGTTACAAAGATACCTTTCCCACTTATCACCCCTGATTATCCATTCATTGACTCATAAATAGCTATTCCCTCCCTCCCCTCGTTCTCCCTGGCCCCACCTTCTGTACTAAATCTGATTTGTCAGTTTAATGATGTGTTCATTTTTTTCATTGTATTTCTTGGGTATATATGGTCATGCCAATTCTCTTCCAAAATATGATCTGAGGAAGTGGGTCTGGCCCACGAAAGCTTATCAGCTATGAAATCATCTTGTTAGTCTTTAAAGTGCTACATAGTTTTTCCTTTTGTTTTAGAAAGATCAGACTAACACAACTACCTCTCTATTACTGTTTGACTTTTTAATGAGTATTCCTTGAACAGTTATGAAAAGCATATGTAAATGAAACTGCTTTTGCATGTGTAAATGAAAGCTATGTTTCTAATCCCCATGACTTCATAGAATCCTATTATACTAGAATTGGAAGAGACTTTGAAAGCTTATCAAATCCAGTCCCCTTCCTGCATGGTCAGACTATTCACCATCTAGATCATCTCTGACAGATGTTTATCTGACTTACTCTTAAATAATGGAGATTCCCCAACCTCTGTAGGAAATTTATTCCAGCGCTTAACCACTCTAACAGGAAGTTTTTTCCTGTTGTCCAGAGTAAACCTCCCATGCTGCAATTTAAGCTCCTTGCTTCTTGTACTATCATCAGAGGTTGAGAAGAATTTTTCTCCATTCTTATAACATCCTTTTACTCTTTTATCACAGCCCCTCAGTCTTCTCTTTTTCAGACTAAACAAACCCAATTTTTAATCTTTCCTCATAGATCATGTATCAGAGGGGTAGCCGTGTTAGTCTGAATCTGCAAAAGCGACGAGGAGTCTGTGGCACCTTATAGACTAACTGAAGTGTAGGAGCATAAGCTTTTGTGGGCAAAGACCCACTTCGTCAGATGCATGTAGTGGAAATTTCCAGAGGCAGGTATAAATATGCAGGCCAGGATCAGGCTGGAGATGAGGAGGTGGATCCAATCAAGGAGGATGAGGCCGACTTCTAGCAGCTGATCTGGAGGTGTGAATTCCAAGAGAGCAGAAGCTGCTTTTGTAGTTAGCGAGCCATTCACAGTCTTTGTTTAAACAAGCACTGAGGTACAACCGCATATGCTCCAACCCCTCAGACAGAGACCTACACCTACAACATCTTCAACAAGCATTCTGTAAACTGCGATACCCACACGAGGAAGTGAGGAGACAGATCGACAGAGCCAGACGTGTACCCAGAAGCCTCCTGCTACGGGACAAGCCCAAGAAAGAAACCAACAGAACACCACTGGCCATCACCTACAGTCCCCAGCTAAAACCTCTCCAACGCATCATTAGTGATCTACAACCCATCCTGGACAATGATCCCTCGCTTTCACAGGCCTTGGGAGGTAGGCCGGTCCTTGCCCACAGACAACCCGCCAACCTGAAGCATATTCTCACCAGCAACTACACACCGCACCATAATAACTCGAACTCAGGAACCAATCCTTGCAACAAACCTCGGTGTCAACTCTGCCCACATATATACACCAGCAACACCATCACAGGACGTAACCAGATCAGCCATACTGTCACTGGTACATTCTCCTGCACATCTACCAACGTAATATATGCCATCATGTGCCAACAATGCCCCACTGCTATATACATCGGCCAAACTGGACAGTCCCTACGTAAAAGAATCGATGGACACAAATCTGATATTAGGAATGGCAACATACAAAAACCTGTAGGGGAACACTTCAATCTTCCTGGACTCACAATTGCATATCTAAGAGTAGCCATCCTGCAGCAAAAAAACTTCAGGACCAGACTTCAAAGAGAAACTGCTGAGCTACAGTTCATCTTTAAGTTTGACACAATCAATTCTGGATTAAACAAAGACTGTGAATGGCTCGCTAACTACAAAAGCAGCTTCTGCTTTCTTGGAATTCACACCTCCAGATCAGCTGCTAGAAGTGGGCCTCATCCTTCTTGATTGGATCCACCTTGTCTTCTCCAGCCTGATCCTGGCCTGCATATTTATACCTGCCTCTGGAAATTTCCACTACATGCATCTGACGAAGTGGGTCTTTGCCCACGAAAGCTTATGCTCCTACACTTCAGTTAGTCTATAAGGTGCCACAGGACTCCTCGTCTCATAGATCATGTTTTCTGGATGTGTTTTCAGTGAAAAGTGTTGCATTCTATGTTCTCCAAAAGCCTTCAAGGTTCCATCTCTGTTTCATAATATCCCTGCTTAGTAGTTGCAAGCAGTGGAACCTGCACATGGACAATCACTCAAAGGAGAATGGGAAGTTACTTAGCAGTTCAATAACGTGAGAGAGGTAGAGGCATAAGTGACCTGCAGGCATTGTCAAGCTTTAATGTTTTCATGATTAACAGCATATTTCACAATAAAATTGAACTTATTATGCCTTTTAGCTCAGGAAAAGTTGAAAAACTCTCCAGACAGCAATGAAAGAGACCAAATTAGGAGACGATCCTCAAGGCTCTCATCCAGTGGTAGTCATGAGATTGTAAATACAGATCTTGTAAAAAAAAGTTTTGTTGAAATTGGACCTTTGAAAGATCCTACATCCAGTCCAAAGGAACCTGAGGAAAGTAAGTATTTGTTGTAATGGTATGCTTTTGGGTAATGATAGCCAAGAGTTGAATCGTGTTATAAACTGTTATTAAGTGACTTTGCCTTGCACAGAAGATTGATTAAAGCTGAATGTGAAATCAATTTTGTGTGCAGTTTGACACATTAGAATTCACTTACACTGTGGACAGATTGTCCAAATAATCCAGAGAAACAGTTTCTCGAAGATAGGGGTATCCTTGTTGGAACTAGTTGAACTCGATAGAATAACCATTCATTTAGTCACTTATTAATTACTGTTGCACCTTTGGAACCCTGGTCGTAGACTAGCGCTGCATTGTTAGGCTCTGAACAAACACCAAACAATATGACGCTACCTGCCTTACCGTGCTTGTATTACTTTGGATATGCTTATTCAAAAATTAAGAGGGAGGGGAATGCAGGTTTTGTTTCACATTTTCTTATTATCCACCTAACACACAAATGGAGAGACACAACAGGTCTGCTTTTGCATTAGGTCTTGTGATTTAGAGTGCTCCAGTGCTTTGTCTATCTGATTATTTTTGTGTATTTTGCCTCCACAAACCTTTTTTTCTTTTTCTTTTAGTTCAGTTAGAAATTCCTGTTAAGTCTGACCAAAATTCCTGTGAACAAGCATCTCAATCTTCTGGAGATGTGTCATCAACCACACCAATTGATGAGAACATCAGTTTAAAGGAAGAAAAATCTGATGACCATGAGCTTTCCTTTGCACCTACTGAAAGCCAAGAGCCTTCTGTTACAGGTTCAGATTTAGATTTAATAAATTTAAAATGTGATATGTCTGTTGCATTTTTGTGTATTTTTGATAGAATGCTCATTTTAGGCATCTTTTCCCTTGCTACCATTTCTCTCAACGACGATTTACTAGGGATGTTAACAAATTTTTCAGTATTTACAAATTTACATGCAGGCGTGAGGCGGTGCTGATAGAGGCAGCAGTGTAAGGGGTAGGTGGCCCCATGGGAGCTAGTACTCGCACGGAGCAAGCTTGAAATCTGGCTTTCCGCATGTACTGGCTCCTGCCTGCCCTCTTCCCACCCTCCATCCCCCACCTGCCTCCACGCTGCTGCCTGGCTCCCCACAGGCACCAACTCCCATCCTTCCCCTTGCTGTCTCTTGATAGAGGCAGCAGGGGGGTAGAGGGTGCAGCTGTAACCATTAGAATTAATCAATGGTCCTAAGCTTATTGGATAATCGTGTGTACAGATATATTCTAGCATCCCTATTTAAAAAAATGGAGGTGGGGTTAATCGAGCATTTCTGTGAATCCTCGATAAAGGAAAAATACAAGCTTTAAGTTCTGATGCTCTCGGTTCTGCTATTATAGATTAGCTTTGGGTTGTTAATAATTTTCTGCAAGCACAGTGGGAATTTTGGACTTCAAATTGGGTTTTATCTATGTGAAAGGCCAGGTAACTCCAAAGTCTATCATATTAAATAACGATAGAAATGTAGCCGTGTTAGTCTGGGGTAGCTGAAGCAAAATGCAGGACAATGTAGCACTTTAAAGACTAACAAAGACTAACATCATGACTGATATATTTGTTTTGTGGTCCCAAATTAAACTGATGTTTAAAGTGATATGCATTTCTTCTGTACATTTTTCTCCTTTTTATTTCTCAGGGGAGAATTAAGATTGTTGGGGCATCCCAACTATGCATTTCCACATTATAAAATGTATGCATTTTCTTATGTTGACCTTTGAATTTTCTGGGGGCTATAATTCTTTGTAGGGATAATTGACATCTCTTGTTAATGTTTCTTTACTCTAAACATCATAATACATACTTTAAAAACTAACTCCATTTTAACGTAGTATTTGTCTGGGAGCTTTCTTGTTATATATATTATAATTATTACAATTTTTAAACCATAAATTAGAAGGCCCAAAATGTCATGGTCTGAAAATTTCAGTTATCTGAAGATAGGAAATTTAACTTATAGGGTTGATTAATCCGTTCATTCTTGCTAGTGTATGCTATTTTGAAATAGTGCAAGCAGCCAGAGTATATTGAACAGTTGTTCTGGATTTACAGCTTCTTGACACTCTTAGAGGAGATTGTACACACTTGATCTTTCTCCTGCCCGTCTACATCCCTATGTACGTATACCCCACAGTTCCTATTCCTCCATCTCTGTTAAGTAGATCTGATGCAACAAATAGATTTTTTTTTTTAAATGGCATTGTCATCTTTTGCTGCTATTCTTCTTAACCAAAAGTTTCTTCAGGCGTTGCTTAGGCAAAAAAATCTCCTTTACCTAATTTCATGAAACGCCCTCTTTCAAAATGGCTGCCATTTTCCAATCTTCTCAATGAGACTGAGAAACAGCTTACCTGTAGCTAAGACGGTCCTTGTTCCCATTGCTGTCATTGGCAATGAAACCAAACTACCTTTAGGGAAGATGGTGCTGTGGCACTGTTGGAAACAGGTGGATTAGATGATTGTCATCTTTACTAAGGCTATCCTGTGGCTTAATTCTTGTTCAAAGCAATGATAGATCATGGCCGTTCTGAAAGAAAAAATTTACTGCCTGCCCCTGAAGGAGACTATCTATGCAGCCTTTACACCTGAAAGTTCGTCCAAGAATGGAAGGAAAAAATCCTACCTGTCACACCAGATAGATTAAGTATTGACCTCTCTGTTAATGTCTATGTTAATAGACAATACATTAGACTTCATGAATCCTGAATTATCTTGACGAGTGTATTCAGTTTCTTAAAGGACCCATTTTTAAAATTAATTTTTATAAATAGTTTTACATGTAAATTCTTAGACTTTTCTCAAGGTGCTGTAGATGATTATGGGGTAACTTGATTAGAGATACCTATTTGGGCAACAATTATTTAATAGCTGGCTTTTCAGTATAGCAGAGAAAGGAAAAAGATGATCCATTAGTTGGAAGTTGAGGCTAGAAAATAAGGTGTTAATTTTTAAGTGAGAAATTAATCATTAAAACAATTTATTCAGGTTTTGTGGTAGATTCTCCATCAGTGACCATTTTAAGGCTCAAGTTGGATGTTTTTCTAAAAAAGATCTGTTCTAGGAATTATTTTGGTGAAGTTCTCTGCCTTGTGTTATACAGGACAATGAGTTAGACGACACAATGATTCCTTCTGGCCTTAGAATCATTAACAGGAATAGGTTGTAAAACATTTTGATTAGCATAACACAAGAACTAGGGGTAACCAAATGAAGTTAATAAGCAGCAGATTTAAAACAAAAGAAGTACTAGTTCACACAACACACAGTCTACCTCTGGAACTCCCTGCTAGAGAATATTGTAAAGCCCAAAACTGTAGCAGGGTTCAAAAAAGAGCTACATTAAATTCATGAAGGATAGATCCATCAATGACTATTAACCAGAGTAGACATGGTTGGTGTCCTTAGTCTCTATTTGATAGAAGCTGGGAATGGGTTACAGGGACTTGATCACTCGATTACTATTTCCATTCATTCCCTCTGGGTCACCTGGCATAGGCTAATGTTGGGTGACAGGATACTGGGCTAGATGGACCTTTGGTCTGGCCCAGTATGTTCCATGATATAATTTTTGTATTTTTGTTTAGAATGCAAAGTTTTTAAATAGTTTCAAAATGTTTGATTACCAATAATTGTAAACTAAAGTGCCTTTTAGAATTGTTTGTTGCAAAATTAGTAATAAAAGTATGGAGAGACCTACAAATATATACTTGAAAACAAAATAACCGAAAATTAGTTATTTGTTGAGATTTGAATTCAGAGTAAGAGTTGGAGGCATCACAAACTACAGCAGTATAAAGAGTACTTTTTCTTCTAATATCAATTATTACACTAGAAACCGAGAACCTTCAGCTCTCTTAACTCAGGTTCTGACACCTTTTAAAATAAATTTGTGATCTGTATGTCTACATATTAATACTTCAGAAGGGTAGCCGAGTTAGTCTGTACAGGATAAACGTAAAAACCAACAAATAGTCTGGTAGCACTTTAAAGACTAACAAAACATGTAGATGGTATCATCAGCTTTCGTGGGCACAGCCCACTTCTTCAGATCACTGGAGTGTAGGACTGTGGTCATCTGAAGAAGTGGACAGTGCCCAGGAAAGCTCATAATACCATCTACAGGTTTTGTTAGTCTTTAAAGTGCTACCAGACTATTCGTTGTTGTTTAAGTTTTTACATATTAATGATTTGGGATGTCAAGCAGTTTGTTAGATTAATTTTAGGGAAAAAAATCAAGTCTTTCTTAGAATTAAGAATTAAAACAATTGCTAGTCTTTTGCTTCTTCATTTGCCTACCAAGTTGAATTGAGAATTTCCCATATCCCTTAAAGAGGTTTGGAACCTGACATCTTTTACCTCTTAGAACCTTCCTCCTGCTGAGATAAGAAGATATTGAGCTGGGATTATATTGGGCTGGAGGAAGAAAAGGACACAATGGGAGTTTTAAGTTGAATATGTGTTGAAATTTTAAGGAGGAATTTCTCAGGTTTGTAGCACTAAGCTCCGTGAAACATACTTGTGGCTCCTGTCAGATGGAAGTCCTGCTTACTGCTTGCTACATGGCACAATGGGGTGCAGTCAAATATTCATGAGTTCAAGTAACTAACCCCCCTTACTTGCACTTTTTCTCATGTTCACAAATCTGCTTGGTCTCTTGGGGAAGGGAAACCTGCAGTTAGCACAGGACAGTGGAGCTTTGTTTTTGTCTATGCTCTGGCTGTACATACCCCTGTGAGAATTTTGTAGAAAACTGGCAGTGGTTTAGTCATTTTAAGAGTCCTGGAATAACTGACTTAGTCAATTGATTGAATGCAAATACGAGAGCTTGCTCAGGCCATGGCTCTTTCCTTCAGAAGCATAGATGTTCCATAGGGTATGAGACTGAATGGAACTACAGGCAGTCCCCAGGTTACGTACAAGATAGGGACTGTAGGTTTGTTCTTAAGTTGAATTTGTATGTAAGTCGGAACTGGTACATATTGTAGGGGAAACTCTAGCCAAACCTTTCTCCAGAGCTCAGTTTTATTCTCCCACACCTCACTCTCCTCAGTCCTTTATTCTCAAGATGAGGTGTCTGCTGAGAAAAGCCGCTCCGCGTCTCCCTGGTCTGCTGGGGGGGAGGGGGACGCACGGGGGCGCTAGCTTCGCGTCTCCCTGGTCTGCTGGGGGGAAGCAGCTAGTGCGGGGTTGCCTCACCCCGTTTGTAAGTAGGGATCTGATGTAAGTCGGATCCATGTAACCCAGGGACTGCCTGTATTGAAATTCTAAAGGCACAGTACATACCTTGTGATGGCTGTTTGTATCTGGTTCATGGTGAACCAACTCTTCCGTACCTCAGAGATTCAGGTCTTTGTGGCTTTTTCCCTTTACACTATGGTTTGGAGTCATAAAATATTGATTGCTAGAAACTAAATGTTCAGTTTTCTGTATGTAATATTTTATTTTTCACTACTTCTAGTAAATATATCGAATATAAAAAGTCAAGTATGGATAAATGGACATGGGTAAGATGTGCTGGATGTAACTACACTGAGTTTGTTTTGCTGACATTTCATTAGAAAGATTTTAAGAATAGCAATCATTTGTTTTTTCAAAGAGTAAGCGCTGTGAGAAAGTAAAAGTAAAACATTCTGATTTGATAATTTCATAGCATATTCTAGGGGTGGGCAATAACTTTTACAAGGGGGCGCCACCTAATGAATTTTGTTATCTGGTCATTGACCTCACCCCTGGAAGTGGCGGAGCCTGAGGTGGAAGGGGCAGGTCTCTCTTCAGAATTATATGGGGCCAGAGGCTTTGAACTAAAAACACAGCAAAGGGTTGTCAGCTCCAGCTCCTGCTGGGGTAGCACCATGATTGGGAGCCATTAGCCTTTTAAATAAGATCATGCTGCCTGAGCCACCACCTGGAAATTGAGTGGCACAGACAGCAGAATATTCAATAGAGAGAGGCCGTATCAGAGTGCTAGGTGGGCTGGTCTGGCCCCCAAGCAGCATCTTTCTCAACCCTAGCATATTCAGGTGTTACAGAAATGTATGGCTGAAAGGGATCTTTGGTGGTAATTAAATATAGCTCGTCCCCTGTAGTGAATTAGTGCTGAGTCAACCTAGCCCATTTCTAACAGAGACCATGTTTCTCTGAGTCACAGCCTGTGTTGATTTGACCGAAATTGATTTTCCGTGATTAAAAGTGTTAGTATTATTGCTTACTGTCAGTAAATGCAGCCATAACTGTGGTGTAACTGTCTTGCATCCCATCACAGACTTGACTGTGTGATATTCTCAGGAGAAATTGTATGTTGGCTTTCAATGAGAAACATGTCCATCTTTTCCCACCTGTCCTGGTTGCCATAGTGGGCATCCATCCCTCTCAGATCATTGCCCCCAAATTGTTCTCTTATGAACAAAAAAAAAGTTCTTGCCATTGCATAGACATATAGGTAGCCTGCAGTGAGATGCAGCAAAATTATAATTGTGACAGTGAGTCGCCGCTATCTTACTTATACCTGGCTGTGTCTTTACGTCAGACACTGTCCTATTTTATGTCTTTCGAAACTGACAGCTTTGTAAACCAGTCTCAAAATAACTCCTTGTTCTGCAAATTTAGGTCAAAATGACTTCGGAAAGTTTTGCACTAGAACTGTGTCAGTGAGGGGTATGATTCCTGCCAGCATCTCTGTGCTGCTAAAAGTTGTAATGGAGCTGCATTTGCTTTTTATATAAAAATGTTAATACCAGTGTATCCGTCATGGAACTGGAATAAGCTATATTACTGTAAGCACTTCTATATTGAAGCAATTGTTTCATGACTAGCAATGTTTGCTGCTTTAACTTGATTTATATAGTTGAATTTGCAAAACTATCTAGTGCAGACTAGACCTTAGGAATCAGCCCCTTGCTTCTATTATCTTCACGTTAGGTAGTAACCAGGTTCCTCTCTAACTCTCCTCTTCACCCCTCATTTGCGTAGAAAGGTTAATGAAAACCTCTCTCTCTCTCTCTCTCTCTCTCTCTCTCTTTCTCTGTATATCTTTCTATATAAACAGTTTTACTGTTTATCTGTGTCTGCGAGTCCCTCTGTTCAGAAACTCCTCCTAAATGACAAGAGTTAGGGCCAACACATTTAGTATGCAGCTTCCTCTTCTCCTAACTTAAATGAAAGTAAGGATATAGTTGTGCCAAAGTAAACCATAAGCCCGGGAAAAGGACAGTTTTTCATAACATTCAAAGAGAGGGGCTGCTGTTCCAAGGGGCACAATATGAGTGTGGCCACTGAGGGCAGTGAGCCAGCAGAGGAGAGCTATCCTGCACTTTGGCCACTGGAGGCAGCCATACCACAAAGGCAGTGGCCATTGTGGCGGGAACTCCACCATCTTGCCTGTCAGCATATCAGTAAGTAGCCAGCCCCGTGCCCCAAACCCCCCCCCCCCCCCCCCCCGGCCTTGGTCCTTGGCCACAGCGCTGGGAGGGGAAGGGGGAGAACAGGCCCTGGGTGGTGGGGGGGGGGGGAAGGGTTTGGGGCAGGGGGCTGGCTACTTCCTCGTATGCTGGGACTGCCAAGGTGGTGGAGCCCCAGCTCTACTGGCTATTGCCTTGGTATGGCTGCCCCTTAGTGGGGGGTACAACAGGTCCTGGGCCCGCACCCTGCTGCGCACAGCCTCTCCATCCCCGAAGCCCTGACATGAAGGACCCTGTCAACCCTGGGTATATCTACTAGTTTTAAATATTATTGTTCTAGGTGTACCTGATTTATCTTGTGCTTACTCTGTCCATCTATTCTTGTATATACAACCTCAGATGGGTTGTATTTAAGGAACTGAAAGCAAAAACAGGTACTCTATGTGGTTTTGAAGTAGAATTGATTCCTTGCATGAATGAATGAACCAAATACTTTTACATGACTAAATACCTTACATGATTTCTTCAGCTGTTGGTTTTAGAGAGTTCAGCTTGCCTTGTGAGCAATCATGTCCTGAGACTGCCTTTAGTATTCTGTGCATAGGGTTGGTAGGTGTCTAGTATTGGCCTGGACAGTCCGGTCTTTGTGGTCTCTGTCCAGTTTAAAAAAGAAAAGAAAATACCGGACATGTAAAAGTGGTATTTTATGGTATTTTCGGACAGAAGGTCGCTTGGGACATTCTTCCCCTGTTGCATCTGGTGGAGGGATGCGGGAATTTAAAGCATGGGGATTTGAAGGTTCTGCGATTTTTTTTTTTGGTCTTTTTGAGGTGGGGGGGGGGGGGGTGCACATTTCTCTCAACCAATTTTTTTCCGTACCATGTTTGGTATTTTTTGTGAAAGTATCTAGCAACCCTATCTGTGCATACTTTTAAATGGGCAGTATAAGACCCTGGAAGTTGTAGATGAAAATGTACTAGTATTTCAGGAAAGTAAAGCATTCTTCCTTACAATTTTCATCTGTTTATACAGCTTAGTACTGATGTTATAAGGAATAGAATTTCCTTTTGGGACAGTACCCCAAAGTCAAATAAAATGACTTAGCTTTAATTTTTTCTCTCTGGGTGTGTGTGGTGTTGGTACTGCATGTTCAGTTGTGAGATTGTGTAATTTGCATGCAACACACAACTCTCCACCTACTGTATTGTGTTTTGTAATGTATTGTTCACGTTAGCAATAACTTTTAAACATAACTGCCAAGAGCTGGATTCAGTGTTTGGTGTTTGCTCTTGACCAGGGGTGGCCAACCCATTAAACGAACAGAGCCGAAACAGTGGTGGAAAAAATGCGAAGAGCCGCACCAGAATTGTTGAGGCCCCCCTCCCCGCCAAAAAAAAAAGAAAGCGCTCCCAACCAGCCAAAGTTGTTGAGCAAAGAAAAAAAAAAAAAAAAGATGCCCCTTTAAAAACCACAGGTTAGGCTTTTTGGCCACATCATGCTCCCGTTGGCTGCCGCCATTTTGCCATTCCAGATGGCTCCCCTGCACCCGGTGAGCACAGGGAGCCAGGGGCCATTTGTAGGGGTGCATGGGGCGGCTTCGTGAGCCATGGGAGGGGAAGGGAGGAGGGCTTTGCAAGCTGCACTTTCAGGGGTGAAGAGCCATGGGTTGGCCACCCCTGCTCTTGACAGCTGATGCAGCCATAACCATTTAAAAACAATGACACGCTATTCAGCATTACTCAGCAATTCAAAATATGTGTCTGTTGTAATACTTCTGATTGCTTGTTAAGCTACAGCATGTTTAATATGTGCAAAATATTGTGTTATAAAAGTTTAAATTTTCTCAAGGTTTGGTTACATTTTTAAGAATAATTGTGTATGCCTGTTGCATTGTACTAATTTTATATACAAATGTAAAGGTTAATGATCTTATCAGGTACTGTATTTTAATTCTTTAAAATGAGGAGGAAAAAAACTAAAGATTATGGGTACATAAGATTTTGACCCTCATGCTTTTGTGGCATGGCTGAATGGTTGAGGGGAATGAACTCACTCGAGGCATTCTGACTCACAGAACTTGTCACTGGGTCTAATCATGACAATAGAACAATAGTTTCTCTTGACATTATTATATATCTGTGAATATGATATTTTAGATTTTGATACTGGCAAATTTTGCCATTCCACTAGCATGGCCCTGTTCTCTAGGTTTGTTGAAATTATCAAAATGATTTGAAATCACTAACCATCAGGAAATTCTTACTGATATCAGGCCTAAATTTTGTCTGTCTTAATTTTTTTTCCTCCTCTCTTCTGGCTGTTTCTCCCATGTACAACCCCAAAGGAATTAATTTTCGTTCTTGTTGTTTGCTCTGAGGGAATACCTGTGGATATTTAAATTTCTGCACTTTTCTCTTAGGCAACTTGCTCTGTAGGTACAAGTTCACCTGCTTTCCCATAAATCAGTCTTCCTAGCTCTACTGACTATCGGTTGCGTTTCTCTCTTGGAATTCTTCATTGTCTGAAAGAAACTGTGATAAACCTGTTCAGTCGCACCAGAACATATATTTTCCTGCTCCATAATACCTCTGTGTATTGAGCCTTAAATTGTACTGGCCACTTTTATCTCTTATTGCAAATATTTATACAAATTGCTATTCTCTGTGATGCTAGCTCATCTTGGCTAGTGACAGTATCAGTTTTTTCAGATTATTTCTTTCTGCTCTTTTCTGACTGTTTTTGTTCTCTAATGTTCCCTTCATATTAATTCCGTGTCCCTGTTGGTGTTTTTAGTTCCTCCCAACTTAATGTGATTTTTTTCATTAACAGGCTACTTATTTCCATTTCCAATTCATTAAACTTGCTACCTCTGCATTCTTCTACTAAATAGTTCCCCTCCCCAACTCAGAATAACATGACTTGATGTTATCTCTTTTGTGGAGTTTTTTTGTGGTAAAGTACTTGGTTTATAGAAATGATTTACTAAAATCTAAATACGTGACATGAACTACAGTGCCTTCATTCACTTTATTTAAAAAAAAAACCCCACAAACTTGTCCTTGAAAACAATTATTCTTTATAAGCTCTTGTTGTTTGTCACGATTTTATTAGTTGCTAGATCAGTGGTGTCCAACATGCTATCCACATGTGACTATTTTGCTGGCTGAGTGTGGTTAGTTCACTATAGCAGTAGCCTCTATAGTGAACTGGCTAGACATCTAGATATTCAGTGATTTATCTTACTAGTGATGCAAGTTATATTTATGTGATGGTAATTGTCAAAATCATTCTTTCCCTTTTAAGAAAATTGGTCTAGTTTGTGTTTCTCTAATTTTGAAACTGTTCCCGTTTGAACATTTTTTAGATATAGTTGACAGCAAAACAGGATGTTGCTTGTATTGTTGTTAATCACAATGTTTCTTTCAAGAGTACAATAATTTAAAAATAGAAGTGAAAGTGTTTGGAACCTTAGATGAGATGGGAATGACCTGTCAAATCTGTTGAGTTCATTTCTTGGTCAGTGTAATAATGTTCTGTACACTGTTTTCTAATCCTTACTTTAAGCTAGTTTAAGGCATGAACAAAGTTTTTCCTACCAGCTCTGTTGAGAAACTAATATGTAGTGTAATAAAACTGAGTAGGAAATGTTTCCTGAAATTCATCCTAAATTTGTCTTTGCTTCATTTCATGCCTTCACATTTACTGTGTGCAATTTTAAAAATTCTTTTGTTCATAAACCTGATTTACTTGAATGACAGTTCTGGCTTCTCCTTCATTGTAGCAGCACTCCACAGCTCTTAACTTTTTAAAAGATATTTACTCTTATATCTGACATCAGGAATGTGGATGTCCAATAGTTACGTTTGCAAGCAAAAATGTTTCTCTTGACTAGTGCTCGAATGTAAGATATTAATGTTTAGAAATAGAATGTGTTATTACTGTTTTGAGTGAAACATGTAGTGTTCACTCTGCTCCCTTAGGGTACATCTCTAGTGTGGTGTCATTTCAGGATACTTCTGGAACCCTGAAATAGTGTTTTCCGTGTCTTGACAGTGCACCTGTTGTTTTGAAATGTAATCAAAATAACAGGCACGCTATTCTGACATCCTGGTAAACCTCAGTCCATGAATGGAATAGCACTCTATTTGAAATAAGCTTGAAATAAAGTACACAATTTGCGTAGCTCAAATTGCATAGCTTATTTCAGCTAGTGCTGCACTGTAGATGCACCCTTAGTGGACAGCACTAGCGCTTCTGTCGTGCTGCAGGCTTCAGTGATATCTACCATTGGCCCAAGTGAGCTCAGTTAAGCAAAGTCTCTCTAATCTATAATGTTCCCTTTTATAATAGCAGTTGGTTCATAAAACATTTTTATGGTGATTGGAGTAGTAGCTACATGAAACCGCACTAAGGAAAACAGCCCTCAGGATAGCCCCTGTCTAGGCTGTTGATCTCAAAAGCATCTAATAGCAATAGTACTTTGTTTAGTTCATAGCTAATGTAGTATTTTATGTTTAAATACGTGCTAGTTTTAAAAAAAAAAGTTTAGAGACTCTTTGATAAATATAGCAAAAGCATGGGGGAATCTTATTTGTTTTGTTGTTACAGTAATAAAAACTTTTAAGAAAACAGATGATTTTATTGCTTCAAAAGCTGCAGCTGTTGACCAAGATCACAAGTTTAGATGCAAGCTCTTGGACTGTTCAAAATCATTCCGCAGAGCCAAGTTGCTACATTATCATATGAAATATTTTCATGGAGTGGAGAAGGCACCAGAATCACAGCAGAGTCCAGTAAAAAGAAATATTCAAACAAGAGGTTCTTTGGCTTCTGAAAAGGTCAAACAAGGAAATCTAAACAGAAGGCGGACTACATCTGGTTCGTTGTGTAAGTATGTTGGCTATCTCTTCATTTCTAAGGAGCATTCTAGTATATAGAACAGGGGCAAGGGGTCTCATGGGCCAGATCCGGCCCACAGACCACCCTGCTGGGACCCTCGGGCACAGAGCAGCTGTTGTTAAAGCGGAGGGCAGCTCTGTGTGGCTCTCTGCTCTGGGGGAGGGGAGCAAGGCTTTGTGTTATCTCCCTACCCCCATCCCAATCTCCAAGCTCCTATTGGCTGGAAACAACCAGCCTGTAGGAGCTGAGGAGATTGGCCTGATGGATGGGGACATAAAAACAGCCAGACGGAGTCAGACCAAAGGTCCACCCTATCTGCCTATGCCTCAGAGGGAGGGAATACAACAGGGAATCCTCACATGATCCCTCCCCTGTCACCAACCTCAAGACAAACAGAGGCTAGGGCCACCATTCCTACCCATCCTGGCTCATAGCCATTGATGGACCTGCCCTCCATGAATCTATCCTAACCCCTTTTTGAACCCTGCTAAAGTTCTAGCCTTCATCACATCCTCTAGCAAGGAGTTTCACAGGTTGACTGTGCGCTGAGTGAAGAAAAACTTATGTTTGTTTGTTTTAAACCTGCTCAGCGCCACATGGAAGGGAGCAGCCTGTAATTTTAAGCAGTCTGGGGCTGCAGCAGGCAGAGAGCCCAGCCTGCCTTGGGGTTGCAGCAGGGCGGCTGCCTGAGATCCGCACCCCAACTTCCTTAACCAGGTCACCATCCAAACCCTCTGCATCCACCCTCCACCCCCCTTCTTTGTCACAACTTCTTCCCAAATCCTGCAATTCTACACACTTTCCCCACCTCAATCCCTTGCCCCAGATCACAACCCCTCTCCTTCTTAGACCCCACGCTGTCTCCTGCACCTGTCGCTTATTCTTGTGCTCTTCTGCAACCAACCTCCATAATAGACCCTATATCATCTCCAGAGAAAATGTTGACCCTTGACTACTTCCAAAATCTTGGAGTGACCCCCCCCCCCCCAAAAAAAATTATTGCCTATTCTTGATCTAGAATGAAAAGGGAAATGAGTGGAAAATCGTTTTGGCTACTTAATCTGTATTAGGCAAAGAAGGGCACTTTACGTTCATCTCATTCATGGCAGAGACAGTGCTGGGGGGAACCGGCTTTTAATACAGATGTAGCAGGGTTTGGGGGGAGCGAGTAGTCAAGTAGTGACTTGGATTATCGGGTAGTCGAATTCTCTACTAGTCGCTTACAGCCCTAGCTTCTTTGCTCCCCTTCAGCACTGTATTCCACTGTTAAAAACTTTAACAATTAAAAAAAATGCACTTTCCTTCTTGACCAAACAATGCTCTCTGAAGAGGAAAGGGCAAAAGAAGTTCTTTCATCTACCAATCTAAATATCTAACTCCTTTCTTTCTCCCTTTTTCATTCTCTTTATTCAGAAAAGGGATAAAAGCAACTACGAGTCCAATCTCTGTTTTGATTTCTGTGTTAATTACAATCTTGCTTGCTTCTAAGCTACTGGCAGAACTCTGAATGCATGATTACAGGTGTGGGAGTTGAATTCTTTTGAAAGAATTGTGGGTAATTGAGTAGAAGAGAAAAACAGCAGGGCATAGGAAACTGTAGGCTTCTCATTAGATGACACCCACTTGTACCCTTGATAATGGAATCTTAAAGATTGTCCTTTACTTGACATTTTTGTTGTCTGCTGTGCTTTCTTTCAATAATGTACTCACTAGAATTATGCATTGATATTTCAGAAAAAAACTTCCTAGTGTCTCATTTAATGCCAGACTTATGTTTTAAATTTCTGTAATGTATTTTCATATCTTATAAGTTATTGTTTGGAACAGATATTCTTTCTTTATTTCAGTGTGCTATTTTTTAATGTAGTTCCATTAACACAAGTTTTTATGGGTTTTTTTGCAGCTGTTAGCCAATATTTGTAAATTTTTCAGAAATATAACTTACGCCACATCTTCTCCCCCCCCCCCACACGTGTGTACGTGTGTGTGTGTGTGTGTGTGTGTGTGTGTGTGTGTGTGTGTGTGTAAATATATCTTTAAACACAACTGTGCAAAGACCGTGATTCTTCATTTGAGATGCTACCTCTCCAGCTCATACAGCACTTCTACCTGAGGGTAGTTTTCAGTATCCTACAAAACCAAAAATCATACATTCCAAGTGGTTTTACAGTTCGCCCCAAAAATATGCAAAATTTAAAAAATCGGACTAAAAGCATAGACCAGAATTCTTAAACGAGTTAGTGTTTAAAAGATACCTATTTTAGTTCTCTCTATTTTTGCAACCTGGACTCCTTTATTCCATTCATCTGAAGAAGTGGGTTGTGCCCACGAAAGCTCATGATATCATCTACATTTTTTTGTTAGTCTCTAAAGTGCTGCAGGACTATTCGCTGACACTCAACATTTAAATGAAGAAAAGTAAATATTAGCAGAAAAAATATTGTGGAGAACTGCAAATGCTAAAGAATGGTGGAGATGGGTTTCTTCTTTCCTGTCATATCTGTGTCTGTCATGTCTGTGTTTGTTCCTGCTTGATATAGTCTGGTCCTGAGCTTCATTTTTAGTTTTGTGATGTATTGCATCACAATTGCCAGAAGATTTCCTTTTAGTACCCATAGGGGTGCTGGCTCAGGCGTCCCCTGGAGTGACATGCACATGCCGTGGTTCACAGGGTGACTCTGGCCCCCTCTTCTCTCAGTTCCTCCTTGCTTTTAATGATGGTGTGTGGAACCTGCTCCTCTCAACACTAGCTGTTACGCATTTCCCAGCTGGACTCTGTTTTCTCTGTAAATAGTTTCTATTGTTTGCTGTTATTAGGTAGATAGTGTAGGTCCCATAGAGACTTATCCTCATTTAGGGGCATTCCTTGTCCCTGGGGCTTCAAGTTGCATCCCATTTGCATTCGGCCTATGCTAGGGAATGACCTCCACTGCAACTGTTTGAGGCGCTTCTTAGGAGAAGCGCACACAAGTGGTTGGGCTGCATTTGCAAGTCTTTCAAGTCTCGAACCATAAAGGAGAGGGACATTTGTCTCAAGGCTCTTCTAATGTCTTCTGCTTCAGCTCTGTTGTGCAAACAGCTGAACTCTGCACCAAGTACCAGCATGTAGTTGTGGAGCACCTGCCAGTGCCACCGTTCTGCACAAGCCTAGGCAAGGCCAGGGCCGTGCTCTGGCACCTAAGATGGATAGGTCAGGATGTCGATTCCGGTGGACCCTCCTGCAGCAGACACCTCGGAACCCTTAGGAATGTGGTTCCTCCTCTCGTTCACTGGCTCCTTTTTAGAGTGCCATTGAACAACTCCGGGTGCAGTGAATGCTGGAGGCCTTGGACATTTTATTGATGCTACCTTATAAAGGAAAGCCAGCCATGGCACTACCTTATCTCTGCAGAGATGTCTTTGTCTCTAAGCTGAAATGCCAAAGGCTTCATCCACATGGTAAAAGCCTCAGAGTCTACAGCTCAGCTTGGTCCCCAGTAGGGCCTAAGACCACAAAGGAGATATGACTGGAGTCCCTGGGACTTTGGTGCAGATCTCAAGGCATCCTTTGACAGACAAGTCCCTGGCGTGACACTGTTCACCACATGTGTACCATTTCCCAGTTCACTGTGCCCATGAAGAGTGCAGCGGTTGGTGGTCCTGCTCTGCTTTGCAGCACTGCTCTTTGGCTGATCGGCACCAATCCTGCAGGTACTTTCAAGTCCTCTACAAGCCATTTGGCAACCAATGCCTGCACCACAGGTCCCCCAGCAGATGACATGCTCCAAGGGACCGTTCTCAATGTTGTTCTGTGCCAGGTGTCAGCTTCAGTGGCCAGTGTGCAGTACCATACCAATGCAGGCCTTCATTCCTGGTCCCCAGCACTGTACAATCAGTCAGCCTGGCCTCAGACCAGGTCTCACTGCCTCCAGCTTACGCATCTTGTCCGACACTTTTGGTAACGGCAGATGTGTTCCCAGACTGCTCAGTGGCTGCCGGCCTGGCCATCCCAGTGGTACATCTGGAACCCATAGGGCATTGCCCTTTCATGCAAGATACCATGTTTGGTAGCCAGTATGTCAAAAGCACTGTTGTCTGCCTCAGCTTAATGTCCTCCAGCACCTGAAGCCTTGAGGGCTCCTACACTGCAGGTGGAACAGGAGGTAAAAGCTCAGTCTTTGGCCTCTTCCCACTCCTGAGGAAGTTCCCCCTGGTGTAAGACTTTTCCTCCAAATGCAAGGTTCTCTCTAAGCTGCGAGGCAGCTCAGCCCTGCAGCTGCTTAATCAGTCCCAACCAGACGGTTCGGAGGGGACCATCCCTACCAGTTCGGAGAAACTTGGAGCTTTGTCCTCAGCAGGGACCTGTTGCTGATGCTGAGGGAGAAGTGCCCCTTCCTCAGCCAGGCAGCTCTGTGTGTGGAGCGCTCAGACCCTGGCTGGACAGGGCTAATTAAGTAGCTGGGGGGCTGTGGTGCCTTGCAACTTAGAGGGAGCTTTGTGTGAATGAGGTCATTGTGTGGTAACCTCCATTTTGTCCCATGGACAATGGTTGGGTCCACTAGGAAGTCTTTAAGAGGGTGGCCACCAATCTGAATCTTCTGGTGGAGGAATTGGAGAATCCTGAGAAGACTTTTTTAGGGGCGTTGGGACAGGCAGCCCTTGCCAAGGTGGCCTTACCCCCTCTACAACGGGGATGGCCAAAATCTCTATGGCAGATGCCGTCCTCCAGTCCCCTCATTTCTATGTGGGTGGAATGCAAATACATTGTATTGGCCAAGGGACACAAGTATCTTTTATTTCCACTGAGTCCCCAACTCCCTGGTGGTGGAGGCTGTTCACCACCATGAGAGGCAAGGCAAGCCTGGGGAAACCCCAAACAATAAAGACTCAGACTGGTTTTATTCCAGCGTAGATTGTATTAATCCTCCAGCTCCAGGTAGCAAATCACCAGAACCTCATAGCCTGCTACAAAGTGAACATGTAGCAGTTCAAGCCTCTCTAAGGACTCAAAGGAGTTTTAAGACCTGGCAGAGAAGAGGGGCCTATGGCTGCTCAAGTGGCACTCCAGGCAGGCTTGGATACAGTGGAGGTGTCTATAAATAGAAATTATCTGCTTAATAAAGAGGAGAGGATGGAAGATAAGTTATGGGTAAGATCAGATGGGAGAGAGTCAAATGAAAGAGTTCCATTCAATCACATCAGTTATGAACAAACGCTAGAAGTCTAAATAATAAGTTGGATGAACTAGAGTTTGTTATAGTGAATGAGAATCATATATATAGTAGCCCAGTGTCTGAGAGTCTGTAACGCCGAAATGCTGGCTGTTCCCTCTGGGTGGCCCATGCTGCATGGGGAGTGCGGGGCCCAAATGGCCACTTGGGCTCCACAGTCCCCCGAGTGAGAGGCAGGAGGCAGAGGAGAGCTGAGAGAGAAGGGGAGGCAGGAGGAGGAGAGAGAGACGGAGTGAGAGGCCGGAGGCTCAGGAGAGAAGACTGACGTGGAGAAGAGACCTGAAAATCCCTTTTTATGACAGGCTAATTGGCTAATACTGATATCATAGCCACCAGAGAAGCTGGGTGGAGTGAGGCTAATCAATGGGAGACAGTAATATCAAGGTCCAAAACATATTGGAAGGGTAGAACAGATTGTGCTGGTGGGGGAGTGGCACTGTATATGTGAAAGAAAATGAAGATTCAAATGAAGTAAAAATCTTAAATGAACCTAACTGTTCCATACAGTCTTTTTAGATAATAATTCCATGGTTTAATAATATGAATATGGCAGTAAGGGTATATTACCGACCACCTGACCAGGATGGCAATACTGACTATGAAGGAGGGGATTTGTTACTCCTATATTGACTGGGTACACATCACCAATGAAGAGAGAGTTTCTTGGCACCTTAAATGACTTCTTGGAGCATCTGGTTCACAGACAATTTCTAAATTGCAGATCTGTCTAACAGTGGGGTGATTTCGATCTAGAGACCCTTTATGTGGCTTTTTCATTGTATTCTATTGTGTTATGAATTACCAGCAACAATATTGTGTCATGCTAGCCTGTTCCACAAAACTTGTTTCTACAACCGTGGCATTACTCAGGACCACTTCTTATTCTGGATGTTTGTAGAACTATCACTTGGACCTCTGGACATACTTTTCCAAGCATCATGCGGTGGTCTGGACTTCTTGATCAGATGCTGCTATTGTAAATGTATTGGCTTCAGGCTAGGACTTGGCTCCAGAGCCCCTCTGCTCCAGCTGAGAGTACTAGTCTAGTCACCTGAAATGGAGCCCCATAGTTACAGCATTCTGAGAATGAGAGATTTGTGCTGTAATTGGAATTCTTCAAATGTGTATCCTTATGGGTGCTCCATTGCCTGCTCTCCTTCCTCTTTTCTTCAGGGTTTCCTCTGTGGACTTAGCAGTAGAGAAGGAACTAAGGTCAGTTTTAGAGGTGTAGTAATATTCGTCTGTATCTGGGTGGTCATATTAATCTGTATCTGCAAAAACAATGAGGTGTCCTGGGGCATTTGGGCAGATGTGGGTTTTACCCACAAAAGCTTATGCTCAAGTAAATCTCTTGGTCTTTAAGGTGCCACAGTACTCCTCGTTGTTTTTGAGGTCTGTTTGTCAGTGCCACCCTGTGTAGTGTTGGAGTGGGACACAAGGAAGTAATCTGAAGTGGAGCTTCTCATCTTGAAGCATTCTACTCACTGTCCAAAGTGCTTCACCTCTTACCTATTCACTTTTCCCACAGAGTATATAGATCTGTCATATCCCTCATCAGTTCTCTTGTCTGAGCTGTTAAACCCTAATCTTTTTAGTCTCTCCTCCTATGGAAACTGTTCCATACCCTTCAGAATATTTGTTTTATTTTGTTGAACCTTTTCCAGTTGCTGCATACACTTTGATGTATTCTCATTTGAAATGTATAGGGCTACTATAAGCATCTTGGTTCACATATTTGTGAATCAGATATTTTCTTCAATGCTTTATTGAGGGCTAAAGGGGCTTTTGGAGAGCAATGCTTCAGTTACTGTTAATTAATAGAGCCCCTCAACCTGGTCAATGCTAGTTTGCTGCAGTGACACTTTGTGGAAGAAATGTTATACTATTTATCAATAAGAATTCTTGTTTCTGAATCTGTTGCCTCCATAGCATTATACTCCCCTTTCCTCCTCCTTTGGCTTCCAAGCCTGGGTACTTCTGAAGGTAGAGTTTCTAATGAATGACAGGCGGGGAATGTATTTCTACTTGCTCTATATATGGAAAACTGTGGTTGAATATTGTGCACATTCTTCAACAGCTTAACTGCAGCTTATAGGTGGCTCTGTGATCACATAGCTAGACTTATAAATCCTACAGTGGAGCTCTGTGGAGGCAATACATTCAGACAAAAAATCTTGCTGGCAAGTAAGTCCTTTTATGGTTGTAGTGAGACTTTAATTTTGTTTCAAAAGTATGCATGTTTTTTTATTCTCTTTAGATGCGCCTCTTCACATAGCCCTAAGGAGTACACCACATCGAGATGAGAAAATAGGAAAGAGAAGAACTTCAGCTCCTTCCTCAGTAAACACATTAAAGGCTCACAGACCTTCACTTAGAGAGCAAAGCCAAGAGAACCATATAGGCAGATTTCATGAGAAACATCAAGAAGGGGAAAGAACTGAAAATGGTATGGCTTCTTAACTCATCTAACATGGCATTATGTTGGAAAACTTTAATGAAATATAAGGAATTGTTATAAATAGTGGTTTCGATATTGTGGACTACTTTTGTCCCCTACTAGCTACTTTTGTATTAGATACTGCTTAACCTTCTCTTCGAGACTATTTTAGTGTCTTGAGTTTTTTCAAAAATTAGTTCTGAAAGAGGAGCTCTTTCTTACAAGACAGTTTCTTCTGCTGACTTCTGTCTGGAAATCCTAATAATTTGCTTGTGAAACTCAATATCTTTCTGTAGAAATTAATTGTGGTATTACAATTTGTCAGTTACTTCAAGACCTAATAGGCAGTTAAGATAATCTGTGAGAGAGCCCTTAACCTCAAACATTGGTTTATTTGGTAGTTAACTATTGTGGTTTGTCAGATTTAGTGGCTAAAAGGGAAAGTTCCTATTTCACTGTGTAGTTGGTGAATATAAGACAAATGCCCTATCACCTGTAGAGGACCACTTTTCAGTTGTCATCCTCAAAGGAAACTATGGGACACATTAAAAAGACTAGTCTGAAAGAGCTCTTAATTTTGCTAGTCACTAAAAATCATGAACTCCTATTACAACATAACCTATTTTTATCATATGACTGCAGAGGTGTTAAGGGGAACTCTACCTTGAATGGTCCATCAGAATGTGCTAAGTACTTATGATAAACAGTCTGTTCCACCTTTCATTTAGCTGTGATGCTTGAAGTATCTTTCCCAAATCAGCTCTGTACTACAGACTTACATTGTTGTAACTGTCACTCTCCTATGAAAAATCTACACCCTTGAGAAATATAGTTATGGTGACATAATACTCATTGTTGACTATGCTATGTAAACAAGAGAGTTTCTGAGGGGAGATGCTCTTTTCTTGAATTAGTAGCTTCTTCCCTAAAACTCTACAGCAGCATATTTGTACTGGTGCAGCTCTGTCACTGTAATACGATATGGCAGGGGTTCTCAAACTTTGTGATATCGCAACCCCCCCCTTCTAAGTTGCTCGAGTTTGAGAAATGTGGCCGTATGGGAAGATGAGCCATTAAATCTGAAGAAGAGCTCTACATGGCTGTGAAGCTTGACTTTCTGACCACCGGAGAAATTGGTCCTTAAAAAAATCTTGTCCCATCCATTTGGGATCTGAAAGAGTTGTTATTGCTCAAAAGCAAGGCATTGGAGTCATTGTGGATCACTGTCTGAAAATATTAATCCCTAACGGTTAGGAACTGTTTAGAGCAGTTTTTCTCAACCATTGGTATGAGTACCCTTGGGGGTACTCGAGAGAAGTCTGGGAGGTACATCAACACAACTGAAATTTGGAGAAAACTGAATTTTTGTGTTAAGTCTTACAGCATTTTATTATTTTTGTATGCTTTAAACCCAAAAATTTCATCGTCCGCCTGGCCATGATTAAGTTGTTTAAAAACAAAACAAAACACTATGTAGCTCAAGTATCTACAGTTTTCAGACACACACTTTTTTCTACCATTGCAACACATTTGTTTAAAGGGGTACTTTATTTAAAAAAAAAAAAAAAAAAAGATGAGAAACAGAATATCATAATGCCCCTGTAAAAATCCATGGTTCATGCACACCTTGAATACTACATAGAGATATAATTGCCCCATCTCAAAAATATACACTAGAATTGTAAAAGGTAAAGAGATGGGCAACAAAAATGATTAGGTGAGTGGTACTGCTTTCATATGAAAATAAATAGGGCAGAGGTGGCCAACCAGTTAGTGAACCAAAAGAGCTGTGGATAGAGTGCAAAGAGCCATGTATTAGATATTTATTTTTATCCTATCTGTCTGTCTATTGTACACAAAATGTAGAGATAAAAATAACATTACAGGACATTTCGGACAAAAACCAATATAAAAGTCTTTAGTCATTTAAAAAATTCACAGCCTCTCTATAGATCTTCAGAGAACTTGACAAGGAACAAACATCAAATTAAAAAAAAACCTTTGAAAATACAGTAATATTCTCCCACTAAAAATAAGCATCTCCACCATGTATTTTAATTTAACACTACTGCCCTATTATGTTCTGTGAGTTTTTTTTTTTTTTTTTAAATTATACAACTGAGAAGTAAATTAGCACAATTTGGAGTGCCTGTTTCACTCCCGCTTGTTGATCTCGGTATGATTTCCTCATTTATTTATTTATTTATTTGAATACTTAGGATGATTGTCTTTTTATAGTTCTAAAAATACAGTTCCTCTTCTAGTGCTCCCTGTGGGTGCTCTACTCATGGTGTTGGGCTCGTCCCGACGCCGCAGCTCGGAGGCTTTAAACAGCTGTTTCCAGCCAGGTGCGCTTGTGCAGTGTACAGCACGCGCTGTTTGATCTTCATGCGCACCCAGCTTCCCTGTCACTTCCTCTTAACCCTCCCTTAGCACAGGAGCTAATGATCTCTTCCCTCAGGGAACCTGTAATTAGTCATTATATATAGTTAGTCAGTTTACTTTGTTGCCTGTTCTTATCTTATCCAAAAAACAAAACAAAAAACTTCATTTTTACATCTCTTTGAAACCTGCGGCTCCCTGCTGCTACAGCTGGGAATCAGCTGAGAAAAAAACAAACAGTTTTCTCAGAAAGGAATGATTACTGATCATGCCTAGGTCCCCAGGTTTCAAAGTTTGCTCACTGCAGTGAGCCAATGCCAATATCTGATGCGCATTCTCTGTGTGTCCGTTGTCTGGGGAAAACCACATTCCCCATAAGTGCGGGCATTGACAAGTGCGGGCATTACTCTAACATGACAGCCTGCACTCACCGAGGTAGGGAGATGAGGCTGAAAATGTTCTAGTTGGGCAAGGCACTGGACCCCAATGCGGCAACCTCTGAGCAACGGAGGAAAACCCCTAAAAGGAGAATCTCCTCTCCGGATCTTCGGGAGAAAAGAAAGAAAATCTCCCCAGCCAGATCCCTTCCACCTGAAATAATGGTGGGGGATCAGCATGAATCCTCTAGCTCTTTACCCCGACCCCTGCAATCTGGGTCGGGGATGAAGGGAGCAAAGCCTGTGGTGCCAAACAAGACCCCCTCCGGGCTGGGAGCAGCCTCAGTGCTGGCAAAGCTGTCGGCACCGCATCGGTCATCTTCAAAGGGCCAGGAGAAAGCCGCACAGATGGCAGTGGCACTGCAAAAGCTTCTCCTGGCACCAGCAACTCTGAGCACAGCTGTGCCGGCTCAGAAAGCAGCAGCGGTGCGGATAAGCGGCGCTCAAACCTCAAATGCGCCGGCATCGCTTTCGTCCTACCAGCACGCGGCTGCAGAGCTCCCTCTAATCCCGGGCATGCTGCCAGCACCGGGGGAAAACCCCCTGGCACCAGCCCTCCAAGCAAAGTTGCATCTGCACAGTGGGGCTTCTAAGACACAGCCAGCCCCGGCACCGGACTATGCAGCGCAGCACCAGCTGTCCAGCACACCTTCTCCTTCCCTGAGATTTTTGCCAGTGTATGGCTCACCATTGCGCCATGGCTACCGATATCACAGCCCCAGGCACGACGCCTATTACAGACAAGACTCTCCATATGGGCGTCCTTAATTGCAGAGGCTATTATAGACGCCCATCCTTTTCTCCACCACATGGGCGATCCTGTTGTTACTCTCCGCACAACATGCACGAGGTGCGGCATACCAGCATTAGGTCATCCAGATATTCATCTCCTTATCCATCGAATAGTTACTATGACTATCACCATTTTTCTTCGTGCTCATCTCGTCCACATTCCAGTCATTATGGGTATCAGCAGTCCTCGCATTATAACCTGCCATCAGCGAGGCACGCGTTGCCAAGATAGCACTTTGACCATCGTCTGGCATCCCCATCGCGCAGCGGTGCAGACACCACACATCTGTCAGACCTCGAAGAGGGTCAATTGTCCAAGGAAGACGACCATCAATCTATAAATCCAGTTCCTGACGGTTCACCCTCGTCATCTCACGGGGCAGTTTTCCCTTCAGACACGTCCCCACCAGGCTATTTTAAGCAATTCCAAGACCTTTTCAGGCCGGTGGCTCAATCCCAAGACATACAAATAACACAGTCACAGATGAAACAACATTGACTGCTAAAAAAAACTTGCACCCTAGACAGAGTGCACAGGTAGCCATCCCAATTGATGATGCCATTATGGAAGCTGCAGACACCATCTGGCATACAACATCAGAAGCGCCAATCTACCGCAAGGCCTTAAGAGATATTTTGTCCCGGCCAAGAATCTGGAGTTGCTCTTCAATCATCTGCAGCTGAACTCCTTCGTGGTAGATGCAGCACAAAAAGATCCAAGGCACCACAAAGATCCAAGGCACCACAATACAAGTCAACACCGGATGCTAAGAAACTGGACACATTTGGCAGGAAGGTATATTCTTCTTCTTCTGCGTATTTCCAATTATGCTGCCTTATTATCAAACCATAATTTCGATAATTATGAGAATTTCCCAGCTTCTACAGTATCTTCCGGAAAAGTCCTTGGTACAGGAGGGTTTTACGGCATCTAGGGCAAGCTTGCAGATCTCCTTGGATGCAGCTGACATGGCAGCTCGCACTACTGCAACTGCGATAACGATGAGATGCTCATCTTGGTTAGCTTCTGCAGCAGTACCGAAGGAACTCCACGCAAAAGTTGAGGACCTTCCCTTTGATAAGAATAAATTGTTTGCGGAAAAGACGGATGAAATCCTTCACTCTGGGAAAGATTCCAGATCCACGCTTCGCACTTTGGGGATGTACACCCCCCTGTTTCGCCGCGAGAAATATTATCCGTACCAAAAGAGGTACAATTATCCCTATCAAAGGCAGCAATATCAGCAATATCAACAGCGAACTGTAGACCAATCACGTCTGAGGCAACGCCCACAACATAAAAGAACCCAACCATTCTGTTGGACGAACCAGCAAAATCCCAAACAGCAAGCTTGATGGTTCCATCGAGGGCATGCACCAGCCCCCTTGTGACGGAACAACATCAACACACTCATCTTTTTCACCATCGTTTGCAACCTTTTCGAAATCAATGGGCGGCAGTTACATCAGACCGATGGGTATTTCTGCTGGTGGCATCTGGGCTCACCATCCCCTTTACCACCATGCCACCCACAAAACCACCAACCCCATCTCTTTTCAGGGACCCCTTTCACGAGAGTTGTCTGAAAGAGGAAGCTCAGCGTTTGCTATCTATAGGAGCCATAGAGCCCGTACCTCCTCAGTTCAGAGGGCGGGGCTTCTATTAGCGGTATTTTCTAACAGAGAAGAAGACCGGAGGATGGAGGCCAATCCTCACTCTCTGAAGGCTAAACAAATATCTCCACTATCAAAGGTTCAAGATGGTGACCCTTGCCAAGATACTACCATCACTGGAGAAGGACTATTGGTTTGCAGCCCTTGACCTTCAAGAAGCCTAATTCCATATAGCCATACATCCGGCTCACAGGCTTTTTCTCCGCTTCACTATAGGTGACGATCACTTCCAGTACCGAGTGCTACCGTTTGACCGAGCATCTGCTCCCAGGGTGTCTTCAAAGACTCGCAGTAGTAGCAGGTCACTTGCGACGCAGAGACGTAATCATATTTCCATATCTGGATGACTGCCTTTTAAAAGGCAGGTCCAGGCAAGAAGTCCACCATATGGTAGCGTTGGTCAGACAGACATTTTTATCACTCGGGCTCATAATCAACGAGCAGAAGTTGTTTCCAGACCCTACGCAGACAATACTCTTCGTAGGCGCACGGCTCGATTCCACCATGGCCCATGCATACTTACCTCTAGAGCACTTGCAGCTTTTACACGACCTAGCCACAGTAGTCATCCATGTGCCTATGATCACCATACTTACCTGTCTTTGCCTTATGGACCACCTGACCGCCACCACCTTTGTGGTCCAGCATGCAAGACTTCATTTTCGTTGTCTTCAACACTGGTTGGCATCCGTGTACACTCCGAGGCATTCCTTGCACAAGGTGATAACCTCGACTCCTTTAGTTCGGAGATCTCTCGGCTGGTGGCTCCGCCTGGGAAACCTACTAGCAGGAGTTCCATTCAAATGTCAGCAGCCATCGACTCAACTGACCACAGACGCCTCCCTCTTGGGATGGGGGACACACATCGACGATGTGTTTGTACAGAGCAGATGGGCAGCAGCGGAGGCACTGTCTCATATCAGCCTTCTAGAACTGAAAGCGGTGTTTCTTGCTTGCAAGCATTTCCTCCCGCAGATAGCTGGTACAATCGTCCGAGTGCTGATGGACAATATAGCAACTATGTTCTATATCAATCGACAAGGAGAAGCACGCTCACGAGCACTGTGTGCACAGGCAGTCCATCTATGGAACTGGTGCATAAAAAACCGTACCACTTCAGTGGCATAGTACTTATCTGGGACGAGCAATGTCACAGCAGACGCTCTGAGCAGAGTTTTCCCGCAGGATCACGAGTGGGAAATCCACTCCAAGGTCTTGGACAGCATTTTCCAAGCTTGGGGGACTCCGCAAATAGAGCTATTCGTGACTTACAAAAACAGGAAGTGCAACCTTTACTGTTCCAGGGGAGGCATAGGCAGAGGCTCCCTGGGAGATGCACTTCTAGTCCCTTGGAAAGTACCTCTGCTTATGCGTATCCACCGACAGTGCTTATCCCAAGAGTCATATAGAAAGTCAATGAAGATTCAGCCCAGGTTATTCTCCTGGCACCAACCTGGACGAGGCAAACGTGGTACCCGTTCCTCCACAGGATGTCCCTATCACCACCGCGGCCCTTGCCACTCTGCCCAGACCTCCTTTTCCAGAATCAGGGGTTACTGCTTCACCCCAGACCAGAGAGTCTCCGTCTGACAGCATGGCTCATAGCTGGTTCAGAGTAGAGGAGCAATTTTGTTCACAAGCGGAAAAGTCAGTATTGTTAAACAGCAGGAGACAAGCCACTAGGAAGCCTTATCTGGCAAAATGGAACAGATTCATTGCTTGGTGCAAAGAAACTGGCATCCTGCCGCATTCTGCACCAATGCATAACATTCTCGGTTATATTCTCTCCTTGCACCAGGCAGGCCTTATAATTTCTACCCTGAGAGTTCATCTGTCAGCTATCACTGCTTTTCATACAGGCTTCAAGGGTCATTCAGTTTTTACTCACCCCATGACCAAGAGAATGCTTAAGGGTATAGCGAACCTTAAACCACCGCGAAGACCCATTCCTCCTTCTTGGAGTTTGGACTTGATACTCGACGCATTAATGTACCCACCTTTTGAGCCCCTAGCTACCACCTCATTATTGATGCTTAACACAAGTAGTATTCTTTCTGGCTGTTATATTGGCACGTAGGGTGAGCAAACTGGCAGCATTAATGGCAACGCCGCCTTTTACAGTTTTTACAAAAAACTTAGTAACATTACGTACCCATCCAGCTTTTATCCCTAAGGTTGCTACGCAATTTCATATCAACGAACCAGTGATTTTACCTGTCTTTTATCCAAAATCACATACTTCAGCTTGGGACTTGCTATTCTATACTCTGGATGTACGCTGGGTATTAGTATTCTATTTAGATAGAACACACTCCTGGCTTAAGACCGATCGTCTATTAGTATCCATAGTGAACCGCTCTAGGGGCAGTGCATTGTCGTCTTAGCGGCTGTCTAACATCATAGTTTCCTGTATCACCATGTGCCACACAATGTGTAACAAGCCTCTCCAGACTTTGCCTAAAGCACATTCTACTAGGGCGGTAGCAATGTCCACAGCTTTTGCTAGAGGAGTCTCTCTATTGGAAATATGCAGAGCAGCTACATGGTCCTCGTGCATGAATCACTATGCAGTGGTGCGGAAATGGACTCCTGACCACTCGGTGTCATCGGCCGTGCTTTCTGTCATTGACAAGCCTGAACTCCAGGAACGCAACCCGAGCACTGCTACGAAGTCACTATGAGTGGTCACCCACGGGGACCACTTGAAGAGAAATGAGTAGTTACTCACTTCATGCAGTAACGAGAGTTCCTCGAGATGGGTCCCCGTGGGTGCTCCACGACCCACCCTTCCTCCCTGTTCCGGAGTTGTTTTGTTCTTTGTATCCTTACAGTTACGGAATGGTGAGAGGGACTGACAGGGAAGCCGGGTGCGCACGAAGATCGAATGGCGCGTGCTGTACACTGCACAGGCGCACCCGGCTGGAAACAGCTATGTAAAGCCTCCGAGCTGCGGTGCTGGGATGAGCCCGACACCATGAGTGGAGCACCCACGGGGACCCATCTCGAGGAACCCTAGTTACTGCACGAGGTGAGTAACTTCTCGGTCTGTCCCAGACTGCAAATATGACAGGTTTAAAATCAGTAAGGGAGAGACTAATCTCTCAGAATAATTGCTTCAGCCTGGGAAACAATAGCCTTAGAATTTTCTTTAAAGAAACACAGTGTAAACCAGGAGAACACTTCAATCTCCCTGGACGCACAAGTAGCAGATTTAAAAGGAGCCTGTAACAAAAGAACTTCAAAAACAGACTTCAAAGAAAAACTGCAGAGCTACAATTCATTTGCAAATTTGACACTATCATGTGCCTGTATATTTATATCTGCCTCTGGAATTTCCACTACATGCATCTGACAAAGTGGCTCTTTGCCCACAAAAGCTTGTGCGCCAATAAATCTATTACTCTATAAGGTACCACAGGATTTCTCGTTGTTGAGTGTAAACCAGGTACATGCTGATTCCTTTTTTGCCCTGGAATTTAACTATGACATCTGTGTTGGCTGCCTTATTCTGCATCCTTGAAGACTTTTGAGTTTAAGGTGCTTCAGCCTCCCCGCTCTAACCCAATGCACCCACCCCTCCCCCAGAGCCAGGTACTCCCTGTTCTAACCCAATCACCTCCCCTACAGCCAGGCATTCCCAACCCCCCCTGCTCTAACGCAGTGCACCCACCTCTCCCTCAGAGCCAGGTACCCTGCTCTGACCCAGTATGACACCCACAGCCCTCCTCTTCTAACCCAATGCACTTCCCCTCTTAAAGCAGGCACCCCCAGCCTCTCGCTCTAATCCAATCCCCCTCCCCAAAGCCAGACACCCACAGCCTTCCACTCTAACCCACTCCCCCAGAGCCAGGCACCCCCAGTATCCTTCCCCCCCACTCTAACTCAATGCCTGGGTCTCACTGGAGCTAATGCCACCACAGTCACATGATTCTCCCTTCAGGCGCTGGGGCACATGCATGGAGCGCCTGTGAGCATTCTGGGCACGCAGCTCCAACCTAGTAAAGCTGCATGTGGCTCGACAGCTGTGGGTTGGCCACCCCTGAAATAGGGTAGTAATATTTACCTTTTTGCATAACAAAAAACTAGTAGTCAATTCAATTAAACGCAATCAAATTAATAGGCAGCAGATTTAAATCAAACAAAAATAAGTAATTCATGCAATGTACACTCAACCTATGGAACTCCTTGCTAAAGGATGTTGTGAAGGCCAAAAGTATAACTAGATTAAAAAAAGAATGAGAAGCCTATGAAGTATAGGTCCATCAATGGCTATGAGCCAGGATCATCAGAGAGATAGCCCCTTACTTTTGTTGTCCCTAAATCTCCAATTGCAAGATGTCTGCTGGCCATGTCAGAGAAAGGATACTGGATTAGATGGACCGTTAATCTCACCCAGTGTAATGTTCTTATATAGAAAATGGAAAGGAAGTGGTGAATTGTGCTTAATTTTGTAATCAATGTCCAGATAGACAAATAAGGACCAGATATGGCTAATTTGAAGGTATCAGAATTATGGATTTTGGATTTTGTCCATAGTCTTCCAGAATAAAAAATTAATCCTGAATTTCTGATCTATAAAAAAAAGGAAAAAAAAATCACATCTTTTATCTACCTCAAAAAAAGTGAGGTAGTATATTTGCAGAGTATTTTAAAGTGAATATTGCTGAGCTGATGTTAAAAATATTTTATGGTGTCCCTACGATATATAATTTTCTAAAGAAATAATATTCTCTTAAGTAAATATTGTTTTGGTGACAAGCAGGTCTGTCTCAGTGGTGTTATGGTGTCCAGTAAAATGGTGCAACCTCTCCATACCTCTGCCCAAAGCCACGCTATAATAGAAAACCACTAGTAAATACTTAGCAACACAAGACAACTATTTTTAAAAAATACAGTCTTGTTTTCTGTGCCTCTCACCTCCACAACCATAATACTGCCTGTTTTTGTTCATAGTGGCCTAAAGAAAGGATCCGTCTGGGGCAGCATATTTTGTAGGTTAGACATGGTGGTGAAGAACAGTGACAGGGAAATTCTGAAAGGGGTTGGGTGGGTGTTGTCATCTGCACAGTGAGGTGGAGGCAGGGGGCAATTTGTTTGGGGTGTCCTCCTGACTCACTTGATACAGTCCTCTCTGTCTGTCTGGGTTAGACATGTGGAGTGGAAAGCCCGTTGCATGGGTGGGGGGTGAGTGGGGAGGGGAGGGCGTGTGCCAGGACATTGGCATGATTACATTTCAAACCAAGTTTAGATAGGTATTAATGGTTTACAGTAAGAAAGAAAGATTCTTTTTAACAAGTTTTTTGGAGTGTTGCAGATATCTAAAACTTTGGTCTTAATGATTTTTTTAAGTCCTGTGTTACTAATTAATACATGGTATATTGTATTGCATTATGGCCAGATCTTTGCTATGAGGTAGAGTTTTGGCTCTTAAGAGTCAGAAGTAGCAGGTACTAGATGTGATGCTAATTGTTTTATAGGATGAAACCATATCAAGCTCTTTGAAATATGCATCTGTCTATAAACCTTGAAGCCATGTGTTAATTTGTTCTAGGGCATCTACTCTTTGAGCTGGTGACACAAGAAAGGTGAAAGTTTCAAACCAGGAGAACTTTTATCTGTTTTTACAGCATGGATCCTAAACATTCCCCAGAGAAACTGTATAAGCCTTAGTGAATGCCTTTTACTCTCCTTTCCAGTGCCAGTGAATATTGTATTAATCATGCTCTCCTTGCAAGTACTGTTTCTAGTTGATTCATAGATTTCTTTAGCATCTTAATGCTGAGCTATGTGGGATAATATGCATTTTGGTGTGTTGACTAGCTTGAGTTGTTAGAAAGGATACATATACTCCCAAGGATAGTGTTAATTTTCTTTTTATTAATTTCATATTAAATATAATAAGCATTGTTCCTTGTTAAATATCCTTTGTTTTAATATATTTTCTTCCACACATATGGACGGTTGTTCACACACACACACACACACACACACACACACACACACACACACACACACACACACACAGATAAATAAAATAAACAAATGGTTTTTTGTTTGTATGGGTGGTGCACTTCCACATACTACCTCAATATTGGTGTTGCACATAAGAAATTTCAATCTGCACGAAAGAAAATTCAACCTGCCCAAGGATAAAAGACGTGGTAGCTCTCCCGCTAGCATAGTATGGTCTTCAAAAAAGTGCTATAGCAGTGCAGCTGCAGTGTTGTATGTGAGAAACCCTTATCTGGGGGCCACGTCCAGTGACGCTTTGCTTGTGCTTTTTGGATTGGCCTGACTGCTATGTGAAAGGGATGGGCACAAAGAAAATGACAGATTTTCTTTGAGGTGACAATCTTCTTCATCCAAACTCCCGTCCAGACACTCTTCCCATCCAAAATTATTGCCCACCCCTGTTCTCTAGGATCATAGCTACAGCCATAGTTATGCATAGGTTGTCTGGGCTATGTTTCTCTGGTTTGCAAAGGGAGGTACAAAACTCTATTGAAGACCTCCCTCCGGACAGGGTTGGAAGGATTGCAGAGCTACTCTTTGCTCTTAACATCTGTGCTTGTGCGCTGAAGTGCAAATTCCACTGTTCACAGTCCACCCAATTCTACCCTCCAGAGACTGAGATCCTGAGGAATGCCTTACACCTGGCAGGGGAAAGCAATGTAGTTGTGAATTGTCTCAGCAGAGACAGCTCCCAATTTTAAGAATGGTCAATTAAAGTTGAAGCTGTATTTTCCATGCAGGGGTAGTTGACCAGATTTGGACCTATTCACAGGAAGGATCAACATAAGTGTTTTTCTGCTCCAGAGAGGGTAGGGACAGTCAGTTCCACTTGGATGCCTTCTTTCTTTACTGGGAGTGTGGCTTCATTTTTGTCACCTCCCATCTCCTTAATCCAGAAGGTTGTAAAAAATGTCAGGGCAGGGATATGATGCTTATTGTCTCATCTTGGCCACATTAATGGTTGTTTACTGATTTGTTTCAGCTGTTTTAATGCATCTTCCTCTAACCCTGGATCTCCTGCTCCAGTGGGAGGGCAGAATGTTTCATTGAAGTCCACTTGATGGTGTGAATGATGTATGCTTTCAATGTGTTCTTGATCACTGTTCTACTAGAAGTTGTTGCCATTTAAAGTAGAACAGATTTTAGATGTGGGTATGGGAAAGGTCTGATTTCCTCTATATTGGCTTTCATTCCTTGTTCTGGAATTTGGGGTGCAGGAGGATGCTCTGGGTTGGGACCAAGGAAGGTGGGAGGAGCATCAGGACTGAGGTGCAGGAGGCTTTGAGGGCTCTAGCTGGGGTGTGGGCTTCTAGGGTGGGGCTGGAGATGAGTTTGGGGTTCAGGATGGTGTTCTGGGCTGTGACTGAAGGGTTTGGGGTACTGGAGGGTCCTCTAAACCAAGGCATGGGATTAGAAAGTGAGGGTTCTGGCTGGGAGTGTCAGCGCTGGGGTAGCGCTGCAAATAAGCGATTTGGGGCTCAAAAGAGTACTCCAGGCTGGGGATTGAGGGGTTTGGATGATAGGAGGAGTATCAGGGCTGGGGTAGGGGATGAGAGCCCAGGGTGGAGGTGGGGGTCAGAGGTGTAGGCTCCAAGTGGCACTTAATTCACGCAGCTTCTGGAAGCAGTGGTATGTCTCCCCTCTCACCCCCCTCCACTGACTCCTATGCAGAGGCACAGCTGGGTGGCTTTTTATGCCACCCCCCGAGTTGACACATACACTAAGTGGGAGTTGTGTGGGCAGTGGTTGGGACTAGGCAGCATGTGGCCACCCCTGGATGCTCCTACATGTAGAAGCTGGAGGGGAACATTCTGCCTGCTTGCCTCATTGCATGCCACCACCAACTGAACAGCCGATGGCTTGTTGAAAACAGGACACTTGGTCACGCAATGTGTAAGACACAGGTCACAAGTCAGTATTCAGTTGTTATCGTCATGGGGGTTGACCAAATAAACTGAAATATGCATGCTAACTCAGTCTTTATCTCAGTTGGTACAGCTTATTAGTTTGAATATTCTTATGCAGTTTTAGAGACTTTTGAAAATGAACTCACTACAAGTTCTGCTAACCTCAATGAAGGTGTTTCTATAACACTTCCTTTGCTGGCTTAGACAGATTTCATCTGGTTTCAAACAACTTCATCTAAACAGAAAAGTACATTTAAAAAAAGTCTTTGTGCTTTCTCCATAAGTAATTCTTACGTTAAGTAGCAACTCCATAGTTCGAACTGCTGGGACTTGGCCTAGTCAGGTCTTCAAAACTTCTGTATCTCAGCCCAGCATCAGTATCTCATTGGCATGTCTGAGGATGCCAGGATGAAGGTGAGGAATACAATGTAAACATTTAAAAATTTCAGCTGAGAAACTTAGGGTTCTCTCTCCTTTTTTTCCATGTTTCTCTTGATAAATACCTACAAACCCCCAAACGTTATGGTCACACTCGTCACCTGTGTCTGCTAACGCAAGTTGAAAATGATTACATTTAATATCTTAAAAAATTATTCCCTTAATTTATCATGTCATTAACCAGTTCCACCACGAATAAATGATAGAGTTCACCATGTCCATGTAACGTAGAAGGAAGAATTGGCAGCAGGAAAACCTGATTGATGGTGGTTCTTTGAAAGAGGGAGGGAATAAGGGTTGGTTTTCATGCTGAGGAATCAGCAATGCAGGGATAGGGAAAGACAGAGCTAAAGCTATGTAGGGGAAAAAGCTAAGAGTCCTACTCGTGTGGCAGCTGCCAAATCACTGTGTCTTAACTGAGTTTGTTTGATCAGCCAGAATGGTTAGGAATGTGCATTTGCTGTGGGTGGTGTGTATTTAAATTAGGTATCATAGGCGCTGTGTATGGTGGATGGCTTATAGTGTGTATGCATAGGAAGTGTTTGGCTCTGTTGGCTTCGCTATTTATTGCCGGCAATTTGTGGTTTTGATTTATTGATTTAAATCATTTGAGAAACGTAATCTGTTGTCTAAGTGTTTTGTGTGTAGGAAGGAAATTATGATGAGAGATGGGTTAACAAACAATAGCATGCACACATTTCTTTATCAGCAGTAACTTCCTGGTTGTACCATGTATGATATTGTAGAAATAACTTAATCTTTGCGTTACTCATGTATAAAATGGGAATAATACCTTTTTTCCCCCCTACTCTTTGTGGTGACTAAGCTTTTCTGGGCAAGGTCTTTCTTTTATATATATGTACACCACAGCTTCAATTTTGGTTGGGGTCATGTACTAGTATAATACTGCAATTTGTATTTGGCACTCTTAACTTTGGTGTTACTGAAAAATACTTGAGATAGGGTTAGGAAATTGCAGCAGCAAGCAGAAAAGTGTTTTCCTTCTCACATCTGAGCTGTCCATAGTTCCATAAAATAACATAGATCTAAGTTGAGATGTGTATGATGATGAATGGGAGCCTAATTGTGAGAGTCTTTCCTGAAATAAATTGCAATTTTATCTAATTTCAGCTGTTAAAGATAAAGAGAAGAATAAAGAGAAGAAATCCCAAGACTGTGTAAGGTCAAAGTCGAAGAAAAAGAAAAAGAAAACTCAGTCTGGTAAAATACCTTTTTTTCCCCATAGAAAGTGGCCTTAGTTTTTCAGTTTGACTGTCTCAACCTCAGTTAAAAATTTTCCATGACCAGTGACTGTATATAGGGGAAATCATAGTCTTGTCTTTAATGGCCACCAATTCTGAGCTAATAAGCTATTAAAGGTGAAGTGTGACTTAGAGTGGCATTTTCTTGCTGTTTGAAGGGCTCAGCCACTGAGTTGGATGGCTGATAAAAATAAATCAATCTGTAAATAAATGGATGTGCCCCCAGGAGAACTTCCTCAAAACCTCTCACCCCAAAAAGTGTATAATTCAAGGTGCCTGAAAGTGATGATGTGATAATGGTATTTTTTCTTTTCTGTCAGTGTTCTCAGTGTCAAGAGCTGCTGACCATTTTTCAAAGTCTGGCCACTTTTTGTTTAGTTGCCTGACTGGGAGCTGAACTCTTGAAACTGTAGCTTTAGTTGAGGGTGTTGAGCAATTTTGAAAATCTATCTGCAAATGATCATTGAGCTTCAGAGATAACACTTCCATTAAGGTGAACAGAGAATTTGGCACCTTTCATAGCTATTGTTCTTCAATGTGTGTGTCCATGTTGATGCCACTGAATTTGTGTGTGTGTGCTCTCAGATCATTGAGATTGGATTCTTTTGAATGGCATTGTCCTTCGTGTCCTATCTGTACTACTCCTGTTCTTCGGTGTGATGGCATAAAGGGCAGAAAAGTCTCCATTCTCCCTCAGTTCCCACTGAACTCTGTGACACTAAGATGCAACCCAGTGAGTGTCTAACTCTACTTCCACAGAGCTTCACATTTAATCCCTTTTTGACTAGATTGGGGAAGGAAATGTGTTGCTCCTTTCTCCCCTTCCCCTCAAAAAAGAGAGAGAGGAGACCATCAGTGAACAACACAATAAAACATTTTACACCAACATAGTGGGTTCTACACACTCAGGGTTTAAACTCTGCTCGTCCTGTGATGGTTTCATCCCTCTTACTGATGAACACACCTGTTACCTCTTCTTTCCTGGGGCAGGACCATGACCAGACCAATACTTGCGGTGGCGGTAGTTTTCCTCCAGGACTTGCATATTGAAGGACACTCATCTTAAGTCCTGCAGTGCAAGCAGGATGATCTGGCACAATATCCCTTACTTGCAAGATAGTTACAGCCAGTATGATGTACGGGGAAGACACAGGAGAAGAACAACATGGGGCTACTGAGCAGCTCCATACTGGCATCTCCTCTGATGTGGCTGTACCACCCCCAGCCCTGTCCTCCTGTGGGGCTGTTGTATAGACTCCAGTTGTCTGGAAGGGCTGGGGTGGTAGAGCCATGCCAAAGTTGCTGGCTTGGTGTCCCCATTGACCCCACATTCTGCTTCTTTCATTGCTTTGGTTCTGAAATCTCCAGCATAGCTGGAGCGAGAGAGAGAGCTGTCCCTGCCCCCACCCAGGTAAGGGAAGTGGATGATGGGGAGAGGACAAGGAGAGTGTGGGTGTTCTGAGGTGGGGGTGAGGTGGAGATGAGTTATGCAGGAAGGTCACATTTCCACGGCGGCCCCCTCCCTCCCCATTAGCTGCTTCTCCCGACACCTGTAAAAAGTGGATTACACTTGCACAACTACTCAAGTTACATCTGGGGGAGCAATCTGTATGGTGTGTTTCAGATCCATAAGTAACGACAGTTACAAAAGCAGTACGAAAAGAGTCTGTGTCTACCATCACTCTTTAAGCAGGTACCACACCTTGGGATCAGGCAGTGAAAGGAAAGCAATGAAGACGATGCTGTCCATATTGGCATTAACAATTTCTGCATCAGCATCCTGTACCAGTTACTAGGGCATAGCTGGCCAGGTACTTGTTGTCTTGGTACCAGCAGCATTGATGCCTCAATATCAAAACCAGCACCTACACAACAATTGATGTGAGAAGTCAATGCCTAGAGAGTCCTGCACAGACTATAAATAGAGCTCCAAATAATATAGGGGGTCATCCCACAAGGAATGCCTAAAACACCATCTTCTCTCCAAGGACACAGTACAGGGTGGAGAAGCGGTGGTCCTGACTTCGGTGCCAATATCAGCACCCGCAACTGAACCTATGTAGGCCTGAGGTATGCCTCCGTAGGAGCTCTTATGTCCACCATGCCTGAGCAGCAGCTGGCATTGGATGTAGTGCAGAGACTCACTCAGTGTTGCAACAATTTGAGGAAAGCTGCATATTTTCATGCTCACTTGTTTACTTTTACCCAACAAGACTGCCTCTATGTTAACTTCAGAGAATGATGCCAAAGGACTTTTAAGAGCTCTGCCCAAGGTGAGACAGCAGAGCTTGCCATTCTCAACCATGGCAATATACCTATAGCAAGCCAGCTTGGTGATTCCGGCCTTATTGAACACTCTTATCACATGTCCCTGAATAGATCACCTCCTTGTGTGTCCAGAAAGAGAAGGAGATTCTGATCTCCATCATCATAATCGGCCAGGCCTCTGACACCAGAGCCTGATGCTGGCAATCATGAGTAATGGAAGGTCAGCGTAGGCTTCCATCTCTACTTAATGAGTCATCTTCATTGCCTGATGGGGCAGAGATATCATACTGTGTCCAGATTGCGAACTTGAAAGCATTCCATAATCTCCTGTCCCACATTTCACATAACTTCAACTCTAAAATTAGTCATCCAGATGTCCCTCAACAACTGTATCCAGGATTGCTTTCTCCATCAGTGAGGGCATACTGGAGCCAAGTAAAGGATTCTAGCAACTCTTCCATTTTTAAATAAGTGCAAAAAAAAAAAGAAATTAGTTGACCTCAAAAGGTTCTGGATAATTTTTATGTTGTCTCAAACATGGAATATTGAAAGGAGGGTTCCGTAATTTAGGACAGATCCAGTAGTCAGAAGGTACTCCCAAATGCAAAGATCCAGAGAAATGAGACTTCTCTGAGTGATGCTCCTGTGAGTTTTCTACTCAGGTCTCGGAGAGTCCTCGCATAGCTGATGGGAGATTTTTGCCTAGCAGTGCCCCTTGCGTCATGTCTGCATACACTGTGTCTCGCACTGATGTAAACCTCATATGAACGGCTATACTGTCTGCCAACAGGGGCCAATACCAGGTGCCACAGAGGGAGGGAACACAACAGGTAATCCTTACATGATCCCTCTCCTGTCACTCATTTCCAGACATACAGAGGCTAGGGACACTATTCCTACCCATCCTGGCTAATAGCCATTGATGGGCCAAATCTCAATGAGTCTGTCTAGCTCTTTTTTGAACCCTGTTAAAGTCTTACCCTTCATCACATCCTCCTGCAAGGAATTCCACAGGTTGACTGTTCACTGAGTGGAAAAAAACAAACTTCCTTTTGTTTGTTTTTAAACCTGCTGCCTATTAATTTCATTTGGTGACCCCTAATTCTTATATTGTGGGAATAAGTCAATAACTTTTCCTTATTCACTTTTTCCACACCAGTTATGATTTTATAAACCTCTATCATATCCCTCCTTAATCTCCTCTTTTCTAAATGGAAAAGTCCAAGTCTTTTCAATCTCTCTTCATATGGGATCCATTTCAAACCCCTAATCATTTTTGTTGCCCTTTTCTGAACCTTTTCCAATGCGAATATATCTTTTTTGAGATGAGGCGACCACATCTGTACGCATTATTCAAGATGTAGGGGTCCCATGTTCTTATGTAGAGGTAATAAGGTGTGTATTCTGTCTTATTCTCTATCCCTTTTTTAATGATTCCTCACATTCTATTTGCTTTTTTACTGCCTCTGCACATTGAGTGGATGTTTTCAGGTAACTGTCCACAGTTGACTCCCAAGATCTCTCTTGAGTAGTTGTAGCCATATTAGTCCCCATCATAGTGTGTATATATAGTTGGGATTATTTTTTCCATCATGCATTACTTTACATTTATCAACATTAAATTTCATTTGCCATTTTTGATGCCCATTTATTTAGTTTGGTGAGATATTTTTGAAGCTCTTCAAATTTTGCCACCTCACTGTTTACCCCTTTCTCCAGATCATTTATAAATACAGACGACCCCCGACTTGCAACACGATTGATTCCCGGGGAAGCATTGCAAGTCAGGGGAGTCATAACTCAAACCCTCATTGACAATAGGCATTGTGCACCATTCTAAATATGGGCCAAGGACGTAAGTCGGGGGTTTCAGCCCGTTCTGCACTTAATGGTTGTAAATGGGGGATGGGGTCACAACTCAGGCGGTTGCAACTCGGGGGTTTCCTGTAAGTTGAATAGGATTGGTCCCAGGACAGACCCTTGGGGACCCCACTATGACAACTTACTTTATTTAAGAGCCTTTGGTGAGGGACCTTGTTAAAGGCTTTCTGGAAATCGAAGTATACTATATGCACTGGATCCCCCTTGTCCACATGTTTGTTGACCTCCCTAAAAGAACTTCAGCAGACTAGTAAGGCATGATTTCCCTTTAGAAGAAACCATGTTTACTTTTCCCCAACAAATTATGTTCATCCATGTGTCTGATAATTTTATTCTTTACTACTATTTATAGTAAATTTTATTTTTTACCTTAGTTTCAACTCATTTGCTTGGTACTGATGTTAGACTTACCAGTCTTTAAATGCCAGGATCACCTCGAGAACCCTTTTTAAATATTGGCATTATATTGGCTATCTTCCAGTCATTAGGTATGGAAGTTGATTTAAGGGACAGGTTAAAAACCACAGTTAATAGTTCTGCAGTTTGACATTTGAGTTCTTTCAGAACTCGGGTGAATGCCACCCGGTCCTGATGACTTGTTACTGTTAAGTTTATCAATTTGTGCCAAAACCTCTTCTAATGATACCTCAATCTGGGACAATTCCTCAGATTTGTCACCTATAAAGAATGGCTCAGATTTGAGGACCTCCCCAATATCCTCAGCCATAAAGACAGAAGGAAAGAATTCATTTAGCTTCTCTGCAATTACTTGATCATCTTTGAGTGCTCCTTTAGCATCTCGATCGTCCAAGGGCCCCTCTGATTGTTTAGTAGGTATCCTTCTTCTAATGTACTTAAAAAAACACTTTGCTATTGCTTTTTGAGTTTTCAGCTAGTTTTAACGTCCTTCAGTTCCTTTTCTACCGTCTTTGGCTGAAGACGGAGTCATAGCAATGCTCTCCTTCTCTGACAGGAAACAAACATATAGTATAGTTACTTTATAAATAAGTCATAGTTTCATAGCTTTCAATGTTTCCTTCTGTTAAAAAGGAAAAAAAGCCGCAGCAGAGCCTCATGGCTACAATCATCAGAAGTCTCAAAAGAATTACAGTCTAAGGCGGAGGCCCCTCCCCTTTGATAGTAACCAAATGTTCGCCACAAAGACAGATGAGGTGCTACACACAATGAAAGTCTCATACCACACTCCACACTTTGGGGTTCATACCACACTTCACCTAATAAAAGATGCAAATACAGCCCTTTCATCTATAACTACTATAGACAACAAAAGAAGTCATGTGACAACATGCTCAAGCAGTGCTCCAACAAAAGGACTCAACAGAACCAATCTTCTAACACTGAATCAACTTCACACAAACAGCAGATTTGAAGTTTTGGTTGGGGGTCTGTGTGATCACCCCATAGATCCAGTGCATCCAAATATCACCTTCTATTACCTTCTATTACCTTCTATTCTGAGATTCTTCTACCAAGAATGGGTCCACATTAGTATGTACAAGTGGATCCTGGAAATTACAAAATCAGGCTACACAATCCCCTTTACGTCCCTCTTCAGGGACCCTACCCAGTCCCCGACCCTGTCCCTCTTCAGGGACCCATCTCATGAACCCCTGTTACAAGCAGAAGTACAAAAGATACTCACCCTAAGGGCAATAGAACTGGTTCCCACAAAACATTTGGGAAGAGGGTTCTATTCCAATTATTTCCTAATGGCCAAGAAAACAGGGGGCTGGGAGGCTCTTTTCAGATCTCAGGAAACTCAACAAGTTCCTCCTCAGCACAAAATTCAGAATGGTGACTCTTGCAACTATTATACCCACACTGGACAAAGGGGATTGGTTCTCAGCCCTTGACATTCAGGATGCATACTTTCATATAACCATGCATCCTGCCCACAGGAGATTTCTCAGGTTCGTAGTAGGTCATGATCACTACCAATACTGAGTCCTCCCTTTTGGTCTCTCCACGGCCCCTTGAGTGTTTTCCAAAACACTAGCCATGGTCCCGGCCTCTCTCAGAAGACAAAACATACTTATTTTTCTCTACCTTGATGATTGTTTAATCCAAGGACCCACATGTCAACAAACTGTAGCCATGATAAAACACTACCAGAGAATGCTTCTCTCGACCTGGCCTACTCATAAATACCCACAAGTCCACCTTACAGCCCACTCAAAAGATAGTATTTATCGGGCACTTGTAGATTCAGTAAAAGAGCCTACCTGCCACTACAAAGATTGAAAATGCTATGAGACCTTATTTTGGGGGGAGAGGGGTGTCAAATATATTCCCTTTATCTGCACATGTCTGCAAATACTGGGACACATGGTGGCTACAACCTTTATTGTCCTATTTGCGAGACTAGATGTGTGCTGTCTACAGCACTGGCTTGCAACTGTCTACATCCCAAACCGAGACAGCCTCACAAAGTGTCTCACTCCCACTGCCAGTTCTGCAATCTCTTGACTAGAGGACTTCTCCAACCAACCTGCTGGCTGGCATACTGTTCCATCACCCAGATCCATTAGAAGTGATTATGACGGATGCATCAATTCTGGGCTGGAACACCCATTGTGGCATCAGGGCAGTACAAAGCAGATGGTCTCAATGAGAGATGCTCCTTAAAAACATAAGATCGGCCATACTGGGTCAGACCAAAGGTCCATCCAGCCCAGTACCCTGACTGCCAACAGTGGCCAATGCCAAGTGTCCCAGAGGGAGTGAATCGAACAGGTAATGATAGAGAGATCTCTCTCCTGCCATCCATATCCACTCTCTGACAAACAGAGGCTAGGGACACCATTCCTTACCCATCCTGGCTAATAGTCATTAATGTATTTAACCACCATGAATGTATCTAGTTCTCTTTTAAACCCTGTTATAGTCCTAGCCTTCACAACCTCCTCTGGCAAGGAGGTTCCACAGGTTGACTGTACGCTGTGTGAAGAAGAACTTTTTTTTATTAGTTTTAAACCTGCTCCCCATTAATTTCATTTGGTGTCCTCTAGTTCTTATATTATGGGAACAAGTGAATAAATTTTCTTGATTCACCCTCTCCACGCCACTCATGATTTTATATACCTCTATCATATTCCCCTCAGTCTCCTCTTTTCTAAACTGAGAAGTCCCAGTCTCTTTAGCCTCTCCTCATATGGGACCTGTTCCAAACCCCTAATCATTTTAGTTGCTCTTTTCTGAATGTTTTCTTATGCCAAAATAGCTTTCTTGAGGTGAGGAGATCGCATCTGTACACAATATTCAAGATGTGGGCGTGCCATAGTTTTATATAGCGCGAGTAAGAGATTCTTCGTCGTCTTTTCTATCTCTTTTTTAATAATTCCTAGCATCCTATTAGAGACAAGGAGTCCTGTGGGCATCTGACGAAGTGGGTCTTTGCCCACGAACGGTTATGCTCCAATACATCTGTTAGTCTATAAGGTGCCACAGGACTCCTTGTTGCTTTTGCAGATCCAGACTAACACGGCTACCCCTCTGTTAGCATCTTCTTGGCTTTTTTGACTGCTGCTGCACACTGCATGGATGTTTTCAGAGAACTATCCACAATAATGCCAAGATCTCTTTCCTGATTAGTTGTAGCTAAATTAGCCTCCATCATATTGGTATCATTTTTTCTAACGTGCATTACTTTTACACTTATTCACATTAAATTTCATTTGCCATTTTGTTGCCCAGACACTTAGTTTGGTGAGATCTTTTTCAAGTTCTTCACATTCTGCTTTGGTCTTGACTGTCTTGAACTGTTTAGTATTGTCCGCCAACATTGCCGCCTCACTGCTCACCCCTTTCTTTAGATCGTTTATGAATAAGTTGAATAGGATTAGTCCTAGGACTGACCCTTGGGTACACCACTAGATACACCAGTTCCATGAACCTTCATATCAGCATCCCGGAGCTCAGGGCCATTCACAAAGCGTGCACTCACTTCGTCCCCCTGATAAAGGGCAAAAACATTTGTGACCTCACGGACAACACACCCTCTGTACGTCATTCAACAGGGGGGTGCCCAATCACGCTCACTGTGCTCAGAGGCCATCAGATTTTGGAACTGGTATATCAAGAATCATATAACATCCAACCACCACTTATATACCAGGATAGCAAAATATCAGGGCCGACAAACTGAGCAGACGCTCGTCAGAACAGCACAAGTGGAAGATAAACACCAATGTTCTCCTCAGTTTTTCACAAGTATGGATTCCCAGTTATAAATGTCTTTTCATCGGTAGTCAACTGCAAATGCCACAGATTCTGCTCCTGAGCAGTGCAGAGATCGGAGGGGGATGCCTTCACCTTTCGCTGGACAGCTCCACTACTCCTATGCTTTTCTCCTAATCCCACTAGTCTCCAGGGTGATCAACAAGATATGCTCTGACCAGGCCACAGAAATTTTAATAGCTCCCACCTGGCCGCGACAACCCTGGTTGCTCTATCTGCACTACCTTTCAATAGAACAACTGATCCCCCCTCCCCTGGTGCCACACCTTTTAACGCAACACCACAGCAAAATATACCACCTGAAGATCAAAACCCTGAAACTCAAGGCATGGCTTCTCCATGGTTCCAAAATGAAGAACTTACCTGCTCAGACAGTGTCAAACACATCCTATTGAACCGTCAATGGCCTTCCTCAAGATGCACCTACCTAAACAATTGGAGACGTTTTCAACAGTGGTGCACTACTCATCATCTACACCCCAACACCGCCCCCATATCTACCATGCTTGAGTACCTGATGGGCCTCAGTGATGCAACCTCTCCATCAGCTCTATTTGTGTCCATCTGGTGGCGTTCACGGCTTTCCACAAACCAGTTAATGACTTCTCTCTCTTTGCACATCCGATGATGAAGTGATTCTTCACCCACTTGCAGAAGATGCGCCCAAACCTGCCTCCCCCCTCCCTCCCCTCCATGCCACCTCGGGACTTAAACCTTGTTCTCGACACGCTCACCAGGCCACCCTTTTCAATCCTTTGAACCACTGGCCACCACATCACCACAATACTTGTCCCTGAAGGTGACCTTCATAATGGCAATAACAGCTGCAAGACGTGTAGGTGAAATTGGAGCCCTCATGGCTGAACTACCTTTCACAACTTTTACTAAAGATAGTCATACTCAGGCGTCACCCCAGGTTTCTCTCCAAGGTCATTTCTGAACCTATATACTTACCTTCATATTAGTATATGAACCTATATACTTACCTTCATATTTTCTTAAACCTCATACTTCCTTGAGAGAGTTCGTCTTGCACACAATGGTTGCAAGATGAGCTGTTGCGTTCTATTTAGAACCAAAGAGACCAGAAAGTAGGACAGACTCTTCATCTCTTGGTCCAGGCCACAGAAGGGAACAGCCGTCTTAGCACAACATGTATCCAAATGGATTGCTAGCTGCATATACATAGCTTACAAATTTGTGGGAAGCAGCCACCAGACACCACTTGATGGAGAAGTTACTCACCCTGTGCAGTAATGATGGTTCTTTGAGAGGTGTGTCCCTGTGGGTGCTCCCCTGCCCTCCTTTCCTCCACTCTGCTTGGAGTCCTCGAATGGATTTCAGGTAGAAAAAGAACAGAGGGAGGTTTGCACCACGCGTATATTCAGCGAACAAAAACCGCGCGAGACAGTGTGCAAGTGTGGCACAAGGGCCACTGCTAAGCAAAAATCTCCAATCAGCAGCACAAGGATGCACTGAGACCTGAGTGGAGGCCACACATCGCAAAGAACCATCATTACTGCACAGGGTAAGTAACTTCTTATTTTTGTGCAAAACATAATTTTTGCCAGTTCAACTCCTGAGCTTTATTTGAAATATAACTGCCTTACCTAAGAGAAGGTAATTCGCTTTGTAAGCCAATTACTGGTAGGATAAGAGCGTGAAGGTTGGAAAAGTCTACACTTGATTTTGTTCCTTTATATTGGGATGAGAAATAAAGGCAAAGAAAAGGGCAGGATGAGCAAATAAATATATACTACGTACACCAGGAAGCAGGAGAGTTGTGTGCAGAACACTGATTTATTGCAGGAAAAATATGGGTGGATTGAAAACCCTTCTTATGGCATATGAGAAGCAACATGAAGCATGCCTGAATTACTCGTATGTGCCTGAGGACTGAGAGAATCCCCCTGATACCACCACTATCCTGACAAGAAAGGAGTTGGCCTTGGCGATGATAGTTCTGTGGAACTGGAACAAGGAGAAGACTTGTTGTTTTCCTAATGTTATAGGTAACGAAATGTCATGGTTATTTTTAGTAAATGTTCGGGACAAGTCATGGACAATAAATAAAAATTCACAGAAGCCAGCTGACCTGTCCCTAAGTTTTACTAAAAAGAAACAGGAAGTATGAGGAGGGAGAGAAATGAAGCACTTTTGGGGCTTTTAGATAGTCTTGCAGCTCATCACAAAAAAATCAAAATGGATTACTGCCTCACTCACTAATGCACCTCTTCCACTAAACAGCCGTGCCCATTATTTCAGAAATGAGCCACTTTTTGAAATATAGAAGGCAGTGATACGGAGTAATGTCAAGCATTATTCATTGGCTGCATCTGCCAAGGCAGATGCCAAGTTCAGGAGAGCAATACTGCAGTCCCTATTGGACTGATGCAACTTATGCTCGCTGCTCCACCCTCCCAAAAGAATGTGCCTTGCTAGTCACACATGCTCAACGTATTATTTACTCAATTGTTACTGTGGTTCTTCAAGATGATGTCCGTGTCGATCCCATAATCCTTTTGTAATACCCTATTAATACAAGTTGCAAGTTGTGTGGAAACTAAGACCATGTCTATACCTACCTGCAAATTGCTGCTCTGGAAGTCAACCTTCTGGCATTCAATTTAGCAGATATAGTAAGGACACGCTAAATCAAACACTGACAGTGCTCCCATTAATGCCAGTAGTTGTACTCCTTGTTGATAGGAGCATTTCTCTTGTTGACTTCCCGCTGTGGGGACAGGACCAAAGTTCAAATTAAGGTACTGTGGCAAAGTCTGGGCTAAGTCCTGTGGGTCCTGCGCTTCCTGGTAGGTTCTTGTGGACCTCAGAGGCTCGCAGCATCTCTGATAACTGCCATGAAGGCCAGGGTATCCTGCTTCCAGAGCCTCTTTCATCATTGGTCAGTCCAGTGCCTTTCTTTTTCCAGTCCCTGTTGGCCCTTCCAGCCAGAAGGGAGGGTTGGGGAGAACCTGGTCCCATCCACTTGCTCCGGGTTCCGGCCCAGGGCCCTATAGTAGGGGCAGCCCTGATCAGGCAGTGTAGCCCCCTGAGCAGCAGCCCCTCCCTGGGCCACTTCCCCAACCCCTCTTGCAATACCTCGTTCCTGATATCATGGAGCAAACATTCGCACCAGCTCACTGAAGTGTTTTTTTTTCTTGCTCTGGGTTGCTCCCTTCTCCTTGAGTTCTCTAGTCCGTCCCTTTTCTCCTTCCCCCCTAGACTTGCCTGGGGAACTGTTTTTATAGTGCACACATCCACCAAAAGTGGCTGCAGGTGTTCCAATTAGTCCTTCCTTTAGGCTGCTGCCAGATAGGCTTCAGGTGTGGCTGGCTGGCCATAGTCTTTAACAGCCTATTCAGGGAACATAAAGCCACATATGAGAGAGCACGACATGCATGCACAGCCCCAGTGAATGCTGCTATTCAAAAGAATCTTACTTTACATGTCTGAGGCACATATGCAACAGTGGGATCCTGCCAATTACAGCTTTAAGGATCAGTTACTGCAGGGAAAGTTAACCAGTCTCTTCAGCCTGTCATCAGTCTTAGGCAGACGTCATCACATTGGTTTATATCCAGTTGACATTTTTAATGTTTTCTTCACAACCATAAGGTCTCGAAACATTTTATTAAGAAAAAGTTTTTGATTCTGAAGCTCAAACATACCCACTTGGGTGAAGTACTGGCTTTCTGAGCCACTCCAATCTGACCTCTACTACATTTATTCTGGATATTTATATTCAGCTTTCTCTTTCTTTTCTTCATCCATTACTGTCTTGTCTTGATAAAATAGCACATACATTTTTCTTTAAAGGGCACAACATTTATCGAAGCAATATAGGATACCAGCCATTCTAATCACAACATGGTTATCACAAGTATTCTCTTCTGAAAATATTTTTGCAGGAACAAGTCAGCCAAAAAAGTCACCCTTGTCTTAATATTTTTTCCTTCCTTTTGTTCCCCGTAACATCAAATTCTTGGGGAACAGCATTTTTGTGCTTTTCATTTCTTCTGTGACATTCCCAAAGCAAGTCTGCTCTAGCATTCACAAATTAGTTAGTCGCAGAACATCTTTTTTGAGCAGTAGCTGGCATTTAGGATGTGTGTGCAATCGCAAACCCAATGATGAGTGTATAAACCTCTTCTGTTGCTGTCTGTCCAGTGACTAGAGCACTCTCATCACTTCCTTTCTCCTTTCTGTTGATTTAGTTTTTGTATAATCTATATATACTATAGCATATAGTGTAGTCTGGTGGTTAGAGCAAGTCTATTTAGACTGTGAGCTCTTGTAGGGCCAGGGAAAAGACCTGCAGAACAGCTGTGCCTAGCCTAGGTCAGCTGACTTGTGAGCTCATGGGGTTGTCAGGTTGCCCAGTTACAAAATGGCAATGTGAGTGCATGTGGTCTCATGGGCTGAGTGCCATCCTGAGCCCAAACATCTACCCTGCAGTTTTATAACCCTGTATCCTGAGCCCCATTAGCTGATCCAGGCTCTGAGACTTGGTGCCATCAGTTTTTCTTTTATTGCACACACATGCAATGTGTCTGTGCAATGCCCAGCACTCATTTGGGACCTCTAGGCGTACCATAACACACACAATTAAGCGATGTATATAGTTGAATGTAGAATGGACCATCTAAATTTAACCTTTGGGCTATCGTCTGTCTGGTGGTGTGTGGGGTGGTTTGTGTGTTCTTCGGTGTGTGTGGGCGGGGGGGGGGGGGATTTCCTCAGGTCTTGCCTAAGGTGACAGATGATCCAAAAACAAGGGTTCTAAGAGCTCATAAAGTAGGAGAAGAGAGTACATAGGAGAAATAACTCTAGTTCAAATGTTTGCCTTTATAGCCCCACAATGACCCTTCTTCCTCTTCTTTGCTTGGAGCCCAGCTGGAAGAGTCAGAGGAATACAGAAGGATTGCTATAAAGGATGTGTGTAAGATGTTAATTATTAAAACTAGAAAAGGATCAAAAAGTCTAACTTAGGTGTAATACCTGGAATTACTTTTCACTTTTTAAAAATAACTAAATTTAAAGTTTCCAGTTTCCTTTTTATCTTCTGACATCAGAATTACTGCAACAACATTTTTAAGTAGTCATCCTTCATGTACGTCAGGCAGAGTCCAGTGGCTACCATTCCACTATCCGTACACAATTTTCCACACTGGACGCCACCATTCTTCCACTCCAGGATGACAGGGCATTAATGCTATTAGTAATTCTAAATATCCAGCTTGTAGCTCTCCTCCCCTGCCCCCGAGTGTTGTTTTTTTTCCTCCAGTACTAACATATTTATAATTTTACAGAATACCCTGGCAGTGACGAAAATATTGACATTTCCCAGGAGCTTTCCCCAAAAAAATCAGTCATCACCACAAGATATTATTCTTCAAATAAATCTTATCCCCACCTAAGTACACCGTTACATGTTTCTGATTCTGGGCACCATAGAGTGAAAGTAAATGGTAAGATGGATGTCCTTTGTGGCTTGATAGCTTTGTGTGTAAGTGGCAAATGTGAGTAAAAGGGAAACGTAGTATGCCACTCCCTATTACAGCAGATAGATTTAAGCAGCATTAGTGATATAAATTGCTCTATACCAGTTCAGGTCTGTGTTTACACTTCCCTTATGTTTCAAATTATAAATAGTTCATGAAGGGCTAATAAGTTATAAATAGATGTTTGTACACAGCATGTGTACATAGTAATGTGCTATAAACACATAAATAGAAAGTGTTAATATTAATAGATGGTTGTAAATCATGTTGGTTCGTTGAGAGTTGTGCCTCTGTATATTCCACACCTGGTTTGTTGTAAACATAAAGGTTGTATGATTAATTACTTAACAATATTGAAAATGTAATTGCATGCACAATCCTGACTCTCCCCTTGGCTATGTCTACATAGTGGAGCTATTTCAGGATATCTCTGGTATCCCAAAATAGCTATTCCGTGTTTTAAGAGGAAGCCTGTTATATCAAGATATAACAGTGTCACTATTCTGACATCTCTGTAAACCTCATTGCATGAGGGTGAAGGGTCATATTGGAATAGCACCTTATTTCGAAATAACATTGAAATAAGCTATGCAACTTGCATAGTGGAAATTGTGTAGCTTATGTCAAAGTAAGAGTGGTGTGTATAACCACCCTTTGTGTTTATTTGGCAACTAAAGATTATGTTTCTCACATGATCTATATCATACTTTTTCTGCAACTGTAGATACAAGCATAGCAACTTGTAAAGCATACTCTTAATGTATGTGAAACAGTCCATAAAAGTCATACTTACAAAACATACAATTCATGTAGTAAAATACATACAGGAATAGTGAAACATTGGTGACATACATATGCAGTCACAAGTTGTATCTAAACATCTGTGCTGATGATTGAATAGAAAAATGTATATTACACAAGTTACTAGAATACTTCCATAAGAGAAGAAACAAATCAATGTCAGTAAGATATTGGACCATTCTGAGAGAAATATTAGAATAACCAGGGCTCCACAAATTATGGAAAACCCTACTCGCCAGACAAAAAAGGGACTCGCCACCCTCCTCCCCCAAGTGTTTTTTTAATGGCATAAATTCCTAATAAGAATAAGAACAGTAATTACTAATGGGTGATATTTATTAATAACTTAACTTATTAATAAATATCTTACAAACCTCTACCTTTTCCCTCTGCTTTCATGTCTCCTCCCCTTGTTCCGTCAGCTCCCCTGGTGCCTGCTGCCCCCCAACCCCTCACCCTCCTCTGCTGTCCTGACTCCTGCCTTCTCACTGCCCTCAGCCTTCCTGAGACCTGTCTCGCTCCACCAGCCTTTCTCTCCCCCCTGTGCCCACTCCTCCAGTAGCCCCACTCTGATCATGTGAGCTACCCCTCCTCATCCCCTCTCCTAACATGTCCCTCTACACACCTGCCCTTCCTCTCTCCTCTGGTGCTGATCTCCTCTCTTCCCCCCCCCCCAGGTGTCTGCCCTTCTGCTTCACCCCCAGAATCCCCTTTCCCTTCCACTCAGCACAGCCCCAGCCCTTCCTAGCTTCTGTCTTCCATTTTGCTGGGTTGCCGGAGCCTTTTTTAATCCGGCGGTCGCTGGCTGTGACGTTAGGACACCACGTCATACCAGTGTCCTGGCATCTGCCGGCATCCCACCCTCTGGCTCGCGCCCTGCCTCCTCGCACCGGAACTGCACACAGGCAGCCCAACACTGAGAATCGCCACACTTCCCCCTCCCCAGTGGTGCTCTGCTCCTCCACCAGCCGGTGGATTGGATGGGGCCATGCCTCCTGTAGTGCGGGCTTCGGCCAGCCCGTCAGAACAGCCCACTAGGCCAGTCCACCCTGCACTCTCCAGCTGTTAAAATCTACTCACCGTGGGTGAGTGTATTTGTTGAGCCCTGAGAATAACTAAAATAGGGTTGTCAAACAATCGAGTGATTAATCCTAGTGTTGAACAATAGAATTCCATTTTTTTGGATGTTTTTGGATGTTTTCTACATTTTCAGATGCATCCATTTTAATTGTAATACAATACAAAGAGTACAGGCTTCATTTTGTATTTATTTTATTACAAAACATTTGCACTGGAAGAAAACAAAATAAATATTATTTTTCTATTAATGCAAGTACTGTAGTGCAATCTCTTTATCATGAAATTCAACTTACCAATGTAGAATTACGTACATAAAATCCGACATTGGAAAATAAAAAAATGTAAATCTTTTAGAACCTACAAGTCCACTCAGTCCTATTTCTCGTTCAGCCAAATGCTCAAACAATATTGTTTACATTTGTATGTGATGATGCTACCTGATTTGTTTTTCCAGTGTAACCTGAAAATAAGAATGGGCATTCACATGGCACTGTTATTGCTGATGTTGCAAAATACTTACATGCCAATGTGCTAAAGATTCATATGTCCCTTCATGCTTCAGTCACCATTCCGAAGGACATGTGTCTATGCTGATTACTGGTTCTACTCCAGTGGTTCTCAGCCAGGAGTCTAGGGCTCCCTTGGGGGCCAAGAGTAGCTTTCAGGGAATCTGAATTGCATGATTGGCATTAGACTCACTAGGGCAGAAAGCACTGAAAGTATGCTCTAGCTATCTTTAAAAATGTCACATTGCAGATGTGCCAAAATGCAAAGAAGGTAACAGTGATAATGTTCTTAAACACGTGTAATGTTATCATCCAAAACTGCTATAACATGAAGTAATGGGGAGAGGGCTGGTAAAGCACAGAACAGGAGACATAATTCTCCTTCAGGCAGTTCAGTTACAAATTTAATTAAGATTGTTTTAATGTGCATTCTTAGTGCTGTGTGAACATCTGTTCTCACTTTGAGGTGACATTGTAAATAAGAAGGTAGCATTTTCTCTTGTGATTAGCTGGCCATGAAGTAGGATTGAACGGACTTGTGTGCACATTATTTTGTTTGAGTGTAAATATGTAACAGAACCACATTTGTCAGTTGCATTTTCATGATTGATTGTACTATAGTATGTGCTTGAGGTGTATTGAAAAACACATTTATCATTTTTACATAGGAAGTGAGCACTGTACACTTTGTATTATATTGTGAAAAATGTAGAAAAGCATCTAAAATGAATACATTTCAATTGATATTGTTTAAAACTGATTAATCATGATTAAATTTTGGGGTTAATCACTAGAGTTAACAGTGATTAATCAACAGCCCTATAAAATAGATGAAAAATGTTACAAAACGTCCTCCTCTGTCTGGGGTTGCACAGTATTGGTATAATTGTATTTTAAGTAGTACGCTGTAATGCTGTGGTCACCAACAGGTCGATCATGAGGCCTCGACCAGTCGATCACAAGGCGTCCTGTCTGTCCCGCCCCCATTTCCCTCCCACCCCTGAGAAGCCCCACTATCTACATCAAGTGAAAATGGAGGTAGTGTCGGCTTCCTGGGGATGGACAGAAGTCGTGCAGCTCAGCGCCTCTTCCGGCGATTCTGGAAGTGCGCTTGCTGGGTGTACTGTGGGAGGGAGCATCGGCTCCCTGCACCTCACAGGAGGGGTGAGTCAGCCCAGGGTCAGGTACAGGCAGAGGGGGTTGGCCCAGGGGCAGGCACGCGTGTGGGGCTTCCCTGTGCAGGGAGGGGGGGTCGGTCCCGGGGCAGGTGCATGGCGGGGCTTCCATGCACTGGGACGGGGGTGGGGGTTGGCGCAGGGACAAGCGCGTGTAGGGCTTCCTTGTGCTGGGAGGGTCGGCTTCCTGGGCTGGTGCTTGCGTGGAGCTTCCCTGCGCTGTGGGGAAGGGGTTGGCCCCGGGGCAGACACATGCTGGTTTCCCTCCAGGGGGAGGGGAGGAGTGGGAATCCTGGGAGGAGGCAGATGCAGGGGACTCTTTGCCACCATTCCCCTCTCCACTCTCCTGTCCCCAGCCACAGAACGCTGCCCTCACTCCTGTCCCCAACCCCAGAACGCTGTCCCCATTCCTGTCCACACTGCCCGAACTCTGTCCCCACTGGCACCCTGTCCTCAGCTGCAGAACCCTGCCCTCTCCCCTCCCACAGGAGAACCCTGCAGAACCCTGTTCCCTAGCCACAGAACTCTGTCCCCACAAAATGTATAATTATAAATGCTTCATTTTAGATTTAAATAGCATGAATAAAAAACAGACCATTTATTTCATAACTATAAACATGTGATTTTAATTTTATATATCGCATAATTTAAAAATAAACTGTTTATCAGTGTGTGTGTAAGTAAGGGCTGGGGATAGCAAGTGATGGACAGGAGGAGAATACAGAAGGTGGGGCTTCAAGTAAGGGGCGGGGCTGTAGATCTTCCCCTGTTCTGAGATTTTAAAAGTGAGCTTGGGTGTAAAAAGGTTGGAGATCACTGCTGTAATGTAATGATTAACTGAATGCCCAAAAGTGCAGAGTTTGGTTTACTTGGGCAACCTTAACCCTAGCATTTTTTTATTTGGCTATAAACTTAAAGAACAGTTTCTGATATACGTTTGTTCCCAGCTTTGTATCATATGCACACTCATGTGAGTTCAAAGCCTTCCTTTCACTCAGGCTATGTCTACACTATGAGCCTCTTGTGGAAGAGCAAATGTAAATGGAGTGCTCATTTGCATATGCTGCACTCTCATTTGCATTTCCTCTTCCTTTCTCTTTTGCATAAAAAGGGGCTGTCTATAGAATGCTTTTTTGCACAAAAACCTCTTGCGCAAAAGGGAAAGGAAGAGGAAATGCAAATGAGAGTGCGGCATATGCAAATGAGCACTCTATTTGCATTTGCTCTTCCACAAAAGCCATTGTTACTCTCCCTGTGGGGACTGGGGGCCAGGTCTACACTACAGACCTGTGCCTGTGTAACTATATCACTCGGAGGGGAGGGGGGGAAATCCATTCCCCATAGCAATGTAGTTACAGCAACTTTACCGTCCGTGTAAACAACGTGATGTCTACAGGAGAGCTTCTCCAAATGACCTTGCTACTACTGCCTCTTGGGGAGGTGGATTGACTCCATTTAGACAGAAGAAGCTCTCCCATCAGTATAAGAGCATCTTCACTAAAGCGCTGCAGTTGCACAGGAGGAATGCATGTTACACTCTGAGACTGTGTGGTACAGTGACCACTCTTGGGACATACTGTGTCTGTTTGGAGGGACAGTGGCTTCCAGTGATGTAATAGTCTACTGCACTGTCTCCTATGGTTTTGAAATATGTAATTGAATGCTCATTATCAAAGCAGTTCCATCTCTGGAAATATTGAGTTATTGATAAAGAGCCTAAATTTGTAGAAGTTCCTGTGCCAACATCAGTGGATTTCTAAACAACACATGAAGGCGAAAAATCTTAGGCATCAAAGAACATAAAATTTTTGTTCCCTCTAGATACTTGTACATCTAGCTGGTAATAGTACCACGAAATCTGCCCCAGTTCAATAAATTCAGACATTGACAACAGAAATGTTTGTTAGTTGTCTGCATAGAATTGGCCATATTTCAGAGAGAGAAACTCCTCATTACAGAAACAAACTTAGATTGTGGTTCTCACTTGTGCTTTTCCCACACTTTAAGTGGGAAAGGAATCTTAGAATCATAGAATACTAGAACTGGAAGGGACGTTGAGGTCATTGAGTCCAGTCCCTTTCCCTCACGGCAGGACCAAGTTTGTCTAGACCATCCCTGATTTTGTGACTTTATTTTCTTTTGAATCAATTTCAGATATATTTTGAGAAGTAAAATCTAAAGAATTCGGAAGGTTTTAATAAGGCAAAAGATATTTTGGAATAGCTATTAATTAGCCGGTATGATTTTGCCAATTAGTAATATTGACGGTCAACAAACACTTTCTAAGCCTAATTACTGTACTTATTACTTTAAAAACAATGTTTGATACATTTTATAGTGCCTGCAATAAATACAGTAATTTAGAATGGCCACAAATTTTTCTGTAATCATGCTGACGGATTTATTCAATTTAACTTTTTGATACAGAGGAAGATACCTTGAGTGAGTCATCTACAGATAGTTTGCTTTGGAGTGATGACGACTACAGTCAGGACATTGATGTAACTACTAACCCCGATGAGGAACTCGATGAAGAAGACAGTGACTTTGGGATTGTTCGATGCATTTGTGAAGTGGAAGAAGAAAATGACTTTATGATTCAGGTATATGATTGTAGATTAGATGTGCAGTGAAGTTCACCAAATACAGGAAAGAATGTCATCCAAAGCCTAACAATGCAAGTGTCTATGTAGGAATATGAGAGTGGATTCCCCATAAAATGTATCATTTCTCTTCTCCGGAATCTCAGAAAAGTATCAGTTTAGCTTGGGTGAACAACTGATGGTAGCATGTGAACAAATTATGCTTTGGTAGCTCACTTCTGAACGTGGCGTTCTATGTAATTTTTATCAGGGCCATTATGATTAATGTATTTTTCAAAGTTTCAGCAGAATCTGCAGTCAGTTTTGAGTTAAGGGTCAATGGGAGGGCGGAAAGATTTTTGTACTTCTCTACAAATATACTTTTTAAAATAGAGCTGTATCAAAAATGGTTCAAGTTTTTAACTTGTCATGGATATAGTTCTCTTTGAAGATGTGTCTGCTAGGTTAGAGAATAAATATTTTAAAGTAAAAATGTTAACCAATTGATTTGAAACCTTCCCCAAACGTCTGAGCATTCTCAGAAGCTATTTATCTGAATAGCTTCAAAAGCATCACCTGATCACAGTGTATGTTCACTGTACATTGCCCAGTCAAAAAAGATGAACAAGTACAGATAGTCAGTGTTTGACTCAGTTTACATCTGGGATATGCTTAAATGCTTTAGTAAAATCCCCTAAAACATTTTTTGAAATCAGGGCAGGAAAAAAGTTTGTGTTTTTTTTTCTTTTTTTTTAAATATTTTTGAAGTAGAATCTGATCTTTTGGATGGAGAAGGTCCTGCAGTTTCTGATGCATTATGTAATACTTTGCACATTATGATTGTTCACTTATTTGAAGATCTGGCCACACCCTGTCTTGGGCCACACAATAGCAGCAGCAAATGTGGAACTTTCCCTTTATTTATAAATATCAGCATAAGATTCCACACTTGGGTCTTCAGAAAGCTCCCAGAACTTCAGTGCTTGGATCCTCTGAAGCACACATACGTTGTCAGGAGAGCCATACGTACTGAATGTACACCAACTACTGACCCTTTCACCAGTTCCCTACTAACTTCAGTCAGTAAAAAAGCGCCTGACAGGCACTTGAATGATTTGGATTGCTGATACTTTAGGCGTTGAACATGAGTTATTAAAGGCCTCTTTACTCCCTTTTGGGGAAATTGTGGATTTTAGGAATATTTTGAAGCTTCCTTGGCTCACTCTTGAATCCCCCAAACTCCTTTAATTAGTTTGGCTTGTTCACAAGTCTTCAAGTCAAGTCTGCACAGCTTATTCACTCATAATTGTCCTCGATGTAGTATTTTATCTCCTGTTACGTTTTTTCTTGCTTTGTTGATTAGTCATTATTTTGACTGTTCTTTTTCTCCTAGCAGAATTATAAAGTCAGATGGAAAAAAGTAGAACAATTTGAAAGCTTTTGACTGGCTTGAATATATCTGAGGCTGGTGTGCTCTGCACCTGGGAGAGGAACTTGGTGTCAATGTGACTAGGTATATGGGTTGTATATGCTTTGATAGGATTATCAGTTCTGGAGGCCACCATCACAGATGCCCATAATTTTGGCGTGTTGTCATTTTTGTTGATACTGATCTAGCAGATCTGTTTTATTAAATCCATTTTAAAGCAGAGGTCTCCAAGTGGACATGCTTTGATATACTTGGTGCATTCATGTGCCACGTCAGTGGCTGAGCTCCCACTCATCTAATGAAAACTGTAGTTCAGGAGGTTCTGAGAGCTAGCTGTCATTTTGGTGAATTATCTTTGACTTGAACATTCTTGCACCAGAGGCTCTAAATACACTATCCAGGAACAAGTAGTCCTGAAGCACCTTAGAGACTAGCAAAAATATATAAATAGTATTGTGAGCTGTTAATTGCCGACCTGCTTTCCTTCAACACCCAATTGACATCAAAAGCTAACTATGAGACCCTTCCAGCCCACTCAGCCTACTTTGCACTGGCACTACAATTGACAGGTACTTTCCCCTGTCCCTTCTTTTTCTGTTATAAATTGTGAGGGCTCCCCTTTTCTCTCAGTTCTGCTCATCTGAGCAAGTGGAGTTTGCCCACAAAAAAGCTCATGATTCTCCCTCTCTCTCTGTGTGCGTGTGTGTGCATGCGCGCACACAGATTAGTCTCTAAGGTGCTACAGGACTCTTCATTTTTTATAGTTACAGACGAACATAGCTACCCTTCTGATACTCCTGTTGCAAGTAGAGAGCAACATTTGGAGACGCAGTGCATGTTGACAGAAATACTAAAGAGTTTCAGGTTAGTCCTATAGTGTCATATTGACACCAGGGTCAACACTCATCCCTTATGTCTGAGCACTTAGTTGTATGGGACCACTGTTTTTATTACAGCATGGATATCTGTGCCTTACACATAGGATTAATCTGTAGAAGGCAAGCTGGTCTGACACTGGCATTACTGCAAATCCTGTATTACCCTTATCAATGCAGCAGGTTGTGTGGGGATAAGTATTAGCTTGCTAATGGGGAGAATTCTTCAGAGGCTGGATACATCTCTGCAACAGAGGAACAGAAAGACAGTTACTGTGCTCTAGAGCCGTGGACACCAATCCGTCGATCGTGAGGCATTCGGGCAACCCCACCCCCCATTTTTCCTCCACCCCCGAGAAGCCCCACTACCTACCTCTAGTGTAGTGCCGGCTTCCCGCAGGGTGGACGGAAGTCCTGTCTGAAGCCCACGTCACTTCCGGGAGTTCCAGAAGTGCGCGGGCTGCTTCCCTCCCACAGCTCTGTTGTGTGCTGGGGGAGGGGGTGTCGGCCCCGGAGGAGGAGTGTGGAGGCTTCCCTGCGCTGTGGGAGCGGGGGTTGGCTCCGGGGCAGGCACCCGCTAGGGTTGGCCACCCTGCGGGAGGGTAGGGCGGGGGTTGCCCGGAGTGGGGGGGGTGGCTGGGCTGGGCCGGGCCACCCTGTGGAAGGGGGGTTTGGCCCCTGGGCAGGTGCCTGTGGAGGTTGGCCATGCTGCGGGAGGGAAGGGCGGGGGTTGGCTGGGCTGGGCCGGGCCCCGCTGTGGAAGGGGGGTTTGCCCCCGGGGCAGGCGCCCGTGGGGATTAGCCATGCTGCAGGAGGGGGTTGGCCGCGCTGCGCCGCGGGAGGGTGGTTTGGCCCTGGGGCAGGTTCCCGCGGGGGTTGGCCGTGCTGTGGGAGGAGAGGGGATGGGCAGGGCCACGCCGTGTAAGGGGGGCCTTGGCCCCGTGGCAGGCATGCGAGGGTTTTCCCTTCCCCGCGAGGGGGGTGGAGAAGGGGGAGTCGGGCACTGAAGGAGGCATGTGCTGGCTTCCCTCTGAGTGGCGGGGGAAGAGAATCCTGGGTGGAGGCAGATGCAGGGGACTCTCTGCTGCCACTGGCACCCTGTCCGTACTCCCCTGTCCCCAGCTACAGAACGCTGTCCCCATTCCCCGAACGCTGTCCCCATTCCCCGAACGCTGTCCCCATTCCCTGAACGCTGTCCCCACTGGCACCCTGTCCTCTCCCTTCCCAGCACCCTGTTCCCTCTCCTCTGCCCCCAACCGCAGAACTCTGTCCCCACAAAATGTATAATTATAAATGCTTCATTTTAGATTTCAATAGCATGAATAAAAAACAGACCATTTATTTCATAACTATAAACACGTGATTTTAATTTTATATATCGCATAATTTAAAAATAAACTGTGTATCAGAGTGTGTGAGTAAGGGTTGGGGATAGCAAGTGATGGACAGGAGGAAAATAGAGAGGGCGGGGCTTCAAGCAAGGGGCGGGGTGGTAGATCTTCGCCTGTTCTGAGATTTAAAAAGTGATCTTCGGTGTAAAAAGGTTGGAGACCACTGCTCTAGAGAATCCAGTATCTCTGTTCCCTCAAAAGTTTAAAGCCCTTAACTAAGACAGCTGGGGTTGAATTAGCTTCTATTCTCAACATTCAAACTTGTTTGGAAGCCCTTTATATGTCCTTGCATCCTATTTCAGGTAAATTGCTGAAGAATGGATGACAGGAGAAGGATCATGTGATGATTACCTATTGTGTTCCCACCCTCTGGGGCATCTGGTAGTGGCCACTGTCGGCAGACAGGATTACCCTTGTAGATGGACCTTTAGTCTGACCCATTATGGCCATTCTTATGTTCTTAAAGTATGGAAAACACTGCAGGCTTTTCTCCCCAAGTTCAGGGTGGCAGAAAAAACTACACCTCAGTCTGAGATGCCAACATCTGTGTCTCTGGGATAGGACTTGCATGGATTAGGAATCCTTAAACTGAGAGAGGACGTTATGTGTAGTGGGACATATGGATTAATGAGCAGGGTTTAAAACTAGCTGAGTCTCATTAACCTTGCAGGAACCAGTTTGGTACATAGGCGGAGAAAGAGGAAAATCAGGTGATGTCTTGTCTGTTGGAAGCTTTGAGGGAAGCTGGCTGTCTGCCTTTTAAATACCTCAGGGTTCTGAATGTCTCATGTCTTTAATTAGAGACTGTTTTAATCCTTAGGCAATGCATTTTGAGATCTTTTGCTTACCTTAACCTTTGAAGCAGTGAAGATCAGAGATTGTTTTTGTTTGATCCTGACTCAGAGGGTTGTGGACTTTTGTTTTTCTTGAGCCTAAACAATATTGAAAATGGATACAAGTTAAATGATGGAAAAAAGCTAGTGATTTTATTTACATTTTGGGTTGCCTGGGAGAGAGATCCTTTAACCAAAATCTTTACTACTGCTAATGTGGACAAGCTTGGAGGTCACCAGGAGATATGGGGAGAATCTCAACAGATTCTGAGCACTGTGGCTTAGAGCTCTAAGATTTGGTTCCTGGGTTCTTTTGGTAGGTAAGTTTACTATATTTTGCTGCCACTGCTTCCTTACCAGTCCTAGGTTATATTGATTGCCTTAGCTTGTGCCAGGTAATATTTGTATCCATGTCTCATCAGACTGGATGGAAAATTCCATACCTCCTACCAGTAATATCAGACATCTTGACCCAGGAAGGCTTTTGCATGCTGTGTCCCCTCATCTTGGATAATAGGATGCTGATTGACCTGACTTGTACTGTGGAAATGAGGAAAATCCTATTAGTGTCTAAAAAAACCTACATGTTAAATATTTTTCTCATAAGTGGGAGAGGTTTCACCAGGAGTATCAGATAAAATGTCTCTGCAGACTGTTTTCATATTGTCTAACATAGACATTTTACTGTAGTAAACATTTCTGGTCTCTCCTTGTCTTCAGCCAAAGTGTATATCTGCCAGCATATTATCCTCTTTTTGCTTTTAAATTGTTTTTTAATCACTGTTGTAAAAATTAGGTACCTCTAGAGGGTGCTTATGCAGTCCCAGTTAGGGCTGCTTTCTAAAATGTTTTTGAAGCTCAGCAATGCCAAATCTTCACCTCCCATAAATTGGAATCTGTAGACATAGTATACTTCAAAAATGATCACTATTGTTATCTTTCCATTTTTACAAATATAATATATAATTGAATAATGCAATCAGTACAGTAACATGTATTTTATGTTAATATTAAATTAACTAGCCTTTTGTGTCTCTTCAGTCTTTGATTTGCAACAGATTTTTTTATTCATGACCTCTGACTGCATTGTCATAATTATTGGTGGATGCGGGGTTATAGCACCTGCATAGCATACTTAGTGAGGATGTGAACATGTTTCAGAGTACACAGTTCACCGATGAGCCTGGGCTCATTGGTGAACCTTTATGGTTACATATAACACCCACACACCTGCTGCCTCTGTATCTGGGGCTGGGGGGTAGGCTGGAGCTGGCATATGTAGAGCTGACTTTCCCCCCTCCCCTCATTCTACTGCCTCTGATACAGAAGCAGCAGCATGCAGGGGTGGGGGGTAATAGGAGCCCATGCTGATGGGGACCTGGCTTAAAAACACATTCCGTCCCCCTGCCCCCCGTGTAAATGTGTTTTAACAGCTAAACAATTCAGTGGTTACACATTTACACAAATAACTGCATTTTAACATCCTTAACAGTCAGACTTGAGAACACGTATGAAGCTGTGGGTAGTGAGATACACATTAGTTAGCTTCAGGTTGTCCTAAAATGATCAGCATTGAAATAATTAGTAATTGCCTGGATTCTTAATGGTTGTGTTGTCTGGAGAATTGCATAACAGAAGATTACATATGAGTGTGTCTGGATTTACATATGGCGTCTTCTGTTCAAGTTGGCTGACTTTTGAAAGTTTTTGTTGTAGAAAGGTGCATCCTTTGGTGCCGTGTATCTAGTTTTTATTATACTATTGAGGTTCTGAAGGAGAAGACAGGAGGCTCTTTTTTTGGTTACCAACCTCCTTTTGATGCTTTCTTGGAGCGTTCTAATTATTTTTTATCTGGGTCATTCCCCAAGCCACTTAGTCTAAAAGAGTGAAAATACTCTGCAGTTGGTAACTTTAAAGAACAAAAAACTACTTGTGTGCAGACCTGTGGTTTTGACAATATCCCTTCACTGATTCTCACTCACACCTCTACCTTACCCCAGAGTTTGGAAGTTGAGCTTTGAGGTGTCTCATTATCTACCTGCTAAGAGCTCATTGAAGACTTCTCCATCCCTCCTGGTGGAAGTTGTGGGTTTTTTTAAATGTGAGCTCTCTTGTCAATTAGAATGTGACACAATGCTATCCATTCGTGCCCCTTTGAAAGGAACTGGCTAGAATTTTCTGGGACTTGTGTTGCTTGCTTGTTGGAGCTTACATGTTCTAGGAAGCCCTTGTGCCATCAAAGACGTAAGAGCTAGGGCAGTATGACTGTCACTCGGAGCACAAGACCTGGGCATTCTGTAAGCTCTTATTTTTAAAGGCAGAATTACAAGTAATATTCACTTCCCCATTCTGTTAATTTCTAAGTAGCATAGTGCCATTAAGCACTGACAATAGCTTCATTTTCTTTACAAAAATATTACATACAAGATTGTATATAATCTTAATATTGGCACAGTTAAAATAATGAAAGGTCTGGTACAGCTCACTTTGAAACTGACAATAAACCACCTACTTCAGTTAGAGCAGGATTAGGCCCAGTAACAGAAAGTGCAAAAAGTTAAGGCTTCAACTGTACCATGTATCATTTAATATATAGTATAATTTTTTCACCATGTGTCTGAAAACAACAATTATAGAAAGGTGGATGCATATAGATTTAAATAGTACATTTGTATAGCAAGAATTACTAAGTTAATAGTACTAGAACTGAAACAATCTATTTAAATATGGACCTGCATCAAAATGTCACGGGAGCTTCATTGTGGTCTCTTTAATTCTGGAGGGCCACAAGATTTTTTTTGTTGGCACTACATAGGCAGCAGTTTAGTTTTTACACTGATCACCCTTTCTTCTTGGGTGTACATCATCATGGTAAGGTCTGGACAACAATTAGTGCTGAAATATCTGGGGCAACTTTTCACGTTTTAGAAGATTTTAAGATGTGTCAAAACATTCACTTTAACGGGTTATCTTAAATTCTGTAGTTAGTATTTTGCCTCTGAGGCCATATATGCTTTGAGTATTCCTCATTTATATCTGTTGCATACATGTATTTTTAAAATATCAGGAGGCCAGCATCAGTATTGTAAAAACATCTAATGCCAAAACAGGTTTACCGTTGGTCTTCTGTAGTGATACTGGGCTCTTGAGCATCATCTCTGCACCCTGCTTTATTCCACAATCGCATGCTCTGATATCTCCTGATTCAGTATGTGAACTCCAACTAAGTACCTTTCTATGTGTATTTTTATCATTATTATAAACTTGCTATAAACTTTGAAACAAAAGTAATGTATTTCTATTATGTATCCTGATCTTTTTATTTTTCTTTCCTTTTATACTTTTATACTTGTTAATCTGTCTTTCTGCTTTTTCACTGTCTGCTTTACATCCAGTTAAGGTGTATAAGCTAAAAACCACTTCTATTTGAAAATGTTTTGTGTGTGATTGATAATAATAATCCTATAGTCTACCCTAGCATGCTCCCTAAAATCTCCCATTGGTGCAGGTCTGCTGCTGTGCAGCAATAGGTATGCTGACCGTCCATCCCATATTTTCTGGGACAGTCCTGATTTTCAATCTCCTGTCCTGGTGTCCCCATGAAGCTCTGAAATATCCTGAAAAGCCCAGAGACTCCAAAGGCAGCTAGAAGCAGCTGTGCGCTACTGTTTCCCATTGGCTAGAGAATAGGAGTCGTACAATTCCTGCAGCTTGTCCCTGCAGCTCGGGAATCTGCCAATAGGAGCAGCCAGAGGCTGTGCCTGTTGGGTGCACATGAAAGCAAGTAATTTGCAGGGGGGGTGCCAGGAACCAGCACTTGGCTCAGCTGGACTTGGATAAACTAACATGAGAAAGTTAAAAGGCTTAATAATTTAAATTAAATCATTCTCCTTAGCTGCAGCACTAGCAAAATGATTTGGGCATAATTATGTAATTAATGGTGAGTTTCCATTAGCAACTGGTGGTCCTCAGAAAGGTTTGCTATGAACCAGGTGGTCCACAGGCCAAAAAGGTTGAGAACCCCCAACCTTTCCCCCTGAGAGACCTCCCCAGGCTCCCTGCTGCTCCAGGAGAGCCAACAGAGAGGATGGGTCTGTTACCACGGCAGTGCAATCACCGTGTCACTCCAATGTGGATGATGGACAGACTCTTTGAGTCTTCCTCATCCAAGCAGTTGATGATTTAAATAGTGTCTTAAGATGCCACATGAAAGCATTTGGTGCATCCACAGAGAGGCGGGCGGGATGTATCACCTCTCTCCAGAGAGGACTGTCATCACTTGTATGTCTTGAGTAAACAAGCCCCTTGTGAGCGCTGAAGAGATGAGATGTTTTCACTTGCTGCTTCAAGGGCTTTGGGCTGCACTCTGCCTAGACCTGAATGGAGTTTGCTGTGGAGTTTCCTGTGACAACGCATTTCTGAGTTATTCTGACACACAACGTGAAACCTGTGCTCAAGACCTCATGTCCTGAAAGTGCTGCTGTCAGAAGTCAATTCAAACTCTCTCCAATTTTCTTCAAAGATCACCTCTGTCAGGCACTGGGTCTTTTACTGATTGATCCTCTTTGTTTTTGAAGAGTGACTAAATCTTTACTGGATCTTCTTGGGTAATAACAGATTGCTTTGGGCCCAATCCTAGCTTAAAATTAAATCGGATCAGGCCCTTTGTAAGCAGGTTGGAAAATGGTTTCATTTGGCAATTATTATTAGGTATTATTTACATAATATAGGCATTGCCATCATGCTGTTGAAACACATTTCCCAGTAGCTTTACATATAAAATAACCCAGACCTCCATGGGAAATGTACTTTTCAAGCAGTGATGGTGAAGGTTAGTGACAAGGTCTTCTCCACCCTATAATTATCATGGTTAGTTCAATATTGTCATTCTGGCTTGTGGAAACAAAGGACACTTGATAGTTTTACAGTAACTTCAAAAAATGCAGTTGTAGTACATCTTATTAGGGATGTAAATTCCCATTCATCAGTTAACTGGTTCATGTTAGGTGACACTGGGGCTGCCATCAGCTTCCAGTCCCCTCTGGAGCAGTCCCTGTCCACAGAAAGCTGGACTGCAGTCAGGGGCTGCTCTGGATTCTGGTGCAGTCCCTGCCTGCAGGGCCCCTGGGTTCCTCAGAGAGAGGGGTTGCTCTGGACAAGAGCAGCCTTCTGCCCACAGCAGGTAGGGAGCTGCTCCAGCCCCTTCTGATTACCAGTTAATTGGAACCAGTAAGCATAATCTGTTAACAGGACTAAAGAAATTGCTCTGTGAAATTGTGGGGTAGCTCTGGATAATTCACAGGCCCTGAGTCAAATGGAGCTGCATCTACACTGCAAAGTAATACGTCTCGGATCCTGGATCGCCTCTTGAATGGAGGTTGGACCCCTAATGCTGCACTGTCATGGGATCCTAGGTCTGGGGCCTGAGTTAATGCAATTGCACTATAGTTGCATGGGGGGGCTCCTATAATGCCCCAACTCATCCCTATTGGTAGAGGACAGTGGGAGGAGGTCTTAGAGCGGGTCTCATGAAGTGAAGTGGTTCACAGATGTTTAATTGTTAACCCATGCAATTCCATAATTCTTGAGGCCTTTTTAAGGCATCAGGCACCAATGAGTAGCAGGGCAAGTAGCTGTTATTGCAATGGTGAGGTTACTAGTTTCCTCATTGTTGTGGGCATCTTTACTTAAATATGCTGATGTCCCACTTGCTCGTGTTGTTTCTTATAGATTTCTTATTATCTCTGGTGCTCTAGAGTTATTAAAGTAAAACCAATCCGGTGGGGGAGAGGGCTGGTACCTCACTCCCAGTCTTTCTGTTCACATGATGCACTCCTTGCTTCTTTCCAGTTCCTTTTTTATTTATCTGTGGAGACATTGTTAACATTCTCCAAACCTAAACAATTACCAAACTATTATCCTTTCACAGAATTTTAAAGTTGCCAATTGATTGGGCCCAATTATGAATTTTGTTGGTTTAAATTGATGCTTCTGCTTTACTCAAATTATCCTTTCATTAAAACAATATCTTACACACAACACTATTTGCAATGCTTATTACAATTAAGACACACAAGACAAACTTGGACAGACCACAAACTTACTGTGTCATGACACAGAACCATGGGTGGTGGTGGTGGTGGTGGTTGTTGTTTCTTCAGCTGGCATCAGCGCTTTCTGATGATCTGAAAGACAAGAAAACATCTCTACCCCCATCGGGGTGGCCTATTATAACTTAAAGTACTGCCTAAGATCTGCTAGGGGAACCTGTTACAGCTAGCTCCTTAACACTTCTATGGGCGAGTGAGCTACAACTTTCCTAGAACAAGGGCGCTTTATCGGTACTCGTGACCTTCCACTCCCATGAATTACCTTAGAGTTGCTAGCCCTCCCTAACAGTGACATGCCTCAGTTTCCCTCTTGTACCACAGATCAGGCTTAATGTGTGAAGCTATAATGCTTTTCCTTAGCACAAGGTGTTGGTTGGCCAGTTACTGTTCCAGCAAGCAAAAAGCTTTTATTTTCCTGAAAAGAATCATATGTACAATGTTACAGGCTTACTTATGAGGGATAGTTGGTTTCACACTTCTTCAGAACAGAAAGGCAGTCTGCACTCACTCACAACCTTGGATCTGAGAGCAAGCCAAAAGTATTATCAACTCAGCCTTGAACATAGACACAGTGAAGTTTCAGAGTTTGGATTCTTAAAACAATAACTTGGTTTCTTAGAGAGCAAATTTAACCTTAAAAGTTGAATGCCTAACAGAAGCACTAACTAATCTGTGCATTGTCTGTTTGCAATTTTAAGCAAGAGGACATTGTCCAAAACAAAATAAAACTAGTTCATTTGAAACCTACAAAATAAAGTTACAATATATAGAGCTCATTCTCTTATGCAGTTAACCAATTAAGTTTCAGTAGAATCCTTAATTTTCCTTTTGCAGATTTAACAAAGTGTCCGTAGACAAATGTTTACATTTGATTGTTTCTTTGCCTAGATGGTTTGCACAGTGCTTAAGAAAGAGGCTGCAAAGAAACGAGGTGTCATTTTTAAAGCAGGTTTCCCTTCACATATTACAACAATCGGTTAATTCTTTCTACACTCCCTCGGAGTTCACTTTTTACCTTCACATGCTTTTTCCTCTTATGATACGTCCTGATTTCTGCTAAATGAGTTTTCCCGATGACACAGGTTTGTTCAGTATCAATTTGGTAAGGAGGGTGGGCTTTCCAATTAGCTCCACACACACCTCCTGATTCCTTTCAGTAGGTAAATCTGACTGTGTGTTATTGCAGTCAGCTATTACTAATTTTAAACTTCTCAGTACAGGGTTTTCATAACATCCATGCTGCAGCAGAGTCTGTGGTGTAAATAGAGTGCTCATCTTTGGACAGTCATTTTCTTTTGGGCTATTCCCGGTGGCAACTCCTTTCTCTCCAATATGGGCTTAATGATTGGGAGAGGAGTGTGAAGTGTTATGGCTTGAGCTTGGGTTAGCTCTTCTGTTTCTCTTAGTGCTGTGTAGGTTGCCAGAAGCACTTTTTTATAAGGCAAGTAATTTGACTGTGACCCCTGCCATAACTTCGAGCCAAACTGTATGGGACGGCGGGGTACCACTTCTCCTTCTTGCCATAAAGCATAGAACATCCCTGTGTTTCCCACAGTAAGGTACAAATGAAATGGGGCATTCGGGTGAATCGGACCCATAGACTGATAAGTGCATATCTCGTTACCAGCTATCTCAGAGCTTCCTTGTGGGTGGGGGCTCATTCCCATCGAGCATGCTTCCTGAGCAAATCATACGGGGAGTAGGTACGAATTAAGATTCCCCGTTTTTCTAAATCTTTATTAGTCCACAGACCGGAGCCATAGCTTCGGCTGGAATGCTGTACTGTTTTATCTTGGTTACAGTGGAAGGCGGGAGAGCGGGGGCTTGAGCTAGCAGAATTTTAAAGCCAGCTCCAAAAGCTCATTTTTCTCCATTAATTACTTTCTCCTTCCCCTCTCTAGCCTCAGGAGGAGCCATTCCTGTAGGTGCTCCATGTCCTTATTTAGGGTTCGCACCCGGGTATCCAGGTTCTGCCATTGCTCCCAGAGTTCGTATCTCTCTTTCTGCACCCTTATCAGCTCTGCTTCTGAGTTCCAGTAGCTAGTACAGGCTGCTTGCCACACACCCTTTAACAGCCAGATGCAAGCGTCTTTCCCTAACATCTCTTTATCCCATTTAGGGTTGCCCCATCCCTCTTGGGCAAACTCTTTTTCTATACAGCTAAAATCCATGTCCAGCGTGACTGGCTTCACACTGCTGTATCTGAACCAATAGCACAATCCTGCCGACTACGCCAATTCTGTCAGCCGACGGTCAGGGCAGTGTGTGTGTGTTTCCGAGAAAAGATTTAACGTCCGTGTCTTTACTGCTAGGACCGGGGTCCTGTCGCAGAGGGTGGCCAGCAGGCCAACAGACGCCCCGTTATATAGGAAGAGCTTATTACACCTTAGATTTTAGCTGCTAGAACACAGGGGTTTCTTCGCAGCGGGCAGCCTAGGAAAGGCTGAAAAGGTGCCCCAACGGATCTTGTCACCTGGGAGTGACACAGATCCAAAGGCCCAAGCTCTCCCTATGTCTGTCCCTTTATGACCGGCTGAAGTTCTTTTAAATTGTGCTTGGTTCTATTACAGCAACTGAAGGGGTCAGGTTAAAGCTTAAACAGTTACAGGTTTATTAAAAGACTTATAAAAGCATATGGTTACAATGGCTATTGCTCTATTTCTTAAATGCTAGCAAATATAAATATAGATTTTAAAAATGGTTACAGGAAAAAGGTAAAGATAGAAAATAGAAATAATGGTACCAAGTGACAGCTTAATCTTTAAAGAGCTCTAACACTATGTATATATATATATATATACTTAAACAAAGGACCACATCCAGGTACAATTTTTACCCCTTTCTGTGCCTCTCGACTCCAGCGTGTCAGGCCAGGGCCGGTCTCTCAATTCCTAGGAAAGACGAATACGAGGTGGGCGTCCCCTCTGGAACTTCGGGAGATCAAACACCTAACCCGACCAGCAGATAGATGGTAGATTGACACTCAGAGAAAATGTGCTGCTGGACCCATCTTTATACCCCTGGGGGTCCGTATCCTCTTTCTTATCTAAGATGCCGAATTGTACTGGTCCATTTTGTGGTGCCAGTTAATTTACACTTACAAGAGAGAGAGAACTAAATTGTGCGTACGAGACTTTTTTTTTTTTACTGGGCGAGAGATTCCTCCCCCCGCGGACGGCTGTGTGTTCGTATCAATATGGGTTAAGTCAAGGACACTCCTTGGCAGCCTCTTGGTCAGCAATTGGCGTATCTCTGTTACAGCCATTCACGGTCACAGCAACCTGGGCCTTCTGTTCTGTGTGCCCTGTATGCTCCAGGCAAGCAAAAATGGATGTTACAAGGGGGGTTCCTGTCTGGCTACAAACACTCTCATCTCATCCTTGACTTGCCTGTCTCCTTCCTCTTCTTTCCACCACTCTTCCCCTCCAGTACTTAGGGTGAAGAAATGCCTTTTCTTTTCTCCCTCTTTTGTGGGAGAGACTCTCCTTAATCACCACCTGCTTGGAGGCAGGGTGTGTGGGTGTTGCAGTCTGTTTGGGGGACAATGGGCAAGAGTCTCTGCTCTTCCACAGGCCCACTCCACTTCTCGGCCCATACCCTCTTTTCATAGTCTTCTCTGCACCATGGTCACAGGACCTAACCATGAAGTTGGGACTTCTGAATCTGCTCGTGCTTTCTAATGTGCTTTGCAGTGATGTGTTCTAGCCATAGATGGAAGATACATACCAAAGACTATGTCTAGCAGAGTAGTCCCTAGTGTATGGTGAAACTGGGCCTCGTGCTTTGGGAGGACCTGCAAACAGTCACAAGTGTCAAAAGTGATATGCTCATCACTTCTGCTACAGGCCCTGTCCCCCCCAGGGATGTCCCTCATGTCTAGTCTAGAGGGGTTTTTCTTGCAGGAATAAGCTACAGACATTGGTGTAGTTTCTAAGTTGACAAAAGTATAGCCTGAGTTAATTGGGAATGAATTCTCTCCAAACAGGCCCACAATTCTATTCTAAACATACTTTGTGGCAAGCAGTGCGGGTAGGCAGTACGTAAGTATGCTATGCCAGCAAGATGGTATAGCCAGTACTGGAAAAACGAGGAGAAGCAGAATGTGAAGTTGTCTAGCTGCTCCATGGTGGCAGCTCCTCCATTGTGGGTGTACCACACACCGCCCTTCCACACAGGGTCTCTGGAGGACAGGGCTGAGAGCAGGGCTTGGAGCAATCAAGCTGCATAGGAGGAACTGCCAGTGTGGGGCACTCAGGGTACGTCTAGACTACAGGCTTCTGTCGACAAAGCGCGTCCAGACTACATTGAGTTCTGTCGACAAAGCAAGCTGCTTTTGTCGACATGGTAGTCTGGGCGCAAAGGACAGTTTCCATTCAATAACACCTTCTGTCGACAGAAACTCTGTCGACAGAAGGTGTTATTCCTCGTAAAATGAGGTTTACATACGTCGACAAAACTGCTGAGTTCTGTCGACGTTATGTTGACAGAACTCAGCGGTAGTGTGGACGCAGGTATAGTTTTGTCGACAAAAGTCCACTTTTGTCGACAAAACTGTAGTCTAGACACACCCTCAGAGGCCCCATGTTCTGATCCTTTCCCTGCTGTGGTTCCCAGGGGAGCCCTGCAATTCAGGGCTCTCCCGGGAACTGCAGCGGGGAAAAAAGCAGAATGCCAACAGCTTCTCCAGCATGGCTGTACTGCCCCTCCCGAGTTGTGTCCTTTGGCGGAGCTGCTGTGTGGAAGGGCTGGGGCAGTAGAGCCACGCTGGGTGAGCTGGCAGCATGGAGTTGCCAATGGCCCCCCCATTCTGCTTCGTTCGCCACTGCAGTTCGAAAGTCTGATGAACCTGAGGAGGGGTGCTCTCTCCCCTCCTGCCGGTGATGTGGGGTGGATCACGGGAAAGAACTGGAGAGTGTGGGTGGGGGAAATCACATGGAGGGTGGTAACTCTTTAGTTGAGCTAATTGGACAGAAAAACATACTTTTTTGTTCCTGTTGGCACATCCTGTAGAGTAATGCAGGGAATTAGGGACAATCAGGAAGGGTTCTTCCTCTTGTGCCTCTCTAACAGGCCTATATAAAAGAAGGCATTCAGAACTATGACACAGTCCTGTAAATGTTGTGCAACTTTAGTAACGCTATAGTTTGAATTTAGTTAACCAGTTTGGTCCCACTTCCACTGTATTTTTGATTACCAAACTTAAAGTAGAAAGTCCTTGGACCAGAGACTTGGTTACCTTATCTATATGTAACATTCTTGGTACCCCTTTGAGGCGGTATAAGCGGGACTAGTGGTAACTTCTAGGCGCTGTTTGGAAATTGCAGTTGGGCTACTTTTCATGGTTTTTAAAAAGGGGGGAGAGGAGGATAAGGCAGCTGCAGCCTTATCTGCACTGGAAAATTTTGCCTCTTTAATACCGGTTAACTTTCAGGTTAAACCACCAGCCTTGCATGTCTCTGCATTTAAAGTATCTTCACCTTCGATATTATTGTGATTGTGGATTACCTGGATTGTGATGCTCTGAACAAGGATCAAATGGAGGGAGACTCTGGTATCCTCTCACTTTTAACTCCATTGATAGGGATGCCTGAACTTGTATTGTGGCTGACTATGCTCTGTGTGGATAAGGTAATATCTCTTACTGGACCAGTTTCTGATTATGAAGACACAAGCTTTTGAGCTACATAAAGCTCTTCTGCAGATCTGGTCAACAGAAGTTTGTCCAGTGAAAGACATTATCTCACCCATCTTGTTGTCTTAATACCCTGGGACCAACATGACTGCAACAAAACTGGCTGTACATGCTCACCGGCTAGAGGATTTTGATTTCTGGGGGTATCAGTTTGCTACTTATTATCTCTAATTTCACTCTAAAATCATTATGATTTTATGAAAAATGATGGGAAAGGTGGAAATTTCATTGTAATTCTAATCTTTTAATTGCTATTCTTAAAATAAGATGGGATCATGGTGTCATTTTTCTAGGCCTATATTTCTCTTAAGTGTATTGGCTTTTTTGTTATACAGAAACTATATATTAGTCTGACTGAGGTAAACGTATTGAGGTTTCATTTGTTGATGTGCAATTCTTGACTTCAAACAGTGTGAAGAGTGTCTGTGCTGGCAGCATGGAGTCTGTATGGGTTTACTGGAAGATAATGTACCTGAGAAATATACCTGCTATATTTGCCAAGATCCTCCAGGTACAAAGATTTCTAAGGTTACAGACACTTCTAATGTAGTAATTTTATATTTTTTAATTAATATAAAAAACCAATGTGTATAGTTTGTGTTCTTATGTCACTAATTTCTGCCCTGTTCGTTTGTCTGTTACTTTTACATTGGATTTTTTTACGTGAATTTAATTTACTTTTATTTGTCATTGTTCAGTAAATATTGCGGAAATACTTTATTTGAAATCGTAATAGGAGTTAGGATTAACTTTGTATAATTGTAAAGATACTCTGCATAGAACATATATTTTGCTAAAAATGTGGATTTAATTTGGGGAGTACTCTTTAACTCAAATACAGGTTGAATTATCTAATTTTTCTATCTCTTGAGAGTTTTAAACTTGTTTAAAACTAATGGTAAATTGTTGTTGACTAAGTATTGTGCAACTTTAGTAATGCTATAGTTTGAATTTAGTTAACCAAAGCCATTAATTGAAATAATGTTGAATTAAGTAATGTTAAAGATGGTAAATAGAATAAAATGGAATAATTTAATATTGCATATGTAATATTTATGACAATATTTCCCCACACAGGCCTCTGAGCATGCATCAGTGTGGTGGAACATGTGCCTGACTGAGTTACAAATCACCACTTTTATTTTAAATATGCCTATTTTGATGGCTTTGACTGGCTCATCACCAGCAGTCCTGTAGACTCCTTTTAAACCTGATGGTAATCCTACATCATGAAACAGCCTCCTGCTGGCTAAATTCCTAATAGCCATCACTATCTCTCCTCTTCCCCCTCTTCATCTCTGAAATGCACTTGTGATCCACTTCTTTCATTTTGTCAAAATAAATTTCTCTGTATAGAGCACAATCTAAAGTATTCAGATTGCATCATCGCATATCTTTAAAAAAATCCGCTTTGGAAATTGTATCTCTACTCTGGTTCATACAGGAATTAATTCAGGGAAGTTCTGTGACCTGTGCGATAGATCAGTGATTCCCAAACTTTTCAGCATCATGCCCCATTTTTGAGAAACTTTCACGCCTTCTCTCTCTCTCTCTCTCCTCCCTCCCCCCCCCCCCCATAGCAGCCAAACTTGTTGAGCAAAAAAAGGGGAGGGGGGGGGACTGACCAGGGACTGAAAAACAAAAATAGCAGCTTAAGGAATTTCTTCCCCTCCCCACCCCACCCCCCTCCAAGTTTGGGAACCCATGGACTATATGATCACATTGGTCCCTTCTGGTTTTACAATCTATGATTTGGTAATTCCTTCAGTTAATCATGCTTAGTTTTCGGGGGGGGGGGGCGTGCTGGGGAAAGGGTTGAGAGGTTTGGGGCTTCTCTTCCCATCTCTCTCAATTGTGAGAATTTGGAGTAACTTTGAGATTGTCTTCTCCACTGTCCCCAGTATCTTCAAGGGTTTGTGTGTTACATACTCTGGCCTGTGTCCACTCTGGCTACTTAGAAAACTGTCATTGTGTTACTGTTGTTGAGAATATTATCAAAACATGACTTATCTGACTGGCATCCACCATTTACTAGATCTTCAAGTACAGAAATATTTGCTATAGCTTCTCTGTCCCAGAAAGGTAGTGGACTTTTGGCTCCACCTGCACCTCTTAAATCCTGGATAGGTTTCAGTCCAGGTTAGGAATATGACCGTATAACCATGTAAGCAGGTAACCGATAAGCCTGGACTTACTGGTTAATGTTTACAGTTATAGGCAGGCTCCTGCTCCCTCTTGGAAAACCAGCTGCCACCCTGTACTGCTGCCTCTGTATCAGACACAGCAATGCGGGAGCAATGGCCAGCTCCCTAGGAGCAGGGCTGCAAGCATGAGCTGGCTACAGGTGCATGTAGCCATGTAACCACTGAGTTTTTCACTTGTTACACAATTGTAATTACCCTGCATTTTAACATCCCTAGTTCAGATTCAGTTTGTCCTGGAGAGCTCAGACTGCTAGTCAGGGTCCTAAATCATTTGTGGCTTTTAGATTGAGATGTGTTGACAGAATTTTTTTGTCATCTTTAGCAGCTTTTCCTACCATTGACCATGTGTTATTTCTTAATTTATTAAGGGATGTTGTTGGTATGCCTGGAACTGGTCAGTGGTTTTAGTCACATCTGCGAGACCTCATGTTGTTGCTAGACAATGTGTGTCATTGTCTAGGGGTTTGAAGTGCTGCTATCTTTTATTGGTTCAATTTCTGTTGAAGCGACATAAATATTACTTCACCTACTTAGTCTTTCAAATATTCTGGGACCAACACAGCTACAGCACTGAGGATGTCCTGTTTACTATGTTGTTCAGTGTTTGCATTGATAATATTTTTGGTTGAGGTCATCTCTAAATATTGGATGATCATATCACAGTGGTGATGGTACATCATTTTACATCTCCTCTCCTGTACCGTGAACCGTAGTAGCTAGGACTAGGTATATCTGAACTGCCTCTTTCCACACAGTGTGGATGCCCCAGCCAAGCCTAGCAGTTAGGAATTATCATCAGTGTACTCTTTCCACCTTCCCATCCCTACTCATTGAGAGGGCATGTTTGGAGATAGCTTAGTTGACATTAAACTTGGCATTGTTTTCAACCACACCCTATCCGCAGAAACCCATATTGTGCATGGAATGAAAATACTTTACCTTTATTCATCCCATAATGACCATTCAGCAGCAATACAAGGCTTTGTGACTGAGGTTCAGTGATAATTCCCTTAGTAGGACTTTGAAAAAGGGAACATTCATACTCGTGCAGAATGCAGCATCATGGCCAATGACCACTCTCATCAATGATGTTGGTACCATACATCTTATCTGCATTCTTATATACTTCCTGACAATTTAAATTGTCTTGATTTTAAGTTGGCTCTGTTAGCTGTCAAAAACCCCTAATAGGTATTGACCTGAGTATGTTTTAAAATTCCTCTGGGAGCCTCATTTAGATAGGTCCCTGCTGTAACTCTTTGCGGCCTTTTATGGACAGGTGGCTTATTCTTTGATCCAGTATTTCTCAGTCTGTGGAACATGTTTTTGGAGCACCTACTGCAGCCCTGCCTCTGCTCTTCAGAATCAAACTCACTTTTATTGAATAGCCTACTTTTAAGAGAGGCATTTTGTTTAAAACAATTACAACAATTAAAACAATGACAGCCCAATACCACTCTTTTTATTGATGCTCCTTTGCTTGGCTTTTTAATGTATTACTATTGTGTTTATCACATTATAAAATAGATGTGATAAACTTAGTTGCATTTTCGCTGTTCCTTTGATACTTCAACCTCCTCAGCAAGGGGTAGCTTTCTTCGTATTTGTATATTTGCATGAGGTTTTGGTCAAAACGACATCTAGATGGTAAATTTCAATGTTGGCATCTTGGTGCATACATTTTCCTTATAAAATGACCAGTTAAGCATCTAAGAAACCTACTAGTGATGGGGAAGTTGACAGGCATGTCATGTATTTCTTTGTCTACAGACTTTTAAAAATCATTTGCACTGAGTTGCATAGTGAAGACTGTCTTTAGGTCTGAAGATTTAGTTACTGGAATATGCAGTATTCTGTTGATGAGAATACATGAAAAAGATGAAGATGTCCATCAGTTGCAACTGTCTGGCGTGGAAATCCTCACTGAATACTGCTGCTGTATTCTGGGGTAGAATTCTCTGAGATAGAGCAAAGTGTCATATGTACTTCCAACTTCATATGTTTGTTCTGTCTTTGGGAAAGGGGTACATTCCATGTCTAATAGACCTTTTTACTAGTACTACTGTTAAGAGTTACTATTAATAAGCTGGTGCTGGATTTGTAGATATTAGTAGATACCAAGCTAATAACTGTTACCAGTAATGTTCACATACCAACGTTACCATAATGACTATTTTAATCCACTCATTACTGTTGCTTTAGGTCAGAGGTCCAGCTTAAAATACTGGTATGAGAAGGAGTGGTTAAGTAATGGTCACATGCATGGCTTAGCATTTCTGGAAGAAAATTATTCCCACCAGAATGCCAAGAAGATTGTAGCCACTCACCAACTTCTTGGGGATGTGCAGAAAGTAATAGAAGTACTGCATGGACTGCAGCTGAAGATGAGCATTTTACAGTAAGCAGCGTTTTGAAGTCTTAGTTGGCATGTACTAGATATGAAACAGATTTCAAAGAGTAGAAAAGTAACTGATAATGCAGATTGTTTTAGATTTGTATATACTATTCCATGGCCATAGAGAAATGTACTTTCATTTAAGTTGTGATTTGCAAAAAACGTAGCTGCAATTCTTTGGTGCAGTGAAACTTTTATTTATATTTTTTTAAATAAAAATAGGTATGTGGTGTGCATATATACTTAGACATGTGGAGAAAGAGTAAGCAAGCATAGACGAAAACTCTTCCAGAACACACAAAAGTAGAATATGGATGATACGTATATAATACTTACAAACTCTTGACACTACTACTGCTTAATACTACTTAATTTTGCTATTGGAAACATTTTTCACCCTTCTCCATGAAGTGTGATGAGTGTTCATATCTCAGTATCCTGTCAGTGGCTTGGCTATCACTTCGTACTCTATCTGAGCTTTATTTTGTGGTTACCACCAGAATCAGAAAAATTGCAAAACATTCCATTATACACACATATATAAATTAGTAGATAATGGGCAGTCAATAACCAGCTTTTCTTCAAGTGATTGCTCATGTCCATTCCAGTAGTTATGTGCGTGCCATGTGCACAATCATTGAAAATTTTTACCTTAGTGGTACCCATTAGGTCAACTGTAGAGCCCCCTGCAGTGGCTCCTTTACGAAGGTGTATATAGGTCCTTGCCGAGCCATCACTTCATTTTCTCTTTATCACCACTGAAGCAGCTGATCTCTTGCTTTAGCAAGTGCCTGTACATAGTAATTGTTCTCTCTTTTACACTAATTACTGAGTTGAAGTAGGGAGTCCCCACCCAATATGTTTCCCTGTCGCCAGACTTGATGCAGGTCCTTGGGTTCAAGCCATGCAGTTGGTGTCGTATGCCTATGCTCAAAGGGGATCCACATGCTGCTTAAGTGCCAGAGAGTGAATTGCACAAGTGTTCCATTTGAAGAAGAATGAAGCCCAGAACTTCATATTGCAAGCACCTTTTAATGGAGTCAGATTTTTGGCCCCAGTCAGCACCGGCAGCTTTCGTGCACAGCACACTGGCCTCAGCGTGGGATACCTCAGCACTGAGGATGGACTCCCATAAGGAGCATCATCACTGCTTCCCTTCATGAAAGGCCAGCTCATTGGTGCAGCATGACCACAAGGCATAATGGGGCCACTCTCCTGCCAGGAAGAGCAGACAGGTCTCCGATGCAGTGCATCCCACTAGAGGTCTGGTTCATTGGTTCCCACGCCATTGACTCCAGCCTTTAGGTGAGTTTGGTTGAGTCTAGTGTCAATGGAGTCTCTAGTCTAGGAAGTGCTGGAGGAGGATCTGTACCTTCCCTCCACACTAGACATTGTTACGGTTGCCCGGGATTTGATTGCCATGATAGCACAGTCCCTGGCCCTCCTTTTCCCATGCACCAGCTCAGATGAAGGCTGCACAAGCTTTAACTGCTACACCACTTCCAGCACCGTCGGCAGCGCAGATAGCAACACCACCTATCCAGCACCAAGGCAAGCCCACTATGATGCAGCACTGTTCCCCATCATTGTTGGGGTCCATTCTTCCCTTGTTGGGCTTAGACAATTTCTCTGAGTCAGAGATGGAGTCATCTGTTTCCTGAAAAAGCTGGTATTGCTTGAGATCTCGGCACTGTAGAGCAGAGAAACCCTACATACCGATGGTGTCCTGGCCACCCCAGTGGCAGGGCCCAATACAATGCCCTTTTAAACACCTTGGTCTTATCACCAGAATCAGGGGCGTAGTTCCAGGGCAGCATTGGTGATTTCTGTTGCCCATGCCCCTCCTACTGTGACATCAGGAGCCCATGACTCATCAGGGACAACAGAGAACCCACCATGACGATCAGACCCAAGGCCTCTTGCATCTAGTGCAGGGTCACAGACACCCATGCTAGTAGCTCCTGTACCATCAGTAGCAGTGGGGTTGGATGTCCCTGAGCACATCACCAAGGAACCAGAGGGGCAAGAAGACTCCAGCCCACCTCAAGCCTCCTCATCTTCCTTTCTGGATGAATCAGTGGAGGGCACTACCATGTCACTTCTGCTGATGGACATAGAAGCCCACCAGGGCCTCCTTAGAGTGGCACAAAGCCTCAGCATGTAGACTGAACAAGTTGTGCGGAACTCAGACCCCATGGTTTGCATACTTGCCCCCAGAGGGTCCCTCCAGGGTGTAATATCATAAAAACGATCCATGAAGGTGTTCTGGTAGACCCCAGCCACTATATACCTACTGGCTAGGCTGCTCTTTAAACCTCCTTCAGACTGCTCTGGTTTCTTGATGGTGGGAATCATGGCTATGACCGTTATAGTGCCGTGTAGACCATGGCTGCACGTGTTTGGGCTCCCAGTGAAAGTACCGAATTCTATAGAGGACTAACTTGAGACTGCGCAGTTTCAAGGATTCCAGAGCAAACCTCATTTGCATGCCAGCATCCTAGAGAAAATTATTCAGGCGCCAACCCCCTTCAGGATTCTATCCAAGTCCCTCACTACTCCCCCAAGGAAAGAGTATAATCAATGAAGGGGAAGAAACAATAAGAGACATCCCCTCCTGGCCGGGGTCTTGGCTCCTTTAACAGCCCCACAGCTTGAAGACAAACTTTCAAAGATGCTCCTGGAGATGAAGCACCAGCCCAGATCCTGGCTTCTTGCCCTCCCTTTGTGAATTGTCTGCCCCACTTTTTCTGTGCCTGGACCCAGATTACTTCAGGTCACTGAGTCCTTAGCATGGCATGGTTGAGAGCTTCTATCCAATTCTGTGCCATTCTGCTCTCACCTGCCTTCCCCATCCCTCTTCAGAGATCCTTCTCACAAGCAGCTCCTGCTATAGGTGGCAGAATCACTCCTTGCATTGGGGGCAATAGAGGATGTTCCTTAGGAGTTCAGGGGCAGGAGATTCTACGCGTGACATTTCCTTATCTCCAGGGGCAGAGGTGGGCTCAGGTCTTATCCTGGATCTGTGAAACTTCAGCATGTTCATAAGAAAACAAGTTTGGTATGGTCTCTGACCACTACCATTTCCTCAAGAGACTGGCGCACCACCCTTGGCCTAAAGGATGTGTATTTTCATATATTGATTACTTTAGCGCACAAGAGATTCCTGAGATTTGTAGTCAATACCCGGACCACCCATTTTACTTTGGGTTTTCAGCAGCATCTTTTGAGTTGACAAAGTTCACGGTGGTTCTGTTGGCCTTCCTGCACAAACATGGGTTTCAGTCTTCCTGTACTTGGACAAAAGGCTCATCAAGGGCAAATCCTGAGTGCATGTGCTGGAGCACGTGGCTCTGGCACAAACCACTTTCAGTAAGTGAGGGCTCATTCTTGCTCTCTTCAGAATGAGTCCCCCTGGGCTGGGACTCGCTCTTCTTCCTCCCTGAGAGTCAGTAGGGGAAAGAGACCAGGCACCTCAGTGATCCCGCTATCAAAATGGTGGGCAGAGCTTCCACACTAGCACTGGAACCTGTGTGGGCTTCCAAAGACGTGGCTCGAGCTTCCAAAGACATGGCCACTTTCAATTCCTGCCACGCTAGTGATAGATTCAGACCCACAGCTGACGTGGGCAACAGCGGGGAGGCCACAATCAGCACTTGACAGCCAGGGCAAACATCATGACTCTTGCCCTTTCTCTATACTTCTATCACCTGCAGTTTCTCCAACCCGCTGCTCTCCTTGCGTAATTAGATCTCCAGTACTCTCTCAGCAGTCTTTCACATGAGGATGACCAGATAAGAGTATTATCATCGCAGCATACATCACCAACGGGGCCACTGTCACACTATTATATAGTGGGGCTTCATGGTACCCCCACTGGGCTTATACCCCTCCACTTTACCTACCGCAGCGGGGAACACTGGGATCCGTATAGGCAGTGGTTCTCAACCTATTGTATACCAGCAAAAAGAGGCTTGCCTCCAACCCAATCCCTTCCCTCACCCAAAGACTCTGAGGAGGAGGGGGGACAGATAGATGACGGGGACCTGGATTCTCATGAACCGGGCACATCTCCAACAGATAAATTCTTTGTCACTGCCAGAGGATTCAGTCATACCATCTGACACATACCCAACGGATGATAAACAATTTTGAGAGTTATTCAAGAGGAGCAGCAAGCCAACAAGTTCCACTTCAAAAAGGCCAAGAAAAACAGCATTCCTTGTTGAAGAATTTACACCTCCACATTATAGGGGAAAATTGCCTTGCCCGTAGATGAGGGAGTTATGAAGATCTCAGATGAACTATGCATCTGTCCAGCCTACCTGTAAAAGGGTGGACAGGAAATACTTTGTTCCCCTGAAAGACACGGAATTTTTATTTCACACACGCCCGACCAAATTCTTTGGTTATAGAATCGGCCCAGCAGAGATCCAAGCTACCACAGTATAGGATGAGTAACCAGTACAAAGATCACAAGAAGTTAGATCTCGTTGGCAGAAAAATCTACTCTTCCTCCACATTGCAACTGAGTATTGCAAATTACTGTGCCCTTTTGGCAAATCATGATTTTGATAACTATTCAAAATTAGATCTCATTGAATATCTCCCTGAATCAGAGACCTACCCTGAAGGCCATAATCCATGAGGGTCATACAATCGCCCACACCACCCTACAGAGTTGGACATTGCTGATACTGAAGTTAGGTCAACGGCCACAGCGGTGGTTATGTGGAGGGCATCCTTGTTACAGGCTTCAGGTGTTCCTCAGGAACTTCAGACCAAAGTGGAGGACCTCCCATTTGACTGACAAAAAAATCATTTGCAGCTAACACAGATGAGGTGCTGCACAGTAGCAAAGATTCAAGAACCATGCTCCGTACCCTCAGCATGTACACTCCGCCTAATTGGCGCAAGTGATACACCCCGTATAACCGCAATAGATAAATCCAATATAATTGGCGACCAGATACCATATGAAGATGCCCAACCAAGACGGCATGCACAGAGGAGGCTCTCCAACCAGGGTCGCCCCTCTACCATCCATGCCTCAAAGCAGCAAGTTTGAGAGCGTGGTCGAGGGTCTGCACGACCTCCCTCTTGATTCAGTGCCAACACAGCACTGCCATCTTTTTACCCACTGTCTGCATTCCTTCCTAAGATACTGGGAGTCCATAACATTGGACCACTGGGTACTGGAGATAATCCGTATGGGATATACTGTCCCCTTTACCTCTGCTCCATGCACACACCCTACCCACTACCCCGTCCCTTTTTCAGGAACCCTTCTCATGAGAGCCTACTAAAACAGGAGATTAATCGCCCCCTGATGCTTGGAGCCATAGAGAGGGTACCCAAGGAATTTCACCAAAGAGGATTCTATTCCACATTCTTCCTGACTGAGAAAAAAAGAGGGGTTGGAGACTGATCTTTGACCTCCGTGAACTGAACACATTTCTCAGAAAGCACCACTTCAAAACGGTCACGCTAACCACAGTCATTCCAATATGGGAGCAAGAGGACTGATTCACAGCCCACGATCTACAGGACACCTACTTTCATATTGCCATTCATCCAACACGCAGGTGTTATGTGCAGTTCACACTAGGGGCAGATCACTATCAGTACAAGGTGCTACCTTTTGGCCTTTTATCAGCTTCTTGACTATTTTCAAAAGCGTTAGCAGTAGCCACAGCATACCTCTGACAACACTATGTAATCATTTTTCCATACCTCAACAACTGTTTGATGAAAGGAAGGTCAAGTGAGAAACAAGATCAAAGCCCTTCTCAGTCGTCTCAGCCTTCCTATCAATGAACAAAAATTGACATTGTAGCTGGTCCAGGACATAGTTCATTGGTGCCCGCCTCAACGCGGTCTCGGCCCACACATATTTACCTCTACAACAGTTCATAATTATACAGGATCTCATAAGCATGATATCCAGGAGCCCTTCCACCACAATAGTTACCTGCCTTCGGTTGATGGGCCATGTGACTGCAACTACTTATGTGGTCCATCATGCCTTTTTGCACTTCCAGTGTTTTCAACTCCCGATAGCATCCGTGTATACTCCATCCCGCCATTTTCAACTTAAGAGTTACCATACCCCCATATACTCTCTTACCTCTATGCTGGTGGACGTCAGTGGACAATCTTCTGGTAGGAGATCCATTTCATCAATCCCAGCCCACAGTGCAAATTACAATGGACGAATCCCCCTGGGCTGAGGTGCCCATCTGCATGATCACGTGATCCAAGGCAAATGGTCCTCACACAAGGCATTGTTGCACTTCAATCTGCTGGAGCTGAGGGCAGTAAGAAATGCCTGTGCACGTTTTGCGCCCAGTATTGCCAATCGCAGAGTTTGGATCCTCTCAGACAATATCTCCTCAATGTTTTACATAAACAAGCAAGGAGGCATCCACTCCTGCTCCCTATGTGCAGAGGCCATCCACTTACGGAATTGGTGTGTCTGCAGACAGGTTACACGCATAATATCATACCTATCTGGAGCCAGCAACACCAGTGCAGACTCTTTGAGCCACTACTTAAAGTAGAATGGGAGCTGCATTGGGAAGTCACAAATTCAATTTCCTTCCAATGGGGTTGGCCACCCATAGACCTCTTTGCTTTCCCCCAGAACACCAAATGCCTCCAGTTCTGCTCCTGAGAGAGACTCCGCAAAGACGACTCCCTCAGGTATGCATTTCTAATCCAATGGAAGGCCCCTCTACATTATGCCTCCCCCCACCTGCTTATTCCCAGAGCGCTACACAAGATCTGCAAGACGAGGCTTGCATCATTCTAATAGCTCCGTCTTGGTTGCACCAGATCAGATTTCCATACCTGCAGAGACAGTTCAGCCTCCCTACCCATTGCTATGCCAAGGTGACCTCCTATACCAGAATCAGTGGTACTGTTCGGCATCCCCAGCCACACACACTGCATCTTCAAGCGTGGTTCCTATCTGGTTCAGCAACAAGTGAAGGATGTTCTTCTCCCACAGCAGGAAAGACTTACCTACAAAAATGGACATGTTTCTCTCAGGGGTGCCAGAGCTCAATGATAGACCCTTGCACGTCTCCATTGAACATCATTCTGGACTGCATGCTACACCTTAAGACGTCCAGACTCACTTTCTTCTCTAAGAGTCCATCTTTTGGCAATAACAGCTTTCCATGTCCCTGTCGATAGACTTTCCATATTTACTCACCCTATCACAAAAAGGTTCCTTAAGGGTCTCCAGAATATACACCCACCCCATAGGACCCCACCTCCCTCATGGGACTTAAACCTTGTTTTGGATTGCTTGATCATGCCCCCCTTCAAAGCTTTGGCCACCATTGCTCTTTCCTTACTCTTTATGAACGTCTTCTTCCTACCAGCCATTACCTCAGTAGTCAGGAGAGTCAGAGAGCTTGAGGCCTTTATGGCAGAGTCCCCCTACACTATCTTTACAAAAGATAGTCACACTAAAACCACATCCGGCTTCCTTGCTGAACGTCTGCACAGCGTTCCACATCAGTGAGCCAATTGTATTATGTCCTTTTTTTCCCAAAGCCTCACACGTGACCAAGGGATGCGATGCTGCACACTCTGGATATCTGAGGAGCATTGGCCTTCTTAGGTAGAACCCAAGCCTTTCGTAAATCTCAACGACACTTTATTTCTATTGCTGAGCACTTAAGAGGTACACCCATTTCATCTCAATGGATCTCAAAGTGGATATCGACGTGCATAGTCAGATGGGCTATTCAACTTTGGAAGCCCTAGGGGTCACAGTGATACTCTTAGCATGTGCTGAGGACTGCAACTTAAGTGTGGTTGCAAATATATGCAAATAGCTTTTCACACTGACAGGCATTAATACAAAGATTAAGACAAGACTACACAACATGCAGGCCCCATTTAAGACAGTTCTGCTGATATTAATAAAATGCAACATTTACCCAATTGCCCACCCATATGACAGCACTTTTAATAGGCAGTGACAGTCCAGGAATTTAACTACTAAATCATATATAAACAGAAGACCATTATATTGACTCGCCATTGTGGAGCGTGTTCCCAGCAGAGGCCATGTTCAAAGGATCCCCGCTGCATGTTGAGCCCTGCATAAACCCAAACTGCACTGTGGGCTTTCCCCAAACATTATGCCGGACTACCACAACTCGCATCTGATTCAGCAGTGGCCATTGCAGTTTTGTCCCCCACCGCCAAAAAATCACTGACTCCCTCCATCCAAATTGAATACTGCTCTATACTTACCAACAGTGGAGCACCCACGGGGACATCACTCGAAGAAGAAAAGGGAGTTATTCACTTCATGCAGTAACAGCTGTTCTTCGAGATGTGTGTCCCCGTGGGTGCGCCACAACCCTCCGTTCCTCCTCTCTGCTTGGAGTATTAGTTACTTGGGCATAAATAAGGAACTGAAAGGGAGGAGTCAGGCCAGGTTAGCAAAACACTTGGGAGGGGGTGCCACAAAATGCCTCCTATGCATACACAGCCCAACAGGGGAAACTACTTTGCAAGATTCCAATCTGTGGCTCTGGACAACCTCTCATCAACAGTGGAGCACCCATGGGGGGACACATCTCAAAGAACAGTCGTTACTGCACAAAGTAAGTGACTCCCTTATTACTGCATCACACACTACGTCCAGCTACAGGCCTCACATCTATTGGAAGTACAGAATGAACTAGCAGGCCTCCTCAACTGTTCATTCCACATTCATGAGTGGTCATTCAGAGCAGATGTTGCCCTTTCGATTTTCCAGAGGTGGGGCCATCTGCATGTGAACGTGTTTGTGATGTGAAGCAACAGAAAGCACCTTCTGTTTTGCTTCATTCAGAATTGTGGATTTGGCTCCATAGCAGACATCTTTCATTTACCGTGGACGAGTCACCTGCCCTTCCTTTTCATGTATAAGGTCCTCCTCAAGATCTGGCAGGAAAGGGATTCTGTGATCTTCATAGGTTCAGCACCATGGTGAACTAATGCTGTCAGAGCCATGCTATCAGGACAAAATAGTGACCCTTCCTACGCTCTCTGACCTCATCATGCAGGATCATAGCTAACTACAACACTCCTAATTGGAGTCCCTTCACATGGCATGGGAACGATCACTGAACCAGCTTGAACTGTAATCTTTGAATTCCATTAGGGAAATTCTGTTGGGCAGCTGGAAATACTCCACTCACTATATCCCTGGCAAAGTGGAAGCATTTCTCATTTGATTGCTACAGAAAGGTACCTTCTCACAGCAAGCTTTTATTCCTCTTGTGTGAGAATACCTCTTCTACCTGAAGCAACAAGGCATTGGCATTGCTAGTCAGATACACCTAGCAGCCTTCTCAGCCCTCCATCCAAGCAAGGTGGGTAAGTCAATCTTCAGTACTCCATGGTGGGTTGGTTTCTTAAGGGATTCAGTAGGCTTTACCCTCAGGTATACCAGTCTGTCTCAAAGTGGAACCTTACTGTGGTCCTTTCTAAACTTATGTGTCCCCCTTTTGAGCACTGGTGACCTGCCCTTTATCCTGTCATCCTGTCTTTCCTGGAAGGTGGCTTTTCTGGTGGCCATAACCTCTGCCAGAAGAGTCTCAGAGCTCAAAGCACTTGCATCTTTTGTAAAGAAAAGGTGCAGTTATGCCGACACCTAGCTTTCCTACCCAAGGTAGTCTCACACTTTCTTGTAAGCCAGGGCACATTTTTACTGGTATTCTTTCCCAAATTCATGCCATCGACAAAGAACGAGTACTTCGTTCTCTGGGCATGAGGTGTGCCCTAGCCTTCTGCATGAAATGCACAAAACCATTTTGTAAGTTGTTACATCTTTTTATTGCAGTCACTGAGAAGATACAAGGGCTTTCCATCTCCCGGCACATTTCATCATGTATCATGCCCTGTACCAAAACATAACATGACCTAGCAAAGATTCCAGCCCTACCATTAACAGCATGCACTGCACAAGAATGAAAGTCTCTTCCATTGCATTCCTCACACAAATCCCTGTTCAGGACATACAGAAGTCAGCAATACGGTCTTCCATCCACACCTTCATGTTGCACTGCGCCATCACTCAACAGGTGAGGGACAAAATAGCCTTGGCCAGGGCAGGACTGCAATCAGCAACTTGGTGAACTGTGATCCCTCCTCCATTAAAACTGCTTAGGAGTCATTGGAATAGACATGAACAAACACTCAGAGGCAAAGACTGTTACCTACCTTTTGTAACTGTTCTTTGAGAGCCATTGCTCATGTCCATTCCAAATCCTGCCAACCTCCCATCTGTCAGAATATCCTGGCAAGTAGGAACTGAGCAGGAGGTGGCTTGCAGGAACCTATACATGCAACCATAAAGACATCACTTCAGGGAGCTCCATAGCTAAACCAATAGGCATTGCTAAGGTAAAAGCTTTCAATGATCATGCACATGGTGCATGCACTCCTATTGAAATGGACATGAGCAATGCATCTTAAAAAAACAGTTATGAAAGGTAGGTAACTGTTTTTTCAGTATTTGGGTTGAGAAACATTTTTCTGGTTTCCTTAATGTTCTGGGGATACAAATCTAATTCTCCTAACCTCAAATCCGAAATCGCAGTGTATAATCTCTTAAATGTGTCTCCCTTCACTGATCAGGTGGTCACATAGCAACAGCCATTTGGAAAGCAAAGCTCTGGAATCATTGGCCTCCTTCTAGAACTTGTTCCCTTTTCACCTCAATTTTTAGGGTCTGCAATGTGATAATTGCAGTACTTTTAAGTGCTTGAATAGCGGATTGCAAAAAAAATACAGTGTCGTGCGTTTTGGAAATATTATGTATCCTTTCACTGTAGGATTCCTTAATCATTTCTTTGGAATTCTTTTCTATGTAGTAGGGAAGTAAAACTTAAATATCTTAGTCTCTTTAAGACCTTTCTTCCCAATGTTATTCAGCCAGGGATATGAGTTTTAAATCTTCAGATTCTTCATCAGAACAGCACAATATTTGTTTTGTAGCAGTAAGGTATGGACCAATACACAGCAGTGTTTTTGCTTGTTATGGAATTTTTTCCTTTTGGCTTCCACCTTATCTTTATCTTACTATAAGATATTGTACTAAATTAATCAATTTGTATGATGAAAGGCTCTTCAAGATATTCCCTGATTTGAAGAAAGTATCTGATGGTCTTCACTGAGTGATGTCCCTGTAGGTGCTGCACTTCAAGTGATTGTGTGCCCTGCCCCTTTGGTTGGAGAATATTGGCAGGATTGCTCAGTTGAGCGGCACATGCGCTGTCCCCATCTCACAGCTGTAGTGTTGGTTAATGAGCACTATGCGACCAAGCTCATCTCATCTGAATTGCTCTTGGTCCAAATTGAAGTTCCCATAGTACTTCTACACTACTTACTTTGATTTAGGATTAGCTACATAGTGTAGTGGATAGACTGATTAGAACTCATTCCTATCCCTTTCCTCCCCATTATATACATGCCTACATCATACAATTACTTTTACTTTACATTTTGTTTACCCCTTTTGGAGACCATTTCACCTGAGAGTGCCTGAGAGTCCAGGTTTTAAATGTTATCTTTCCCACGAGAGGCGGTTCTAGTCTTGGAACCATGGCACCGACTCCAGCAATGAATACATTCAATATCGAGCAACTCTGCAGTGCCTCAGCTTACAGCGTCGTCTTCTGGCCCTTTGATGCTTCCCTATGAAACAGCAGTTTTTGTGCAACTGGGCCAGTATGGACTGGTACACCATACCAGTAGGTTATTTTTAGCCAGTACGGTGTACCAGAGACTCCCTGCTGGCCAGCCCCTCTACTGAGCTGCCCCATCTCTGTGTATAGGTCTTTGGGAGTGGAGCTGGGAGTGCTATGGCAGCCAGAGATGCTGCCAACGTTGTACGCCTTTTCCCATTGCCCCTCCCAGCAGGGAAAGGAGCAGAACTCCTCTCCCCTGCATGTAGCTGCCACAGTATCTTAATTTCACACTCCCGGCCAAATTCATTGCTGGGAAAGAACTGGAGTAAATTGAGTAGGCAAAACCATTCAAGGACCAGTCCACATGACAAAGTGGAAAAGGTTGGATCTTTGGTCACAAGACCTGTTTGTCAGCAACATCATAGCTCAGAAAAGCCAAGTATAAAGCCTTGATGGTGAAATAGTACAATACAAATTACTCCAAACTGTATGAATGTATTGACTTTATCTTAGAAGACAAAAAGGCACAATTTAGGTCAGTCATCTTTGAAGGTCTCCGCCTGGCACGAGCAGCTCTACAGGCCTCCTTAGACTCAGCTGACACGATGGTCAGATCCATTGCAACTGCCATAGAGATATGATGGCTCTACTGGCTCCACCTGTCTGGTTTCCCAAGGGAAGTGCAATCCACTATAGAGAATCTTCCCTCTGAAGGTCCACCAATATTTACAACTAAAACTAGTCCTTGCATACATTGAAAGATTCCACAGCAATTCTTTTTGTCTTTAGGCATATCTGCAGCACCTCAGGTGCACAAGAATGAATACAAGGCAGCTATAACGATACTCAAGGCTGATGCCCTAAACACAGCTGATGCCCTACACACAGAGGTGGAGGTAAAAATCAAGATACAGGCCACACCCATGTCAGCCTACCACCTCGCAACAACCTGGAATGAAACATCTAATTTGAGGGTTTGGTCGAGGGCCTGAGACACCACCTCCAGTTCCAATTGCTGAAACCACTTTCTACTCTTTTAATACCATTCTACCCAGCAATTATTTACAATTATTACTTAATAAAAATAGGTACTGGAAATGATCGCCAGTGTTTATTCCATCCAGGTCACCTCCATTCCCCCTATCAACCATCTCTCCATCTTCAGGGATTCCTCTCGCAAGCGTGTTCTAAGACAGAATTAGATCATCTCCTGCAATTGGGTACATTAGAGCTGACCTGAGAAATATAAATTTACCAAAATAAATCCATTTGGAATGGTTACTTCAGCAAAAATAATTCCAGCTTTCAGCCTGCAAGATGCATATTTTTACATCCCATGCAGCCATTGCACAGGTGGTTTCTTTAGTTTGTTTTGGAACAAGATCACTATCAGCACATAGTGCTGCTCTTCGGCTTCTTCATGTCTCCCTGTGCTTTTTTCCCAAAGTTCTAACAGTGGCCATAGCCTATCTACACAAGCAAAGGGTCATGCTTATACCCATATTGAAATGATTGTCTAATCAAGGCCCCAACTTGGGAAAAAGCTGTTGAAACCACACATATGACACTGTCATTCTTTATAGAGTGTGGTCTCAAAATAAACATTCAAAAGTCAATGCTGACACCCGTGCAGGAACTAGTATTGATTAAGGGTCACTTAAACTACAGATTTTCCATGCAAGGGTAAATCACAAGGATAATGCCTAGTGGTCTGGTCTGCTCATCTAAACCAGTGTTTCTCAACCAGTGGTACAAGTACCCTTAGAGGTACTCATGAGAAGTCTGGGGGTACATCAACACAACTGAAATTTGGAGAAAACTGAATTTTTGTTTTAAGTTTTACAGCACTTTATTATTTTTTGTACTTTTTATACCCACAAATTTCACCGCCCGCCCAGCTACGATTAAGTTGTTTAAACAAATGTATTGTAATGGTAGAAAAAAAATTGTGTCTCTGAAAACTGTAGGTACTGGGGGTACTTTTTAAAGGGAGTACTTTATAAAGAAGATTGAGAAACACGGATCTAAACAATCTGACAGTACAGGGCAGATTGTCTTCTCCAGAATCAATGCTATACATACATATTCTGTAACTGCGAGCAGTTTGTAACACATGCACACTTTATGATTTTGTTTTTAATCATGGTCAGAGCAAGATTGCCCTCCTGCACCAATGACTTAAGACGGTGGAATTGGTGCATCCCTCACAATATCACCATATCAGTCACTTATCTACGTGGATTTCAGAATGCCATAACAGATGTATTAAGCATAGCACAACAATCACAAGTGGGAGAAATATCTTGGATATATAGGACAAATTTCAGCAATGGGATTACAACAGTAGATACTGGGGGAGGGGGGTGATGCCTTCTTCCTCAGAGAGGACACACCTCTCTCTATGTTTTATTCAGGGTCATACAAAAGATCAAGACTAGCTAATCCAGGGTCCTCTTGATAGTCCCCACGTTGCCCAGCAAACTTGGTTTTCATACCTGCAGCATGTCATCCATGCATTCTCCCTCTTCTTCCATATCTGTCACAAGGTGTAGACCAAATCTTGCACCGAAACCTGGTAATGTTCCATCTCCAAGCACGGATCTTCCATGGTAGGAAGGTGAGAAGTTGACCTGCTCAGAAGAGGTGAAGGCTATCTTGTTAAAAAGCAGATGGTTGACTTCATGTTCAGCTTACCGCCACAAAAGGAAGAGATTTTGTACAACTATAATGTGATCTAAAGGAGAGATCCATCTAAATGAAGACTCGGTGTTTTCATCTCTGACACCGCCAACATGAACTACAACCCCCACCAACTGTTAGATCACATTCTACCAGGTGCCTCTCCGCATCAATAGCCTTCCTTAATCATGTACCTATTACAGACATATGTGAAGCAGCCACTTGGGAATATGTTCCCACATATTCATTCAGCACCACACAGTAGAGAAACATTCTACATTTGACCCTTTTACTAGGACTCATGGTCCTATCAAGAAGAAGAAAAGATTACTCCGCTTATGTAGTAAGTGAGGTTCTTTGAGATGTGCATCCCTGTGAGTGGGCCAGTGCCCACTCTCCTCCCCTTACTTCAGAGTTCTCTCAAAGTCTTCTGTGGTAGAAAAGGAACCAGGATTGGGGGTGGTGTCAGAGCACTAGTAAACTGCTGCTCTGCATGCAAGATGTCCTAACCAGGTATCGGTGTTGAAATTCTCCAATTTGAAGCGTGTGAGCACACAATCACCTGAAGTGGAGCATCCACAAGGATGCACATCGTAAAGAGCCTCAGTACCTTTCCAAGGTGAGTGACCTTCCCATGCTGATAGGTTAGAAAAACCTCTTCATACTGTTTGAAGAAATATTTGCACAATGTTCTTCAGCACTGCTGAAAGAAAAGGGTAAAAAGATCGGTATTGGCATTGACAGAATCAGTATTGTGTTAAGCCAGTCTTCAGAGGGTTAATAAGCAGTTCATGGGTTCAGTGTTAATTTGTTCCTTGGGTGCTTCATTTTCAGATGTTCCTCCTGTCCGCAGTAGGCCAATCCATTTTAGATTGACTTTTGTTGCTTCTCTTGTGAAGCTGCTTTCTGCTCTGGAACTGGATTGAAAAAGATGTACAGTGGAGTCCGGATTAACTGACACCCAGTAATCCTACACTCTGCTTTATCTGACCCTGCAGCTCCCGGGGACAGAGTCCCCGGGAGCTGCAGGGTAGGATACAGCATGGGCCGGGAGAATGGCCCTGCTAGTTGCCCCGTTGCTCTCTAGGAGCAACTGCTGCCGTTCCTGCCGCGGACAAAGCAGCCCCGGCAGGAGCGGTAGCAGCTTCTCCTAGAGAGCAAGGGAACAGCTGATGCTACGCTGCTGGGGACGCTTGGTCCCCAGCAGGAGCGGCATCAGTTGTTCCATTGCTCTGTACAGTAGAGTCCATATCATTCCGACATATTCAATAATCCAACCATGTGTCGGTCCCGTTGGGGTCGGATGATAGGGACTCTACTGTATATATACAAGCCTCCTAAATTGGGGAATAAATCTGTATTTTAAGACACTTCTAGAAAGGTAAAAACAAGCCTTGGGGTATTTTAAAGGAGTGCATCTGACAAAGTGGGTTCTAGCCCATGAAAGCTTATGCCCAAATACATTTATTAGTCTTTGAGGTGCCATAGCATTCCTTGTTTTTGCAGATACAGACTACCTGCTGAATCTAGCAAGGTGAACACTGTCATATTTTGAAATCTTTGTTTTTGTTTGGGATTGGGGAATTCTAATTCTTTACTGACCAGATTTGCCCTTTAAAAAGATTAATTGTGTTAAAGCAGCACACGTCTGTTGTGGAGTAACAGTACCTCTGCATGGTCTATTGAAGGAGTTTCTCTTTAGGTCTCAGACCTTCAGCTGTCAGTTCTCACTGAGCCAGCACCCACCTCCCTCTCCCCCAGAGCAGGGTTTTAGGCTTTCAGTTCCCCCTTGCAATTCATGGTGATTATCCTAGCAGGTCTGATTTGAGGCTTAGCACCTGGAGCACTTTCTCTACATACACAATGACAGTGGTTCATTATAAACTTGAAAAACAACAAATGGTCTGGTAGCACTTTATAGCCTCCCAAAACATGTAGATGGAATCATGAGCTTTTGTGGGCATAGCCCACTTCTTCAGAAGGCTGTGCCCACTAAAGCTCATGATTCCATCTACATGTTTTGGTAGGCTATAAAGTGCTACCAGACCTTTTGTTGTTCAAGTTTATCCTGTACAGACTAACTTGGCTACATGCATCCTTAAACATTCCTCATCTTACCTATGGAAACCCTAGCAGGTTCCAGTCATTTAGACTCTTTAGCAGGTAACCACCATTTCATGTCAGTTGTTTGGCTCAAACCCAACCTCCCCGTCTATCCATTTAAATACAGCCATTATTGCAAAAAAGATTTTGTTCCTAGGGCTCCTGAAACATGTAAACTAGTCAGTGCCTCTTTGCCAAGGGGAGGGACAAGACTTCAAATTCTGGGTGTCTCCAGAATCAGCATTGGGATTCTGCATGAATCCCTGCTTGGTGATCTCAGATCCCACAAGTAATCCACACAATGAGCTGGAAACACACAAATAAGCATAGCACATACAGAGATGTCTGGGCCTATATTGTCTGGACCTCTTCCAACCAACTCTCTGAAGTTTTCATGTTTTTAGGGTCTGGTTTAACATCCAGATAACAAAGTTGAAATGCTAGTCTCCAAAGATGCTGCTTGTGTTACCAATATGTGTCACAGGCACCGGTAGTCTCCTACAACCTGTAAAAAGCACACTTTTAGCCATTCAAGTGTGGATTTAAATGGAATTTTTCAGTTGTGCAATTGTGCCATGCTGTCCAGAAAATTTATATCGTTGACAACTCAGTTTCAAATATGTTTAGCTCAGCGTTATCCTTTTTATCATTTATTCAAAGAGCTATAATGAATTTTTTTTCCCTCCGGCTCTTCACTCTGTGAAGCTAAGTCTAGATAGACTGTGCAGTGGCATGGGGATTTCAAACTACAGTAGATGCATACTTTTCCAGGATCTCCTCCAATATTCTTTACAGGAGTTATTTTATATTTTCTTCTAGTTTGGGCCTGGTTCTAGTCTATGGGAGTAATCTTTGCAGACATTCCTAAGATGCTAAGAACTTTGCTTTCCTTTTTGTTGCTGTTGATGCCTAAATGGATAAATGAAAGAACTCCATGAAAATTAAGAAACATAGTATTCATGTTCATCTAAAATATTTGGTTCCGCCTTACCCCTATTTATAAACATATCCATTTGTCTCTGCCACATAAATTATTTCAGGATTATTCTGTATTATTCAACCTGATTAATTTTAAATTAACTAAAAAAAAGGCATTGTTTAGAAAGCAATTTACTGGGAAAGGTATAGGGTTTTACTGTACACAAAGATAGGCTTGGTTAGGTGCGAAACTTCTTCAGCACTATACTCAAGTAATGGAATAATTTTCAAAGGAAGGGTCATTGAGGAACCAGTATAGCATATGTTGTTAAATTTATGGATTTTGTTTGAAGGACAAACTAAAGGGTTAAAACAAGTAATCCTGTGGCACCTTACATTGGCAAAAATACATAGAATCAGTTTGTCTGATGAAGTGGGTTCAGGGGCGGCCTGTGAGAATAGGCCAACTTGGCTGTCGCCTAGGGCTCCTCCTTCAACGGGGAGCCCAAAGATTGTCACGGCATTGAGGATCGTGCAGGTGGGGGCGCTGATTGCGCATTCCGCCTGGGGCGCCAGCTGCCACAGCCCAGCTCAGGCCACCCCGAGTGGGTTTTACCCACAAAAGCTCATGGTTTTGTATATTTTTGTTAGTCGCAAAGGTGCCATAGCTGCTTGAAGTTACAGACTAACTTGGCTACCCCCTTTGTCTGTATAGGTTGTTAGGAATGAATTATTTTGGCCCAGAAGGACCATTCAAGTGCTGTGATCCGTGAATTCATGTGACACAAGCTTACAACTGAAGTGCCTTGCTTCCTGTTCCTTTATTACATCTTGTCTCTTAATAGTAAATTAGAGTTTATCATATAAATGGCATGTAGATAGGAACAAAGAGTAAATGTCAACTATTTTTCCCCAGTTTTTAAGTAATGGGTTATTTCTTTCCATGGTAAAATCAACTTTTCTTTAGAACAATAGAGAAGAATACTTAATTGTTAGGGTTGCCAGATGTCCAGCTTTGAACCGGACAGTCCAGTATTTGAGTTTTCTGTTTGGGAAACAAATTGAGAAAATATAAAGGAGAAAAATATAAATGTTCAGTATTTTCTAAATAAGATGTAATGTAGATTGTGATGGAATGTCAAGTGTGTCTGGTATTTTTGTTGAAACCATCTGGCAACCCTATTAATTGTCAAACGAATCACGCTGTACAAGCAATTCATGGCATATGCACCACAGACAATTTCTTGACTCAAGTTTTTTTGAGTTCTTTTTTACAAAGATTTCTTAGAATATTAACGTGTTAGAGAATTTGTTGTTGAATGTTTTATCTCCTAGGGAATTGCAAGTGTTTTAAAGCCAAATACTGGGTGTTTGTGTGATATTTTTATGATGGAGGCTGAAGGGGGGGGGGTTGGAATGTTGGGAAAGGGAAGTTGCTTTGATTTGTGGTCTTATCTAAAATTGGGCGTATTTTCTAGATGTCGATCATATGATGATGAAATTATTTGTACGAGTAGAGGATTGTTACAGCTCAGTATGCATATAAAGTTATAAGCTGTTATAAAACATTCACCAAAACCAATTTCTCATTCTAATGATTTTAAAGACTTTTCTTGCTATTAAATTAAAAACATGGAAACAAATCTCTGCTTCCATTAAAAAAAAATTCATGGATAACTCATGTGGTCCACCCACAACTGCAAATATTTTCTCTACGTTTTTCACATTTTTATAATTGTAATATAACAGATTTGCACCACAAAATACAGTAATATGAAAATGCCAAATTTAAATATTTTCAAATTGCATTCTGTCTGATAGAACTAAACATTGTGGGTATGTAAGATAACTAATGTCATGGCATTAAGCAGAAAGCATTAAAAATAGTGACTGTACTGAAAAAAGACTCTTGAAAGATACTAAATAGAGATCACTGGAAAGTGAAAGCTCACCCCAGATTATTTAGGGAAGCTTATTTGTGAGGAAGTTCATCAGTTCTGATCTGCTTACATAGAATATTCTCATTTCACTTCTTTGTGAAATAAGGTAATAAAGAAGCTTACCATTTAATAAAAATAAATTTAAAAAGTGACTTTTACTTGCTTTATTTATAAACAGAAATAAAGAGCATCCAGACTTAAAACTTTGGTGTCATCCTTGGAAGCATCTTACAACTGATGAAAAAATTCATACGAAACACATCATACACATTGAAGAAAATTGCTGCAAAGAAGAAACCGTAAGTTATAGAACTTTCAATGGGACAGTTGAGAAACCTTCAACCATTCCTTCTGTGGAGGAATCCTATATTACCAGTGAACACTGTTACCAGAAACCTCGGGCCTATTACCCTGCTATAGAGCAGAGACTGGTTGTGGAAACCAGAGGTTTAGCCATGGACGATGGAGTGAATAGAATACGGGAGAATGGAGATGATGTCCTGTCGGAGAGGTTTGGATGGAATCTGGACAGAGAATTATCCAAGTTGGAGAATGAGTCCAAACATAATTACTCAAAGGTATGTTGTGTTGGAATAGCCCTGTTTCTATAGGTCATTTGTTTTTTCCAGGCTAACCCAATGTGCTTTATGAAAATCCTTGAGTGCTTTGAGTATTATCTGTGTTGGCCTACGCTGGTGCATGTTTACTTCATGCTCCAGAGTCTGGAATTTTCTGTTGAGTGGTGCTTTTGGGTTGTACATGCTCTCCCTAGTCTGAGGGCATATTTCAAAGTGTTGTTCCAGTCATCCTTCTTACCACATATGGCTTCTGGTTGGAACCTAGTGATGTCTGCTCTACTTCCCATATAAGTTCATCCTTGAAAAATTTCACCTTACAAAGTTAATTTATAATACTAGTTTACTAAGGCTTTTCTGTTCTGTTTGCAGCTTTAGCTTTTGAGCATTGATTTGATTGGTGATTTACAGTTGAGGCAAATATATGAAAGTTCAAATAATCTCCATTCCATGACCTCGCTACCAGTGAGGTCTCCCGATCCTGAAGTACTTCTGCCTCAGATGAGAATTTCAGCCTCCCTAGAGATGCACTTGATTTTTTTGATTCACCCAAACAGCTGGGTTTCTACAAATGTATGCCATCCTTCTTTGAGTGCTGTCCCTGTGGCTGCTCCACTTTGGAGGTGTCTGCACCCCTGCGTTTGAAGTCAGAGACTTTTGGGAACAGTGCCTGATTGGGTTGTGTGTGTGTTGGCCCTGTCTCACGCTGTTCCAGACAGTTAATTGATGCCTTGCTACTAACCTTCCCTCGCTTCCCTCCCCCTCCCAGTTCCTTCTCTATGGCCCCAGGAGTTGGAGCATTCAGCAGCACCTCCTTACTTTGTCGTTATTTAATTTACAGTTATTTAGCTCCCTGTTAGCAGATACTCAGGCCATGTCTCCACTTACTGGAAGGTCGATGCTCTAGCAATCAATTTTCCAGGGTTCAATTTAGTGGGTCAGCCCCAGTTCTTGCGAGGAGTATGGGAAGTCAATGGGATCATTTCTCTTGTCGACCTCCCACTGTGGAGATGGCACTAAGCTCAGCTTACGATACATTGACTCCAGCTATGTTGTTTACATAGCAGGAGTTGTGTACCTGAAGCCAACCTTCTGGGTGTAAGATAGACCTGGCCTCAGTTTCCTTCCCTTTTCTTTTCTCCTTATTAAAAAACAAAACAAAACTTTTTTTATATTTTCTACATTGAATTGCTGGCACTGCCTGTGAAGACTTTCAGTAACCCTCTGCATGCAGAGCCTCATTGAGGATGAAATGCACTGACAGGAATGCCCAGGCTTTAAATGCTGCTGTACCGCCAGGCTCAGAATTCCTGTCTGACAGCCGCAGTCAGTATGTTCACTGTCTAGATGAAACACATGTTTCACAGAAGTGTCAACATTGCCTCAGGCTCATGACTAGAACAAAGCAAACTAGAGATTTGCAGCTTGAAATCCTCCTTATGGAGAAGCCTGATACCCACATTGGAGCCTGAAACTCAGGACCCTCCCTTCTGCCCCCTCGACTTGCCTCACAATTGCAGTTTCAGATAAGGAATCTTCCTTAGAGCAACATGCAAAACCTCATGCTAAGAGTCAGGCATCTTACTCCCCACCACAGGCAGCAAACCCTGGAACTGACTGCTATCACTACTGGGAGCTATAGTGACAGCACACCTCAGCACCGAAGGAGCCAAGGACTCTACAGGGTCCCATAGAGGCACAACATGGAAATCAAAGCCCCTCGCTTCAGCCAGCAAGACACTCAGACCCTCAAAAAGCAGTGCAGCACTGTTGCGAAAGGGGGCACAACTTCATGAGGAATGTATCTTTTGGAGACACAGCAGAAAGCGTTGCCTAATGCTCCACAGCCCCCGGCACTGAGAAGCAAGCAGCCAAGGGTCCGTTTAAATCAGCACAGCAGCAGCTCCTCCAGCAGTGGGACCTGATAGTTGGCTCTGGCTCAGAGTTCCCTGTCCTTGGCAGTGAAGGGGACAGGGCACCTTTGGCACAGAGCCTCCTGTTGTCTCCAACATCACCTGCTCCTTACTTGGCGAGGAAGATAAGGAGGGTAAGGAACTGCAAGATCTGTCAACTACTGGCAGTGGTATGGACAGCCCTACCGTGCATATCGTCTCTATCCCAGTGGCCATAGTGGAACCCATGAGCTACATACTCCACACAACAGGCACCACTAGTCACCACACAGCGATCTCAGGTGAATTCTGTACCAGCACCCCCTTTGGCACAGGGATGTAAAATCATGTGTACTTGGTTAACTGGTTTAACATATTGTTTAACTAGTTAATTGATTAAAGGGGGGATGGTCAGAGGGGGTCTCTCTAGCCCAACTGGAGTGGGCCCCCTTACCACAGGCAGAGGCTGCACTGGCTGGGTTGGAGCAGCCACTGCCTGTGTATGTGCTCCCCTCCCCTGCCACCCGGCAGGGGCTACTACAGCCCAGCAGCAGCTGCCCTCAGCAGGCGGGGAACTGTTCCAACACCGATTGGTTAACTTTAACTGTGGTACAAAAGAAAGATGAGGAAGGAACACCACTCATGAAAAAAGGGCTTCACCTATCCACTTATCATTGATGTCTACAGAGGACATTGGTATGCTTTCTCCTCCAATATAGAGTATGATTTCAGACTATTCCAAGAATTATTCAAGAGGGTAGCTAGCCCTTTGCATCTCACTTGAAGAGATCCACATATCACAACATAAGCTTGTGGACATTTTGCAGAAATGAATGTCCTCCAAAAATCACCCTCACTACGAATGAAGACCCTGTTAAAACCATCTGGCAGACCCCTACAACTGCCTCTCCAACTTTCAAGAGATCTGATAAGAAATAAAGACGGGAAAAGACTTTATGTATTTGGCAGTAAGGTTTACTCCTCAACAACCACGAGTCACCTCTGCATGGCCAACTACACAGCACTGTTATTGAAATATGATGACATGAGCTGCCCAGAAATATCTGAACTGATAAATTTTATTGATGAGTGAATTCACCGCACTTATAACTGAGGGCCAAACACCTCTCCAAAACGGCCCACCAAGCTACACTTGATTCTGCAGACACGGATGCAAGATCTGTGGCAACAGCCACTGTAATGCAAAGCGCTTTTCATGGCTGCACCTTTCTGGCTTGCTCATGGAGGTATATTTGCCATTTGAAGAGCCCAAATTATATGCTGAAAAGACAGACGAATCCCTCAATTCACTCAAGGACTCACAGGTGACACTCTGATTCTTGGGAATCTACAACCCCAAGAAAAAACAAAGGAATTACTTCACATCCTAACAGTATCAACAGCCTATATACTCACGACACCAACAGAGGCAATTGGACCTACAGGGGTGCAGATAGAGGTCCTCGAGGGGATGGCAATCTACTGCAGCAACACATTTCGGTCTTGGTCAAGGGCCCAAGAACCTCAGCTATTTCTGTGCTGATGTCATCTTTCTCTTACTCATTCAGGGACTGCCTAGCCCATTTTTACCAGCATTGGAAAACCATCACATTTAACAAATGGGTATTAGAAATTGTAAAAACTGGTGGTTCTTCGAGTGATGTCCCCACAGATGCTCCACTGTTGGTGTTGGGCTTGACCCATGCCACTGATTGGAGACATTTTCTAGCAGTGGCTTGTTAGGCTGCGCATGCGTAATAGTGGTGCCTACCATTCACACCTTTGGAATTCACTCCCCTCAGTTCCGTCTTGACTGCCCTCGGTTGCAGACGGAGCTCAATCCCTCTCCTCTGCAGTTCTCTGTAGATAGGAATTTAGTTGGAATTAGTTAAAATCGTTTAGGTTTTTTTGTAATTTTATATTTGGTATTACTTCAAAAAAGTCATAATAGCTGTAAATAGTTAAGACGCAGCCTCTGGGGGAAGCGCATTGCTAACCTTGAGGGCTGCGGCACTCAGGCCTCTGCTTAAAACAAATTTGTAAATGAATTAATAGAGGAAGAAGAAGAGAATAAATCTAAACAGGCACAATTCACAGCTCATAAGGGTAAACTCCACAGAATAAGAACTGCCTGTCACATAACTCTTCCCCCCCCCCCCCCCAAAAAAAATCAGAAGAGACAAGAGTGGGGAAGTACAAAAATGGCAGGGCTCCCTCAGTATTAAAAAAATGTAGGAAGTGTTGTGACCCTATGCCCGCCTCAGATGGCCACGGGACCTGTATTCCTTGTCTATTGACGTAGCCTTGCAGCCAGAGCCCATAAGGACAGGGAGTTCAGGGTATGCATGTTGTTATTTGATAAGGGGCTCGAGCCACAGACAGGCAGCGATACTGACTCTGCCAGAATATAAACCCTTGCTACCATATAAATCCTTGACCAAAAGAAGGGTTCTCCAACCTGCTTCCTACCACCAAAGGTCAGTGCAGGAGACAAACTTGGCACTTCAGGCACTACATAACTACGTGCAGCATCAGTGACAGAACTGACACTGCACTCTGAACAAACTGAAAAGACCCAGTGCAGGGAACAGGATAAGACTCCAGCACTGTCCAAGACCTCAGCACCAACCAAAGCCAGGTCAAAATCAAAACTAGTGCTGCACGCACAGAGTCTGGAGTTGGTGCCATCCCCATTGGTACTGAAGCCACCCCCATTGGCATTGCACTCCCCATCACTTTAGGAACCAGCACCCAGCAGTCACCATCTTGCTGCTCACACGCAGGAATGCAATCCCGTCAGTGCTACATACAGAACCAAGATTTAGATCTCTGGATGCTTCCTCTTTCAGGCACTGCTCCCCATCCCCCTACTCATTGCATGGCTCTCCTCCCCCACCAAGGTTGCCAGTACTGTCAAACTATAGTGATCACGAAGGGGATCTTCAGAGTGTATTCTCATCACAGCACTCTTCTCCAACCAGAATGCATTCATCCTATGGTACACACCAGCCACACTATCCCCATTCATCCCCTGTGGCACCTGGACTGGTCCTATCATCCACATCACCTACCCCGCTGGTCTCCATACTGTCATTGGGCATCCACATGGTGCCAGGCCACAGGTCAATACCTCTTTCATGCCCCTACCTGTCCCCCTCCCAAATTATGATTGTGGATACAGAAGAGGGACAGATCATTGACAACCTGGACACCGACCACCCTGAGGTGTCGCCAACAGAAAAATCATCCTTGGCACTGGATGAGACGGTTATCCCCGAAGGTCTATCACCAGCTGATGACCTGAAGCAATTCCAGGATTTGTTTAAAGGGGTTGCTATTAGCCAAGAGGTTGTGCTATCAGAGGTGCCGGAAAAACTGTTGAAAAACCTCCTCTCAGTCAAGAATTGCACTACCTTTAGATGAGGCAATTCTAGAGTTAGCAGACGAGGTCTGGCAAACAATAGCCACAGCCTCACCAACCAACAAGAGAGCAGACAAAGTATTTTGTCCCTTCTAAAAACATGGACTTTTTATTCCTCCACCTTCAACCAAATTCTCTAGTGGTTGATGCAGCTCACCACAGATCTAAGATGCCACAGTACAGATCTGCCATGCAAGACAAGGATCATAAGCACTTAGATCTCTAGGCAGGAGAAGGTACTCCTCGATGCTGCAGTTGTGGATAGTCAACCATACAGCACTTTTGGCAAATCACAACTTTGACAATTGTTCTAAATTGACAGAATTAATGCAGCACCTTCCTGGCAATAAAAAAGTATAATAAAATCTAAAGTACAGGAAGGCTACGCTACATCTCGAATAGCACTGCAAATGGCGCTTGACTCCACCAACACGGTGCAAGAGCAATGGTGACCTCTATCATGATGAGATGCATGTTATGGCTACAAACAGCAAGGGTCCCTAAAGAGCTCCAGACCAAAGTGGAGGACCTACCATTTGATAAAGATAAGCTTTTTGCAACAAACACTAAGCAAGGACTGGAGGACCACCTTACACACACTGGGCACGTTATGCCCCCATATCACAGGAGACAGTATACTCCCTACCAAAGACAGAGAGACTTCACTTTTAGGAGGCAACAACTGCAAAGTCTATTAGACAACAACCATTCCATGCCAAGAAACCAGCGCCAATTAGCCAATAACACTTGCTCATATAGCCTGTAAGCAGCAGGTTTGAGGCCTTGGTTGAGGGCCTGCACGACCTTTTCACTCCACCAGTGCCTTTCCAATATGCTGTATTCAATCACTGTTTATTCCCCTCTGACAACCAGTGGGCAGCAATTACCAAGGACCACTGGGCTCTAGAGGTTCTTAAGTATGCATACTCCATTCCCCTCCTTTCAATTCCAGCAAACCCCCACCTTTCCTGTCCCTCTTCAGCGACCCCTCTTACAAGATGTTGCCCTGCCAAGAGGTACACCGCTTCCTATGTATAGGAGTTATAGCTAGAGTCTCCTGCTGACCCCATGCTCCCTGCAGTACTTTCTCCTTTGAAGTGTAGCAACAGCTCCTGGGGCTGTTGCTACACTTCAAAGGTGGAAGCATCCTTATCAAATATTAGACAAATAATCAACATTTTACATCCCTAGTTTCAACCATGGAATTGAGCCCCATGATCCCTATACTCACCTGCTTTTGGTTCATAAGACATATGGCTGCTACAACTTGTGTAGTCCAACATGAACATCTATTTTTCTGATGCCTCGAGCACTGGCTTGCCTCAATCTACACACCATCCGAACACTGGGCGCACAGATGCATCTTGGTCTCTCTCTCTTTTTCTCCCCGCCCCCCTCCCCCCGCAACCTTCCCACTGTCCTCTCATCATTATGGTGTGGACGGATCCAAGGAACCTCCTTGCTGGTGTGCCATTTCATCAGGCACAACCACCCAGCCACATTACCTCCTAGGCCGGGGCACCCATTTCCAGCATCACTTTACTCAAGGGAGATGGGCCGCCCATGAGTCCACACTCCACATCGACCTGCTGGAGCTCCGAGCTGTACACAGCACCTGCAAACATTTCTGTCAATACATTCAAGGTTCCACAGTGTGCATACTTACTGTAGCCCGATGGGGTCAGTGGGCGGCCACTACGCCAACACGGTCGATAATGAAAAGTCTCTACACACCAGCCCTTGTTCCAGGCAGGACAACAATACACCCCAAAGACAGGCCTCAGGCCTGACCCTAATTCAGGGAGGGGTAACAGGCAATTAAACAGTTAGTTAAACGCCCAGACCCTGGATCAGGGTGGGTGGCATAAAAGCAGTTTATAAGCCTGGGCCCTGGTTCAGGGCAGCAGGCAAACACATCTAAATAGTTCAAGGCTCGTTTACAACAACCGCAACTGGGTCTCCTTGCTCAGGCAGGTGTCTGGCAGATGAAGGCTGCTGAACAGGAACAGCCAAGGGGGAGACTGCCACCCAAGAGTGGGGTGGCAGCGGGGAAGCAGGCCCACCCACTCGACTGCGTCCCACCCCAGGGCCCTAGCAGCAACAGAGTAATCTGCTGCTGGGTCAGCAAAGACCTGTACCGTAACACACTGATCTTCTGTTGCTGAGTCAGCTATCCCTAGGCTGTTTCCATTTCCCCCCTTGGATTGTACCTGGGTCCAAAGCAGGTCATCTGGCCAGTCTTCTGGCTTCCTTGGCTGCTGGGGCCTGACTGGGCTCTCTGGTTGGCCTTTTATCTCGCTGGCCTCTCCTCGTGGCTTCCTGTCAGGTGGGTTGCTAAGCCCAGGTGCTGCCCACCAAGGCTCGGGGAGGGGCTCCTCCCCTTAGTCAGTGGGCGGCCACTCCACCCCCCCCCCAAACTTAGAGATAATGTTACAACAATGTTTTACATCAGTTGACAAGGAGATGCATGTTCCTGTGCTCTCTGCGTGGAGACTGTATACCTGTGGAATTGGTGTATCTGAAACAACATCACCATCATTGCATCTTACATACCTGGAGTCAAGAATGCTATTGCAGATACCCTTGGCCTCAAGCTTACAATAGAGCGTAAGTGGGAAATCCATACCGCTGTTCTACAGGACACTTTCCGCTGTTGGGCTTGGCCGCTGATAGACCTCTTTGTGACAGGCCACAATACCAAGTGACCTCACTATTGCTCCAGGGCGGGCATAGGACCCAGACTGTTTGGAGGTGCTTTTCTCATACCACACTTTTCCTCCTATCCCACTCATCCCCAAAGTCCTTCGCAAAGTAGTTGGACAATGCTCTAGTCATCCTTATAACCCCTGTGTGGGCCAAACGGATTCGGTTTTCCTATTTTTATCAGATGTCTGTCCGATCTCGCTACCCCCTTCTGACTCACCCAGATCTCCTTTCACAGATCAGAAAAGGAACCTTCCACCACTCGCAACCACAGACACTGCACCTGATGGTGTAACTCCTCAGTGGTTGTCAGAGGAGGAGTAGAGGTGTTCACAACAAGTAAGAAACATAGTACTCTGTAGTAGGTGTCAGTCCATTGGCGATACTTACCTTTATAAATGGAGACAATTTACGGCCTGGTGTGAAGGAAATGGCATCCAGCCCTCGTCCACACCTTCATGTGATCCTTGATGACATTGTCTCTGCAACAAGGTCTATTAGTTTCATCATTCAAGGTGCACGTAGTTTCCCTTGCAGCATTCCATCAACCTATTGACGGTTTCTCTGTATTCGCTCACCCTATTTCAAAGAGATTCTTCAAAGGACTACATAACCTTACTCCACCGTATAGACCAGTGGTCCCCAATCTTTCAAGGTTGTCGGGTGCCAGGGGGCGTGGCAGTTTGCCCGCCAGGGGGCGGGGACACTTGCGCCCCGGGGGCGGCCCCCCCGTAGCCGCATGCCCGGGGCGGCCCCCCCCCCATAGCTGCATACCCGGGGCCGGCGCTCCCCCCGCCAAGCGCCGCGCGCCCGGGGCCGGCACTCCCCCCGCCATGCGCCGCGCGCCCGGGGCCGGCGCTCCCCCCGCCATGCGCCACGCGCCCAAGGCTGGCGCTCCCCCCGCCATGTGCCCGGTGCCAGGCCAGCCCCGAGAACCGTGTTGGGGACCACAGGTATAGACACATTCCTCCTATGTGGGGTTTGGAATTGGTATTCCATGCACTTTCTAAACAGCCATGATTCGAACAGAAAAGTGCTCATTCTACCTACTAACACTAAAGATTGTGTTCCTAATGGCTGTCACGTTGGTGAGGTGAGTTAGTGAGATGATTGCTCTCACAGCATCCCCTCCCTACCCATATTCCCCAAAGAGAAAATGGTTCTCAGCACCCACACTTCATTCCTGCCTGAAGTTTGTTCTGATTTCCATATCAATGAGCCTAAAGTCCTTCCAACCTTCTACCCAAAGCCTCTCACCGCTCAAGAAGAGGCTGCCCTGCATGCTCCAGTGTCCAAAGGACATGATCGTTCTATATAGACTGCACATGACCCTTCTGAAAATCACAAGCCCTATGTGTTTCACTGGAGGAGTGTTCTGGAAGAATGCCACTCTTGTTTCATTGGGTCTCAAAACTGGTGACTGCCTGTATCCTCCAATGTTACTCCCTCCAAGGTTCACCTCTCCCTATACCTCCTAAAGTGCACTCCACTCAAGCAGTGGCAGCATCAACAGTCTTCCTGAAAGAGGTTCCACTTGTGTATATATGTCATGCTGCCACCTGGTCCTCAAATTACACTTTCATGAAACATTATGCAATCTCTACACGAGCGGACACGAACTCTGCTGTAGCCAACACAGCACTTTCATCCACACGTAAAACTTAGTCGAAGCCCACCTTCCATCTTTGGAATACTGCTAGGTAGTTAACAACACCCACAGGGGACATCACTCAAAGAAAGCACCCACGGGGACATCACTGGAAGAAAGAAGGGAAGTTACTCCCCTCATGCAATAACGACAGTTCTTTAAGATGTGCCCCCCCGCCCTCCCATGGGTGCTCCACTACCCACCCACCTTCCTTCTTCAGCTCAACAATTCATGTAAGAGGGAATTCATGAAGAAACTGAGGGTAGTAAGACGGCGCATGCGAACTCCAAAGACTTGAATGGCACATACCATGGTCACGTATGCATGGCTCAACTAGATATTGCTTTAAAAAAGTCACTGACCTGCAGCACAGGCAGAGCCCGACACAGTAGAGCACCCATGGGGACACAAATCTCGAACTGTCATTACTGCACAAAGTGAGTAATTTCTTTTTACTCCATCTTCTTCCTCTCCCCACTCTCCCTCCCCCTCACTCTTCAGGGAACCTTCTCACAAGGCCTTGGCCCAACGTGAAGTAAACCATCTTGTGCAACTTGGAGCAATAGAGCCTATGCCAACACAACACAAGGGACGAGGGTTTTATTCCCATCTCTTTCTCCTGAAAAGGAAGTCCAATGGATACTCTACTTCAAACAAGTCAAATTTGTCAAAGTGCAATGATTCAAGATGGTTACACTAGACACAATAATCCCAGCATTGGAAAGAGAGGATTAGTTCTTGGTCCTCGACGTCAAGGATCCTTATTTTCATGTAACAATTCACTCCTCACACCTCAGATTTCTCAGCTTTACAATTGGATGAGGCCATTTTCACTACAAGCTACTCCCTTTTGGCCTCTCCACAGCCTCTTGGTTGTTTTCAAAGGTACTCGCTGTAGTGACTACCCACCTACACAGGAATGTAATTACGATATTCCCTTACCTGGACGTTTGCTTGCTAAAAGCACCAACACCCTCCTCAGACATGCCAGATTAAATGTGTGTTGCCTGCAAGGATGGCTGCACATAAACTACATTCCACACAGGCACAGGTATACCCAAGTGTTTTACAAAACTGGATATAATAAAGGACTCCCTCCTTTGGCTGCACCCAGCCATCGTGTACACAGGTGTGCCCTTCACCCAGAATACATGCCTCACTCCTGGGATGTGGAGCATACCTGTACCCGCATTCTATGCCAGACCACTGGTCTCCTTCAGAATTCCTCTTATACATAGACCTATTAGAATGCCATGCTGTCCACAACATTTGCTCACACTTACTACAGCTCAAGGACAAGGCCATTCAAATCCTTATGGACAACATAGTTTGTATGCATTACATAAATAGGCCACGGGGAGAATGTTCACACACTGGTGATGGTGTATCAGCCACAATATCCACATCACCGCCACTTACATGCATAAGAACAGCCACACTGAGTCAAACCAAAGGTCCGTCTGCCCAGTATCCTGCCAATGCCAGATGTTCCAGAGGGAGTGAACAGAGCAAGTAATCAAGTGATCCCTCTCCTGTCATCCATTTCCAGTCCCTGACAGAGACTAGGGACACCATTCCGGCTAATAAGCATTGATGGACCTAACCTCCATGAATGTATCTAGTTCTTTTTTTGAAGATAAAGTCGATATCAAAAGGCCACAGCAGATGCCTTCTGCCGAAAATTTTCTCAGGACCATGAGTGGGTGCTCAACAATACTGTCGTCCTACATATTTCCTAACTGTGTAGGATCCCCAAAATAGACCTTTTGGCAACCTCCCACAATGCCAAATACCCACAGTTCTGCTCCAAGGCAGGTCTTGACAGCTAGTCATTAGGTGACACATTCCTCTTCAAGTGGAACAGCCCCTTTTATGCCCTTTACACATTCTCTCCCATCCCCCTTTGGACTCAGGTAATCCCCAAGATCAGTCTGGATGGGGCCATAGTAATTCTAATAAGCCCAGCGTGGTCTCACCAAACTTGGTGTCCACGGAAACTCCATCTCAGAGCCTAGCTCCTCCACAGCTCAGGAACCAGAGCAGCAGAGGAGGATACAAGGGATATTTTTATGCAGTTGCAGATATACAACTCATCACATGCGTGCCCTGAAATGGACACAAATTAAAGTCTGGTGCCAACAAAAATAGATGGCATAGCTCCCTCACTACCCTTGATATGGGAGTACTCACTACAACTCCAATGGTCAGGTCTTTCCACCTATCTGCCATCACAGCTTTTCACCCCAAGGGGGATCGTTACTCTATATTTTCCTCCTCGCTCCCTTCCTCCTCCCTCCCTCCTCCCCCCTCCCATTAACCAAACGTTTCCTCAAAGGGCTCAAATATTTGCTTCATTATCTTTCCTGGTACACAAGTTAAGTTGACTGGTCTCTAATTCCCTAAGTTGTCCTTATTTCCCTTTTTATAGATAGAAACTATATTTGCCCTTTTCCAGTCTTCTGGAATCTCTCTCCATATTCATTGTGGATCTCTGGGTATATAACCCACCAGTATTCATCCTCTCTCCAAAGGTGAGAGCGCACACTACCAAAACACAAGCAACATTTACAGCATTATCCAAATATGTGCCAACATCTGAAATATGTAGGGCCGCTATATAGTCTTCAGTACATGTGTTTTCTGATCATTATGCCTTGATCCATGCCTTCAGATCCAAGGCAGCAGCTGGTAATGCACTACTTCCTTCAGTTCTGAACACAGCCCCACATCTCATGCCTTTCTGTGGAGATCCTGCTTGGGAGGTACCTGAAGTGGAGCACTCATAGGGACACTGCTCAGAGAAGAGTTTACTCATCTTGTGCAGTAGTTGCAGTTCTTTGACACATGTCCTCCTATCGATATTCCACTGCCTATCCTCTTACCCCCGAATGAGACTATTCTACATGGAGCATTTGGATGGAAAAGGAACTGACAGTTGATCTGCACATCTCTGGATAGTCACAGTGTGTGGCACGAGGAGGTAGAGACTGCATCATGGGTTGAATGGACATTGCTAATGGAAAACAGAGAGGCTCATGGGCACCTGGTGTGGAGCACCTGTGGGGGGCATAGCTCAAAGAACTGCAGCTACTGCACAAAGTGAGTAACTTTTTTCTTGGCTGCTATGGTCCAAACATCTCAGACAGGGGAAATGGCCAGGATCCGGAATGGAAAGTTTATTACAAGATCATTCTGTTGCTGGGATGCTGCTTTATGTGAGATAAGTGCTTTCCATGTCAAAGCAACTGGGGCTCTCTAGGGTCCATATGCACACCAAACACAAACTTATTAGGTGTTACTATTAAGTTACATTTAATCTACCTAATAAAAAGTGTGTTTCCATATAGCTTTTGAAATGCTCATCTGGGTGCAGTGTTGTTCACCCCTGGAACTTTGTGAATTCGTCTAAATTGCCCTATTGCTAGCCAGGAGGGTAGGGCAGACAGGATATTTTTGACAGGGGATAAGGCTAGAGACTTAAATATTAATGTTTGGCACTGTGTCAAATTACAAGGATTCTCAGACTAGTTATTAAGAAATAATACAATAATTCTTCAAATCATAAACACAGGAAAAAAAGAATATTAGGGAACTGAAAGAATATTCACGTCAATAAAAATCCATGCAGCCTGATTGGCTAAGTGAACTGTTTATTTTTCACTATGGTAAATACTAATTTTAAATACCTTTGTCAGGTAAGAGAGTGCGTATCGAAGAAAATCCCTTCAGAGGAAGCTATTGAAATGAAACTGCTGGAAAAGGACAAGGATGTAGTTATGAACTCACAGGTGCAGTGGCAACTTAACCTTCTAGCCCATGTTGAATCTCTACAAGATGAAGTTACTCACAGGATGGATTTCATTGAGAAAGAATTAGATGGTAAATTAAATGTTTTCTTTCATAGATTAAACTGCATGTACGCTTTTATCCCGTTCGTATTATAGTTTTGATCCAAAATGCTTTGTTTTGAGATCCAAGTCCTATTTCTGTAAATCTGCAAAGATACCAGCATCTTTTTTATCAAAATAGCCCATCTTTAATAATTAAAAATCATGCTTCTGATAGGACTATATCAAAACCAAATTTACTATGGATCCCTTTTGGCACTGTGGTGAAAACTTATTTTCTTGTAGGGAAGATTGCAGTTGGACTCATTTCTATAGACATTTCTACAGGCTGAACCTCTCTAAACCGTGACTCTGTGACCCTGAGCCACAGATGTTCCAGGACCAAAGGGTCCCAGTGGAGGGCTGAAGACCATAGGGTGTGTTCAATGTGTAACACACGGTGTCGGCAGGGTGGCTGCTGGAACTACTTGCAATTAAAAAGTGCTGAAAGTAATCAGAAATATAACTTAGTGGAGATACTGCAACAATAATCTGTACAATATCAGTGGTTCTTGCGCAAATACTTTGAGGCTCCCACTCAGGGATAAGCCCTCTTGCGCAAGTATTGCGCAAGAGGGCCAGTGTAGACAGGCAAGTTAATTTCTTGTGCAAGAAAGCCCGATGGCTAAAATGGCCATCGGAGCTTTCTTCCGCAAGAGTGTCTACACTGGCATGGATGCTTTTGCGCAAAAGATGTCTCTTGCGCAAAAGCACCATGCCAGTGTAGACACTCTCTTGTGCAAATACTTCCGTTAAAAGTATTTGCAAGAAATCATGCCAGTCTAGACGCAGCCTGTGAGTTTAGATTTTTATACAGATTGGCTCAAAACTATGCTGATAAAAACCTTTATACCACATTTCACTATGTTAGGTATTTTGGTCTACAACATGCCTTACAGAACAGCTATTTTAGAAAACCTTCAGAAGGTTTTTAAAAAATTTTAGTGGGACATGTTTGTATTCTTGGTTCCGTAGTCAAAGCCTAGTGATTATGAATCTGGAAGGGGAGAGAAAGTAAAACTGATCTAAAATGTTGCAAAAAACGTGACTTTAAAGTATGGTATTTTAGGTTCTGCAAGGATTAAAAGCAAGTGCGGCATGTCCTACCGGAAAGCTGGGAATTCTTCTCTTCCCGCCCGCCCCCCCCCAATCCAGTGATAGAAAACACTTGTTTCTACTCAGCAGAGTGGTATGGTGTTGCTTTTACCCCAGTCCGGGTTTGCCATGTGTGGTTTTTGCCTGGCAGAGATGAATACATTGATTTAAGCAGATGGTACATCAGTAGGTTACCAAACACTATTTGGGAAGTTCTGTTGTCTCTAATTTCCAAAATACTGTGTTAGTTTTATGGCTTTGAAAATATGTATATAAATGTGCTAGCTAATAAGAATAGTGAAATAATATTAACTTTTTTTATTTCTTTTGCAGTTTTGGAGAGTTGGTTGGATTACACAGGAGAGCTGGAACCACCAGAACCACTAGCTAGACTTCCACAGCTCAAACATTGCATAAAACAGCTTATTACGGACCTAGGCAAAGTGCAACAAATAGCTTTTTGCTGCTCAACATGAGACTAGAGAGCTCTTGAAATTGCTGTTGAATATGAATGCGGAGTGTATGACACAAACAGCTCTATATATTTAAATGAAACTAGCATGCTGATTGCATGTGATGCAGACTGACTTCAGGGATTTGTGAAGAAGTGTGACTGAACAAAGTTTTCCTTATCTTTTGTTCTTTGAGAGTTTACTAGGCAATTTTAACAATATGGAAGGGGATATTACTCTTGTCTTCAAGGGTAGGAGCAGGCTAACAAATTTATTAGATTTTTTTTTCACTCCTTGCAACAAGTTGCTGAATGAAATACACTTTTTTCATCATTAAATGGATTTAAATTTGTGCCACTGAAGATAAAACAGAGTTCTAAGAGCCAAAAATGTTTAGTTGACAAAGGTTGTAAATTATGTTTTACAGAGTTTATTTAAGTGACTTGTATACCAGGTCAGGTCATGCTTTATTCCTACTGGTTTATGCACAGCACAGTATTTAATCAATAGGCAACGCTGTAACAGTTTTCAAGCATAGTAAATATGAATGTCCATCTTGAGTTGTAAAATGTTACATGGAGGTTTGCAAGTAATACTGGCCTAAAACCCCACTTCTGTTCATTTAAATAGAGGTAGCAGAATGTCACAATTGGATTGCACTTAGTTTCATAGTAAATGATTATTTTCCATATTTATGTCACTATCATATGACTATGGTACTGAGGAAATCCATTTACATTGTGCTTCTTGTGCATTCTTGAATTCTCTTAAATTCGGCCATATTGTGCCTCCTGAACTAGTGCTTCTGGTTGTGACTGTGCACGTGCTATGTCTGGAAGATGGGAGATGTACCAGGAGTCCCAAACTTCAGGTGTATAATAGACATTGTGTCATTTTCTATCTACTGGTTAATTGCCATTCCGGTTCTGTTTTGAAATGTAGACTTTTCAATACTCTAAACGTTCTCATTGTAAAGACTTCTTATGAATGTGTGGTTTTGGGAATCAGTTAATTTTATATTTGTTTAAATGAAGCCTCAAAAGCTATGCATGAGGTACTGTCCTCACATACAGTAAGTGAGGTATTATGTTAAATAGTATATGTTCTCAAAGTCTCTCTTTATATTTTATTTTTATTTTCTGTTTGTATTATTTTGTGAGATCAAGATGAAAATGCTGCTTAAGTTGAAGATACATTATATAATACCATTCGAAACATTGGTGTATTGTGTTTGATATGTTACAGGCCTTTTGTGTGCAGATCATATCTCCATAAATAATGGTTGCAATTTTAGTTTTTCTTCCCAAGTATTGCTGAGTATAGCTTTGCTGTGGAAGAGGGTAAATTGTTTTGAATTGAGAGGGTGTGTTGAAAAAGCAGAATATTTCTGTTACCTTAATCTTTCCTTTAGTTCTATTTGTGATGGTACCGCCAAAGGTTAAAATTAAAGCACAGTTATAATCAAACAGACCCATAAATGTACAAATTGTTAATTATGGATATATGAATCTGTAAAGTTTATATGCTGCAAAGAATAATGATTTACTATGTAAACTTGAAATATCCACTATCATCATAGGAATAATAATATCTACAATTAATATTTTGATCAGATTAGTTCCTTCAGAAAATGGAATAACTAGGCTACTCGAGTTAGTGGTTAAGGCTTTTCTGCCAAGACTCATTTCAGGGAATAATTTGTCTCGCTATTTTATGGCACTAGTTGGTATATATTCGATTTCACATATGTACAGCAGTAAAATAAACTTTGCCGTAACACAGTTGGAATAAAGTGTATATGATCTTAAATGTCACTTTAGAAAGCAAAGCTAAAAACAAATGTTTAAGCCATGTCGTTCCTTTTAATGATGTCTGAATTCTAGTAACAGACAGCAGTAACCAAATGCTGAGAAGGGTATCTCAACAAGGGTTTTAAACAGCTGTGAGATTTTTATCAGATTACTGTTTTGCCAGTAAATTATTCCCTGTTTGAAATCTGTATAATGAGCACTCAGAGTTGAAAATAATTCAATACATGTACATTGTTAACAAATCAACTTTGTTACTGTTTAAAGCAATGGAATAGTTGGTGGTTTTCTCTCCAGAATGGTTTTGGAGCATTCATTTTAAATTTGTTTTACCAGTTTATTTTTGCTCATGGCAAAGAAAATTCAATTTGCTGAATCTAATAGCTATACTGAAGGCTTTGTTTTCCTTTAGCAGAATGATTCTACAGTAGGGAACCCCTTGATGATTAAACAGATATGGATGACTGAAAATATTTATTTGAAATAGGTTAGAGATTTTCACATTCAGGAAAAGTTCTGTATTGTACTCTGCCTGAATCATTTTGTCCCTGTTTTTATAAGTTTCCACATTTTTTAGCTGTCCATGTTCTTGACCAACACGGTATTGGTCTACAAATCATTTTGTTGTTTCTTTAAATCACTGGTAAGTGAATGCGACATGGAGCCTTGATAAAATGAGCAAACATTGCACTGTGGATACATGAGTATATATGTCTTTGTTATGCACTATTAGAACTGAGGGCGTTGTATATAGAATTTTGCTTTGGAGCAATATTTGCAAAACTTGAAAAATTTCTGTATCTTGGTGTTTGGAATAAATAGGTTTTTGTTGTTTAAGTCATCGTAAAGTCTATTTCTGTTTCAGTTTAATGATTATTCAAGATAGTTTTACATTAAAATGTTGATTTTTGGACTGTGGAGAGAGACAGTTGGTGAGTAATCTTGAATAAGGTTTTCTGAAATATTTTAGAATTACAGCTGGTGAAGAATCCTTAGAGCAGTCTTCACCTAAGATAAAGAATTGTGATTTCTATCTGAATTACCTTCAACCATCCCTAAGAACAATATCTTCCCACTAGGGCTGTTGATTAATGTCTTTTATTGAACCATTTCCTGTTGTTGAGACACACAAACTCTGGACCTTGCATAGTACTCTTCAAAGTACTTTTGAAATTAAATTGCCAAGGGAGGTGGTGGAATCTCCCTCTCTGGAGATATTTAAGAACAGGTTAGATAGACATCTGTCAGGGATGGTGTAGACGGAGCTCGATCCTGCCTTGAGGGCGGGGGGCTGGACTCGATGACCTCTCGAGGTCCCTTCCAGTCCTATTATTCTATGATTCTATGAAAGTTAGATACTGTAGTTTAGTCATGCAAATGGGCACTTAGTTTGTCTCTTCGATTTGAAAAAGTTGCCGATTGCTGATCTAGATGGTCTGAGCCAGTCTGGCCATTCTTATGACTTTGAAATGTGTGTTCAGTGTTTCAACTTCAGTGCAAGCAGCAGTTTACACGCATTTCATAATCTCACTTGTGGCTGTACGCCCTGCTAGAAGGAAATGTCTTTGCTTTGTCTATACTTTCAAAAGGGTTTTCCTGTGGGACGACAGAGTGATGTCATGCATCACACTGTGTCCTGTAGCCCCTCCCTCCGCTACGTGGCCTCCCCTTCCCCATGGGAGCTGGGAGCCATGTGGCCTCCCCCATGCTCTGACCTGACCTGGTGCAGGCTGGGGTGGCGGGAGCCACAAGCTGAGGGACTCCTGCGGCATGCGGCTTCCCCCCTTCCAGGGAGAGGCTGTACAGCTGCCCTACTTGGTCTCCCCGTGCCCATAAACCCCTATTGGCTCCATGCCACATGGGCCGGTGGTGATCCTCCCCCCCCCCCCCCCCCCCAAAAAAAAACCACCACCGGCCCCTGAGTATCCCTCTGGCAACTGCCACATGGGCAGGGGCTGCCACAATTTAAATTGAACCACACAGCTCCTCCGCTGGCGGGGGAGAAGAGGTGAGTGGGAGCCATGGGGGGCATGCGAGAGCTGTGGGGAGGGGAGAGGTACAGGAGCCGTGCAATCTCTCAGGCTGGGGGGCCTACGGGAACCCCACAGCCTTGCAGGGGGGCTTGGGTGCGGGGAGGAGGTGGACAGGAGCCATGAGGGCTCGAGTGGATGGAGGGGGCAGAGCACGGGTTCAGATGCAGGGGCTGGGGCATGTGGGAGCTGTAGATCTGGGAGGGGGAAGGGGGCATGCAGGACATGTGCAGCATCACTGGTGATCCAGGGGGAGGGGTCGCATGGGAGCTGTGTGGCCTTGCCCCTCGTGGGCAGAGGAAGAGGGCCCTGTGCCATGTCCCCTCCGCCCTCCCTGCCAGAGGAAGAGGACAACATGCCATATCCCCTTTGTGTCAGGAGAGGGCTGGGCCAGCAGCTGCTTTGGCCCATCCCATCCCCTGGACCGCCAGAAGGGAGAGAGCCAGGCTGACCTCAGGCCAGCCTAACGCCCATCCCCCAGCAGGGGGAAGGAAAGACAGCCAGGCTAGCTGTGGCAGCTGGAGGGAGGAGAGCCGAGGCAAGCCAGGGCTGTTAGGCCACAGCCTGGTCCTCCCTGGTGACTGGGGGCTGCCTACGGGCGGGGGAGGGAGGGGTTGGCGAGCGTAGTGAGCAGCAGGCACCACCTCCTAGGAAGTATTAAAAAAAGTCTCTCTGGAACTGAGACCCCACGTGGGGGATCAACGTCTAACCATCAAGGAGGCTGATCAAAGCTACAGCTGTGTCTGCACGACAGCGCTTCCAGCAGCACAGCTGGGCTCCTGCGTAGCTGTTGGTGCTGATGGCAGACTGCTCTGCCACTGGCAGAATTCAACCCTGCCAAGGAGTAGAGGCCTTATGTTGGGGGAGAGGGGATTCAAAGCCCTGACAAACAAAAGCTTTGCCAATATAAATGCTCGTGTAAACAGCCTTAATGGACCGTTGTGGGACATCACAATACGAAGACTTGAATTGCCTCCTTGCGCTCATGATGCGGCCATGTGCAAAGGGCTTAGCCTGTCCATTTGAATTCTGGAAGAAAGCGCAAGAGATGGCCAACCAGAGAATTTTTCATCTCTTGTTGTTTAGACTCTCTAAAGAAGCTCTAAATCAGAAGCAGAGATCCTGGGGTCAATCCATTCGCTCCAATGCGCATCCAGAGCTGACAGATTCCTACCGCTCGGTCACCTTTCAAAACCATGGACTGGAACAAGTCGGGAATTTTTCATGCATAATTAATGAGCTGTGCATATTTTTAATTGTTTTGTGCAAAAAAAAAATGCTTCTGCTGGAAAGTTGCTGCAGTTCTGCCTTTTTCCCACCAATGAGCACTGGGGCGAGAGACTGGAGAAGCAGCTCCTGGCCAGCTAGGAAAGAGAGAGCCCACAGCACCTGTGGGGCCAGGTCAGGAAAGGGGATATGAGGAGAGCAGCACTGTGGGACTACTAGGAGTCACATGGGCTCATAAGAGCTGGTGGTAGAGGACAGTCTGAGGCAGGGGCTGGATGGCAGGGAAGGTGCAGGAGCACAGGGAGGAGGAAGACACAGGGCCACATGGGGACAGGGAAGGGGCCTAGAGCCATGTAGTGACAGTGGACTGAGTAGGGGTAGACACACATGGGGCCAGAGGAGAGTGCAAGGCTACAAGGGAGGAGTGTGTCTGGGGGGGATGGAGGGACACATGCTGACAGGGTCAGATGTGCTTGACTGAATCAGAGAAGCTCCCTAATAATCCCTCCCCCACCAGAAAAACCCCCAAACCTGTTCCATGCTTTTCCCATGCATGCCCAGCAACCCTCAAGTTCACACCCAGTCTCATTCCCAGCGATTAGTTCTCTCCCCTTCATTTCCTGCATTGCCCCTGACTCCCACAAGTCTCTGCACCGCTTCTGCAGGGTGCAGGAAATACAGTTCTGTATGGTAGTTTAACTGCATTATTACTCCGAATTCTGCACTAATTGCCTAGTAAGGAATCTATCTGTCAAAACACATTTCCTGAATCTTTTGTCATCTGTATTGTTAGACATACTTAACATATTTTTAAATAAATAACCAAAAATTATTGAAACTGGTGTGATCATATTGTCTTATTTTGACACACAAAATATGCAGAATTTTGATCATTTGAAAGTACTCCATGCAGAATTTTTAATTTTTGGCAGAGAACTCCCTAAAATATATAACTTATTTGTCTATGCATACCTGCTTTAACCCTGTAAAAACCTCCCTTTTGTTTCTTTTCTTAGTTAATAAATCCTTTGGTGGTTTACTAAACGTTTGACTACAAGCATTGTCTTTGGTGTGAGAGCTAAAGTACAAATTGTCCTAGAGTAAGTGACTGGTTCTTTGGGACTAGGAGTAACCAGTGTCCTTCGTGAACTTTGGTGTAAATCCACCATCTGTCACTAAGCCCAGTTTACTTGGGTGGCATGATAGATTGGAATGCCCAGAGGGTTGTCTGCCTCTCATGGTAAAAGTGTTTACAGTGCTTTAGGGTATCACTTGTCACTGGGCTGGTGAAACCAAATTGTAGAATATGAAACCAGTTTGCATGCTCTGCCCTCCTTGACAACCTGCCCAGAGGCTGACATGCATGGTCATGAGGCACTGCAGACACCGTACCATCTCTCTGGAACTCTGCATTAGGCTCCCAGATCTGTAAGAGCTCACACGGCTCTGGTTGGCAGCTCCCTGCTTGTGAGCTGATTTTTGTGGATCACAGTCTAAAGTGCATCTTTCTTCCCAGTCCTAGTCCAGAGCATCTGGCACTGAGCTCAGCTTTGTGGGTAGCAGTACCAGCCCTGTGGTTTCTGGATGCTTCAGAGTTAGGCACTGTGGTCTCAGAGTTCTGCAATACTAGAGGGAAAAGGGCTCCCCTAGTATGAACAGGAAAGCTCAGCTAACCTGATCATTTCGATCCACTTCGTCTGTGAATGTGACAGTCTGAAAACTAACTACACTGGTCATTAACACAGACTGTGCAATGTCTAGAACAGCACGCCCTGGATGTAAAACTATGGGTGCTCCCTGCCACACCAATTTCATTGTTGCCCTGTCTCTCGCTTGCTTTTGTTCAGTCTCCAATGTGGGGTTTGGTTTGGTTTTGCATGTTACTCAGTCACATAGTAACTCACTCCTATGCTGAGTCAACAAATCCCCAGAGCCATGAGCTGCACTGTTGTGGTTTCACTGCCATGCAGCATTCATCTAAGGAAGTCCCTGAAACACAAGGACCCAAAGGGGAGCCCTGACACTTCCCGTCACTACTTTTGGCTGGTTTTCTGAGGTGGTGGCTATGGGAGTCGGCTTTAATCAAGTGTTCTGGATCTGCAGCTCCTTACCTTGTCAATGTCCCTTTGCAGAATTCCACAGAGATTTCAACAACTTCCACACACACACACACCCATCAGCCTTAGCCTGGAGCAGAGTCCATACGAGAGAGCCACTTCCTGGACACTACAGTACAACTGAATGAGGGCCACATAACCGCCAGCCTACCGGCCATTATTCTTACCTACATGCCTCTAGCTTCCATGCAGGACACATCACATAGGGCACGTCTACACTGCAGCATTTTTCCAGAATAATGTCCGTTACTCTGGAAAACAATACGTGTGTCCACACTGCAATAACGTTACAGTCGAAATAACGGAGAGCTTTTTCTGACTATGGTAACCCTCATTTTATGAGGAATAACACTAGTTCCAAAAAAGGCATGTGGATGCGGAAGAGGGAGTTACTTCATAAAGAGGCGTCAGGGAATAACACAGGTGCCCTGCTGGCCACTCTATCTATGCTCATCACAACTCTCTAGTTCCTGCCTTCTGGCAGCTCTTAAAGCCGCAGACACCCAGGACAGGCTTGTTACAGGAAGCTGGCCCTAGGAACTTCAACTCATCGCGCAACTGCTAATTCCTGACTTGCTGGCACCAATGTCCCAGCCAAGAGCCCACTGGCCCTAACAGGGAGCATACAGTGGGCTCAGCCTGGTCCCTCACACCAGTCAGTACACATGGATGCACATGCTGCCCCAGAGCACCCCTGGGCCCCTGCTCATAGGCTCTGGGAAGGCCAGAAACACTTCTGGTTTGGGGGGACACCCTCCCACCTCCAGCCACCACTGGAAGGAGGCTGTGGAGAAGGGCACGCTCATGCCAATACAGAGACTCTGGAGTGCCGCACAGCCAAACCTGCACGCTCCCAGGGACAGCACTGCCAGACACAGGGGTCTGTGCAGCCCTGATGGAAACCCAGGCTGCTCAAGGCCCCTCTACGGCCCATGGGATCCCAGTGTAGCCAGACACAGCCCTTGCCTGCTTGCCCATAGGACAGGAGGGGCTGGGCTGGAAGTATGGCCCCCTGTGAGACCGGGCCCACTCTCCAGGCCACACACATGGCCTTGCTCCTAGGACACCACCGTCCTCTGGCCTGAAGATTTGCTCTCAGCTCACTGATGAGGGCAAGACCTCAGGGACAGTGTCTCCAGGGATGACTGACCATCTCTTCTTCTTCTCCACAGCCAGGACTGTGGGGCGATCACCACCAGGCAAACCAGCTACCTGACCCTGGGGGAGCAGCAGGCATAGGAGGGTCCACAAGGTCCTCATGAGAGGGTGTGTCCATCCTGCGGGGCATGCATCAGACCCTGACCCAGAAGGTGCCTGACAGGTGGGCCCACATGTGGACCAAGCTGGTGCAGACGTGCCACCGTCCAGAACATGATGGCCTACCCGGCTCCTGCTCCTGCTTCCACTGCCATGCCTGACCCCATTCCTGCCTAGCCCGCTGTTTTCCCTGGACACCCCCACTCCCGAGGTTGCGGAGCTCCCTAGAGCTGAGATGGAACTACCACCCATACCACGTGCCCCACACAGCCCCAGCTCTGAGCCGCTCCTCCCCACTCCAAAGTTCACAGGCCCCCTTCTCCCCAGTTACTTTTTTTTAAAAGGGTTGGTTTGGTTTTTTCCACACTGAACTGTAGTTTGACTCTACAGGGAAGGGCAGAGAGGGGCAAGGCAAAGACCCCTAGCTTGGGGGCCCTGGGGAGAGTTACTAGGGTCGTTCAGAGAAACGCTCCCTCAGGGCCTTCCCGATGCACACCCCCAGTTGAGGGGCCTAGTGCATGGCTGCTTGAAGGCCCTTCTCTCCTGGCCAGCCTCTGCCTCCAACCCTGGGAGGAAGGTTTCCCCCTTCCTCTCCACGATGTTGTGAAAGAACACACTAGGTTGAGACTACCTGGGCAATGTTGTGCTCTGCCACAATGAGGCAGGTCATTAGGCACCTGAACTGTGCCTTCAAGCGCCCAAAGGCACATTCTGCCTGGATGTGGGCCCTGCCCTGGCAGGCATTGAAATGATTCCTGCTTGGGTCCAGGTGGCCAGCGGACAGCCTAATAAGCCGTGGCATGAGGGGGTAGGCCACGTTCCCCACAAGTCACAGTGGCATCTGCATGTCCCTGACCCTGAAGTGCCAGCTTCCGGCACAGGCTGGAGTTTCTGAACATGCAGGCATTGTGCGCCAGCCCCAACCACCCACCAAAAGTGGGCAGCCAGGGCCTGCAGGACCATGGAAAAATAGGCCTTTCGGCTGATCTAGTGGATGGCATGGTCTGGGGCATGGATGGAGATGTGGGTTCCATCTATCACCCCCCCCACACACACAGTTGGGGAAGCCCAGGCTGGCAAATCCAGCCACAATGGATTCCTATCTCCCAGGCGGATGACCCTGCACAGCAGGACGGAGTTTATGCCCTCACTACCTACAGAAGGAGCCACACACACACACAACAGAATCAAAGGGGGTCCCAGAATCCTCCTCTCCTTCCCCCCCCACAAACACCCAGGAGCCATCCCTTTGAAGCCCCCTCACCCCTGCAGGGCTCTGTGAGGGTGGGATTGCAGAACCCCCTGCGGACGAGGCTTTCCCCCAGCCCACCCCCCACACCTTTAACCCCCCCTTTCTCTAGGGTCCCTCTGCAGTACACCAGGGACTGCAGCCCGCGAGTGCCTTACCTCCATGAGGAGGGCCCCAACGGTGGACTTTCCCATGCCGAACTGATTGCCCACAGATAGGTAACTGTCTGGCATAGCGAGCATCCAGATGGGGATGGCGGGTTGCATCTGGGTGTCCTGTCATTGGAGGGCAGGGCCAAGCCAAGCTCACAGCTCCATGAAGGTCTCCTTCCTCATTCGTAAGTTGTGGGGCCACTGCTGGTCGTCCCACAGTTCCATCACTAGCCGGTCCCACCCGTTGGAACTGTGGCCCAGCCTCCAGCACCTTCTCTGGAGTACTTCTGTGGGGTACGATTGAAAGGGCCTTGCTCTCGCACACAGGCAGAGGGTCTCGATGATGAACTCGGAGTTGAGCTCATGCAGGGCCATGAAGGCAGCCTGCAGAAACTGCAGCATGGTAGTGTGGGGGCATCTCATGCCCAGAGGCCGCTCCGGCTCCATGGCAGGGAGTTGTGTGATGGCCTGAAGCAGGGCACCCAGAGCACACACTGCAAATGCTTTGCTGTCCCTCGGAGGGGTAGGCAAGCAAGCAGAAGCTGAGAAACGGTTGTCCGGGGGGCCCTTTAAGCACATGCCCCAGCTAGCTTTAGGCAAAAGCACCCACAAGCAACTGCTGACCTAATGCCCTGCCTGAACTGGTTTCGGGTGGCCTTAAATGAGAGCTAGCATCCAATCCGTGTGGATGTGCTCTTTCGAAATAGCACAGCACTCTTTCCTTGCACTTTTTGCGTGTGGGTGCTCTAGTTCAAAATACGCTTTTCCAAAATTTCTTCTGGAAACGTTTTTTTAGAAAGAGGCTTACAGTCTAGCTGTAGCCCGTACCTAAAGTACAACCAGATTTACTCCAATCCCATAGACAGAGACAAACACCTAAAAGATCTTTATCAGGAATTCTTAAAAGTAAAATACCCACCTTGGGAAGTGAAGAAACAGACTGACCGAGCTAGCTGAGTACCCAGGAATCTGCTTCAGGACAGGCCCAACAAGGAATATAACACTACGGCTAAAATAAGGGATCTTTCGGAAAAGGCTTTATTTTCCAAAAGATCCACGTCTAGGCTGGCGCTTTTTTCCGGCAAAGCTCCGTGCTGAAAAAAAGCGGCAGCCATTTTATGCTAATGAAGCAGGGGAGATTTAAATCCCTGCTTCATTAGCAATTGCGATACGTCTAATTTGCGTCCCTTTTACGAAAAAGGGATGCAATCTAGACATAGCCTACTAGTCATCACTTACAGCACCCGGCTTAAACCCCTCCAGTGCATCATTGACAATGTACAACCTAGCCTGGAAAACAATCCCTCTCTCTGTCAGGCCTGGAAGACAGGCCCGTCCCTCACCTACAGCCAACCCCCTGAAGCAATTTCTTTCCAGCAGCCTCACCTCAGACTCACACAGGAACCTATCCCTGCAACAAACCCTGTTGCCAACTCTGGCCACACATCTATCTAAGGGACACCATCACAGGACCTCACTACATCAGCCACACTAGCAGAAGCTCTCATAACTGCACTCCTCATATAACTGCATCAAGTGCAATGCCTCTCTGCCATGGATACTGTCCAAACTGGACAGTCTCTGCAACAAATGATTAGTGGACACACATCAGGTATTAGAAATGGTAACAGAGAAACCTATAGGAGGGATATTTCAACCTGCCTGGGCACTCAGTAATGTATTTAAAAGTACTTGTTCTTCTACAAAGGAATTTCACAAGCCAACTAGAGAGAGAGAGTGTGTGGAATTGATGTTCATATGCAAATTGTTTCCTGGTGCTTGCACAAAGACTTGACCTGGTTGGCTCATTATAAAGGCTAATGGCATATTAGGGTACATTAGTAGGAGCATTTCCAGCAAATCTAGAAAAGTGATTATTCCCCTTTATTTGGCTCTGGTGAGGCCATGTCTGGAGTGTTGTGGTCAGTTCAGGGCTCCCCACCATAGAAAGCATGTGGATGCATTGGAGAGGGTCCAGTGGAGGGCAACCAAAATGATGAGGGGGCTGGAGCACAGGACCTACAAGGAGAGGCTGAGGGATTCTGGCTTATATAATCTGCAGAAGAGAAGAGTGAACGGAAAGAGGCTGTTCTCGGTAGTGGCAGATGACAGAACAAAGAGGAAGGCTGTGTCTACACTGGCATGATTTTGCGCAAATACTTTTAACGGAAAAGTTTTTCCATTAAAAGTATTTGCGCAAGAGAGTGTCTACACTGGCATGTGCTTTTGCGCAAAAGCATCCTTGCCACTGTAGACACACTCTTGTGCAAGAAAGCGCCGATGGCCATTTTAGCCATCGGGCTTTCTTGCACAAGAAATTAACGTTGCCTGTCTACACTGGCCTCTTGCGCAAGAAGGCTTATCCCTGAGCGGCAGCAGCAGAGTGTTTGCGCAAGAAGCACTGATTTCGTACATTAGAACGTCAGTGTTCTTGTGCGAATACTCGGGGCCAGTGTAGACAGCACGCGCTTTTGCGCAAAATCTTGCCAATGTAGACACAACCAAATGGTCTCAAGTTGGGGTTGGTCCTGTTTTGGGCAAGGAGGCTAGACGCAATGACCTCCTGAGGTTTCTTCCAGCCCTAGGATTCTATGATTCTTAAAAAGTTGTCTTAGAAATAAAACTCAACTAGCCAGTAAAACAAGATGTGAATGAGCACATTAAAGTAACTAGATTAACAGGAATTTTTATATCCTGTTTCCTGTAGGTCACATGTTTGCTCCTAATCATGTGTCCCAGGACTGCGGCTATGAATTGTTCCTCTGGACTATGTCTCCCAGAATTGTCTGCATTAAATAGCCAGGTTCCCTAACAGGCATGTGTAGCAACTGCCCACAGGTTTGGTGCCTGGGTACAAGCAATATACCCAGCTGATAACCTGCACTTGCCAACAGTTCTTCAGCCCAACCAACGCCTGTTCTGCCATTTCAAATGGTAAGGTGGCATCTGTCCTTACACAGGTATGCCAATGTAGCTTTGCCACAGCTGCTCATTTTGTGCCCACATCATGAGATCAGCTTGTTTTGTTTTACATGGCATGGTCACTAAGGCTGTGTCTACAATGGCATGATTTTGCGCAAAACTTTTGCGCAAAATCTTGCCACCTGTCTACACTGGCGGGGAGTTCTTGCGCAAGAACACTGACGTTCTAATGTGTGAAATCAGGGCTTCTTGCACAAGAACTATGATGGTCCCACTCAGGAATAAGCCCTGTTGCACAACTGTTCTTGTGCAAGAGGCCAGTGTAGACGGGCAACATGAATTTCTTGCGCAAGAAAGCCCGATGGCTAAAATGGCCATCGGAGCTTTCTTGAGCAAGAGACCATCTACACTGGCACGGATGCTTTTGCGCAAAAGCACATCTCTTGCGCAAAAGCACATGCCAGTGTAGACACTCTCTTGCGCAAATACTTTTAACGCAAAAACTCTTGCGTTAAAAGTATTTGCGCAAAATCTTGCCAATGCAGACGCCTCTAAGCGTTCTGTTTGTGATTCCACTGTACTCAGCTCCAGAAGCTATTTTGAAATTCACCTTTGATTAATTCTTTCCAGTGTCACAAAACAACTTATAGTAGAACACTTGCTTTGTAAATTTGAGAGCCAGAATAGAACTCTGTTCTGCATCTTTTTCAGAGCTTTGTCTTCCGTCAGTATGTCCATCAATGTACTGTATCTTACTTTTGTATTTCTTTACTACGTATGCTGGCAATGACATGTTTACTTTTGTTGTATGAATGAAAATCCACCCTGTGTGCTGGACTCCTTTGTCTTGTGTTATGACTGCCTCCACACATTTGGCAAACTAATCTCATCGCTGTATGTGTTTGTTTGTTGCATTCTGTCTTTAAGCAGTGGGATACATATTTAATTAGACACAGCAGCTGGTCTTTCACTATTTGCTGAAACATTTGTTTGGGAAGCAGCTTTCACTGGCCCTTCAAATGCTCACTTTTCTCTGACCAGGTGTGAGAAGGGATATGCATGAGACACCCTACAATGGACAGCCAAGACCAAGGAACCCTGGCAGGTGTGCCACAAGGCAAAGGAAACCAACAGCTGGTCTGGTGCTGCACCCAAAACATGCAGGTTTTATAAAGAACTGAACAGAACGCTGAGTGAGGACCCCACAACCAAACCCCAGGACACTGGCTCGGTCTCAGGGAAAAGAGCCAGAAATACTTGTCCTGGATACACAGACAAGTTGAGGAAGAGAGCCAGGAGGTCAGGGTCAATCCAGTGACAACTTGTGTGCCTAGCAGCAAGGAATTGTTCTTACACCATGTTTACGAGGACACGCAACAACTCATCGTGGAAGAGACAGTGTGTTGAAGTGACAGAAGGGACGCAGGGTATGTTGGAAGGCAGGAGGGAGTTGGTACCCAGCGAGTATTTGCTGTGTAGGCACCCGGGGTTGGAGGCTGAGCAGGTGGCAGCCATGTAGCATGGTAAGTTGCTCTATGCAGTCAGGGCAGGGGCAGCAGTATGGGACAGACAAGGGCTAATTTCTGTGAGCTGGCTAGCACTCCCTGGCCAAACACAGCATGGATGCATGCACGTATAGCAATAGAATTTTCCTGGGAAATGGTGTCCAAGATTCGCCTGATGTACTTATTCATTTTGTCACAGAGATTCCATGGCAGGGCTGCTGTTGCTCCTCCCCTTCCTCCCCCACACCCCGTATGACACTTTCCCAAACCAGCCCTCAATGTGTGTTGCCAGAACAAAGGCAGCACATGGATGGGGAACCCTCCACTCGCCTCTAGCAGCTGAGCCCAGGTTTGCCTGTTAACCTTCAGCGGGGATATGTCAGTGACTGCAGCCTGTGAACAGGTGCAGGATTATCAAACATTGTTTCCTTGTACAAGTGCTGCACCACCGCGGTCTGTGCTTTCTTGGGGAGTCATAAGCAGCACTCCCCCGCTCCATTTGCCCTCCACTTTTAAAACTCACCCTGATCACAATGGCTGCAGAGAGGTGTTTGCGCCTCCAGGCTAATCCACTGAAGTAGAAAGTTCTCCTCAGGGGTATGCCTGCTAGTGGAGTTACCATGAAGAGGATAGTCACCCTACTGGTAATGGCTACTTCTGAAGACCAGACCTTGAGAACATCGCCATCTTGTCCACCATCAGCCTACAGCAAAGGAGGAGAAAGAAGCCAAGGACGTGCGATGATCTGGTGAAGGGTTTGTTGGGTCAGAGACTTGTTCAATCTAAAGCTAATGTACATCCCTCCTATCCCTCTCTAGTACTTTTCTGGCCCAACCCTGTCACAGTAGGTATGCTGCAATGCACGATGTCTTGTGTACACTGCTCATGACAAGGGCCAGGAGACTGGGATCCGGGTTTTCTTGCCACGGATGCTCAAGTTGGCACAAAACTAAGCTGGAAACCCAGGCACGTCTGGGAAGAAAGAGATGGCTGATGGGGTGTTTTTCATGTTCCCAATGTGCCTAGCACTAGACATGTCTCATGTAGACAGCCCTGGCAAGGAGTTCCACAGCTTGACTAAAGAAATAATTTATTTTGTTTGATTTATATCTGCTATCTATTAACTGCATTGAGTGACTCCTAATTTTTTTGTTATGGGAAGAAGTAAACTTTTTTCCACTTTCTCTACACCCTTAAGGTAGAGGTCTAGAATATCCTGATCTCCCGTTGGTCATCTCTTTCATGATGAACAGTCCTGCTCTTATCAATCTCTCCTTATGACAGCTGTTCCATGACCCTAATCATTTTTGTTGCCCTTTTCTGAACTGTTTCCAATGCTAAAATACCTTTTTTGAGATGAGAAGACCACATCTGCACACAGTATTCAAGATGTAGGTGAACCATGTATGGCAGGCTGGGAGTAGGGGGTTGCCAAAGCCTAGTGGAAGGCAGATAAATGGGGAGCTGGGTATGCAGTTTTATGTTTCCAGTATAGGCTGCCAGAGACTGTGGCCCAGCAGTTCAACACCTGAAGCCCATCTGTCATCAGCCTGAAGGGAAGGCTAAACAAAACACCTGAGGCCAGTTAAGGCTGATGAGCGCACCATAAATAACCCTCCCTCAGGCAAGACGGGGAATGGGCGGACCGACCAACCAACTGACCAGAGTAGAAGTGAAGTAGAACAGAGCAGCCCAGCACAAGAGACTGACCCTAGACAGCCTGCAAAAAGCCTGACCCAAGGCATTGGGAGGAGGTACTCAAGAGGGGTTGGGGAAGTGGCCCAGGGAGCGGCCACTGTTCCATGGGGCAAGAGCCAGGCCCCACAACCCACTCAGGTCTATCTGCCCCCACCCCCATAGGGCCTTGGGCTAGAACCTGGAGCAAGTGGATGGGCCCGGGTTTCCCCCAACCCCGTCCTGGCTGGTGGGCTGCCTGCAAAAAATAGGAAAGGCCCTGTGGTCTAATGTAGGGGCTGACCTCCCATACCCTGGATGTGCCTATGATGAAAAGGGCTTGGAAAGCGGGATACCCTTGCCTTCATGGCAGTGTTAGGGACACTGCGAGCCTGTGAGGCACACCAAGAAAACCCTACCAAGAAGTGCAGAACCTAGGGGCTTAGCCCCACCCTGCCACACATGGTTTTATATAGAGACAAAGTATTTTCTGTCTTAATCCATTTTGTAATGATTCCTAACATTTTGTATCCTTTTTTGATGGCTGCTGCACATTGAGTGAATGTTTTTAGAAAATTATCCACGACTCCAAGATCTTCCTCTTGAGTGGTGAGAATTCTCCATCCCTGAGACTTTCAACCTCAGAGGCTGGCTAACGGGATCATTCTACTGAGTCTTGGAAAGTCTCATCTGTGTACCTCTCTGCCTCCCTTAGCAACTCAAATTCAGCTAGGCTAGTCTCCTAAGCCCTGAGGGCCAGGAGCTCCTTGCACTGAATGCACACATGCCACCTGCAGGGAATCATACATGTTACATTCGGTGCAATAAATAGGATAGTCTCCGCTCTCTTGAGAAGCTTCTGTCTGCATTCTCTTTTACTCCTAGAGCTTATCGTTTCTTGACATTTATTTTTTTAATCAGGTGGTTTGGTTTTAGTTTAAAGAATGTTCAAGTGTATCTAGCTTCCCTCAAACTCTGCTTCTGAATTCCTCAGCAAAACTCCCCAGTTGCCCGCCTTTTGTTTCCTATCTTTGGACTGGAGAACCTGACAATACTTTTGGGACAATCTAATGATCCTTAGTTCACTTTGGTACCTTGGTCACCCTACTTCTATTTATAAACACTCCTTGCTGCAAAGGCTGGGCTGCTCTAGCTTCCCACTTCATCTCAGATGTGTTACAGTGAACATTGCTGGAGCCAACCCCACCCATAAATATGCATGATGCCAAAGCACCTCTGGTCCATATAGCTCACTGCCTATGTGCTGGAGCTCTGAGTAGTATGAAGGCTCATATATATCTGTTGTAGCCACACTGTATGCCTGGAAGGCAGGAGTTAATCAGAGGATGTCAATGATTGGGTTGAAGCTAAGAGTCCCCTTCCTCCATGAGAGCAAGCTGAAGAGGTGTCTGACACCTGTCCTGCCCAAGGTACCACTGAGCTTTGTGGGCATCAATACAGGGATCCCCTCTGTACAGTACTTGGCTTTGTGACCTCAGTATGGGTTGTGGATCTTTTACTTGTTCCTATAACCTTCGGACCAACTGTGATGCTAGGAAGGCACTGGTCAGTGAAGGTTTGTTCTATTTGGGGAGCCTCATTTTCATAGAGCCTGACCTTTTCTCAGGGCCCCCTAGGACAGGGAGTCCCATCTGGGCTGCCCTGAACTAGGTAATAGTCTTTATCCTCTGCTGGGATATACTCTAACAAACAGGTTCCACTGGACCTGCTGCATATCTCTTCCCCTGCTGATATAACACTCATCAAAGGGATGAGTGTTATGAAGCAAAATCAAAACCTCACACAGCAGCCTTCCAGTTTGATCACACTCTTTGAAGACAAGATCTGCTTGTGAGAGCTAGCATCCCTGGCAGATATCTTCACACTTTAAAGAGCTCAGTGCCAGTAGGCAGGGAAGGTGCTTCGGCATCTATGAACACGGTTTACAAAAACCTAGCACTCAAGAAAATGTGAATTGTGCCGGGAGAAAAAAGGGCTGATAATGATGGACTAGATCAGGGCTACTCAGTTTGTTTGCAGCCCACCGTGCAGTTTGGGTTTACGTGGGGCTCAACATGCAGCCCACAGCTGGGATCCTTTGAACATGGCCTCTGCTAGGAACACGCTCCACAACAGTGAGTCAATATAATGGTCTTCTGTTAAGAAGTGTTTCGGTAGTTAAATTCTTGGACTGTCATTGCTCATTAAAAGTGCTGCCATAGGGGTGGAAATAGGTTAAATATTGCATTTTATTGATATCAGCAAAACTGACTTAAATGGGGCCTGCATGTTGTATAGTCTTGCCTCAATCTTTGTATTGATATCCATCAGTGCGAAAGAAGCTATTTGCAGGTATATGCAACCACACTTAAGTTGTGGCCGTCACCATATGCTGTATCACTGTGGCACTGGGGCTTCCAAAGTTGAGTAGATCATCAGGCAGCAGCAGAGACCAAAAACCCCTCAAAAAACAAATTCTGTATTAAATTTGTTTAAACAAATGCTGTATTAAAAAAACAAAGTACTGTATTAAATTACTAAAAAAGAGAATATTTTAAAATAAAGATTTGATAAGTTAAGAAGTTTCTGTGCTTGTTTCATTTAAATTAAGTTGGTTAAAAACAGCATAATTTTTTTTCTGCATGGTAAAGTTTCAGAGTTGTATTAAGTTCAGTTGTAAACTTTTGAAAGAGGAGGAAGTTACTCACCTTGGTGCAGTAACAACTGTTCTTTGAGATGTGTGTCCCCATGGGTGCTCCACTGTTGATATCGGGTCGTCCCGGCACCACAACTCGGTGTTTTCGTGAGCAGTGGTCAGCCAGATCACACATGCACGGCACGTGCTTTGGGCCGTTTGCGCCCTTTTGATCTCTCACACAGTCCAGCTCTCGCCAGTTCCTCGAGTCCGCCCCGGTATCTGAAAAATATAATGGCAGAACCTAGAGCAGGGAGAAGAGCAGATAGAGGAGCACCCATGGGGGGACACATCTCAAAGAACAGTCATTACTGCACCAACGTGAGAAACTTCCTCCTCTTCTTCGAGTGGTGTCTCCATGGGTGCTCCACTGTTGGTGAGTGTGTAGCAGTACTTAAGGACCAGTGGAAGGCGAGTCTCAGATTCACGGTTTAACCATAGTCAATAATACAGTAGAGGCCACGATTGTATCTTTTGCCTGAATCTGTGATATGGTGTAGTGTTTCATAAATGTGTTGGTGGTGGACCATATAGCCACCCTGCATATGTCCTTAAGGGGAACCCTGTGAAGAAAAGCTGTAGATGTTGTCATCGCTCTCATTGAGTATACTCTTAGTGTCTGAGGCAGTGGTTTATTCCTTAAGACATTGCATTGTGTGATGAATGAAACTATAAGTCTGGAAATTCGTCATGATGATAGAGGTTGCCCTTTAGTACGCTCAGTAGTGGAAATGAGTAAACTGTCTGATTTACGAAAAAATTGAGTTGTCTATGTAGAATGCCAGGCCCCTTCATATGTCTAGCAAATGAAACATCACATCTCTTGTTGTTTGGTGTGGTTTAGGGTAGAAGGTAGGAAGTACAATTGGTTCACTTAGGTGGAAGTCAGAACATACTTTATGAAGGAAGGATGAGGACGTAGTACCACATTATCTCTGTTGAAGATGGTATATGGCAAAATTGCCATTAGGGCTGCCAGCTCAAATACTCTGTGGGCAGAAGTAACTGCTAATAGGAAGACTACCTTTAGTGACATCATGGAAAGTGAACAGGGGGCTAAGAATTCAAAGGGGGCATGAGTAAGAGTGTCCAGCACCATTTTTAAATTCCACAGTGGTGGTGGTCTGCATGGTGGGTATAGGTAGATGAGACCTCTTATTAACCTTCTTGTAATGGGGTGTGCGAAGACCGAAAACCCTTCTATTGGTTGATGGAAGGCAATAATAGCAGGTAAATGCACTTTTAATGATGCAAGGGCCAATCTGGCATCCCTAAGTGACAGGATGTAATCTAGGATTTTTTTTTGTAAGGGTTCTTGGATCTAGCTTTTTGTTAGAACATCAGGAAAGGAACCTAATCCATTTCTGTAGGTAAGTGGATTGGGAGGACTGCTTCCCACTATGTAGTATGACCTCTTTTACTTGGTCTGAACATTGTAGTTCTTCCTGGTAGAACCAACAATAAGCCATGCTATTAGACATAGCACATGTGGTTGTGGGTGGAGTAAGATTCCTGTTTTCTGAGTCAAGAGATTGTGCTGAATCGGCAGGAAGTAAGGAGGCAGAGGAGACATCTGATACAGATAAGGAAACCATATCTGGCGTGGCCAAAACAGTGCTATGAGGATCACTGTGGACTTGCTCTCTGCTGACCTTCTTCCAGCACTCTAGGAATCAGTGGAGTAGGGGGGGGAATGCATACAGGAGAGGACCCTCCCAACTGCGGAGAAAGACATCCCCTAAAGATCCCAGACCAATGCACACACTCGCACAGTAATGATATTTCTTGTTTTTATAGGAAGCAAACAGAGCTATGTCTGGGAAATCCCATTGTCAAAAGATGGATTGGAGAATCTGAGGGTGCAGTTCCCATTCGTGGTCCAGGGTGAAGCATCTGCTGAGAGCGTCCACTGCTATGTTGTTTACTCCTACTAAGTATGAGGCTACAAGGATGATTTTGTTCTCTATGCATCGGTTCCATAAGCGAACTGCTTCGGTGAAGAGAGTATAGGATGGGACACCTCTTTGATGGTTTATATAGTACATTTTTGTTATGTTGTCCGTCAATATTCCGACAGTTTTGCTGTGAATGTGTATTGCTAGATGCTTGCATACATTGAAAACAGCTCTGAGCTCCAATAAATTGATGTGAAAAGTGGTCTCTTGAGTGGTCCCTTGGCCTTGTATTGACATGGTATTCATGTGGGCTCCCTATCCAATGAGAGATGCAACGGTAGTTATGTGAACAGAGGGTTGACCCCAGTGGAATGGCATGCCCACTAGGAAATTGTGTGGTTTGGTCCACCACATGAGGGATTGTACTGCGTGGAGTGGAGGGGATACAAACTTGTGTACCTGTTGTTTTTGATGGGTGTAAACAGAAGCAATCCAATGCTGAAGACAACGAAAGTGCAGGCATGCGTAATTGACCACGTAGGGTGTAGCGGACATGTGACCCATTAGTTTGAAGGCATGTGAGTATTGGAACTGTGGGGCTGTTGGTGAGAGTAGTAACAAGATCTTGAATTGTGTAAAACCTTTGCAATGGTAGGTAAGCTCTTGCTGCTACAGAATCCAGCTGAGCACCTATAAACTCTAGGGACTGTGTTGGCCGTAGAGTCAACCTTTGTATATTGTGTATGAGGCCCAGGAGTTCAAATATTTGCCTGGTTGTTGCTATCATTCATTGTGTCTCTGCCGCCAATGGGCCTTTCACCAAGCAATCGTCCAGGTAGGGAAAAATAATGACCACCTGTCTGCAAAGGTATGCCGCAACAACAGGCAGAGTCTTTAAAAATACTCTGAGTGCAGAAGAAAGGCTGAACAGTAGCACTTGGTATTGGTAATGATCTGTTCCCACCATGAAGAACAGGAATTGTCTGTGTGCGAGGTGGATAGTTATGTGAAAGCAGGCATCCTGCAGGTCGAGGGCTGCAAAACAGAGATCAAAAGGGCGTGAACGGCCCGAAGCGCATGCCGTGTATGTGTAGTCTGGCTGACCACTGTTCACAAAAACTCCAAGCTGCAGCACTGGGATGACCCGACACCCACAGTGGAGCACCTACAGGGACACCACTCAACACCATTTTGTTCAGAATTACCAACAACCTTCATTCTTGAGGTGGTCGTAATGATGAGAATCTACTGTGCGCTAACAAAATATATTACTATGCAATGCCAATCAGAATGTGGTTCAAAGTTAAACTACCTGACCTAGGTCTATTATATCCATGCAATTACCTTTACCAACTATACCTGTAATCCCCTCACAGAATTAGGTCGGAGTTCAATTTTCCATGAAGCCATATAGACAGCCCTCAGCTTTGCTTTAAGGGCCCCCGTCTCACTATCACCCTCAACTCTGGCATCCATGAGGCAATGTTCATAGAACACTAGAATTGGAAGGAACCTTGGGAGGTCATCAATTCCAGTCCTCTGCCCTCATGGCAGGACCAAGCACTGTCTAGATCATCCCTGACAGGTCTCTAACCTTTTCTTAAATATCTCCAGTGATGGAAATTCCACACCTCCCCACAGCCAGGCAATTTATTCCAGTGTTTAACCATGCTGACAGGCAGGAAGTTTTTCCTAATGTCCAACCTAAATCTCCCTTGCTGCAGTTTAAGCCCATTCCTTCTTGTCCTATCATCAGAGGCCAAGGAGAACAATTTTTCTCCCTCCTCCTTATAACACCCTTTGGCTACGTCTAGATTGCATCCCTTTTTCGTAAAAGGGATGCAAATTAGACGTATCGCAATTGCTAATGAAGCGGGGATTTAAATCTCCCCCGCTTCATTAGCATAAAATGGCTGCCGCTTTTTTCGCACGGAGCTTTGCCGGAAAAAAGCGCCAGTCTAGACGTGGATCTTTCGGAAAATAAAGCCTTTTCCAAAGGATCCCTTATCCCTCTTAAAATAAGGGATAAGGGATCTTTCAAAAAGGGTTTATTTTCCGAAAGATCCACGTCTAGACTGGCGCTTTTTTCCGGCAAAGCTCCGTGCCGAAAAAAGCGGCAGCCATTTTATGCTAATGAAGCGGGGGAGATTTAAATCCCCGCTTCATTAGCAATTGCGATACGTCTAATTTGCATCCCTTTTCCGAAAAAGGGATGCAATCTAAACGTAGCCCTTGAGATACTTGAAAACCGCTATCACGTCCCTATTCAATCTTGTCCTTTACAAACTAAACAAGCCCAATTCCTTCAGTCTTCCCTCACAGCTCATGTTTTCTAGATCTTATCATTTTTGTTGCTCTTCTCTGGAGCTTCTCCAATTTTTCCACCTTTCTTAAAATGTGGTGCCCAGAACTGGACACAATACTCCAACTGAGGCCTAATCAGCGCAGAGTAGAGCGGAAGAATGACTTCTCAGGTCTTGCTCACAACACACCCTAGTATCATGTTTGATTTTTTTTGTAACAGTGTCACACTATTGGCTCATATTTAGCTTGTGTTCCACTATGACCCCTAGACCCCTTTCTGCAGTACTCCTTCCTAGACAGTCGTTTCCCATTCTCTATGCGTGAAACTGATTGTTCCTTCGTAAGTGGAGGACTTTGCCTTTGTCCTTATTAAACTTCATCCTATTTACCTGAGACCATTTCTCCAGTTTGTCCAGGTCATTTTGAATTATGACCCTATCCTCCAAAGCACTTGAAACCCCTCCCAGCTTGGTATCATCTGCAAACTTAATAAGCGTACTCTCAATGCCAATATCTAAATCATTGATGAAGATATTGAACAGAACCAGTCCCAACACAAACCCCTGCAGAACCCCACTTATGCCCTTCCAGCATGATTGTGAACCATTAATAACTACTCTCTGAGGATGGTTATCCAGCCAGTTATGCACCCACCTTATAGTAGCTCCATCTAAATTGTATTTGCCTAGTTTATTGCTAAGAAAAGGTCTTACTTTGAGTAGCTCCGGGTCAGCACTGCAGCGGGGAGCTATGGCAGCTTCTTGCCTCTCCTGGCACTGCAGTCCATTCTGCACCCCAGAAGCAGCCAGCATCAGGTTCCCAACCAATGGAAGTGCGGAGCTTGTGCTTGGGGCAGGGTCAGTGTGTGGAGCTCTGTGCTCTGTGGACAGAGGAGCAAGGGCGCAGTGCAGTCTGTGGTGCCAGGACAAGCAGGAAGCTGCCTTGGCACCTCCACTGATCAACATGCAGCAACAAGATTCAGTGCCCGACATTCCACCACCCAGTACTGGGCTATGACCCAGAGTTTGAAAATCACTGCCTTAGGCAACCCAGCACTATTTTATGAAGGGGATTTAATTGGAAATAATATTTATGACCAGTGGATGGAGCCAGACACCAGATTTCAGACCAGGCTAACTTGTTGGGATGTTGTTTTTCTACTTGTGGCCTATTTACTGAGAATGAATTATCCAAGAACAAGGACAACAGCAAGCTGAGGTGGCAAGTGCCTAATTTCACAGCACTAGTGCAAAGAACTGTGTGACATGCAAACGCTGAATTTCATACGGCGCTTTAACTGCACTTGCTTTATGATTTGTTACTATCATAAGAACATAAAAATGGCCTGAGTCAGACCAATGGTCATTCCAGCCCAGCATCTTGTCTTCTGACATTGGCAAATGCCTGGTGTGAATGAATACAAGAGGGAATCATCTAGTGATCCATTGTGTCACCCATTCCCAGCTTCCCGCAAACAGAGGCCATGTACACATCAAAGCATGGTTTTGCATCCCTGTCCATCCTAACAGCTATTGATGGTCTCAAAGTTCCCTCTAAGCCATGTGGCCATACAGCTTCCCATTAAGCCTCGCACAGGGCACAGAGCTGCAATGACCTTTCTCCCCCCAAGCCTCAAAGCTGCCACAGCTGGCAGGAAGAAACTCTTCCCCACCAGCCCCAGCAGAGAGCTGCTTTGGCTCAGGGAGAAGGGGCCCCTCCCTGCCGGCCCCACCATGGAGTTGCTACAATACAGGTCAGTACACAGGCGTTTGCCCCTCCCTCTTTTAAGGCCCAGAAATTGTTGAAGGCAGGCCAGCCATCACTCTGGTGCAGCACCACATGCTGAGAATTGCTCAGTTGTATGTAATGTTGCTCTCGGGAGAACTGGAAATTGGTGACAAAAGCTAGTTTAAATGTTTGATTGTTCTTCTACCCGTAAATCCTTTTGGCTGCGTCTAGACTGGCAAGTTTTTCCGCAAAAGCTCTGGGCCAGCTGTCGACACTGGCCGCTTGAATTTCCGCAAGAACACTGACTATCTCATGTAAGATTGTTAGTGTTCTTGCGGAAATGCTAGGCTGCTCCCGTTTGGGCAAAAGCCATCTTGCGCAAATGCTTTTGTGCAAGAGGGCCAGTATAGACAACACATTATTGTTTTGTGCAAAAAAGCCCCGATCGCGAAAATGGCCGTTGCCAGCTTTGTCCACATATTCATTCTGCTGATACCATTATTGGACCTAACCAAGTGAGTTATAAGATCAAGAACACATATTCCTGCGCATCCAGAAATATAATCTATGCTATCATGTGCCGAAAGTGTCTGTCTGCTATGTACATTGGACAAACATCTCAGACACTTCGCCAAAGGATTAATGCCCACAAAACAGATATCAGACAAGATCACAAAGAAAAAACAGTTTCTTGCCATTTTAACCAAAAAGGACACTCTCTCAATGACTTAACCACCTGCATTCTGCTACAAAGACCTTTTACATCTGCACTTGAAAGGGAATCCTCTGAACTGTCATTCATGTTAAAATTCTACACTCTCCAAAAAGGAATGAACAAACACTCAAGCTATTTTACCCATTACCAAGATAGCTTCCCCAATTATCACCTCTAACACCATTAACTCACATACATCCCACTCTCCCCACCTCTAATATCATCAATTCACAGACACTTACCTTCCTTCCTCCCCCCCCCCCCCGTATCCCCCTCCTGTTCTGAAATGTGATTTGTCCTTTTCATATGTGTTCATTTTTTTTAATTGTATCCTTTGGTATATATGGTTGTGACTATTTTCTTCCACTATTTGATCTGAGGAAGTGGGTCTGGCCCACGAAAGCTCATCTAATAAACCATCTTGTTAGTCTTTAAAGTGCTACATTGTCCTGCATTTTGCTTCAGCTACCCCAGACTAACACGGCTGCATTTCTATCACTATGCTAAGGTGGGAGGAATTGAATTAATCTTCAAGATGTCCACAGACCCTGCAAGGACAGAAAGGGACATTTGGCACTGTGGTAGGAGTTCTCAATAGTAGAAAAGAGTAGCAGGCTGTGCATAGAATGAATGCAATGGGTCAAGTCCTAAAGGATTCGCAATGCTGCCGAGGGTATGCTTAGATCAGCTAAACTGCACAAGAGTGGGGAAGCACAGATTTTAGAAGAATGAAGCAATCCCATGAAGAGAGCCAACTCTGAGTCTTGCTGCTGGTGCCCTCCTGAGTAAAGTTCACTGGGCCTGGCATACAGGCAGATGAAGGTGTAGATTATTAATGTGGTAAAGAATAGGATTGGAGATGGTAGGAGGATACTCCCATTAGAAATCAGGAGCTTTATTTGAAAAAAATCCCACTCAATCAGAAATAACAGAGAGGTAGCCATGTTAGTCTGATCTTGGTAAAACAAAAAAAGCACTTTATAACAAGATAGTTTATTAGGTGATGAGCTTTCGTGGGGCAGACCCACTTCAGATCATATTCTGAAAATGAATTGGCATGACCATTATATAACAGAGGGACACAATGAAAAAAGTAAACAAATTACAAACTAATGAATCAGCTACATTGAACAGAAGGTGGGGGTGAGGGGACAAGGAAGGAGGAAATTGCTTATTGTAAGAGTCAATTAAGTGGCTAATCTGGAGTTACTACAAATATCAAAAGGTAGGGAGGCTGTCTTTGTAATGTGTAAGGTAATTATCTATATTAAGGCCCATTTGCCTTAAATAAAAGTTCTGAAGTCTCCCTCTGTAATCTGGTGTTAAAGTCTCTTTGTAGTAAGACACATGTTGTCAGGTCTTTAAGGGAATGGCCAGTTTGATTGATATGCTGGCTAACAGGTTTCTGTGTGGAAATTTCTGATGTCTGAACTGTGAGCATTGATTCTCTGGTGAAGTGACTGACCAGTTTGTCCAATATACATCACAGAGGGACATTGCTGGCACATGATGGCATATATCACATTGCTAGACGTATAGGAATATGAGCCCTTGATCACGTAACTGACATGGTTAGATCTAGTGATGGTGTCTTCAGAGTAAATACGTGGACAAAGCTGGCAATGGGGTTTGCTGCAAGGGAAAGTTCCAGGGTTAGTTTTAATGTGGTATGCCCTGTGGTTGTTAGTAACAATCTTCCTGAGGTTAGGTGGTTGTCTATACGATAGTATAGGTCTGTCACCCAAAGCCTCTCAGAGTGTAGCATCCTGAGTTTGTAGCTGAAACAAAATACAGGACTATGTAGCACTTTAAAGACTAACAAGATGGTTTATTAGATGATGAGTTTTCGTGGGCCAGACCCACTTCCTCAGATCAAATAGTGGAAGAAAATAGTCACAACCATATATACCAAAGGATACAATTAAAAAAAAGAACACATATGAAAAGGACAAATCAAATTTCAGAACAGAAGGGGGAAGCGGGGGGGGGAGGGGAAGGTTAATGTATGTGAGCTAATGGTATTAGAGGTGATAATTGGGGAAGCTATCTTTGTAATGGGTAAGATAACTGGGGTCTTTGTTGAGACCCAAGTGTAGAGTGTCGAATTTTAGCATGAATGACAGTTCAGAGGATTCCCTGTCAAGTGCAGATTTAAAAGGCTTCTGAAGCAGGATGCAGGTAATTAAGTCGTTGAGACAATGTCCTTTCTGGTTGAAATGGCAAGAAACTGGCCTGGCCAGTGCTGCTGGCACGCGCACCAGGCCATGCAGGGCCCCGCAGCCGTGGGGAGAAGGGTGCCGTGGGGCCAGCGCTGCGGGAGCCTGGCACGTAGCTCCTGCTGGCAGCTGTAAGGGATACCGCGCGCTCCTTACAGCTGCCATCAGGCACCCCTCATCAGTTGGGTGCCCTGGGCAGCTGCCCGGCTCGCCCATGCCTCCGTCCAGCCCTGGGACTAGGGCCCCCATTCTTTTCTCTTTTCTTCTCCTCTACTCCCCCCTTCCAGCACCCCACACACTCACCCAACCCCCTAGCAGGAAGGACTCCATTCAGAGTTGCCTGGGGTTGGGGGGGAACACCATGTGTGTTTTCCTTCAGCAGATGCAAACCTCAGCCTGCTGTGGGGGCTGCTTCCTATAGCCAGGCTGCAGTTGTGGCAGCCAGCTAGAGAGCGCCCACTGAGGAGAGCTGCTTGTTACAGGCGAGGCAGGATGCAGATCAGGTCAGCAGGCATGCTGGGGGGGAAATGCAGCAAACCCTGTTGCCAACTTTGGCCATAGATCTACACAAGCGACACCATCACAGGACCTCACTACATCAGCCACACCTGCAGGGGCTCATCCACCTGCACATCCACTAATAGGACATGCCAGCAATATCCCTCTGCCATGTATATTAGTGCCAAAGGATAAATGGACACAAATCAGACATCAGGAATGGTATCACACGGAACCCTGTGGGGTAACATTATAACATCCCTGGACATTTAGTAACAGATTTAGAAATAGCCATCCTTCTACAAAAGAATTTCAAACCCTGATTAAAAAGAGATATGGCTGAACTGGATTTCACTTGCAAATTCAAGACTATCAATTTAGGACTGAATAACAATCTTAACTGGTTGATGCACTACAAAGGTAATTTCCCCGCTCTTTGTATCCACATCCACTGCTGTGAATGAGCCATTTCCACCCTAACTTGATTAGTCTAGTTTACACAAGTACCCTTTTTCATTTGTTGTCCTTATATAAAATCCTTATATATGTCCTTATAAATATACATTCAGTTCATCTGATGAAGTAGGTTTTACCCTTGAAAGCTTATGCCCAAATAAATCTGTTAGTCTCTAAAGTCTCTCCAGACTCCTCATTGTTTTAACACATATGTAAATACACAAAACCACTAACATCTAGCATTGTGTCCCTAGGGATGCTTGACTCTTTCTGGGCGTCTGTCATGGACCATAATCTTAATATGAAATAAATCACACTGCGATGGGAGCTGGGGGCAGTGCTTGTGGATGAGAGCAGTGCACATGGCACACCATGGAGGCTCATGTCTCTCCCCAGCAGGAGGCAAACCTACTGTCTGCTTCCAGGGTTCAGAGTGGTGCCTCGGGACAAGCAGCCATCAGGCGACTCGTCTTAGTGCCGCTGCCCAGGAGCCACCCAGTAAGCCTGAGCCCTAAACCACTACCCCACTCTGATCCCCCCTCAACCCAAAGCACCTCCTGCACCCCAAAACCTTCATCCTAGAATCATAGAACCATAGAGCCGGAAGAGACCTCAGAAGGTCATCAAGTCCAGCCCCCTGCTCTAGGCAGGACCAATCCCAACTAAATCAACCCAGCCAGGGCTTTGTCAAGCCGAGACTTAAACACCTCTAGGGACGGAGACTCCACCAGGTAACCCATTCCAGTGCTTCACTACCCTTCTAGTGAAATAGTTTTTCCTAATACCCAACCTGGACCTCTCCCACCAAAACTTGAGACCACTGCTCCTTGTTCTGCCATCTGTCACTACTGAGAACAGCCTCTCTCCATCCTCTTTGGAACCTCCCTTCAGTAAGTTGAAGGTTGCTATCAAATCCCCCCTCACTCTTCGCTTCTGCAGACTAAACAGACCCAACTCCCTCAGCCTCTCCTCATAGGTCATATGCTCCAGCCCCCTAATCATTTTGGTTGCCCTCCGCTGGACCCTCTCCAATGCGTCCACATCCTTTTTGTAGTGGGGGGCCCAGAACTGGACACGATACTCCAGATGCGGCCTCACCAAAGCCGAATAAAGGGGAATGATGACATCTCTGGATCTGTTGGCAATGCTCCTCTTAATGCAACCTAATATGCCATTAGCCTTCTTGGCTACAAGGGCACACCTTTGATTCATATCCAGCTTCTCATCCACTGTAATCCCCAGGTCCTTTAATGAAGAACTACTACTTAGCTGGTTGGTCCCCAGCTTGTAACAATGCTTGGGATTCTTCCGTCCCAAGTGCAGGACTCTGCACTTGTCCTTGTTGAACCTCATCAGATTTCTTGTGGCCCAATCCTCCAATTTGTCTAAGTCACTCTGGACCCTATCTCTGCCCTTAAGCATATCTACCTCTTCTCCTAGCTTAGTGTCATCTGCAAACTTGCTGAGGGTGCAATCCATCCTGTCATCCAGGTCATTAATAAAGATATCAAACAAAACCAGTCCTAGAACTGAACCTTGGGGCACTACGCTAGAAACCGACCGCCATCCTGACATCACTACTCGCTGGGCCCAGCCTTCTAGCCATCTTTCTCTCCATCTTACTGTCCATTTATCCAATCCACATTCCCTTAACTCGCTGGCAAGAATGTTGTGGGAGACTGTATCAAAAGCCTTGCTAAAGTCAAGGTATATAACATCCACTAACTTCCCCATGTCCACAGAGCCAGTTACCTCATCATAGAAGCTAATCAGATTGGTCAGGCATGACTTTCCCTTTGTGAATCTATGCTGACTATTCCTAATCACTTTTTTCTCTTCCAAGTGCCTCAAAATGGATTCCTTAAGGATCCCATCCATGATTTTTCTAGGAACCAAGGTTAAGACTGACCGGCCTATAGTTCCCTGGATCGTCCTTCTTCCCTTTTTTGAAGATGAGCACTATATTTGCCTTTTTCCAATCATCCGGGGTTTCTCCCCATCTCCACAACTTTTCAAAGATAATGGCCAAAGGCTCCTCAATGACATTTGCCAACTCCCTCAGTACCCTCGGATGCATTAAGTCCGGACCCATGGATTTGTGTATGTTTAGCTTTTCTAAATAGTTCCTAACCTGTTCTTTACCCACCAAGGACTGTCCATCTTCATCCCATCTTGTGTTACTTAGCGCATTAGTCCGGGAGACAACCTTGTCCGTGAATACAGAAGCAAAGAACGCATTGAGTACTTCAGCTTTCCCCACATCATCTGTCACTAGGTTACCTCCTTCATCCATTAGGAGCCGCACACCCTCTCTGATCACCTTCTTCTTGTTAACATGCCTGTAGAAACCTTTCTTGTTATCCTTCACATCCTTAGCCAGTCGCAATTCCATTTGCGCTTTCGCCTTCCTGATAACCCCCCGGCATTCTCGAGCTATACCTTTAAACCCCTCCCTGGTCATTTGTCCAAGTTTCCACTTTTTGTAAGCTTCCTTTTTGTGCTTAAGTTCACCAAGGATTTCCCCTGTAACCCAATCCGGTCTCCTACCAGGTTTGCCTCTCTTGCTACGTGTCGGGATGGTTTCTTTCTGTGCCTTCAATAAGGCTTCTTTATAATACTGCCAGCTGTCCTGGACTCTTTTCCCCTTCATGTTAACATCCCAGGGGATTCTGCCCATCAGGTCTCTAAGGGAGTAAAAAATCTGCTTTTTTGAAGTCCAAGGTGTGTATTTTACTACTCTCTTATCTTCCTTTGGTCCCGATCCTGAAATCTACCATCTCATGATCACTGCTTCCCCGGTTGTCACCCCTATTAGTTCCTCCCTGTTTGTGAGCAGCAGGTCAAGATGCGCACGGCCCCATCCCCGAGCCTGTGTACCCTCCTGCACCCCAAACCCTTCATCTTAGGCCCATGCTCCCAGTACAGAGGCTGAGCCCCTCCCCAAGCCTGGAGCCACCTTTTGCATCCCAATCTCCAATAGCCAAGTCCACCAGGGAGCTCCCCTTCCCCCGACTCACCCCAACCCCTCCTGAATTGCACCCCTTCCACCCAAACCCCCACCTCCTGCCCCTCCCGCAACTCTCCCCCAACTCCCCCTGCATCCCACCCTTCCCTGACTCACCCCAACCCCTCCTGAATTGCACCCCTTCCACCCAAACCCCCCACCTCCTGCCCCTCCCCCGACTCACCCCCAACTCCCCCTGCATCCCACCCTTCCCTGACTCACCCCAAGCTCCCGCCCCTCCCCCGACTCACCCCCAACTCCCCATGCATCCCACCCTTCCCTGACTCACCCCAAGCTCCCGCCCCTCCCGACTCACCCCCAACTCCCCCTGCAGCGCACCCCTTCTCCCGACTCATCCCAACCTCTCCTGAATCGCACCCCCCACATCCCGCCCCTCCCCCACAGCGACTGGCTGAGACTCGGCGCCCGAGCGCTTCTATCTCTCCTCAGCGCCTCAAGCAGGGAGCTGCGCGCCCCCGCGAGTCGCACACAACCGCCGCGCACGGGCACGGCTCGCTTTCCGGGCGGCGGGAAGCGGAGCCGCTGCGCGCGCACCTCCACCGCCCGCACAGCCCCGCCCGGCAAGTGAAGCGCGACCTGCCACCGCTCTGCGCAGGTGCGCGCGGTGCCGACCACTGCGCAGGCGCGTCCAGTTGCCACACGCTGCTGGCAGCGTCAGAGCTGCTGCTTCCTCGGCGAGCGCGGTAAGAGGCAGCGGGCGGGGCGGGGCTCTGGGGCGGCTGCGCTGGGTCCCCTCAGGCGGCGGGAAGCGCCTCCGCGGCTCCCGCCCGCCCGGCCTCAGTCCCTCGCGTCGCGGGCCCCGCCCCAGGCCGGGATCTGCAGCCGGAGGGGAGGGGGAGACCGTCGAGGCGAGGCCCAGGGTTCAGATGTCCCACAAGTCCGGCCTCTTCCCCGGCGGCCGGGCCCCGGGAGCCGCGGGCCGGGGGGGAGGGGCCGGGAGCCGCGGGCCGGGGGGAGGGGCCGGGCCCCGGGAGCCGCGTGTCACAGGCGCAGTTGATCTGCAGTTCACCTGTGCAGTGGCTGCCCCTTTAAAATGCCACTTCTGTGCCTTTCAAAGGGGCAGCGTGGAGCCGCCCCAGCTGATCCTGGGCTCCCCCCAACATTTCCTCAGAACCCAGGATCCACACCTGGGGACTCCCCAACTGATCCTGAGTTCTGGGGAAATGCTGCCAGGAGCCAGGGTCAGCTGGGAGTCCAGCTGACCCCGGGTACCATTGTGCAGTTTCAAAGGGGAAGCTGCCCTGCACAGGTGAGACCAGCTGTGTGGCAGCTTTCTCTTTGAAACTGACACCTCCATGCCTTTCACAGGGGCAGTCCTGGAGCCTGGGGACTCCCTGGTTTTGAAATGCACAAGAGCCCCTGCTGGGGACTCTTGTGCATTTCAAATCATGCAGGCTGTGTACAGCCCAGAGTCAGCATGGGGGCTCTTGTACATTACAAAGGAGGAATGTGGAATTGCCTGTAGACTAGTCAGTGGAAATTCTATCCACTAGTCAGTTAACTGCATTTTAACATCCTTATGCCTGATGTAAGCTTCATGTTGTTACAAAGCCTCTGCCCACTTCTCCTTGCTGAAAAGGAGACAAGCCAGATGTCTTCTCCATACCTGGCAGGCTCGATTGTTTAGGCAGGTGTGGTCTTTACTACACCCTCACCCCTCAGCTTCTGGTTTTGGAGTGTGCTGTAATGCTTGCATATGTTACTATTCCAGGCTTTCCTAAGTAGCCAAATGAAATTGACACAAGGACTGAGCAGCAATGCAGCTGTCATGTTAGTTTCATTCTCTTGGTGTTGGGGAGTACTGCAAGCTTAGCAGAGTCTTGATGTCTCATTCCAAAGATTTTCTTTGCCAAAAGAAAGGCTAGAAGCATGAAAAGAAAGCTTCTGCCTGCATCATATTTTAGCTCTTCCCCTTGTTCACCCATAACTGGTTTTCAAGTCCTGTTTACAGTAATTCTCTTTATAGTCCCATTTTTAAAAATATATTTGCTAAGTCTGTATTCTCCAGCTAGTAGGAGATGGATGTGATTTATTCATTGAAATCATCCATTGGAGGCTATTGCTATGAAAGCCACCATGATGCTGGCAAAAACTACAACATAGATAACCCTTAGTCACAGATGGTCAGTAACTTTTTCTTGACCCCTAACTTCATTGGAGGTTAGCTGCAAATTGCGAAAAAACAAGCCCAAATAGCTTTAAAATATTGAGCTGAGAGCCTCTGACAAAGGTAGAAAGGAATTCAGCACATCAGGAAGATTCAAAGTCCCTAAATGCATTCGTTTTTGGGAGATGAAAGCAAGACATTTCTTAAATCAGTGAGGTTTTGTCTAGGGACTAGCAGGGAGACGAGTTTGGTTGTGACAATTATTTCCTGATTTGCAGCTTTACTTGGCTCTGTGCCTATGTTTACCTCATATTAACATAAAGCAGAAGGAGTTATTGAAAACTCATGGGACTATATTAAACAGTTTCATAACATTTTATGCTGTAGGAGCCCAACTGTTTGGTCCAGACAGCCTCATATGCAACTCTGCCCCTCACTTCTAAGGAAGATTTCAAGCATTCAATTAGATGAATAAACTTAAAAAAAAAAAGACACATAGTTTGGTAGCACTTGAAAGACTAACAAAACAGTCTTTTTTAGCCTAAGCAAAATACAGGATGATGTAGCACTTTAAAGACTAACAAGATGGTTTATTAGATGATGAGCTTCCCATCCCCTTTCTGTTCTGAAATTTGATTTGTCCTTTTCATATGTGTTCATTTTTTTTAAATTGTATCCTTTGGTATATATGGTTGTGACTATTTTCTTCCACTATTTGATCTGAGGAAGTGGGTCTGGCCCATGAAAGCTCATCATCTAATAAACCATCTTGTTAGTCTTTAAAGTGCTACGTAGTCCTGTATTTTGCTTCAGCTACACCAGACTAACACGGCTACATTTCTATTACTTTTTTAGCCTGTTTTGTTATAGTTTGGTAGCACTTGAAAGACTGTTTTTTTAAATTTATCCTGTACAGACTTACTTGGCCTACCTCCTGAAAGACTGGCTGACAATTGGTCTTGTTGCACAAGTTAGGAGGTTGTATTGCCATGGAAGTTCTAATGTCTGGTCCAGTCTCTCTGTTGTCAAGTTAGCAGCAGATCTGAGAGCACTATGTCTTTACAGTGAGCCCTCGCTACTTCGCGGTTCGACCATCGCGGATTCACGACTTCGCGGACTTTTTTCATTACGTATGTATATATTATAAAAGAAATATATCGCGGATTTTCCGGAAATTTCGAAAATAGCCGCGATATATGAAGACCCCAAATATTTTGTTAATTCCATTAATAATTAGTAATATCTGCTCTTACTGATGGTTCATTGCATTACATATGACACATAATTCAGTACAGAAAGAAATAAAACACGAAAAGTCTGAATATACATGTTAAATAAATACGTAAATATGGTGTCCCTACTTCGCGGATTTTCAGCTATCGCGGTCGGGTTTGGAACCTATCTACCGCGATAAACGAGGGTTCACTGTAGGTCTTGTTGAGAAGAATACCAGGTGCACCAAGTCCCACCCTCTCAAACCCCTTCTAGTCCACAGTAATATGCACCATCGTCACTCTGCTACAGTTTTTGATTCAGAGTGACCATGGTGCATATTCCTGTGCACTAGAAGGTTTGAGAGGGTGGGACTGAATGCATCTGGTATTTACCCAGTGCACACTTCTTGTACTATACAGGCAGTCCCCGGGTTACGTACAAGATAGGGACTGTAGGTTTGTTCTTAAGTTGAATTTGTATGTAAGTCGGAACTGGTACATATTGTAGGGGAAACTCTAGCCAAACATTTCTCCAGAGCTCAGTTTTATTCTCCCACACCTCACTTCCCTCAGTCCTTTATTCTCAAGCTGAGGTGTCTGCTGAGAAAAGCTGCTCCGCGTCTCCCTGGTCTGCTGGGGAGGGGCGCTAGCTTTGCGTCTCCTTGGCCTGCTGGGGGGAAGCAGCTAGTGCGGGGTTGCCTCACCCCGTTTGTAAGTAGGGATCTGATGTAAGTCGGATCCATGTAACCCGGGGACTGCCTGTACTTGCAAAGTATGCTTTGTGTGGTGTCATTGGAAAACTCTTACTTCTCTGCTCTGTAATGTTACTGTGTGTGGCATCGCTATATAGAACAGTGGTTTCCAAACTTTTTGGCAGCACCCCCCTTTTGATTTGAGAAACCCTCACGTTCTCCCCCCCCCAATATAGCAGCAAACCTTGGGGTGGGATTGACGGGGGGGTGGCTGGGTCGCCTCACGCCCCCCCCTGGAATTTCTTCATGTCCCCCAGTTTGGGAACCTGTGATCTAGAGAATTAGGAAGTCTCTCCTTGCAGCTGGTGGTGGTGAAGTAGGTTTACATTCATGTAACAATAATTAGGCAAAACAGGTCAAGTAGGCCTAAGGAAATGCGTGTCTCAGATTTATCTATAAACAGCTAACTGTCGTTTGCTGCACAGTCCAACCCTCTCTTGGGTAGCTCTGATACACGAGGTCCATTGTCCCTCAAAACAGCTTACCACGTTGAAAGGGGGAAGGCAGGGGACAAAGGAAATGTACATTTTGGCAAACAATGTGAAAAAAATACCCTGTGGTTTTGTCTACGCTTGCAGCATTAAAGCAGCATTGCTTTAACACAACAGTGTGGTTGTGGTACCAGCGCTGGGGGAGAGTTCTAGCTCGCAATGCTGGGAGCCTCTTGCACTGGCAAATTACTGTGCTGAAATGTTCTGCATTCAGGGGAGTGATTTTTCATACCCTGAGTGAGAAAATTTCAGTGCAGGAACTTGCCAGTATAGACAAGCCCTGGGACTTTTTCCTCTAAGAGACTTTGCCACCTGGCCCTCAGCTGGAAGTAACTTTTACCGAGAAATGACTTTAAAGAGCTTGCATTTTAAAGGGGAAAATGAGCTCTATAAAGAAGGAGCAAACACCCCAAAAGATCCCGTTTCAATCTTTCTCTCTGCATCTAAGAAAACAAAAAAATCAGCGGTTGGGCTTTGGGGGAAGGGTGCTGTTCAGAAAGGCTCCCCAGTAATGCTGACAGGCGCATGTCGTCAGATCTTTGCCTTAACTTAAGTGTAGTTTAAGGTTTGGCATCAGAAGGTGTTTTCTTGTAACCACATCTAACTAATGCATACACTTGAGTGCATTTAAAATTCTATCTGCTTTTGTTAATAAACTTGTTTTCTTGTCTAGTCAAGTCCAGTGTGTTTATACATTAAGCTGGGTAACTCAAGGTGGGAAGCTGTTGTCTGTACACTTTGAGGGACAATGGATCTCATGTATCGGGACTGTCAAGGAGGGGGCTAATTAGAGAAGTTAGCTAACAGCTAATTTGATAATCATGTAACTACATGAAATTTTAGCAGTTACATGATTATTCGTTAGTCCCTGAGGGTGGAGCCAGCAGCCAGTCTGCTCCCAGTCCCACTCCTGGAGAGCCCCCTGCTATCCTGTGTATCAGAGGAAGCAGCTCAGGGTGGCAGGTGGGTACTGGCCCATGAGGGGACCCAGTTTAAAAACCCACTCCCCATGCAGATTGGCTCCCCCCTGCTGCCTCGCATTCCTACCTCGGATACAAAGGCAGCAACGCGGGGTGGCAGCAGCCCTATCCACCGGGGGCCAGAGACTGCGCCGGCATCCCACAGAGCAGCCTCTGTCCAAGGCAAACATGGGCCTGCTGCAAACAGAGGCTGCTCCGTGTGAGACTCCCGTCCTGTCTGGGTTGCTGCCTCTGATAGAGGTAGCGAGATGTGGGAGGAAGTGGCTCCATGGAGTCGGTGTTTGTGGGGAACTAGCTTTTAAGCCAGCTCCTCTGAGCACCAGCTCCTGCCTCCTCCCCACTGCCTCTGGCTTCCTGAGTATACGGGCACCCACCTGCCCCCCTCACCCTTTGAGCTGCTACCTCTGAATCTGAGGCGGAAGTGTGGGGGTTGGGAGAGCACCACCTCCCACCTTCTTGCTTCTGACACAGGGGCAGCGAGGGGGGCAGTGTGTGAATTGGATTGCACGGTTAACTGATACACCCAGGGTTATCGGTTAATCGTGTAGTCTACATGCCAGACTGGACAGTGCGGCACATGCATTTGGGGGGGGGGGAGTTCAGGACTGGGAGTGTGTTGGGCGTTGCTGGGAGCCAGCATGTCACTGGTGTGTGCTGACAGGCTGCAGGGATCTGAGGTTCTGGACCAGGGCTGTGGCTGCACACAAACATTCAGGGAGTCAATTACGTGTTGGCTGGCTGTTTGAGCAACTGTGTTGAGAGCTACAACAGCAAAGCATTGGAAGGCACCCCAGGGCAGGACCCCATCTCACAGGTGTGGACTGCACCCTGGAAGGTCTCGGGGTGGAGGATCACATGTAGGAAGCACAGTTGGGTTGCAGCAGGGTGGGAATGGAAGGAGGGTTATACTGGGGAGACTGAACGTGGAGAGAATTGTCATTTCTCTCTGCCATTCTTTTGACTCTGCTCTATGGAGCCTCCAGCATCCTCTCTGCCGCACCCTGTTCTGCCTGCCCTCCCCCCTGTTAGAGGCTGGTGTCCCAGGAGAGTGCAAGTTGTGCCACAGCGGGCTGGTTCTAATGAGCACAGCTCCTGGGGCGGGGGGGGGGGAGTGCTAGGGCTCAGCGTAGGGCCTCTGGGAACATGGTTGTTTCTAGGGCAGGCAGAGCAGAGTGGTGGCAGATGCTGATGGCTCAAGTCACACTCACTGCCCAGCAGCTGCAATGGGATTTCAGTAGGGTCAGTGAGGGCTCTTTCCAGAAAGTCAGAGCTTTTCTGGTGTGCTAGGCGATAGGCTAAGCTCCCTGTGAGCTGCATGACCGCGCAGCTGCCTACTTAGTGCTGCGCAGGCACTCAAGGCACCTGCCCATGGCCGAGAGAAGGGCAGCCCCGCCTGCTGTGGCCGGGAGAGGGACGACCAGAACTCGGTGCCCCCCGCCTGTGGCCTGCCCCAGAGCCCGCACCCCTAGCCAACACTCTTGCATCCCAAACCTCATATCCAGCCCCTCATGCCCATTCCCACCACAGAGCCTGCACCCCCAGTAGGGATATGAACAAGTAACCAGCTACCTGGTACGTATCGCCCTGGGCTGGAAGTCGGCAGCCTTGGCAGGGCCGAAGTGCCAGTGGGGGGCGAGGGTTGTCAACTCCCAGCCTGCCACCCCATGGGAGCTGGGAACCTCCCTCCCCCACTCCACGAGGCTGCCAGCTCCCAGCCTGCACAGGCTGGGAGTCAGCAGCCCCAAGGGCCTTAGCAGCCTCTGCCTATGGCATTGGGGCTGCTTCAGCCTGGCCTGGGCAGGTGGGGGGGCATGCTGCCCTGCAGGGATGTGGAATGGCTGGGGGGACGGGACACATAAAAAGCTGCAGTCACAAATAACCCCTTGGGGCTGTTTCCTTGTGTGCTCATTATACCACTGACACTCCCCCCCTTGCTTCCTGGGGCTTCCACTCCCCAGTCCTGCTGGGCCAGGCTGTCTGTTCCCCCCAGACAAGGCACAGAGTTGGGGTAACCACCCTTCCTGAAGAGCAATGCTGACACTGAACCACTTCCGCTCTGGGAGAATGCAGGTCTGCGGCACAGCACCCGGGAATCCTGCTCCCAAAAGGGATCAAAACCTTCAATAAATTCATCTCACTTGGAGTCAAGGTTTTACACAAAGAAAGCTCAGAGTCCGTTCGCCCTCTTCAGCAATGAAAGAGACAATGGACACTGATTGCTCTCCCCTCTCCCAACCATTATTTACACTGGACTTGAAAGTAAACAGAGTAGGCATGTAAGTGACTAGTCGACTGCCCAATAAGCATAGGCTTATCAGGTAGTCAAGTCACTACTCAACTACCCATGCTACCTCTGTATGAGGGGCAGTGTCGGGGGTGGCCACCCACCCCTCGGGGGGGGGGGGGCGCCCAAGTCCAGGGCATAGTTCAGACCACTCGGGCCTAGTCTCAAAGTACACTGCCCCTGTATTAGGGGAAATACAGCCTCCCGACCTAGTCCTTTGGATGCAGGCTCTGAGGCCTAGTCCTTCAGCTGAGCCCCCACTTGCCAGGGTTCAAGGTAGGGGGGGCCTGGGCCCTCCCTCTCCACTGGTCCCCGACCCAGGGCCCTATCAGTGGTGGGCAGCTCCCACCACTGGTTCGGCGAGGGTTCCTCCCCGCAACATGCCGAGCCCTCAGGAGCTTTTCCAGCTCCCTGCCCTGGGTCACTTCCTACCCCCTTCTCCTGGGTAGTGGTCCCACCTGTTGGCGTTAGTTGGGTGGCGTTAGCGGCACTTCCCCAGTCAGCGTCGGGGTTTGCGGTGCCAGGTCCGGTGCCTGGGTCGCGGGGGTTGGCTGGCGGCTCTGTCGTTGGGGTCGAGCCTGGCTTGGGCTTGGCAATGGCGTGTTCAGCAGGCCTGGCAACTCCCTCTCTGGCAGTCTGGTCTGCGACTCGGGAGGTTGGGCACTAGCTCTCACTCCGATGGTGATCTGCCCCTTCTGAGCAGGCCTGCAGCCTTTCATACCTTGGCTCCCCTGGGAGCATGCCCTATAGGGCTGCGTGGGTGGGGCCCACTCCGCCCCCTGTGCCAGGTGGTTTCCCTGGGCTTGAGTGCGGGGTGGGGCCGCCCCATCACAGGCAGGAATGGGGGAAGAAGCAGGAACCAGTGATGGGGGGAACTGGCTTAAAAGTCAGTTCCCTCCAGCATTGTCTCCATGCGGCGGGGAGCAGGGGAGGCAGAGACGCAGCAGGGAAATGGCTCAAGGGGGGACCCAAGCAGTCCCCGATCGCGCCTGGTCCTGACTGCCGTACCTCTGCCTTTGAGATGTATGAGGAGCCCCACAGGGCTGTTGCTACACTTCAAAGGCAGAAGTGCTGCACTTCCCACTGCACCTTTGCCTGTAGCCTGACCTAGGGGTGTTCAATATCGGTTAATGGAATAGTCAAGTAACCTCATGAATTCCTAGCTGTTAGTTGACTATTCTGTAGTCCCTGGGGGCGGGGCCAGCAGCCATTGCCGAGGAGCCCCCAGCCACTCCATGCTGCTGCCTCTGCATCAGGCGGGAGCTGGTCCAGAAGGGGAGCCAGTTTAAAAACCAGCTTCCCTCGCGGACTGGCTGCCTATCACCCTTTGCTGCTGCCTCTGATAAAGAGGCAGCAGTGCGGGGTGGGAGCGGCCCTTGTGGGGGGGGGGGAGGAGGTCTGAGTTCCCCGGCCTGGTGTGCGACAGAACTGAGCTGGGGTGCCTGCCCGCCTGGCTCCTAACACACTTTAAATGCAGAGCTGCAGCGGGGCAGGTCCCAGACCCATCATAAGCCAGGACTGGGCCAGCCTGCTAAGAAACGTATTGACATGGGAAATGTGTGTAGTCTATGGCATTAACCTATAAGGTTTTGCTAATCGGTTAGTCGACTCCACTATCACATCTCTTGCCTGAACTAGCTTGTAGGTCTGTCACATACATGCATAGCCATCTTGTCTGCTGACGACTGCTTTGCATTCGTTGTGACTGTACTAGCCAGAGCTCCTGAATGGCACATCTTACGTTCTGTAGTGTCCCTTTTACTATGACTTCATGTAAACCTCCAGCTGCCGTAACTAGGGGTGGATCTTACCATTTACATCACATGTGGTGATTTGTTGTGCTCTTACATTAAATGGAAAGAAGTTGACTGCCATTTTAGCAGATTCCTAAACTCACTTGAGTTAGGAGGTTTTAAAGAATGTTTAACTTAAATCTCCGTGCTGCAGTTTAAGCCCATTAATTCTTGTCCTTATTGGTTAAGGAGAAGAGTGTATCACTCTCCCTCTTTATACAAATGTTTACGTGCTTGGAGACTATTATCATGTCCCCTTTCAATTTTCCCCAGGCTTCATACACCCAATTTCTGTCTCGGTCTGTCCTCCAGCGCCTCTTCCGGGGCCTCACTCGCAGGCGGCGTCCCTCGCCCGGGCCTCACCGCCCTCCCTCCGAGGACGCCGAGTTGTCCTCTCTCTCCGACGCCAGCCCGCCCTTTTGAAACGGCCCACCGGCTGTGACGTGGGTCTGTGGCCCCATCCTCTCCGTCATGCGGGGCCTTTCCCTTTCACTTCCGGGCAGCCGCCCGCCGCCTTCGCTCGGTCCGGCAGTAAGCCGGGGTCCAGGCTCGTGGCATCGGCGCTGCCCCGGTGGGGAGAAGGGTTTCTGCCATGCCCCGGCTTGGTGGCGGCAGAGCACCCCTCGGGCTCGCCGCTCCCTGCACAGCTCCCCGCACCCCCCTTCTGGTCGGCCGGCGTGTGGGCCGTCGGCGGCCCATCACATGTAGCAACAGCTTTGTTCCACTCTAGGCCGTTGGTGCAAACCACGCCTGTTCTCATACTGAGGACTGTCTGGTCTTCAGCCAACTGAAATTCAATAGTAATAATTTGTAATCTATCATTTCTAGGTGCTGAAAAGGGAGTGACTAGAAAACCCCTCAGAGACCTCAGTGTTGTCCTGAACCTTATCAGAGAACCAGGCTCAAAGCCCATTATAGACTGAGTGGCAGAGCTGTGACTCTGAGAACAGGAAAGGAGCATCTCTGTCCTATTTCACAAACATCAGCTGTATTTACCATAGCTGGATCCCCAAGTGTGGGAGGACCCCGGCACCATGGACTTTCAGTCTCTGCCCCTGCCTGTGCCTGCGTTTGGAAGGGTGGGCTCAGCACTCTGTTGTTGTGTGTCCGTGTCTTTCTCCTCCGTGAGGAGTCTGCTGACAGAGTGCAGGAGCGAGTGAGATGCATGCTGCAAAGCTCTCTCAGAAGTGCCGGGTGTGAACGTATTTACTATATTAGTCCTCTGTGCTGACAGGGTCTGGTTCCCAATTAGACTGGCGTGAAATAGCTTTTTCTTTCAACTTACAATAGTTCTCCACTAATGGAAATGATAGAGCTCCTTGAGCTGATTGTGCACCCTGACGGGATGGGATACATCTGGCAATGACGGACTCCACTGAACACACCCCTGCCCGTGTCTGAGGGCAGCTTGTTGTATTGCATTCCAGCTCCCATGCCGGTGAGGTCTATTGCTAGGAGCCATCAACACCATGGTCTGGACCTGCCTAGAGGACAATGGGTTTCCTGTGCAGCAGCCAGCAGGTGGGCAAGCATAACGAGGGGCTGTGTGTGGAGCCCATGCACAGAGTGGTGACCCTACTTAAACACAGGGTTCCGCTTGGTGGGGGATGGGGCAAACCATCACCGTGTACAAAGACTTGCCAGAGAGAGAGGTTGAAAGGAACCCTACCTGCTGGGAAGCATGGAGACTTGTTGTTAAACATACCTGCCCACACAACCTCCCCCATGCAGATGCTCACCGGCTCCTGATGCACTCGGTGCCCATCTGCTTGCAGTTTAGCTCTGAACTGCAGCCCCCCTTCTATAGAACCTCCGACAGCAGGACTGGTGGCGGTGGGGGGTGTTGGGTGGAGTTCATAATTGCCAGATGTATCCCATCCTGTCTAATAGCAAGGCAGCAGCGTGGGGGGCAAGGGCTCCCCAGGAGTGGGGTCGGGAGTGCACTGACTGCCAGACCCGCCCTTGAGGACTATCAAATAGTTGTGTAACCGCTAAAATATTATGCAGTCACACAGGTATTCAGTTACATGCTGCCGAGCATCCCTAGTCGCTGCTGGCACTAAGCATCACTGATAGTAGCTAAAAGTAAATCTGCAGATAGAATTGTTTTCTGGCTTTTTCTTTAACTGGGCTAAAGACCCTGTAAATCTGCCAGCTGTGTCCATTGGCACAGATCCAAGTTAGCGATGGCAGACTTGTTCCCTTCTCTGGTCCATCTACCTGAGACCACGGCAGGAAATAAAGCTCCCGTCTAACGTCCTTCACACTCATTACAGCTCCCTGGGGTGGCAGGTGAGTTGCAGCTCCTATTTAAGGGCTGCCGTGCTCAGAGACTGCTACCACCTGAACGGAGCCATTCCCCGCAAGGTGGCGGTAGTGTCGTCCTAGTGTGGGGCTTTGTGGGTGCACTGACTTGAGAATAAAAGGGGCGAGTGTCTACAGAGAGATTTGCCCAAAACAACTGATGCAGATAAACATCCCAGCCTAAGAGAGCCTTAAAGGAGAGGCTTAACTGCTCTGTACCCTTTTCAGAAGGGTAGCTGGGAAACCTAGTTTGCGGCAGGCTGAGATCCCCAGAGATGCTCCGAGCTGCCTGGATTTACTGCTGAACTGTCTTAGCCGATGGAATTTTCCATCATGTGACCTTTGTGTTACAAACTGCTGCTGTAACCGAACAAGGGTTGTATGGTGAGTGGAACAAAAGCTACAGCTGTCACTGTGTCCCAGGGGCATATTCCTGGTCTTTTAAAATGAGACCCAGTAGCTACCATTTGGCTGTTTTCTCAAATGGTTCCTGCAGATTTGTAGCTGGGGCACTGGAACAAGAGGGCTCAGGGATCCGTGGCCCCATCTCTTGCATAGAATCATAGAACTGGAAGAGACCTCAGAAGGTCATCAAGTCCAGCCCCCTGCTCTAGGCAGGACCAATTCCAACTAAATCAACCCGGCCAGGGCTTTCTCAAGCCGAAACATAAACACCTCTAGGGATGGAGACTCCACTACTTCCCTAGGTAACCCATTCCAGTGCTTCACCACCCTCCTAGTGAAATAGTTTTTCCTAATATCCAACCTGGACCTCTCCCACCACAACTTGAGCCCATTGCTCCTTGTTCTGCCATCTGTCACTACTGAGAACAGCCTCTCTCTATCCTCTTTGGAACCTCCCTTCAGGAAGTTGAAGGCTGCTCTCAAATCCCCCCTCACTCTTCACTTCTGCAGACTAAACAGACCCAAGTCCCTCAGCCTCTCCTCCTAAGTCATATGCTCCAGCCCCCTAATCATTTTGGTTGCCCTCCGCTGGACCCTCTCCAATGCGTCCACATCCTTTTTGTAGTGGGGGGCCCAGAACTGGACACGATACTCCAGATGCAGCCTCACCAAAGCCGAATAAAGGGGAATAATGACATCTCTGGATCTGCTGGCAATGCTCCTCTTAATGCAACCTAATATGCCATTAGCCTTCTTGGCTACAAGGGCACACTGTTGACTCATATCCAGCTTCTCATCCACTGTAACCCCCAGGTCCTTTTCTGCAGAACTACTACTTAACCGGTTGGTCCCCAGCTTGTAACTATGCTTGGGATTCTTCCGTCCCAAGTGCAGGACTCTGCACTTGTCCTTGTTGAACCTCATCAGATTTCTTGTGGCCCAATCCTCCAATTTGTCTTAAGTCATTCTGTACCCTATCTCTGCCCTTAAGCGTATCTACCTCTCCCCCCAGCTTAGTGTCATCCGCAAACTTGCTGAGGGTGCAATCCATCCCCTTATCCAGATCATTAATAAAGATATTGAACAAAACCGGTCCTAGAACCGAACCTTGGGGAACTCCGCTAGAAACCGACCGCCATCCTGACATCGAGCCATTGATCACTACCCGCTGGGCCCGGCCTTCTAGCCATCTTTCTATCCATCTTACCATCCATTTATCCAATCCACAATCCCTTAACTTGCTGGCAAGAATATTGTGGGAGACCGTATCAAAAGCCTTGCTAAAGTCAAGGTATATAACATCCACTGACTTCCCCATGTCCACCGAGCCAGTTACCTCATCATAGAAGCTAATCAGATTGGTCAGGCACGACTTGCTCTTTGTGAATCCATGCTGACTATTCCTAATCACTTTCCTCTCATCCAAGTGTCTCAAAATGGATTCCTTAAGGATCCCTTCCATGATTTTTCCAGGAACCGAGGTAAGACTGACCGGCCCATAGTTCCCTGGATCATCCTTCTTCCCTTTTTTTGAAGATGAGCACTACATTTGCCTTTTTCCAATCATCCGGGATTTCTCCCCATCTCCACGACTTTTCCAAGATAATAGCCAAAGGCTCCTCAACGACAGTTGCCAACTCCCTCAGCACCCTCGGATGCATTAAGTCTGGACCCGTGGATTTGTGTATGTTTAGCTTTTCTAAGTAGTTCCTAACCTGTTCTTTACCTACCACGGGCTGTCCATCTTCATCCCATCTTGTGTCACTTGGCGCAGAAGTCCAGGAGCCGACCTTGTCCGTGAATACAGAGGCAAAGAACGCATTGAGTACTTCAGCTTTCCCCACATCATCTGTCACTAGGTTACCTTCTTTATCTATTAAGGGCTGCACACCCTCTCTGATCACCTTCTTCTTGTTAACATGCCTGTAGAAACCTTTCTTGTTATCCTTCACATCCTTAGCCAGTCGCAATTCCATTTGCGCTTTCGCCTTCCTGATAATCCCCCGGCATTCCTGAGCTATACATTTAAACCCCTCCCTGGTCATTTGTCCAAGTTTCCACTTTTTATAAGCTTCATTTTTGTGCTTAAGTTCACCAAGGATTTCCCCTGTAAGCCAATCCGGTCTCCTACCAGGTTTGCCTCTCTTGCTACGCGTCGGGATGGTTTCTTTCTGTGCCTTCAATAAGGCTTCTTTAAAATACTGCCAGCTGTCCTGGACTCCTTTCCCCCTCATGTTAACATCCCAGGGGATTCTGCCCATCAGATCTCTGAGGGAGTCAAAATCTGCTTTTTTGAAGTTCAAGGTGTATATTTTACTACTCTCTTTTCTTCCTTTGGTCAGGATCCTGAAATCTAGCATCTCATGATCACTGCTTCCCAGGTTGTCACCCACCTCCACTTCCCCTATTAGTTCCTCCCTGTTTGTGAGCAGAAGGTCAAGCTGCGCATGGCCCCTGGTTGGATCCTTCAGCACCTGTGTCAAGAAGTTATCCCCAACATTCTCCAAAAACTTCCTGGATTGCCTGTGTACTGCCGTATTAGTTTCCCAACAGATGTCAGGGTGATTAAAGTCCCCCACGAGAACCAGGGCCTGCGATCTGGCAGCTTCGCTCAGTTGTCCAAAGAAAGCCTCATCTACCTCATCCACCTAATTCGGTGGCCTGTAGCAGACACCAACCACAACATCACTGCTGTTGTTTGCTCCTTTAAACTTAACCCATAGACTCTCAACAGGTTTTTCTTCCTCTTTATACTGGAGTTCAGAGCGGTCGTAGTGCTCTCTTACATATAGTGCAACTCCTCCTCCTTTTCTCCCCTGCCTGTTTTTCCTGAACAGTCTATACCCTTCCATGACAGCGCTCCAGTCATGCGAGTCATCCCACCAAGTCTCTGTTATCCCAATTAAATCATATTTCTTGGACTGGGCCAGAGTCTCCAGTTTTTCCTGTTTTTTGCCCAGGCTTCTTGCATTAGTGTATAAACACCTCAGATAACCAGTTGATCGCCCTATCTTCTCCATTTGAAACAGGGGTCCTCCTTTCTTGCTCCCTCCTCTCTGCATTTCTTCCCGGTATCCGACTTTCCCACTCCCCTCAGGGTTTTGGTCGCCATCCCCCGACAAACCTAGTTTAATGCACTCCTCACTAGGTTTGCAAGCCTGCCCGCGAAGATGCTCCTTCCTTGCTTCGTTAGGTGGATCCCATCTCTTCCTAACAGTCCTTGTGCCCGGAACAGAGTCCCACGGTGGAAGAAACCAAAGCCCTCTCTGCGACTCCACCTGCGCAACCAAGCATTTACGTCCTCAAGTCGACGATCCCTGCCCAGTCCTTTCCGTTCAACATGGCGAATGGACAAGAATATCACTTGCGCTCCGAATTCTTGGATCCTTCTTCCCAGCGTTACATAATCCGCAGTAAGCCGCTCAAGGTCATTCTTGGCCGTATCATTAGTTCCCACGTGGAGCAGCAGGAAGGGGTAGCGATCTGAAGATTTGATCAGCTTGCTAAGCCTCTCAGTGACATCCTGAATGCGAGTTCCCGGTAAGCAGCACACCTCTCGAGATTCCAGGTCCGGACGGCAGAGGGATGGCTCAGTCCCTCTTAGGAGGGTGTCCCCGACCACCACCACCCGTCATCTTCTTTTGGGGGTGGTGGCCGTGGGACCCCCATCCCTAGGACTACGCATCCCATGCCTTCCAGTAGATGGTGTTCCCTTCTGGTTTCTTCCTTGTGAGGTCCCTTCCAGAGCTTTCAGCACTGCAGAGCCTGTGGAGAGAGCTTGAAAGCGATTACTTACCTCTATAGCACTGGGGGATTCCCATGCTGGCCTTTTTCCCCTTCTAGAAGTTACATGCTGCCAGTTCTCTTCTTGGTCACGTACTGCCCTCTCTGGCTCCTCTGCCTGCCGTGCTTGAAGGATTAAATGCTGCCTTCTATCGAGGAAGTCTTCCTCCTCTCTGGTCGAGCGTAGGGTCGACACTTGGGCCTCCAGTCCTCTAATTTTTTCTTCCAAAATGTCGACCAGCTTGCACTTAGTGCAGATGAAATCCGTTCTTTCTTCCGGGAGGAAGACAAACATGGCACACGCTGTGCAGGTAACAACAGCAGACCCATCACCATCCATCACTGCTGTCCTGGAGAAGGGATTTAAAAAGAAAGGCAAGAAAACCTCCCGCCCTTCCCTCTCCCTCTCAAAACTCCCTGTTAGCACTCACCTGTTCGCAAGCTCCTTGGTCGCTTGCCCACTGCCTTATAAAGCCCCTCCCCCTACCAAGGCTCAGCCAATCAGCAGAGGCTTCTAGAATTCAAACTTTAATTAGAAGCCAACAGTTTCCACCTGCCAATCACAGTCAGTCACAGCACAAACTCCATCAAGGGGAGGGGGAGGGCAGAGGGGGAAAGGAAAAAAAGCCTCACTCTCAAACACAGGGGAAAATAAATGAATAAACAAAAAAGAACACACCCCAACCCTCACTCACAAACACAAGCTCAGCACACAGCAAGAAAGCCCCAAACACCACACCCACTTCCCCCAAGACTCCTGTATCTGCTTCGCCTCTACCTGGAGAACTCCCTCTCTAAAGCCTCACTCAAACAGGGAAAGAAAAAAAACAACAACAAAAAACCAACACCACCACACACCAAAGAAACACAAGCTCAGCACACACTGAGAAAGCCCCAATAACAAAACACACTTCCCTCCAGAGTCCTGTATCTGCTTCTCCTTCACCTGGAGAACTCCCTCTCAAAACTCCCTGTTAGCGCTCACCTGTTCTTTTAAAAGTCGAGGGCTATGCTCTTACACTTTTTACTGGCTGTAAGGCAATGGGGGGAGGGATGCATCTCTGGGGCGAGAGGGGGCTTCACGAGCTGCCCCCGTCCCAACACAGTCTCATAGCTCCCGTTGGCCAAAACCAGTCAATGGGAGGTGCCTGAGCCATGCTTGCAGCACAGAAAGTGTGCAGCAACGCCGCCCCCCCCTCCCCGGTGCACGCTGCACGTAGACACACCCTGGCCCCAGCAGCTGGCCTCTTTGAGCAGTGTGCTAGGGCGTGGCAGACAGAGAGCCCGTCCCAGGGGCCTGAGCTGCTTGCCAGGTGCTGCCTACGGTAAGTGCCTCCCCGCCAGAGCCTGCACCTGGCACCCCATCCCCTCCTGCATCTCAACTCCCTGCATCTAACCCAGGTCACAACCCAAATGCCTGCACCCCTGCCCCAGTTCACACCCTTCCCCCGGATCAGAATCCTCTCCTGTATCCATACCCCCTCCCACACCCTGCACCCCAATCCCAGGCCACAACCCCCTCCACTCATATTCCCTCCCTGACCCCACCCTCTGCTGCACAACAGCTCCTACCCCAAGCTCGCTTGCGTACCCAACCTCCGTTCCAGAGCCTGCATTGCTTCATTAATATAATGGAAGAGTGCGGCCCTTGATTACCTACCAAGTTCTTGAAGCAGGCCTTCCATCCAAAATTATTGCCCACCCTGGATTAATCCATATATGTGTAACGTACATGCTCTCTATTTATTGAAACTGTGTGAGGCAGTAGATGGGGTTTTGAGTCTCTGCGCATGGTTTCCGATAGCCTTTTGTATGACTATGAGCCACGTTTCTATACATCTTTTAGCTTCTATTGTCTTAGCTCGTGTTAGCAATTTGTATTCCTTTTTCTTAAAATAACAAAGCAAACCCAGTGCAAAACAAGAATGTTTCAGCTCTGAAATTCGGCCATGTGCTCCCCGCCGTTTGAGCGGTAGGGCTGGTAAGGGCTGTAAGAGAGGGACTGGAATGTGGGGAGTGTTGGAGTACGGAATACATACTGAGTGGATGGCCCTGCCTGCTGTTGGGACTGGCATGGGGAGGAATAGTCCCAGAAACCCATTTGCCTGGTAATGGAGAGGCATCGGCTGCAAGGCTGTATTAGCCAGCAGGCTAGAATCCTAAGCCAGAGAGAACACTGTTGGTGGATAAAAAGCATTTCTCTATTGTGCAGCAGTGGGTAACCACGACTAGTGAGTGGGCCCCCCCTTTATCTCAGTGGGTCACATGATTCCAGTGGTGGGCAGGCCACGGGCCACGTGCGGCCGACTAAGGTTCCTCCTGTAGCCCACGAACCCCCTGTCTGCCCCCTTCACCTTTGTCTGTCACCTGTGAGGCTCCAGTGTGTGGGGGAATGGGGACAGATGGGATGTGCAGCCCACGGCTGCTGTTGAGACTCCTTTGGAGCAGCCCTGTCATTGATGAATACTGTGTGTTGGCTTTTGTCTGCCCGGTGGGTTCAGTATCCAGGGGTGTGACGGCTTAGGACCCCCCCTCCCCCGGGATGTCGCCTGACGGGCTTGAAGATAGCGCTGAGCCTGCCTTTTCCGCTAGCCTGGTCCCTTTGCCTGATCCTGCTGGGCCAGATTCTGAAGCAGGGTGGGCAGGACGGCCACACTGGGTTTGGAAATGGTATGGAGGGCCAAGTAGGGGAGGCTGTGCATCCCGAAACAGCTGGACATGGCCCAGCCTCCAGCCAGTCCACTCCCCCCGGAACTCCCACCCCCATCCTACCTCCCCTGCTCCCCATGCAGGACCCCTTGGCTACTGTCCAACCCTCCCTGCCCGGAGCATGAGTGACAGGTGGAACTGCAGCACTGCTGCCTGGAGCAGCATGGCCGACAGCACCACCCAGACACTGCGGGAGCTGAGGCTTCAGGGGGCAGAAGGGGAGGGGCCAGGGCTTGCTGTGCTGCCCAGGAGTTGAGCTGGCTCCCCCTCCCCCTCCCCCGGTCTTGCCCTACTCCTCCTGGGAGCTCAGGGGTCAGACTGGAGATCCTGACGGAGCAGATGCGCCCCACAGGACGGCCTCCAGCAACGCACACAGGCAAGGCCCCACCCAGCTCCAGATACAGACGCTGAGATCAGCTCTGGCGGCTTCCTCCCTGCTGGGCCGGCCTTCTATAGTTCCTCTTCCTGCCCCGCCCCCTGCTTTCCGCATGTGGGGCGTGGCCGTCCTGGCTCCACCGCCAAGCAGCTTGGGTGTTCCCTCTGCGTCCGCGGGGCCCACGCTGCCTCGCTACAATGGTGACTTGGACCTGCGTGGCCACCAACACCGTCAGCAAGGAGCCTTCTGAAGAGGAGCCTGTCCGTGTTCCCTTCCTGCCGGTGCTGGGCCACAGTCGTCCTGCACAGGGGAGTGAGCCAGCGGCAGGCAGCGATCTCCTCGCTAGGGTTGCCAGGTGTCCGGTTTTCTACTGGATAGTCCGGTATTTGCACCGTCTGTCTGGTAGAAAAATCCAGAAAATACCAGAAATGTGCAATGTCCGGTATTTTCTGAATTCCTGGTGGGGCACCGGACGGAAGCCTGGCGGGGGCGGGGGAGAGACTGGGAGGCGAGGCCGCGATTGGCATTGGGAGCCCTGTGGTCGCACACAAAAGCCGGGTGGGGCAGGGCGGGGGCTGTTCTCCCCCCGCCCACGATCAAGTGTGTCAGTTTTTTTGGCGGGGTCTACCTGTCAACCCTACTCGCACCAGGGCAGTCTGCACCTTCTGCAGTCGGCTCAGAACCCGGTGGGCTCCTGTCACCTCCCCCCACCCGCTCTGCTTTCAGGAGCTGGGGCGTGTAAAAGCCTGGGGGCAGGATGCTGCAGGATGGAAGTGCAGTGAGCAGGGGTGGCCGCTCGCTGACCCCGAGGAGGAAGGACCCCGCTCTGAGCTCAGGGGCTGAGACAGAACCTGCCCCTTGAAGTCCACAGAGGCCTGGGGGAGGAGCTGGCAGTATAAAAGTCCCTCTCTTACAGCCCTTACCAGTCACTCGCAAGGCGTCCTGTCTGCCCCGCCCCCATTTCCCTCCCACCCCCGAGAAGCCCCACTACTTACCTCACGGAGGGATGAGTCAGTCCTGCGGGAGGTGCACAGGGGGTTTCCCAGCGCGCAGGGGGGGGGGGGGGGGGGCAGGGGTTGGCCCCGGGGCAGGTGCGGGCTGGTTTCCCTGGAGGGAGGGGAGAATCCTGGGATGAGGGAGATGCAGGGGACTCTCCGCCTCCACTGGCACCCCACTCCCCAGCCAGAGAATGCTGTCCCCACTCCCCCGTCCCCACTCCCCGAACTCTGACCCACTGGCACTCTGTCCTCTGCTGCAGAACCCTGTCCTCTGCCCCCCCAGCACCCTGCCCCCTGCCCCCAGCTGCAGAACCCTGTCCCCACAGTGTACAATTATAAATGCTTCATTTTAGATGTAAATAGCATGAATAAAAAACAGACCATTTATTTCATAACTATAAATGCCTGATTTTAATTGTATGTATCGCATAATTTAAAAATAAACTGTTTATCAGAGTGTGTGAGTGAGGGCTGGGGATAGCAAGTGATGGACAGGAGGAGAATAGAGAGGGCGGGGCTTCAAGGAAGGGGCGGGGCTTCAAGCAAGGGGCGGGGCAGTAGATCTTCGCCTGTTCTGAGATTTAAAAAGTGATCTTGGGTGTAAAAAGGTTGGAGACCACTGGACTGTGCAGACCCTGTGGACCCACCGCTGCCTGGAGCCAGGTACACGGTGAGGGGTCTAGAAGTGGTCCAGGAGGAGCGGAGGATGGTCAGATGGAGCTGATCACCCCATGATGGTGTCAGTGTTTCGGAGCGCATGCCCTGCTGACCCCAGTGGTCACCAAGGCAGCCAGTGCTAGGGCCCTGGGCCGGGCTGTGGTGGAGTAGGGAGGGGCCTACATTCCTTCTCCCCCCCCCCATACTGGGTGGCAGTCTCCCCCTCTCCACTTGTGCTGAGAACTGTGCGTTTGCCGGCCCCGCCCTGAGCCAGGGCCTGGCTTAAAAACTGATGGTGGGCACTGTGTGTTTGTCTGCACCAGCCTGAACCAGGGTCAGGCTGTGTTGCTTTCGGCTAGCGCGGGTATTGTGGCCTTACCCATCCTCAGGCTCCACTGTGTTAAAGGGGCCGGTGGACTAATAACTATGGGCCTGAGCACCAGCCAGGGGCCCAGGACTCAGCGAGACCACTTACAGGAAGTGATGGGCGATCAGGTTTGTGTAGTCTCCCTTGTCCTGGCCTTGTGCTCAGTGTACTTTCTTCTCAGCGTTTCAGCTAGCAGGGCGTGGGCAGCAGTGCATCTGCAGATAGTCCAGCCCCTCTCCCTTATCCAGGCCACGCAGGACCTACAGGACTTTATGCTTTGCAAGAGTGCACCGCCCACTTGTGTTCCGCGGGACTGAGAGGGCACCAGGAGGCAAGTTGGGGGCTCTGGATTTTCTTAATGCAGCTCCTCAGAGAGATGAAGCTGACATGGAAGCTGGCTGGCTGCCTGCTGCCTTGGCTTGTCTCTCTTGATGAGGCATTAGCTCTGGGAGAAGGGAGAACAGGGTACAGACAACATGGGCATGACCCGCCAGACTTTCTGTCTTTCAGGGCAGCTCCTGGCTGTCAGTTGCTTCCTCTAATCATGAGGTTACAGTCAGAATAAAAACTGCAGCTCGTCCCCAGTCACTAACAGCAGTCGGGAGGGGCGCGTTCCTCTGCTAGACCCTTTGATCGGTGTTTGAATGGTAAATGGCAGAACCAGAGTGAGAACGTGAGGCCTTGTCAGCAAAAGTCAGCTTTCGTCAGCAGACCTGTGGAGGTGTGTGCAGCACAGCGCAGTACGGTGCGGTGAGGTGCATACGGTGCAGTGCGGTGCAGCGCAGCGCTCTTTCCTCCTGCAAAACTCTCCTCCTCTGCCAACACAAGGGTAATGCTTCCAGGGGAACGGGTACATCCCTGTCCCACAGTGCCAGTCCCGACAGCTCTGCGCAGTATTGTGAACGCTGCATCTGGTCCATGACATCTGATGCACAGTGCGTGGGGACGCCAGGCTGTTGCATGGTCTTCAGCAGGAGAGAGCTTCCTAGCAGGGGTTCCCTGCAGTGCCGGGCGTCACTTGGTCTCGCTCAGGGAAGCACAAACCAAGCTGCTTCCCTCTGTGATACAGACGCTCCATGTCGCACCGGGCACGTGGCCAGCAGCTTTCAGGCTGAGCGTGTCCTCGGAGCTGTGCTAGAATCAGAGCCAGGGAGGATCCTTTGAAATGTCGTCCTCTCTAACCCTGTCCTCTCTGCCTGTTGCAGGGTCCCTGCTTAGCCCCTCTCCCCCGTCGCCATGGATGAACTGCAGGACGTGCAGCTGACGGAGATCAAGCCCCTGCTGCATGATAAGGTAATGCTACTGGCTTGTGCCGGCTCCATGTGCAGCCTCAGGACTCCTGGGGGCCAGACTCCAGTCCCAGACGAACTAGCTTACTAGGCTCTGATGAGGGATCCTAGCCAGCTCTGCCAATGGGATGCAGCCAGTGCTATGAAGTCATGAAGGGTGGGGGTGGAAATTTGTGCGGCAGGTGACCTCACTAAAACCCGGCGTGGTAAGAGATCTCTAGCAGGGCCATCCTTGTGCCAGAAATGATTGGGGTACCGGGTTCTCTCCCGTGTGGTGCCATGACTTCATTACCTGCCTGTTGTAGCCAGTGCTGCTTTAGCCGTGTTGGTCTCAGGATATGACACACGTGGTGGATGAGGTCATTTCTTTTGTGGACTAGCTCCTGAATGGTCCCTTCCTGCATGTGCTGACAGCCTGTGACGACAGACCCCTCTACGGTGCACGCCTCTGCAAGCACGCACCAACAATTGAGTCCGGTCCACCTCCTTAGCAGAGCTGCGCAGTGGCTCCAGGGCGGGGCCGTGTGGCAGGTGGCTGCCCCGCCCCAGGAGCTACCACCTGACCCTGGCCCTAGTTTCAGCCCCCCCACCCGCCAGGACTGGAGCTGCAGCCAGCGTGGGCCGCAGCTGGAGCCAGGGCTACAGTACTAAAAATAGCACCGCGGTCCCTGCACATGGGGCAGCCACCTTCCACATAGCCCCGCTCCATGTGCTGGGACTGGAGCTGGGGCTGTGGTGCTATTTTTAGTACCGTGGTCCCGGCCCCAGAAACCACCATGCAGCCTCAGCTCCAGCTGCTCCTGGGGCAGGACCGTGTGGCGGGCAGCTGCCCATGTGCCAGGACTGGTGCCAGGCGATGGTGCAGCTGTTCCTGGACCAGGATATTAAAAATAGCACTGCAGCCCCAGTTCCAGTCCCAGCACACAGGGCAGCCGCCTGCCACACGGTCATGAGGGGTGCAGGTGTCAGGAAGGTAGTTCTCCCCCTTCCCCTTCGCTCACCTTCCAAGGGGAAGGGTGGGAGAGAAAAGGGCTTGTGCTGAGGGGAGAAGAGGGGGCCCGGGCAGGAGAAGAAAGGGGAAGGATCCAAGGGGCAGGGTGGAGGAAATGCCAGGCGGGGAAGGAGACAATGAGGAAAAGGGAAGGTGTCAGTGGAAGTGCAAAGGGGAGGGGACAGGGTGAGGCTAGGAGAGGAGAGGGGCAGAGGGGAGGGGCAATGGGGGCAAGAGGGAGGAAGAGGAGAGGGGAGCAGTGGGTGCCCAGAAGAAGAGGGGTGAAAGGAGGGATGGGCACGAGGAAAGCAGGGGATGGAGCAAGTCATGTGTGAGGGTGGAGAGGGGCATGAGGCGAACTGGGGCAGAGGGTGGTGAGGGGGTGGGCAGCAGGGAGGAAGAGGGCACAGGGGGCAGGTGTCGGGAGGGAAGGGGGAGGCACCAGGAGGGTGCAGGGGTAAGGGAAGGTGCAGGTGCCAGGGGATTGTGGGGGTGAAGCAGACGGGCAGATACGTGGAGGGGAGGGACAGGCAGCAGAGGGGAGAGGCAGGGCAGGTGGGTAGAGGGAGGTGCTAGGAGAGAGGAAAGGGAGGGGGCTTGAGGAGGGGTGGGCACAGGGGGAAGGGAAGGGCGGGTGCAGGGATCAGAGAGGATGGGGGGGGGGCAGTTCCCCAAAGGGCTGAGGGCAGTGAGCAGGGCGGGAGCCAGGACTGCAGAGGAGAGTGAGGGGTGGGGGGGCAGCAGGCACCAGGGGAGCAGACGGGGGGACGAGAGGGGGTGGAGACACGGCAGCAGAGGGAAGGGGAGGGGTTGATAAGATATTTACATTTCTTAAGAACGTGGGTGCCGCGGTGGTGCCCGTCCCAGCAAGCGCTCGCGCCCTCAATACTGGTGCACAAGACACAGCTCTGCTCACGGGAGCAAAGTCCTAGTGGGAACCTGCTTATGATGAACGGGTGGAGGCCCAACAGGGCAGTAGAGAGCTCGGGGATTTGTAGCCATTAGCACTGGAAGGGACGTCAGGAGTCATCTTGTCAAAGCAAGACCCCGGCGTTGCCAGGCCCAGCCTGCAGGGGGGGCAGGTTCCACCACCTCCCGGGTGAAATGGTTTTCCTAATATCCAGCCCAGACTCGGGATGTTAAATTCCGTGTGACTAGTCGAGGTAGCCTGGAGGGGTGCAGGGATCTGGCCTGAGCTGGGAGGGGGATTGGGGAGAGGATGTGGGAGGGGTATGGATGCAGGGTTTGGGGTCTGAGTGTACAGGAGGGGAGCAGAGGGTTGGAGTAGGGAGCCAGAGGCAGGCTCTGGCTGGGGGGCGCTTGCCTAGGTGGCCCCCGGACAGCAGGCCAGTGGGACCCTCAGGCAGGCAGGCTCCCTGCTTTCCACACGCCGCTGAAACCAGGCAGCTATGGGAGCCCTGTGCTCTCTGCACACCGTGCGGCCCCGGGGGCGGGCGGTACTTTGCACCCTGCCTGCGCCGGGCAGAGCTGCGAGATTGTGCTGCCAGCACAGCTGTGTTAACTGCAGGAGGGGCGGCTTGCACGCCTGCCCAGGAGAGCAAACCAGGCCTTCGCTTGGCTACCTGGCTGAGCCACGTGCTTGCCTGCAGCAGTGCCTGTCTAAGGATTCTCTGCAGAGCCAGCTGGGCCCTCTCTGTGGTGTCCACGCTGGTGCCACGCTGGCCTCGAAAGCAGCAAATCCAAGCTGCTGTGCCCGAGTGCAGGCCCAGGGCTCCTTGCCTCGCGGTTGACAGCTGGTCGGTCGATTGTGCTGGGGGCCGTGCTGACGGCCGCCTGCTCTTTCTCGTTGACAGAACGCTGCTCAGAACTTCCAGGACTTCGACTGCCAGGTAAGGAGCGAGCGGCCGGCCGGGCCCGTCCCACGCACAGAGAGCAGGTAACGGCCGGCGCGGTTACCAGGCCTGGTGCAGACACGACCCACTGAAGTCCTGCTGCCCTGCACTTGCAAAGGGCTAACTGAGCAGAACTGGACCATTACTCCTATTTGGATTGTAGTTGTGAGGGGGATTCGCGTCTCCCGGCACTTGCTAGTCATGGTGTCAATTGGAACCGGCAAGCCCTGATTGCAGCCTTCCTGTCCAGTCCAGCGTAACTCGCCCCTTTTCGGTTCAGCAGGTGGCTGCGCAAGCCAGTGCTGCATGCCTCGCCCTGGGCGTGCGTGCGTAAGGCAGCGGGACGTTGGCCTTGCTCCTTGTGGCGTGGCAGCACCGGGCACTCTTGAGTTCAGAGCTGGGATCTAGAGCAGCGTTTCCTCTTCTGTCTCCACACGTGGGCCAGTGTCGTTCCCCAGGCGAGAAAGGAGCAAGCCCTTGCGCGAAGGCACTGTAGCCATGGCTAGACAGCTCTTAGCACCACAGAGCCAACTCCCACCTTTGGTGGGCCATGCTGGTTCTCCGGCTGCGCACCGCAGGACCCGGTGTGGTGTGGCAAAGCTTTCCGCTTGCCTTTGTGCATGCCAGCGGGCAGGATCCTCGTGTAGCTGCCATTTGACCCTACTAGCCCGCGAGCTGCTGTTAATGTACAGCTCAGCTCGCCGGCGTTGGCATCCCTCTGCCATCCCTAGGAAACGGGTCTTGGCTTTCGGCACTTGTCACCAGCTTTGGGCTTCGCGCACCACGTCAGAGCTGTGGCGGGGTTAGTCCCAGCCCCTGGAGAGGCGCTATTGCGCTGTGCAGCTGGGCTGGGGTCGGGTGTGAGGGGCGCGGCCGGGGCCGGGCGCACAGTGTGGCTGTGTTCAGAGTCCATGGGCTGGCTGCTTGCCTGTTGCGTTTCAAAGCTGGAGGAAGCTTAGGCCACGTCCTTGGCTGTCGCATCGTTCCTCGTGCTGCTGCTGGCACATGCTGCGCTTCCCCTAGGAGGAGCCCTTCTGAATATGTCATTTGTGCCTAAAATGGAACTCCGGGGGGCGCCCTGTGCTGCTGTTGGCACCAGGCTTTCATCGCGTTCTACACCGCCTTGGTCGCAGGGGCTGGTCCCCAGGGCAGTGGCTTACCCCGTGCCAGGAGCTGGCTGGCCTGAGGTCAGAGCGCATGCCCTGGGGCTGCCGTTCTGCCTTCCCCACGACGGGTCGTGCATGCAGTGGAATCCTAGCGCTGCTTTCAGGTCGCTGGCCCTGACGCCTGGCGGGGCCGTTGGCAGGGCGTTTGTCTCTGGAGAGCTGGCTTGTGGCTGCCTCCAGGACACGCCTTGGCTTTGGTGCCAGGAAGCCAGCAGGCACATCTCTGCTCCTTGGTGTCACTGCTCTGAGGTGGGGGCCAGCAGGGGCAGTGCTCCTGGGAGTGTGCCAGGCAGCAGTCTGTCGGGAGGGTGCTACGTCTGGGGAGACGCTGTCGTAGTCTCTTAATTTCTAGCCTTGTGCCAGCACGTGACCAAAAAGGGACCTTAACATTCAAACTGCCTGTTCCCAGACCATTGTCCCCACTGCCTGTCATGGAAATGTCTTCCCTGCCCGCTCACTGTGGTCTGCCGCGCGGTGAAGTAGGGCAGGGTACCCTGTGCTAGGCAATCACGAGGGTGGGCTACGTCTTCCAGGAGCTGAGAGCCGCACGGGGCTTTGCCAGTGTGAGTCGTCCCTATGGGAACAGGAGAGCACCCAGGACACGTAGCCAGACTCCTGCCTCGGGCGCCCCGTCCTCGCTGGGGCTGTCAGACCCAGTCTGCACCCAGCTGTGACCCCGCAGTGAAGCTCTTGTCTTCTCTCTGCAGGAGCATGACATCGAGACAGCGTCCGGGGTCATCCATGTCACCCTGCGGGGCACCCCGAAGGGGAACCGCCCGGTCATCCTCACCTACCACGATATTGGCCTCAACCGTAAGTCCTCTTGCTCCAAGGACTGGCTCCCTCTCCCACCTGCCTCCGTTGGGTGATCCGAGGAATGGAAAACCTGTCTTATGAAAGGAGGCTCAAGGAGCTTGGCTTGTTTACCTTAACCAAAAGAAGGCTGAGGGGGGACATGATTGCTCTCCGTAAATATTAGAGGGATAAATACCAGGGAGGGAGAGGAATTATTTAAGTTTAATACCAATGTGGACACAAGAACAAATGGATATAAGCTGGCTAGTAGGAAGTTTAGACTTGAGATTAGACGAAGGTTTCTAACCATTAGAGGAGTGAAGTTCTGGAACAGCCTTCCAAGGGAAGTAGTGGGGGCAAAAGATCTATCTGGTTTCAAGATTAAACTAGATGGGTTTATGAAGGGGATGGTTTGATGAGATAACATGATCTTGGTATCTAATTGACCATTCATTATCAGTGGTAAATAGGTCAATGGAGGGATGATAGGAGTTACTATAGAGAACATTCTGGGTGTCTGGCTGATGAGTCTTGCCCACATTCTCAGGGTTTAGCTGATCGCCATATTTGGGGTCGGGAAGGAATTTTCCTCCAGGGTAGATTGGCAGAGGCCCTGGAGGTTTTTCGCCTTCCTCTGTAGCATGGGGCACAGATCACAGCTGGAGGATCTCTGCATCTTGGGGTCTTCAAAGTATTTGAAGGCTTCAATATCTGAGATATAGGTGAGAGGATTATTCGAGGAGGGGTGGGTGAGATTCTGTTGCCGGCGCTGTGCAGGGGGTCAGACTAGATGATCACAATGGTCCCTGCTGACCTTAAAGTCTATGAGACTGCTCACCTGGCCAGAGATTCCAGAGCGCCGGAGCCCAGAGAGCCTGCACGGGGCCCAGGTACAGCCCAGAGGGAGTGTGGAAAGAGCCCAGGGTAGCTGACCACCATTTGGCTGGGCCAGAACCAGGTCAGCGTGTTGCGGTACGGATCCCTGCTGACCCAGTGGCAGACTGCTCTGCTGCTACTAGGGCCCTGGACTGGGATGCAGTGCAGGGGGTGGGCTTGCGCCCCCCTGCTCCCACTCTTGGATGGCAGTCTCCCCCCTCGGCTATCCCTGACCAGCAGCGTGAACCTGCTGGACCCCTGCATGAGGAAGAGGGACCGACTGGCTTTGTAGCGACAGGACTTGAGAACTATTCATTTGTTTCTTTGCCTGACGCCCCGCCCTGAACCGGGCCTTGGGCCCAGAACCGTTTCCCTGCCGCCCGGCCCTGAACCGGGCCTTGGGCCCAGAACCGTTTCCCTGCCGCCCGGCCCTGAACCGGGCCTTGGGCCCAGAACCGTTTCCCTGCCGCCCCGCCCTGAACCGGGCCTTGGGCCCAGAACCGTTTCCCTGCCGCCCCTCCCTGAACCGGGCCTTGGGCCCAGAACCGTTTCCCTGCCGCCCTGCCCTGAACTGGGCCTTGGGCCCAGAACCGTTTCCCTGCCGCCCCTCCCTGAACCAGGCCTTGGGCCCAGAACCGTTTCCCTGCCGCCCCTCCCTGAACCGGGCCTTGGGCCCAGAACCGTTTCCCTGCCGCCCGGCCCTGAACCGGGCCTTGGGCCCAGAACCGTTTCCCTGCCGCCCCGCCCTGAACCGGGCCTTGGGCCCAGAACCGTTTTCCTGCCGCCCCTCCCTGAACCGGGCCTTGGGCCCAGAACCATTTCCCTGATGCCCAGCCCTGAACCGGGCCTTGGGCCCAGAACCGTTTCCCTGCCGCCCTGCCCTGAACCGGGCCTTGGGCCCAGAACCGTTTCCCTGCCGCCCGGCCCTGAACCGGGCCTTGGGCCCAGAACCGTTTCCCTGCCGCCCTGCCCTGAACCGGGCCTTGGGCCCAGAACCGTTTCCCTGCCGCCCGGCCCTGAACCGGGCCTTGGGCCCAGAACCGTTTCCCTGCCGCCCCGCCCTGAACCGGGCCTTGGGCCCAGAACCGTTTCCCTGCCGCCCTGCCCTGAACCGGGCCTTGGGCCCAGAACCGTTTCCCTGCCGCCCCGCCCTGAACCGGGCCTTGGGCGCCCCTGACGGCTGTGTGAGACGGCGAACTGCCCCATAAGCCGAAAGCCACAACTAATTCCCCACAAGAGACTAAGCAGGGTGTAGTGGGGTGGAGTGGCCTCCCGCTGACCCAGAGGGGAAGGAGCCCCTCCCGGAGCCCTACTGGCTACAGTAACTTACCCTTTAAACCATCTTCTGAACCACGTGACTGGAGAATAGCTAATGGGATGCCAGTTCTTTAAAAGGGCCCTACAGGTGATCCTGGCAATTACAGGCCAGTAAATCTAACTTCAGTACTGGGCAAACTGGTTAAAGCTGTATTATTAAGAACAAAAGTATCAGATGAACATGATTTGTGGGGGGACAAGCCAACACAGCTTTCTACAAAGGGAAATCTACTAGAATACTCTGAGGGGTCCAAAAGCATGAGGACAAGGGAGGGCAGTGGGATACAGTGTACTTAGATTTCCAGAAAGCCTTTGACGGGGCTTTTTACCAAAGGGTTTTAAGCAAAGTAAGTTGTCAGGGGATAAGAGGGAAGGTCCTTTCATGGCTTAGTAACTGGTTTACTTAGTAACCGGTGCCAGCAGATGGCCATGCTGGGGTTGGGGGTGGTGCCGGCGGGCAGCTCTGCCAGGGTCTGGGCGGTGCCAGTGTGGGGGTAGTGGCGGCAGGTGGCCGTGCCGGGTTTGAGGCGGTGCCAGGGTGGGGGCGGTGCTGGCGGGCAGCTATGTTGGGGTTGAGGCAGTGCCGGCGGGTGGCCGTGCCGGGTTCGGGGTGGGGGCGGTGCCGGCAGACAGCTGTGCCAGGGTCGGGGCGGTGCCGGCGAGCGGCTGTGCCGGGGTGGGGGCAGTGCCAGCGGGCAGCTATGTTGGGGTTGAGGCGGTGCCGGCGGGCGGCCGTACCGGGTTCGGGGCGGTACCAGGGTGGGGGCAGTGCCGGCGAGCAGCTGTGTTGGGGTTGAGGCGGTGCCGGCGGGCGGCCGTACCGGGTTCGGGGCGGTGCCGGGGTGGGGGCAGTGCCGACGAGCAGCTGTGTCGGGGTCGGGGTGGTGCCGGGGTGGGGGCAGCGCCGCCGGGCGGCTGTGCCGGGGTTGGAGCGGTGCCGGGATGGGGGCAGTGCCGGTGGCCGGCTGTGCCGGGGTCGGGGCGGTGCCGGGGTGGGCGCAGTGGCGGCGAGCAGCTGTGTCGGGGTCGGGGCAGTGCTGGTGGGTGGCTGTGCAGGGTCGGGGCGGTGCCGGGGTGGGGGCAGTACCGGCGGGCGGCTGTGCCGGGGTCGGGGCGGTGCCAGGGTGGGGGCAGCACCGCCGGGCGGCTGTGCCGGGGTCGGGGCGGTGCCGGGGTGGGCGCAGTGGCGGCGAGCAGCTGTGTCGGGGTCGGGGCAGTGCTGGTGGGTGGCTGTGCAGGGTCGGGGCGGTGCCGGGGTGGGGGCGGCGCCGCCGGGCGGCTGTGCCGGGGTCGGGGCGGTGCCGGGGTGGGCGCAGTGGCGGCGAGCAGCTGTGTCGGGGTCGGGGCGGTGCTGGTGGGTGGCTGTGCCAGGGTCGGGGCGGTGCCGGGTTGGGGGCAGTGCCGGCGGGCGGCTGTGCCGGGGTCAGAGCGGTGCTGGGGTGGTTGCAGTGGCAGCGGGCGGCTGTGCCGGGGTCGGGTCGGGGCGGTGCCGGGGTGGGAGCGGTGCCGGCGGGCGGCTGTGCAGGGGTCGGGGCGGTGCCGGCGGGCGGCTGTGCAGGGGTCGGGGCGGTGCCAGGGTGGGGGCAGTGCCGGCGGGTGGCTGTGCAGGGGTCGGGGCGGTGCCGGTGGGTGGCTGTGCAGGGGTCGGGGCGGTGCCGGGGTGGGGGCAGTGCCGGCGGGCGGCTGTGCCGGGGTCGGGACGGTGCGGGGTGGGGGCAGTGCCGGCGAGCAGCTGTTGGCGTCGGGGCGGTGCCGGTGGGTGGCTGTGCCGGGGTCGAGGCGGTGCCGGGGTGGTTGCAGTGGCGGCGGGCGGCTGTGCCGGGGTCGGGGCGGTGCCGCGGTGGGGGTAGTGGCGGCGAGCATCTGTGTCGAGGTCGGGGCGGTGCTGGTGGGTTGCTGTGCCGGGGTCGGAGCAGTCCCGGGGTGGGGGCTGTGCCGGGGTCGGGACGGTGCGGGGTGGGGGCATTGCCGGCTGGCGGCTGTGCCGGGGTCGGGGCGGTGCCGGGGTGTGGGCAGTGCCGGCGAGCGGCTGTGTCGGGGTCCGGGGGGGTGCCGGTGGGCGGCTGTGCCGGGGTGGTTGGAGTGGCGGCAGGCGGCTGTGCCGGGGTCGGGGCGGTGCCAGGGTGGGGGCAGTGCCGGTGAGCAGCTGTGTCGGGGTCGGGGCGGTGCCGGTGGGTGGCTGTGCCAGGGTCGGGGTGGTGCCGGGGTGGGGGCAGTGCCGGCGGGCGGCTGTGCCGGGGTCGGGACGGTGCGGGGTGGGGGCAGTGCCGGCGGGCGGCTTTGCCGGGGCGGGGCGGTGCCAGGGTTGGGGCAGTGCCGGCAGGCGGCTGTGCCGGGGTTGGGGCGGTGCCGTGGTGGGGCAGTGCCGGCGGGCAGCGGTGCCGGGGTGGGGGAAGTGCTGGCGGGCGGCTGTGCCAGGGTGGGGGCGGTGCCGTGGTGGGGCAGTGCCGGCGGGCGGCGGTGTCGGGGTGGGGGAAGTGCTGGCGGGCGGCTGTGCCGGGGTCGGGGCGGTGCCAGGGTGGGGGCAGTGCCGGCGGGCGGCTGTGCCAGGGTCGGTACCGTGCTGGCGGGCGGCTGTGCCGGAGTCGGGGCCGTGCTGGGGTGGGGGCAGTGGTGGCGGGCGGCTGTGCCTGGGTCGGGGTCAGGGCGGTGCCAGCGGGCGGCTGTGCCGGGGTGGGGGCGGTGCCGGTGGGCGGCTGTGCCGGGGTTGGGGCGGTGCTGGGGTGGGGGCAGTGCCAGCGGGCGGCTGTGCCGGGGTCGGGGCGGTGCCGGGGTGGGGGCAGTGGCGGCGGGTGTCTGTGCCGCGGTGGGGGCAGTGGCGGTGGGCGGCTGTGCCGGGGTCGGGGTCAGGGCGGTGCCAGCGGGCGGCTGTGCCGGGGTCGGGGCGGTGCCGGCGGGCGGCTGTGTCGGGGTCGGGGCGGTGCCGGGGTAGGGGCAGTGCCGGCGGCCGGCTGTGCCGGGGTCGGGGCATTGCTGGGGTGGGGGCAGTGCCGGCGGGCGGCTGTGCCGGGGTCGGGGCGGTGCCGGGGTGGGGGCAGTGCCGGCGGGCGGCTGTGCCTCGGTTGGGGCGGTGCTGGGGTGGGGGCAGTGCCGGCGAGCGGCTGTGTCGGGGCCGGGGCGGTGCTGGTGGCTGTGCCAGGGTTGGGGCTGTGCCGGGGTGGCTGCAGTGGTGGCGGGCGGCTGTGCCGGGGTCGGGGCGGTGCCAGGGTGGGGGCAGTGCCGGTGAGCAGCTGTGTCGGGGTCAGGGTGGTGTTGGTGGGTGGCTGTGCCAGGGTCGGGGCGGTGCCGCGGTGGGGGTAGTGGCGGCAAGCATCTGTGTCGAGGTCGGGGCGGTGCTGGTGGGTTGCTGTGCCGGGGTCGGAGCAGTCCCGGGGTGGGGGCAGTCCTGGTGGGCGGCTGTGCCGGGGTCGGGACGGTGCGGGGTAGGGGCATTGCCGGCTGGCGGCTGTGCCGGGGTCGGGGCGGTGCCGGGGTGTGGGCAGTGCCGGCGAGCGGCTGTGTCGGGGTCCGGGGGGGTGCCGGTGGGCGGCTGTGCCGGGGTGGTTGGAGTGGCGGCGGGCGGCTGTGCCGGGGTCGGGGCGGTGCCAGGGTGGGGGCAGTGCCGGTGAGCAGCTGTGTCGGGGTCGGGGCGGTGCCGGTGGGTGGCTGTGCCGGGGTCGGGACGGTGCGGGGTGGGGGCAGTGCCAGCGAGCAGCTATGTTGGAGTTGAGGCAGTGGCGGCGGGCGGCTGTGCCGGGGTCGGGACGGTGCGGGGTGGGGGCAGTGCCAGCGAGCAGCTATGTTGGAGTTGAGGCAGTGCCGGCGGGCGGCCGTACCGGGTTCGGGGCGGTGCCGGCGAGCAACTGTGTCGGGATGGGGGCGGTGCTGGTGGGCTGCTGTGCCTGGGTCGGGGCGGTGCCGGGGTGGGGGCAGTGCCGGCGGGCGGCTGTGAAGGGGTGGGGGCGGTGCCGGCGTGGGGGCGGTGCCGGGGTGGGGCAGTGGCGGCGAGCAGCTGTGTCGGGGTCGGGGCAGTGCCGGGGTGGGGTCAGTGCCGGCGGTCGGCTGTGCCGGGGTTGGGGCGGTGTCGGGGTGGGGGCGGTGCCGGGGTGGGGGCAGTGGCGGCGGGCAGCTGTGCCGGGGACGGGACGGTGTGGGGTGGTTGCAGTGGCAGCGGGCAGCTGTGCCGGGGTCGGGGCAGTGCCGGGGTGGGGACGGTGCCGGGGTGGGGTCAGTGCCGGCGGTCGGCTGTGCCGGGGTTGGGGCGGTGCCGGGGTGGGGGCGGTGTCGGGGTGGGGGTGGTGCCGGGGTGGTTGCAGTGGCAGCGGGCAGCTGTGCCGGGGTGGGGGCAGTGCCAGTGGGCAGCTATGTTGGGCTTGAGGCAGTGCCGGCGGGCGGCTGTGCCGGGGTCGGGGCGGTGCCGGGGTGGGGGCGGTGCTGGCAGGCAGCTGTGCCAGGGTTGGGGTCGGGGCGGTGCCGGCGGGCAGCCGTACCGGGTTCGGGGCAGTGCTGGGGTGGGGGCAGTGCTGGCGAGCAGCTGTTGGCGTCGGGGCGGTGCCGGTGGGTGGCTGTGCCAGGGTCGGGGCAGTGCTGGGGTGGGGGCAGTGCCGGCGGGCGGCTGTGCCGGGGTCGGGGCGGGGTCGGGGCAGTGCCGGCGGGCGGCTGTGCCGGGGTCGGGGCGGTGCCGGGGGAGGGGGCAGTGCCGGCGGGCGGCTGTGCCGGGGTCGGGACGGTGCTGGGGTGGGGGCAGTGCCGGTGAGCAGCTGTGTCGGGGTTGGGGCGGAGCCGGTGGGTGGCTGTGCCGGGGTGGGGGCAGTGGCGGCGAGCAGCTGTGTCGGGGTCAGGGTGGTGTTGGTGGGTGGCTGTGCCAGGGTCGGGGCAGTGCCGGGGTGGGGGCAGTGCCGGCGGGCGGCTGTGCCGGGGTCGCGGCGGTGCCGGGGTGGGGGCGGTGCCGGCGGGCAGCTGTGCCGGGGTGGGGGCAGTGCCAGCGGGCAGCTACGTTGGGGTTGAAGCAGTGCCGGCGGGCGGCCAGGCCGCGGTGGGGGCGGTGCCGGCGGGCGGCTGTACTGGGTTCGGGGCGGTGCCGGGGTGGGGGCAGTGCCGGTGGGCGGCTGTGCCAGGGTCGGGGCGGTGCCGGGGTGGGGGCGGTGCCGGCGGGCGGCTGTGCCGGGGTCGGGGCAGTGCCGGCGGGCGGCTGTGCCCGTGTTGGGGCGGTGCCGGGGTGGTTGCAGTGGCGGCGGGCGGCTGTGCCAGGGTCGGGGCGGTGACGGGGAGGGGGCAGTGGCGGCGACCATCTGTGTCGGGGTTGGGGCGGTGCTGGTGGGTGGCTGTGCCAGGGTCGGGACGGTGCCAGGGTGGTTGCAGTGGCAGCGGGCAGCTGTGCCGGGGTGGGGGCAGTGCCAGCGGGCAGCTATGTTGGGGTTGAGGCAGTGCCGGCGGGCGGCCCTACTGAGGTCAGGGCGGTGCCGGGGTGGGGGCGGTGCCAGCGAGCCACTGTGTCGGGGTGGGGGCGGTGCCGGTGGGCGGCTGTGCCAGGGTCGGGGCGGTGCTGGGGTGGGGACAGTGCCGGCAGGCGGCTGTGCCGGGGTTGGGGCGGTGCCGGGGTTGGGGCGGTGCCGGTGAGCAGCTGTGTTGGGGTTGGGGCGGAGCCGGTGGGTGGCTGTGCCGGGGTTGGGGCGGTGCTGGGGTGGGGGCAGTGCCAGCGGGCGGCTGTGCCGGGGTCTGGGCGGTGCCGGGGTGGGGCCAGTGGCGGCGAGCAGCTGTGTCGGGGTCAGGGTGGTGGTGGTGGGTGGCTGTGCCAGGGTCGGGGCAGTGCCGGGGTGGGGGCGGTGCCGGCGGGCGGCTGTGTCGGGGTCGGGGCGGTGCCGGGTGGGGGCAGTGCCAGCGGGCAGCTACGTTGGGGTTGAGGCAGTGCGGGCGGGCGGCCAGGCCGTGGTGGGGGCGGTGCCGGCGGGCGGCTGTACTGGGTTCGGGGCGGTGCCGGGGTGGGGGCAGTGCCGGTGAGCAGCTGTGTCGGGGTGGGGACGGTGCCGGGGTGGGGGCAGTGCCGGCGGGCGGCTGTGCCAGGGTCGGGACGGTGCCGGGGTGGGGGCAGTGCCGGCGGGCGGCTGTGCCGGGGTCGGCGCGGTGCCGGGGGAGGGGGCAGTGCCGGCGGGCGGCTGTGCCGGGGTCGGGTCGGTGCCGCGGTGGGGGCAGTGCCGGCGGGCGGCTGTGCCGGGGTCGGGGTGGGGGCGGTGCCGGCGGGCAGCCGTACCGGGTTCAGGGTAGTGCTGGGGTGGGGGCAGTGCCGGCGAGCAGCTGTCGCGGTCGGGGCGGTACCGGTGGGCGGCTGTGCCGGGGTCGGTGCCGGGGTGGGGGCAGTGCCGGCGGGCGGCTGTGTCGGGGTTGGAGCGGTGCCGGCGGGTGGCTGTGCCGGCGTGGGGGCAGTGGCGGCGAGCAGCTATGGCGGGGTCGGGGCGATGCTGGTGGGTGGCTGTGCCGGGGTGGGGGCAGTGCCAGTGGGCAGCTCTGTTGGGGTTGAGGCGGTGCTGGCGGGCGGCTGTGCCGGGTTCGGGGTGGGGGCGGTGCCGGCGAGCAGCTGTGTCGGGGTCGAGGCGGTGCGGGTGGGTGGCTGTGCCAGGGTTGGGGCAGTGCCGGGGTGGGGGCTGTGCCGGGGTCGGGGCGGTGCTGGGGTGGCTGCAGTTGCAGCGGGCGGCTGTGCCGGGGCGGGGCGGTGCGGTGCGGTGCCAGGGTTGGGGCAGTGCCGGCGCCAGGGTTGGGGCTGTGCCGGGGTCGGGGCGGTGCCGGCGGGCGGCTGTGCCGGGGTTGGGGCGGTGCTGGGGTGGGGGCAGTGCCAGCGGGCGGCTGTGCCGGGGTCTGGGCGGTGCCGGGGTGGGGCCAGTGGCGGCGGGTGTCTGTGCCGGGGTCGGGGCTGTGCCGGGGTGGGGGCAGTGGCGGCGGGCGGCTGTGCCGGGGTCGGGGCTGTGCTGGGGTCGGGGCAGTGGCGGCGGGCGGCTGTGTCGGGGTCGGGGCTGTGCCGAGGTGGGGGCAGTGGCGGCGGGCGGCTGTGCCGGGGCCGGGGTGGTGCCGGGGTGGGGGCAGTGGCGGTGGGCGGCTGTGCCGGGGTGGGGGCAGTGGCGGCGGGCTTCTCTGCCGGGGTGGGGGCAGTGGCGGCGGGCGGCTGTGCCGGGGTCGGGGCTGTGCCGGGGTGGGGGCAGTCGCGGCGGGCGGCTGTGCCGGGGTGGGGGCAGTGGCGGCGGGCGGCTGTGCCGGGGTCGGGGCAGTGCCGGCGGCGGGCGGCTGTGCCGGGGTCGGGGCAGTGGCGGCGGCGGGCGGCTGTGCCGGGGTCGGGGCAGTGGCGGCGGGCGGCTCTGCCGGGGTGGGGGCGACTGTGCCGGGGTGGGGGCAGTGGCGGCGGGCGGCTGTGCCGGGGTCGGGGCGGTGCCGGGGTGGGGGCAGTGGCGGCGGGCGGCTGTGCCGGGGTCGGGGCGGTGCCGGGGTGGGGGCAGTGGTGGCGGACGGCTGTGCGGGGTTGGGGCTGTGCCGGGGTCGAGGCGGTGCCGGGGTGGGGGCAGTTGTGGCGGACGGCTGTGCGGGGTTGGGGCAGGGGCGGCGGGCGGCTGTGCCGGGGTGGGGGCAGGGGCGGCGGGCGGCTGTGCCGGGATCGGGGCAGCGGCGGCGGGCGGCTGTGCCGGGGTCGGGGCAGCGGCGGCGGGCGGCTGTGCCGGGGTCGGGGCAGTGCCGGCGGGCGGCTGTGTCGGGGTCGGGGCTGTGCCGGGGTGGGGGCAGTGGCGGCGGGCGGCTGTGCCGGCGGGCGGCTGTGCCGGGGTCAGGGCAGTGCCGGCGGGCGGCTGTGCCGGGGTCGGGGCTGTGCCGGGGTCGGGGCAGGGTCGGGGCAGTGCCGGCGGGCGGCTGTGCCGGGGTGGGGGCAGTGGCGGCGGGCGGCTTTGCCGGGGTGGGGGCAGTGGAGGCGGGCGGCTGTGCCGGGGTCGGGGCGGTGCCGGGGTGGGGGCAGTGGCGGCGGGCGGCTGTGCCGGGGTCGGGGCGGTGCCGGGGTGGGGGCAGCGGCGGCGGGCGGCTGTGCCGGGGTGGGGGCAGTGGCGGCGGGCGGCTGTGCCGGGGTCGGGGCAGTGCCGGCGGGCGGCTGTGTCGGGGTCGGGGCTGTGCCGGGGTGGGGGCAGTGGCGGCGGGCGGCTGTGCCGGCGGGCGGCTGTGCCGGGGTCGGGGCTGTGCCGGGGTCGGGGCAGGGTCGGGGCAGGGCGGCGGGTGGCTGTGCCGGGGTGGGGGCAGTGGCGGCGGGCGGCTGTGCCGGGGTGGGGGCAGTGGAGGCGGGCGGCTCTGCCGGGGTGGGGGCAGTGGCGGCGGGCGGCTGTGCCGGGGTCGGGGCGGTGCCGGGGTGGGGGCAGTGGCGGCGGGCGGCTGTGCCGGGGTGGGGGCAGTGGTGGCGGGCGGCTGTGCCGGGGCCGGGGTGGTGCCGGGGTGGGGGCGGTGGCGTGGCCGGGCGGCTGTGCCGGGGTGGGGGCAGTGGCGGCGGGCGGCTGTGCCGGGGTGGGGGCGGTGCCGGGGTGGGGGCAGTGGCGGCGGGCGGCTGTGCCGGGGTGGGGGCAGTGGCGGCGAGCAGCTGTGTCGAGGTCGGGGCAGTGCCGGGGTGGGGGCAGTGGCGGCGGGCGGCTCTGCCGGGGTGGGGGCAGACCCCAAGGCTCACGGGGTGTTTCTTCTTGCAGACAAGTCCTGTTTCAATGCATTCTTTAACTTCGAGGACATGCAGGAGGTTACCCAGCACTTCGCTGTGTGCCACGTGGATGCCCCCGGCCAGCAGGAGGGAGCGCCCCCTTTCCCAAGTGGGTAAGAACTCTCAGAAGCCCCTTCGCGGAGCTCCCGCCAGGATGCTGCTCCCTCCAAATGGGGTGCCCAGCAGCAGAGGCAGGTGCCGTGGCGGGATCAGTCCAGCTGGCAGGAGCTCTGCCCTTTGAGCAGAGGGAGACTTGCATGGCTCTTAGCAGTGCTGGAGGAGGTGCTGCCGGTCCCCGCAGAGCCCGCTGCCGTAGCTCTCTGGCCCCCAGCCTGGGGCCGCGCTGCCGGGATCCCTGCCAACACAGATGATGGGGCAGCCGGCGCCGGTGGAACGGGCCTGGCGCGTGGAAGGCCCTCGTGAGGGGGGTCCGGGTCGCTCTGCTGCGCTAACTCCAGCCCCTGCTGCGGGTTTCAGGTACCGCTACCCTAGCATGGATGAGCTGGCGGAAATGCTGCCTGCTGTTCTCACCCACCTGAGGTGAGTTTGCGCTCCTGGCGGGCTCCCCCCACCCCACCCCACCCCACCCCACCCCACCCCACCCTGCCAGTGGCCCACGCAGCCGTGGGACAGAGGGGCTCTGTGGGCGACGCGTTCGCCACGCCCCCCTGCGCGACTCCAGGGACAAGCCTTCAGTGCAGGCGAGCTGCTGTGAGGCCTGGCTGGGGCAGGGATCCGGAGCGGGAGCGAGTGTCTTTTCTGACTGTGTCTGTTTCAGCCTGAGGAGCATCGTTGGGATTGGCGTTGGCGCTGGGGCGTACATCCTCAGCAGGTTTGCAGTAAGTAGCTTTTCCCCCTCCCCTCACTTCCTGCCTCTTTGCAGGGCCTGGGCAGAGAGGCAGGGCTTGCAGCGTGGCCAGCCAGTGCTGGAAGGGGATCTGATCAAAAGGCTGACGTGAAAACGGACCCTGCCATGGTCGCCCACGAAGGCCCTGAACCCACGAACAGAGACGTGGTCTGTCTGGCCAGCCAGTGAGAGACCACAGGGACCTGATGCAAACCTGCTGTGTGAGAGGAGGGCGCCCCGGGACCCACCCTCCGAGCCAGAGGGAGCGAGAGGGGAGCCGGGCTTCGAGCCCGGGAGGGGAAAAGTTGGCTGCCACCGTTGATTAAGGAGTCTCTGGGTCCTTGTCTGCCACGATGCGCTTGGCACTAGCTGCCCAGCTGCGCTCCCCACGGATAAGGCATCTCTTGGAGCCCACCGTGCTCTGGCAGTGTTCTGCAGCTCTCTGCTCTTCCAGCAATTGGGGGTTTCCTTACCAAGTTTTTGGACGTTTGCCTCTGCTTCTCCTCCCGGTGGAGCAGCGAGTCACCGCAGTGGTGTGTAAGACGTGGGGGCCACTAGGCTGGGTGGACTGCAGAGAGCCCACGGGACCAAGGAAGGGGTTAGAAACCTGGCCCATAAGGATCGGTGAACAAAGCGGGGCATGCTCAGACTTCGCCAGACTCGCCTTTGGGCAATTGCAGGGTCCCAGACTGCAGAGCGAAGGGCCCTGGAATGGGCCGGGGAGGGGGTGCTTGGCTTGTGTAGCCTAGCAGAGCCAAGGCTGAGGCGCGCTAGATGCCGAGGGGTAGACCCGGGGAGGAGGCGGAGTCGCTGAAGCTCAGAGCCAATGGTAGCACAAGGACACTGGCCATCCGTAAGCTCAGAGTAGCAATGAGGCGAAGGTTTCCAGCTATCACAAGAGGCAGGGGCTGGACCAGCCTGGCAAGCGGGGGCAAAAAGCCTAGCTCACTTCACGAGTGAACTTGAGGGGTTTGTGGGGGCGGGGCTAGTGAGGTTCCCCCCACTGCTTGGGGCCCACCTGTGAGTGCTGTCCGTGGCGGTGGGGGAGGCGCAGCAAGGCTGTTCTGCAGAACCTCACCCCACTGCCACGGGCTCCCAAGCCACCGCTAAGGGGCCCTCCCTTGCGGCATCAGGCCATGCGGAGAAGCCATCTGGCCCTCCGCTCTTCACCTCGTGTCACATGCCCCCTTTGCCCCCACGCTGCCGAGAATCCCTCTGGGCAGCCTTCCTTCTCCTTAACGGCAGGCGCTGCCTGCATCGGTGTCCGGAGTGCCTCTGCTGCCACGCCAGCCCCTCTGCCCTTCACAGGCCGCTGACACCGCTCTCTCCACGTGCTCTCAAGGGCCACCACTCAGCCAAGCCTCAGAACCAGGGCGCCCGTCAGCCGTACCCCTCCAGAAAGCCTGGCCTCCCTCGGCGCCGCGGCTCTGGGCTCGCCTGCTGCTCTCCCTGCCCCTCGAGGCTCTCCCCGGCGGATCCAGCCAAGGATGCTCCTGCTGCCCATCGCTTCCTTCACGGGAGGGAGGCCACAGAGGCCTGGCCTTGTCCTCGCGACTCCTCTGCAAACAGACCCACCCACCTCTCTGCTGGAGTCTCTTAGGGACTCATGCTCCACCCAGCTGAAACCCAGCTCCGCCCCTTCCTGCTCAGCCCTTCCATGCTGCTCCCTGCGCACGCCACCGCCTCGGGCCTGGAGCCCGAGCAACCTCTGACTCGGGCTTCTCCTAGGGCCTCACAGCCAGGCCTGCTGTGCGTCTGGCAGATCCCTTCTCCATCACGTTTCCAAGACAGTGCTCTTCCTTGTCCTTCCCTGCGACTGAATCCCCCCGCCCAAGCTCGGAGCCGTTTGCGTACCTCAGAGTTACAACCGCTGTGGGGTGGCGGCTGCCTGGGGCGGTTCTTTCGAAGGTCCGCCTCCAAGCATGGACTTCCACGAGCACCGGAACGGCTTCCCGAGCTTGCTGAATCTCTCCCTGCTGCTCCCGGAGTGCACACGTCTGGTTCCAAAGGAGTCCGTGTGGAACTGCACCTTCTGCCGACACCCCCCTTGGGTGAACAGATGCAGCCGTGGCCCGCTGAGAGCCACTCCCAATGCTGCAGCAAAGATCGTTTGCCTAGTTTATTGCTTTGACCCTGTTACCCCTCCCCCCGCGAGGGCCCCCGCTCGCTCTGCCTCCCCCCCGCTCGCTCTGCCTCCCCCCCGCTCCGTCTGCCTCCCCCCGCGAGGGCCCCCATCTCTGTCACAGCAAAAGTAAGCTGCTTATCGTCACTAAGGCCTTTCCTGGCCTATCCCCACCTGATTCTCTCATTCCGTATCAAAACGTTGATGCTCTTCCAGTGTGCCCATTACACCGGCCTGCATTGCCCGCTGAACGTTTCAACAAGCACCCTCATGCTTTCCCCTGTAAACATCAGCAAAACTAACTGGTGCGCCCGCTTCGTCCCCCTCCTGACGATGCTCGTGGCGCTGCCAGTGGGCTGGCTGGGGTGAGCTGCAAGCACAGCCTGGCATGGTGCGTGGCATCGTCCGGTCGCTTCCCTGCGCTCCCCCGTCTGGCTGGCGGCTTTGTCACCTCCTGGGAGCAAGGCCCGTGCTGGAAAGAGAAATCTCACTTCCCAAAGCTGCAGGTCAGACGTGGAGCACGGTACGGCGCAGCGCGGTGCTGGGAGTGAGCGCTGTCGCTGCGGGCTCGGAGCACACAGCTGGACGGATGTTCTTGCACCCTGTGCCAAGCGCTCTGGGTGCAGGCTCTAGCGTGGCCATGGCTGTTCCAGAAAATGGACCTCTGGTGGTTTTAGCACGGCGGGGATGTGGGGGCAGAGGCACCCAAGTCCCATGCCAGGCTCCATCCAGCTTCTTGCCTCCTGTGCGTGGGTGCAAACTGAAACGGCTCGAGGCAGCTGTAAAGAAACGGGCCCTGCGGGGAATTTTGGGTGCTGGCCTGTCCCTGGGCCGGGGCCTGCCCAAGGAGCCTCCAGGCAGGGTGCGGCCCCAGAATCTCTGCCTGCTTGGCTGCCCTAGACAGTCCCTTGGGTTGTCCTGCCCAATAGACCAGGGCGAGGCTGCTGCCCCAGCTCCGGGAGAACTGTCCATGAGGGTCCTCGTCCCTTGCTGGCTTGGCGCCTCCTGGGGCCCTCACGCTGTGTCTCTCCTTGCAGCTGAATCACCCCGACCTGGTGGAGGGGCTCGTGCTTATCAATGTGGATCCATGCGCAAGAGGCTGGATGGATTGGGCCGCAGCCAAGGTGAGACCCCCCGGCTGTGCCACAGACCGCCCCGTGCAGGCCCTGAGGCCGCGCTCTCGGGGGAAGCAGGCTGGGATTGGGCGTGCTTGGCTGGGAGACCCAGCAGTCAGCACTGCACTCGGGCCCAGCACGGAGGGTTTCTGGGGTGCCGGTGACCTGCCCCAAGGAGCTGTGTTCTGAATGCTTCTGCGACAGGCACCAAAGCGCCAGCCTCTGCTGCCTGCCCCAGCCTGTGGCCTTTGCAGGGTCTCCCCCTTCGGCACCACGCTGCCCAGGGTGCCAGTTGCATGAGACATTTTTGTTCCTTCTCAGTTTTCTGGCTGGACAACCAACATCGTGGACATTGTCCTGGCTCACCATTTTGGGCAGGTAAGTGTAGCGCCCCCTCTCCACCTGGTTACCTTCTTTTAGAGCCAATCTCCTTTCAGGTTCGGATGGATAGGTCTGGGTTCTTCTGGATCCCGCCACCTACTCAATTTTATTCTTTCTGATTGATGTACTTGGCGGTGCCTCCACCCCCCTCACTCCTTCCTAGCAGGGTTGCCAGGGCAGCTTGGGAGGAAAATTCTAGCCCAGGATAATCCCCACGTATTCGCCAGATAGTTGGAGACTCCCAGAAAATAACACAAACACATACACTATAATAAACACAATTATATTAAACAGGAGACAATTATAACAGAACAGGGTAAAACATTATTTTTAGGGTCACCGGTGCCCTGCAACTGTGAAGTTAGTGTCCCGTTGGTACGCGTACTTTGTTGGGGCCCTTGATGACTGTTGACCACACAATCCTTCTCTGCAGAGGTTTAGCAGTGGGGCTGACTAGGTCCAGTACAGCCCAAAGGACTCACAAATGGGAGAAGGCAGCAAATCCCTCCACAGTTTAATAGGCTGCAGGTAATAAAATCCCTAAACAAATTCCCTGACTTACTAACTAAAAATTGGTGCACTCACACACTCCATGAATGACCTCAGGTTGAGAGATGACTCAGTCTCTGCAAAGGGGCTGCTCTCTTCTCACAGGGGTCCTCTTCAAGCAGGAACCAGGCTGCTTCGGTCCCAGAATTTCCCCTCACTGTGAAGGGGTGCAGGGCTCAAGATGCAGACCACACAACTGCACCAAAATTCAAAACTATAGCCTCCCAGGCCAGCCTCCAGACCCACACAGCAGGCAGCAGCCCTGAACTTGCTGCTAGAGCCCAGCTGACCATGCAGTGACTCTCTCACCCAGGGAGCTGGAGAGCCAACTCCGCCTGGCTGGGGAAGCCTCCCAGCAAACTCCACAACTGGGAATCAACAGTGGAGACATAAACCCAGCTGAGGGATCCTGCCTTCAGGTCCCTAGAGGCTAGCTCTCAGGGGGAACCCTGCATGCAGGCCTGGGGCTTACTAGCTCCCACACACTCAGTCCTCCCCTTTTCCTGGCTGGCTCCAGACTCCCCTCAACAATGGTCTCTCCTTCCCCCTGGGAGGGGCATCTCACTCCCTGTGGGTTGCCGGGCAGACTCTGGCCCTGGTAGGGAGGGGGAGCCAAGGCAAACTCAGAGTGCCTCTCCCTGAGCTGCCAGCAGACAAAGCCCCGGGAATCCAAGCAATCTCCTTGGGGGTTACATAAGGAACTGGCAGGCTGCAGAGTTGGCCACGCCAGGCAAAGTGTGGGCCTTGCATTTTGGACACAGCTGTGTGTCAGACCCTGAGATCTCTCTGTGCCACACGTGGTGCCAAGGGCTCTCCTGGGCAGCCCTGCAGCCTTGAGCTGGCACTTGAGCAACACGCCTGCCCAGCCCTCTTGCTCCATTTTCCCCATGGGGCGAGGCCGTGCAGTGTGGACAGACTGCTGGTTTCCTACACGAGCCCTTCCCCCGTCTGCACAGGGGAACGGAAGGGCGGGTGGTGCGGCATGTGCGGATGCCAGTCTTCCGGCCCTGGTGCCCTCCAGGCTTGTAGAAGTTCTCGGGAAGCAGCAGCTTCCCCGTAGGCCACCAGTACAAACTGGTTTTCAAAACAAGACTCTTCTCATAGCTCTTTCCTCGGTGCTCCTGCTGCAGGCAGGCCCCTCTGGCTTTGGGGAGCGTCGGCACCGAGGAAGCTGGCTGTGCTCTCATTGCCTGGGAGCGTCCCAGGGAGCAGCTGTGCCTTTGGGCAGAGGTCAGATGTTTAATGTTTGAGGCCATCCCTTGCCCAGGCTTTTGCAGGAATGCTTCAGGGAGCCGGTGATCCAGGAGAGTCCTTTACCAGCAGCCTGTTCAGGGAGGTAAACGGCTTTCCTGGCCTGGGACAACACGTGGAGCTGGAGACACTATTACAGGGAAAATTGGACTGCTTGGAAGAGCAGTGACCTTGCGGAGGAAGCGGGAGAGCCATGGGAGGAGCAGGCAGAGGGTCAGGGCTCCCTTAGAGGTGGAGTTAAGATGAAGCCGTTCCACTTCCAAAGCAAGCCTGCTCCAATGGCACCGCTTGCACCTGCTCCTTTGCTGTCCTGCCGCTCCCTCCCCCGAATTCCCCACTAGCGAGGGGTGTGAGGAACGTCCGGGTTCCCGCAGAGGTGGCTCTGCCGATGCAGGTTTCCAGGGAGTATGTCGGGGCTGGTAGGAGCTGCTGACGCACGAGCCCGTCGGTCGCTTTAGCAGACGCGCTGCTCTTCACCCCTCAGTCCACTACTCACTGCCCCACCTCGCTGCTGTCTCTCCTCCCCGCCTGCGGCCATCTCGCAGTCAGGGCTCCTCTGCGCTGCCGGCAGTGCCCGCGTGGAGGAGAAGGAATTCTGCCAGGCCAGGGACACCACCCCCCAGGCCACATGGACGTTGGTGGCACAGCTGTGGGGGAGGGGCCTTCCCACGCCCAGCAGGCGCAGAGGTGCCGGGGGAGCGGGCATGATGCTCCCCACCCGGGCTGGTGCAGAGGTGCCAGGGGGGCGGGCGCAGAGGTGCTGGGGGGCGGGCGCGATGCTCCCCACCTGGGCGGGCGCAGAGGTGCCAGGGGGGTGGGCGCAGAGGTGCCGGGGAGCCGGTGCAGAGGTGCCAGGGGGGCAGGCGTGATGCTCCCCACCTGGGCGGGCGCAGAGGTGCCGGGGAGCGGGTGCAGAGGTGCCAGGGGGGCAGGCGCGATGACCCCACCTGGGCGGGTGCAGAGGTGCCGGGGGGCGGGCGCGATGCTCCCCACCTGGGCGGGTGCAGAGGTGCCGGGCGCGATGCTCCCCACCTGGGCGGGCGCAGAGGTGCCGGGGGGCGGGCGCAGAGGTGCTGGGGGGCGGGCGCGATGCTCCCCACCTGGGCGGGTGCAGAGGTGCCGGGGGGCGGGCGCAGAGGTGCTGGGGGGCGGGCGCGATGCTCCCCACCTGGGCGGGTGCAGAGGTGCCGGGGGGCGGGCGCGATGCTTCTCTGCATATAGCACTAGTCGAAGGGGTCGTGTCTGCCTTTGAGCTACAAGGTTTAGAGCAAGTAGCAGCCCTTGGCTTGGCGGCAGCTGCCGCAGTGGGTGTCTCTTTCCAGGGCAGTGGTGTCCCGTTCAGGAAGGCCTCTGGCCTCTCCTCTGGGCTGGTGCTGCTGGAAACGGCTCGGCCAACCTGAGGGCCGGCCCAGAGCAGGGCTTGGGGTTTGGCCTTTGCGGGGCGTCTCGTGGGCGGGATTGTTTGGCGGATCCTGACGCTCGGGGGTGTCGTTTGGAGACGCTTGCTCGTACAAAGCAGCGCTCAGTATCTTCTCCCCCTCCCCGCCCCCGCAGGAGGAGCTGCAGGCTAACCTGGACCTGATCCAGACCTACAGACTGCACATTGCACAGGACATTAACCCGGAGAACCTGCAGCTGTTCCTTGCCTCCTATAACAGGTACAGGGCTGTGCCGGGGCGGGATGTCCATCTCCGAGCTGCCCTCGGGCCCTGTGCCTCACGGGGTGCGCGCTGCGCTGGAGCAAATGTGACACGGGGAGAGAACGGTTCAGTCCAAGGGGCCTTGAAGTTCCTCGTCTGCAGTGACTCTCCCAGCCTCGCTCTCTGTGCGCACGGCCCTGGACTCCTGGACCTGGTGGTTTGCTGTTGCCTCCGCCGCCTTCCCCAGACCCGCCTCGTGCAGACAGCGGCTAAGCGCCTCGTGCGCTGTGCTCAGAGCCTCCACCCCACCTCCCACCGCTTGGTGTCCCTCCTGCCCTGGAAGTGTGCGCCAAGTGAGCCGCCCGGCCCCTGCTCTGAGCCGTTGTTTCGGAGGCTTGCGGGCCCAGCCCTGTTTTCTGACTGCAAGCAGTGTGGGGCATCGAGCGGCCTTGGCAGACGTGGCTCGCGAATTCCTGAGCGTGACCCTCCTCACTCTGGGCTCTGGGCTCTGGGCTCCGCTCGGGAGGCCGGGCGCTCCTGGCCATGGCCCCTGCAGACAGAAGCCACTGGCTCTGCCACGTCCAGATGACCTGGGGTGCTCTTCTGCTTTGTCTTCCAGCCGCAGAGACCTGGACATTCAGCGCCCGGTTCTGGGCGCCGATGAAAACACAGCAAAGACATTCAAGTAAGTGGCTGCGGGAAGACCAGCACTTCCCCTTCCCGCGGCGTCGGTCAGCAGGGAGAACCGCTTCTCCGCGCCAGCCCCAAGAGCCTGAATGCTGAAGAGTGTTCAGCAGCGGCAGCTCGGGGCAGAAATCTGAATCCAGAGGGCAGCGTGGTGGGAGCACAAGGCGGCTCCAGGGCGAGGTGCTGGTGCTGCCCTGACAGCAGGAATTGCCCTTCGTGGCGGGTCCTCCCAAGCTCTCAGCACTCCTGGCCTCGCTGGGCTCGGAAGAGCTGCTTTAGCCGCTTCAATGAAAGACTTGTCGGTCTTACCTTTTGGGGATTTGCAAATTGACTCGCTTCTGTATTAGAGCAAAATCTGAGACCGAGGCCAACGGAGAGTTCACTGACCTTGTTTGCCCAGGCCGGGGGGGCGGGAGGGGGGCTGGGTTCCCTGGGGAGGGGCGGAATCGCCGTCCCTAGAGGTGTTTACGTCCCGGCTTGACCAAGCCCTGGCTGGGCTGATTGTCGGGTTGTCGGGCCCTGGGCAGGGGCCTGGACTCGACGACTCCTGAGGGCTCTGCCCGCCCTGCGTTCTAGGGTTACGATGCTGGTCGGCAGACATTAGAATTGGCTGGTAAATTTTCATCCAAGGGAAGCACAAAGTCTAAGGTTTCATTTACAGAACCCCAGCTCTTCCCGCCTTCGGGTTGAGGGAACCGCTCCCGAGGCAACTCAGCAGAACTGCGATCCCTGCTGTTAGCCTGAGATCACAGCTCTGGGAGGTGTCAACTGCTCCGCTTCTTTCAGTGGTTGGAGTTGAACTTGTTTTAGTGGCCAGGACATCGGGGCTGGCGTCCCCTCCTGCAGACCTCGCAGACAGGAGAAATTCCCTCTGCGGGACCCGCTGTGCCGCCCAGGCCAGGGTGCTGGTAGCAGGAGCCCCTCTGGGCGCCAGTGTGTGGTGTGTGCTTGTCCTGAGGGATGAGAGTTGGTGAGTTTCGTAAAGTGGACCAGCCCAACCTCCAAGGGAGGGGGAGTTTCGTAAAGGGGCCCAGCCCCCAGGGAGGGGGAGTTTCGTAAAGGGGCCCAGCCCCCAGGGAGGGGGAGTTTCATAGAGGGGCCCAGCCCCCAGGGAGGGGGAGTTTCGTAAAGGGGCCCGGCCCCCAGGGAGGGGGAGTTTCATAGAGGGGCCCGGCCCCCAGGGAGGGGGAGTTTCGCCGATTTCCAGGCACAGCGCAGTGCCAGCCCTGGAGAGAGCGTGACCACGTCGAGGCCCCCAGATCCCTCCACCCATTCGCGAGCGGTGGGCATAGCCCTGGACGCCCTGGCCTTGACCTCTTTATTCAGAGCCAGTGCAGGTGGCTCTTGGGGGCCTGCCCAGCTGTCTCGGCACAGGCCAGTCAGCACCCTGCTGCTCCCTTGATCACTGGCTGCTAGAGCAGCCCAACACTGCCGATGGCCATTGGCTCTAGCCATGCTGCCTGTGCTGGGCAGCTGGGGAGGGAGGCCGAGAGCCAGCGGTGCTAGGTGGGCCTTCCCTCGTGGCGGGGCACTCCTGAGTTTGCTGGCTAAGCAGTGCAAAGGCGGCGGTGTCTGGGCGGCAGCTGTGCCCAGCAGCCTCTGTCAGTGTGTACAGCAGGGGCGCTAGCGCTGCAGGGTTCCGTAGCGGCGCGGGGAGGGGCGGCGGCAGCGGCACGTGTGGGAGGCGCCGCAGGGTTCTGTAGCGGCGCGGGGAGAGGCGGCGGCGCATGCAGGGGGCGCCGCAGGGTTCTGTAGTGGCGGGGGAGGGGGCAGCGGCAGCGGCGCGTGTGGGAGGTGCCGCAGGGTTCTGTAGCGGCGGGGGAGGGGGCGGCGGCAGCGGCGCGTGTGGGAGGTGCCGCGGGGTTCTGTAGTGGCGGGGGAGGGGGCGGCGGCAGCGGCGCGTGTGGGAGGTGCCGCGGGGTTCTGTAGCGGCGGGGGAGGGGGCGGCGGCAGCGGCGCGTGTGGGAGGCGCCACAGGGTTCTGTAGTGGCGGGGGAAAGGGCGGCGGCAGCGGCGCGTGTGGGAGGCGCCGCGGGGTTCTGTAGTGGCGGGGGAGGGGGCGGCGGCAGCGGCGCGTGTGGGAGGCGCCGCGGGGTTCTGTAGTGGCGGGGGAGGGGGCGGCGGCAGCGGCGCGTGTGGGAGGTGCCGTGGGGTTCTGTAGCGGCGGGGGAAAGGGCGGCGGCAGCGGCGCGTGTGGGAGGTGCCGCGGGGTTCTGTAGCGGCGGGGGAGGGGGCGGCGGCAGCGGCGCGTGTGGGAGGTGCCGCGGGGTTCTGTAGCGGCGGGGGAGGGGGCGGCAGCAGCGGCGCGTGTGGGAGGCGCCACAGGGTTCTGTAGTGGTGGGGGAAAGGGCGGCGGCAGCGGCGCGTGTGGGAGGCGCCGCGGGGTTCTGTAGTGGCGGGGGAGGGAGCGGCGGCAGCGGCGGGGGAGGGGGCGGCGGCAGCGGCGCGTGTGGGAGGTGCCGCGGGGTTCTGTAGCGGCGGGGGAGGGGGCGGCAGCAGCGGCGCGTGTGGGAGGCGCCACAGGGTTCTGTAGTGGCGGGGGAAAGGGCGGCGGCAGCGGCGCGTGTGGGAGGCGCCGCGGGGTTCTGTAGTGGCGGGGGAGGGAGCGGCGGCAGCGGCGCGTGTGGGAGGCGCCGCAGGGTTCTGTAGCGGCGGGGGAGGGGCGGCGGCAGCGGCGCGTGTGGGAGGCGCCGCAGGGTTCTGTAGCGGCGGGGGAGGGGGCGGCGGCAGCGGCGCGAGTGGGAGGCGCTGCAGGGTTCTGTAGTGGCGGGGGAGGGGGCGGCGGCAGCGGCGCGTGTGGGAGGCGCCGCGGGGTTCTGTAGCGGTGGGGGAGGGGGCGGCGGCAGCGGCGCGCGTGGGGGGCGCTACAGGCTTCTGTAGCAGCACGCCAGCCCTGGCTCTCTGGCCAGAGGCATCTGAAGAGAAGGCGGTGAAGCTGGAGCCATGGAGCTGTGCCTAGACGGCAGGTGGCCTAGCCGCTAACGCCCGTCTCTGCTGGCTTTGCGCAGGTGCCCTGCCTTGCTGGTGGTTGGTGACAGCGCGCCTGCCGTGGAGGCTGTGGTATGTACACGGGGGCTCCGCCCTGCCTCGCCTCGCGGACCAGCCCACCGCAGCCTGCTGCAAAGGGCCCGTCCGGCACTGCTCTGGCAGGAGTGCTGCTGGGCTTCCCCAAGGCAGAGGCCCGGCTGTGTGCCCTGGGAGCCGGCTAGCACATCCCTTGGCGGGGGACCAGGGAGGACCCGCAGGACCCGCTGCTGCCATAGACTGGGTGCGGCTGGGCGGGGCAGCCAGCAGCCGCCGCTCTCCAGGCCCCCAGCTCTAGCGGCCGTGCTGCCAGCAGAAGCAGCACCCGAGGAAGGGTGGGAGTGGGCACGAGGGGAGGGCGCGCCCCAGCCCTTGCTGTAGCTCTGTGCGGCGTGGAGCTCAGCCCCCCTGCTCTGGAGCTCTCGCCCGCGTGCATGCGGTGCCAGTGGGTTTCTCTCCTTGCTTGTAGGTTGAATGTAACTCCCGGCTGGACCCCACCATCACCACGCTCCTGAAGGTATCCGCCCCCGGCCTTCCCGCCTGGGGACTGCGCCGCGTCACACGGACACGCGCCGACCGAGAGCCGGAGCGCAGGGCTCCTTGGGCCCCTGTGCCAGGGCCAGCACGAGTCACGTGTCCCTTCAGGCCCCCTCTGCCCATCACCTGGGCACTGCTCAGCTGGGCGCAAGGGCCTGGCTGGTGGGGGAGGAGTCTGGCCCTTGCAGGTGGCTCTGGGGCTGGCAGTGTTACCAACCCTCTTTCTCTCTTGCAGATGGCAGACTGTGGAGGGCTGCCCCAGGTGGTCCAGGTGAGAGCCTGTCTGGCCCCGCCTTCCCCAGCCTGGCCCAGTGGTGCCGGTTAACGACTCGCTTTTGTCTCCTCAGCCCGGAAAGCTGACAGAAGCCTTCAAGTACTTCGTACAAGGGATGGGCTACAGTAAGTGCCAAACGCAGCCCCCGTGGGGCGGGGTGGGGCCGCTGGCCTCCTGGGCGGGGCTGGGCCGCTGGCTGTCGGCCAGGCACACGACCTGGGGTCGGCCGGCCGGCAGGCAGGTGCCTCGTGCTGACAGGCGCGCAGGGAGTGGTGCTGGCTGTGCCCTGGGCTACGGACACGGCTGCCTAAGCGCTGTCCCTGGGCAGGGGTGCCCGCCAGCGGCCCAGGGCACTAGGCTCCGCCCTCCATGTGCTCTGGGCCAGCAGGGGCGTGGCTTGGAGGCGGGGCCTGGGCCCGGTTAGCTTCCCTTCCCCCAGTGACCTGTCCAGCAGAGCTCTGAGCCTGCCTGGCCTGGCCAAGGCGCCAGTGTGGGGCCCAGGCCCTGGGGTCATGCTGGGGCCGTCGCAGCATGGTCTGAGGACGGGTGAGCTGCAAAGGCAAGTGCTCAGGCCACGGTTGCTGGAGCAGCTGGCACCACAGGACTGGCTGCTGCAGTGCAGGGTGTGTGTGGGGATAAGGGTAGGGCAGGGCGTGTGCGGGTAGGGGACAGGGACAGGGCAGGGCGTGTGCCCGGGCGGGGGACAGGGACAGGGCAGGGCGCATGTCCGGGTGGGGGACAGGGTAGGGCAGAGCATGTGCTTAGCCCTGGGGGAGGGCGTGTGCGTGCCCGGGCGGGGGACAGGGATAGGGCAGGGCTTGTGCCCGGGTGGGGGACAGGGTAGGGCAGGGCGTGTGCTTAGCCCTGGGGGCGGGCGTGTGCGTGCCCGGGCGGGGGACAGGGATAGGGCAGGGCTTGTGCCCGGGTGGGGGACAGGTATAGGGCAGGGCGTGTGCCCAGGTAGGGGACAGGGTAGGGTAGGGCGTGTGCTTAGCCCTGGGGGAGGGCGTGTGCGTGCCCAGGTGGGGGACAGGGATAGGGCAGGGCTTGTGCCCGGGTGGGGGACAGGGACAGGGCAGGGCGTGTGCGGGTAGGGGACAGGGATAGGGCAGGGCTTGTGCCCGGGCGGGGGACAGGGTAGGGCAGGGCGTGTGCGGTAGGGGACAGGGCAGGGCGTGTGCCCGGGCGGGGGACAGGGATAGGGCAGGGCGTGTGCGGGTAGGGGACAGGGCAGGGCGTGCCCGGGCGGGGGACAGGGATAGGGCAGGACATGTGCCCGGCTGTGAGGTGGGGACGGCGAGGACGGGGCAGAGCAAGACCTGTGTGCGTGGGGGTGTGACAGAGCTCTCCTGGGCAGCAATGGCTCGTCCCAGCTCACTAGGCCAGCCTCCCCTGAGGCCAGGGAGCCAGCACAAACGCGGCACCAGCCAGCCCCACAAGAGCCCTGGCCGTCTCCGGTAGCCACAGAGGCGGCAGGGGCGCAGGGGTTCTGCATGGGCTGAGATGCCAGCATGGCCGAGTCTCCTGAGTCTGTCTCTGGCCCGTCTTGCCTGGCAGCTGAGCTGGTGCTGCTGGTATCAGGCGGCCGGCTCCGTCAGGCGGGCTGGGGAGCGTCAGCGAGAGCAGGGCCCCTCAGCCTCCCAGCGACATGTTGGGTGGGGTGCAGGCTGTGGTCGAGCAGAGCCCTGAGAACAGAGCTAGGCCAGGCACGGCCACTCCAAGCAGGGCCTGTTTGCCCAAGGTCTCGGCAGTGAGGGAAAGCGCCTTCCTGCCTGGCTCCTGCCCCCTGGCCACAGCAGCCTGTGCTCTCGCAGCGGGGAGGGGGCCCTGTGCCCCCAGGCAGAGCCCACGCCTCTCCGGTCAGGGCCCCGGTGCCTTGTGGCCTCGTGGGGGGCAGCAGGCTGAGAGCACTGACCTGGGGCGCTCCAAAAGCCCGGGGAGCCGCTCGGGACGTGGTGGTCGGGTTCCTTGTCTGCCAGCGGGGGCTGTGAGGGCCGCTGCCTCCAAGCGGGACGGGGGAGCCCAGCTGACGGGGAGCTGACTTGCTCTCTCTTGTTCATCTCTTCCCTGTCTCCCGCTGTTCCAGTCCCTTACGTGCAGCTCAGCCACCTGAGCCCGGAGTCAGGTACCTGCCCCCTCGCCCGCCCGGCCGGGGCCCTGCTCTGGCTGCTCACAGCATGGCTTGGGGCTCCGTTGTGCAGGGTGTGCGCTGCCGCATGGCTGCCGCTCTCCAGCTACGGCCCCAGTGGAGACAGGCCGTGGCCGGTTCTGCCGTTTGCTGTCGCCCTGCGCTGGCGGCAGAGGGCGGCTCCCCTCTTTACGCAGCGTCCCGGCGCTGCCCCAGGGGAGCCCGGCGCTCCCGGCCTTGACAGCCCTCTCTTTCCTACAGTGCCAACGGCCAGCATGACCAGGCTGATCCGCTCCCGTACCCACTCCTCCTCCAGCGTGGGCTCTGGAGAGAGCACCCAGAGCCGGTCCCACGGCAGCAGCCAGGGCGAGGGCGCTGCTGGGCCCCCGGGCCCCGCCGACCTCCCGGACACACCTCAGACCATGGAAGTATCCTGCTGAGAGGAGCCCTTCTGGATCCAGACACTTCACCCTCCCCCATTGGCCCCTCCCAGACCCCAGCACTCCCCCCAGCAAAACCAGGCTGTTCCCCTCAGCCTGTGCATGCCCCTCCCCAGCCTGCGCTTGGTCCTTCCCCAGCCATTCCCATTCCAGCAGCCCCGCCCACCCGCCCATCACTGTCCATGCTAGCGCCCCCTCCTGTGCTGAGCCGGCCCCCACGTCTGTGTCTTTGTGAGGCTACAATTGCTTCCTAGCTGTGCTGCTGCTAGAGGACACTCGGCCTCTTGAGGGGCGGCTCTTCTGGCGCCTGGGGGGTGAGCCCACGGCGGGGCAGAGCTCCGGGCTGGAGAGGCGAGTCTTACGGCAGGGCCCGGGCCCTCCGAGGGCAGCTGGGTTCCCAGCGCCTTGGCTCGGTCTCCTGGGGTGTTCACAATGGGCAGAGCCAAGTCTTAGCTGAACCTCTTGAAAGGGCCGAGCAATTCCCCAGCTGAAATGCGCTACTCAGATTGCGTCCCCCAGGGCCTCGCCGGCGCGGTGCAGCACGTGGGCCTGGGCCTGGGATCCAGAAACAGGCTGTGGGTCGTGTGCCAGCATCCGCTTCGCCCTGCCACGCATGCCGGCCCGTGGCCCCGCCAGCTTTCCCAGTTCAAGGGGTGCTGCGCAGTGCCAGACTCTGACCGCAGCCAGGGGCGGCCTGTTCCCAGGCCTGGGGGTGTGGCTGACCAACCACAGCCGCACGCTGCAGATCCGTGGTCGTGGACTCGTGTGCTGCTCGCTGGGCGTGGCAAGTCACTCAGAGCAGGCGCCTGAAGGACCCTGCCACGCAGCAGGCCAGCCGGGACCTGAAAGGAAGGGTAAGGTGCCGGGTTACGTCAGGCCCCTGCTACAGCCAAGGTGACACCCTCTGCCGCCCGGCTCTCAGGACTGGGCCCTGGCCTCTGCCAATGGGAGACTTGGTACCGATGAATAAAACTAGAGATGAGTTACTGTGGCCTGGCTCTGTGTGGTCCTGCGGCTGTGCCACTGCTGCCTCAAACGCCCAGCTGCTCGCAGGAGGGAGCCGCCCGCCTCGGACTCCATGGGCAGGGTTACCAGATGGCTTCAAAAAAACTATGGGACACACTTGATCTCAGATGGGGGGGGGGACGGCCTGTAGGGGAGCGAGGCTGGACTGGGGGGGGGGGGAGATGGCTGGCAGGAAGCAGGGCTGCCTGGGAGAGGATGTCCTCCCCTCGCTGGGGGGCGGGGCTGGCTAGGAAGGAACTGGCTGCTGGGGGAGGGCAGGGGGGGGAAACCAGCTGTCAGGGAGCAGGGCTGGCCTAGGCGCACGCAGATCCCAGGGTCCTGCCTGCCCTGTGCAAGTCCCAGAGGCGCCCGATTCCAGCCTGCCCCGCCCTCTCCTCTCAGCTGCCTGGCTGGAGATGTGCCCGTGCAGCGCGAGCGCATCTACCAGCCAGGCCATTCGCAGCTATGTCCCAACGCTCCTAATAAAACTCAGCTCATTGCTTAACACTGGACCTTTTCTGGGTCTGGTATTTTCTCAATGTATTTCCTGGACAGAAACCTCAAATACCGGCCTGTCTGGTTGAAAACTGGACCCCTGGCGACCCTACCGCAGGCTGGGCCAATTCACTGGCCGCGGCGCCTGGCTCGGCCACCCGTTTCCGGTGCGTGGCTGTGGCTGTGCCGCCACGTCAGGCTTGGCAGCGCTCTCCATCCTGCTGCAGAGCCGAGCCCTTCACGGAGTGGGAGGGAGTCTGCAGGCCTGGGGCAGTGCCCCACGCCCGCTCGGCCATGCTGATCCCCACAAGTCCTGCCAGGAGGCAGGCGGCTGGCTGTCCAGCAGCGCTGGCTTGGTGTGCAGCCAGCAGCTCTAAACCAGGCGTCTGCAGGGGAATCCAAACCTGGGTCAGAACTGACTCCACAAGGCTCTGCCTGGCAAAGGGGCTGCCCCTCCCGAACAAGCTTTTGCCTCAAGTAGTGGAGGAGCCCTGCTGTGGCAGCAGTGGGGAGGGAGGCTGCAGCACTGGCCGAGCTCATGGGGGGACCGGCCCATGCGGGGGGGTGCTCTTGCCTCCGCGCTCCCCTGTGGCTTGGGGCGGCGTGTAGGCGCCAGCCCTAGGGCGAGGCCGGGCTGCGGGGGACACTGAGCAGCGGGGCAGTGGCCATGGACTGAGTGGTTCCTGCGGAACGTGACGCGACTGTGGCTTTGCACGCGCCCTTGGGGCATGCGGGTGGGGTTGGATTTTCATCCCAAAGCGAGGTCTCCAACCCGCAGTGGGGGAGCAGCGCTCGGTCCTGCTGGCTTCTGCGAGTCCCTGGCCACAGCCTGCCACGGCTCTCAGGTGGGGCCCACGCTTGGCTCCTGGGCGGACCCCCCCTCCAGTGCGGCAGCCCCTTCTCGGGGAGCCCCTCTCCTGCAGCGGCAGAGACACAGCCCTGTCTCAGCGCTGCAACACTCTCGGGGGGCCACTCGCCTGGGGGGCCACCTCTCAGGGCCTCCAGCCGCCCGCCTCCGCCGTGAGCCCCTGGGGGTCCCCTCTCGCTGGATGCCCGGGGCCTCCCCCCAGAAGGAACAGTGCCCCCCGCTCCCCCGCCCAGAGCGACTCCCAGCCAGCACCGAACAGGAGGGTTATGGAGCTTTGAACAGCAATGGGTCTCGCCCTCGGCCCACACGCCAGCCTCCCCTGCAGCCAGCTGAGCGCTGCCTGCCCTGCCCTCCGCCCCCAAAAACAGCCCCAGTCTCCCAGCAGAGACTCCAACACTCCCGCAACAGCACCTCCCCCGCCAGTGTCTTCCCCCAGGGCCCCTCCTTGCCGCTGTCCAATGTCCTCCCCTCGCTGGGGTCAGCTGGGCTGGTGGCCTGGGTCTCTCCCTTGTCTCTCATCTGGCCAGAACTGGCCATGTCCTCCAAGGAGGGTCGGGGGCACCAGGGTCCTGGACACCGCAGCTCCAACTCAGGGCTGTTCTCTGCAACAACAAACTCCCCCCTTTGTCACATTGAACCAGTAGGGGCCGGGCACTGAGCCCCCCTGTATGCAGCACCCCCCGTTGAATCCCCACCACTCCCCACTTCCTCTCAGCCCTTCACCTGTGACTCCTGGGGAAAGGATGGAACTGGGCTGGCAGGCAGAGCACGGGCCTGGATGAGACACTGGCCAGGAACTGGGACTAAATGGTCAGTTTTCCCCATCACACACGTAGCCACAGCTGCTTCCAGGGCTGCGCTAGGGGCCTGCAGCCCAGGGTGCGTGTGGTGCTGGCAGTTGTAGCTGAACCGAAATGACTGAAACGCTTCGGGGGGAGCCGAGTTCGTGTCTCACCGGGAGAGCAGCAGCCCAGACCCTGCAGCACCTTGGAGCCGCGCGAGCCATGGCGATGGGACGTGAGTGTCTGTGGGCACCCGGGCTTGGCGGGGCTGCAGGCCTGGTCCTCTGTGTGACGTTTGCCCAACACGATTTAAGTTCTTCACGAGGGGTATAGACTGGGCCAAATGTGAGCGCACCCCCCACCCCCCGTCCTGAGGGCCGGGCACCCAGGAGCGCCGGGGGCAGCTGTTCTGCCAGGCAATTGGGCCAAGTGCTCTCGCATGGGTCTGAGTCCTACGGCAAACGCCATGGCGCAGGCAGCGCTGGTGCCGCCCAGCCAGCGAGGGAACAGCGACGCCCCGCAGGACGGGCAAGTCTGCAGTCCCTGGTGCCATGGGCGCTAAGGGGAAAAAGGGCCTGACTCAGTTTCCCCTCTTGTGCTGCATGTGAAAGGGATAATTCTTTTCTTGCTAGAGGGGCAGGAACGAGCCCCCGGGAGCCAATGGCTCAGGTGCGCAGTGCTGTCTGGGCGGGGGGCACAGCCTAGACAGGACCAGGACCAGCAGCAGGGGCTGCTGCGTCACCTCCCAGCATTTCTCAACTGTGGCCACCCAGGGCTTCTGCACAAACAGGCTCCTGGGCAGTGCGGGGGGGGGGGACGACGACACAGCAGCAGATTCCCCCCCCCCCCCCGGCCTGCAGCAGTAGTTGGGTCCCTGCTCTGCCCCCTTTGGGGACCCCCCCCAAGCTGAAGGAGCAGGCAGCAGGTTTGTGAGGGTGGGGCTGGGCTTCAGCCTGTGGCTGGTGGCTGGCAGGCTCTTGCCCCAGGCTGCATTCCCTAGCTGTGCACTGTGGGCCCTGGCCCCAAGTTCATCCCCCAGCCTGGCTCCAGCTGTCTGCCCTAGTGCCGTTACCCTGGCTCCCTGCATCCGGACTCACGCCCCGACCCTGGGCTACTGGGGGCTAAGTGCTGTGAAAAGCCCCTTCCAGGGCGCTGGAGACATGCAAGAGGCAGGCCCAGGGCGTGTCGGAGCCGGGCGCGGGGCCCAGGGCGTGTCGGAGCCGGGCGCGGGGCCCGGGGCGTGTCGGAGCCGGGCGCGGGGCCCGGGGCGTGTCGGAGCCGGGCGCGGGGCCCGGGGCGTGTCGGAGCCGGGCGCGGGGCCCGGGGCGTGTCGGAGCCGGGCGCGGGGCCCGGGGCGTGTCGGAGCCGGGCGCGGGGCCCGGGGCGTGTTGGAGAACGAGGTTTACAGGATCTGTCTGCAATGGCGTTCCTTGTCGACCGATCCCCGTCTTGACCACCGCTTTGTTCCAAAAAACATCTGAGCCGGCACAGCGCGGCGGCCATTTTTATTCTAATGAAGTGGGGGATATGTAAATCCCCCTTCATTGACTATGTCGGTATGTCTAATTTACATGCCTCTGTCGGCAGAGGCGTGTCGTCTAGACACCCTCAGAGCGTGTTACCGGGCTGTAAATGGGGGAAAGGCTGAAAATCGCTGAGGCAGAAGGGGGCACCCAGCAAGCCTGGCAGCCAATCCATACACGGCACTATGGTTCGGCGCAGCACATAGCTAGCGCGGGGAACACGCTGCCACAGGTACATACCAGGACTGGCCACGTCTCTGCAGCCACAGGCCTGTTAAATGGGGTAACACCTCACAGGGCACCGGGGGCAGGAGGTTCCCGTCTGGACTGGCTATTCCGTTAGGCGGCTGCAGGGCCCCTGCGCCTTTCCCTGTAGCGTCTGGCTTGGCCACGCTTGGCTGCAGGAGCCCAAACTAAAGGGCCTGCTGGCTCGGCCGGAGTGGCCAAGGAGAGCTGGGCTGGTGCTGGCCGGGCTTTCTCCCTCGGTGTGCGTGCCCTTCGGCTGCAGGGCTCTTCCTCCAGGACAGCAGGGGTCCTCTCCAGGCCCCTGCGCCCGGCCTGCAGCGCCCAGCACGCCCCGCTCACCGGGACACCCACCAGCGACCGAGCCTGGCACCTACCCGCAGGCGTGTAGCCAAGGGGGCCGCTGGAAACAGCAGAAGGTCGGGTTGCCAGGTGTCCGGCGGTCTCGTGTTACAGGCGGGGTTGCCAGGTGTCCGGTATTCAACTGGACAGTCCGGTTTTTGGGCCCTATGGCCGGTAAAAAAATTCAGAAAATACCCGACACGTGCAATATCCGGTACTTTCTGGTTTTCCGGCTGGGCGCCCGACAGAAGCCTGGGCGGGGGGCGAGGGAGTGGCTGGGGGAGGGGGGGCGCGATCGGCCACCCCCCCCGATCTCCCCCAGCCAGCCCCACTCCCCCCCTGACCACCCCGCCAAGCTCCCCCGGCCAGCCCCACTGCCCCCAACCCCGACCAGCCCTGCTCCCCCTGACCCTGAGCAGCCCACTTCCTGCTGCCCGCCCGAGCTGTCCCCGACCTCTCCCAACCAGCCCTGCTTCCAGACCCTCCTCCTCCTCCTCCCAGCCAGCCCCGCTCCCCTCCCGTCCCGGCCAATCTCTGCCCCCCCCCCCCCCGCCATCAAGTGTGTCGGGTAGTTTTTCTGGAACTACCTGGTAACCCTAGCAGAAGGGCCTGCGAGCTGCAGGCTGCGCTGCCAGGGCTGGGCAAGGCGTGGGCGAGGGGCTCAGGGCCCTGCAGGATGGGGGGGGCTGCTTGTGAGTGGTCCTGATCTGCGAGCTGCCGGCTTGGGAGGGTGCAGGCCCCGTCCTACAGTTTCCATGAAGCAGCCGCCTCCTAGCTGGTGTCAGCTCGTGGGCGGGATGGCGGTGATGGCTGCGGTGACACGCAGGCTAGTTTGGGGCGGGGCAGCCCAGCCCAGCGAGTACAGGGCAGCGCCTCAGCGCTCAGCGCCTCCAAGCCGACAGGCCAGCCGTGGGGCTGGGCCAGAGCCTGTGGGTGCCATCGGCCGGGGAAGGGCTCAGCCCTGCTGGGAGCAAGCCCACAGGTGATACACTGGTTCTAGCCCAGGGTCACAGCCGGCACCACAGCTGGGCAATGGCCTTCATGCCTGGCGCTGCTCGGTGCACCCGACCCCTGTGCCAAACCGGCTTGGCGCACAGGGCGCTGCTCTAGGAGTGGGGCAGCCGGAGTCAACCAGCCAGCTGGCGCTCTGCCCTGCCTGGGCTTGAGCCAAGGGCCAAATGCCTGGAGGGGCATTTTCTAGCCGCGCCAGGAAACCAGGGGGCCGTGCAGTGTGTTGAGTGTAGGTGCAAGTCGCTGTACATGAGGGGCTCCGTCTAGACTGGCAGGATTTTCCACAAATGCTTTAACGGAAAAGTTTTTCCATTAAAAGCATTTGCGGAAAAGAGCGTCTAGATTGGCAGGACACTTTTGCACAAAAGCACTTTGGCACGGACGCTTTTCTGCAAAATCTAGACGCGCTCTTGCGCAAAAAAGCCCCAATCGCCATTTTCGTAATCGGGGCTTTTTTGCACAAAACAAATGTGAGCTGCCTACACTGGCCCTCTTGCGCAAAAGGACTTTTGCCCGAACGGGAGCAGCACAGTATTCCCGCCAGCAGCACTGATTTCAGACAGTAGGAAGTCAGGGTTCTTGTGGAAAGTCAAGCGGCCAGTCTAGACACAGCCAGAGTGTTTGGCTGGCTGTACCGGAGAAGGGGAGGGGTTCAGCTGTACATGGGGGTAGGGGTGTTCAGGTGAGCCTACCTATACTGGGGGAGAGGGTCCAGGCGTGCCTGGGGAGGGGGTGTTGAGGTGTATGTATCTGTGTGGGGGAGGGTTCAGGTGGGCTGTGATGATGCACACTGCCTGGTGTGTGTAAGCCCAGAGTCCAGGCCTAGGTCTAGCCCCACTGTGTTCTTAAGGCAGGTGCCAGAGGAAGGGGTGTCCCGTCCCTGCCCCCTTCCCTAGGGCCCCGTGGCAGGCCCAGCAGATGCGCAGTCAGGCTCCATCCACATGGACCCCTCCCCCCCGGCAGGATGCTGCAAGCCACTGCTGTCGGAGCAGAGAGAGCAAGCCGGCTCCTGCCACCGCCAGCACTAGCGCGTCACAGGAAATGTAGCAGGTCGTGGCTCTGAGGCCCCAGCCAGCTCCCTCGTCACAGAACTTTCTTGTGCTGGGGACAGTGGACCTCCGGAGAGACACACACAGGCCTGCTGCCAAGAGGGGTCGGGACAGCCAAACCTGCCAGTTGGGGAGCTTGCAGTGTCAGGCGCAGCACTGCACGGGGGACCCGCCAGCTGGAGGAGCCTGCAGTGGCCGGCTCGGCTCTGCTCTGCACGGGGGACCCGCCAGCTGGAGGAGCCTGCAGTGGCCGGCTCTGCTCTGCTCTGCACGGGGGACCCGCCAGCTGGAGGAGCCTGCAGTGGCCGGCTCGGCTCTGCACGGGGGACCCGCCAGCTGGAGGAGCCTGCAGTGGCCGGCTCGGCTCTGCTCTGCACGGGGGACCCGCCAGCTGGAGGAGCCTGCAGTGGCCGGCTCGGCTCTGCTCTGCACGGGGGACCCGCCAGCTGGAGGAGCCTGCAGTGGCCGGCTCTGCTCTGCTCTGCACGGGGGACCCGCCAGCTGGAGGAGCCTGCAGTGGCCGGCTCGGCTCTGCTCTGCACGGGGGACCCGCCAGCTGGAGGAGCCTGCAGTGGCCGGCTCGGCTCTGCTCTGCACGGGGGACCCGCCAGCTGGAGGAGCCTGCAGTGCTGCCCCGCGTGCAGGTGGATTTTGCCCAGTGCTGGAGTGACTCTGCGGCTGCAGGAGGGGCATCACTGCAGACGCTGCCCAACACCCACCAAGCTCTGCCGAGATGAGAGCCGGGTAAGTAGCCGGGGTTCTTTGGGGGGAGGGGCGCTGGCCCCGGGGCCGGTGCGTAAGGAAGACGATGCTTTGCCTAGCAGGAAAGCGCAGCTACAGGCCGGCCAGCCCTTGCGCCCGTCCCCACGTCAGGGCCGCAGGCTGCTGCACAGGCCTGTCCAGTAGCCGTAGCGTCGGCGGAAGCTGCTTGCAGGGCCGGGGCGAGCCGCGAGCACACAGTGCAATGCGTGCGACAGCCAAGGCGCTCACAGCCCTTGGCCAGCCGAGATGAACCAGGGCTCAGCGCCCCATGGACTTGCAGCCCCCTCCCGGGGGAAGTGCAGCAGCCCCACGCCCCCCTCTGGCACAGGAGGCGAGGAAGGGGGGAGTGCGGCAGGGAGCAGTGTTCTGGGGGGCTCTGCTTGGTCTGGGGCATCCCCTGCCAGGACAGCATGGCCTGCTGGGGCAGGGCGCTACCTGAGGCCGGTTCCCGCACAGAGGCAGTTGGCCGCGCTGGCGCCTGTGAGTGACTCCGGGAACGCCAGCGGCGCTGGCAGGAGGCCCCAGCACTCCATGGGGCTCCCCAAGCCATTCCCTGGGGCTCATGGGAAAGGGGCAAGCGCCCCCCCGCCTGGCCATGCATCTCTCCTCGCGCCCGCTGGACTGTGCCATTGCCGGCCCTGTCCAGACACCTCACGCTCTTCTCTGGCAGGACTCTGGGGGGAGGCCTGGCCTGCTCCCCCGATCCGGAACCGCTGGGCTGAGCCCCACTCGAAGGCCCAGAGCCCCAAAGCCTCCTGTGGCCGCTGGGCAGCGAAAGGCAGGGCCCAGAGCAGGGCTGTGTGGCTGCCCACGATGCTACTGTGCAGGCCTGGCCCCCCCTGTGCCCAGCCAGGCGGGACCTGCCTGGCAGCCGCTTGGGCCTCCTACGCTGGCCCCCGGGGCTCACTGCGAAGCGCTGGGGGGGGGGCAGGGCTGCATGAGCCGGGGGGGGACAGGAAGCAGGGCAGGCGGCACTGAGCTGGCCCCGGGTGTGCAGCTTTCTCGCCCTGCTGCAGAAGGTGAGAGCTGGCCGCTGAGCCCCGCCGGCCGGCCATGGGGAGTCTGCCCAGCCGCAGGAAGCAGCTTGTCATCCAGCCCAGCCCTGCTGTTGCCATGGAAGCCGCGGCCCCCTTGCCAGCAGGTAGGGGTCTAGGCCTGAGCACTAGTGAGAGCCTCGTGGGCTGGGCGTGCCCCCGCCCTTGCGCCAGGCCTGCGGCTCTGTGCACCGGCCGTCAGGCCATGCCCGTGAGGCCCCAAAGCGCCAGCCAGGCCCCGCATGAGGCTGGCTTCAGCCCCTTTGGCCTGGAAGAAATGCTGGTGGCTGCAGCTTTCTGGGGGGCATCCCGGGCTTGCAGGGCCCTGTCTGCGGCCTCGGCTCTCTGGAGCGCCCCGCCTCTGTCGGAAACACGAACCGCAACGCCTGTCCCTGCCCAGCCCCTCCGTGGCCACCCACGGGAGCCACGGCGCGGCCTGGGCGCCCCTCTGAAGGGCTCTGCTCTCGCCGCAGGTCCCAGCAGCTACGTGGCAGTTGCCTTGTGCTCCTTCCCTGCGGGGCCCGAGGCAGCGACCGTCCTGCACCCCGGAGAGCAGCTGCGAGTCCTCTCTGAGTAAGTTGGATGTGGGAGCAGCCTGGCTGCCCAGGGCCCCCCAGGCCCAGCACAGGGGCTGGAGGCCACCCCGGCACTGTGCCAGGCGGATGCTGGCTGGCACATGGAGGCTCTGCCCCCCCAGCCCCTCCCTGAGTGTGGCCACAGCAGCCAGTGCTGCAGCCTCCTGGGCGGGGCTCGTCCCACCTTGCCCCACAGTCCTGCCTGGTCCTGGGCTGCTCCCTCTGCCAGGTGCCCGGGGAGCAGCCTCGGCTGCCCGTGCCTGGGCTCACAGCGGCGTCCTGCCCAGGGCTGCGTGGGCCTGTGCCAGACTCCCTGGCCTCGAGCCCCCGCGCCCGACACTGCAGCGAAGAGCCCTGGTGCGCCGAGCGGCTGTACGCAGCGGGGGGGGGGGGGGGCAGCGGCGAGCCAGGCTGCAGGTGCCACACGCGGGCTGAAGCAGGAGGCCCGTGTCCAGGGCACCCCTGAGCCTCCACTCTCTTACAGGGACGGGGAATGGTGGGAGGTGGCATCGCTCGTCACCGGCAAGCAGTGTTTGGTCCCCAGCAGCCACGTGGCCAAGGTGCGGCACAGGTAGGAGGCTGTGGGGCTGGCGTGTTGGTACCGTCACCAGAGCGGGTGCTGCAGACCCGGGAAGGCCTGGCTAGCGCTAGGCATGTGCTACGCATGGCCAGGAGTTGCAGATGCCCTTTTCACGCACCCCTGGACCGACCCCCATGGAGTCACAGCTCCCTCCCCTCCCCAGCTCTTATCACCTGCTCCTTCGAACAGCATCCAGTGCTCAGCCTGCGCCTGGCCCCATGGTGCACATTGGAGCGTGGCCGGGCCATGCACGGCCCAGCGCCATGGCCCCACACACGGGAGGCTCAGCGACTCGTGGGGACAAATTCCCAGGGTGCCCGGTGGCTGCCTGGCGGGGGACTCGCCCGGGAGCAGCCTGCTGGCTGGTTCCCTAGTGCGGCACCTTAGGGGAGCGGCAGGAATTTGGCATCACTGCTAGTGGCCAGAACGTGCCGGCGCGTCCCACATCTGGCCTGCGGCCCAGCACCTGGTGTCACTCGTGCCCCCGCCGCCGCCTGCAGAGCCCTGACTGAGCCGCCAGGGGCCCCAGAGAACTGTGCCGCTGAACGGACACCCCAGCCCAGCTCGCCCCAGCTCACCCCGGCCTGCTCCCATCCCTGGAGGCCACGTTGCCTCGGTGCATGTCCACCCGCCGTGCTGCAGGGACACAGCTGCCGGGCAGTTCCCCGCAGAGCAAGCCGGGCGCCAGGGAGCACGTGGCTCAGGTGGGGCCAGGAGTGGGAGCACGGTCAGGGCGCCCCCTGGGGGCAGGGTGGGGCACTGCCTGTCCTGGGGCCGGGCCGCGCTCAGTGTCCTGCCCTTGCCCACAGGTGGCTGTATGAAGGCCTGAGCCGGGAGAAAGCTGAAGAGCTGCTGCTCCTGCCGGGCAACCGCAGTGGCTCTTTCCTGATCCGAGAGAGCCAGAGCAGGCAAGGTGAGCGACCCCGGGCTGTGCCCGCCACTCACAGCTGGGCGGGAGCTGGGGCCCGTTCCTCAGCCTGCACCCCACCAGTGCTTGGGTGGCCAGAGGAGAGAGTCCAGCGCTTTCTCTGGAGGTGGTGCACATCTGCGCATGCCTCCGCGCACACAACAAAAGTTATTCTACACACAGGCAGGAAATCGGAGGGGAGGATACTGGCAAGAAGGGCAGACTGCCCACGCCTGCTGTGCCCAGGCTGTCCTGACAGGAAGACTTATGGAAAACCCAGCAGGTGCTGGGCAGCAGCCAGGGGCGCAAGCAGGGACTGGCTGGCCCCTCTCGGGGTCAGAGCCGCTGCTGCCAGAATTGCTCCAAAGTGGCTGCTCGGTGATAGAGCCACTGACCCGGGCCGGCCCCGTGGGAGCCCCGAGCCCGGCTGCGTCTGGCCGCTCCCTGCGCGCGGCAGGCCCGGGGGAGCGCTCTGCTGGCGGGGTGAGGCTGGTGCCCTCCAGCCGGTGGGGCTGGCCCGGGCCAGGCAGCCCTCGGAGCGGCCCGGCCACACGCACAGGCCCTGGGCGAGCGGGGCCGGGCTCGGACCGTCCCGACCGCGCTGTGAGCCGAGGCAGAGGCCGCTTCCGACCAGTGCTGCCCCCCAGGGCCCGGCCGGGGGAGCTGCTGGCTCGGGCCGGGCTCGCAGGGCTGCGCGCTCCTCCCCTCCCGCCCCTGCGGCCGCACGGCGCTTCCTGAGCCGCGCTTCGCCTGGCTCCCTGCCCGGCAGCTTCCTGCGGCCCGGCAAGAGCCCCCACCCCGGGCCGGGCACTCAGCGCGCTCCTTTGCAGGCTGCTACTCGCTCTCGGTCCGGCGCAGCAACCGCGCCGCCTGGGACTCGGTGAAGCACTACCGCGTGCAGCGCCTGGGGAACGGCTGGGTCTACATCGCGCCGCGCCTCACCTTCCCCCGCCTGCAGGACCTGGTGGACTATTACTCGGGTAACGGCCCCCAGCAGCCGCCCCGAGGCACGTGGGGGCCCAGAGCCGCCCTGCCCCCGAGGTGCGCGGGGCTCCGCCCGGCTCGTTCCCCTTGGCGGGAGCGGGGCCGGGCCGGCGGGTGCGGGGCTGACGCTCCTCTCCCCCCAGAGATCGGAGACGGGCTGTGCTGCCTCCTCACGGAGCCCTGCTGCACCCAGGGGGCCGCGCGGGCCCCCGCCCAGAGCCTGCCCCCGCCCCGGGCTGTCCAGAAATCGGCCCTCAACTGGCAGGAGATCAACAGGTGGGAAGGGGCCGCCCCTCGCGGGGGGCCGGCGGGAGCTTGGGAGCCCTGCGGGCGGGACCCACAGCGGCCCTGCCTGCTCCTGGCCTAGCAGGGGAGGGGGCCGCCCTGCACTGGGGTCCCAGGGGACATGGAGCTTAGGCTGGGCTGGAGCTGAGCTGTGGAGGGGCTGAGGCTGAGCTGTGGTGGGGTGGGGGGGGGGCTGAGCTGTGGAGGGGCAGGGGGGCTGGGCTGAGCTGTGGAGGGGCGGGGGGGCTGGGGCTGAGCTGTGGTGGGGCGGGGGGGGCTGGGGCTGAGCTATGGTGGGGCGGGGAGGGGCTGAGGCTGAGCTGTGGAGGGGCTGGGCTGAGCTATGGTGGGGCAGGCTGGGCTGGGCCGGGCCGGGCCGGGCCCCAGGCAGCGCCCGGCCCCAGGCAGCGCCCTGGCAGGCACTGTGCTGAGCAAACCTCTCTTCTCGCCCCAGCTCCGTCCTGTTTGCGGAGGACCCGGCCCTGGAGGAGGAGGAGTCCCCAGTCAGCCAGGGCCTGCGGGAAGCCATCAGCTCCTACCTCTTTCTGACGGAGGAGCTGCCCCCGGAGAGCGGCGCTGGCCACAAGGGCACTCAGCGGACGAGCACCTGAGGGTGCTGGAGGCTGCAGCTCAGCTGCCCCCCCGCCCCGGTTCCACGGCCCCTGGACTTTTACCCCACACAATGTAATTTATTGCCGCCCTGCTGCCCCGACCCCCCTCCCCCCGGGCTGGTCTGGCTCAAGCTGGGCCCAGCTGGGTGGGATCTGCCACTTGCCTCAAGGAACCCCGGGCCCGCTGCTTGGAGTCGTTCTTTTGCCTCCCGTGCTGGCGGCTTTGGGTGCCTGAGCTGCGGCTGGACATCCAGCAGGGCCTGGCGCCAGAGCCCGGCCGGCAAGGCCTTGCTGGGAGAGGCGGTTGTGGGGAATGCTGCCCCAGAGGCGGGTTACGTGCTGTCTGGCACAAGGCGCGCGGGTGAGCATCTGACTGGTCCAGCCCGACTGTAACGGAATCAGCCTGCGCCCCTCAGCCCGCCCTGCACCTGCCGCGGGACTGGCGGCCCCGCTGGGCTCCAGCACGGCTCGGGCTTGCACCCGGAAACCTCACGCCTGACTCCAGCCTGCAGCAGCGAAAGCCGAGAGCCTCTCCCTGCAGCCCGACCAGGCCTTGCTGCAGGACGCTGGCCTGGGCCGAGTGGCTCCTAAACCAAAGGCGCCAGGCAGGGCCGGCCTTACCATGAGGCGAACTGAGGCGGCCGCCTCAGGTGCCAGACTGTGGGGGGCGCCACTCGGACCCAGAGTGTAGGAAATTGTGTCTGCTGCTGGTGCAGCGAGGGGTGATGGGGGCGTCATTTGAGCTCCCTGCCTCAGGTGCCAAAATATCGTGGGCTGGCCCTGGAGCCAGGAGCCCATGGCACCCGCCTGCCGGCTGTAATTGTGATCCGAACTGAAATTCACCAAGTCTATGTCTACCCTGCAGGCTTTTGCCAGCAGAGAGTATGCTAATGAAGTGCTCATTAGCATTTGTCAACTGTTATTTGCATATTCACTGCTGGACGTTTTTGCACAAAAATAAGCAGTGTAGACGGGTCCGTTTAGCGCAAAAAAACCCTTTTGTGCAAGATCCTTATGCCTCAAAAAAGGAGGGATATGGGATCTTGTGCAAAAAGCATTGGCAGGAATATGCAAATTACAGTGTGACAAATGCTAATGAGTGATTCATTAGCATACTTTCTGCTGGCAAAACCTGCAGTGTAGACATAGCCTTACTGTCCCGTGGCCATGCACCCGCCCAGCCCTCCTCACCCCCACAGGAAGTGGCCACAGAGCAGCGATCTCCTGCAGTTAGCTCAGGACGCATCTCCAGTCTGTGGCGCAGAGGCTGAGTTTCCAGCTTTCGTGCAAAGATCAGGCCCGTGAAACAGGCTCCGGTTTGGGCCAGGCGTGCTAGGGGCTGTGCCAGTCACCGGCCCCAGGCACCTGGCAAGGGCAGGGACAAGCCCAGACAGGCTCTGAAGCCACCTCCTTGCTTCTGGCTACCGGGAAGGTGCTCTCTCCAGCCCGGCTGCAATCGCCCCTCTGCCTCTGGGTGCTCCTGCCAGGCAGGGACAGAGGAAAATCCAGCGAATTTTGAGACAATCCAGGCTCAAGAACTGCCCAGGCTGCGGCCTGCACCCTCGTGCTCCTGCCCAGCCCACCGTGCTGTCTCAAGCCTCTGTTGGAGCGGGGCGACGGCCAAGCCCCGGAGTGGCTGGCAGGCTCCCGGAATCGCTCTCCAGTAGGTGCCGAGTGACACCAGGCAATTGGGCCGTGTCCGCCGGCTTGATTTCTGTGCTGCCGGGTTTACATCCAGGTTTGGAGTGAGACGGCTGGGCGCCCGCTCTGAGCACCCTCAATCCAGCATGCTCCCAGTCAGCACAGAGCTTCAGTTCAGTGCTTTTAAACTTCCAGCTGCTTTATAAAAGCGAAATCCCTCCCCCTCGCGCTGTGCTGGGGGGAGGGAGTACGATCAGTCTGTGCGGTGGAAACTCAGCCAATGCGAGGTGCAGCAAGACGCACCCGCCACTGTGCGAGGAAGAAAACGCATTTGCCTGGCTCCACAGCCTGTGCCCTGAGGCCCCGGCTGCACCTGCTTCTCAAACCACTATACCAGCAAAATGTGCATCTCGTCTCATAGCTAGTCAGAACTAACTGAGCATTTCACATCGTCCTGCCTGCTTCTTTGTTAAAGCCAGTGACAAACTAGGCGGGACAAACTCATCTAAAAATAAAGTGCAGCAACTGGATACGGGTCCTTCCTTGTCTTCAAAGCTGGTTTTCTCGCTCAGCTGCTGTTTAAATGGCCACCCCAGCCAGGCCAGGATGTTCTGTGTAAGCTCTGCAGGCTTTTCCCTGCTCCCCTTCCAACATTCCCCGCTCACTGCATGCTCCTGCTGTGCACCGGGGGTGTAAACAGACTTTGCATTTGGAGTCTCCCATCTCTGCCCCAGGTGGAGCTATTCCCCACCCCTCACCCCAAGTCTCTTTTTGGCAAAACGGGGCATTTGTCCTGGTGGTGCTTGACAACCGATGGTCAAATACGCAGTTTTGCCGAAAGTTGCATGGCTGGGCAGGGCTTGAAAAGGGGACGGTCCCGGGCCAAAGAAGATGTAAGGTCACCTAGACCGCATGGGGGGCCCTAGACGGCAAGGAGGGGGGCCTAGACTGAAGGTCACCTAGACTGCAAGGAGGGGCCTAGACTGAAGGTCACCTAGACCGCATGGGGGGCCCTAGACGGCAAGGAGGGGGGCCTAGACTGAAGGTCACCTAGACTGCAAGGAGGGGGCCCTAGACTGAAGGTCACCTAGACTGCATGGGGGGCCCTAGACTGCAAGGAGGGGGGCCTAGACTGAAGGTCACCTAGACCGCATGGGGGGCCCTAGACTGCAAGGAGGGGGGCCTAGACTGAAGGTCACCTAGACTGCAAGGAGGGGGCCCTAGACTGAAGGTCACCTAGACTGCAAGGAGGAGGGCCTAGACTGAAGGTCACCTAGACTGCATGGGGGGCCCTAGATTGCAAGGAGGGGGGCCTAGACTGAAGGTCACCTAGACTGCATGGGGGGCCCTAGACTGCAGTAAGAGCTTTCCCGGGGAGCCTGAACTGTTCGAGAGGAGCCTCCACCTGCCCTGGGCGAGGGCTGAGAGCCAGGGGAGCTGACAGCCTCCAGACGGCCCAGGGCAAGGTGGGGGCAGGACCTGGCTCCGTGCTCCTGAATGGGGCGGGGCTTTGGCACGAGGGGCAGAGCGGGGGGGGGCGACTGACCCTCCCCCCCCCCGGGGCCTGAGCCGTGCGAGGAGCACGGTGCGACCTTGCTGTGGTGACTGGAAGGGTCTGGTTTCGGCCGCTGCAGCGGTGGCAGCCAGGAGCCCCGGACCCCCCGGAATTGAAGGGCCCCAGAGCAGCTGCCCTTTTGCCCCCGACGTCAGTGGGGTTGCCGAAAGCAGGGCAGGTGGAGCATCCAGGGCTCCCCCCAGCAGCTCACGCTCCCTGGGCAGCTCGTAACACCCTGACTTCCAGCCAGGCCAGGAGGCAGGGGCAGGATGGGGGGAGGGGCAGGGGGCGGGGCCCTTTGTGGGGCTGGGGGGCGATGTTATTTGTGCCCAAGCCCCCATAAATCTTCATCTGCTGCTGCTGAAATGCAGTTGAGGTGCCTGCAGCCCGACCCAGCAGGCCCTGGGCACGCTGAGCGCAACAGCTCCGGCTGCTGCTCGCCGGGTGACCGCAGCGGCCCCTGCCCAGCTCCAGCGTTCAGGACACCTGCCTGGGCTCAAATGGCAGTTGGCTTAAAAAGGAGGGGTAAGCAGGATGGGGTAAAACCAAACTCTGCCTCCAGGGGGCTGAGCCCAGGCTGGCATGTCCCCCCCCCCCACTCCAGGGCCAGGGCTGCCAGGTTTTGGGTGCTGGGGAGCCCCTGCATGGATCATGAGCTACGGAAGCGCCTGTGCCCAGGGCAGACAGTAACACCAGTATGCGCAGCGTGGGGGCTGGAAACCAACCTCCTGCTGCCCGCGCAGGCGCTACTGAGGCGGGCGCGGCAGCTGGATGTTTGTACAGATTTTGTAGGTTTCAATGGGTCACCCTCCCCCCCAAAGGAACGGGACCAGACCCGCCTCCCCTTACGCTGAATTGGTCCTGGCTGTGTTGCTGGGAGCTGGCTGAGGTGGAGCAATTGCCCGTGAGAGGGGGCCCTGGGGAGGGATGGGAGGGGGACTGCTGTGGGTTATGGATGTGGATGGGGCGGTGATCTCCAGCGCCCAGCAGGCCAAGGGGCTAGGTTCCCTGCTGGGGAGGCGTGGTCGCGAGCCGCAGGTGAATGATTGGATGCTCGCTGTGGGCACTGGAACAGGCGTGTGACGGGGCACCGCTGCCCCGCACTGACAGCTGCGCCGCTGTGACTCTCAGGGTGCACCACCTCGGCTGCGCATGCTCCGAGTTGGCTAGAAAGAACCCCGGGGTAGCTAGGGCCCTGGGGGAAGCCAGGTCCGGGGGGAGAGTAAGCTGGAGGTAGGCGGGGCGCGGGAAGCCTGGACAGAAAGGGAGGTGTGACAAGGCACATGGCCTGCACTGGCCCTTTAAGGGCAAAACCCAGGCCTGGAGCAAGGGCTGGATGCAAAGCCCCAGCTGAGGCAGTTCTGGCAAATGAGGGCCCAGCTGGGGGCTATATAAAGGAGAGTCCCCTCCCCCCCCCCCTCAGCAGTAAGGAGTTGGCAGCTGGGAAAGCAGGAGCTCAAGGAGCGCTGGGCAGCAAGGCAGGGCTTGGGGAGCTCTGACCAAGCGAGCGCTCAGGCTGTCGGGATCGGTGCCTGGGGCTCGGAGGGTTGTGGAGAGGCAGCCAGGGTAAGCGGGGGCAGCAGGTCCACACGCCTTCGCCGGTGATGAGTGGCCCTTGCAGATGGCAATTTGCCCCGAGACAGGGGCTCGATGAAGACTGGCAGGGGGTCAGTGAGGCAAGGTGGATTTTCCCATGCTCTCGATTGGCTGCATGTAAAGTCATCCCAGATGGGGAGGGGGCGGTGCCTGGGGTTCTGGGTCTCCGGCATGTGGGTAGTGTGTGGCATGTTATTGGTGCTGTGGTGCATGCAAGTAAGAGGGCTGGGATGGCTGATACCTGCATTGTTTTCTCTTCACTGTGTTTAGATACCCAGGGATCTAAGCATGGCCTGAGAGCCCTTCACAAAGGGCACGACCTCACCCTTGTTGGCTGCAAAGAGTTTTTGGCCATCAAAGAGACCGGGGTGGGCAATAATTTTAGAAAAGGGGCCATTGCAAGGAGCTCCTGGCCCTCAGAAACTGAGTTCGGGCTTTGGAGGCCAGGGCGGCTGAACTGGAGGAGCTAAGGGAGGCAGAGAGCTATGTTGATGAGACTTTCCGGGACACTGTAGTACTGTCCCACCTCCAGTCTGAGAGCCCCAGTGCTCTTAAGGAGGATGAAAGTCTCAAGGGAACAGAGCATTCAATGGGAGCAGAGGGAAACCATCCCGTAGTTGGGACCCTCCTCCCAGAGGATGTTGCGGTATCCTCTCGCACTGAGGATACCTCTGAGGGAGAGGGAATACCAGTTAGGAAGAGGCAGGTGTTAATAGTGGGTGATTCGATGGTTAGAAACATAGATAGTTGGATTTGTGATGACCGGGAGAACCGTATGGTCACTTGCCTGCCTGGTGCGAAGGTTGCAGATCTCTCAAGGCATCTAGATAGACTTACGTGTAGTGCTGGGGAGGAGCTGGTGGTCGTGGTACATGTAGGTACCAATGACGTAGGGAAGGGTAGGAGAGAGGTCCTGGAGGCCAAATGTAGGTTGCTAGGAAAGAGACTGAAATCCAGGACCTCTATGGTGGCATTCTCGGAATTGCTTCCAGTTCCACGCGCAGTTCCACTCACAAGGCCAGGCAGGCAGAGCTTCAGAGTCTCAATGCGTGGATGAGACGATGGTGTAGGGAAGAGGGGTTTGGATTTATTAGGAACTGGGGACACTTTTGGGAGAGGGGGAGCCTATACAGGAAGGATGGGCTCCACCTAAACCAGGGTGGAACCAGACTGCTGGCACTAAACATTAAAAAGGCCGTAGAGCAGTTTTTAAACTAAGAGATGGGGGAAGCCGATTGGTGCGGAGATGCACGTAAATCGGATGGAGACTTCTCTTAGAGGAGAATCCATTGATAGAGATTCTCTAAGCTGTAGTCAGAAAGAGAAGAGGGGAGAGGACAAACCATGGGCCAGAGCAGACAAACAACCTCATATAAAGGAATCCAATGCATCAGGGAAGGGCAGGCAAATAAGCAGTGGCAAATTTCTAAAGTGCTTCTACACAAATGCTAGGAGTCTGACTAATAAGATGGGTGAACTAGAGTACCTCATATTAAATGAGGAGATTGACATAATAGACATCACTGAAACCTGGTGGAATGAGGAAAATCTGTGGGACACAATCATACTGGGATATAAAATATATCGAAAGGATAGAGAGGGCTGGGTGGGTGGCGGAGTGGCACTGTATGTGAAAGATAATGTAGAATCAAATTAAATATTAAATGAATCAACATGTTCAATAGAATTGCTATGGATAGTAATTCTATGCTACGATAATAAAAAATTAGCAGTAGGGATATATTACCGACCACCTGACCAGGACAGCGATACTGACATTGAAATGCTGAGGGAGATTAGAGAGGCTACCAAAATAAAGAACTCTATAAGAATGGGGGATTTTAATTACCCCCATATTGACTGGATACATGTCACCTCAGGAAGAGAAGCAGAGATAAAATTTCTCAATGGCTTAAATGACTGCTTCTTGGAGCAGCTGGTGCAGGAACCCACAAGGGGAGAGGCAATTCTTGATTTAGTCCTGAGTGGAGTGCAGGATCAGGTCCAGGAGATAACCGTTACAGGACCGCTTGGGAATAGTGACCATAATATATTAACATTCAACATTCCTGTGGTGGGAAGAACACCTCAGCAGTCCAGCACCCTGGCATTTAATTTCAAAAAGGGGAATTACACAAAAATGAGGAGGTTAGTTAAACAGATATTAAAAGGCACAGTGACTAGAGCCAAATCCCTGCAAGCTGAATGGAAACTTTTTAAAGACACCATAATAGAGGCCCAACTTAAATGTATACCCCAAATTAAAAAACATAGCAAGAGACCTAAAAAAGAGTCACGGTGCGTTAACCACCATGTAAAAGAAGCAGTGAGGGACAAAAAGGTATCTTTTAAGAAGTGGAAGTCCAATCCTAGTGAGATAAATAGAAAGGAACATAAACACTGTCAAATCAAGTGTAAACATGTAATAAGAAAAGCAAAAAAAGATTTTGAGGAACAGCTAGCCAAAAACTCTCAAAGAAATAACAATGTTTTTTAATTACATTAGAAGCAGGAAGCCTGCAAAAAAACCTGTGGGTCCCCTAGACAATTGAGATATAAAAGGAGCAATCAAGGATGATAAAGCCATTGCGGATAAACTTAATGGCTGCGTCTAGATTGGCATGGTTTTCCGGAAATGCTTTTAACGGAAAAGTTTTCCGTTAAAAGCATTTTTGGAACAGAGCGTCTAGATTGGCATAGACTCTTTTCCGCAAAAGCACTTTGTGTGGAAAAGTGTCCGTACCAATCTAGACGCGCTTTTCCGCCAAAAAGCCCCGATCGCCATTTTCGCAATCGGGGCTTTTTTGCGGAAAACAAATCTGAGCTGTCTACACTGGCCCTTTTGCGCAAAAGCTTTGCGCAAAAGGGACTTTTGCCTGAACGGGAGCAGAATAGTATTTCCGCAAGAAGCTCTGATTTCTTACAGTAGGAAGTCAGTGCTTTTGTGGAAATTCAAGCTGCCAGTGTAGACAGCTGGTAAGTTTTTCCGGGAAAGCGGCTGATTTTCCGGAAAAACTGGCTAGTCTAGACACAGCCAATGATTTCTTTGCTTCAGTCTTCACGGCTGAGGATGTTAGGGAGATTCCCAAATCTGCACTGTCCTTTGTGAGTGATGAATCTGAGGAACTGTCCCGGATTGAAGTGTTATTAGGGGAAGTTTTGGAACAAATAGAAAAACTTAATGTTAACAAACTCCGAGACTGGATGGCATTCATCCAAGGGTTCTAAAAGAACTCAAGTGGGAAATTGCTGAGCTATTATCTGTGGTTTGTAACCTAGCCTTTAAATCGGCTTCCGTACTGGAAGGTAGCCAACGTGACACTAATATTTAAAAAGGGCTCTAGAGGCAATCCTGGCAATTACAGACTGGTAAGTCTAACTTCAGTACCAGGCAAAATAGTTGAAACAATAGTAAAGAATAAAATTGTGAGGCATGTAGAAGGAAGTAATTTGTTGGACAAAAGTCAACATGGTTTCTGAAAAGGGAAATCATGTCTTACTAATCTGTTAGAGTTCTTTGAAGGGGTTAACAAACATGCAGACAAGGGGGATCCAGTAGATATAGTATACTTGGATTTTCAGAAAGCCTTTGACAAGGTCCCTAACCAAAGGCTCTTGTGTAAATTAGATGGCCATAGAATAAGAAGGAAGGTCCTTTCTTGGACTGAGAACTGGTTAAAAGACAGGAAACAAAGGGTAGGAATAAATCTCACATTTTCAGAATGGAGAGGGGTAACTAGTGGTGACGCCCAAGAGTCAGTCCTGGGACTGATCCTTTTCAACTTATTCATAAATGATCTGGAGAAAGGGGTAAGCAGGGAGGTGGTAAAGTTTGCGGATGATACCAAATTGTTTAGGATAGTCAAGACAGAAGGGCTGTGTCTACACTGGCACCCCTTTCCAGAAAAGGGATGCTAATGAGACACTTCGGAATTGCAAATTCCGCGGGGGATTTAAATATCCCCCGCGGCATCTGCATGAACATGGCTGCTGCTTTTTTCCGGCTCGGGGTTTTGCCGGAGAAAAGTGCCAGTCTAGATGGGATCTTGCTGAAAATAAGCCCTTTTCCGGAAGATCCCTTATTCCTACTTTCAAGGAATATTTTGGCCTTGGAAAGGGTTCAGAAAAGGGCACCAAAAATATTAGGGGTTTGGAACGGGTCCCATATGAAGAGAGGTTAAAGAGACTGGGACTCTTCAGTTTAGAAAAGAGGAGACTGAGGAGGGATATGATAGAGGTCTATAAAATCATGAGTGGTGTGGAGAGGGTGGATAAAGAAAAGTTATTTATTAGTTCCCATAATAGAAGAACTAGAGGACACCAAATGAAATTAATGGGTAGCAAGTTTAAAACTAATACAGGCAGTCCCTGGGTTACGTACAAGATAGGGACTGTAGGTTTGTTCTTAAGTTGAATCTGTATGTAAGTCGGAACTGGCGTCCAGATTCAGCCGCTGCTGAAACTGACCGCCAGTTCTGACTTACATACAGAATCAACTTAAGAACCCCAAGCATCCCCAAATCAGCTGCTGCTGAAACTGATCAGCAGCTGATTCCAGGAAGCCCGGGGCAGAGCAACTCTGCCTCGGGCTTCCTGTAGTCAGCGCTGGTCAGTTTCAGCAGCGGCTAAATCAGGACGCCTGGGGCAGAGCAGCTGGGGTGCTGCTGGGTTGCTCCAGTAGCGCCGCTCCTTGGCACTACTGGACCAACCCAGCAGCACCCCATCTGCTCTGCCCCAGGCGTCCTGATTCAGCCGCTGCTGAAACTGACCAGCAGCGGCTGAATCAGGACCAGAGCAGCTGGGGTGCTGCTGGGTTGGACCAGTAGTGCCCAGAGCGGCGCTGCGGGACCAACCGGCAGCACCCCAGCTGCTCTGCCACAGGCGTCCGGAGAAAAGCCTAGTCTGCTGGGGGGGGCGTACTAGCTGCGCCTCCCCCACCCCAGCAGACCAGGAAGACAAGGGCGGCGGAACGAGACGCACCGTGGTCCCGCCGCCTGGGTCCTCCGTGGCTTTGCTCCCCATCTCCCTGGTCTGCTGGAGACCAGCAGACCAGGGAGACGGGGAGCAAAGCCTCTGAGGACGCCGGCAGCGGGACAGCCGCGGGGCGTCTGAGCTGTCCCGCTGCCGGCTTCCCCCGCGGCTTTGCAAAGCCTCGGGGAAGCCGGCAGCGGAGCAGCCCAGGCGCGCCTGGGTTGCCCCGCTGCCCCCGCGGCTTTGCAAAGCCTCGGGGAAGCCGGCAGCGGAGCAGCCCAGGGGTGCCCCGCTGCCCAAGCCCCCCCACGGCTTTGCAAAGCCTCGGGGAAGCCGGCAGCGGAGCAGCCCAGGCGTGCCTGAGGTGCCCCGCTGCCCGAGCCCCCCCGCGGCTTTGCAAAGCTGCAGGGGGGCTTGGGCAGCGGGGCACCTCAGGCGCGCCTGGACTGCTCTGCTGCAGGCTTCCCCGTGGCTTTGCAAAGCTGCGGAGGGAGGGGCGGGGGGGGGCTCGGGCAGCCCAGGCGCCCCTGGGCTGCCCGAGCCCCTCCGCGGCTTTGCTCTGCGTCTTCCTGGTCTGCAGACCAGGGAGATGCAGAGAAAGCCCCAGAGTACACGGGCGGCAGGACTGCGAGGTCCCGCAGTCCGTGTACTCTGGGGCAGCCCCGTTCGTAACTGCGGATCTGACGTAAGTCGGATCCACGTACGTCGGGGACTGCCTGTAAGAGAAAGTTCTTCGCACAGCGTGTAGTCAACCTGTGGAACTCCTTGCCAGAGGAGGCTGTGAAGGCTAGGACTATAACAGAGTTTAAAGAGAAGCTAGATAATTTCATTGAGGTTAGGTCCATAAAAGGCTATTAGCCAGGGGATAGAAATGGTGTCCTGGCCTCTGTTTGTCAGAGACTGGAGAAGGATGGCAGGAGACAAATCGCTTGATCATTGTCTTCGGTCCACCCTCTCTGGGGCACCTGGTGCTGGCCACTGTCGGCAGACAGGATACTGGGCTAGATGGACCTTTGGTCTGACCCAGTACGGCCGTTCTTATGTTCACTTCACCAATTTTTGAAATGGCTCCGGTTTGGATGTTTTTGTTCTCCCCCACCCACAGACCCTGACTGGCCTGGAGGTGGGGGAGCGCATGAAGTCTTTGCCCCTCCCCCTCAAGAGAACTGCTAGCTGTTCTGAATAGCTGGCCATTCCCTCTAAGCACCACCCACCCCTGGTCGGCGAGGAGACTTCGCATGCTCCCCAGCCCGACTGGCCTCTGTGGGCTGGCTTGGTGGGCCGGACCCAGCCCATAGAGGATCTCTTGCCTACCACTGGGACAGAAGATCCTCAATTATTGGCTGGATTTCCTGAATGACAACGGCCATGGTAGTGGACCTGGCAGCCCGGAGAGCAGAGTGGGTATCAGTTGTCCCTCTGAGAGCAGCCCTGGAAGCGTTGGCTTATCATCTTGAGACCTGTCTGCAGTCACAGTTGGTATTTCTGAGTAATTTCCGTGGCCGTATTTTGCTAATAGCACTACAGAATTAGCCACCCTGTCTAGCAAGGTGGAAGAGCAATACACTTTATGGCAATGGCATCCGTCCATTTGTCATCTCTGTTGGAATGGTTGGTCTTGGATTGCTGTCGCTGCCTGTTCTTTTGGTTAAGTGCTTCTACTACTAGGGAGCTGGGAGCAGGGAGTATGAAGAGGAACACAGGGGCCTTGGAGAGGATGAAATATTTGCAGTCTGGCCTCTTGCTTGTAGGTGGTGTTGAGACACCTCTCTAGGGAAAGGGAATCACTAGGTGACTTGTCTCAGGAAATTCACCAAGGGAATTTCAGGATTCACTAAGGGAATTTCTCTGATCTGTCCTATGCAGATTAGACTACATGCATACCAGGAGTGTTGTGAGTCAGACACGAGAAGTCATTCTTCTGCTCTACTCTGAGCTGATCAGGCGTCAGTTGGAGTCTTGTGTCCAGTTCAGGGTGCCACATTTCAAGAAGGATGTGCAGAAATTGGAGAAGGTCCACAGAAGAGCAACGAGAATGATGAAAGGTCTAAAGCACATGAGCTACGAAGGAAGACTGAAAGAACTGGGCTTGTTTAGTTTGGAAAGGAGAAGACTGAGGGGGGACATGAGAGTGAATTTCAGGGTGTCACAAGGAGGAGGGAGAAAAATTGTTCTCCTTGGCCTCTGAGGCTAGGACAAGAAGCAATGGGCTCAAATTGAATCAAGGGAGACTTAGGTTACAGGAGGAAAAACTTCCTGCCTGTCAGGGTGGTCAAACACTGGAATAAATTGCCCAGGGAGGTTGTGGAATCGCCCTCACTGTAGGTATTTAAGGGCAGGTTAGACAGACACCTGTCAGGGAAGTGTTCTTTGAATCCTCCTCTTTCCTGTGATGGGAATGCTGTTCTCACACGGCCACGTCTGCTGCTTCAGCTGCTCTGTGCTGTACACCACATAAGAATGGAGGGCACGTTGATGGTCAGAGAGAACATTGTGCAGAATCAAGTGCAGTAAAACTCTTACCAAAGTGTCAATGTGATGACCCGAAACTCTGGTTTTATGAAGAATAGTGATAGAAATGTAGCCGTGTTACATACTCACAGACATCTACCCTTCCCCGCCTCTAATATCATTAACTCACAGGCATTCACCTTCCTCCCCCCCCCCACATTCCCCTTCTGTTCTGAAATGTGATTTGTCATATGTGTTCATTTTTTTAATTGTATCCTTTGGAATATATGGTTGTGACTATTTTCTTCCACTATTTGATCTGAGGAAGTGGGTCTGGCCCATGAAAGCTCATCATCTAATAAACCATCTTGTTAGTCTTTAAAGTGCTACATAGTCCTGTATTTTGTTCTGGTTTTATGGTCAGTCTAAGGGTGGGCGAATGTGTGTTGACTTGGATGGGTGTCAGATGATGGGAGTGTGCTGCAGTCAGGGGTTATGTGTTTTGGGGGGTTGAATTCATGTGTGAATTGTGTTGTGCTGGAAGAATTGTGTGGATTTGTATGGGTGGCAGGCATGGGTGGTGAGATATATGGGCTCATGGTGCCTATGCTCCAGCAACATTCAGAGCCAGGGGCCCTGCTCCAGCAGTATTTGGAGCTGGGTCTCTTCCCCCGGCCCTGCCTGGAGCGGGCCCTGGCCCCCACCTGCTGGCCTCCGCACGCGTCCCCCCTGGCTCCTGGCCCATCCCTGCCGTGTGCAGCTCTGTCGGCTCCCCCTTGCCGCTGCGCACTGCTGGCTGCTGCTGCTGGCATTTACAGGTGAGCGGGAGATGGCTGGGCCTGACGTGATGTCACGACCTGGGACTTTAAAACTGCTCTGCGCGGCGTTGCACTGCGTGGCCTAGCTCCATGTGGCCTAGCTCTGCGTTTGGAGTTTGGGGATTTCTAGGGCCGGAGCACAGACTCCGGCCCCGCAAAGTGGAAGGCAGAAGGGAGGGGAGGGCAAGGAAGGGGGAAAACTAGGGGGAAGGGGTGAGAGAGGAAGGGGGTGGGAGAAGAAGGGGCTTGTGCAGAGGGGGAAGGGGCTTATGGGGAGAGGGAAGAAAGGGGAAGGCACCAAGGGACAGCCTGGAGGAGGGAAATGCCAGGGGCCCAAGTGGAGACAATGAGGGAAAGGGCAGGAGGGGAGGTGTCAGTGGGAGGGGGACAGGGTGATGCTGGGAGAGAAGAGGGTAAGCGCATTGGGGGATAGAGGGGAGATGCTGGGAGAAGGCTTGAAAGAAGGGGTGGGCATTGAGAAAGGTGGGGATGGAGCAAGTTATGTGAGGGCACAGGGGCATGAGGGCAATGGGGGCAGAGGGTGGTGAGGGGGTGGGCATCAGGGAAAAAGAGAGCAAAGGGGACAGGGGCAGTGAGGGAAGGGGGAGGCACCAGGAGGGTGCAGGTGCCAGGGGGATTCTGGGGTGAAGCAGAAGGGCAGACACCTGCAGCGGAGGGACCAGCACCAGAGGAGAGAGGCAGGGCAGGTGTGCAGACAGAGCCTTAGAGGGAACACTTCTCCCAGCCTCTCTGTCCCCGAGTTAATGGCACACACATTGGGTTAATGCAATTGCAGGATAGTTGTATGAGGGGGCTTTGGTGGGGGCCAAACTAATCCCTGTTGGTAGGAGGATGGTGGGAAAAGTCCTTCAAGAGGGGTGACATGACACCTTTTACTTCTGGTCATGTGTCCATCTTGCCCCGAGTGTGTTCCCTCCAGAGGCCTGGTTAACAGGGGTCAGGGGCATGGTTAACAGGGCTCAGGGGGTTTGGCTAATGGGGCACCACCAAATATCATACAAACCTGCCTCCTCTGGTGGCAGGTGAAGGATTTACACTGCGGTGAGAGGTTATTTGTGTGTCGGTTGTGTTGATTTGTACGGGGGGTGGTTCTATGTTCTGTGAGATCTGTGCTGACTTGCACAGACGATAAATGAGTGGTGTGTTTGGGGTTCCGTGTCCTGGGACATGGGTATGGCTGTGTGGGCGCATGTTGCAGCCAGGGGCTGTTTGTGTTTGGTGTATTAGTGTGTGCTGGTTGCATTGCTGTGATGCCTAAGTTTTGAAGAAATTAGGAAGTTGTGCCAAGTAATCTGCCATCTGAGCAGCTTCCCTCTGATCCCCAATAAACTTCTGCATGCAAATTAGCTGCTGAGTAAAGGGGGTGGTCATGCCAGCTATGTCGGCCATCACAACGGTCTGGGATGCTTGGCCTGGCACAGGCAAGCCCCTGCTGTCACATGACTATAATTCACAAGTGAGAGTGGCTCGGGATTCACGAACTAGAGAGTAACAGGCCACAGCATCCCATTGGCAATGCGCTCTGGGGCCACTGGACCCACAAGGAGCGCTTCAGCGCCCATGCAGCCGTTCCCACCGCTTCCCACCAACAGCGGTGACCGTCCTGGGATCCTACGTTAGCGACTGTCGCTGACCTCTGGCAGCCTGGCCAGACTCCGCACTTCCCAGCCCCCTACTTGGGCAGCAGGGCCTGTCCCCGATGCAACTGCACAATGGGCTGCGCGCGGGACAAGCGAGCCAGCAAGCCGGTCAGAGACACAGGCCCGTGTGCGCACGTGGCAGCAGGGTCGGTGTCACCCCGGTTCCACCGCAGCGTGCACGCTCTCCGCACGTGCCGGCATGGTCAGTGTCACTCCGGTTCCTGGCTGCAGTGTGCACGCACCCAGACCCCGCATGCGGCAGCAGGGTCGGTGTCACCCCGGTTCCCGGCAGCAGTTTGCACGCTCCCCGCGCGCAGCGGCAGGGTCAGTGTCACTCCGGTTCCGCAGCAGTGTGCGCGCTCCCCCTGCGTACCGGCAGGGTCGGTGTCACTCCGGTTCCGCCGCAATGTGCCACTTCCCCTGCACAGCAGCAGGGTCGGTGTCACTTCGGTTCCGCCGCAGTGTGCGCGCTCCCAGATCCCGCATAGCAGCAGGTTGGGTGTCACTCCGGTTCCAGCCGCAGTGTGCACACTCCCCATGCGTGGCGGCAGGGTCGGTGTCACTCCGGTTCCGCTACAGTGTGCATGCTCCCCGTGCGCGGCGGCAGGGTCGGTGTCACTCCGGTTCCGGCCGCAGTGTGCACGCTCCCAGATCCCGTGCGGCGGCAGGGTTGGTGTCACTCCGGTTCCAGCCGCAGTGTGCACGCTCCCAGATCCCGCGCGGCGGCAGGGTCGGTGTCACTCCGGTTCCGGCCGCAGTGTGCACGCTCCCAGATCCCGCGTGGCGGCAGGGTCGGTGTCACTCCGGTTCCGGCCGCAGTGTGCACGCTCCCAGATCCCGCGCGGCACCAGGGTCGGTGTCACTCCGGTTCCGGCCGCAGTGTGCACGCTCCCAGATCCCGCGCGGCGGCAGGGTCGGTGTCACTCCGGTTCCGGCCGCAGTGTGCACGCTCCCCGCGCGCGGCGGCAGGGGGACGCGCCCGGCCCAGGCGCTGTGGCGGGAGCCGTGCCGCTGCGCGCGCAGGAGGCGGGCCCGGAGGGGCAGGTGGCCCCAGCGCGCGCTCTGCCTTTAAGACTAAGAGCCCGGGAGAAGCCGCAGGGGAAGAGCGCGCAATGCGCAAGCGCAAACGACTACGCCTGCGACTTGCCAGGGAGGAAAATGTCACGCGCACGCGCGTTTCCCGCTGAGTGGAGCGCCGGTCGGCGGGAACTTATTTGGCGGCGCGGGCCGGGGGGGGCCGCTGCGCACGCGCACTGCGTGCCGAGAAAGCAGGTTTCCGGGGTGAGTTTTCTGACGCTGCCGGAAGTGTCCGCGGTGAGGCGAGCTGAGCGGAGCCCCTGACCAGTGCGGTTCCCGGCCTCGCGCAGCGCGGGCCCATGGAGCCGGGCGCCTGAGGGGAGCGGGCCTGCCCGACATGCCAGCCGGGCCCTCGGGCGCAGGTAAGGCCCGGCCGCGCGCAGCGCCGGGCTCCGGGCGGCCCGGGGCCTAAGGCCTGGGCGCGGGGGCGGGCGGGGCGTGACCTTCAGGCGGGGCGGGGCCGCTGGGGGCTGCGGGAGCCGCGGCGCTTCTCGGCGAGCGGCCCGTTCCTGGGTGGGGCGGCCGGCCCCGCACTCGGCCTGTCCCCGCCCGCCCGGCGCTGCGGCCGCTCGGGGGCTGGGGCGGGAGCAGCCAGCGGGGCCCGGGTTGGGTTCCCCAGGCGGGGGAAGCGCTGGGCTGGTTCCCGGGGCGGGGGGGGCTCCGTCCCTAGGGGTGTTTCGGACCCGGCTGGGCTGATGGAGTCGGGCTGGTCCTCGGTGCCTCCCGAGGTCTCTTGCAGCCCTGGTTCTGTGGTCTCGTCTGGCCGGCTGTAGGGTCACCAACTCTGCCCGGATCATCATGTTAAACAGCAGCCAAAATGAGACCAGCGTATTGTGGCCTTCAGAGCCCTAGACCGAGATCCCCGACTGCCTTACCTCCCTGTCGGTACTTGGGAAATGGTTAAGTGAGAGAGCGCCATGTAATCCTGGCAAGTGAGCGCACGCATACGCTGCAGAAGAAGATACTTCCAAAATCACTATCAGTCTGATCTAGGGGGGGGGAATTCCTCCTTGACCCCACATTAGTGATGTGAAATGTCATTTAAAATATTAACTAGTTAAATTTATATGCAGTGCCTACTGTCTGGTTACTTCTTTACACCCCCTACCCCACGTATGGCAATCAGTTGGAACCTAGTATGTGAGCAAGAACTGGCCAACCAAGCACCCAAGAGAGACTGCTTGGTGTTATTGCAGAGCCTCGATTCTCCTTATCGAATGTTGCATCTCCAGCCACGGCAATCCCTGTTGCTTCAGAGGAAGGAGATGAAAACAAATATACCCAGAATACACTGTGGTGCGGGGAATCCTTTCTGACCCCTGCAGGTAACATTTAGGAATATAATACATAAACCAGATGTGAGCCTCAAGGCTGCTGAGCCTTGCTCCCTACCATCAGGAGCAACTGTGTTGTTTAATCTTGCTCTTAATTGATAGGGAGTTGAAGAAATACGGTGGTGCGATTATTGAATGGGAGAGCAAGACAAGGGGTAGAATTTTCAAAACTGATCAGATGCTTAGGAATCTAAGTCCCGTGAACATTCAACAGGACTTAAGCCTTGTCTACACTTCATTACACCAGTTTAGCTACATTGTACTGGTCTATGACACATGTTATGCCTTGAGCACCATAGTTAGGTCAACCTAAACCCTGATGGGGAGGTGCTAGGTTGATGGAATTTTGCTGTGGAACTAATGACTGCCTCTTGGGGAAGTGAAATAACTACCTTGAGACACCCCCCTCTTGTGTCAGGGTAGGATGTATAGGCACCACGGCAGCATAGCTACGGTGGCTTAACTGTGCTCCGGTAGTGCAGATTAACCCTTAGGCTCCTACTTGCAGAAGCAGCATCTCCTAGGCCAGTAAATGCAGTTTCTAAAAGGGCAGATTATAGCACATTACAGAAGTGGTTAAAAGTGGAATTGAAGGGGGTGGTGCCTCGAGTCATCTTGAACTTTTCAAAAGTTTTAGCTGGGGGCCCCTGAACTTCTGCCATCCTAACTTCACAATTTAGTTGTATGTCTCCCAGCAGACTTTCATTCTGTATCTACTCTGGTAAAAATCTTGTTACCTGCCTCTATCCCAGTGGGTTTCAGGCAATTCCACATGTCAAGTTAAGTCTCGGCTTGACAAAGCACTGGCTGGGTTGATTTAGTTGGAATTGGTCCTGCTTTGGGTAGAGGGCTGGACTTGACCTCCTGAGGTCTCTTCCAGCTCTATGATTCTATGTTTTCCCCTCCTTTAGGGATATGAGGATGTCAAATGGTTTTATAAATCATGTTAAACCTCCCATCCATACTATGGTGTAGGTGTGCATTGTTCATATCCATATTAAAGAGACTAAATCAAGTGGTTTGATTTGGAAGTTGTGCCTACAGAAGTAATGGGATAATATATGTTTTCAGCACCTTTGGAAACCAGGCTACTACTTTTTTGAAGTTAAGCACTTCATAGTTTTAGGAGCTTAGATTGAGGTACTTTGAAGACTTTGGCCACAGTTGGTTGCCCAAGGTCTGTCAGAGCAGGGAATAAAACGCAACTCCCTTGATTCTCTGTCCTATGCGCTTTTTGTTTCTAAAGAGGCTTCTCTCACTTCAAGAGGAAGAAATCAATGTTTTACGCTATCTAAAAAGCAGTTGAGAATCCTCGTTTTCAACTGCCAAAACATTAATTTCTAGTTGAAGTGGTTTCTACAATAACAGCTACTAAAATCAAGCCAGAGTTTAAATGGATGTAGAGGAAGCAAGAAAGAAATCCAAATGACCTGGCCTATTAAAATATTGTAAGCATCCCCACTTTTAATAAATTTTAACAAATTTTTTAGCTTTAAAACCTTTCAATTGCTCCCCTAAAGATATTTGTACCTTCTCTGTAATTCTCTGTAAAATTAGAGAGGGTGATTTTTGTTCTGTTCTTTATCTGAGGACATAAGCACTTCCTGTTTGCAGTACTTGAGAGGCTGTGAAATAGTTTAATGAAGTTAAGTGGAGGAAATTTATTTCAATTATTTTTTGTCTTTCTCCAAAGTCAGATATTTCACCTATCACTTTGAGTGGTGATAGCAAGTTAAACTTGAAGATAGCTGAGGTTACATCACTATGAAACTTGAATAGCCTACCAAGTTTCATAGGGACAGCTGCCGAAGTACAAATATTAACTTCTGTTTTGGACCAATTTCAGTGATTTTGTTAAATTAAAATTCAAGAATTCACCAAAATATAAAAAGAATTATTTACATAAAATTTGTTTTAAAGTCTGATCTCTGTCAACTTGCCATGGATATGAACTGTTTATGAATTCTTGTATCAGTAAACTCTCCCACACAGTGGTCCTAAAGTGATTATCAGAAAGATATTTCCTATCCCTGGTGCTCTTTTTAAGTACTTGTAATCTGAAAATTGTTATAAATCAGAGCAAGTTCTTTCAGTCTTTTGCGATGCCGAGGCATAAACTGTTTTAGGAACAGTAACCGTCGTTTTCCTGTTTCAAAGATGAAGGAAATTTCTAATTTGTTCATTACAGCCAAATATCCCTCAGCTAAGTGCAAGGGGCAAATGCATTGGCATTCAGGGTCTTTGAATTGAATCCATGTAACGAAATAATCCCCACAGTCAGGAAGATCAAATTCTGCTGAGTTTTTGACAGGACTGACCACATTGAGACCACAAGTCTGATGTGGCCATTGTTAGATGCACATATACTTGCAAATCCTTAAGATCAGGCAGTCAGCTGTGATCACAGAGCGCTGGAGAAGCCCTTCCCTTTCTTGAGTCCTGTCCTATTCCCAGGACTGTCCTTTCTCCACACACAGCAAAGTTACATTCTCCCCATCCTCAGAAGATGGTGGGAGAAATCAAGCAAAAACCTGCTGCCTCTGCTCTACTTCCAGAGAGGATGGAGCCAGTCATGGGAGGCTGCAACTTGCCAGGAGTGCAGCTCCTAGTTTTGGCTATCGCTTTCCCCTTTGAAGGATTCTCAGAAGAATCAGGGCTGGGGATTCCTGTCTCTCCTCCAAAGCTTGCGCATGGATTACATAGGCCTTGTGTGCATGTGCATTTGTTTTCAGTATAACCCAAGGTAGGACTATACCAGGGATAAGGAACCTTTTTTCAGCCAGGGCCCACTGAGACACAGAAAAATCTGTCAGGGCAACATACAAGCCAACCCCCACCCCTACCCCCATGCACACTTAACTCGGAGGCTTGGGGCTTGCTCCTGCAGCAGCCCTGAGGCTTGGGGCTTCTGGCGTGGAGACTTGTTGCAGGCCCAGTCAAGTTAAGATGGGAGCCGAATCCAGGCTGTAGGTTCCCCACCCCTGCTTTGTACTGATATAACACCTCCCCAGGGAGTGGACACTCGTATCTGCACTGAGCCCTTTTTGGGGGGGGGGAAGAGAGTTACTATGTTTGTGACTGAACTAACAAATACACTCTTCTGTCCTCGTGGAGGTTTACCAGAATAACTGCCTACCCCTCCTGTAGGGAAGTATCCCAAAACATAGCAATGCCTGTTTTTGACACGTGGCAGAGACTAAGTGACTTATCCAAGGTCACGCAGGAAATGTGTGGCAAAGCAGGATGAACCCAAGTCTCCTGAGTGCCAGGCTACTGGTATAACTTCCCATGTAGACAAGGCCTTGGTCCTCAATTAGCTGGCACTGTCTGCTTGTCTACCCTCATATCCCCTGCTTCTACTTGTGGTTCATCTATTTCCCCTTCAAGGAGCGGGCTGTCTTGCAATCCTCTTCTCTCCAAGCTTTAGGTCTGTCCACTGTGCTCCAACACCTTCAAAAACAAATACATTTGCTTCCTTGGGTACATGTAGGGAGGGATATCTTTCCTGCAGACTCGGTATTTGATATTGACTTCATTAGGAATGCATCTGTCTCCTACCTCGGACCAGGCAGCAGTCAGTCTGGAAAACAACAGCATATCAGACTTACGCTTTCAGCAGTGCTGTCTGGAAGCCAGCACTGGGCGGTTGCTACCCTGAGACTTTGCTCGCTTACAAAGCGGTTTAGGTGGTGAGGCTTCTCCTCAGAATCGCTGCTGTCTCTGCAAACCCTGCCTCGTTGTTTGGTGCTGGGTCTCTTAGAGAGAAAGTTGAGTGGAAATGTTTTGAACAAGTAGCCTTTTACTTCTCTTGGCTGGCAAGCCACATTTTTACCTTCCCCTGTTTGTTTCCTAGAAAGTGGGCTAGCACAGTAATTCCCACCCTTTCCAGACTATTGCTTCTCTTGCAGGAGTCTGATTTCAGCCCTGGCTGACAGGGGAGGAGCTTTGCCTTCAACATGAATCTTAGCTTAGTGGGGGCCCTACTTGCCATCCCCTAATGCTGACTCTGCACTTGTGGCTCTCCCTAAACTTATCCCGTGCAACCCCCCTGCCGTCCAGGGATCACTGTGCCAGTTTATAAAGCAGTAACTGTCACTGCCTGTATGCAACTTTAGTTTTGTGCTGACTTTGCTAATGCTTTTTGTGCATCCTGTTGTAAAACTAGGCAACTCTCCAGATATGGTGACATAGTCTTGGAAGATCTCTGTCTACCTAACGAGAATTGCTGGGAATTGGATCCCACAATTTCTAGGGATGTTAAGTCTGTAAGCAGAGCTGTGACATTCTTCCTCCTGTAGCTCAAACTTAAACCCAAACTATAAGCCTTCATTGAAGGCAAGAGCATCTGAGGCTTTTTTAAAACACTTCAGTGATTATTTTATGTGATTGTAACTTAAAGCTCACTATGTGGGTGACTCAGAGCTTCAGCAGTGTGTATGCAACCCCCAAATGATATCGTACTTGTCTTCTAAAAAGGGTAGCCTTAGAAATAGCCTGCTCAGCTGTGCTCACTTGAGTCTTGACTTAGTTATTAGCTCTTAGAAGAGTGATAGATAGTTCTTTTATGCGAAAAATCATCAAGTTGAGTTATTCCAGTACTCCTAAAATGTAAGGTGATCATTCTGTTGAACTTACTTAAGTCTTCCATGTTTTAAGTTTCAGGGCTGCACGATGAACATCATATCTCAGGTCAAACACTTGAATCTTGTTTTATCTTTTTGAATCTTGCAAATTAATTCTAATGATGAGTGTGGAGGACAATGTGGAGCTTGTGTGCATGGGGAAATGTGAAGGAATCAGTGGGGCCACTGGATGATCATGTTGCTAAAGGAACACTGGAAGAAGATAAGACCATTGTGGAGAAACTAAATTAATTGCTTGCATCAGTTTTTGTTACAGAGGATGTGATGGAGATTTCCATATCTGAGCCATTCTTTTTAGGTGATCATCTCAATGTGGGACAGTTCCTCAGATTTATCTATAGAGGAGGTGTCCAGTTAAATTAAACAGTAAGGAGTCACCATAACCAGGTGCTGTTCAAATGTGAAATTGCAGAACTACTAACTTTAGAACAGCTAACGTGATGCCAGTGTTTGAAAAAGGTTTACCAGACTATAATTGCCAGAGTTGCTTCTGGATCATAACTTCATTACCAGGCAAATTGATTGAAACTGTATTAAAGAACACACTTATCAGATGAACATGGTTTTTTTGGGGGTGGTGGTGGTGGAGGGTCAACACAGCTTGTTGCAAAGGGAAATCATGCCTCCCCAATCTCTTAAAATTCTTTGAGGGGGTCAAGAATCATGTGGCTCCTGGTGCCCCAGTGCATGTAGTGTGTTGAGACTTCGAAAAAGCCTTTGAAAGGGTCTCTTACCAAAGGCTTTTAAGCCAAGTGAACAGTCAGGAGATAAGAGGGAAATTCCTTTCATGGATTGATAACTGGTTAAAAGACAGGAATCAATGAGTAGGAATAAATGGTCAGTTTTCAGAGTGGACATAGGTAAATTGTGGTGTCCCACAGAGGAGTGTACTGTGAGCAGTGCTGTTCAACATATACATAGCTGATCTGGAAAAGGAGAAATGGTGAGTTGGCAAAATGTGTAGAATAGTTAAATCCAAAGCAGAATGTGAAGTGTTACAAAGAAGTCTTGCGAAACTCAGTGACTGGCCAGCGAAATGGCAGCTTGAATTTAGAGGCCATAAATGCAAAGTAAAGCATTAAGAGCTGGGCAGCTCTTATTACATGTACAGTCCAAAGGCGCAGCAGTCCCAGAATGGCGTGAGCCGGGACCGGGTCCAGTGGCCGGGGCTGGTTGTGGGCAGGGGCTACTGCTAGAGCAGCCTCCCCTATATCAGAGGCAGAGGGGGAAGGCAGGCAGCACTGTGGAGATGGTGCTGGGGGAACCGGCTTTTAAGCCGGCTCCCCTCAGAACTGGTTCCTACCCCCCCTTGCTGCCTCTCATACAATGGCAGCGGGGGGAGGGGTGGGAAACGAGTACTCCACTCGACTACCCAATAAATGTAGGCTTCTCAGGTAGTCAAGTAGTCAACTACTTGCTTATCTCCCTATGATGCATATTGGGAACCACAAACCCAGCTATACATTAGGGCTACGTCTACACTGGCCCCTTTTCCGGAAGGGGCATGTTAATTTCAGCGATCGCAATAGGGAAATCCGCGGGGGATTTAAATATCCCCCGCGGCATTTAAATAAAAATGTCCGCCGCTTTTTTCCGGCTTTTCTGAGCGTCTACACTGGCCCCGATCCTCCGGAAAAAGCGCCCTTTTCCGGAGGATCTTATTTGTAGGAATAAGATCCTCCGGAAAAGGGCGCTTTTTCCGGAGGATCGGGGCCAGTGTAGGCGCTCTTTTCCGGCTTTTCTAAAAGCCGGAAAAAAGCGGCGGACATTTTTATTTAAATGCCGCGGGGGATATTTAAATCGCCTGCGGATTTCCCTATTGCGATCGCTGAAATTAACATGCCCCTTCCAGAAAAGGGGCCAGTATAGACGTAGCCTAGCTGTTACCACTCAAGAAAGGGGTTTTGGAGTCCTTGTGGATAGTTCTCTGAAAATGTCCCCAGAATGAGCAGTGACAGCCTAACAATGTGAGGAACCTTTGGGAGAGTGATAGATTAGTAGTTCTCAACCTACTTATGGGCAGTGCCATCCGCCCAGAGACTGCTCCCCATAGTGGGGCCACAAGGCAGCAGTGCAGGATGTGAGGCAGCCAGCAGAGACCAAGAGGGACCCTACTGCACCGGCAGCCCAGAGTTTGACCCTGTTGGGCTGGCTACCTGCAGCCCGGAGCTGAGCTGGGCTATGTGCTACATGCGGGATAGATCTGAAGGCAGACAGTATCACCCTTCCAGGATAAAAATCTGTTTGGCATACTGTGTGCAGGTCGGTCACCCATATAAAAAAGGATAAATAGGAAAGGTACAGAGAAGGGCGCCAAAAATGAATAGGGGCATGAAACTCCTTCCATCTGAGTAGAGAATAAAAAGACTGGGGCTTTTCAGCTTGGGAAAGAAATGACTAAGGGGAGGATCTGAGAGAGGTCTCTGCAATCTTGATGGATCTATAGAAGGTGAATCGGAAGTGTTATTTCTCTTTCACACCACACAACAACACAGGCACACCCAGTGAAATTAATAGGCAGCAAGTTTAAAACAAAACTGCTTCACACAGTGCATAGTCCATGTGTAGTACTTCTTGCCATGGCTGTTGTGAAGGCCAAAACTATAATAAGATTAAAAATAACCTATGTAAGTTCCCGGAGGACTGGTCCATCAGTGGTTATGAGTCAGGATTGGCAGGGATGCCATCCCATCCTCTGAGTGTCTCTGGTCCCTGAATGCCTGGAGCTAGGAGTGGACGGCAGGAGTGATGATTGTGTTCTGTTTGTTCCTTCTGAAGCACCTGGCACTGGCTGCTGTTGGAAGACAGGATACTGGTCTAATCCAGTATGGCTGTTCTTAATTTAGTGGCATAATTATAATATTTTAGTTTGTGTGGACTTTTATTTCAGAAGAAGTGTGTCAACAAAAGGAATACTGTGAGTTTCCTTGTGTAGACAAGCCCTGAGAGAGCAGAGGATAAAATTAAGACCAGCACATGTTGTATAAATTGATTTTTTTGATTAGTTCTATTGCAGGAACATTTATGGGCCATGTTGTGCTAGGAAGAGTACATGTTTTATGTACCTTCCTTTCTCCTTGGAAAAGAGCCTCTACCCCAAAAGAGTTTACAATTTGAGTGACCGACTTATGTGAAATGCCAAATAGCAGTACTTGTTAATGTACTTTACAGTGAGCCCTCGCTACTTCGCGGTTCGACCATCGCGGATTCACGACTTCGCGGACTTTTTTCATTACATTATGTATATACGTGAATCCGCGATGGTCGAACCGCGAAGTAGCGAGGCTCGCTGTATACATGTTAAATATACATGTCCCTACTTCGCGGATTTTCAACTATCGCGGTCGGGTTTGTAACCTATCTACCGCGATAAACGAGGGTTCACTGTAATACGTATGTGCACGTAGTGAAGACTTTGAGACATCACAGCAGATCCTGTAGAGAAATGGAAATTGTTTTTCTTTCCAAGTTTCATTGGGTTTGTGGGTTAGTGATGTTTGAAAGTACCTTTTTTGGATGTTTGTTTCGTTAACTTGTAAGAAAAGAGGGGGCTTATTTAAGTGGAACGTTGGAGTGCATGCTACAATTCACTCATTTTCTTAGCTAATTCTTTCCCAGTAGTCCCAGGTCCTTACATGTAAAGGGGCAGAATTTTACCTGCCTTCCCCAAGATCATGTCTGCAGATCATCTTAACTTTTTAATAGCTTGTCATTTCTTTGAAATCTGTCATGTGACCCTTCCTTGGTACCATAGGTGTTGCCAGGGCCTAATGTGTATTAGCACCACAGCTTAAATTCATGGAGTACTTCTGGAATTGAACTCCATTCAAAGCAAAAAGAGGTGTTAGAACAAGAACAGTGTTTGTTCCATAATTGCTGGGAAAGAGCAGGAGTTATTTAAAATGACACCGGACCATCCTATAATGCAGGAGAGGTTCAAGAGGTGGAAGATTGATGTCTGAGCTGTAATTTCTACTTGGAACTTAATTAACAGATTTCATATAGTCAACATACTGGTTCTCTGGACTCCATTTGAGACCTCTTGGAGTTGAATGGCTGCTGTTCGATATTTTTTTCCCCTGTCCAGTTCTCAATGGATGTGAAGCATTCATTTGTCTCTCTTAAATCTGTAATGGGTATGTTCTGTGTCGTCCAGCCAGAGTTCTATTAATGTGTGCTGTAAATACGTTTAATAATGGCTTCTTTCTCTTGTTGCAGGTACTGCTTGGCCAGTGGCATAGAGACACTATGTACTCAGAGTGGAGGTCCCTGCATCTCGTCATTCAAAATGATCAGGGTCACACCAGTGTACTTCACAGCTATCCCGATAATGTGGGGAGGGAGGTGGCAAATGCAGTGGTGCGTCCCCTTGGGCAAGCCTTAAATACACCGTCTGCAGCTGGGAGCGAGAGTTTACTAAAAACAGATAAAGAAGTAAGTGTCCCTCACCCAGGTTCTGATTCTGTTTGCATAGTAACTGCCACGCAATGATTGATGTAGCTTTCGGCCGTGTAACTTTGCATTTTTTTAAAGAATCCGAGATCTCTGAAGTACATTTCGAGTCCTAAATTAGTGATCTGTAGAAAGTTTTTCCCAACAGCAAATTCATAGCATAAGTCAATTCCATTCTCTTCCTCACCAGGGAATATTATTTTCTGTGCACTCTACCTAGCTGGAGAGCCTCCCTGTCTGGAGAGCTACTAAAGTTGCTACATTTCTTGTTTTCTGTTCGGGCCAACTTCTTAGAATTTATGGCACAACAGACAAATATTGAATACCATTTCTCAGTCCTAGACAGCAACCAACATGTGCGCAGTGTCTTTACCTATTATTTATCAGCATTAGGAGTATTTACTTTTCCTAACACTATAATAACCTGTCAGTTACGTTGTTCAGTCTTGTACTGTGTTAAAAAGTATGAAGAGCTGTTGTCAAATTTCAGGTTGGCTAAACTGCCAGTTTAATGTAAACGGAAAGTGCTTAAAATCTTTATTTTATTATGAATGAAAATAAATGTCGAGGCTGTGATGCTATGTTACTGTATCCCACTAATAGTAAATGGCAACGGAGGGCGGATCTAGCAACCATAGGAAATGCTGTATTGTTTGAAGGTGCAGATGTTACGTGGAAAACAAGCTGACTAGTATTGCAGGCTAGTATGTTTTGTTGCCATGTTAAGTCTGCTAGGTGCCAGGATTTACAATCTGCAAGTTGGGTTCTATTTACATACCCTTTGAGGTCCATGTCATGATGTGGGTCTGTCTCACCTTAATTCCTGCCATTGAGGAAGCACAGGTCTGCTTTTACAGCCTATGGGCAAGAGGCAGCCAACACACACTATCCAAATTCCATGTGTCCTTTAATAAGTTTTCAGGACTAATTGCAAGCCCATTTGGCTGCTGCTCCCTGCCCTCTCCTTTTCATACAACTTGACCCCAGGGTGTGGCAGGCCCTTCTTGGTTATCCCCACACTGTGGGCTCCAGCCTGTTCCCTAAGGGAAAGTGTCCCTTTACATATATCCTATAAACACACACAACCTGAAATACTGCTTGAACAAGAGATGCGTATGTTCCTATATTCTTACTAAAAGCTAAAATGGAAAGGGGATCTCTTTTGGCCCGTGGAGGCTTGTTTGGAACATGTAGACATGCTCCTGTTTGGTACAATGTGTTAACATCCTCGCCTTTCTGTGTTTAGGTAAAATGGACCATGGAGGTGGTTTGTTATGGACTGACTCTCCCATTGGAGGGCGACACTGTGAAGTATTGTGTCGATGTATATACTGACTGGATTATGGCTCTTGTATTACCTAAAGACTCCATTCCTTTACCTGTTGTTAAGGAACCAAACCTTTATGTTCAGAGCATTCTCAAACATCTACAAAATCTCTTTGTGCCAAGGTGAGAAACAGATCTGTAGTGTCAGGGGAGGGGGTAAGAGATGGGGTCTGGGCTTTTCAGCTACAGTCATGTTGTTCTTTTGCCAGAAAAGCCAACAGTTCTTTCACTTTCTAGCCAAACCGGAGTAGGATTTGTAATAAAATAAATGACTTGTCTCTGTTGCAAAACACAACTGGGTCTGAAGTTTGAAAGGGGCTGGCAGCTTTGAATTGTAAACTGTGCAGCTGCTTTTGCTGCCTTGGTTAGACAACTTAATTTGCAAATCATTCCTGACTCTCTCTCACTAAATACTCTTAACACTCTTTATAAGAAGAGTATGTCAATGGATAGTTGCATGATTTGGGAAAAATCTTGAAAAATATTTGGACAGCATCAGATACCCCTGCTGAGCTTTTGGTGCATGGTTTCAAAACCAGAAAGCTTAAAAAGCACTAATGGCTTGAATCAACAGAAGATGATACTGAAGGCTCTGTTCCAAATAAGTGCAAAGCACATGAGACTGAACAGATGGAGACATCAGAAACTTGTGTGTTTCTTAAAAATGTAAGGTAAGGACAAGATGGGGGACTGCACCCTGGAATGCAGGGGCATTGAGCAGGAGCCAGCAGCTAAGGTAGATAAGCAGTGGAGCATGAGCTCCCGGCGTGGTGCTGTTGCCAAGAGGGCAAATGCGATGCTTGGGCAGGTAATGATTGTCCATGACGGAAGATGATACTGGAAGAGGGAACACTTGGATGCACATGCAGTTCAGTATCAAGGAGGGGATTACAGCCTATCCACTGAAGCTGCTGCTGTTTACAACTCTGCCTCTGTACCTCAAGAGCCATGTGGTGATTAGTTTCTGAGTAACCCCATTGCTCGTCAGGGTACTGCTGACTCTCAGCTGTGGATGGCAGTGATGCTCTGCCTCAGTTTGTGCGTCAGTGTTTCTGGCTGTCTCGTCTGTGGTTACCTCCTTTCAGTTTGCTGAACGGCGGCTGCTTGGGCTGGTGCCACCCATCCTGAACATATGGCCAGCCCAGCAGCACTGTGTTGCAGTGAGCATGGCTTCAGTCCCTTGAAGTGGCTGCATTTCAGAACTCTGTTACTTGTAACTATTGATTCTGTTCCTGGCTGCAGAGTATGGCATGCAGCTGTCGTAAATGGAATTGATCTAGAAGCTTGAGGTGAAGACCGTCTTGAATTTGTACAACAAATTGAACAGTACAACCACTTTTTATCTTTTTAGGTTTGTTTTTGAAGCTTAATACAAAATTGCTGCCAGGTTCTTCCTCATAGTCTACTAATTATGAACTGGTTTGTTAATGCAGCTTGTCAGTTTCTTGTCTAGAGTAGCATCACTCACAGATTTGCTGCCAAGCTGATGATGGTGACTTCTGGTTTCTTGTAGGGTTTTCCTGGTGCAGGTTGATACACATTTTCTTTCTGTTTTGGATTGTCAGCCTATGTATTTGTAGACTCTGGAAATGTGTCTGTAATTGATCTATCATCTCTCTTTGAGTATGCTTCTATAAAGTGCAATCTTTAGCATACAGCAGTTCATCAACTGCCTTGGAGATCTTGGTGGAGGATTGCAATATATTTAGGCTGAATAATTTTGCGGAAGATCAGAAGCCTGCCCTGACACCAGCATTTAGGTCTCTTGTAGCATTACTGAGCACTGCTGCATAGAAGACCTGCTGTCCTACATTGGTCTGCCAATTGACTGCATTATTTCCAGCTTTCCCATAGAAGATCAGTTTTTGAGTTTATCTTCTTCCAGTTTAAACACTACAATGTGTTTGTCACTGTAGAATTTTTTCTTTGTCTACATTTGTCTTGAGGGCAGTGTTTGCACTGCTGATGGTAGTCTACCACTTGTTTGTGGCAGCCATAGTCATGAGATGATTACTTATGCCTTTAGACAGACTTTTTCTGAGCTTGGTAGCAATGAGTTGCTAATAATAAAGCTGACACACGATCATCATGGCTCTTCGGATGGTCTTGCCAGAGAATATATACCCTCCACTGATCTGTGCAAGTTCTTTGACAGTGAAATTGGACTTGACAACAGTGTCAATCCTATACCTAGCGAGTTTTCTAGCAACAAAACCTGTGCCTTTGCCAGGCTGGCTGCTGGTAGGAGTGTTGCATAATCTATGACTCCATCTAGAACGGTGCATGAAGCCATTGTAACTGTAAGTTTGTTGATTTGCTGACTGTATGGGGCATGACCTTCCAGATACAGTGGTCTGGTCAGTTTCTATATGAGGATCAAAGCTATTCCCCATTCTGGTACTTCGAGTGCAGGAGGTGAGGGCCCACAAGAGACCTTAAAAATATCTTGCCACAAGTCTTCCTGCTTAAAAAAAACTCATTAAACAAAAAAACAAAAAACAAACTCCCCAAAGTTTGTTTCCCTGACCTTAGGTGTTATGTTGTCACCACCCAAATACAAAACCCCTTGAAAACTAGGAAAACACCCTTGGGAATTCCTTCCTGTAGGATAACCTCAAGCTCTTTAACCCTACCTCAGGAGAGAGCTTGAAAACAAACTGTAATCTCTGACTGGCCAACCTTCAATCTGCCTGCCTTCTAGGACACAAGAATCGGATCATAGCCTTAAAAGGTGATTTTTACTAACAAAATGAAGAAGACATACTTGGTAAAGCAATACTGTCTTTTAGTGAATTTACTCCGCACCTGAATATACTCCGTGGTGTTTGCCGTTTGAGTTTAGAAATCCCTGTATACCCCGCACACGAGTGTAGCCTGTGGGGGAGGGGTGGGGTTTATTTGCGTGTGGCTATATTCCTGCCTGCCCCCGCTTCTGTGCACTGTGCCGCCTGCAGCCTCCTGCTGCTGCTGCTGCTGGCCGCCGAGCCCCACACCCGCAATTGCTCCGAGGTGTGGCAAGGGGGCTACAAGGAGGAGTGGCAAGGGGGTGCATGGGAGATGGCAAGTGGGTTGCCAGGGGGCGCCACGGGCAGTTTGCAGTGATCCGTGGCATGGGCCACTTGACGCCCAGGGCAGGGCTCCGGGCTCCTTCCCTTTGTCAGCCCGGGCCAGGAACCTCCCGCCTTGCTACTGGGCTGCGCCGCCCCCCCCCCAATACATTTCCCTGCATTGTTCAGCCACGGGCTGTTCAATACAGCCCTGGCTCTCTGTGGGGGCAAAGGCGTTTGCAGCTCTCAACCCCAGCCTGGTAAAGGCTCAGCCCGCAGGGGCTCTCAGAGTGGGGGGGGGGTGGCGGGCATTCTGCAAGGCATGTGCTGCATGGCCTGCCCAGCACTGTGCCCCGTGATGCCTGCCTGTGATCCTGATCCGGGTGGGGGAGCACTTAACCCCCCTCGTAGCTTTCAGAGGCCAAGCCTCGTGGCAGGGGAAACACTCACCACCCGGTTCCTGTGCAGCCGCACTCACCCCCAGGTGTGTTTTAAAAAAAAAAAAGTTATATGCTCCACACCTGAGTATACCCCATGGCGGGGGGCGGAGGGGGAGGAAGGGGAGGGTGCAGAGTTTGTAAAAACGAATATAACCCACAGTTTATATTCGTTAAAATACGGTACTCGACTGCTAGGTGTTACAGAGCAACTAGAAAAACCTGATTAAATCACAGAGAATTGCTTCCCTGAGATTCCATTCCAGTTAATGTTTTTGGGGGAAGGAGGTAAATCCGCACAGATGTCCCACAAACCAAGAAATAAAATAACTTGATCAGATCCAACTACACATTCCCTGACTACTCAAGTCTGTTGTTTTAAGATTCTGTTCTTTCTAGACATGAATATTGCTGAAAATTCCATGTTTGGTTGCAAAGCTTACTTTATCTCTCTCCCAGCTCCTGCTTCCCTCTCATACACAGATTTCTCACTCTCTTCCCATTGGGTCTCCTGGCTCCCTGCCAACACTTTCTGGTACCCTCTGTTCTGGGTTTAATCCTTTACAGGCAATTTAGTTACTGAATCCTGGGATGTCTAGAAAAAAGTATTACCCCTCCCATCCCTCATAGGCAATAGAAAGTTTGATATTCTCCTTGTTTATCTTACGCCTTCTGCTTCTTGTTATGTCCAGTTCTGGTGTCCACACTTAAAAAGTTTGTTGGAAAAACTGAAAATGATTTGAAGTCTGGAAGATGTGCCTCAGAGTAGAAAAATTTGGGAAACACAATCTATTTAATTTATGGAAGACAAGATTAAGAAATGATTTAATTATTATCTACAACTACCTATGTGGGAAAGAGGTATTTGACATATTTTACTTTAGCAGAAAGGCATAATGAGATCCACTGTTAAAATGTGGGAATTAGACAAATTCAGATTAGAAATCAAGTGCAGATTTTTAAATGATTTGTAATAATCAGTGGATCAGTTTACTTAGAGATCTGGTGGACTCTCCATTCCTTTGCACTCTTCAAAGCAAAAATATCCCTGAAAGAGATGCTGTAGCACTAAAAGAAATTGATGGGTATGAAGCCGGAAATATTTAGTGAGATTTGTTGCCCTGAGTTGTTGGTGGGGCAAAGTTGCAGAAAAATCAGATCTGTATCCTTGAAGCTGCCTTTCGATACATGGGTGCCAGAGTTTCCAAGCTACAGCAACCACCATTTTTGTGCTTTTCAGTAGTTCGAATCCACACTCTGATCTAGTAATTAAAATGATTGGCCTGTTATGACCGCGGACAAATTGGTGATCTGTTCAGGCATGCCCCCCAAGTACTAAGTGAGGAAGAAGAGGGGAGTATTGTCTGTCGGTGGTTATCACTAAAATTACATTTGTCTGTCACCAAGCTCTCACACAATTAAATAGGCAGGTGAATTACAGTTTTTAGTGACTAAGGCCATCTGCCTTGTAGGATATACTAGCGTAGATGGCTAGCTACACTGTTCTTATAGTAGAGTGAGTGCAAAATTCACGCTGTGGCCACAGTGTGAGTGCTTACCACAGCCTGCTCTTCCTGCTAGCAGAAGACTAGAGCTAAGGCTAATCTGTATGATTATCTCTGAAGTGCAAAGCACAAGGACCTTCATTAAACTCCTTCAAAGTCAAATATCTGAATATTTAATAATCTGTTCTGACTTGGTCTCACACCAAAGATAGACATGGTATTTCAGATGCTTTACTAGAAAGGCTAAAAGTAAGATGATAGACATTTAAACAAGCAAAAACATGGCAAAGAAATCCCCAACCCTGTCCTCCTAGCTGCATTCTCAAGTGCTGACTCGGAAACTCGAAGGCATCTAGAGATTCTTATCACATTGTCTTTTTGCAATCACTTCTATCCCTGTGATGGATATTACCGCAGTGCCTGTTGCCCTGGGTGAGATTCCACAAGCAGGTCTTGTGAGCTAGAAAAGCAGTGGTATCTAGATATGATTGTTGCCCTTAAAGATAAAATAAGATTTGTAGCAGAATGGATAAAAATCAATGGTTTTATAAAAATCAATGATTAAAAAAATCAGTTTTTTTGAAAAAATGCTTTTTGAGGAAAAATCCTATGCAAAAATAAGTTTGTATTGAGATACATCATAGCTCAAAGATATCTCAACATGGAATAGGGATTATTAATTCTAATTCATGTAATGTTTAAGAAAAGTTTTGTAAATGAGTGCTAATAGTTCATGGATTAGGGACCCAATTTTATGAGTTCCGGAAGTGTCTGTATAGATTATTTAGTTAATCTATCTACCCAGTGGGACTCAGTGTTCTGTCTCAGGGATATCATGCTTGTTAACAGCAAAAATGTTTTTAAATAAATACATAATGTATAGAGGTGAGAAATAACAGAGCTAAACCCTGTTGTCCTTCTTCAAACTTGTGTACACAGAGTCAATGCCTTACCTCTCTCAAAAAGTTCAGTGAATAGAAGCCGATATTTTAAGTTTCTTATGTTGGCTTGGCTGACAGTCAATTTTTGTTTAAAAAGTATTTAACTATTTTAGTTAAAAACAATTTTAAAACTTGATTTTAAAAAATATGAATGCATAACTATATTAAATCATTTGCTTGTTTTGTTAAAATGTTACATTTGCTGTTGACAGAAAAACATTCAGAACAGTGGTGGTGTTTTAGTTAAATAAAACAGTTTAAAAGTGTCTAGCGGTGTTCTCCTAATACAGTATGGCAAGAAAATACTCCAAATACTAATGATTAACATGTTGAATTAGAGATAGTCCACCTCCCAATGACTTGATAAATATCTGAGTTACCTGTGGTAAATGAAATAACCGAGAAAGTGTTCATTTTCTGATACCGCTGTAAAACTAATCTGAAAAGTTTTCAAAATAAATCACTGTTTAAAAATGTATAGTGTGTACCTTCTAAAAATGAAACCTACATCCATCTCTGAGTTGTGAAGAATATGTATTAATGTTATGACAACCAACAAGAATGCACTTTTTATGTAGAAAACAATGATTAAATCGAGTCTTCCTAGTGACTAGTGAGTTAAATCACGATTTAAATTAATTTGATTTAAAATTTCAAATCCTTTTGTTTTTACAAATCAGAGTGGAAAAACTATGTAGCACTTTAAAGACTAACAAGATGGTTTAATAGGTGATGAGCTTTCCTGGGCCAGGCCTACTTCCCCCTGATTTGTAGTGTATGAACGAAATACAGGAGTCCTACCAGCCTCCGCTTCAATAGCGAGTCCTTCCCCCTCTTTAATAGGTTTGCTGTCAGGCCACCTGCTGTTACCTCCATTTTACAGGTCAGGCACGAAGGCACAGAAGCAAAGTGTCTTGCCAAGGTTGTGCAGGGTCTTTACGGTGGAGTTGGCACTTGAACCAAATTCTCCTGATTATGAGGCTAATGCTATAACCACTGGACCATCCTTCTAAGGGCATTAACCTTCATACAGACTTAAGTTCTAGTTTAATGTTAAGATACTTCTGAGGACAGGGGAAACAATGAGGGCTAAGGGAAAATAACATTAATGTTAGGTTCCTGTTTTAGCAGTTAAAATCAGTATTATGGTTGCAGTTGTGGTCCCTAGCCCACCTTTGAAGCTGGGAGGAAAACTCCCGACTGCATGAACCCATTGTATTTTTGAAGCACTGCCTGCATCACTGAGCCTGGGAGGGCAGGTCTGAGGGGTGAATTTGTCTCATTTCAGTACTGACTCAGGATGACACACTGTGATTTATCTGTTTTGCTAATAATTATTTTAAGGGGAACACCCAGCCAGTGTGATTGTCTGACCATCTCAATTGTCCTGGGTGCCTCTTGGTGCCGACTGTCCCAATTACTTCTTACCTAGCTGCTAAAATGTGCAGCATCTCCTGCCTAGTCTGATAGCTGTCTACATAAAACTCTGTGGTACTAGGAATAGAGGGAGCCTACATACAATTTCTATGCAGCTAAGTAAGGTGCTGGTCTGTGGATTGCATTTTCATATTTAAGTCCATAAAAACATGGACAAGTTTTTACAATGTACAAGAAGCTTCCAGCAAAATTCTACGAGTCCTGCAGCTGCTACAGCTCCAAGTACCTTGCTGCAGAATGAAGGTCCAGGTTGTCAGAGTTCAGAGGAACTTTATATAATCTATTTAAGACAGAGAGAAAGTAGGGTGCAGAGCCTGCTGGATAGTTGTGTGAGAAGTGATGTGACCATCCTATGCCCCTATCACTCCTGCCTTACACTCCATAGTTTCTCCCCTGTTTTTCCAGCACCTGAACTCTGTCCTCTCCAGCCTGCTTTGGACGGCTCAGTAGTCCTGTTGCCTGTTCAGTTGGTGGCAGGTCTTGCTCTTTCTCTCCTTGCCTTCCCCCCCCCCCCCCCCCCCCCCCAAAAGTGGACAGGTTGTTGCAAGGGGGCAAGAGCTGGTGGCTGGTTCGCAAGGATGAATCAGTACCCTGCAGTGAGCCAGAGAGATCACCTCACAACTCGGCCAGAGAAGTAAAAGTTCCTGGTGCTCCATTGCGAGTTAGCTTTCCCAAGAGCTCATGAGAGTTGACAGTGCTCATAGGGTCTGCTCCAGGCCCAGCAAAATGCACACCTGAGTCAGCTGTGTGTCTGCACAGCACCTGTGAGGTTTCCTCTGTAGGGTGGGAAAGAGAAGAAACATGCTACTCTGATACTAGGGGGAGTGGCAGGGCGGCGGTGGGGATAGGGTTCAGGAGAATACTTCTTATCCCCTTTTTGTGGAATAAGAGTGTCCTCTACTTCTGTAGTATAGCATTCAGTCTGCCCCAGGAACGTCTTTCTTAGTCCTTCCCCATCCCCAGGAAGTCATGCAGCTATTGTTGGCGGGGCCCTGTGGTCCAGAGTTGTGATAAGAGGGGTGCCGATATCTACAGTAGCTCAGGTGCCCACCCTCCATCTAGAAGATGAATGCTTGAGGAAGGGCAGCTACTCTGAGTCAACCTAATGAGTTACAAATGAGGAGTCCTGAAACAGCCAGTAGAGAACAGACAGCTTAAAGAACACTTGATGTCCCAAAACATAAGCAAGTGTTCATAGACTTTTTTATAATACTCTGACCAACATTTAGTCCCATAAAACAACAATATATGGAGAATCCATTCCAGCAGTGGAGACAGTGCTAAAGCAGCAAACCTAGGCTCACTTTTGAGACCGATAGCCTTGAAATAGTCACGCAGTGGATGTGAACGAGAGAGGTGAGCTGGATAAATTGGAATCGCTCCTATGTGGCTAATCAACCAGAAGTCACCTACATGCTTCCTTCTCATGTCAGTAGCTGATTTGTACCCCTAATGAAATGAACCCCAACCCCAGCTACTCTGTGTGGTCCAACAAGCACTTAATTACTAACCTGCAATGACACTGCCTAGAACAGACTCCAGTGCCACACAGGCAACCTGTTGCATTAGATGAGTAAAATGCTGAGGCTCTGGAAGATCCTGTCCTAAAACTGTCTATAGGGCTGCTTGTGTAGATGGCTCTCCGATGAAATCTGTTAGTCTGGCCCAAACTTCCCTTTTCTGTAATCTCTCACCTCCTTTAGTTTGTTGCTGCTTCAAACTGTTTGCCTCCATCACAAAAATCTCCTGAATGTGGGAGCATGGAACGAGTGCTTTTGCTTCGCCCTTCCTAATCAGGTGGGACTCATGCTTGACATCTGCAGGCTATAAATTTAATATGTTACTGGTGTTCTGTCACCAAGGAAACTGTGACAGTGAAGACATATATCGGCTGGTGCTAGGGCAAGTGACAGTGACAAAAATCTTTTCCATACTTTTTGTATTTCACAAAATGGCTTTTCGAAGGGGTGGAGAAATCCAGACAATTGCATCAAAACTCACTCTGCACTCATGCATGAGAGTCAAAGGTTTCATGGTTGGATAATGCTAAGCACTAATATATTAAAACTGGGTTCCATGAACAAGCTGTCTGTGCCTGCAGAGGACCTTGTTAATCTGGTTTCCTACTCCAATGACTTTTCTAGAATTTTTAAAAATCTTAGAAGGTTTTAGGCATAGAGCGAGTTGGAGAAGGGGGTGATAAAGAAGCTCACTTAGTTTGGCAGCACCGTGTTCTGCTGCTTTCCAATATAATATTTTTCTTCTGAAGGAGAGAGCTCACCATAAGTGAGCCCTGACGAGTCCATAATATTCAGGTTTATCTCTGTTGTGTCTAGGATATAGTCTGTTAGCAAAGTGGACTCCTTTTTGGTGACCTGTGATCTACCAAGTCAGTCTAATCTGCATATCCTCCACAAAGAGGAAGTTGGAATCTTTTTGTTCACTGTGTGCCATTTTAAAAAAAAATCCTTAATGTGGTATTCACCTCCTCCATCTTTGCTAATCTCACTGTGACTTCAAAGTACTCATCTTAGACCATGAGCTCTTTGGAGCAGCGTCACATTGCTGTCCATATTTATATGGCATATTACACAATAGGGTCCCCATACTGACTGAGCTTAATATCATATAAATATTAAATAAGGATGCTGTGCCCATAGGTAAGTAGGCGAAAGTTATCCTCCTTGTGATAAATGGGCAAAGATGATTGTTTCTTTGTTTCATTTTTCCTCAAGAATGTGGGTGGTGATTAGATGCCTACCATAGTGAATGCTGGTGAAAATGAGGTGGGTTCAGAAGTTAAAATAGGAAAAGAACAAGTTAAAGATTACCTGGGCAGATATGTGTCTTTAAGTCACCAGGATCTGATGAAATGCAGAACTCTCAAGTACCAGATTAGGGTGATATATGATAGCCATTAGCTATCATTTTTGAAAAGTTGTGGAAGATGAGAGAGATTCCAGAAGACTGGAAAGGGGCAAATATAGTGTCCAATAGATCTATAAAAATGGAAATAAGGACAATACAGGACCAATCAGCTCAACTTCTGTGCCAGGAAAGATAACGGAGCAAATAATTAAGGACTCAACATCCAGAAAATAAAAGGGTGACGAATAACAGCATGGATTTCTAAAGGAACAAATCATGTCAAACCAACCTGATAGGTTTCTTTGGTAGGATGATAAGCCTTGTAGATGGGAGGAGAGGGAGAGAGAAAGCAGTAGATGTGGTAAACCCAGACTTTAGTAAAGCATTTGATACAATCTCGCAAGTTCTCATTAATAAACTAGGGAAATATAATGTAGATGGGCTACTATGTAGTGGGGCTACGTCTACACTGGCACCCTTTTCTGGAAATGCTTAAAATGGAACAGTTTTCCATTATAAGTATTTCCGGAAAAAGCGCGTCTACATTGGCAGGATGCTTTTCCAGAAAAGCCCTTTTTCCGGAAAAGCTTCCATGGCCAATGTAGACGCGCTTTTCCGGAAAAAAGCCCCGATCGTCATTTTCACAATCGGGGCTTTTTTGCGGAAGAGACTACTGTGCTGTCTACACTGGCCATTTTCCGGAACAGTTTTTCCAGAAAAGGACTTTTGCCCGAACGGGAGCAGCATAGTTTTTCCGGAAAAACAGACAATTTTATAGTAGATTGTCATTGCTTTTCCGGAAAAGCAAGCGGCCAGTGTAGACAGCTGGCAAGTTATTCCGGAAAAGCGGCTGCTTTTCCGGAATAAGTGGCCCAGTATAGACACAGCCTGGGTGTATAACTGGCTGCATAATTGTTCTCGGAGGGTAGTTATCGTTGGTTTACAGTCATGCTGGATGCACATAAGTGGGGTTCTGCAGGAATCCGTTCTAGAACTGGTTCTGTTCAATATCTTCATTGATGATTAGGATAATGGCATATCAAGTATACATATAAAGGTTGCGGATGATACCAGGCTGGGAGGGGTTGCAAGTGCTTTGAAGGATACGATTATAATTCAGAATAATCTGGACAAACTGGAGAAATGGACTAAGATAAATAAAATTAAATTCCACAAGGACAAATGCAAAGTCCTCCACTTAGGAACAATTAGTTTCACATACACAAAATGGGAAATGACTGCCAAGGAAGAAGTACTGCAGAAAGGGATTTGGGGGGTCCTAGCGAACTACAAGCTAAATGTGAGTGAGCTGTGTAACATTGCCCCCCCCCCCCAAAAGCAAACCTCATTCTAGGATGTATTAACAGGAATGTTGTAAGAAGGAAACAAGAAGTTGTTCTTCTTCTGTACTCTGCACTGATTAGGCCTCAGTTGGAGTACTGTGTCCAGTTTTGGGCACCACAAAAAAAGCTGTGGACAAATTGGAGAAAGTTCAAAGAGCAGTAATGCAAATGATTAAAGGTCTAGAAAACATAAGCTATGAAGGAAGATTGAAAGAATTGGGTTTGTTTAGTCGAGAAGAGAGAAGACTGAGAGGAGACATAACAACTTTCAAGTACCCAAAAGGTTACAAGGAGGAGGAAGAAAAATGTAGGTTGGACATTAGGAAAAACTTCCTAACTGTCAGGGTGGTTAAACACTGGAATAAACTGCCAAGGGAGGTTGTGGAATCTCTGTCACTGGAGATATTTAAGAGCTGGTTGGACAGACATCTATCAGAGATGGTCTAGACTGTGGTTGATCCTTCTGTGAAGGCAGGGGGCTGGACTCGATGACCTCTCGAGGTCCCTTCCAGTCCTATTATTCTATGATTCTATGATTATGTGGTATCACATTTGCGCTCACAGGGTCATGTTGGAAATTAAGACAGTGCTTGGTCCTGCCATGAGAGCAGGGGACTGGACTTGATGACCTCTCAAGGTCCCTTCCAGTTCTTTGATTCTATACTGCTCTTTAGTTCTGCCTTTCCTATACGTGCCCTTATGGTTTTTACATGGGCCATTCACATAGCAGTTAGGATATAATGCTAAGGATCTGTACTTTCACTGTAGATGCATAGAGTGTGTAGCATTTTGTATGAATGTGTGTTTGTTGTGTAGTGTGATCAGATAACGAAGGAGCTATTGTACTGCTTACTTTGCCTCTCTGAGATAGTTAGGATTCCCACTGATATTTTAACTCAATTTTGATTCAATAATATTGCCATTTTAAGATCCTTTGCATGTAACAGTGAATATTAGGTACTGCATTCAGTCTAAAAGATATAAATTGATTTATTTTGAGACTGCAATAATGTTTTTCTCTTCCAGGCAGGACCCGGGGTCCAGTCAGATTAGACTATGCTTGCAGGTTTTGAAGGCTGTCCAGAAATTGGCACGAGAGTCAACCACCATGGCTCGGGAAACTTGGGAGGTTTTATTATTGTTTCTCCTACAGATTAATGATACTCTTCTGGCAGCTCCAACTGTGCAAGGTGTGTTCATTTGCTTTTCTTATGGGTGTGAGGGAGCTTGGCCCCATGCTGAAAACTATCAAGAGTTGCTGGTGGCTCCATAAAACCAACAACCCATCTCGTGTATTTAAACTCTGAATTAACAGTTGATGGCCTGAAATTGAGCCTACTTTTAAACAATGTTTGCCTTCAGTGAATTGTCACCGCATACTGCGGTACGGCATCTGATGGTCCATCCTGTTATTAATTCATTTGAGTTTTTTGTCGTGATGTCCCATGGTCTTTCAGCTGCGTACACTTGAACCTTTTTAATCTGACAACCCTTGGGAACAGGGTATGCCAGATGAGAGAATCTTTCCGACCATGTAAGGGTGCTGGTCCAGGAGAGAAAGAGGGTGCGAGAAGCGCCTTGTTCCTGGGGACACATGTGACTCGACCCCCCCACCACTGTGGGAACAGTGGGGGAAAAGCCTCTGGGAAGCACTCCGATACACTGCCATTCCCCCACAGAGAGCTACTTCCTCCGCACCCTGCCAGGATCCAAACCACAAAAGTATCTGGATAAGAGACACCTGGATTAGGAAGGTTCAGGAGTGTTATCTTTCTTTTCCCCTATTTTGAAAGGCAGTGTGAAGAAATGTTAGTACCTACCCACGGATATTCCCTCCCCCCCCCCCACTTCTCTCTAACACTGACGAGTTGCTGTGATAACATGTCTGAGTAGGCGAATCGCTTGTGGCACAGGTGTTTGCATTACCTGTGTGGCTAAGCTTTACACTATTCGTTGTAACACTTGGACTTTCTAAAACCTGGCTGCACACGTAGGAAGTAAACAGACCAGACTGTTGTAAATCACCATTGTGTATAGACTGAAATCTGTGCATGTTTGGGGTGATAGGAGTGTGATAGCCATGCCATTCCTTTCAGTTCAGTAGGGCTTCCTAGGAGAAATGGCTGAAAGCGATCTAGTATATTAAATGGCTTTAAATGTTTGTTTTGTTCCTGCATAAGGTGGCATTGCTGAGAGTCTGGCTGAGAAACTGATTGGAGTGCTGTTTGAAGTGTGGCTGCTGGCCTGCACTCGGTGCTTTCCAACACCCCCTTACTGGAAAACTGCCAAAGAAATGGTGGCCAACTGGCGACATCACCCTGCTGTAGTGGAGCAGTGGAGCAAGGTTATCTGTGCCCTTACTTCCAGGTAGGTAACACCGCTAGAGGAGCAGGCGCTCAGAGGAGCTGTCTGTGACCATGGAGTCTTTCCTAGTTCTGGACTCTCTGCTCATTTGTGCAGAATAACTGTGTGGCTGGTACTGCACCTGGACTAATTACCTGGCCGATCCCACTTTTGCACATAGTAACACATTTGAATAACGATTACCTGGGTTAACCAGGTAATCCTTTCAACTACCAGCATTCCCCTTCCTCTCCACTCCCCCCCCCTCCCCCGCTCCACTGCCACTGTGTCAGAGGCAGCAATGAGAGGGGGAGGCGGGAGCCGGTGCCTGTGAGAAACCGGCTTTTAAGTTGGCTTCCCATAAACACCGGGTTCCACGGAACGGCCTCCTCCCTGCTCTCCTCTTCCCACCCCCCCGCGCTGCTACTGCTGATAGAGAGGCATCAGAGCAGAGGGTAATGGGGGGAGACAGGAGCTGCTACACATGGGAAGCTGGCTTTCAAGCCAGCTCTCTGTGTGTGTTGGCTCCCACAGAGCTGCCTCCTCCTCTCCGCGTCTGTCAGACGTGGCAGTGTCAGAGGGAAGGGAGGTGGGAGCTGATACGCATGTGGAGCTGGCTTTTAGAACCATAGAGCTGGAAGAGACCTCAGGGGTCATCAAGTCCAGACCCCTGCCTAAGGCAGGACCAATCCCAACTAGATCAACCCAGCCAGGGCTTTGCCCAGCCGGGACTTGAACATCTCTAGGGATGGAGATTCCACCCTCTCCCTAGGGAACCCAGCCCAGCGCTTCCCCACCCTCCTAGGGAAATAGTTTTTCCTAATATCCAACCTAGACCTCTCCGGCTGTGACTTGAGACCATTGCTCCTTGTTCTGCCATCTGTCACCACTGAGAACAGCCTGTCTCAATCCTCTTTGGAACCCCCTTCAGGAAGTTGAAGGCTGCTCTCAAATCCCCCCTCACTCTTCTTTTCTGCAGACTAAACAAACACAAATCCCTCAGCCTCTCCTCATAGGTCATGTGTTCAGCCCCCTAATCATTTTGGTCGCCCTCTGCTGGACCCTCTCCAATGCATCCACATCCTTTCTATAGTGGGGGCCCAGAACTGGACACAATACACCAGAGCTGAATAAAGGGGAATAATCACTTCTCTGGATCTGCTGGCAATGCTCCTCCTAATGCACCTAATATGCCATTAGCCTTCTTGGCTACAAGGACACACTGTTGACTCATATCCAGCTTCTCATCCACTGTAACCCCCAGGTCCTTTTCAGCAGAACTGCAAGTTAGCCTGTAACAGTGCTTGGGATTCTTCTGTCCCAAGTGCAGGACTCTGCACTTGTCCTTGTTGAATCTCATCAGATTTCTTTTGGCCCAATCCTCTAATCTGTTGAGGTCACTCTGGACCCTATCCCTGCCCTCCAGCATATCATCTACTCCCCCTAGCTTAGTGTCATCTGCAAACTTGCTGAGGGTGCAATCCATCCCCTCATCCAGATCATTAATAAAGATGTTGAACAAAACTGGTCCCAGAACAGATCCTTGGGACACTCCGCTAGAAACTGACTGCCAACCTGACATCAAGCTGTTGATCACGACCCGTTGGGCCTGACCTTCTAGCCAGCTTTCTATCCATCTTAGAGTCCATTTATCCAACCCATACTACCTTAACTTGCTGGCAAGAATATTGTGGGAGATGGTATTAAAAGCCTTGCTAAAGTCAAGGTATATCACATCCACTGACTTTCCCATATCCACAGAGCCAGTTACCTCATCCTGGAAGCTAATCAGATTGGTCAGGCACGACTTGCCCTTTGTGAATCCATGATGACTATTCCTAATCACTTTCCTCTCTTCCAAGTGCAGGGTGTGTTTTTTGCTACTCTCCTTTCTTCCTTTGGTCAGGATCCTGAAATCTACCATCTCATGATCACTGCTTCCCAGGTTTCACCCACCTCTACTTCCCCTACTAGTTCCTCCCTGTTTGTGAGCAGCAGGTCAAGCTGCACATGACCCCTGGTCGGTTCTTTCAGCACTTGTACCAAGAAGTTATCCCCAGCATTCTCCAAAGACTTCCTGGATTGTCTGTGTACTGCCGTATTGGTGTCCCAACAGATGTCAGGGTGATTAAAGTCCCTCATGAGAACCAGGGCCTGCGATCTGGAAGCTTCTCTCAGTTGTCCAAAGAAAGCCTCGTCTGCCTCATCCATCTGATCTGGTGGTCTATAGCAGACACCAACTACAACATCACCCCTGTTGCTTCCACCTCTAAACTTAGCCCATAGACTCTCAACAGTCTTTTCTCCCTCTAAATACTAGAGCTTCGAGCGATCATACTGCTCTCTGACACACAGTGCAACTCCTCCTCCTTTTCTCCCCCGCCTGTCCTTCCTGAACTGCCCTTCTGTGACAGTGCTCCAGTCATCCCACCAAGTCTCCGTTATTCCAATCAAATCATAGTTCTTCGACTGGGCCAGGGCTTCTAATTCTTCCTGTTTGTTTCCCAGGCTTCTCGCATTGGTGTACATACACCTTAATAACCAGTTGATCGCCCTGCCTTCTCCATCCAAATCAGGGGTCCTTCGTTGTTGCTCGTTCCTCCTTGTGATTCTTCCCGGTGTCCGACTTCCTCACTTACCTCTGGGCTTTGGTCACTGTCCCCCAATGAACCTAGTTTAAAGCCCTCCTCACTAGGTATGCAAGCCTGTCTGCGAAGATGCTCCTTCCTCTCTTCGTTAGGTGGATCCCATCTCTTCCTAACAATCCTTGTGCCCAGAAGAGAGTCCCATGGTTGAAGAAACCAAAGCCCTCTCTCCGACACCACCTGCACAGCCACGCATTTACTTCCTCAATTCGACGATCCCTACCCGGACCTTTTCCTTCAACCTGTGGAGAGAGCCTGAAAGCGGTTACTTATCTCTACAGGTATGGGGGACACTTGAGTTGGCCGCCTTCTCCTTCTAGAGGTTACATGCTGCCAGTTTTCTTCCGTGTCCTGTACTGCCCTGACTGGCTCTTCAGCCTGGTGTGCCTGCAGGATCAAACGCTGCCTTCTATCAAGGAAGTCTTCATCCTCTCTGTCAGAACGTAGGGTCGATACTTGGGCCTCCAGTCCTCTCATTTTTTTCTTCCAAAATGGCGACCAGCTTGCACTTAGTGCAGATGAAATCCCTTCTTCCGGGAGGAAGACAAACATGCACATGCTGTGCAGGTAACAACAGCAGAGCTATCACCATCCATACCTGCCTTCCCTTGGAGAGATTCCTTAGGTGTTATTAAATGCCTCCTTAAAGGGCAGGAGTGTATCAAAAGGATTTTAAAGAATGGCGAGTGATCTCATCCCCTTCCCACGGCCCTTCCCAACTCCCTATTAGCAGCCCCTGTTCTCCAGCTCCCTGGTCGCTGACTCACTCCTTTATAAAGCCTTGGACTGCCTGATAGCCCCTCCCCCTGATTAAGGCTCAACCAATGAGCAGAGGCTTCTAGATTTCAAATCCTGATTAAAAGCTCACAGCTTCCACCTGCCAGCCACAGCACACACTCCGTAGGGTTAGGGAGGGAAAAAAAGCCCCAAACAGCTAAACACGAGCTCAGCAAGCAGCAAGAAACTCACAAACACAAACACGCTGTGTCTCTGAGCATCCTGGCTCTGCGTAGCTGCCTGCCCTTCCCCACCTGGCTGCCTCAATTAGAGGCAGCAGTATGGGGCTGGGGAGGCTGCCACGGACAAAGGCTGCTCTGTGGATCTGACAGAGGCAGCAGTGTGGGGCTGCGGACTGGAGCTGGTCTGTGTGGGGAGCTGGTTTTTAAACTGACTCCCCTGGTGGATTGGTTCCCACCTGCCATCCTGTGCTGCAGCCTCTGATAGAGAGGCAGCAGCGTGGGGTGTCGGGGCTTCCTGGGTGGGGCTGCTGGCCCCACCCCACAGGGACTATTGAATAGTCATGTAACCTCACTTCAGTTTTCCAGGCCTTTGCCACCTTGACATTAGCTCAGTGGCACGTGCGCTGTGGGGCTGTGCATCAAGACCGCTTGGAGAACTCAGCTTCTGCGGGTTGTGGTGGGTCTGCTTAGGGTGCTGGCAGAGTGTTTTCATATAGGCCCAGGTGTCTGACGGGGTCCAAGCGCGTGGCCCCTCAGGCACGCTCCAAGCTAAAGCTGCTGGGAAGGGTGGAGTCGTGAGGGTGCAGTGCACTGATGTTTAATTTGGAATGGAAGACTGGGGAGAGAGTTTGATTTCCTGAGCAAGGTTTGTATTTAGTTTTTGATTTTTTAAATGCGCTTAAAGCAGTATGTTGTCCCTCTGCTTACAAATCTAAACACAAGGCAGGTGTAAGGAGTACTCGGTGACAGCCTTACTAACTTGTCCCCTAGATTGCTGCGTTTTACATACGGACCTTCATTTCCTTCATTTAAAATCCCTGATGAAGATGCCAGTCTGATTCCTCCTGAAATGGACAGCGAGTGCATTGCACAGACGTGGTTTCGCTTTTTACATATGCTGAGGTAATGTAATACTTGTTTGCTTTATACCCTGCTTACCTATACCCACACATCCATAGTGGAGATGAGTGAAGTTATCCAGCAAGACGAAAACTCATGTTACGTATCGGAAATGAATAGCTACAGCAGCGCTCATTGTGGCCTTGCTGTGAGTTAGGACACGTTTCTTGTACAACTTTGAACTTATTGGTTTTTGCAGAATTTAAGAGTCTGCTAAAAAAAAAAAAATCTAACTTACTGGTTGGAGGAAAAAGTTCCAAATGTCCCCTGACGTAATGTAGTCTGTTGAGATTGCCAAAAGGAAGACTGAAACACTGCTCTAGGAGATGAGGATGATGATTTTAAAACGTGTGTACATCCTTCTGTTGTTGTTGCTTTATGTGCTTGGATGGCTTTCTCCATATCCGTCCCCACGTAGGTGTGCATCTGTCACCATCCCTCTGCTGTATCCATCAGGTCAGCTCTGGTGCCTCTGGAGTTGTGTCCTCATCCTGCTGGCATGTAGGGGCCTACCCTCTGCCACCTCCACTCCTTCTTTCCACCCGGGATGGTCAGCAGAACTTTGGCCTGTCTCATGCAGTCTGCTAATGCCTTCTTTCAGTGGACTTTTTTCCGTTAAAATTATAGTTACTGTTAGGGTTAAGTTAGTAGTTCGGTAAGTAACGTAATATAGACACCAGTTGAACCTCTCTAGTCTGGCACTCTTGGGACCTGACTGATTCTGAACCAGAGAACTTGCTGAACCACAGGAGGCCAATATTGTCTAGCAGCATTCCCAACACTGCCACTGCTCACTGGGTTTTAGAGGACATTTAGGGGTAATAAGAGCTAAATAACTGAGAGCCAGGACTGGGGGCTGTAAACAAGCTCTGAGACTGCGGGAAACTTGGCCACGCCCATGCAAAGTGAATAGCCGGCTAACTGAAATCACGCTGAACCACGGATATTGCTGGACTAGAGAGATTCAGCCTGTAGTAGCGGATCCGTGCATAGTGGGGCTGGTCTATGCAAGGCACCACAGTAAGACAGACTGTGGGCACTCTCCAACTCCAAGATCTGCAGGTGATAGGCCTGCTGGTAGAGTGCCATGCTAGGTGCCAGCAGAGTGTGTGGCATTGTTGACTCCAGCCCCGTGAAGGGTGCCATTGAGTCTGGTACTGTTGGATTCCCCATCAAGGGAAAGCCACTGTGTCAAGACAGCCCTGGCTTTACCATCTGTGCTGGAGGATTTTGAGGCCTGCATGGTCTCCTTGTCCTCCAGTGTCCCCTCTTTGGATCCAGGGGACTGGCATGCTGCTCTTAATTTAAGACACGTTTCCAGATTGCTTCTTTCAGGAGCATAGAAGGCACTTAGATTCATGGTAAAGAAGGGTCTCAGAGATCCAGCCTCTTCAGTCTGAGAAACTGTATGCTGGCTCCACCTGTCTCTTCTCCCAAAGACGGGGTCTCAATTCCATAGTAACCAGTACATTTTCCTGCTACTCTTCCGTCCGAAGTCACATGCTAACAGAGAGCAACAATGCACTGGCTTTCTGTGTGTAGAGGACCATACCGTTTAGGACTACTCAGCTATTTGTAGCCATAATGAAAGACCATCCAGTTGCAGCCCAGAGAATCTCCTCATGGACCACTTTGGCATCTGCACATGCCATGACCTAGCAAAGCTCTCAGCTCCTCGGCTGACAGTCCACGCATTGTTGGGGGCGGTCTTGACGCAGGTTCCAGTCATGATAAATGTACAGCAGCAACTTGGTTGTCACACTGAGCCATTCCCAACAGGCTAGAAATGATGCAGGCTTCAACCGAGCGGTCCGTAAATCAGCATGTCAGCAAACTGTATAACTGCTTGCGAGGCACCAACCTTGTAATGGACATGAGCAAGGAGAAGCGAGTTACTAACCTTCCATAACGGTTCTTGCTCATGTCTATTCCATCACCCATCTCCTGCCCCCCGGCAGTTCACTGGCACAGAGTAACTGGGGGGTCCATGGGCTGTCAGGTCCCTATATACTGGCACTATAAGGGCATAACTCCAGGGGGCAGTAGAGGTGAGACCATGGATACCGCTGAGGGGTGACTTTCCGACGGCGATGCATACGGCATGCACATGTCTATGTTTGAATAAACATAAGCACCGTCTCTTGAGAACATCAGTTATGGAAGGTCAGTAACTCTTTTATCTGACAAAGGTCTGGAGGGTTCTTACTGTGCATGTGGTGATCTTTTCAATCAGAAGTATCCAAATAGGTCAGTTTTGATCTGCATTGGTTTAGTTAAAGAATCTTTACGAATTCCTTGTGATCTGTGATATCTTATGAATGATAAGGCTTTTCTATCTGAAACTTGAAGACTTATCTGGCATTGTCTGGATCCTTCAGGGCAGGGGGCTGGAGGTGTGAGGGGTGCAGGAGTCAGATCAAGGCCTTGGGGATGTGGTGGGGGCAGGGCAGGAGACTGTGGGCATGGGGGGAGGAGGAGTCAGGAGGGTTGAGGAAGGGCTCAGGGCAAGGGATGTAGGAGGTGTGAGGGTTGGGAAGTGAGGAGGGACACAGGGTAGGGGGTCCATCTGGCATGGGCTTTCTCTCTTGTGCTCCTTCCCTCCCCCCCTCAGTCAGTGGCGGCTTTCTGTCTTTCCCCTCCCCCCAACTATGGAAAACAGTCCCATTCCCAGCACTTCCCATGTACCTGGCACAACCAAACCTTGACCTAGCTCTAAGCTAGGATAAGAGGAAGCTGCATAGCAAATTTGGTGGTCCTAACTCTTACCATTTAGGAGGAGTTCTTGGACAAGCAGACTCAGACAGACAGGTGCACATTTGTAAAATGGATAGATAGATATAAACTTCCTTGAGCTGAAATGGTAACTTTTTATTGTAGTTATATAGACGTTAGTAATAAACAGAAACCATTTCAACAGTAACTAAATATCCCTTCCCCATTCATTTGCTCACCTATTATTCCTGGGCTTCTTGATATCTTATTTGGCTAGTTCTCAATTTGCCATTCTCTTCCAGCCGTGACAGGCTTCCAGGAGTTCTGTTTCCAATGATAATAAAAGAAAAAGGCACACATTTTTGCTTTGTAGGTGGTCTTTAGCATGTCTGAAATCTGGTAGCAGCAATTTAAATAGCCTTAGTAAGTGCCCTCATTGTTCTCAACCCTCTACAAAGCATCATTACATTTGTCACTGCTATATATTGTCAATATTTTAGGTGTCAATCCTTTGAGAAGAAACACCCTCACAAAGGTTACTGATCTCAACCAGTGTTCGGGCCTGTCATCTAGGCAGAATTTGCACAGAAAAGACATTCTCTAAAACTGATTGCATAATTGTTATCTACAGTGTATTGTCTGGTTCTTCACCAGGTTTCATGGCAGCTCCATTCCCTGACAGTGGTTTTAATTGACAGAGTTTTTGTAAAAAACAAGTTTTTATGAAACTTCAGATCAGTAGAAATGTTTCTTTGCTTTCAAAAAAAAATACAATAAGAATGATCACACCTGAAAGCATTCTCTTGCAGCCCTCGAAACTGGGCATGTTAAATACAGGTTAATTGAATAGTCAAGTAACATCATGAATTCTTATTGGTTAGTCGACTATTCTATAGTCCCTGTGGGCGGGGCCAGCAGCCAGCGGGCCTCACTCCCAAGCAGTGCCCCTTCCACTCAGTGCTGCTGTCTCCATATCAGAGGCAGCAGCATGGGGTTCCAGGTAGGAGCTGGTCTGTGAGGGGAGCCCGTTTGAAAACCAGCTCCGCTCGCGGACTGGCTGCCTGTTACCCTGTGCTGTCACCACTGATAGAGGCAGCAGCAGGGGGTGGCCGCAGCCCTTGTCTGTGGGGTGGGGGTGGGTCTGAGCTCCCTGACCCAGCACGAGCTGGAATTGAGCTGGATTGTCTGCCTGCCTGGTTCATAATACACTTTAAATGCAGAGCTACAGCAGGGGGAGGTCCCAGACCCGTTGCAAGCTAGGACTGAGCTGGGCTGCTGGCCAGCCTGCTAAAAATGTACTGGTGGGAGGGTGGGGAAGAAATGTGTGTAGTCTACAGCATTAACCAATAAGCAAAAGCGTATAGGTTAATGCTATAATTGATTAGTCGGCTACATTCTTACATCCCTACTTGCACTTTCAGGGTCTAGTGCAATATTTTGTTTGCAACTAGTTTTCATTCTTCATGCTGAGAGAGTAACTAGAAAAAATTCTAGTCTAATCTAATCTAAAGTGTTGGCAAAGAAATTAGTTTTGTAAAACCAAACCATCTTAAATTGAATGTTCTTTTAAGTCTTAAGTGACACACATTTTATATGACTAGCCAAGATTGCATATTTGGGTATTAAGATCTTAACTGCTGCTAGTACACTAAAATATCTCTTCCCCTCCTCCCCCTTGCTTTTTTGTTCTTTTGGCAGTAATCCCGTGGATTTGAGTAACCCAGCCATTATAAGCTCTACCCCGAAATTTCAGGAGCAGTTTCTGAATGTGAGTGGAATGACACAAGAATTGAATCAGTACCCCTGCCTTAAACATCTGCCTCAAATATTCTTTCGTGCCATGCGTGGAATCAGCTGTTTAGTGGATGCGTTCCTAGGTAATCTTTCCACTTGTTTGCGTATAGTTAGAACATCACTTATCTGTCAGAAATTACTACAAGCCTCCAAGTAATCGTCATTTATGTTTTATGGATTTTTAGAATTGTGAACGTGGGGGTTTTTATGCACATCTAATGTAATTGCCCATACTTTCACAGTGCATTTACCTGCAAATGGTCTTTGAATTGGCCCGTTATGTGCATAGTTATTACAGGTATGTCAATCGTCCTACAAATGTGTACAAGGAAAAAGCTGGTCTTGACACAGTGTGGCCAAAATTTGTAAACTGGGCCTCCAGATTCAGGCTTCTCAGTCACCTTGTTTGTCAGAGGTTCCGAGCACCAACAATCTAATTTGTAAAGCTCTGAGGCTTATTACTATGAAGTACTGATCTTGAATGTACTGCTACTGTAAAGTACATTCAAAATAATCATTGAAGTCCATGGGATTCTCAGGTGCTCAGCATTGGTGAAAAATAAGCCATTTTTATTTAAACACCTTTTAGGAGTTTAATTCAGGCCTCTAGGTTGAATAATACTTAGTAATGTTAGATCATTTCTGTAGAGTTTTTCAAGTATTAGGCATCATGCCTCTTACATTTCTGAAGATTTAACTAGACATAAAACTTCCACGAAGCTTTGTGTTAAATTGTACTTCAGATCTTACTGCCCCTTTTTGCTTTTTGACTGACATGCAGTATTAATAAACAATCTTGTTATGACTCCCAGAAGTCTAAGTTGAGAAAACAGGTCGTGGCAGACTATATAGTAAAATATGTCACTACTACGCTCAGGAGAAAAAAAGTCTGAAACATAATGCTACCTATTTTACTTTTCTTCCTTTGTAGGAACCTAAATAGTTTAGTTCCCTCAAAAAAAAAAGTCTTATTTGCAGACATTGCTTTTATAAAGCAACTAATAGTCTCTTGACTAGTAATACTTGTTTATATCAATGTGTAACATTAGCATACTACTATTCCATTTGCAGTAGCATGTTCTTGTAGCAAACATAATTCAATAAGCATGTATTTCATTTTCTAAAGAATGGTTTTATTAAATTCTTCTGTTGTATATTGCAGAAAGCAGCCAATTCATTTTTTTCTTCTCTAGGAGTTGCAGTCTTTACGAACAGTGGGTGTGAAAGATTACCCAGATATGGTATTAAGTATTGACTCTTGTTGCACTCATTTGGATAGAAAGTATCTGGGCAGAAGGGTTGATAACTAATACTGATGTATCAAACAAAGGTGTAAAAGTTGCAGTATTCTGTCATTATTTGTAAGAGTGTTGTTTCACTCTTCTGTACAATAAGGAAATATTTGAATTTGTTAAAAAGATGTTGTTACTGTATTCTTTGTGACCTAAAAATGAAAACTATTTATTATAGTCTTGGAGAAGTCTAAAATATAAATCTTTTCCATTTTTTTTACCCATTTTGCTTTGTCCAAGAGCTATTCCCAGGGCTGGTTTTTGTTTTGTTTTTTTTTTTAAACAAAGCTCTGAAGTATTTAGTGTTTTAACCATACACATAAAAGTTCAGTGACTTTGCAAACAGATGTGGAGTAAGACTTTCACACTGGAACAAACTTCCAAATGCATCAACTTGAAAAATATTTGTACTTAACAATGTATTTTCTGTTTTACGTAATCCTACTCGGAATTGCTGTGGCTTGCAACATTTTCATCCCTAAGCTATTGTTGCTTTTTATCTGAGTAACATTGAAATTGTTCTGCAATAACCATGCTAAGACTGATGTCCTAACTGAAGGATTAAGGCCTGACTGCAAGATCTATAGAAGCTGGGCTTTGAGGAATGCACACTTCTTCAAATCAAAAGTAGGTTTAGTTCTGGTGGGGAACAGAGTGAAGCACGCCACTTTCACTTTGTATGTAGAGTTAGACTCTGGAGTTTGTTCCTGTCTGAAAGAGATGCCCTTAGACATTTGTAAAAAACAGAAAAACAAAACCCAAGGTAAGTCACGCTGCTGGCTTCCTGCCAATCGCATCCCTTTGTTTAATCACTATCTGACAAAAAGCTCCAACAGAACATTTTGAGTGAGTTTGCTTAACACAGAATACTGCTTCTTTGTGATGATCAAATTAATAACCCTCTCCACACTGTGCCAATCGAATTTGCTTTGTGTATTGTGCTAGATGTTGCACCGGTGCAGGCAGAAGTGCAGAGGTGTCACATTGCCATAGGCTAACTGACACTGTCCTTTCACTTTTACATGGGCTAAGCTTTTAATGTGAGATTCATGCCTACGTTAACGATACTCCTGAAACATTGATCAGCAATTAAGGGGTTGCAGTACATGCTGTATTCCGGAGGAATTTTTCAGGGTAAAAGTCCTTGAAAATAAATGAAGTACTGTCCTTATCAGTTTGTACTGGGCTAGCTAATGATGCCAAGTCTTGTTTAGATTGAATGCATTCCTGACTCTCTGCACTGTTTTCCTGCCCTGATTTAGGAAATGTTTTGGAGCTGATTTTATTTTTAGTATATTACATGCGAACAATTTAAATCCCAGTAGTTGGATAAAAATAAACATGTCTATTAATAACACGGTTCTGCTTTGTAAATAATAGATTAGTGACCTTCTACTCAGCAAACGTATTGTAACTTGTTGAACAGTGCAGATCTAAAACTGTACATTTTAATTTTAAAATATTTATTAAATAGTTAAAATTTTAAAATATTAATAAATAGCTAGAAAGGGATGGCTCTTTGAAATATAGTGCTTGGTTGTGCTTTTCTAAGCCTGCTCCCACATATTTGCTTGTACCCAGCTGAGGAAAACAGACTTTGGGCTGGCTGACTCCTGGCTTAGACTGGGAGATTGGTTTTGAGATTTGTCCAGTAGTGTCTGAGAGACTGTGCAGTGAAAGGTCAGGGTGACAGTGAGTAAGGAGCAACTGCAGTTCCTTCCTTCCAGTTGTGATCACAGCCTGGAATGCTGCACCCAGCGGAAGACAGGGATTGGGACCAGAAGCTTGTGGGCTCGCTACAGCTGTGCTTCTGTATAGCTTTCTTTTACCTCCTTCCGTTCCTCTGCAGGCGTGGCGCCTTAGATTACCCACCCAAGTCATCCTTTTTTAAAGACTGTTCGAAGTAAAGCTGGGTCATAAGCCATGAATATCAAAACTTTGTCTCATCCTGAAAATATTGGCAGACTGTTCCTGTGATATGAGTCTGGACTGGTTCAATACCTTGAGCATTTCACAGCGAACGTGTGGAAAGAGTGAATAGGAAGGGGTCTTTACCCGTTCACAAAACACAAGAGCCAGCAGTCACCCAACAAAAGTAACGAGCAGAAGGTTTAAAACAAACAGTGCACCGTGACAGCCAAAACTGGAAGTGGGTTCCAAAGCCTGTTCAGTGAGTTCATGGATCAGTGTAAGGAAGGCTTGTATACAAGGATGCATACCCATGCGCTGGATGTCCCTAAGCCTCTGACTGCCAGATGCTGGGACTGGGCTACAAGGGGTGGCTCACTTGATAATTGCCTTGTTCTGTTCATTCCCTTTGAAGCACTGGGCCTTGGCCAGTGCTGGAAGACAAGACACCGTGCTACATGGACCAATGGTGTGACCCAGTCTGGCCGCGCCATACTCACAGCACTCTGTCACCTTGCATCCTGCTTCCTTGGACTGGCGTTAGAGGTGTTCATCTTCTTGATTTGCACAGAAGCCAAGCGGTCTATCCCACAATCATTTGCCATTAAGTTATCTAAGACAGATGCTGTGGGCTTGGGTGAGGCTTTTAGTGTGTGCGGGGGTGAAGTGGTTTGTCCTTTGTTAGTTTCATTGAGACATGAGTAAATGTGAATTGGTTGTTTTGATCCCATGATTAGAAAGAAAGGGCTTTCCAGAGACTTTTGCGTCCCCTTCTGCTATCTGTCCGGGCCCTCACTCCTCCAATTTTTTAGGTGCTTATGTGGGAGTTGGCTCACCTTTGATCAGCAGTGTCCTCCCATGTAGATTTAACTCGGATGCCTTTCTGGCCTGCTTGACAGGCTATACTAATACTGAATGATAAATGTTTCTTTTTTAACCCTCTGGTGTTCGGGGGACACTTCACTGCTGCTGATTTACAGAGTGTCTCAATATCTGGTCATACAGAGGATGCCATGGGACTCTAAATGTACTTTGCTCTGATATTTGCTTTATTCTGTTCTTCAGGCATTTCACGGCCCCGGTCTGACAGTGCTCCCCCTACACCAGTAAATAGGTTGAGCATGCCCCAGAACACTGCTATCAACACAACTCCACCTCATAACCGAAGGCATCGGGCTGTGACTGTGAATAAGGCAACAATGAAAACCAGCACTGTAAGATGTTATGCTTTGTGATTCGGTATTTTTCCATTTGATCTTGTTGATGGTTTGTTCTGCATTTCTGTATGAAGGAATATAAAATTCCCTTCACTTCTACTGGGGTGAAACTGTTTTTTTATTTGAATAGGTTAACACTGCTCACGCGTCAAAAGTGCAACACCAGACGTCATCCTCCACCTCTCCGTTGTCTAGCCCAAACCAGACTAGTTCTGAGCCTCGGCCTCTCCCTGCTCCCCGCAGGCCAAAGGTTAACAGCATCTTGAACCTCTTTGGATCATGGTTATTTGATGCAGCGTTTGTTCACTGTAAACTTCATAATGGAATAAATAGAGACAGCAGCATGACTGGTAAATATTGCTGACCAAATATATTTAACTTTTTCCATGCTTACTGACATTTCCTACCTGCAAGATTAACATTTTCTTAATAAAAAATCAATCAATAGACTATATATCTCTGATAAAGCACTATATTATGGTTAATCCCTTCCAGCTGAGCTAACCCAAACTAGCAGCTTTACTGGCAACACAGCAGAGATCTGTTTTGATTTTGTCTTAGAAATACACCTAGACTTTATAGTACACACTTTTTCACTCAAATGTTGCTAGATACATAATCTTGGATGGCCAAGGCAGACTTGTGTCTCCAGACATGCAGGGAATGTTACCCCCAGTCTTTTTTGACCATGAATGGAGCGCTTTCCAGTAATTCTGTCCATCTTTTATGCTCTTCAGAGCCCTTTTCCTGACACTTGTTCTGCTAATTCTGTTGACAAGAACTGCCTTGTGATAAGGTGCTTACTATATGATGATGGGCCACCCAATGAAGACCTAGACAGATAGAAGATAGTGTTCTGTTTGCAGTGTGTCCTTCTTTCTCTCAGTGGCGTGGAAGGTGGGGGGTTGGTTTGTGAGTAGAGGCCTCTCCTGAATTTGGAAGTAAGACTCCATCGATGCTGTTCCTTGATTTCACAACTTGTGCATTTCTCCCCTTTTGAGGGTCATCAGCCTCTTTGCTTTAGTCTCCCAAGTCCTGTAGAGTAGGGAAGATACAATTCCTTTCCTTTTCCGAGTTCTAGGCACCGGATCCATCTTTGCTCAGGGCAGAAGTGACTAATCTGGTCCTGGCAGCTCCTGCATACAAATGGACTACAGTCCACAGCAACCAGCCTATAAGGAGACTCTCATGGTTTGCCTTCACATGGACTGACTGCTAGTCACTGTGCCTCATGGCTTCTCCCTGGAGTTTGCCTGTTTGCCTTTCTTCCTTATTTTCATGTGAAAAGGAATGGACTCCAGGAGTTGGACTCATCTGGAAAATAGTTGAGCTTTAGTACGAAACAGATGCAAAACGTGCTCTGGTATGTCGAGGCATTTGGGTTCTGACCCTTCATTATTAAATTTGAAACCAGTAAAAAAGCCCTTCTCCACATCCAGCCCTTCCGAATGAGGACTCTGAGCTCCATTACTCAGTCAGGCAGTCCAGGTGCTGGCCACCTACAAACTGTCGGCTTGTCCATTAACCCACCTTGCTGAACCCCTCCGGTTTTTCATTCTGAGGTAGTATTGACAGTGTGGGGCCTTTGCCTTTTGGATCGTCGCAGTGGCTCGTATGTGTACGACTTGGCTGCACGGAAAAGAACTCTATTGATTGTAATCCATACCTACTGTGATATCAGAGCAGGGCTTTGGCGGAAATACGTTTGAGCCATCGTGGTGTCTTTTGATTGAGCTTCAGTTAAGTTAAAAACAAAAAATAATTGTTCTAATTTGAAATAGGACACTCATGTTGATGCCATCTGTTTGGGACTAACAGAAGGGGTGTATTCCTCCTCTTAGTTCAGTGCCAGCTTGCTTGTAGACCTGCTGATAGTGCAGGTAGCACTGTGAAAAGAACCAAAACTGGTAAGGTAGAAGGAGCTTTTCTTTTTGAAACTCATAGGTGCTGAGTGCTTCCTTTCCCTGCATTAGGCATTAGTTTACTGTGAGGCTTATTTCAAAACTAGCATCAGAAAGTGTCCCTTTTGGAATCTTGGGGTATGAAACCAAAGGTCCTGTCACTTCCTCTATGCAGCTGTCTTGGTTTTTGGCCAGAGTGTGCTTTTAACCTACCAGGCTCCACATCTGTGTGTTTGGACCAAATAAAACCACCTTGCTTTCATAGGTGGCCTCTCTAGCTCTGCTTAAGTAGCACCCAGAGGCCCTAGCAGCTGAGATCAGGACCCACTGTGCTAGGTGCTGAATATGTGCAGAAAGGGAGACAGACGGTCTCTGGTCTCACAAGTTTAACAATATCTAAAGAGCCAAGATTGTCAGTGGGTGAGAGAGAAGCATCATCCAGCCTGAGCTCAGCCATAAGAGTAAGGGATGGTCTGCGGCCCCACAGGGAGCATGTGACACAGCTGGAATGGAATCCAGGACTCTGGAGTCACTGTCCAGTACCTTAGCCACGACTTCCCTCTAGTGAGCTGGAGCAAGGTCTATCCTCTGGGACTCCAGTAGAAAATCTGCTGCTGCTGTGGGCAAATTGAGATGTCTGTTGAGGTAATTATGGAAATATGATGCAAATCACCTCAGTAGTCCCTGGCTTAATTTGGTTATGAAATGTAATGTATGTTGCACTACTGCACTTCAGTTTTCACTATGCCACACACATGTGCTATGTCTGAAATGGCATTACGTCTCAGAATTAACTCATTCAGCTTTTGGGGCTGTTAGATTTTTTTTTTAATTAAATCTGGTGGCAAGGAGTGAAATCTGTGACAAATTCCGCATCCGTGGAACTGAGACGTGCAGGGTATTTCAGATCCTGAGAGTGAGAGAAGCAGTTTCATACTTGCATGTGGAAAGGGCTCTGCCTGCCTGAATAAAAAGAACTGTAGAAGTTAAATAGTCTAGTCACCTGTTTAACCTTCTTGGGTCCTGAAAATAGACTTCACAGCCTGTAAGACGGGTGGGAAACTTTTTCTGGGCTTGAGGAGGGAGGGGCGGTGACCCACAGAAAAACCAAACCAAAGCCCCTCAAAGATGTGGCCCCACGTGAGAAGCAGGACAGAGAAGAAACTCCCTCAGTTCCTGGCCAGCGCCTGCATGGAGCGCTTCCCTGCAGTGCAAAGCTGTGCAGAGCCACTTCCCCCTTCCAGGCCAAGCCCACAGGCCAATCCTTGTTTTGATTGGGCTGTGAGCCTGGGGCTTGTCCCCACCCTTGCAGCAGTGTGAGCCAGCTGGCATTCCATCCATGACATCTCCCACATGGCTATAGTGCCAGTGCTGTCTTGTGCCACCGTGGGCGGGGGGGAGCCCCAAGCCTCCCAGGCCGGATCAAGGCAAGTCAGTTCCCCACCCCTGCTATTAGATGGCTAATTCATGGTGTAACTTAGAGTTGCTTAGCACCAGCAGTTCCTATTGGTTTGAATGGGGAGCTTGGAGTGCTCAACACCTCTGTGAGTCAGGCAATTCATGCCCAAGGCAAGGAAGTTCCATTCCATATCAGTGCATTCCATGAGCACTTTCTTCCCTGTGCCCCAAGGTGGAATATTCCCTGCAGTTGGTCTGCCATGGCAGCGTGTGCAGATGCTGTCTCTAGGTGGGACTTCTGTGCCGTGGACAAGCAACACTTCTAGGTCTGCTGTTAGTTCTGGGGCACGGCATCACGGTTATGTTTCCTAGTTTGGCATTAGGCCTGACAATGTTGTTCTTAGTAACCATTGCAGTAAATTAACCACTAAATAATGCCAGCACTTGAGATCAAAGGTGCTCTATAAATATTTGTTTCTTGCATGCCAGTTTTAAGATTCTGTCTCTTCTTCTGCAGCCCATAACCTCACATAATTTTCTGTTGTCCTGGGATTGCTTCACAGAGACATTCTAATATAGATGTATTTGATTTTATAAAACTTTGTGTTCAGGAGGTCTCTTAGTTGCACAGAGTTAGCCAGATGATTTATCATATCGATGCCTAGCATGTCAGAGCTATACTTCTGTCTCCAACTCATGGTTCAGGGACTAAAACCTACTTTTGGAATGGCTTAGAAGAATTTGAAGTAACCAAAGTAACCAAAGAGGGGGGAAATGACCACCAGTATCTCTAAAGTTACTTATCCCTTCAGATGCTTCCACTTGTAACTTCTCCTTTTAAAAGGACCCTGAAGACCTTTTGGTTTTCCAGTATTCTCCGCTGACATTGTTTCTATTGGGAGACACCCAGAATGCTTCAGCATGTTGGCCCCATAGAAGTGAAATAGTGCCTAGCTAGGGCTGAGAGCACATCCCAGCCTGGGTACACACCCATGCCTAGTGGGATGTGAGCTAGTATGCTAAAAACAGCTCTCGACATCCCTTGACCTGTTGGCTGACCTGCGCCTCTGCTGCTGGTGAGAGGGTGTACCTGAGCTGAGAGCCTGCTGTCGGAAAGCACCCCAGGGTGTGCTGCTACAGGAACAAGGTGCATCCTGACATTCAGATCTCAGAGAACGTGGCCAGTGTCAGCAGCACCCCTTGATTAAATACTGTCACACCTCACTTCTCCTGTCCTTATTATGGCCTGTTGGCTCTACCTTCCATGCAGCAAGGAGGCAAAGGTCTGTTGGTCATAGCCAGTCTGCAGGAGCCAATCCATAAACGTTCCCCTCTCTCCTTTGTCCTGGAACTCTGTACCTCATGATTCTGCTTCAGTGTTTTCTCTAACCCCCCTTCCAGATGAGAGGAAAGAAGAACAACCACCATGTGGGTGTTTGGGAGAAAAATGGAGGGGGTGGGTTGGACAGCAAGCAAATAACCTTTCCTACAGATGCCACAGCTGGATCACAGCAAAAAGCATCTTTGGTCACAGAGGAAGAGGCGTGAGAACCTAGCAGGAAAACGGACCTTTTTGCTTAGCTCGTCTCCATTAGTGGGTTTCTACAGAAGGGCCTGACTTTTCTGCTGGCTTAGGCAACTGCCCTCAGTGGGAGCTCTCTGCAATCTGCGTTTGAACGACAGACCATTAGCCAGTGCAGCAGCAGGCCAGGGAAACTCCAGTGTAACCAATCCTTTCTTTTCAGGGGTTCTGTGTGTCTGGGGGGCCCTTGTCAGAGAATGCAGTCACTGCTCCTTTTCTGCCCATTTGGGGTGGGAAGGCTGACGCAGTGCCTTGAACAGCAAAGTATAGTCTGCAGCACCTTACGACATTTTCATAGTGATAGAAATGTAGCTGTGTTAGTCTGGTGTAGCTGAAACAAAAAACAGGACTGTGTAGCACTTTAAAGACAAACAAGATGGTTTATTAGGTGATGAGCTTTTGTGCGCCAGACCCACTTCCTCAGATCAAATAGTGGAAGAAAATTGTCACAACCATATATACTAAAGGATACAATTAAAAAAATGAACACACATGAAAAGGACAAATCAAATTTCACAACAGAAGGGGTTGGGGGGAGGGGAGGTAAATGTCTGTGAGCTAATGATATTAGAGATGATAATTGGGGAAGCTATCTTTGTAATGGTTAAGATAATTAGAGTCTTTATTCAAACTTAGGCGTAAAGTGTCGAATTTAAGCATGAATGACAATTCAGAGGATTCTCTTTCAAGTGTAGTCTTAAAAGGCCTTTGAAGCAGGATGCAGGTAATCAAGTCATTGAGACAATGTCCTTTCTGGTTGAAATGGCAAGAAACTGTTTTTTCTTTGTGATCCTATCTAATATCTGTTTTGTGGGCCTTGATCCTTTGGCAAAGTGTCTGAGACGTTTGTCCAATGTACAAAGCAGACGGACACTTTTGGCACATGATAGCATAGATTATATTTCTGGATGCGCAGGAATGTGTGTTCTTGATCTTATAACTCACTTGGTTAGGTCCAATAATGGTATCAGCAGAGTAAATATGTGGACACAGCTGGCAACGGGGTTTGTTGCAAGGGAAGGTACCAGGGTTAGTATGTCCTGTGGTTGTTGGTAAGAATCATCTTGAGGTTATGTCTCCCACCTAAGTTTGAATAAAGACTCTAATTATCTTACCCATTACAAAGATAGCTTTCCCAATTATCACCTCTAATATCATTAGCTCACAGACATTTACCCCCCCACCCCTCCAACCCCTTCTGTTCTGAGATTTGATTTGTCCTTTTCGTATGTGTTCATTTTTTTAATTGTATCCTTTGGAATATATGGTTGTGACAATTTTCTTCCACTATTTGATCTGAGGAAGTGGGTCTGGCCCATGAAAGCTCATCATCTAATAAACCATCTTGTTAGTCTTTACAGTGCTACATAGAGTTATTTTCAGGCACTGCTCTTGTCTGCTGCTGCGTTGGGGCACGTGTGGCATCTCGTCCTTCGCGTGACTCCAATTCAGGGTGGCTTGTGTGTAGTTCGGAGCACATCTAGAGACTCATGGCCCACAAGGATCTTTGGCCGGTCTCGTTCTCAGGCCCGTCTTTCAGCGAGATTTCATTTGCACTCAGAAGCAGCAACTTGCCTGCTGCCTAGCCTGCCTGCTTGTGCTTTGGGGCTCTTCTGGCAGTTTCAGGTCCTGCGCTGTGCACTGGGTTGCATTCCAGCTGGCTAGAAATATCATCTCTTATCAGCAGCAATTACTCCTATTTCTGCTGCTTCAGGATATGCACCCAAAAGACTTACCACCTTCCTTTCTTACTTCTATGCAGTCTTGGGTAAAAGAGAAGTAGAAGTAATCTGTTCAAGATGCAGATGCATGTTTGGCTGGGAAAGTCAATTTTGTGTGTGTGTCATTCTCTGGAATTGGGTCACACAGCAGGTTGCCACACAAGGGACTGTTCCTTCATTAGCCTGTCTGCTGTCCAGTTTGTCTTTGTGTTAGCAGAGCTTCCCGCTAGCTGCTCATGGTTAGTTACCTCATCAGCAATAGATATCGATTTCTCCTCTGGATGCTGTGATTGCCTCAGTAATTTTAAATTCACTGAGGAATTTTGTAGGACTTTATCTACAATGTGCTGGGGAGCAGTTCCTGTTGGCTGTGCAGTTTGGAAACTGCAGATGGATGAGGCATTGGATCTCGGGAACTGTTCAGCCTGCTGTCATGCTGACTTTGAACCAGTGCGTCCCCTCAGTTGTGTCTTGTCAGCTGCTAACAAGTTTTTCTTGGGCATTTGAGAAGCCTTGAAAGGAAATCTCCTGAGTGGTACAGTCATGGCCGAATCTCTTCTTAACAGAGATTTACTCTGCTGATTTCTCCAGACCATGTGTTTAGTAAAATGCAATGATACTACCCCGGCCCTCTCAACAAGTTTTCGAAGACGAAATTTCTCTAGTGCTTGTGGGATGATAGCCGTCTTGCCTGATTAAATGACAGAAACTTGATTGCCACTCATAAGTATGTCTGCTCTGTGAAGGTAAAGCCAGGATACCAAGTCTCAGAGCCTGGGTCAGCAAGGTTGAGTTTCATGGCTATAAAATTTTAGTGTAGTCAGTGAAAGATGCTCTCAGTGCTTCCGTTGCCTCAGAAAATCTCATGTTTCCCAAAAGTGCCATCTCTCTGTGGAATAAAATTCTAAAGCCAGAGTAAACAGGGGAATCTAACTTCACCTCCACATCCATGCCAGGGGGCTCCTCCTTCCAGCATGCCTGTGTCAGAATAAGTTGGGTCCCTGCTTCTGAGTTTCACTCCTGGAAGTCATCTGAGAGGAAGACTCGAGATTTTTCTGATAAGATCTCTGAAAACCATGCCTCACGTTCTCCTGGTAGGGAATCTGCCACAAAAATCCTTGAGCCCCATTAGTCTCTCTGATTCACTACCTATGAGGCTGCTTGTTCTTCAGGTATCGGGCCACTGTTAAATTTAAAACTATCAGGCTTGGCTAAGCCATCAGGTGTGTCTGCTCAGTCGATACTGAGGATGTCCCTTCACATTCCCTCAGAACTCCCCTCAGAGCAGGACAGACCCTTGGGGGACCCCACTAGCTACTTCTCTCCACTCAGAAATTGTACCATTTATTCCTACCCTTTGTTTCCTGTCTTTTAACCAGTTCGCAATCCATGAAAGGACCTTCCCTCTTATCATATGACATCTTATTTTACTTAAGAGCCTTTGGTGAGGGACCTTGTTAAAAACTTTCTGGAAATCTAAGTGCGCTATATCAACTGGATCTCCCTTGTCCACATGTTTGTTGACCCTCTCAAAGAACTCTAGTAGATTGGTGAGGCAGGATTTCCCTTTTCAGAAACCATGTTGACTTTCCCCAACTAATTATGTTTATCCATGTGTCTGACAATTTTATTCTTTACTATAGCTTCATCTAATTTGCCCGTTACTACTGTTAGACTTCCTCATCCCCGGATGAAGCAGTTATACCACCTTTGCCATTTTTGAAGCCATCTCTGAAGAGAAATATGTGCTGCTCTGATCATTCCAGAAACTTTCTCCTTGGCTCTGACCATCAACGAGTCCTCTTTGCAGAGGTGCTGTGTGTCAAAAGCCATTGTTCCAGCTCATTAGATAGCTTTCTGTGTCTCTAGTCCTGCCTTCCAGTCAAGACCAGTGAAACTGGCAAATGTCACCCCTAGCCAGGAAGAAAAGTGGGGCGAGGTTCCGGCTCTTAAGGAGGCTAGTGGTTCTCTGGGGGCTGCGTTCAGGGTCTCTGATATCTAGCAGCAAGACCCCTAGTGAACAGGAGGAACTGAAGCTTGGTGAAGTCTCTAACTCTGCAGGCAGTAGTAGTGCTGTTCTCATCATTGAGCTGAACAGGGGTGTTGGGAGACTGATGTACATTGACACAAAGGCGGATGTGCTGGCACTAAGCTCAGATTCACAGAGCTCTTAGGCCTATTAAGGCTCCATCTTCAAAGGCCACCCACTTGCAGGACTTAAATGTAACGCTCTAGGTTGTCAGAAGTGCTGAGCTCTACCTCCATGAGATGCACCTGCAGGAGTACCACCACCATCTGAGTAAGTGTGCACAGCTCTGGGACCAAAGTGCCAGTAATTAGCTTATGTTGCACAAGTAGGCACTCCAGTGCGTCTACACAGCAGGACTTAACTTGAAATAAGCTATGTAAATTGAGCGATGTCAGTTGTGAGCTTATAGCGAGGTCAGGAGCATCTACACAGCACTTATTTTGAAATTGAGCGCTCTTCCTCCGACTTCCCTTTCTCGTACAACGAGAGTTATAGGAGTCGGAGTAAGAAGCCCTCCAGCTTGACAGTATTTCGACACTATTTCAGAATAACTGCCTGCTGTGTAGACAGGACTAAGTTATTTCCAAATAATGTTGCTGTGTAGCCGTGCCCTAGGTGAACACAGCAAACCACTCAGATGGGCTACCTGAATTGCAACGCCTAGGGTGGATGTTTGGAAGCTGAAGAAGGGACTTGACTGTCTTTGTGTCCAGAAAAGGATGAGAGAGGATGTCCCAAGCCTTTGTCTCCTGCACAGTTCAAGGAAATGGGCACATGACAGCTAGTAGGGAGACTTGGGAATGAGCTCTTCCCTGCTCCTGCCTTCAGAGGACAAGATAAAACCTTGAGGGCTATAGGAGCTGTACCAATGTCTTGCTAATGAGCTAAGTGCAGGTGAATCCTGCAGGCTGAGGGACTAATCCTCAGCTCTGTATCCATAGATGGTGCAGCTGAGAGGGTGAGTCGCCAAAGAACTGATTGCAACTCATTGATACCAATATGCTGTAAGCGTCCCCTAGTCTGCTCTCCAGTATGGTGACTTGTAACGTCCCTCAAAAGCCTTCTGTCAGCTGGGGGTTGCTGGAGTAGAATTGGCACCTGTCTGGCACCTCCCTGCCTTGAACATATGCCTTATTCCAGGGGGTTGTGGTGTCGGGAGCCAGGAGCCAGCTGTGAAAGTTCCCAGCTGTTTTATTTCCAGGCTAGCAATGAGGGACTGCATCTCAGCTCATGAGCTGTCCCAAAATAGAGAGAGAGGCAGTTTTTAAATGGTAAGTAACGTTTCCCTTACTGGGAACTGACGTTTTCCCCCTTCTGTGTTTTCTTGGGGATTGCGTCTAAGGTGTTGAAGTGTTGAATCATTGTCATTATTCTGCTGCCTGTTTATATCTTGACTGAGATGAAAACGGGCAGGCTTGTGCACTTATGCTGTCCTTTGTTGAGGATTCTTTGTCATCTTGCTTCCTGGAAGCTGGAGCCATATCACTTAGTGTAAAGAGTTTGTGGTTGGGGAAAGAGGAGAATTGGGGCAAGCAGCGTTACTGGTAAGTAACTTTCTCATGTGGGTTCATCCCAGATAAGCGAGTCTTGTGTTGTACGGGTGTGATATCCTTCCTGCAGGGCATAGGCTAGGAGAAGCACAGCTTGAGCTGGGATGGGTTAATACATTTACATTTATTTAAAGATCAATTGTACATGAATATGAACAAAATTGAACATTATTAGTATTTTGTGGATTTCTTTGTTCATTGTTTTGCATGGTACTTTCAAAACCATAATTTTGGACCTGAATGCCAATTTCCTGTGTGTTTAACAAGCTTGCTATGTCATAAAGCTTTTAATCTATTTTTCAAAAAAGCTAAAAGCTTCTTAACTTATATTACAATTTCACCATCTGTGAAGTATTTATAACTACTGCTGTCCTTTGATTTGTTTCCATTTTATTTCTATTATCTTGCAGCATCTTTTATCCAAATTCTTCTTTCTTATAAATCTTGTAAGTAGGAACCAGTAGCTTCTCCTTAATTGCAGTCATGTTTTTTTTCTTTTTTCATAATCCCATATTTTAATTTGTAATATCATTTGTCATTGTCTCTTGTAGCTTTTGCACTTTTACTTGGGAAAGACAAGTAATTTTTTGTGTGTGTTTTTGAATGGGGAAGATTGTTGGCAAAAGCAAATTAATATGCCTGAATCAGTCCCATCATTTATGTACTATAGTCTGTGATCATGTCATGAATTTCAGGACCTTGCACTAACCATGTTTTTTTGTTTTTTTTAACTTAAAGCTTATTTTTATACAGACCTAGTGTTTGATTTGTATGCATTGTGCATGTAGTGTTTGGTTTTTTTCTCCAACTATAGTATGTTGCTGGATAGCTTATTTAGGACAAAAATGGCTCATGGGAAGATGCATAAAGATTTGTGCTTATTTGCCATTTACGCCATAAAAATCTTAAAGGTAACAAACCATCAGATACTTTACGTTGATAATTTTAAAAAGAAAAACCGAGTAAAGACTTTTGTTAGGAATTTTACCAACTGTATGGAGGGTTAATTTTTAGAATTAGTGAAACTGGCAAAGTGTTGGTTGGATAACTTCAAGCTCCTCACCCTTTGTAAATTTCATTTTCCCCAGTGTCCTACGCTCTAAATAGTGTCAGTTACTGGTGGAATTCTGCTGCATTCCTAGCCCAAACCAGTCTCTCTAGTTTTGCAAGCAATACTGGCACATGATTGCCTTGGCTAAAAATCATAAGCCAGGTGTGTCCCAGTCTGTCGGGATCCCCCAGGGAAGTGGCTGTCACATTGCCCAGGGAGCATATAGTACAGTATTCTTGGCTGCCTCTCCAGTAGAAAGTGACTAGCTTTCTGCATGTTGTTCGAATGGCACAAGGAGTTAGGCTATCTTTAGGGGGAATTAATAAACTACATTAGCTATATCACTCAGATACATTCTGTAGGAAGAGAAAACAGTGCTAAAGACTGGCCAGCCCCGTGGGGCAATCCACAGGCATTTTGGTATTTTAGAAATGTTTGTAGAACATATTGCAGAATGTATTTAAAACTTGAATTAATACTGTGAAGTAGCCACTAGGCAACTGTCCCATTTCCTGGTAGCTGTCACCCTGGACTGGCTAACTTCAAAGATTCCTGTGGCAATTACAGGCACTGCCTGATAGAGGGACCAAAGCAAACGGCAGCTTTGAACACCGTCAGCCATGGCTCTCACTCTAACATGGAGGCTGTACTCTTCCTGACATCAACAGTAGACACCAGGTAGTGAGAGAAGGTGGGCACAGCTGAGTGGCTCTGTGCTCAAAAGGCAGCCAAAAAGACACGGAGTGGGGTTGGGGGATGGAACAACTTCAGACAGTGACCAGGCAGCTTAGGAAATGGCAAGGCAAATGAGAAACCATTTAGTAAATTAGGCAAAGGGGCGGCAGGGAGTGAGGAGGGGAACGGGATCTTTTTTTCGCACGAGGCAGGGAATTAGACTGATGTGCACCAATCTGCATGTGCTCACAGAAGTGTACTCTTCTTGCCTGCACACTGCTGAGGGTGCACATACACACACACAGGGTCTGAAGTATTATCCCTCCTGTGGTAGGGAAGGAATCAAATAACTTGAAATAGGTTTACAAACAGAGGCAGTGATTCAAATACAGTGAACTAGCAGCTTTTTCATAATCACTAAATTTGACGTGATCTTTGTGTCCTGGATCCCATGAGCCTGTTTTGTATGTTGACAAACACAATGAAAACTCTCATTTTCTTATCTTTTCAGCTATAGCAACCCAAGCTAGCATGGAATTTCGTCGGAAAGGATCACAAATGTCCACAGACACCATGAATTCCAATCCTACATTTGATGCAAGTGAATTTCCCGATAACTATGAAGCAGGAAGAGCTGAGGCATGTGGAACACTGTGTAGGATATTTTGTAGCAAGAAGACTGGCGAGGATATACTGCCAGCTTACTTATCCCGGTACTAAAGTATCTTCCACTTGCTTTATTGCTATCATTTTGTGGTGGAAAATCAAATTATTTTGAGTAAACAGCATCCTGTTTGCTCCTGAATCTTGTATTGCCAATTAGTGGATAATTGTTTAGGTCTTTAAACATGCTGTATCTAGGAACCTATGTATAAATCAGCAGGAGATTTCTGGTCCCCTCTCATGACCCCAGTTATATTGGGATTTTTCTCAAGGATGCTGAATATGTGCCTTCCTTTTGCTGGCTGTCTTTAGCTCTTGCATGGCACAGGTTGAGCCTCTCTAGTCTGGCACTCTCTGGTCTGCCAACATCAGTGGCCTGACATGATTTGAATGAGCCAGAAGTCCACTTATTGCAGGCATGGCCAAGTTTCCCGCAGTCCCATAAAGTTTGTTACAGCGACCAGTCCTAGCTCTCAGTGTTCTGTGCTGTTGTTTGGCTCTAATTCACCCCTACATGTCTTCTCAGAGCCCAGTGAGCAGTAGAAGTGTTGGCAATGCTGCTAGACAATATTGACCTGTCTTGGTTCAGTACATTCTCGGGTTCAGCACCAGTTGGATCCTGAGGATGCTGGAGAAGAGAGGCTCATCCTGTAGCTTTTTTTCCTCTTGTACACTGTCACACTGAAATGTTTTATTACACAGACAAGGCATATTTGTGTATTACACATTGAGAGAGGTTCGAATATGGTCTCCAGCTTTGCAAAAATGAATTGCAGTTGGCTTAATTTGACTATGGGAATTAGATTTTTCACTTTGTGAACTGTTGTGATATGACCTGTCAGTAGTGAAAGGAATGGATGGAGAAACACACCAGTGCAGTGTGTTAGGGTAAAAAATCCAAACGCAATTTCAGTTAAATGAATCTACATCCCAATGACCTTCAGTAAGATTTGGACCTAAGTATCTAAGCTACTTTAAAAAATGGACGTTAAACTTGCAAGTCATTTAACTGCTTTATAAAAATGTACCTTTAGAGTCCATGTGTTGGAAAAGAGGTATTGCTCGCTGGATGAGCTGACTTCCGTTTTGCCTCTAGTGAAAGTAGGCTACCGGGCACGTTACTGTTCCTGACTTCTCCTGATAAGGGAGCAAATATGTTATTCCAAGAGTACAGCACATTGAATAATGCAGAAAGTAGAGTAACACAGGTTTAAAGGGACAGGGTCTGTTTAAAAATTATTCTTGCGTCTACAAATTGTTTGTTCTATTGTTACACATGACACCTAAGTTCAGTACAGCTGAAAAGTTAGAGAAAACAACTTTCCTCTGCTTCTCAATTTGTTTACTTTGTGCATGTTCATTGTATTAAGAGTGTATAGTCTGTTACAGTGTACCCCTTAAATAGGGCATTCTGCTTGTTTATGGGAAAGGTTCACACAGCCATCAAGGAGGTGATGATAGAGATGTTTAAATATAAGTTAATGGAATAGTTGTTTAACCTTATGAATTCTTATTGGTTACTCGACTATTCTATAGTCCCTGCAGTAGCCAGTAGCCGGTGCGCTCTGGCCTCGCTCCCGAGGAGCCCCCTGCCACTCTGTGTGCTGCCTCTGTGTCAGAGGCAGCAGAGTGGGATAGTAGCAGCCCCTGTCCAGGGGGCAGCTGAGCTCCTGGACCCGGTGCGAGTTGGAACTGAGCTGGGCTGCCTGCCCGCCCAGCTCCTAATACATTTGAAATGCAGAGCCACAGCAGTGGTAGTTCCCGGCCCTAGCACGAGACTGGACTGAGCCGGAGCGCTGGCCAGCCTGCTAAAAAATGTACTGGCAACAGGGGTGAATGTGTGTAGTCTATTGCATTAACCTATAAGCTTTTGGTTATCAGGTAATCAGTTAATCGACTACACTATTACATCTTTAGGTGAGGGTGGGATATTTTTTTTAAAGCGGGAATGACAAACCCAAAACCATTGTTATGAGGACTGAATAGAAGATATAGCAGGCTGAATAAAAGTCAGTATTGAAAAAGTCCAGGTTCCTGTTAGCATCCCTACTGTGTGAACAACACAAATTCAAACAAAATTGGTAATACTCCAAGCTGTGCTAAATTTGTGACCAGTATCACCTTCCAATATGAGAAGCTGAAATGCTTTGACCTGGCTGTATTGGTCCAGCAGGCTTTTCAGTCTGAAGTCAATGGGCTATGTGCTCATAAGGCATTTATAAGCGTTTGACAATGATACACTTATGTGCCTAAATATAAGCTGTTAGCTCCTGGGTTTTGAAAACTGTTGGTCTGTATTTTAATTTGAAAGGCTATCCGCAGGTACAAATAGTATATGTATAAATACGTACAAATAACATAAGCCTGTCTTTCTTTCAGGTTTTACATGCTTCTAATTCAGGGTTTGCAGATAGCAGATTTCATTTGCTACCCAGTGCTGGCCAGCATTATTCTAAACTCTCCTCCTTTGTTCTGCTGTGACCTGAAAGGGATTGATGTTGTGGTTCCTTACTTCATTTCTGCCCTTGAGACGATTTTACCTGACAGGTAAATACTCTTTTGACAAAGATGTCGCCCTTTTTCTTTTAACATGTTGCTTGTGAAGAATTTTCATTAATGCATCCGGAACTGTCTCCCGGGGGTCTCTGTGACGCAGTAAATGTAATTTAAACAGCAACAGTAATAACTCAAGTAACAGTGCACACAGCCTCTTGCATTTCTTTACCTTTAGCTAGGCTTGGCAGATTTGATTTTTTTTTTTAATAATTTTGATGGATAATAGCAATATTTATTTTAAACGTCACTATTTTAAGTTTTTACACATTTGGGAAAAATTAGAGCAGTTCAGCCAATAAGGGGAGTCAGATATAGAGGCAGAGGCAGTAGGAGTGGGGGGGAGGCAGCTCTGGGGGGGCTGCCTGCCTTCCCTCCCCCGCCATGTGTAACTGCTGGAAGTTTCAGTGGTTACAGGTTTACCCTAGTTAAAACGCAAATTGCCAACATCATATGTCAAAATATACAAAGTAAATATCCTTAAATCAACTTTATTAAAATCTCACATAGGTAAAAAAGTGCTATCTGGAAATGTCAATGAATATAATTAGAAATACTTATTGTCAGGGCTTGACAAACGGCAGCGAAATCTACTCGCCAGCCCTGCACTGCGCATGCGCTAGATCCACATTGCACATGCGCGCGCCGCCAGTGAACAGGCGACTGGCTGAAATCTACTTGCCACGGGCGAGTAGAAACAGCGATTTGTCGAGCCCTGCTTATTGTCCATTTGTGTGTGTACAGTGAAATCAACCTTTTACCAATTAAAAATGGAACCGTTCCAAGCCTAGCTTTAATTATTATTATCGATTGGGGTTTTGACCCAAGACTGGCATGTTGCCTTTCCAAGGAACAGAAGGTTCTTGGATCTGGGGTGCCCATGAGAATCCAACAACCCCTATCTGGGAGCATGTGAATTTCTGTGGGCAAGTTAATGATAGAAAAGTAAGGGAGGTGCCATTTGATTAATAAAAAATAATCTGAATCTTAATTCCAGTAATAAATAGTCATAATTCCTTCAGTGGGTATGGGGAGCCTGGAGCTGCAGGAGGAGCAGCCTGCTCCAGGAGTTAAGGTTGGTGGGCATTTTGATAATGCCGTGTCTTTCTGCACGTGATGGCTCACGGCAGCTCTGTTTAGGAGGGTGCATGCTGTGCGTACAGTTGTCAGGAGGTTTTTGCTTAAGTGGCGCCCTTTGGGGTGGCTGCGACTATAGCAGGAGTGGTGGTTAGAGATAGACCAAGACCTCTGCAGTCCTCTAGCGAAGGCCAAGGCTCAACCAGGCAGCCCATGGCATCTAAAAAGACCTTTTGAAGGTGCTGTCAGGGAAAACACACCAGCTCAGATCCTCCCCCTGTGTTTGCGGATCATTTATCCCACTTCTGTTCTTTGGCCCAGATCACCTCTGATCACTGGGTCTTGAACACAACAGAGCTTGACATACCCTCTCCAGTTCTGTTCCTTCCCATGCGCCCTCCCTCGCCCTCTTCAGGGACCTGTCCCATGAGCAACTCTTTGTTCAGGAAGTGCAGATGCTCCCACAGCTTGGAGCAGTAGCAGAGGTTCCTCTGGAGTTCAGGGGCAGGGTTTTTACTCCTGTTATTTCCAAATCTACAAGGGCAAGGGTGAGCTCAGACCTTTTCTAGACTTGCACAACCGGGACAGATTCACGAAGTAGTTGAGTTTCCACATGGTCTCCCTGGCTTCTTAGCCTGCTAGGACTGGAAGAGACCTCAGGAGTCATCCAGGCCAGCCCCCAGCCCAAGGCAGAACCAATCCCAACTAAATCAACCCAGCCAGGGTTGTGTCAAGCTGAGACTTAAAAGCCTCTAGGGATGGAGATTCCCTTCCCTGGATCCGGGGGACTGATACACTGCCCTCTCTTTGAAGGATGCACATTTTCACATCTCCCCCATCCCGCCCCACAAAAGATTTCTGCAGTTTGTAGTAAACAAGACACACTTTCAGTTTGCAGTCTGTACCTTCAGCCTCTTGGCAGCCCCACGCATGCTTACCGGATCCAGGGTGGTCGTGGAGGCCTTACTTCGCAGGAGGTGTATGCAAGTCTTTCCTTACTTGGGTGACTGGTCAGACTCCAGCACTAGGAGACCATGTGAGAAAAGTGCATGATAAGTTCCTCTGGCTTGGCCTTGTTCTGAGTGTGGCCGTCTCTACTCTACTTCCCGCTCAGAGGAGAGAGTGTTGATCAGAGCCCTGCTAACATTCCCTCAACACGCTTGTCTCCTCCCTGTGAGGGCCATCGTAAAGCTCCTCAGCACGCTTCCCACCATGACGGTCGAATTGGTTAGTGGCTTGGCCATATGGCAGCTTGCACGTTTGTGGTGCAACATGCCCAGACTGTCCATGCCAGGCATGGCCAGCCCGAGTTCAGACTCTGTTCAGGCTACTTGGGCAGACTGGTCACCTGCCACCTCAGGTCTCACCTCCCTTCAATGCTGGCCAGCCCACAAGCAGTGCCCTTTTCCGAACCTGAGCCCACGCCGACTCCAGTCCCAGAAGTGTCAGCAATGGGATCGGGAGCACGTGGGCGATTTCAGGACTCAGGATCTGTCACACGCAGAGGTCCCACTGCACAGCGCTGTCGAGGAGCTTCACTTGGTGTGGCTTGCCTGCAGGAGCTTTACAGTGCCGCTGTGTCCCAGTTTTATTCAGCAGCATCCGAGCGCTGCTCCGATGAACAGGCAGCGTGGTGCTCGCTCCTCTCCCTTCGGGGAGGGAGCCCTAAGGCTGTGGGACTTGTGCAGTGCCTGCAGTCCATGACTGGAGACCTCCTGCCCACTGAGCTTGCAGACGTAGCTGGCAGGCCACCCCGGTAGGTCCTTCTGCTGCCAGGAGCGGTCCCTCCTCCCAGATGTCACCACCAGCATTTTCCAAAGGAGGCGATTTCCCCAGGCAGACTGATTCGCGACACATCGAACAGGAAGCGCCAGCGGTTTTGCTCCCTCCTGAGTCACAGCAAGGGCTCATTACAGATGCCTTTGTCACCCTTGGAAAGCAGACTTTCTGTGTGCACTTCCACTGCTCCCTCCATCCACAGGGTCCTACTATAGGACAAATCCTCATTACTCTTGATAGCACCGGTTCGCCACGCTGCTGGACCCGTCTGCCTACACACCTGTAGCTTTCCCCATGCTCCCACAGGACCATCATCGCCTCCAGCACCCAAACCTAGAGTCCCTTCACCTCCCAGCATGGAGCTCCATGACTGAACCCCTTACAGCTGGCACGTTCAGACTCAGGGAGGTACTCCTAGGCAGCAGGCAACTTTCCACTAGTGCCATTTACCTGGCCAAATGGAAGACATGTTTCCATTTGGCCTCTCCAGAAGGGAATCCCTTCAATGGAAGCCTTGATCCTCCTTGTCCTGGACTGTTTGCTGCAGGTAAAGCTGCAGGGCCATGAATACAGTTTCACGTGGTGGCAGTCTCAGTTTTCATCCCTGGCTCAGCAGGCCCCATGTTGTTTGCTAATCTGATTGTTGGCCATTTTCTCAAAGTTCTGGACAGACTGTCCCCTCCTATGAAACAGCTGATCCCTTGGACCTTAATTTAGTGGCCTCTTAGCTGATAGGTCCCTTTTTTAAACCACTAGCAACATGCTCTCCTCCTTTATCTTTCAGGGAAGGTGGCTTTCAGCGGGAAAGGTGTCAGAACTGATCGTTTTAACATCTGAGTCCCTTTAGATCTGTTTTTTTTAATAAGGACAAAGTCTGGCTTCAGCCTCACCCATCATAGAGCCACAGAACCCCAGGGCTGGCAGAAACTTCAGGAGGCATCGAGTGCAACCACCTGCCCAAGGCAGGACCAGCCCCAACTCAATCATCCCATTCAGGGCTTTGTCAAGCCCAGACTTAAAAACCTCTAGGGATGGAGGTTCCAGCCCTCCCTAGGGAACCCAGCCCAGCACTTCCCACCCACCTAGGGAAAGAGTTTTTCCTAATCTCCAACCCAGACCTCCGCCACTGCATCATTTCTTCCTGAAGTGGTTTTGTCTTTTCATGAGAATAGTGGTGTTCTTCCTCAAGTGCATGCTAACGAGAGGGAATGGTCGTTTCATTTCCTGAACGTTAGATGTATGCTCGAGTTCTACATTGGTCAGATGAATCCATTTAGGAAGTCGACTCAGCTCGTTGCTGTTGCTGCTGCTGCTGCTGCTGCTGCTGCTGCTGCTGCTGCTGCTGCTGCTGCTGCTGCTGCTGCTGAGAGGGGGTGAAGTCCCCTGGTCTAATCACAATTAATTGTCTCTTGGGCTAGACATGAACAACACATCTTGAAGGCAAACAGTTACAGAGAACACCATTTCTTGGTTTTGGAAATGGGTCGAATTGGGTATCATTCGAACAACCTTTCTCTTGCTAACAAAATGGTACTGAATACGACAAGCCTAGAACAGTTATTTATATATGTATTCAAGAACAGGTTTAAAAATCAGCCTTTTAAAATGATACTTTAACACAGACATGTCAGACATGCAGTCCTCACAAAATTTAAGTAAGTTGGCCACCTTGGGGATGGGGGCAACAAAAATGATGAGGGGTATAGAACAGCTGCCATATCAGGAGAGATTAATAAGACTGGGTCTTTTCATCTTAGAGAACAAAAATCTAAGGGGGGATATGATAAAAGTCTATAAAATCATGATTGGTGTGGAGAAAGTAAATAAGGAAAAGTTATTTATTTGTTTCCATAACACAAGAACTAGGGTTCTCCAAATGAAATGAATAGGCAGTAAGTTTAAAGCAAACAGAAGGAAATATTTCTTCACACAATGCACAGTCAACCTTTGGAACTCCTTGTCCCAGGATGTTGTGAAGGCCAGAACTTTAACAGGATTTTAAAAGAGCTAGATAAATTCATGGTGGATAGGTCTATCAATGACTCTTAGAGAAGATGGGCAAAGATGGTGTCCCTTGTCTGTGAGAGGCTGGGATTGAGTGGGTGTCCGGGAATGGATCACTTGATGATTACCTGTTGTTCGTTGGAGCACTTGGCTTTGGCCACTGTCAGAAGACAGGACACTAGGCTGGATGGACCTTTGTTCTGACCCAGTCTGTCCCTACTTCTATTCTTATGTAGTTAAATTGTGGCCTTCAATTGACAATGCTGTGTTATCAGGCAATGCTCAGAACAGGATACCCAATTAATTTTTGAGTGTTACAGATAACTATAAGTGGAAGGCGCACTTCAAATTGATTTGCCATCATTGGCAAAAAAGTAATTTGGTGGAACTGATTATCAGCTTTGTTCATTATACCAAAAGAATTGTCACGAGGCAGAGCATCCAGCCAGAAATTACTCAAGTCCATCTATAAATGGTCCACACATACTTACATGATATACATTATAATTAACACTAATCAAGTAACTTATTACAAAATCTTTGGTTTTAACTTTGGTCTTGAATTTTCAGGCATCGATAAAGAGACTCTGAATACTGACTAGTAGCTGAATCTGTGTAAATACCAGCGGAGGGGCACTGGTTAAACTCAGTGCTCAGCGGCACTTTACAGGCTATAAGAAGGGCACCCGTAAAATGGATCAGGCATGTTTGGGGAGGAGGTGCAGCAGAAGATGCTGGGACAACAGCCAGCTGTGGATGAGACTGGCTTTGTTAGGTCCCAGGGCCTCATATAAAGAGAACACCTACTTTGTCTGTCATATAGAAGCACACACTGAAATGTTTGTTGCCCTTTAAAGCAGCGTTTCTTTGAGAACAGAATTCAAAATGGCCACCCTTAAATGGACAAGCCTCCCTTTTTTTTTCTCGCTCAACTTTTCCCTGGGTTTCCCCCCAACAAAAAATTCCTTGGTGTTGCCCATAAAAAAAAATTGTTTGGTGTTCCTCAGTCTTAAAAAGTTTAAGAAACACTGCTTTAAAGCAATACCTAGATGTCATCTTTGGAAAGCAGATGAATGTGTTTGAAACTCTTTTCCAAGGGGCACAGGACTTGCACGACCAGTTCTATGCATCCAGAGTACCTTGTGCTCTCAGTGATCTATTGGCACATGGTCACATGATGGGGAACTACAATACTGCAGAATGGATTGAGCACTTTTAATTAGGCTGAACTGGCAAATCAGCCAGCTTCTGAGATGGTGCAGTGATTTCTGAACATCAGTGAGTCTTCACTGCTCTTGCTTTGATCGGTCAGGACTGCTAATTGGAATTTACACCTTGCAGCACTGGAAGACTTTGTGAAATGTTTTTTCCCCCAGCTCTTCTGCGTTGGTTGCCTGGGCCCTTGTGACAATAAAAGGTGTAGAGAAGTCTGATGCTGACACGGGAGGAATTTTGAAAAGAAAATTGTCTGTTAAAAATCACGGCTTCTCTCTGTGCTCTTGGTTCAGATGAAGCTAAAAAACATGGAAAGTTTCCACTGCAAGTTAATTGAGGGTAAGGAGGGAAGTGGAAGTTGTGGGCATAACACAGCTTCCGAATGCTAGGAAAAGCTGGGAAAGGGCAGCCTTGGAATTACAGCTGATTTTGAGTGAAACAGTAAGTGTGGTTGGGGTGTCTTCACCACAAGTCACCAAGCACCTTCTAGACTCATCAACATTATGATGAAAGAGCTAAAGATGTCCATTGCATAGATACCTTTGGTCATGACTTGTATGAACCCTTCAAAATCCAAAGAATTGTGGGCTCCACTCAAGAAGAACTGACTAAAGTTGAGCTTGAATGCAAAGAAGAAAGTCAGACTGAAGGTAATAGGGACTATTACAGAGTTAACTACAGACAGGTCATTCTTTTGCTTGTCTCCTGGTAATGTCCAGATCTGTGTGATTTGTGTGTGACTTTGGGGAAGTGTGAGTTCTCCGTGGTACCACAATTAATGTTAAAATCTGACCAAACAAGGTCTATGTTCCATATAAAAAGCAAGATAATGCACATCTGGTATAATCTACCAAAACTAGAACTAGGGACAATGTAACCACAGGCAGCCATATGTGGCAAGGCTAAGGTGCAAGTTCTTGACAAACCAGAAACTCTTTAATGTCAGCAAAGATTTGCATGGATGCTTCATTATGAAGCCACAGAGAAGGTGTTAGACCTATGACAGAGTACACTACATGTTTGACATGTATGCTGAGGAATCCATTAAAAATATTACCAGAAAGAAGAGACGTCGTGGTAGGGAATCCAGGCCTGCCTGCCATTTTGGGTCCTGTCCCAGGGACCCTATAGCTGACTTCTCTATCTACCTCCCTGGGCCGCTCTCAAAGTTGATGGGAGCCACCCTACTGGGGACAGGTTGCTTCGAACTGCATCAAACTCTTGCACGCAGGGGACATGCATCTTCGACTTTACAAAATCGGGTGCTAAAAATTGATCTTAATAAATTTGACTTGATCTCTCTGTGTAGATGAGGCTGCAGTTGCAGTGTGGGCACCTGATGAAATACTTAGTTCTCTGGTCCTGGTAAAACATTCTGTTGGGCTGGTATGAGAGGATACGCTGTTGGAAAGGGTGGTGAGATGAAGGGTCTAATGGATGGGGTTCAAACAGAAAAGAAAGCTTGTGTGTGTTCCGAGTAGGCAAGCTTCATGTAAACGCACTGGAAATGAAGTAATGACACTTTCCGTGGTTCTGGGCACTTATTAACTGATTACTGCACTGTGTGTCAAGCTGTTGGACTCTTTCATGTTGCAGTTGTAGGATTCACTTTGAAAGTTTTTCTGTCTTTAAGCTTGAATTCTTAAAGCCTAGTGCTAAAATAAAGGAATCTAAAGTACAGGGTTGTTGTGCTATAAGCCAGAGCTACAGATACCTTTCAGGCTAAAAAGAAACCCACTCATGATGTGCATGAATTCAGTGTCTGATAATTGATAATGCAAAGCAAAGCCCCTAAACCCAAAGGGAAAGAGCTACCTGTTACTCTGTGTGCTGTTCGTAAGGGTTCTGGTGTGCCAGTAAATGTAAACAATGCTGAATTAATTTTAATTCCAAACTCCTGTGAACAGTTGATTAATTTTCTAATGTTTTTTCTTTTTGGCAGGGAACTGTCAAAGTTTAAAACCTATGTAAACCCTACAGAGCTGAGAAGATCCTCTATTCATATTTTGCTGTCTTTGTTGCCTCTCCCTCATCATTTTGGGACCATAAAATCGGAGGTAGTAAATTAGTATGATTGTTTTCTGTGAAATGATTTTGTATATTTTGCCAGCATTTTCAGAAATCTACAAATGTTACATGAGAAGATGCAGAGCTGACTCAGTGGTCCCCTGATTTGTCCTGTGCATGAAGGGCTACGGGTTGGGTCTTTCTTCCCGATCGTTAGGTATGCAGAAGCAGCAGGCTCAACTCTTCAGGAGCTGTAGGGGATGTGAACGCAGATGGCACATTGTGCTTTCCAGCATTCCCTCTGGCTAATAGGAGAAGCGTTGCCGTAGGAGGGGCCAGGGAAGAAATTTGTAGGGTTGGATATTACTGCGCTCAAGTGTGATGTCAAGGCAGTTGAGTTTGAGGAGTTAAGCCTATCGCAGTCTGAATATTGGCTATCTTAGAAATCCCCAGGGTTCCTCTATTGTCGAAGAGATGAGAGAATTGAGTTACTTTTGACTAGCTCTGCTTTCTTCATTATGCTGCAATTATACCAAGGCCAATTTTGGTATCTAGTTAACTGCTCCATGTTCACTGACCCTCTTGTATCCAGCTCTTCGCTTCTAGAGAAAATGTCTGTAACTCGGCAGAGTCACTACTTTCATTATGGGTTAGTTACATTGCTTAAATTGTAAAACTAACCAAAGAACAGATGCCAACACTCTGAGATGACTGAATCCATGGCCATGCTAATCGATATTAAAGGAAATGTGTTCTTTCTTCAGGTTGTCCTGGAAGGAAAATTCAGCAATGATGACAGCTCATCATATGATAAACCAGTGACCTTCCTGTCCCTGAAGTTGAGGCTTGTGAATATATTAATAGGAGCTTTGCAAACTGAAACCGACCCTAACAACACTCAAATGATACTAGGTTATTTGAATTTATTTATTTATTTGTTGTTTTCTGGTGCAGAATAAGAAACCCCCTAAACTCTGAGTTCTCAGTGTTGTACAGCAGCAGGACACTGTGCAAACTAACAGGGAGCATGAAGACTTAAACAGTTCTGTGTTGCTATTCAAGCAGAGGGAGATAAGGTTCCTGCCATAAGTCCCTTTGCTTAAGAAGATCGCTGAGTTAGTCTGTTACAGAAAAAAACACCAAATGGTCTGGGAGCACTTTATAGACTAACAAAACATGTAGATGGTATCCACGAAAGCTCATGGTACCATCTACATGTTTTGTTAGTCTATAAAGTGCTACCAGACCATTTGTTGTTTTTTTTACTTAAGAAATCACTCCCCTTGCACTTCTCAGCAGGAAAGCATTCTGACGGAGACTTGTTTGGTAAGGGTTATCCTCATTTCAATCTTAGGTACTGTATCCACACAGCTAGTGCATTGGGCCCTCTGCACATGTAATTCGATGTATCAGATGCTAGAACTGTTGTAGCAGCTAGAGGGCAGAATCAAGATCAGGATCCATTGAACTCTGCACTGTGCTTACACATAGTCAAAGACCATCCCTGCCCAGCTCCTTTAAAATCCGTGTCACTTGCCTTGTCTTTGTAAAGGTTCCATAGTTTTCTGCCGTGGATAAAAATCCCATCTCTATGATGCGTACTTTCTAGGCTTGCACAGTATATTTTTCAGCTTTAAGCTCAGAGAGTTTTTAATGGAAAAGGAGGTTGAGCTCTTTAAGATTTAAAAACAAAAAAGCTTTATTAAAAACAAAGGCCTTCCTGAGTTAAGAGCATAAAACTGCTCTGTAAATCCAAGGGAATTTAAAATAGTTTACAGCACAGTTAGAGCTAGTGTTCTAGTCTCTGTGCTGAATTTCGGAGCAAATTCTAATAGCTATCATAAGCCCCTAACTAGATCTTTTATAAAAGCGAGCACTGACACATTGCTTCAGATAACTGCTTTTCATACATTTGAAATGTAAGCAGTTCACCTCTTATTGGGTGTTTTAATGTTGCAGGAGCGATGTTAAATATTGTTCAAGATTCAGCACTTTTAGAAGCCATTGACTGTCAGATGGAAACGGTAAGTTTTTTATGAAAGCTGAACTTTTAGAAAAACGTATTACTGGATGATACCTACTTTTCCAGGCTAGCTAAGCTGATTCCTTTAGGGTTCACCTTTTTATTCTTCTAGTGCATCTTCTAAGAGTGTTTTCAGATATGCTGACTAACCTATTCAGTCATCCTCTCATTCATCCTGATTTCAATCTGCAGAATGGTGGAGAAAGTAACCTTCTGAAAAACCACCGTCGCACTAACAGTGGCATTAGTACAGCAAGTGGAGGAAGCACAGAGCCTACAACTCCTGATAGCGAGAGACCAGCACAAGCACTTCTAAGAGATTATGGTAAGGAGTTAAGCTTTGCTTTGTTTTTTCATTGCCATGATACCTCAGTTTTACATATCTGCTTTCCAGGTTATGTTTGATTAATGAGATCTTTCGATACATTAACTTTCATGGACATTTTCAACCAAAGGTGATGGGTATTGGGGTTGCCCTTTGGATATGTCATTAACTGCTAAATCTTGCTCCTATTTGTATGCATCTGTTACCTTTCAGTCTTGTTATAAAGTGTTTTGTTAGTATTCTTACAACAGTAAAACTAAATTTGAAAGCTTATGAAAAATGGGCAAGAGGCTAATAAATTGCTCATCTTTGTAATACCTTAAACACTAACAGATTTATTTGGCCCAAAGGGATAGTTGTGATAGTCTGTATCTGCGAAAACAACAAGGAGTCCTGTGGACATAAGCTTTTATGGGTAAAACCCACTTCATCAGATGAGTTAGAAAGGAAGTTACAGAACTAGGGGTGTATATATGAGGAAGAAGTTGCTTGTGTTTAATGAGACTAATTATGTCAGAGTAGAAGTGAGTCATTTACAACATTTGGTCTGGAGATGTGAATATCCAGAGAAGGGAAATTGCCTTTGTAATGTGTTAACCGTTTGAGATCATTATGATCCTTATTCAGTCCTAAGTTGATGGTGTTGACAGCTGAACTGGTGTTCATTTGCAAATTCTCCAGTTGTAATCGGGGTTTAAAATTCTTTTGTAGAAGAATGGCTACTTTCAGATTTATTACTGAATGTCCAGGGAGGTTAAAGTGTCTCCTACAGGTTTCTGTGTGATACCATTCCTGATATCTCCTTTGTGTACATTTATCCTTTGGCACCAAGACTATCCGGTTTGGCCCATGTACATGGCAGAGAGACATTGCTGGCACTTGATGGCATAACACATTAGTGCATGTGCAAGTAGATGAGCCCCTGGTGATGTCGCTGATGTAGTGAGGTCCTGTGATGGTGTCGCTTGTGTAGATCTATGTACAGAGTTGGCAACAGAGTTGGTTGCAGGGGTAGGTTTCTGGCTAACTGTTTCTGTGGTGCTTTGTGTGGCGCTGGTGAGTATTCGCTTCAGGTTAGAGGGTAGTCTGTAGGCGAGGATTGGCCTGTCCCCAAGGCCTGTGAGGGGGAGGGATTGTTTTCCAGGATAGGTTGTAGATTGTCAGTGATTCACTGGAGGGGTTTGAGTGGGGGCTGGAGGTGATGACCAGAGGTGTTCTGTTTGTTTACCTTGTTTGGCCTGTCCTGAAGCAGATGACTTCTGGGTTCTCGTCGGGCTCAGTCAGTCTGTTTATTCCTTTCCCCAGGTAGGTATTGAAGTTCTAAGAATGCTTGTTAAAGATCTTGTGGTATTGGAGCAAATACAGTGGATTGCGTGACGTGTCCTGGATGAAAGCTAGAGGCGTGCAGGTAAGAATATCGCTCAGCAGGTTTCTGGTATAAGGTGGTGATTACATGACCATCATTTATTAGCATTGCGGTGTCAAGGAAGCGGATCGCTCCTGTGGACTGGTGCAGACTGAGGTTGATGTTGAGGTGGAAATTGTTGAAATCCCGGAGGAATTCGTCAAGGGTCTCCTTCCCGTGGGACCATATGCTGAAGATGCCGTCGACGTAGCGTAAGGAGAGGCAGGGTGCGAGGCGACGAGAGCTGAGGGAGGCAACATTGTTCAAGGCCAGCCATAAAAATGTTGGCATATCGTGGGGCAATGTGGGTACCCAGAGCAGTGCCGCTGACTTGAAGGTATAAAGTGTCCCCATATCGGAAATGGTTGTGGGTGTGGACAAAGTCACAGAGCTCAGCCAATTTATTTGGGCATAAGCGTTCATGGGTAAAAACCATCCTCAGATGCAAATGATGACGTGGGTTTGACCAGTGAAAGCTTGTGCCCAAATATGTTAATTTTAAGATGCCACAGGACTCCGTCTTGCTTTTGCAGATACAGACTAACGCCGCTCCCCTCTGAGACCTATCTTTGTAATGTATGTTCGGAAGCCTCTGATTCTTGGGGTGGGTCCCCAAGTAGCATAAATAGCTCCATTGATTTTTGGTGCAGATGTGACAATTTACACAAGCTGATGATCTGCCCTTGTTAAAACTTAAAAAACAACAAACGGTCCCTCAGCACCTTAGAGACTAATAAAATGTGTCGATGGGATCATGATTGTTCGTGGGCATGGCCCGCTTCTTCAGATGTATCACAGTAGAAGGATTCTGTCTTGAATGTTAATTATGGCCCCATAAAACAGGATATTAGCTACCCAGACCACTTGGTATGACATGTTAGAATTGTGTTTTGCTTTGATACAGTTTTGGGTTGTGTGAGGGTTTTTGACCTGATCATAACATCAGTCCCTGTACTGTGTACTAAACGGATACGCAGTGATTCAGCTGAGTTTAGTGAAACCCTGGATTCCCATTTGTATCCATTTGTTTGTCTTTAGTGATTTTACTCCATGTTAATTGGATGCGCCTGAGAACAGACCACTTGAATGTGCTGTCTGTAGAGTCTAGGGGCCTTGTCTTACACCACTGAAGATAAGTTTTTCCACAGACTTCAGTGGCAGGGGAAATCCATGTGTGCCTAGGTTTCACATCAGCTGCTGAACAGTGTCTGTGCAGGATCTGAGTTTTGTCTGGAAATGGCTTACTGCTTATCTAAATGTAGCTTTTTCAGCTCATGGGTTTGTTTTTAATATGCATGTTTTAATTGGTATGAATTTGCACTGAGGCAAGTGCTTTTGGCATATCTCGTGCAAAGTATCTGTAGGGTTCATAATGACCTATCTGTATGTTTCAGTTACTGAATTCCATAACTATCATACAGTCTGAAGATTCCAGAGGGGTAGTCTATAACAGGAAAAACTTAAAAACAAATAGCTTGGTAGCACCTTAAAGACTAACAAAACATGTAGATGGTATCATGAGCTTTCGTGGGCACAGCCCACTACAGATGAAAGGAGTATTAGAAGTCCAGATCCAAGAATAAACCAGGGAAGTGGGGGGGAGGGAGAAGGAAAAAAGAGAGGGGGGGAAGAGAAAAAAGGAGGAGAGGAAAAGAGAGAGACAGTGAGTAGATGGTTCAAATAGTTACAAGAGGCTGATAAGAACCATTAGCACCTCCATTGTTAGGAGGTTGGTTAAGTCATTAGGATGTGGAAGATTGTGCGAGCCAGTCGATATCCTGGTTCATACCATTTGGCTGATTGTTCTTATCAGCCTCTTCTTATCAGTCCTGCATGCGGGACTCTTGTGCATTTCAAATTGGAAGCACTGGAAGGAGCCTGGGGTCAGTGGGGGACTCAAAGTCCTGCACTGGCCCCAAGCTCCATGCTGCGCTTCCTCTTTGAAATGCACGAGAGCCCCCACTGGAACGCTGCCTGGGGCCAGCAGGGAGTCCCCACTGGCCACAGGCTCCTCCTTCCAGCGTTTCCTCTTTGAAGTGTTTAAGAGCCCCAGCAGGGACTCTTGTACGTTTCAAAGTTGGCCGCCACTGCGCCCCTGTCCCCTCCCATGGAGCTGGGGGGAACCGGCTTTTAAGGCCCCCCCCAGTTGCCTCTTTGTGATAGAGACGGCTGGGGGGGAAGCGACTAGTGTGTCGACTGACCGATAAGCCTTTGCTTATTGGATAGTCAGCTAGTCGATTAGTCACTTACATCCCTACTTCCCACACAGTTCCACCCCCTCTCCTGTGCACCCCATCCCTGCTTCTCTGCCTCCGCCTCAGTGCCTCCCGAAAGCCACAGAACAGCTGTTCGCGGTGAGAGGGAAGCACTGGGCCAGAGGGGAAGGAGTTGATCGGAGGGGCTGGCAGTTGGTGGGCGCTAAGCATCCAATAACTTTTCCCTGTAGGTGCCCTGTCCCAAGAGCTTCTCTTTCTGAAATCAGATCTCCCCCCCCCCTCCAGTCTTAAAAAATCCAACCTAAGAGACTCTCAACTATGAACTAATAAAGACAGCAGGCACCGAAACCCTTTCATTTCAAGCTTTTGGGTGCAGGAAAATCAGATGTAAATTGAAATAATTGTAATGCCATTGCCTCTTTTCTCCAGGCTTAATTCCTTCAGTAACTGGAGCTGTTTTTTATGAAATGCTGTAGTGATTTTCAGCACATATTTTAAGTAGAATGGTATCCTATTTGTGCATCATATTACTGTCTGAATTAATTGAAGTTATGAGCACTCAAACTACGAACTCTTACAGCAACTTAAACGCTATAGTGAAAAGTTCCTATATGAAGTAAACCTGCTGTTAGCCATTCCACTGTTCCACAATTTAAATGTATTAGCTAGTATTATGCAGCATGCAGTGGTCACCTATGATGTGTGTTTGGATGATTTATCCTAACTGCATTCAAATGTGTGTATAAATGCATAAAGATTGTCTGCTCCGAGTAGAAGCTAGTCTGATTTAGAGAGATAACATGCTGGATTTATAAACCAATTAATCCATGTGAAAGTCACTAAATCTCTAGCTTCTGAGACGTACCTAATTTTGTTTTCTGTGCTTTATTATGGCTGCTTTGGCCTGTGCCTGGCAGATTCCTTTGCTTATTGTTACTAATGCTTAGTTATTTTCCCTCCCTGTGGGGTGTGGTATTGGGATTATATCCTAGCTCTTAATACAGATACAGCGGCTGGATTACTGATTCGCAGTATTCACCTGGTAACACAAAGACTCAACTCACAGTGGAGACAGGACATGAGTATCTCCCTAGCCGCATTAGAGCTGCTTTCTGGATTGGCAAAGGTGAGAGCTGCAGTTTCACTTGTTTTGGTTTGATGATATGTAGGCACAGGAGTCCTGCAGGAAGAACTCTGGTACTGCTGACTGCAGTACGGAGCATGTCTTGCTGATATTCCTAGCAGGAGTTTGTGGGCTAGATAATTGTATCATTCAGGCTTTTAATGAGCAATCTTAGCTTAAAAGGCTACCACTGTGCTGCCTTGGAAACTTGAGTAGGGCACCAAGCCTATTTAAAAATCCTTACTGTAAAGGCCAAAGCCTGGTTCCCTGTTCCGTCCTGCCCTGGACACAGTCACTCTTGCAAACAGATGCTATTTTTAATGAGGAAAATAGTATCTTTCGGTCTGAAACTTGTATTTCTGCTCCCCTGGCGGAAGTCAACGGCCTGCTTCCCTTCCCGGTTGAGTAGTTGCACCAATCAGCTTGCCTGGATTTTGGCACTCCAAATTGTTTTAAGTACCAGCTAGGGCAGCCAAGCTGGGAAGTCTTGCAGAAGTCCAGTGGTAGGGTAAAAAACAAAATGTCCTTTTCTGCTCAATTTCCCCCTCCTCACCTCCTCCTCTCCCCCCCAGTTTGGAATTTATGGCTTCAGCCAAGCAATGTCCCAGCGTTTTTAGGGCAGCCAGGATGGATGGTTCGGAAATGCTGAATTGTCTCATACTGTCACGCTCAGACTCTGCTTCTGACTCCGCCCCTGAGAGGGCGCGTCACATTGTTACCTTTCAGTGGGTAGTCGGCAGTAGGGCACTTAGGGTACGTCTAGACTACATGCCTCTGTCGCCAGAGGCATGTAGATTAGGCTACCAGACATAGTAAAATGAAGCGGCGATTTAAATAATCGCCACTTCATTTAAATTTACATGGCTGCCGCGCTGAGCCGACAAACAGCTGATCAGCTGTTTGTCGGCTCAGCGCGATAGTCTGGACGCGCGGGTGTCGACATCAAAGGTATTTGTCGACCACCCAGGTAAACCTCCTGGGATGAGGTATACCTGGGTCGTCGACAAATACCTTTGATGTCGACACCCGCGCGTCCAGACTATCGCGCTGAGCCGACCAACAGCTGATCAGCTGTTTGTCGGTTCAGCGCGGCAGCCATGTAAATTTAAATGAAGCGGCGATTATTTAAATCGCTGCTTCATTTTACTATGTCTGGTAGCCTAATCTACATGCCTCTGGCGACAGAGGCATGTAGTCTAGACGTACCCTTACTGGTAAGACTTGAGTCCCGTTTGGGCACCGATGGCTGCTCTGCTACTCCAGTCCCTGAGCATGAGGGCGGAAGAGATTCCGACGAGGACTCGGCGATACGAGATGACCTCCACCACGCCTGGGGAATTCCAGGCCTTCTGGAGCTCAGATGGAATCAGGACTTCTGGGAGCTGCAGCGGTAAATCTTCAAAGCTGTAACTTCCTTCCTGTGGTTCCAGTGTTGTTCTTGGCTTGGCTTGAGGCTGGAGAGAGAGTGATCCTCATCTTTGTGCACAAGAGTTAGTAGCAGGGAATTGCTTTTCATATGGAATGAACTGCTGCATTGGGCTCCTAGGGGCACCCCATTTCTTCTTTTAAGATGGAAGCATTTTGGGACAGAGTGCCTTTTACCGTGCGACTGTTCAGGCCTAGCCTGAAGGGCTCTCGTACTGGTTGTGCCTTCTGGGGGCTGCTTTCACATGGAATTGTAGGGTGGGGAGGGACTTTGAGCAGTCCTCTAGTCCAGTTGCCTGTACTGAGGAAGGGCCAAGTAACCCTAGAGCCGTGGTCACCAACCCGTCGATTGCGAGGTGTTCGGGCTCCCCCGCCTCCCACTCCCCCCCCACTCCCGAGAAGCCCCACTACCTACCTCTAGTGTAGTGCTGGCTTCCCGCGGGGTGGACGGAAGTCCTGTCTGAAGCTCGCGTCACTTCTGGGGGCTCCGGATGTGAGCAGGCTGCTCCCCTCCCACAGCTCTGTCACATGCCGGGGGAGGGGGCATCGGCTCCAGAAGAGGAGTCCGGTGGCTTCCCTGGGAGGGGTGAGTTGAGTGCAGGGATTTCCCTGCGCTGCGGGAGCGGGGGTTGGCCCCGGGGTTTGGCTTGGGGAGGCTCCCGCAGGGGTTTGGCTGCGTGGTGGGAGGGGAGTTTGGCCCTGGGGAAGGCACCCACGGAGGTTTGGTCCCGCTGCAGGAGAGGCGGCTTGGCCCTGGGGCAGGCACCCGGGGGGGGGGGGCGGGCCGGGCCACGTTGTGGGAGGGGGTTTGGCCCCGGGGCAGGCGCCTGCGGGTATTAGCCATGCTGCGGGGGGGGGGGGAGGAGTCGGGCCCTGAGGAGGCACGTGCTGGCTTCCCTCTGCGGCAGGGGGTGGAGAATCCTGGGAGGAGGCAGATGCAGGGGACTCTGCTGCCACTGGCACCCCACTCGCCTGTCCCCAGCTACAGAACTCTGTCCCCACTCCCCTGTCCCCAGCTTCAGAACTCTGTCCCCACTCCCATCCTCACTCCCCAAACTCTGTCCCTACTCCCCTGTCCCCAGGTACAGAACTCTATCCTCTCCCCTCCCAGCACCCTGTTCCCTCTCCCCTACCCCCAGCCGCAGAACTCTGTCCCCACAAAATGTATAATTATAAATGCTTCATTTTAGATTTAAATATGAATAAAAACAGACCATTTATTTCCTAACTATAAACACGTGATTTTAATTTTATATATCGCATAATTTAAAAATAAACTGTTTATCAGAGTGTGTAAGTAAGGGCTGGGGATAGCAAGATATGGACAGGAGACTAGAGAGGGCGGGGCTTCATGAAAGGGGCGGGGCTTCAAGGGTGGGGCGGGGCAGTAGATCTTCACCTGTTCTGAGATTTAAAAAGTGATCTTGGATGTAAAAAGGTAGGAGACTACTGCCCTAGACCATCCTCACCTGTGTTTGTCCAATCTGGCTGTGTAAACCGTCACAGATGGGGATTCCACAACCTTCCTTAGCAACCTGTTTCAGAGCCTAGCTCTCCTTTCTATTATGTTTTTAACCTTGTATCTCCCTTGCTGCAGATTAAGTGAATTACTTTTTGTCATCTCCTCAGGGACATGGACACAGTACTCCTGATGAGGTCTCCTCAGGGCTTAATTTGTGATGCACTATAATCCCCACATGCTTTTTGGCAATAGTGCTACCTAGCCAGTTATTCCTTCAAATTGTGTAAGCACACCCTCCGCCCTCCACTCCGTTTGTCTTGAAAATGTGGAAAAATGCTACACCAAAGGCAGACCCTTGCAGTGTCCTCCCAGTTTGACAGCAAACCTTTGAGAACTACTCTTTGAGGATAGTCATCCACCCCTTGTGCGCCCACTTGGTGGTCATTTCATCGAGACCACATTTCTTTAGATTGCTTCTGAGACTGTCGTGTGGGACTCTCTCTCAAAACTCTATGGCCAGATCCGTGCTCTGGGGCCACAGTGGCTGTGCTGACATAGCCTTGTGGAGTAGCTGCAGTCTCCAGGGATGGAAGGGGTTTCCCTCTCACTGTAGGACCCCAAGCATCAGTACAGGCAGTCCCCGGGTTACGTACAAGATAGGAACTATAGGTTTGTTCTTAAGTTGAATTTGTATGTAAGTCGGAACTGGCTCCAGATTCAGCTGCTGCCACTGAAACTGACCCGGGGCTGACTACAGGAAGCCGGAGGCAGAGTTGCTCTGCCCCCAGCTTCCTGGAATCAGCCTGATCAGTTTCAACAGCTGCTGAATCTGGAGCCTGGGACAGAACAGTTTGGGCGCTGCCCGGTAGGTTCCCACAGGACCAACCCGGCAGCACCCCAGCTGCTCTACCCGAGGCATCCTGCAATAAAAGCCTGGTCTGCTGGGGGGGGAGCGCACTAGCTGCACCCCCTCCCCCCCCGAGCAGACCAGGGAGACCTGAGCAAAGCCGCACAGGCGGAGGGACCCTGCTGCCCGTGTGGCTTTGCTCCTTTGCCCCCGACCAGGGAGACCGGGAGAAGCTTTTCTCGCCCTGGAGGACACGGGCGGCGACCCGCCGCCCGTGAGCTCCAGGCCGAGAAAAGCCCCATTCGTAAGTGCGGATCCGACATAAGTCGGATCCGCGTAAGTCGGGGACTGCCTGTACTAGTTCAATAGACGCATCCTTCCACTGACCCAGCTGGCATAGCTTTGTCACTTAGGGAAGTGGATTTTTCCTAGCCCTGTGTGCCCCTGCTGTGCCAACCTACAGTTTAAGAATGGACAGGCCTTGATTTACTGAGATAAATCCCATCTTCTCATTCTCCCCCTCCCCTGTCACTAGGCCAGTAACCCTGTCAGGTAAGGAAATGAGATTGATTTGACATGGTTTGTTCTTGACAAAATCCTGTCGGCTATTACTCATCACCTTGCTCTTCTGTAGAGGCTTAGAAATTGAGTGTTCAGTAGTTTTGTTCCAGGATCTTTCCAGGCCTCTAGTTCCCTAGGTCATCTTTGTTCTCCTTGTTTAAAGCTAGGTACAATGTTTGCTCTTCTCCGCTGCTCAGAGACGTCACCTGTCCTCCAAAAATAATTGCTAATGGTTCTGAGATAGCAGCAGGGAGTTTAAGGATCCTGAAGGAATTTTATCAGGCCTGATTTGATCTGGAGGATCTGAGTGTGGAGGGCTTCCTTGGTGGGGAGATGGAGCTTGGAGGGGTGGAGGGCCAGGTGCACCTGGTCAGGGCTCAGTGGGGTGGAGGTTCTGGTGTGTGGGCATTGTCAGGGTAGTCCAGCTGCAGAGGGGATGGGTGATTTAAGTGAGTCTAGGTGCAGGGATGGTGGTTCAGATGCAGGGGGGTGGGCTTGGCCGAGGAGTCTGGATGCAGGTGGTGAAGCTCAGCAAGGTGAATGACCTTCATTCTGTGCTGGGGGGGGCAGTGATGGCTCTTGTGGCTTCCTGTGATTTCCCTGTAATTTTCTGCAGGCAAGCAAAAAAATCTGTGGGGGACATGAGTACTGCTTGTGCAGAGTGGCACAGAATTCCTGCAACTGTACTATTCATTGTGGGTATGTCTACACTACCCCGCTAGTTCGAACTAGGAGGGTAATGTAGGCATACCGCACTTGCAAATGAAGCCCGGGATTTGAATTTCCCGGGCTTCATTTGCATAAGCGGGGAGCCGCCATTTTAAAATCCCCGCTGCTTCGAACCCCGTGTAGCGCAGCTACACGGGGCTCGAACTAGGTAGTTCGGACTAGGATTCCTATTCCACAAGGTGTACCGGTAGTTCGGACTAGGATTCCTATTCCACGAGGTGTACCGGTAGTTCGGAATAGGAACCTAGTCCGAACTACCTAGTTCAAGCCTCGTGTAGATGTGCTACACGGGGTTCGAAGCAGCGGGGATTTAAAAATGGCGGCTCCCCGCTTATGCAAATGAAGCCCGGGAAATTCAAATCCCGGGCTTCATTTGCAAGTGTGGTATGCCTACATTACCCCGCTAGTTCGAACTAGCGGGGTAGTGTAGACATACCCTGTGTGAGGCATCCAATAGCAATTAACCTTTTTAGTAAAGAGGAAAGCAAAATAACATAAGAGCGGCCATACTGGGTCAGACCAAAGGCCCATCCAGCCCAGTACCCTGTCTGTCAACAGTGGCCAATGCCAGGTGCCCCAGAGGGAGTGAATCGAACAGGCAATGATCAAGCGATCTCTCTCCTGCCATCCATCTCCATCCTCTGACAAAAAGAGGCTAGGGACACCATTCCTTACCCATCCTGGCTAATAGTCATTTATGGATTTAACCTTGATGAATTTATCTAGTTCTCTTTTAAACCCTGTTATAGTCCTAGCTTCCTCAGGCAAGGAGTTCCACAGATTGACTATGCGCTGTGTGAAGAAGAACTTACTTTTATTTGTTTTAAACCTGCTGCCCATTAGTTTCATTTGGTGGCCCTTAGTTCTTATATTATGGGAACAAGTAAATAACTTTTCCTTATTCACTTTCTCCACACCACTCATGATTTTATAGACCTCTATCATATCTCCCATTAGTCTCCTCTTTTCCAAGATGAAAAGTCCCAGTCTCTTTAATCTCTCCTCATATGGGACCTGTTCCAAACCCCTAATCATTTTAGTTGCCTTTCTCTGAACCTTTTCTAATACCAGTCTATCTTTTTTGAGATGAGGAGATCACATCTGTACGCAGTATTCAAGATGTGGGCGTACCATGGATTTATATAAGGGCAATAAGATATTCTCTGTCTTATTCTCTATCCCTTTTTTAATGATTCCTAACATCCTGTTTGCTTTTTTGACTGCCACTGCACACTGTGTGGACGTCTTCAGAGAACTATCCACGATGACTCCAAGATCTTTTTCCTGATTAGTTGTAGCTAAATTAGCCGTAGCTAAATTAGCCGCCATCATAATATATGTATAGTTGGGGTTATTTTTTTCAATGTGCATTACTTTACATTAAATTTCATTTGCCATTTTGTTGCCCAATCACTTAGTTTGGTGAGATCTTTTTGAAGTTCTTCAGTCTGCTTTGGTCTTAACTACCTTGAGCAGTTTAGTATCGTCTGCAAAGTTTGCCATCTCACTGTTTACCCCTTTTCTCCAGATCATTTATACATAAGTTGAATAGGATTGCTCCTAGGACTGACCCTTGAGAAACACCACTAGTTACTCCTCTCCATTCTGAAAATTTACCATTTATTCCTTGCCGAGGAGGAATAACGGTAGTTTGAATTAGGGGCTTTAATTCGAACTACATAGTCCATGCCGCGTGTAGCCGCAGGCAGGTAGTTTGAACTACGGGCATTTAAAAATGGTGCCCACCCGGGAACATGCAAATGAAGCCCAGGATATTTAAATACTGGGCTTCATTTGCAAGTTCGAATGCTTACATTAGCCGCCCTAGTTTGAACTAGGGTGGCAGTGTAGACATACCCTTACTTATTATCTAATATGCACCTTACTAAGCATAACAGGTTTTGCCCCCACATACTTGCATTGCTCTTTTGTACTCATCCCTAGTAGTTCATTGACCTGCCTTTTAAAGGATTCCTTTTGCATCTTCAAGTCCTTAAGAACTTCCTAATGGAGTCATATTGGCCCCTTACTAATCTTCCAGTCTTTCCTTTGCATCAGGGTATTTTATTACTGTGCCTTTAATGCCAACAGATGTCTGATAGCTAGTTTCCCATTACTGTCAAGTCTTGTGTTTGGGGTTTTTGTTAGCTATTCTAAAAATGCCTCATCCTCTTCCTGATTTGGCTGTGTGTAGAAGACACCTATGACGAAGTTACCCCTGGTGTCCCCCCTCCCACCTTTCAGTCAACCACATCTCACTTCCTTCTGGACCTCAGAACAGTGGAATACATTCTACAGACTTTTTCCTTTGTCTTCTGTCTGGCCTTCACAAACAAGCCATATCCTTCCAGACCAATAGTCCAGTCCTGTGATACCTTTTAAGTCATAATATAGCTTAAGTACTAAGTCTTCTAGTTCTTTGTTCCCCACACTCCTGACATCTGTGTACAGTATAAGCATGTAAGACGTTGAGCAGATTTACCTCCATGATACTTCCTTTTTGCTTCTTCTATGACCTCATTGTATCTTAGGAACTGTTACGGTGTGTTCTCGTTCTCTCTCTCTCTCTGCTTATCTTTGGGTAATTGTCATTTGCCCCTTGAACCTAATTTAAAGCTTCCCTCGCTAGGTGGTCAAGTCGGTGCGTGAAGATGCTCGTTCCCTATTTTTCCCAGCAGCCTTCTGTCCTGGAGCAGCATCCTATGGCCAAAGAAGCCAAAGCTCTCCTCTCAGTGCCATCTGTGCAGGCACACGTTCATACCCAGAACACTTCTGTCCCTGCTGGGTCCATACCCCAACTGTGAAGTTGGATGAGACTGCCACCCACCCCTTCACCCTTGCTCCCAGAGCCCTGCAGTCACTGCCAGTCTGCTCAGGGTTACACCTGGCGGTATTGTTAGCGCCCGCTAATAACAGAGCAGTAGCGAGACCAACGAGTCTTGGCAGCCTTTCTGTACCATCTTGGACGCAGGCAGCAACTTCCTCGGATGTCAATTCAGGTCAGTAGATGCCTCCATTCCCCTCAGAACGGGGATCCCCAGTGACCATCACCCTGTGCTGCCTCTTGCTCAGGGTGGTGGCTCTGAGCCTCCCACCCTTCGGGGTGATGGCTTCTCTTCCTCAGCCAGGAGGCCTGAGCATCTCCTCTTGCTAGCACAGCATCCTGTGTTCAGACCTCAATGGCCTGGGTGAGGGTGGAGCACTGGGTGAAGGCTGTCTGTGCCTCTGGCTCAGCGCAGTGTCCCCCTCACCAGAGGCTGACGCAGACTTCCCCAGCTGCAAGCAAAGCACTGACAGTGCCAGGCTCCAGCTCCCTGCTGCAGGTACCAGGGCTGCCTTGTGTGAGACGGTGCGGCTGAACTCAAGGGGGCCGATTGCACCAGGGCTGGCTGTGTGAGGAGAGCTGCTGTTCTCCACCTGCAGGCTATAGGTTGTTTGTGGCCCCTCTGACATCTTCAGGCCCATACGGTTTGTACGTCGGGTGGTGAATGCAGCCCACGCCCCCGAGAGCTGTGTGTGTGGTGAGTCGGTGGAGAAGCACGGGGCTGGAGGAGGAGAGAAAGAAGCACAGCTCTTTAGCACCCAGCCCTGTGCCTCTCGGTTGGTGGGACTGTGCGCCACCTTCCAGCATCTTGGGCTCTGTCTCCAGAGTTGTCCTGCCAGGCCAGAAGTTTCTTCCCAGGTATATGCTGGGGAGTTCCCCACTGCTGTGCCAGGTGGGGACCTGGCAAGAGAAGGAACTACTGCTGAAAGGGTCTGCTCCCCAGATCGCTTTCCTTCCACTTCCTCTTGCCCTAGGAGGGAGTAGAAGTGTTAATTGAAGACGGAGAGCGCAGTTCTGTGGCTGGAGTGAAGTCAAACGAGAGAGGGTGGTTAGTGATGCCAAAATCCAGACCAGTCGATTGGTCCAGTGACCTGCATGCAGAAGCTAACAACCCATTAGTTCCAGAATAAGGCTGAAATCCAACTCACAGCAAGGCCTCTAGTAAACTGGTGTCCTCCGTTCCTTAGGTGCGCATTACTACATATTGCAGTAGGGTTCGTGCTCAGTCTTTCCCCAGAACTGTGCTGTTCTGTTGCAGATCAGCATTGTATTAAACCTGTCTTACTCCCAGTGCTTCCATGTCTGTCTGAGCGGTGCTGGCCTGTTTCTGTGTCGCGTAGCGGTTAGATGCTCAAAAACCCGTTTTCTCTTCCCTGGAAGAGTTCCTGGAGCCAGGCTGAGCTGACGGTGTCTCTGCGGCTTGCTCTCCGTAGGTGAAGGTGGCTGTTGATTCGGCAGACAGGAAGCGAGCTATTAGCTCTGTGTGCAGTTACATTGTGTACCAGTGCAGCCGGCCAGCTCCACTCCACTCCAGAGATCTTCACTCCATGATCGTTGCAGCCTTCCAGTGCCTCTGTGTCTGGCTCACTGAACATCCCGACATGATGGATGAGAAGGTGAGCGGCTCAGCGGAGGGAGGCGGCAGGTGATCGGCGTGCTTGCTGTTTTGTGCTGGAAGGCTTGCACACCTCACCTCCTGCTCTGGGGTACACACCCTGTGCATATTGCCAGCACCGAACAAAGGGCAGCAGCTTCAAACCCTATGACCAGGAACTAACTTGTGGCTGACTTCATGGCTAATGCTGGGGGGCCCGGAGAGGGCAGGCCGGGGTAAATGTGTTGGTGGTGTGGAAGATTCAGGGGATTGGGATACATGGAACCATCTGAGGGGTTTATGAAAATGGGATTAGGATTGGGGGGGTACAGATTTGGAATTGTAGGGGCTTCAGGGCATGTCATGGAGCTGTGCTCCCTGGACTCCGAATGGGTGGGAGCTGGGCGAAGTTGAAAGCGGGTTCAGGAGTAAGAGGGACTAGAGATACAAGCGGGAACAGGGGACCTGGGCCGGGATGGCGAGGGGACCTGGAGGCATGATCAGTCCAAACAGGGCTGCTCTCTGACAGGCCTTATCAACAGACTGACTTACACGTTCTGGCACTCATTGAAAAGACAGAAAATGAGTTTGAAGAGTTATGCTGAAGGGGTGTCTAGCTGGAGGCCAACTATCAGCCACACAAGCTGCTAACTTTCTTCCTAAAGCCTGTGCCTAAAACCGCCTTCGCGCTGCGCTAGCTAGTTCCCCAACCCTCCGAATCCCTCATTGCTCACTCTCCTTTGTCTCGCCTGGGAGGCTGGTCACAAGAGCCCTAGTGAACTGACCGTGTCAGGAAGTGAACGTTGAATAGCTGAAAGGAGAAAGGGATTTTAATTAGGTTGTTTAACCCTGTTTGATGCAGTGGAGTGGTAGCCATGTCAATCCAGGATCTTAGGCTATGACTGCACTATGCAACTTTTAGTGAGAAGGCTGTGTCACCAGCGCCCTGTCGCTAAGTCAGCACATGTCAATGCTTTTTGTCTGCACTTTTGCCAGCAAAATACTGCCATCCCCTACGAGCAGTATTTGATTTGTTGTCAGGAGTGTTCTCCTGCCAACAAGTGCATTTGCCATGGCAAAACCTTGTCATTGGGGGGGGCGGGGGGGCGGGCGGTTAAGCACCCGTGAACAAGAAAAGTTTTGTTGAGCAAGTGTAGTGTAGACACAGCCTTGGAGAGGTAAGATATGTGAGGTAATATCAATAAAAGATATTCCTTCACCCACCCCCTCTCTCTGTTTTGTCTCTCAACTCTCATTTAACTTCTCTGCCTAACATATTAGATAAAGGAAGCCTTTCTTAAAATCCAGCATCCACAATGAATTCTCCAGCAAAACCAAAGGGAGAACAGAGCTGACACTCCATACAATTTGAGATAAAAAGCAGAAGAAAAAGACCATCATCCTGCCAACTCTGTATTCATCATTAAGAAGAAAGGGGAAAAAACCCAACCTCGCGCCCTTCCCCCTCCCCAAGAAAAACCCCATACACCCACGAGACTCATGTTGTTTAGGAGGTGGTTAGCAGTAGTAGGTTTAAATAGAAGCGTAGGGTTTTCTTTGAGAGGAGCATTTTCAGATGGTGTTGCTCTATTGACTTCATTAAGAAGTTTGCCCATTATGGTCACGCTGCACCTTTTATTTTGGTGTTTGTAAATCAGTCTGTCTCTGCAGTTGCATATTTTGAACATTCTGAGCTAGTGTTTAATGTGCATCTGCAAACAGTTACTGCCTTTGTATCCACACATACCCCAGGAACACCCATGAATACACAGTGGCCCCATAACCTCACAGCAGCAAGCTGGAAATCCGTATTTATGAATGGCACCTAAACACCATTAGTATCATAGTCCTAGGAGATTTTCATTTTTGTCAGATGTCTTTCTGCAGTGACTGGGAGCTGAGCTGTTACGTCTTTGTCAGGATGGTCTCAGCAGATGTTTTGTTCTTTTGCAGATTGAAGATTTAACATAGATCACATACATGCAGTTAACTCAAATCCTCACTTTATAACTCACAGCATTAAGTGCAGGTCGTCTTTAATCTCTTTTAAAACATTGTACAGCCCCATGTCATTGGATGGCACCAGTGCAGAGCACTGTCACCTAACCATCTTAAGTCTGCTAGCATCTTGGAACCTTACTCTTTGGCCATATCTTGTGACCAGTGCATCATTGGGAATTTCCTGGAGTACCAGGGAAAATATTACTATGACTCAGAGAGTTCAACATGTGTTAGTAAACGATCTATAATTCCATGATGTTCCTCAGTGAGATACAGTAGAACCTCCGATTAGGAACTCCAGAGCCAGTCAATCACACACCTCGTTTGGAGCGGCAGAGACCGAAACCTGCCCAGAACAAATACAGGACAACACTGTGTTGAACTCAAACTACTAAAAAGTAAAGGGAAAGCAGCATTTTTCTTCTGCATGGTAAAATTTCTAAGCTGTGTTAAGTCAATTCAGTTGTCAACTCCCAAAAGAACAACTATAACATTTAAGAATTGCAAACATTTCAGAGTTAGGAACAAGCTCCATTCCAAGGTATTCGTAATTCTGAGGTTCTACTGCAAATGATTCATTTCCCCTGGAACATGCAAGGTTGACCCTTTTGTAGCAACACAGAGCTGCATCCTACCTTGCAACAGCTCCTAAGACAAATTTTCAGTCTTTGGATGCACTAACTCCCTGTGGTCTCAATAGGTTTGATGCCGCTTAGCTTTATCTGATTGAGGCCAAGAGAGCAAGCTAAGGGGGGGTTCCTTTTATATTAGGACTGGTCTTTGCCATTGCCAGGGCTAGAATCTTTAAGATGAAAAGCTGATTGTGAAGAAATAGTAGAAATGGAAAAGCTGCAACACTGGTATTCTACTTAAAACATCAAAAGGATGACACAGTCTCTGAAATGCATTGAATACAGAGCTGCTTAAATATTTGATAAAAGACTTTTTCTGGGTCACTCTCCTAATAACATCCTCTTGGTTGAGATCCACGTTAATAGAAGTGAAGAGACGGTGTGTAATTTAACTTACAAATAGCATTTAGCAGCATTCTTCTATAATGTGGTTTTGTACAAATTTGGCAGAGCTCTTGGAGGGCTCACGTGTTTGTATTCTACCATGCGTGTGTGCAGTTGGGATAGTCTTCTAGCAGGGGCCAGAGCCGCAAAGCTCACCTGACAGATCTGCATTTGAACTGAGAGTACATCGTCCTAAAGACGAGGTGAATACCTTTCGTGGCCCGGTGTGTTGGTGAGCTCATTTGAGAGGGCCATGACGGTCTGGCTGATTTCACCCACGTAGCTATTTCTGGAGCCCTTAGTGCACTGGATGCAGGTGTAGGCATGTGAAGGGTTAGCCAGTACTCTTCCCCCCCACTGGAGCAGCCCTTGTCTGCAGTGGGGGTCTACTCTGGAGCGGCCTCTCTCCCCCTTTAACTGGTTAACCAGGTAAACAGGGTTTTGCATCTCTAACAAGCAGGGCCCTTGGATCTCAAAAGGTGGGTTGTAGGGGAGGGCGTGGCTCGCTGTGGCAGTGAAGAGACGCCCGCAGGTTCTGTGTCCTCTATGATGATCTCGGGGAGGATGGGGATGATTGGTGAGGGGCCTGGAGGGAAGAGGGGGACCAGCCCCCACTGTGGGGACAGCCCCCTTCCCTCCCTGCCCCGCTCCTCCTTCCCCCAAGCGACGTGGCCTGGGGCACCAGCATGGGTCCCCCCCCACACACTCTCAGGCGGCAGGAGGGGGCATGGCTGCGCCCACTCAGCTCTGCTGTCCTGGCACCCAGCTGTGTCGCGTGGGAGCACCCTTTGTGGGGAAAGCAGAGCAGCGCAGCCGGGAGCTGAGCGGGCCTGGGCCAGTTCCTCACTGCGTACGGGTGGTAGATGTTGGATACCCTTTGCAGCTTCCAGCATGCAGCGGGATGTGACAGCTGTCAGCGGGGGGTTTCATGGGGTGCTCTGTTTCTCTGGAGTGCCCTGGGTGGGTGAAGGCTGGTTGGAGTGTGTTAAGGCGCATGCCTTAGACTTTCTGCTTCAGGCGTATTCTGGGGTAGCCACGTGCCTTGCTGCAGATAACCGCCCCACGCACACCAAGACATGGGCTATGGCCGTAGTTACAGTGGTGAGAATACACCCGAGGCATTGGCAGGTCTTTAAGCAGGATTCGGAGCTGCCTGTCTTGCTTTAAACAGTGTGCCCCTTTCCCACATTAGGGCTGTTTAAAAGAGGTGCTGGAGATCGTGGAACTGGGCATCTCAGGAAGTAAATCCAAAACCAGCGAGCAAGAGGTCAAGTACAAAGGCGATAAAGAACTAAACCCCGCGTCCATGAGGGTGAAGGATGCAGCAGAAGCTACGTTAACATGGTATGCTGTTCATCAGTATGTGTCAGCTGCCGGGCAGGCCATTGCTGCCGGGGAAGTTAACCTTCAGAAGCACGCTCTACCCTAGGGGTGGACTGGGTCACTTGGAAGCAGTGTGGCCTCTAATTTTGTTATGTCCGTGTGTGAAATGAATTTTGTTATGTGCGACACAGAGGGGACGTGCGACACATCGCCTCTATTGGTGCACATAACAAAATTTATTCTGCACCTGGATGATCTATGGTAGAGGGGCGCTACGGGGCTTGGGGTGTGGGAAGAGCTCATGGTTGGGAGGGATGAGGGCTCTGGCTAGGGAAGCAGGCTCTGGGGTGGGACTGGGGATGAGGTGTGTTTGGGGTCTGGGAAGGGGCTCTAGGCTGGGCAAAGGGGCTGGGAGTGCAGGAGAGGGCTCAGGGAAAGTTCGGGTGCTGGAGGGGGCTCAGGGTTAGGATGTGGGGTCTAGGAGGGCTCTAGGGTGGTGGAGCAGGCTCAGGGCTGGGGCTCTGGGTTGGGATGTGGAGGCTGGAAGGGAGTTAGGGACTTAGGGTGCATGAGAGGACTTAGGACTGGAGTGCAGGGTCTGGGAGGGAGTTAGGGTGCATGGGGGGCAGGGATTGGGGTGTAGGGTACTTACCTCGAGCCGCTCCCATGCCACATGGGTGGGGAACAGATGGTCCGTGTGACCCACGCTGCCGCATGCTCACCTGCAGGCACTGATCCCACAGCTCCCATTGGCTACGATTCCCGGCCAGTGGGAACTGCAGGGGTGGAGCCTCCAGGCTAGAGCAGCAGGGGGACAGAGTGTCCTAGGACAGGGAAGGAACGGCAGCGTGTGCAGCCACTTTCCACTCCCTCTGCCCGCCTGGAAGGGCTGGTCCAGTACTCAGGAGCTTACGGGCTGCAGCCCCTAACGCCCCTTCCTTAGTCTGGCCCTGTGGCTGGGCCGGAGGAGGCTCCTCTCTCCTGTGCCAGGATGCGAAGGGAGCAAGACGCCTGAAGGTTCCCTTCTCAGACAGGCTTCCAGGTGCCCCATTTCCTGATGTGCCAGTGACTGGATTCCTCTCGTTTGCAGTATTATGCAGTTACTTGGAGCATTTCCTTCGCCCAGCGGCCCTGCCTCTCCTTGCAGCCTGGTGAATGAAACCACCTTGATTAAATACTCCCGTCTCCCCGCCATTAACAAACACAGCTTCCGCTACTTTGTCCTGGACAACAGTGTCATCCTGGCAATGCTGGAGCAGCCCTTAGGGAATGAGCAAAGTAAGTTAAACACGTGATGCCACGTATCTGCAAAGGGAGCTGGCTTAGTCGGGCTGTTCTTTGCCTTCGCACCCTGGAGCCCTGCCCCACACCGTGAGCTCTGACGCACAGCGTGCTGGCGTTCAGACAGTAAGAGCAAGCAAGTGTCCCTGTAGTTACAATGCAGATAAACCTGCCAGCGGGCACCGGCCTGGGAGCTCGCGTGCGTCCAGCTGTCTGCTCGGGAAATACAGCTGCTGGAGTAAAACCAGTTCCGCTTCAGGGTGCTGAGAAAGTCCTGCATCCCACTCCAGGACGGGGCGAGTGTTTGAAGTGTGTCACTCGGAGGGCACTAGCAACCGCTCTGCGTGGTATCGATTCCTCACTTCAGGGCTCTCTTGCTATTGCACGGTTCTGTGGGCACGGCCACATTATGACTTTCGTGGGCCCCAGCCGCTTTTGCCTTCGTGGGCCCCTTCCTCCATTAAAAAAAAAAATATTAAAAATGATTTTTGCTCTAACTTTAAATACTTCAACATTTTATTTTTTTCTGTTTTAGGCAAAATTTAATAGATTTTCGTGGGCCCTAAAAGTTTCATTTTTTTCTGATGTGAGGGGAAAAAAAACATTTTCTTAGTCCCTAAAAGTTCTTTTTTTTTCTTTTGATTTTAAAAGAAATTAAAACATGTTCATGGGCTCCTAAAAGTATCGTGGGCCCTAGGCCCTGTGCCTAATGGATAAATCGGCCCTGTCTGTGGGTGCTGACTCCCAGCAGCTGTGCTGTGTCTGTAGGGCCCAAACTTCAGTTGAGCTCTAGTCTTCAGCAGATGCTGGGTGGCCCCTCCACTGCACCAGTGGGCTTAGCGGTACAGAGGTGCAGCTGTGCCCGACCGCTGGCTGCTTACTAACTCTCCTGGGAGCTTTGTGCACTTGAACAAGGAGGGAATTAGAGTAAGAGCCCGGAGACAAATAAACACAGAATCCCAGGGCTGGAAGAGACCTCAGGAGCCATTGAGTCCAGCCCCCTGCCCAAGGCAGGACCAACCCAACTCAATCATCCCAGCCGGGGCTTTGTCAAGCCGGGACTTAGGGATGGAGATTCCACCCCCTCCCTAGGGAACCCATCCCAGCGCTTCACCGCCCTTCTAGTGAAATAGTTTTTCCTAATATCCAACCTAGATCTCCCCCACTGCAACTTGAGACCATTGCTCCTTGTTCTACCATCTGCCACTGCTGAGAACAGCCTCTCTCCATCCTCTTTGGAACTCCCTTCAGGGAGATGAAGGCTGCTATCAAATCCCCCCTCACTCTGCTCCTCTGTAGACTAAACCAGCCCAAATCCTTCAGCCCCTCCTCGTAAGTCACGTGCTCCAGCCCCCGAATCATTTTGGTTGCCCTCCGCTGGACCCTCTCCAATGCGTCCACATCCTTTCCGTAGTGGGGGCCCAGGACTGGACACAGTACTCCAGATGTGGCCTCCCCAGAGCCGAATAAAGGGGAATAATCACTTCTCTAGATCTGCTGGCAGTGCTCCTCCTAGTGCAGCCTAATATGCCATTCGCCTTGGCTACTCACTTTCAGCTCACTCTCTGCGACTTCCTGGATAAAAAAGGGGCCACTAAAGAGTGAGCCTGTCCACTCAGGCATGTTGACTATCCAAGGAAGACGAGTCCGACAGATCTCACATTTAACATGGACACATGGTCCTTGTCCGTAGCCGGAAGGCCATTGACCAGTGACACTAGTTCACTCCCATATGTGGGACCCGCCAGAAATCTGAGGACTCCGATATTTCTCAAAAGTGGAAGATGCGCTAGTAGCCTAAAATTACAGCGTCATCGCTATCGAGTGGTGCCTGGAGTAGGAGCCTCATCAAGTCCTCAGGGACTGGTGGCCACCCTGTCCTCAGATGGACACTGACAGTGTCCACCACAGTGGGCCTCTCGTCTTTGCCCTCTAACAGAGACACGGGTGCAGTTACTAGATGGTACCCGAAGTGCCCAAAGGGCTCCTGCAGCTTCCCTGACCACTGCTAGCTGCAATTCTAGCGAAGTGTGTCCCCTTCGGATCCTAGTGAACACCCGCACCCACCTGTGTCTAATCCAGGCAGGAGTATGACGACACTCCTTGACTTGCTTGGTGTAGTACACGCACGCACTCAAGTGAGCACTTCTCTCTGACAAATGGTGTTTGTCCTAAGTCATTGTAATGGCCTGTGACTGGCATTAAAACCCTCCGAGCACTGTCAAAGTCCATCCTACAGTCTCAGAGGCTGGTATTGTGGAAGGGCCTGTACAGGAAATGAAATGGACAGCCCTACGTATCCCGCAGAGTCCCCTTGCTGCACATCTGAACAGGCAGTCGGTTCTTTCAGTCTTCTGGCCTTACTTCAGCAGGCAGCAATTACAGTCCCTATGAGCCGGGTTGTGATGGACCTGGTGCAGTCTGTCAAACCCAGGTGACTTGGCGTGGGGTAGAAGTGCACTTGGAATGTTGGAAAGCCCCACTCAACAGTATTCCCACGTTGCAGCAAACTGTATTGTTGCTACACTTCAGAGGCTGTTTTATGGGTTAGAGTTGGGGAGTTAGCCCTAAACATCTCCAAGGTTATGTGGCAATACAGTGTGTTGGAAGCCTTCATGGTATGAATGTGTTTATCTGTGCTGATCACCATGTTTGCCAGTTGCATTAAATTATCCCACAGTGCGTTTTATCTGTGCACTCTGCAGATGACTCGTTCCCCTCTGTCACGATTCTGATCCGGGGGGCGTCTGGAAGACTTGCATGGGCCCAGCAACTTTGCCTTTTACCAAGAGGAGCTAAAGCAAATCAGAAGGTCTGTATCTATGCCCATTGGGAAATCGGTACGTTACAGATGCTCAGCAGAAATGTCACTAAACTAGCAAGATGCCCCAGAGAGATAACGATTGCCTGGCTGAGTCCCGGTGCCTTGAAATCTGGGTCATGAGGCACATCTCTGGTGCTGCCAACAGATTTGTTTTAATAGTGGGATGTCTGTGCTGCTTCTGTCACAAGTCCGTGTGTAAGGCGGGCAGCCCCGCATTGTTTGGAAAGCATCGGGGGGGGGCTGAACATGCCCTTCAGGGTGTGAGTGCAGGTGATGCTGTAGCTCCTGGGCTTTTGGCTTTTATGAATGGGTGACAGCTTTGCTGTTTCTCTGGCTGGCTGTGAGTAATGGAAATGGATTCCCTACAGTGAAACACGGATCCCAGACTGGTTGAAATGTAGGGCTGGCAGCCTTGGCTGTCTCCTTGATATTTCGGTCCCTTTACAAATCCAAAAATATAGGAAACCCAAGCAAAACCAATTGCTCCTTGCAGCCTGCCCGTGGCTACGCAGGCTTTGGGGGAAGCGTGTAATTCTTGGGGTGCTTCTAGCGCTGCCCTGGCGCTTGGGCTGAAGTGTCACTCGGTTGGGAATCCTGTGGTGTGGCAAGGTAGGGGGCTGTGGTAGAGTCCACAGGGAGGGTTCTCCTTGGCGTGGGAAATACTTGGGAGTGCAGCGAGAATACAGTGCTGCTTGCTTGCATGTTTACCCCTGCTAGTCACGTGACACTCGGCGCGACCCAGACTTGTCCCACGTGGCTCCCCTGGTGTGGTGCTCCCACTCAGACTTCGGGGCGTGGGTACCGCTCTGCTCGTACTGCTGAGAACAAAATGCAGGAATTACAAGCTGCAGGCAGGCCAGTGAACTCCTGACCCGCAGGACCCCTCTCTGCACACCTGGGCTCCTCCACCTGACATGCACCGTCACGTACTCAGTAAGGCCAGGTGGGGAGGCCAGAAATACTCTCGAGTTCTCTTTAAAGGTCGTTAGAATTGGTTTAACCTGTAACTAAAGCAACCCCAGAAAGGCTGGTAACTTCCACGTAATCAAATGGGACTGGGGGTTGCACAGAGATTGTGTCGAAAGCCAGGGGTCTTTGATGCAGGAGTAGAACCACCATAATGTGCAGGTTGAGACGATCAAAGTTTGCTTTAAAACGTAGGCTCAGGTCTTACAGGTGAACAATATTTAGTTTTCTGAATGCTTTCTTAAGACATGGAGCCTGTTCTTACCTGTGCTTATGTATTGAAGATATTGTGATAGAAATCTTTTTCTTTGTGTGTGTAATATAAATGTACTGCACTATAGAACAAAGCATGTACATTGGACTAACATTGTTCCCTTCATTGGAACAGATGTTTATACCAGAACCTCGACCAACTCCTAAAAATGACGTTGGACTCAAATACAGTGTGAAACACCGACCCTTTCCTGAGGAGGTGGACAAGATCCCCTTTGTGAAAGCTGACCTGAGCATTCCAGACTTGCATGAAATTGTTAATGAAGAAGTAAGAGGTTTTAGTCTTTGATCCCTCTGTTCTTTCCATCAGCTTCAGAGTCCATTTGGAGCACCAATGGAGCACTTAGCTCTCACACTTTTCTGTTCTAAAGGGTATTGCAGTAGAACTTTACCAAGTTCCATTATTGAAACGACAAACCCACTAGATCAGTGAAGTGTAGGAACTATCCAATGTTGATAGCACATGTTGAACCTCTCTAGTCTGGCAGCATCCATGGTCCGGCATGATTTCGGTTAGCATGGGTGTGGCCAAGTTTCCTGCAGTCCCATAAAGTTTGTTTATAGCCCCCAGTCCTGGCTCTCAGTGTTCTGTGCTGTTATTTAGCTCTAATTCACCCCTCAATGTTCTCTAACAGCTCAGGAAGCAGTGGAAGTGCTGGTAATGCTGCTAGACAATATTGACCTTCCGTGATCTGGAAAATTCTCTGATTCGGCACTGGTCAGGTCACAGGGGTGCCGGACTAGAGAGGTTCAACCTTCAGGAGCTATGATATGAGGCTACTTGTCATTGCGTAGGGGGCAAGGTTCCCAACAGGCCAGTATCTTTTGCCCCAATAGTGACATACTGTGATGGCCTGTGGCAGTGACTTGTTTCCTGCCGCTGCTCTGGGGAAAGAGGGAAGGACCAGTTCTGTCTTGAGAGTGGCTGTGGATGTGGCACTGCTACATGAGAAAAATGTGCTGTTCTGAAGCTCTTTTGAGAGATGGGTATCGGAGTTGATGCTGGAGAGATCGTTTGCCACTGTTGCCCTAAACAAATGATATTAATTGGGGAGTTTCAAGTCACATTCACTGACCCTGCGCCTCCCCACCCCCCCTTGAGACCTCCCTCTGGAGTGTTTCCATAATCGTGGCAGTGTGTTTCGGTAATGGTCCAAGCTTGTGCTTTGTTGCTCTGTGGGCTGCCCAGGGAGATGTTTTGAAACAATTGGGAAAGGGGGTCTGATCTGTGAAATATTGTGTTTCAGTTGGAAGAGCGACATGAGAAGCTGAGGAATGGGATGGCCCAGCAGATCACTTACGAAACTTCCATAGATCAGCAGAGTGAAGAGGAGTGGCTCAAGAAGAGTTTCCCTGACCCAGTTACTGAGTGTAAACCTCCGTCTCCTGCCCAGGAATTCCAGACAGCACGCCTCTTCCTCTCGCACTTTGGATTTCTGTCACTAGAGGCACTGAAGGTGACTTCTTATCTCCTTCCTAGGGTACCAATGGCCTCAAACACCCAGTATCCTGCAGGACCAAACAGTGTCATTTGGAAAGTTTGCTCTTGTGTAGATAGCGATAGAGTGCTCAGATTCAGGGAAATGAACCCCAGGACTTCTCCGGGGTTCTGGAAGCAAGGGGTACAGAGATGAGCTCTGAGCTGATTCTGCAAAGGGTCCATACGTTGGGACAGTTGCTTCTTGTGTACTTGGAATGCTTCCTGCCATTCCAGTTGGATACAAAGTTGCTGTCAGCCCTGAACATTTCGGTACGATTGCAGTGTTGTATTTCAGAGATCCAGGTATCATCCATCCATAGATTGTGAGTTGCTACATAAGGCACTTTGGGATCCGTGTAATGGAAACACCATGAGAACACAAGTTCTCATTTTATGGGTTAGTTCAAATAATGCAATTTTCAGAGGAAAAGACCACCACCTGCCTTGGGGTTTTTTATGCCACACTCTAAGGTTTGTCTCTAGCTCTGTATAGATTGTCAACAAACAGAGAATTGAGCCGTTGCAGAAATAATAATCACAAGAAGTGCTTAGAGATTTCTTTCTTCCAGATGGCCTGCAAAACAAAGTGCATCTGGAGTTAAGCACAATGTTAATATGCCAAAGTCCTCACTAGCCTGGATGTAGGGTAAACTATTAATATTAAAATGTTCAAAACTATTTCCGTCATTTCTACTCAGTCAAATCTCTTGGTACGTCTAGAATTTCTTCAATGAACCAGGTACATCAAAGGCACAAAATGAGCTCAAACTAGCTAGAGATATAAAGAGTAACAAGAAGACATTCTATAAATATATTAGAAGCAAGAGGAAGACCACAGATAGGGTAGGCCCATTGCTCAGGGAGGTGGGAGAAATAATAGCAGAAAACTTGGAATTGGCAGAGGTGCTTAATGACTTCTTTGTTTCGGTCTTCATCAAGAAGTCTGACAAAGGAATGCTTAACGTAGTGAATGCTAGTGGGAACGGGGTAGGTTTAGAAGTTAAAATAAAAAAGAACAAGTTAAAAATTACTTAGAAAAGTGAGATGTCTGCAAGTCACCAGGACCTGATGAAATGCACCCTAGAATATTCAAGGAGATGATACAAGAGGTATCTGAGCCTTTAGCTATCATCTTTGAAAAATCATGGGAGTCAGGAGAGATTCCAGAAGACTGGAAAAGGGCAAATCTAGTGCCCATCTATAAAAAGGGAAATAAGAACAACCCAGGAAACTACAGACCAGTCAGTTTAACTTTGGTGCCAGGGAAGATAATGGAGCAAGTAATTCAAGAATTCATCTGCAAACACTTGGAAGATAATAAGGTGATAAGGAACAGCCAGCATGGATTTGTAAAGAACAAATCCTATTAGACCAATCTGATAGATTTCTTTGATAGGATAATGAGTCTGGTGGATAAGGGAGAAGCGGTGTACATGGTATACCTAGACTTTAGTAAGGCATTTGATACGGCCTCTGATGATCTTCTTATAAATAAACTAGGCAAATACAAGTTAGATGGGGCTACAATAAGGTGGGTGCATAACTGGCTGGATAACTGTTCTCAGAGTAGTTATTAACGGTTCCCAATCCTGCTGGAAAGGTATAACAAGTAGGGTTCTGCAGGGTTCTGTTTTGGGACCGGCTCTGTTCAATATCTTCATCGACGATTTAGATATTGGCATAGAGAGTACACTTATTAAGCTTGCAGATGATACCAAGCTGGGAGGGGTTGCAACTGCCTTGGAGGATAGGGTCATAATTCAAATGATCTGGACAAATTGGAGAAATGGTCTGAGGTAAACAGGATGAAGTTTAATAAGGACAAATGCAAAATGCTCCACGTAGGATGGAACAATCACTTTTACACATACAGAATGGGAAGTGACTGTCTAGGAAGGAGTATTGGAGAAAGAGATCTAGGGGTCATAGTGGACCACAAGCTAAATGAACGAATAGTGTGACACTTGCAAAAAAAGCAAACATGATTCTGGGATGCATTAACAGGAGTGTTGTGAGGAAGAAACGAGAAGTCATTTTTCCGCTCTACTCTGTGCTGATCAGGTCTCAGTTGGACTCTTGTGTCCAGTTCTGGGTACCCCATTTCAAGAAAGATGTGGAGAAATTGGAGAAGGTGCAGAGAAGAGCAACAAGAATGATGAAAGGTCTAGAAAACATGAGCTATGAAGGAAGACTGAAAGAATTGGGCTTGTTTAGTTTGGAAAAGAGAAGACTGAGAGGGGACATGATAGCGGTTTTCAGGTATCTAAAAGGGTGTCACAAGGGAGGGGGGAATCGTTCTCCTTGGCCTCTGATGATAGGACAAGAAGCAATGGGCTTAAATTGCAGCAAGGGAGGTTTAGGTTGCACTTGAGGAAAAATTCCTAACTGTCAGGGAGGTGAAACACTGGAATAAATTGCCCAGGGACATTGTGGAATCTTCATCTGTGGAGATATTTTAGAGCAGGTTAGATAGACGTTTCTCAGGGATGGTCAGACAGTGATTGGTCCTGCCGTGAGGGCAGGGGACTGGTCTTAATAACCTCTGAAGGGCCCTTCCAATTCTATGAAATTATACAGACTTCTTTGCAAACCCATGTACATTTGTGCTCACAGGGTCACGTTGGAAATTAAGTTACAGATTTGATGTTGTTTAGGAAAATACATTTATGTTCAGTGTATTTTAAAATGGATCATAATGCAACCATCAAAGAATATTACTGATGGAAAAGAGTTTTCTAATAGTTATAAAAGTTGAACTTCTTTGTTTGCTGGGTAGGAAACTGCGACTAGTCGTCTACCTCCTCATTTGATTGCACTTGACCCCACTCTCCCTGGGTTTTTTGATGACCTTGGTTACTTGGATCTGCTGCCATGTCGCCCTTTTGATACAGTTTTCATTTTCTACATGAAGGCAGGCCAGAAAACAAGCCAAGAGGTATGTGAAAAATTGGGCTCCATTTCTCTTTGCCTTATTTGCGGCTTAGTTATTTATCAATATGATCTAATGGCTGGAGTGGAGGTCTAGGACTCAGGAATTTTGGCTACACGTTGTTGCTGTGTGATTCCCAACAAGTCACTGAGCTTTTATATTTGAAAAATAAAGACAATTATTAGTTCTATATATGGACAGGATTAATAACCCTTCCTTCTCCTGGGCCGTTCTAAACGTGTAGAAACCCCTCCCTGCAGAACCTGCCATGCGGCACTTTCTAGGTCCACAGGCCCAGTCCCGCCATTTGGGTCTCGCGGTGTGCAAAGTCCAGCTGGTTTGCATTGGTAGGGTTTCGTTTCAAACAGGAATGTCCGTGAGTTGCCTCCCTGCTCTGCCTGTACTTGTTTGCATTCAGGTGTTACCAGTAGTTTGATTATCAGGCTAGAGGACCGCAGAGCTGAACAGCCACATCTTCTGTCTGGGCTGCAGCTTGGAACCCGCCTGTCATAACAGAGGCTGTATAAGTTCATCCTGCTGAGCTGTGTGTGTCGTTCCTGCCCCTCGCTCTGTGTGTGCGCCACACTGTACAGAGAGCGAACGAAGCTGGCTGCCACCAGACTCAGTCCTTCACTCCATGCCCCCACGCCACATCTGCAAAGCTGGGAAATGCAGCCCAGCCTTGTTGATCTGAAATGCACGAGTGGAATCTATTGTTACTGTCCCAAACCCCTGGCAGGCTTTCAGACACAGGGCGGTTGGGTTTAGAAAGACTGTCCAGCTGGCTTGGCCCAGGCCAGGCATCTTCGTCTGAAAACATGGGGCTAAGGCATGCGAGCGAAGGTCCCTTACTCCGCCTGAGCCAGCGGCAGTAGTTTTGTTGAATGCCATTCATCTGGGGGGCTCAACCCGATCAAGTTTTGTCCTGCAGAGCTGGCCAGCCTTCAGGAATCCAACGTGCAGTCTAGAGTTGCGAGGTCAGTTCTCGGTGGGAGGCCCAGAGCACATGTGCAGCACTGGTGCCTCTAAGTATCCAAAGTGTGGGGTATTCTGTGGGGCCTTCAGGCCATGCCCTGGATTTCCTGAATCAGGTGGCATGCATGAAGTCCTGGGGATCTAAGCCCAGTTAATAAAACCGCGAGCATGTGGAGGGACCACGGGTGCCTCCACCTTTTGCAAGTGCAGAGATTTTAGTTTTATGGTCTTTGCTCTGACCATAATCACCTTCTCTAGAGCTGGCCGGTGCCGGCCTAGGTGAGTGGGCAAAGAGCAAGGGAAGTTATTGCCTCTGAAATACTAGCTGGCGTAAACTCCCCAGTTGTTTTGGCTCGTGACGGCAAGCGACAGGAGCTCTTTGAGGTAGGTGGGGGAGTTTGTCAGTTCTTGAGAGGAAGACGCAGCCGCGTTAGATTTTTGTGTGCAGTTTCGATGGATAATATCAGTGTTTATTTTAAGCATTTGTAAAATAGATGTAAATTTTCACAGTTGCACAACATTATGCATTTGAACCATTTTTCTAGTTTTTTGTTTATTTACATTCTCTGATGTGGGTAATTTATTGAGCAGGTTCGGCCAATAATAATTAAATGGCAACAAACATCAAGATTCAAAGCAGTTAAAGCTTTATATCCGTTAAAACGCAACTTGTCAATTTCACATCTCAAAATACACAATGTAAATATCCTGAAATCAAACTCTGAGCTCTCAAGCAGCATTTTTCAATGCTCATCTATGGAAGTAGTTTTTCATCAGTTTGTGCACATTACCGATTTAAAAATCGCATGAATCTAAGCAGGGCCATCGCAGTGCTTGTACAGCACAGGGTTGGGGGAGAGCGTGCCGGGGGCGTGTCTGGAGCTCGCGTTCATTGCTTTTGGTCTAATGTGTCTGTAAGACCCGGTGCCTTTCCTGCGCGCCGCTGTTCAGGCCCTGCCAGGTCAGCAGTAGCTCATTGGTTCTGGAAGTCTCTCTGCCTCCGTCATGCAGTGCAGTTTGTTCAGAAGAACCCCAGAGCAAATGGGACTTTGGGTGGTTTAAGAGTCTGTCCCTGGTGCTCATGGCAGGATTGAGGCCCTCTCTGGGTTGAGTGGGAAATGTCATTGTTGCCCAAAGCAAAGGACAAACCTCACCAATTTGAATGAACTCCCGCGGTCTCAGCAGAGACCTGCAGGCCTCAGGGAGGCTGAACTGTGCTCACTGAGAGACAAGACGGGGACGCCCGAGTACCGTGGCCAAGGCTCCGCTGCTCGAGGCAGGGTTAGAGGGGGCTTGGTCAGCACCCAATTTGCTGTTCCGAAAAAGCAGTGAAAGTTGCCTCCTCCAGCTGGCTGCTCATGCTGTGCATTGAAATGTTGCAGATCCTGAAGAACGTAGAGTCTTCCGCACATGTCCAGCCCCACTTCCTGGAATTCCTGCTGTCTCTGGGCTGGGCCGTAGCGGTGGGAAAACACGCTGGCTGGACTGGCCACGTTTCCACAAGTTGGTCCATTAACAGTTGCAGTGATGAAGAGGGGCCTGAGCAAGGTAAGATCTGGTGCTTGCTTAGGGAATCGTAACTGGCTTGTTCTCTGGGGAGCTGAGCCGCCGGGCAGAGTGGGAGGGGCTGGTTCTGTGCTCCCAGAAGGGGCGTGGCCTAAGATCCCTGTAAACGTCATGGCTGGGACTTACAACAACGGGGGAAGGGCTGCCCCACCTCCAGCCTTTCAACTAGCTGGGGTCACTGGGCTCCAGCTGGGACCCTACCACAGGTGACATGGCCTGGACTCGACTCCTGCTGCAGCAGCCCAGCCCCCATCCTTCCATGGGGATGGCTCTGTCCGGCCTGGCCCTGGTCTGCCTGCGGCACGCTGACCCCAGCCCCCATCCTTCCAGTGGCTGCGGAGTCAGCTTAAAGGTAGCCCCTTGGACAGAGTCTTGGTCCCGTATTTCTGGCGTTGCAGTGGCTGAAGATTCGTACCTTGTGACTAATGCTTGTGCTGTTCAAACTTCGCCTCTTTCTGATGGCTGCAAGAGTGAAGACCCCCGGGTCCGTGCAGCCTCGCCGCAGCTGCCTGAGCGCAGCAAAGTCATCTTGCAGGGTGATGCATTAGGGTTCTTGCAAATGGGAGCAGGCGCTGGGAGTGAAGTGGGCACAGCTTTGTAATTCTGGGTCGTTATGAAAGGGCACAAGTCAGCGAGGCGTTGCTCATGTGCCGGGCAGAAGTGGTGGCTGCTTTCGGGAGCAAAGGGGTGAATGAACTCGGAGGTTCAGGTGAGGGTCTGGGAAGCAAACAGACCTTCTCAAAGATGCACGTGTCAGGAAGTTGAGGGATTGCTCTACAGACCCGTTGGTGAAGATGGTCCTAGCCCCTGCAGGAAGATGGTCAAGGGTTAGCTTTCTGTGCTGCACAAATAGCCCGTGGAAACAGCCAGTTCAGCCAGTAGAGACTGTGCCACGTAGATGCAGAGCCTGGTGGGGGCCCTGCATGTTCGGTCAAGCTTTGTGTCTGCAGTAAGGTGAGCAGAGGTGGTGACTCAGAGCCCTGGCGGTCCCACAATCGACGGAAGGCCCAGTCGTGTTACTGGGCTCCTTTGTCACATGCGGGGGATTTTTTTTTAAAGGAAGCTGCTGTTTCTCTAACTCCGAGAGGCTCAGCATTGGATGGGTTTCTTGACGCGAGGTGACAGTCGAGGCCAGGACGTAAGACTGACTTGGAATAACTGTCCCTTTCTAAGTGCAAGAGAAGGTGCCGGTCACTCCTCCACGCCACGTGGCGGTTCAGTTAAAACATGAACTGCGTGAGACTCAGGGACACAGAGTCCTGGACAAACGGGCTCCTATACCATTGCCAAGGCGGTGGTTGGTACCCAGCAATCACTCGATTTGAGTGCGCACTTTGGCTTTCATCTTAACCGAGTAACTTCCTTGCATCCTGGTTGAGTCCTAGTGCGCGCCAGCCCTTTGCAGGGGGAGTGCAGGAGCAGCTGGGAAGCTCTTTCTTTTGACTTAACTTTTGTTTCTTCATTCTCAGATGAAGTAATTTCTTCAGAAGACACCGGAGCGAGTATCTTCAGTGGGCAGAAGAAGGTTCTGTATTATGCTGATGCCCTCACAGAAATAGCATTTGTTGTGCCCTGCCCGGTGGAGTCGCTAAGTAAGATCACAGTGTCCCTGCTGTGTGTTTTCAAGCGCTCTCTCTACATAGCCCTCCTTTGACCCAGAGCTTATTTAATAGTCATGTTATTGGCAGAGGCCCCAATTAGAAGTAGAGCCCCAAAACCAGGTTCTTGATTAAATGTATCGGGGAGGAAGGATCAGATTAGCACTGTCAGCTGCAAGTGATCAGTTGCAAAATTGCTTCCTAAAATGTATAATAATAAAACCCCTGATTTGGCAATATCCTCTATTGCCCACTCCTTCGTAAGAGCGAGGAGAAAAGAACAGACTGAGGGGGACATGAGAGCGTTTTTCAAGTGTCTAAAAGGGTGTCTCAGAGAGGAGGGAGAAAATTGTTCTCCTTGGCCTCTGAGGACAGGACAAGCAGCAGTGGGCTTAAACTGCAGCAAGGGAGGTTTAAGTTGGACATTAGGAAAAACTTCCTGCCAGTCAGGGTGGTCAAACACTGGAATAAATTGCCCAGGGGGGTTGTGGAATCTCCACCTGTGGAGATATTACAGAGGAGGTTGATCAGACACCTGTCAGGGATGGTCTAGACAGTGCTGGGTCCGGCCGTGAGAGCAGGGGACTGGACTCGATGCCTCTCGAGGTCCCTTCCAGTGCTAGTGTCTGTGATGCTCAGGTCTCCTGTTCTGGGAAGGCAGCGTGCCTGCCAGTGTGGAGTCCGAGGTGCTTACCCTCTTGCCGGATGTCGAGCGCTGCCTACTTCCACCTGCCCAGGGGAAGGCCGGGCGACCCAGCTGACGGTGACTGTCCAACTTCCCTGTCTTCTCGATTCCTAGTTGTTCTGTCCCTTATCGGTCTGGCTTGGGGCCCTAGCAGACGTTCCAGGCTGCAGAGGCCTGTGGTGGCTGAGCACCTCCTAGTGAAGTCCTGTGTCGCAGTGGTCATTAGATTAGGCCAGGGCCTGTGTTTCTGTGGACTGAAGTGTTGACTCTGTAGGGACAGTTAGGATTGCTGGGCTCGCCGAATGCTGCCGCCTTGGGGGTTCTGTAGAAGGCAAGTGCTCTTTGAAACAAGGGTTTGATGCTTTTTTCCTTCTCGTTTTTCTTCTCCCCCTTTGTTGTGTTTGGGCTGCGGTTTCCCCCAGCCCTGTTGGTAGCCAGGCCTGCTCTCACCGGGAGCTCTGAGGCATCGCGGCCTAGTTCACTTCAGAACCCTGCCTAAGCTTTGCCTTTTCTGCCAGAAGGAAACCATTCTTTGCTCTTCCTTTGGCTTTCAGCTGATTCACTGGAAAGCAACGTCTCAGAGCAAGAAAGTGACTCCAACATGGACCTTCTGCCTGGGATCCTAAAGCAGCCGTCTCTGACCCTTGAACTCTTCCCCAATCATACAGACAATCTCAATTCCTCGCAGCGGGTAAGGCCACACATCAGCCGCAGGGAAGGGCCATGCTCTGTTTCTACAGCACATACAGAGAAAACGCAGTGATGTTTATAGCAGTACTTGTAACCTCAGATTGGAACGTTTGAAACTCTTCTGCCGCAGCCTTGGTAATTATTAACAGCAGTCTGACCTTTCTGTGCTCAGTTTTGTTGATCCCCATCAGTGCAGTGCCAGAAAGAGATTGCTGGGTCATAGTTTGTATACACCTGTTTAAAACCCTGAAATATTCTCCATCCCAGACTCCTGCCGTGCACCGAAAGGCGATTGGCACGCCACGCTTAGCCAGCTGGCTTGAATCGAAGCCACAGTCTAGAAACTCAGGATGGTGGGAATGTAATGAAAGGGCAAAGCCTTGCCGTCCACATTAGTTACAGTGCACGTGTGGAGTTCAGGGTGCTGAGTCCTCCTGCACCACCTGGCGCATCGGAGAGGCTGGTTGTAGTGTGCACAGACCCAAGCCTGTCAGCAGTGTAGATGAAAGGTTTTTAGAAACTGAAGCGTTGGCCCGAAGTTGGGACGTACATTCAGTCACTGATTTGAGACCTTAAATATTTTTAAGAAAATGTCTTGATTCTGCTCTAGGGCATGTCGTGCATTAGCTGATAAAGCACGTGGTGTAACTAAATGCACTTGCCGTGTGTGGATTTTGTCAAGGGGGGGCCTGCAGAGAACAGTGCTTGACGTAGGGCTGTATCGTATGAAACTGCTGCCTTTAAGCTGGTCAGACTTCACTGGGCCTCTAGGAATCCGGTACCCGGAGTCAAAGGCATGCCTGGGGACTTTGGTCTGACGGGTTTGTGCACTTGCAAGCAGATGCCTGCTAAGCACAAGCCAGAAAGAACTGAGAGCCGTGCTCGATGCCAGGCTGGGTTTGCAACAGCAGTAATGAAAACAAGTCTTTTGATTTGCTCCGCCCTCACGGAGATACGAAAGACACAACGCACAGTTGCTGTTTTCTGAGCAGCATTGTAAGCTGGGGGCTCCGAGGAAGGTGGAGCGGGCTTCCGGGGCAGCACAGGAGAATGTCACAGGCCATAAGCCTATCCAGGGCTGAGCTCAGGCAGTAGCAACAAGGAAATGGAGATGTCCCCTCACATGCAGGGCCGAATCGCTGCTCGAAGTGGCCAACAGGTACAATGCGGCTGTGGCCTTGCACCAACAGCTGTCACACCTGCTTCTTGGCCACCTGCCCCTTGTGTCTCTGGTGCCCAGAAGCCTCCTCCAGGAGTGACCGCGGCGCTGCTGCTTGTTGAGATGTTTCCTTTAATGTTCGTTATGTTGCAAATGCCGCTCTGCTCTTCTCCAAAATAGCTCAGTCCGACTTCCAGACCCAAGAAGTTGCCTCAGGGCCGGACCATTCCTCCGATGGGACCTGAGACCAAGGTGTCTGTTGTCTGGGTTGAGCGCTACGATGACATAGGTGCGTGGAAGCGTTCGTGTAACTGCAGGGCCGTGGTACATGGTACATATCTCATTACACTGAATGTTGGTGGGAGGTGAATAGTGAATTCTGATTTACTGCTGCACTTTGCCTTTAACTGGTCCCACACTCCTTGTCTGGATTTCCTGAATCTGAATACCCTCGAATGCAAACCTCTTTATCTTCCAGAGAACTTTCCCCTCTCGGATCTGATTTCTGAGACCAGCACTGGGGTAGAAACGACATCAAATAGTAGCACTTCCCTAAGGTATGGCTGGGAATGTCCTTTCGTTACAACTGCTCTGCGTCCTGCGCACAGCTTCTGCAGGGCTCCAGAGCCGTTCTCCATTGGCTGCGCCGGCTGTCTTGGCAGCTGCGTGGGAATGGCACACGCCTGTTCAGAATGCGTCGAGCACTTTGTGTGGCCTTCCCGTTCGCCCTCTTGCCTTGGCCACTCATGAAAGGGGCCTGGGGTTTCAGGCAAGGAGACAGTTGGGGTTCGCTCTGGCAATTGTGACCAAGCACCGAACCTCTCCGCCTGACAATGTGGCGTCAGATGTGAAGAAAATCGATGTGTGCAGCATTTGGGGCTCTCGCAACAGAAGGAGATGTACAAATGCTTTATTATGACTGATCCCCCATCCTTAGGGACAGGCCGTGGGACAGGAGAAACTCTTCCTGACACCCTGAAAGGTTGCGGTGCTTCCTGCAGCCACATGGGGCGCAGTGGGATGGGCCACCTCGCGCCGGAAGGCTTGCTTTAGTCACAAGCCATTGTTGAGAGTCCTGCGAAGCACGTTATCTTTGAAACACCCCCTCCCCTGTGTAACAAGTGTGTTCCTCTAGATCAACCACTCCTGAGAAAGAAGTCCCCGTGGTGTTCATCCACCCCTTAAACACCGGGCTGTTCCGGATAAAGGTGCAAGGCGCGACTGGGAAATTCAACATGGTCATCCCCCTGGTGGATGGAATGGTAGTTAGCAGGCGAGCTCTGGGTAAGCGCGGCTGCGTGGGGGGGTCTGACTGTCCAGGGGCTGGTCTGTGTGGTTGGAGAGATTTTGACGTGGGAACAGCTGATGAGTCCCCTGGGGCTCAAGTGGGCGGAGCTCTCTGCCTGCTGCGGTGCTGTAGAGGGTGCAGTAAACTGAAACTGACAAGCACTTAATCCATGCTGCCTAGTTTGGGAGCTTCTGTCACTTTCACCTGATCGTTTGCAGGAGCAGTGATGTGGCCAAGGCAAGGGCCCAGCATGGCGGGGGGCAGGCAGGGGAGACCAGTGGGTACAGTTGTGGAGAAAGGCTTGGATAAGAACTAAGTGACTCTGATGCTGGTGACTCCCTGAGACTGACTCATGCCTACAAAGCCTGCAGCAGTGAGCCCCCGCCCAGAGGCAGGGCAGCAAGGCCTGCGCTAGTGCTCCAAAACCAGCTGGGTCAGAAGAACGCCCACCTCCCTCTCTGGGCCTCGGAGCCCAAACTCTGAGCCGGGTACTCAAGTGTCCTCTTGAGCCCTGCTCGCCCGTCTCTTCAGCCTGGCCTGGGAGCTCTGTAGGCCTCTCCTGAGACCAAAGCGTAGCCAGCTGCGGGTGCACCGTGAATGCTCCCATGCTGCGCGCTGGTCGCACTGCTCATCCTGCCTCGTCCAGTGGGCGTCAGACGTTACCGAGTCCTCTCCCCTGAGCGTCCAGGGAATGCTGCCTTGTACCTCCCCTTGGCTTCCCAGTGTTCCCAGAGGGCTCCGTGGCCCCAGCGATCCGCGCTAATATGAGTTGGGGGATTCCACGCCACAGACTGTGTTCAGACCCCCGTTAAAGCCCAGTTCTAGTCGGGAACCAGTAACCTGGGGCCCTCGCTTTGTTGGGTCTGACGTGCTCAGATCCCTAGTGAGGCTAAAGTTGGCCAGTGGCGATACCTGTGCGACCCTCTTGTCCGTCAGTGAGTGTAACTGGGGTCCTGTAGCACCTGATGGTATGTGGCAACCCTGAGCTCCCGTGGCAGTGCCCACTTCTCAGAGGAGGAACCCGCGCAGACTTGCACTGGGAAGTAGCTGACGCCGAGCAGGCCTGTGCAGGCCAGTCCTTCGAACTGGAACAGGCTCAGTGCTCTGGGGAGTCCCCACTTGCTGCTGCAGCATGAAGCATCTTTATGGAGCCAGCTCTGGCTCTCAGATCCTCTGCTCGGCTTAGAACCCGCTGGCGCCGCTCGAATGTGTGCCAGGTGGCAGCAGGCCCTGTGGGCGCTGGGCCATCGAGGGGTAGGGTTAGGAAAGCACCCGCAGCATGCCCCTCCCTGGTGGGGGCTGCCGGGAGCATGGTTAGTCCACTTCTCCCCCTACGGGGGCGCTTGCCACCTCCGTGTGTCTCTGGGGTCCGATGGTTCAGAGAACCTGGCCTAACAGAATCCGGCTTGACACGTTCTAGTCCCTCCCTCTCTGCACTGCCGGGTGCGAGCGCTGCGCTGCGTCGCAGTCCCCGCCCCAGTGCTGCAGAGGCGGGTGAGCACACTAGGGGTGGCTGAGACCGAGGCCTTGTCTGCATTTGCCAGCCCTGTCGACCTACTTCGGCCACGCAAATAGTGCAGCTGAAGTCGACACGCTCGCCTGGGTGTCTTGCACGTGGGGAGGTCGGCGGGGGCTGCTCTCCCGTCAACACTGGCTTCTCTTGGTGTCGACTGGAGCCTCCATCCAGGGTGCAGTGTGGACCAGGCCTCAGTTCACTAGCTGCTCTCTCTTCTGGCCAGTCCAGGCATGGCAGATGTGGCCCTTCATGCAGTCCCTGTGTCAGCCAAACAAGGACCCAACTGGCCCCCACTACAGCACATCATTGCAAATTTGCTTTTCAAATAATGGGGCCTCCTGGTTATGGGAATTTGTGATTTTAAGAGGGTTGCTTCCGCAGGGCACTGGGCACAGGGAGCAGAGCCCTTGCTGGGAAAAGCGGAGAAGGGGGCTGAGTTTGTTCAAACCACTTGTTTCTCTTTCAGGTTTCTTAGTGAGACAAACAGTAATCAATATTTGCCGGAGAAAGAGGCTAGAGAGCGATTCCTACAACCCTCCGCATGTCCGCCGGAAACAGAAGATCGCGGACATTGTCCATAAATACAGGAACAAGCAGCTGGAGCCCGAGTTTTATACCTCACTTTTCCAGGAGGCTGGGCTCAAGAACTGCAACCCCTAGACCGATATTCTTCCAGGACAATTAGATCACAGTTTGGTGGCTACAGAAACAGCCAGACAACCAAAAACCCAAACCACCCTGCAAAAAATCTCCCCCTGTCTATTGGCAGAGAGAACGGACTCGTGGAAACCAGGCAGGAGGGGTCAGGACCGACGAGGCGGCTCTCAACCTTCACCATCTTAACAAGACCACGTCCTTGAACACAGCTGCCGGTACCCGAGGCAGAGGTTATACCCCCTCGCCATTTCGATGTTTTCCCATGTTAAAAAAAAACGTAGCAAGTCTGTTGGGGAGAGGCTTGAATACAGCTTTGGCAGCCTCCCCCGCTCAGAGAACCCAGGTTCCATGTGTCGTTCAGCTGGGGCTTCCATCCTCATTGCCCCCAGAAGTTTCAGTGCAAGAAGTAACCCTGAGACCCGTTCCTTGCAAGACATGAAATCCAGCTTCAGTAACAGCGATTGACGTATCTCGCCTGCTCACCCACCTGCAGCCAGCCACGGCACTCTGCCCGGCCCGCCTGGGTACTCAGCTCTTCACTCAGCCTTCATGCAAGGAGCAAATCCGTGTCTCGCCAGTGAGGACCTGGAATGGACGTCCATCCGTGCATAGGGCTCTAGAAAACAGAGCACAAGTAAACCTGCCCCTGCGTCCCAATGCCAGGTGTCTGAGTGCACACGGGTGGCCACCTGCTCTTTCCCAGCAGGTGTGAGGGGACCCCACCTCGGAGCAGTGGCCGTGCACTGTAAGGAGTTCAATGCAAGTCCTCCACCCTGCAGAAGAGATGGCTCTAACCCAGGCCACTCACCTCCTGTAAGAGAGGAAAGAGAAGAAGGGACATGAAACCCCTCTCTCTGAATTCCAGGGTTGTGGCTGGTGTTCGGCATGCCCGAGGCTGGTGAACGTCCCCACTCGTACCAGGCACACCCCCTGACATGACCTTGCTTTCCAGAATGTTCTCCTAGCTAACCAAGTTGTCTTGCAGGTGCGTATAAACAAGAGGCACCCAGGTCTGTTGCAAAATGACCTCACTTTTAATCCAGGTTGGTTTGATGCCCCTCACTCAGTAGCCTGTGAAAATGGGTCAGTTGCTTGCTTGGTTCCCATCAGATCCAAAATGGCTGCCTCCAGAGCGACTGAGCAAGGACTGTTCCCAGTAGCCATTTCCTGAGTGTTCTCCAGAACGTTTGTTTTACTGCAGGAGAGAAGGGGCTTTGGGGGCTTGCCCTCCAGAGACCGTGTAACTCTGACGCTGGTGCAGGTGCCGGACTGCTCCTCGACTGTGAAATGGGCCCTGCTGTGTTAGCTTTCTTCTCCATGCTTAGATGATCAAGGCTGCCCCAGCCCCTTGTGCAACTGGCTCATAATCCAGCAGGAAAGAAAAAGGCCCCGTGCGCTCAGCTGCTTCACCTCCGGCAGTGGCCGCTAGGTTTGCAAGTGATTCCCTGCCCTCCTGGCCAGGTGCCTTTTACAGCAAGAAGAGTGTTCAGGAGACTCTAAGCTCTTCTCTTCCCTCCTTTCGATGAGCATGGGTCGAACGTTTTCTCCAGGCCCCATTGGCCTCCCATTTCTGCCTCGTCAGCATTCAGTGAGACGTATTTCACTCACGCCGGGGGTTGCCTCTGCAGAGTGAATGGTTTCATCTGGGCTCCTTTGCTCTTTTGCTGGTACTTTTCCCCTCTGGAGCTCGTAGCGCACGTTCCTCTTTCCAGGCATCTGTCTTCACATACCAGGCTTGCGTCGTGCAGCGCACAAACCCACACTGAGGAACAAGTTGGGAGGCAGAAGTCAGACTGATAAATACAGTCGTGAAAATTCCAAAATCCACAGCAAAATGATGCATTCCCCTTTTCCATAAAGTTCAGGATTCTTCACCTGCACCCCTTGCCCCAGTTAATTTGCATGGCAGTGATAAATGAGCATTTGATGAGCACAGAGAGAGTGTGATCTCTTCTGATACAGATCAGCAGAAAGGGGTGGTGGATGGCAGGAGGTTGACAGGCCCTGCAGACTTCAGAGACTTTGAATGCATATCCCAATACCTTTGGTATTTCTCTAACTTTGAAGTTTTTTAAAGTTACTTTTTGCAACAGCTCTGACCTCAAAGAGTCTTCGTAAGGCAAGTGTTTTGTTACACAGCAACAGTGGAACAAGAAGATTTTGCCCATACAACGTGCATATGGTCTGTTACAAAGTATACATTGAAATCACCTGAAAGGACTTTTCGGGCTGAGGAAAGGGGGAGGTTGGGTGGGGAGTGTGCTCCTGATGGGGCGAGCACGCTGGCCACTCAGCTCTGGGAATCTGGGCTTTGATACGCGTGGATCACAAGTGATAAGCGAGACGACGGAGAGGCACTGCAGACTCTGGCCTGATTGCTGGGGCTTGCTTAGGCGCTGCCCGGATTCAGGTAGCGGGGCTTGCTGCAGGTGGGCATGCAGCGCAGTGGTCGAGCTGTAGAGCGTCTTGAGGGCCACCCTGAGCTCTTGCCAGCACTCAGTCAGTGCATGGGCCCTGCCTCTACACTCACACTCCATCTGCTTCTTTGAGCTAACCAGCGTGGCCAAACACATTTAGTCCACTGAGTGAACGGCATGAGCCGTGAATGGGAATGGTCCACTCAGCCTGCTGAGCCATCGCTTGTCCGCACATTAGCGGTAACTGTTCTTAAGAGACAAACCACCAGGTATGTTTGACCAAAGCTGGAGAATTACAGGCAAAGCTAAGTCAGTCACACCCAGCGTAATGGCTGGCAAAAGACACCTGTCTGTTAGATATTCGGGCCTGAAAAGACATCTGTATTGAGAGGGGCATGGGCATTTGTTGTGATGCTAAGTTCAAAGAGTCTTCAGATTTCAGTTTTTGAAAGATTCAAGATCTGCTCTTGGGCGAAGAGCGTTTCATGGTTTAGTTGAGCCTAAGTGCAAGCGAGACCTGAGTTCTACGTTTTTACTGAACAAGAAGGCACCCACCATGAGGGTACCCATGTCACTGCTGCATTTATCCAGGGCCTGGGGAATGGGCCTGTTGTCAGCCCTAATCTGCTTTTGTAGTTGGCTGTTGAACATGTTACCATGTGACTGTTTCCACTTGGCCATTAATGGGCTTTGACTTGTCTGAAATAGTGATGGGGAGACAGTCTGCTATAAAATGGGAGTGATTTCACAGCTCCCCCTGAGCACTTACCCCAAATTATTAGACCACATAAGAGAGTTGACTTGGTTGTGCTTAATCACACAGGTTAGAAATACAGACCTCCTCGTCCACACACCTAACCCCGCCAGCCATTACCACACATGAAAACGAAGACCCCTCCTCACCCACCGTTTTCTTAACAGTTACTTCTTGCATTTCCTTCTCGCTAGACAGCATATTGACTGTTTCACTGGTGTGTCGTCTCTGTTCAGACTTGTCGCAGGCACCAGCATAGCACTGTAATATTCGGGTTCCAGCCATTATACAACTTCCATTTAAATATTCCTCTTCTCCCTTTTTAGATCCTGAAAACATTCAGGGGGAGGGGTCCGAATGTTGAAATTGACAATACCTCTTCTATCAGGAGAGGGTAACATGCGGACATCGTGTTAGCATTTCTGTAGTAGAGTTGCAATTTTCATACCTTAATTTTCATGTAAAGAGTATCAAGCCTTTTTTTAAGAAGTACTTACTTAAAAGGGTATTACAAATTTACAGCAAGTGCATGGGGGCAGATTAGATCTCTTTGTGGATAGCGTCTTCTGAGAAATTGTGGGAAGCAAAGATAGTCATTTGTAGCCTAAGTAATCCGATTACTGGCCTCACCACAGGTAGCTGTGCATTTCTCTCATGCCGCGTTCTGCGTGCTTAGCCCAGGCAGATAACAAAACTAAATTTGACTTTTAATGGTGAGAAAAAGTTAGATGCAATTCAATGATCACAGCTTTAAGGGTGATGTCTTTTGAAGGAACCAAACGTATTCTGTTTCCACACTGGGTTTTAGCAGGAGTGGTTTGAAATGTGATTGCAGGTATCATGTGATTAATATTATGTACACTCTCTGTGAACTTCTGTATGTTGCCAAGACATGATCTTTTTGTTCCTATTGTATTTTTCTGTAAATATTACTGGCTCCAAGCTGTAAAGTAAAGGCAAAGTGTAAATATGAAGATGTGAACCATGTTCCCTTGTCTCTAGTACTTTATTTCGGATTTGTTTAGGGAAGGCACAAAGGCTCGTATGTATTTATGCCAATTCTTTGTCCAGAAGACACACATCAAATATTGAATGTAACACAATTAGTCCAATAAATTTTAAAGAAATTCTTATCTAGTACCTGTGTGGTGGTCGGTGTGTGAGTACACGTTCACCCAGCCTGTTCCGGTCTCGCCTTAGAGATGTGCCAGTCAGCCTTCAGCAATGGAGGTGCAGCAATAGCTACTCTGTACTTGGTCTGGTTACAGTGCATAGGCCTGGCTTTGAGATGTAAGTAAATAAAGACCCCTCGAGCCACAGTCCAGGAGGGCAGTGCCTCGGAGGTACAGAGTTAACCCTCGCCACACCCGTTTACACACAGGGAGGTGCAATTCAGAAAGGCCGTGACACATGGTGTCTATGGCAGAGCCTGCAATTACCTCCAGATCCATTGACATAACCACAGGGCCAGCCTTGCTCTGGGGCATGATGCCACAACATAAAAAGCCTTTTTCCTTGAACCAATTCAAGTCAGTCCAGGGGAAGTCCCTGCAGGTCCTGCATTCCTGTCAGAACGGCAGTATGGCCAGCGCTCTGCCTTCGCCACTGGGCGGCAGAGAGCTACTCGCTGCACGTTTCTCCTGTGGATTCCCAGGCTAGAAGGGCCCATTGCAGTCATCTGGTCTGACCAGGGAACTTCCCCAAAAGTGATTCCTAGAGCAGCTCATGAGGAGAAACATCAAGTCTTCATTTGAACATGGCCACTGAGGAGGAATCCATCACAGCTCTTGGTAAATTGTTGCATCAGTTAATTCCTATTAACAATGACGCCTTCCTTCCAGTGCGAATGTATCCAGCTTCAACTTCCAGCCTCTGGATAGGGGCCACTCACTGTTACGGCCGGGCCCTCGGTGTTCCCTTGCCAGGGTGGCTGGCTGCTAGTGGCACCGGTCTGTGCTGAGACCCTGGCAGCTGCGGGGCTGGGGTGAAACCAGGCTCCCGATGCATTTCGTAGGCATGTGGCTGCGGGCTCCTGGCAGATTGCTTTCCCGCCCTGCACTGCAACCTCCACACAATGGCGGCTGTGCCCCTTCCTGCCTGCTCAGCCACCTGGCACCCTGCACCCATGCGATGCCGCATGCTCCCCCATGTGCTGCCCAGAGCTGTGCTTCCACATCACCTCGGCCCTGGCTGTCCCGCATTAGGGCCGCGCCTCCCTCCCGGCAGGACTGATCCTGCCAAGGTGTTCAGAGGCCCCGGCGTCCACGCTTGGTCCCACCCCCATGGTCACCCTGCCACGACGCCTCCCTGGTGGGGTTGGGAGCACACTTAGCCAGCTGGGCAGCACAGAACGTGGACTTCCAGGGAGGCGCTCATGCCTAGTGGTGAATGCGATCCACCTGGCTCACCAGGGCTCCGCACACCCACGCCCTGCTGGACAGCCTGAGGCCAAGTCCCGGTGCCTGCACAGCGGCCACCTGCCTCTGGAACTGAGCCTGCTCGTCCAGCATCCCTCCTGGGCATGCAGAACTGCCTGGCAATCTCACTCCACAAGCCACCTCTGCACCCCTCAGTGGACTTCTCTGCCACTCAAGGGAACCGCAAACGCCCTCACTTCTCCCGGGGCCCTAAAGCCACAAGTTCCTAGAACGTGACCGTGTTCTGCCCACCAGCCCCGAGAGGAATCTGGCCCCTACGGGAAGCCGGTAAGTGCCCAGTCACAACACTGGCTCTGTCCATGCACGTGGGGGGCTGGGCTGGGGTATGGAGTTGAGACCAGCGCATGAGACGACAGCAGAGCTGCTGCCGGTCGCCAGCTGGGGGGCCCCCTCGCATCAGCAAACCAGTCTCCATGTTGAGTGCTGTGAGTGGCACCGGTGCCTGGGAAGGCAGCAGCTGGGGCTCTGGTTTGGCGGGTGCCAGCCAGAGTCTCCGACCCTGAAACAGACGCCGAGCCGAGCTCAGCAGCGATGCCCCCTGGGTGCCTGCTCCCTGTGAAATGGGCAGGCCCAAGGCAGCTCGCTGAGCCAACCCTGGAACAGACGCCTCGCTCGCCTTGCCCAGAGCCCACAGGGTTTCAGCCTTGACCTGTAAGCCAAAGCCAATTGGCCCGAGGGTCGCGCCAGGCTTGGACCGTTCTGCCCAGCGCGAGCCTCTCTGTGTGGCTCCCACTGTTGAGCGCCTGCGGGCAGGGAGCGGCTCCGCAGCACGGCAGCCTGGCAGGGTTTTCACCTGCTGTGTCTGAAAGCCGGTGGTCACCGAGCCAGTAAGCTAAGCGGCTCCGCTGCCTGGGGCATCGCGTGGAAAGGGTCCTGCCACCAGATGTTACAAAGGGCGAAGAAATCGGGCCAGGTGCAAACGAGCGCGCCTGGCTGTCCCAAGCCCAACGGCCCAGCTGGGACGGGGCCTGCCGCCCCCAGCTTGTGGCCACTGAGGCAGAAAGTGCCGTTACTCTAACCGGGGATGCTGCTGGGGACCAGCCCGGCCACGGCCCCACGCGGGGTCCAGCAGCATTAGCGACGCCAGCTCCGGCCAGGAAATGAATGAGGCCCAGTGGCCAAGGGGTGTCGTTCCATAGAGCAGGGTGGCTGCCTCCATCTCCACCTCCACCTGCGCCAGGCAGGGCACGGACAAGGCAGCTGCACAAGAGGGCAAGGAATCGTGTTGGCCTAACCCCGGTGAACTGGCGCCTCCCTCCGGTGGGTTCACTGGCTAGCGGCTGCTGCTCTCCTAGCCTTGCCCCCACCATGTGGTGCTCTGGTGCGTGGCCCCTTGGGGATCCCACCCGCTGGGGAGCGAGAGGCTGGCCGGCAGCATCCCAGGGAAAACGCCCTCTGAGGAAGTGGCTAAGGACTCTGACTCTGGAGAGAGCCCCCTGCTGCCATGTCCCAGCCTGGCCCCTGGACCCATGGCCAGCTGCTCCCCCCACGTAGCATCCCCGTCTGGGCAGGGCCAGCCCCGCCCACCCTCACTAGATGGCCACGCACGTCTCCTCTGCTGTCCTGGCTGCATAGAGAGCCAGAGGCTCACACTTACAAACGTGTGTGCGTGCATGTGCACACACTCACATGCACATACACATATAAATGCATGCACACATGCCCACGCACACGTATGCGCACGCACACACAGGCACACATGCACATGTACATGTATGCACACGTAAACATACATCATCATCAACAAGCCTGGGCTCAACGCCCGTTGGTTTCCAATGCCTCCCTCACTATTTCCTTCCATCTTTCCCTGTCCAGTGCAGAGTGGCTGAGTTTCTGCAGACTAGCTCCGCGCCAGTCTACTATATCATCTATCCATTCTCTGTGGGCCTGCGTCTCCTATTCAAACCATCCATTATGCCGAATACCAAGGTCTTGACTTTTCTCTTGTCGTTCATTCTGCAGTTATGCCCGAATAGCTGTAGCTTCCGCTGTATAACCTTCTGCAGTCTGTTCTCTTTCGGCCATATCTTCCTATAGAATTCCTCGCTGGGGACCACCTGTGTCCATCCTATTCTCAGGACCTTTCTAGAACAACAACTCTCAAACACCAACATCCTCCTCTTTGAATTTTTTGTTATGTACGCACGTACACACACGTAAACGTACATGCTCACGCACACCTAAACATGCACGCACACACACACACGCTCCCTTGCACCACCCAAATCGGCACAGGAGTAATGGTCCCAGACCATGAGGAGGGAGCCCCTAGGCAGGCGATTCTCTGGCCCTCCTAGTCCCTGCGGTACAACGGGAACCCAGAGAAACCCTGTGTACGTACACGGTTTGCAATCCGCTGTTTGCTTTTCCATAGTCTCTCATTTCCCCTGATGCCCACGTGCTCCATCCCAGACCTTCCCTAGCCAAGAGCCGGCAGCAATGTGGACTAGACATGCTGAGCACGTGGATATCAAGGGAGTCATCTCCTTAGCAACAGTAACCACATGAGAGGAACACGTGGCACCCAAGAAAGTTGTTGCTTAGCAACAATCATCGTGGACTCGCCGTCTGAACTTCCTCTCCGCGCTCTGGCTTTTGTTTGTGTTTTCATGCTGTTGATGATTTTTTAGTCAGAAAATTCACGATGGGAAATGCTTCACACGGTTGTTTTCTTTTAAATGTGGGGACATGGACTCCCACGCCTGTCATGCAGAGTGTGAAAGGCTGCAGCTGGCCGGTGGTACGGGAAGCGCTAAAATCCGATACATGTAACTGCGACGGCTTTCCTTGTGCTACGGCTGGGGGGCTGCGCCCTCGTGGGTCTGCCAAGAAGGAGGTTTTGTTCTTTGTGTAACTGTGTGCTGCCCATTTTCAACACAATTTATAAAACTCTTCACTAAGTAACCAGCTGTGCAAAGAACACGGCCGGTGGCCAGGCATGCGGTGGGATGGGGTGCTCGCTGCAGGAGAAAAAGGTGGTGTTGGCATGGGTTTGGAGTGGCTGCATGACTCACCACTAGCTATGAATTACTTACACAGGTTTTCGCGGGGGGGGGGAGCCGAGTTAGTCTGTAGGGATAAACTTAAACACCAACAAATGGTCTGGCAGCACTTTATAGACTCACAAAACATGTAGATGGGATCAAGAGCTTTTCGTGGGCACAGCCCACTTCTTCAGATGACCCAAGAAAAAATACGGTAAGTTCCAAGTCGGGTAAACAATCTTAATTTTTCATAAATAAAACGTGCTAAAGAAAAAATTCTTGTCCTTGTGGGATATTTTACGTAACAATATTTTCTACAACCATCAATCTAAATAATAACGTGGAACTAATTCTCGGTGGTGGTGGCAGCCATCGAGGGCCACTCGCCTCGCGCTAGCGCCTGGGTTGTTTTGCCATTTTCCTGCGAGAGCTGCCGGGGCCCCCCAGCCTGCCTGTGCGACATGACGCATTTCATACAGGGGTTGCGTTTTCCTTACCAATCAGCATGTTTTCCATGGGGACAGCACTGAAAACATTCGGACACAAACGTTTCCCACTTGCACCCCCCCGTCCCTGACGCTTACTTCTCCCGGGCTGGCAGCGGCAGCTGTCCTGGGTAGGAGTGGGGTATCTATGGGCATAAATCGACATTGTAATGTCTTGTTCAAATCCCGCGGTGGCTTTGCGTTTCATGCGAGCGGCTCACCGCGTCCCGCTCCTGGGCCACGCTGGCAGTGGTGCCACGGGCCTGTGACTCCCACGCTGTGGCCTCTGCTCCCCGCTCAGTGTGCTGCCTGTGGAGGGTCCCAGTCTTAGGTTCTAGCTCTCCCCACGTGCAGGGTTGTGGAGCCTAGCAGGTTTCGGGGGCCTGGCCACGCTGCCTGAGTCCCCGGGGTGGAGCCAGTCTTCTCCAGGCACCAGCCACGCCGGCCGCTGCTCCTTGTCACTGCCAGATCAGACTGAGCTACGAAGCACTGGGGCCCGCAGCACCGCACGCCCTGCTGCTGGGCCATACCATTGTACACCTGGCCCAGGCACTAAACCTGCTAATCTTCCCCCCCTCCCCCCAGGCTATAATCACCCCGGCCTCTCGTGCGTGGGCCAGGGCCCAGTGAGATGCCCTGGACGGGGGCAAAGGCCGCTTGATTCAGTCCCTGCTACTGCCATGCTCAGCCCCCGCAGGCATGGCTCCGTGCGTGGCGCTCCGAGCACTGGCAGGACGGTAGCAGTGCAGGGGAGCGCAGCCCTTGCAGCCTCAGGACAGAGCCTAGGGGGTAGGGTCGCCAGGTCTCCGCTTCGAAACCGGACCATCTAGTATTGGAGCTTTCTGTGGGGGGGACATAAGAACGGCCAGACTGGGTCAGACCAAAGGTCCATCTAGCCCAGTATCCTGTCTGCCGACAGTGGCCAGCACCAGGTGCCCCAGAGGGGGTGGACTGAAGACAATGATCAAGCGATTTGTCTCCTGCCATCCCTCTCCAGCCTCTGACAGACGGAGGCCAAGGACACCATTTTATCCCCTGGCTAATAGCCTTTGAGAGAGCAGAGTGAGAACATGGAAATGAGCCAATAGAACTGTCGAGTTTGTTCTAAATCCGATGGAACGTGGATCAGGACGGAAGGGCCAGTGTGTCCGGTGTCTTTGTTGGAACCATCTGGCAACCCTGGGGGGTCACCCCGTGGGGATGGCACCCGGCCCTCTGGGGCAATGGAGCATGCTCCGTGCAGACAGAATGTAGCTGCTGGGCTCTACCGAGCACGTGCAAACTGGGATGTCTCAGAGCTGCCAGCTTAGCTGCATTTCCATGGGGGCAGCGCGAGGCACCTGACGCCAGGAGCGTCTCCCTGGGAAATTGCACGTGCTGGCCTGGCACCACCTTGGTGTGAGGCAGAACGACCCCTCCTCCCCGGCCCCTCCCGGCACCTCGCTTCCCAGCTGGACCCGGCCCCTCGCTCCCTGGCCCCTCCCGGCCAGGGCTCGGCTGGACCCAGTATGTGGCTCCTCAGCAAACAAATGACTGAGTGGGAGAAAATATCTACATGGAGATACACCATCTCCTAGAGCTGGAAGGGACCTTGCAGGGTCATTGACTCCAGTCCCCTGCGCCTACAGCAGGATTAAGTACCATCCCTGACAGATTTGCCCCAGATTCCTAAGTGGTCTCCTCAAGGATTGAACTCACAACCCTGGGTTTAGCAAGCCAGTGCTAAAACCACTGAGCTATCCCTCCCTGCTGCTCAGCCCCAGTCAGCTGCAGGACACTTCAGCTTCTCTGCATCTGGCAAAGTGAGACACCACCTGTGTACTGGGATGTGCGGGGTGCCCCTGCCTGGACGGGTGGCATTACTCACCCAACCCGCACCACACTAGTGCTCAGTGGTCTCGTGTTACAGGCAGGGTTGCCAGTGTCCGGCGGTCTCCTGTTACAGGCGGGGTTGCCAGGTGTCCGGTCTCCTGTTACAGGCGGGGTTGCCAGGTGTCCGGCGGTCTCCTGTTACAGGCGGGGTTGCCAGGTGTCCGGTCTCCTGTTACAGGCGGGGTTGCCAGGTGTCCGGCGGTCTCCTGTTACAGGCGGGGTTGCCAGGTGTCCGGCGGTCTCCTGTTACAGGCGGGGTTGCCAGTGTCCGGCGGTCTCCTGTTACAGGCGGGGTTGCCAGGTGTCCGGCGGTCTCCTGTTACAGGCGGGGTTGCCAGGTGTCTGCTATTCAACTGGACAGTCCGGTTTTTGGGCCCTCTGTCCAGTAAAAAAATTCAGAAAATACCAGACTTGTGCAATATCCAGTATTTTCTGGTTTTCCGGCTGGGCGCCCGACGGAAGCCTGGCAGGGGCGGGGGAGTGGCTGGGGGGGTGCGTCTGTGGTAGGAGCGACGCCTTGGGGAGGAGGCGAAGCCCTGTCCGTGCTCCTAAGCGCTGCTCAAGTGCATTGTGGAGCCGTAGCCGGACTCCTCATGTTTCACTGGGACCATGCGCAGGGCAGCCGAGGCCCAGAGATCTGCACGTGCCCGGGTCAGTCCTGCTGCCCACTTCTCGCCCCCCCCCCCAGCCAGCCCCACTCCCCTTCCCCCTCCCCGACCAGTCCTGCTTCCTGCTGGCCGCCCCCCCAATCTCCTCCGCCCAGCCCTGCTTCCCGTCCTCGCCCCCTTCCCGGCCAGTCCCGTCCACACCACTCCCCCATCAAGTGTGTCCGGTATTTTTTCTGAAGCTACCTGGTAACCCTAGTTACAGGCGAGATCAGGGGCAGAGGGGCTGGACACCAGGCCCAGGCTTCTGAGGGCTTCAAACCCAGGACTCCTGGCTCTTAGGCCTTTGGCAGCCCGGGACCGACTGAGCCTGGGACACGAAAGGAAAAGCTTCCCTTTGTGTCCCAGCAAGAGGCTGGGGAAGGAGCTGCCCCCCGGCGGCCGTGCGTGGTGGGCGCTCGCTCGGCGGCGGGATGAAATGATTCTGGGCATTTTCTGCCTCTTCCAGTGCTTGATGCGGGTGCCGCTGTGATTCACAGCTATCTAGTGACAGATCTGACTCCCTTGCATGTTTCTTCCAATTACACATTGAAATGGGTCCCACTATGACCTTGCAGCTGCTAGATTTGCTAAAATTAGCCATAATGATGCATTTTACTAAGATAATTAATTATCTAAACTGAGAAAATTGAGTTGTAGAACTGCTTCACATGCTGCTAATTATCTTTTATTATATCATCTTTACATGCAAATAAAGAAATATTGTGATTATTGTAAGTGCTGTTTTCATCAGCTAATATGCTTGTTAGCATAGCGGAGGTTTGCCTTTCCCATGGCACTCAGCGTCCTAGGGGCTTCAGCGCTCGTGGACGGCCGGGGTTTTATTTTCAGATTATGAAATAGTTACACTAAGTTCCGCTTGCGTTGACAAGTGGGAACCGTGTAACAGCGCCCAGTGCTCCTCCAGCACAAGCGATCTGAGCTGATTGAAACCTGCGGCATTGGCGTGATCACCAGCAGGGCCCTCGCTCGCTCCCGCTTCTTTCCATCCTGTTACGTGTTGCTGGCGAGTTCCTGGGCAGTGGCTGGGCACAGCAGTGGGCCTTGCGTGGGCCTTGCCACGGGGAGGCTCGTGGTGCATATTACAGGCAGTCCCCGAGTTACGCGGATCCGACTTATGTCAGATCCGTACTTACGAACGGGGCTTTTCTCGCCCCGGAAGACGCAGGCGGCAGGACCACCCAGACGCGCTGCGGTCCTGCCGCCCGCGTCCTCCGGGCCGAGAAAAGCGGCTCCGCATCTCCCTGGTCTGCTGGGGGGGGCCCCCGACCAGGGAGACGCGGAGCAAAGCCGCGGAGGATGCGGGCGGCGGGACCGCGGCGCATCTGGGCAGTCCCGCCACCCGTGTCTCCCTCGTCTGCTGGCGGGGGGGGGTGCAGCTAGTGCGTCCCCCCCCCAGCAGACCAGGCTTTTCTCGCAGACGCCTGGGGTAAAGCAGCTGGAGCGCTGCCGGGTTGATCCCACAGCGCCGCTCCTCGGCGCTACTGGACCAACCCGGCAGCACCCCAGCTGCTCTGCCCCAAGCGTCCCCAAGTCAGCCGCTGCTGAAACTGACCAGCGGCTGACTACAGGAAGCCAGAGGCAGAGTTGCTCTGCCCCGGGCTGCCTGGAATCAGCCGCTGGTCAGTTTCAGCTGCAGCTGACTTGGGGACATCTGGAACAGAGCAGCTGGGGTGCTGCTGGGTTGGTCCAGCCACTGGTCAGTTTCAGCAGCGGCTGAATCTGGACGCCAGTTCCGACTTACATACAGATTCAACTTAAGAACAAACCTACAGTCCCTATCTTGTACGTAACCCGGGGACTGCCTGTACTGAATCCGTAACAAAGCCACCGCACTGGTGACCTGCTGCGACTCTCCAGCGCCGTCGGTGGGCCCAGACCCTACGAACCGGGACCAGCAGGCCTGCTTCGCGGCAGGTCAGTCCAGCCCCCAACCCATAGAAGACGCCCGGGGCCCGGCTTGCATGTGGCTTGCCATGCTGTCAATAGGCACGACCGTGCTCTCTCGGGCCTTCACCCAGCTGCAGTAGCCCCGGTGCCTCCAGCCCTGCGCTATCCTGTGAACCCTTGGTGTGGTGCGAGCCCTCTGGCCCTGCGGTTAGCCACACTGGGGTTGCAAGCCTCGGTGTTCGTCCATTGGCCGTGCTCGGCCGCCCTCCTTCCCCCAGCAGCCGGCTCTCCACTTCCCTCAGGGCGCCGGCTCCGCCCCCGGGAGCCGCTATCGCCAGCACGATCGGCGAAAATCTCCCTGCCTTAGTGCAGTAACGGCAGCAACCAGCAATTCCAGGCACAGCTGCGGGCGGCTGGCAAGCAGCAAGTCAGCAGCTTCCCCCCCTCGCTGCCAGCTGGACGGGCCCCTCCAGTTCCAGATCGCTCCAGACTTTGCACCCCAGCGCCCGGAGCTGCAGTTTTCATCCGGTCCCCAGCAAGGCCCCAAGCGCCCCCATGTCTCTGCTATCCTGCTGGACGTCGTGCTTCCTGGGGGCTGACTCCTGTGCGGGGCTGGCCAGGTGCAGACGTGAGACGTGCCCGCTGCAGGACTCCTCCTTGGGCCCGGGCTACAGCTGCTTGCAACAGGCCGGGGCAGCAGACTCCTCCATTGTGTGCGTTGGCGAGCGGGGCCACAGGGCCAGCGGCAGCCTGTCACCTTGTGACTCCGCGGGCGCGTCCCCCTTTCCGCAGCCTCGCTCGGGCTGTGGGAGCCCTGGGTGCTCTGGGCCCTGCCCCGCCGGCGTGACCGGGCCCGTGGCGCGGGCCACGTGTGGCTGCCTGGCCCCCTTCACTGGTCCGGCTGCAACGCTGCATCTAGCCCAGACGGGAGCTGGGCTCGTCGGGGGCTGCAACACGCAGCGGGACAGGCCCACGCCTGTAAAGGGGGGGCCATGTAGGAGGGGACTAGCGCTCACTCAACCCAACCAAATGCTGCAGGGTGCTGAGTGGGTCGTGCCGCAGCCCAGCGCCAGGCGGAGACGCACCAGGGGCGCGGTGGCCTTTCCGTGTAAGTCACTGGGCGAGCGCAGGCGGCCACCCCCGCCACTAGCAGGGACTGAAGGCTCGAATGGGCCTCAGACAAAGGCGCTTGCTCCGTGGAGACCCGCTGGGCGGACTGTGGGTAGGCCCTGCCGTGGAGCCCCTGGCGCCGGGCATCGTCCCTGCGGCCACGCTGAGCGCGGCTGTTCCCGGGGCGCGACGTGGCGGCCGAGTTGCCGTCTGCACTCTCGGGAGCGGGCTGCCGCGCTGAGTCCCCTCGTCCACCCCACAGACGGGGAGCTCAGGCTCCCCGGGGCACCGCCGAGGGCTGGGGACGCGAAACACGCCTGCCCCTGGGAATCCCCCTGCGGGCGGGTAACGGCTCCGCTCCCAGGTGTTGCCCCGGAAGCTCCTCGTGGAGCACGGCCGCTCACCGCAGCCCTCCCCCCCGCCCGTTCCCGGGGTGCCCTGCCGGGAGCCGCCTGCAGCCTGCGCCCCCAGCTCCGCTTTGCCCTCAGAACACGGCGACCTGGCTGCCGGCCTCAGAGCAGCGAGGGGCAGGCTGAGCCGGGGGGGGTAAAAAGCCTTTTTCCTTTCGCAGACAGCTTAGCCTGAGCCACGTGTCACGCCAACGGCCGCGTTCCCAGACACGGGGAGCCAGGGCCTGAGGTACAAACACACCCACTGGTTGTTGGGCTTTACAAGCCTCCTTCTTCCTGCCGGCCAGGCCTGGGCTGGTCTCCCAGATTTCAGCCTGTCTTCACCCAAATCCCGCCGTGCCCAGCAGACAGAGCACCCGCGCCCGCCGGCCAAGGGAGCGCCGCGCCCGCCAGAGCCCTGCAGACTGGACAGCCCTGCCCCCGCGCCCGCCGGCCAAGGGAGCACCGCGCCCGCCAGAGCCCTGCAGACCCAACAGCCCTGCCCCCGCGCCCGCCGGCCAAGGGAGCACCGCGCCCGCCAGAGCCCTGCAGACCCAACAGCCCTGCCCCCGCGCCCGCCAGAGCCCTGCAGACCGAACAGCCCTGCCCCCGCGCCCGCCGGCCAAGGGAGCACCACGCCCGCCAGAGCCCTGCAGACCGAACAGCCCTGCCCCCGCGCCCGCCGGCCAAGGGAGCACCACGCCCGTCGGTGCCCTTCAGAGCCCCTGGCTGGGCTGCAGTGGAGGGGTGGCCTTCGGAGAGAAAGGGCAACATGTCTGTGCAGAGGTTTGTCCTGGGGGAGGGTCCACAGGCCGTGCCCCCCCGGACTCTGGGCCCCCCAGCGGGGCTTGGCCATTCACAGCGGGGCGGAGGAGGGGTCTGTCCCCTGGCTGGCAGGGCCCAAGCGCAGGCTCCCACTCGCACTCGCCGCAGCGTCCCCGGACGTTCTACCGTCTCACCGCCGGGCTGCCCCCCTCCTGTGCCCAGGCCCCACCTGGAACACCCAGCACTCACCCGGCCAGCTGGGCGCGGGAGCAGCGGTGGGCCCCATCCCGGGCTGGCTGGTGGCTGCAGTGAGCTGGGCTTTGAGCAGGGCCCCACCCAGCGTGCGCCCAGCCCAGCCCAGCTCGGAGCAGCTGCTGGCTGGCTCTGCCCTGGCGCACGCCCCTTGCCCCAGGTCTCGCGCTCCCCTGGGAGAGGCCAGCGACACTTTTTCCTAGCGGGAGGTTTCCCGGCGCTGTCCCAGCCTGCAGGCAGGGGAGTGTGCGGCCGGGAGGAGGATGCCGCCGAGCGCGTGGCCACGCTCCCCCCCGCAGGTGTGGGAAGGGAGCCCAGAGTTGCCAGCCCTTCTCCAGCGTGTCTAGCCAGGCTGCAGGGTCACAGGGCCCAGCTCCGCCCCGGCTCCGTGCAGCCCTTCCCTGGAGCCCTGGGCTACCCGGTGCTCAGGCCAGGGTTCCTTGCACATCTGCCCCGGAGCTCGGGGATGGCTGGGCCCCCGTTTCAGACTGGCCCGAAGACCAGTGACCGGAACCGGGAACCGCGGCGCGGACGCTCCAGCCCGGCTGAGCCCGCGGGACAGGCCAGTGTGGCAGGAGCCCAGACAAGGGCCTGTGGACAGTCCCTGCCCCGAGGGGCCAGCAGACTGTGGGAGGGGTGCGGCTCCGTGGGGCTGCCCTGCCCCTACGCTTGCGGTGCCTCCCGCCGTCCCCTTCGCCGGCAGACAAGCCAGGGGCTCTCGGCGGGGGGTGCGCCAGGCTGGCTGCACCCACGTGGTACAAACGCTGCTCTCGGCCACTCCCACTGCTGGGTCCGGTAACCACGGGCAGAGTTTGGCTCTGGCTGAGCAACAAAGAGCCCCTTCGACTGGCACCAGTGGACAATCCTGCCATCGGCATCGCGAGTTTCACGCCACGGCCCAGAGCCCAGGCAGACCTGGGGGCTGGTTTCTTCAAGCTCCCAATGTGTCTACTTCATGTCAGACCAGGGGCTGGTGTGAATGTCTCAGGCTCCGGCTCAGGCTCCGGCTCAGCTCTCTGCGCTGGCTCCAGCTCTGCACTCCGGCTCTGGCTCTGCTCTCTGTGCTCTAGCTCTGGCTCCACACTGGCTCCGGCTCTGCTCTCTGTGCTCTAGCTCTGGTTCCAGCTCTGCTCTCTGTGCTCTAGCTCTGGCTCTGCTCTCGGAGCTGGCTCCAGCTCTGCTCTCTGCACTCGCTCTGGCTCTATTCTCTGGCTCTGCTCTCTGCATTCTAGCTCTGACTCAGCACTCCAGCTCTGGCTCTACTCTCTGTGCTCTAGCTCCAGCTCTGCACTGGCTCCAGCTTTGTACTCCACGCTGGCTCCAGCTCTGCTCTCTGTGCTCTAGCTCCGGCTCTGGCTCTGCTCTCTGTGCTGTAGCTCCGGCTCTGCACTGGCTCCAGCTCTGCTCTCTGCACTGGCTCTGGCTCTGCTCTCAGTGCTCTAGCTCCGGCTCTGCACTGGCTCCGGCTCTGCTCTCTGCACTGGCTCCGGCTCTGCTCTCTGCACTGGCTCCGGCTCTGCTCTCTGAGCTCTAGCTCCGGCTCCAGCTCTGCACTGGCTCCGGCTCTGCTCTCTGTGCTCTAGCTCTGGCTCCGGCTCTGCTCCCCAGCTCAGCTCGGGCCCTGCTCACTTCTTAGCTCAGCCCCACTCTGTGACCCAGGCCAATCCAGCTCACCTGGAGGATGGGACCCCGGCTTCTGCACTCCCCAGGCTGACCTGGGGCGCTGGCCTCTCCCCATTGCACCAGGGGACTGTCAATCTCAGGGTCATTCCCTTGGCGTGGCTCCCGGCGGGGCCTGCCCGAGGAGACACTGCCCTGCCCACTGGGCCCGGTGTCCAGCACCACAGAAAGCAGTTGGCGCATCCCCGACCTTTCCACCTTGAAGAAGCCTGCAGCTCCCCTAGACTGTGGGCCAGGCTGGCTCCGGCCCCCCTGGCGTGCAGAGCCTGCTCTCCGTGCGCCGCGGAGGAGGGGTTGGCAGCCCTGAGGTACCGGCGCTGGGCAGTCCCAGGCTGCCCTCTGCCCGCTGTCCCGGGCGTGAGACGCCGCCGCCCCCTCCTGCCGCATGGCGCTGTGAGCAGGGCTGGGCCTCCTTCCGTCCCTCGCGGCTGCAGAGCCATGCGGGACTCCCCTGGGCTGTGCAGCATCTAGCCCGGGTGTGGAAAATCGCGTCCCCTTCCCAGACTCCACTCAGGTCACAGGCCCCCTGCCTCGAGCTGAAGCCTTTGTCCCCTGCCCAGGGCGGTGGGGCTCAGGCAGATTCAGCCCCCCCCCCCCCCCGGGGTCATGAAATTTGAGAGCCACTGACCGAAACCAGCCCTGGCCGGCGTCTGTCCAACCTGCTCTTTAGTGTCTCCAGGGCCGGAGATTCCACAACCCCCTGGGCAATTTAATCCTGCGTTTGATCCCCCTGGCAGGCAGGAAGGTTTTCCTACCGTCCAACCTAAACCTCCCTGCTGCAGTTTGACCCCTTGCTGCTTGGCCTGTCCCCAGGGGCCAAGGAGAACACGTTTCCCCTTCCTGCTTGTGACGCCCCTCTAGGTGCTTGGAAGCTCTGCTCCCGACTCATCAGCCCCATTGTTTTCAGTGGTTCAGAGGGGTCCTGGGTTCTAGACCTTTCAGTCATTTCTGCTGCTCTCCTCTGGACTTTCTTCAACTTGGCCCCCCCTTCCTGCACCGTGGCACCGGCCACGCCCAGCTGAGGCGGGATCGGTGCAGAGCAGCGTGGACTAACCGCGGCTCGCGTCTGGCTCACAGCACGGCCGGGAAGGCAGCCTGGCGTGCTCTTTGCTCTTCTGCTCAGAGCTAGCTTTGGGCCCTGCTGAGCCACAGGTCCCTCTCTGCAGGACTCCTCCGCGGCAGCCGGCTCCCACGCTGTACGCGAGCCTCGGCTTGCGCCCTCCTGGGCAGAGCTCGGGGGTTCGGCCTCACTGAGCTCGGCCCTGTGCGCCTCCGACCCCCGCGTCCCGCTCAGTTTGCGTTTCAGCCCTGTCCTCCAGCGCCCTGGCCACCCTCCGGGCTCGGGCTCTTCCGCACGCTCCATCAGTCACCTCCCTACAGCAGGGGTTCTTCTCCCCCTTCCTCCGGCGGGATACCAAGCGCCACAGCCCCCCCGCCGGGCCCTGCCGTGGGGAAGCCCGGTCACACCTTCCTCGCACAGTTGCTGCTCCCTTGCTGCCCGGTCAGGGAGGGGCTCCGCGTGGGCACTGCAGGAGGCCGGTGGCAGGCCCAGGCTGCGGGGAATGTTTGCACAGAGGCCTGTCCCTGACAAAGGAATCCAGCAGGGCCAGTCCCTTGCGGAGAGGGGCCCGGGATGCTCGAACGGACTCTTGCCGGGGAGCTAGCGCCCAGGCCTGCACGTCAGCATGGCCAGCTCGGTCAGAGCACCCTGCGCAGCTGGCTCAGCGGGAAGTACCCCCAGCCGGGCCCGCGTGGCAGCCCCCCCAGCCCATTGATTGGCTGAGGCCAGTATTTAAAGCAGCTGAGGATGTCTGAAGTGCAGTGTCAGCCTCTTTGCTCCCCACCCTGCTTACTGGAGGCCTAGGTGCTGGCTCCTGACTCTGGTTTGGCCTCCGCGTGGCTTGTTTGCTTGCTGTCCATGCCTGGCGCCTGTCCATGACATCCAGCTTGCCCTGACCCTGCTCCCGGCTGTTGCCTGCACCTGGGGCCCTGGCTACGACTCTCTGGTCTTCTGCCTGGGCTTACTTCCAACCCCTCAGCTTGTCTCCCAACTGCAATGTAGCGGCTGAGCAGCGAATGCAGGCCAGCCCCGGGCAGAGGGCCAGCCTGGGGGCAGCATGCATTTGATACACGGCGCAGCTCTGCCCCAACTCGTTGTGGTAGATGGTGTCTGCCTTGGGCTGGTGTGGTGAGGACTGGCGCTGGGTCAGCTCGTGCTCACGTGCAGCAATGACAGGGCTGCGGACGAACCAGCAGCCAAGCACCCAGCGAGAGAACGCAGGTCCCGCCTCTGGCCAGCGCCAGCTCTGACGCACCAGAGGAAAAAGACAGAAACAAACCAAGTATATGGGGGAGGGGGGAAAGCTTCCTGACCCCTGCAGATAACTGGGGGGGGAGGGGTCCTGACCCCTGCAGATAACTGGGGGGGGCTCTGACCCCTGCAGATAACTGGGGGGGGGGTCTGACCCCTGCAGATAACCGGCTAAATCCATGATGCATGAGCTTTAGGCACAGACATCATAAACTGCAAGGGGCCCCAGACGGCTGAGTCCTGCCCCACATCACCACAAGCAAGCGAGTTCGAATCCCGCCCCGCTCATCCAGCAGGGACTTGCTCCGAGAGGGCGGTTCCAGAACTGCGGCTCAGGGATGCTAGACAGTCTGCTGGGCTCCAGCCTGGTGGTCCAGGACCAGGCTATCCCCATGTGTTCTTGAGCCAACATGGCCCTTCGCCTTCCTGCGCTGCTGCCCGTTGCTGCTGCCAGCAGGGAGGGGGCATTGGGCGCTGGCGAGCCAGGAGCCTGCCTTGCTAGTGTGCTCACAGTGCCCCCTGCTGGGCCAGAGCGGCAGGGAGGAGGAAGCTGCCTGTCCTCAGTGCAGAAAAAACAAACGCTGGACCCCATGCACAGACGGCCACGGGGCCTGTGGGCTGCTGGGTGGCAGGGAGGCAGGCCTGAGCTCTGGGATGGAGATGGGGGGCCAATGTGGCGGTAGTGCAGCTCAGGGCAGGTGCACCTGTGCTCCTCTGCGGTGCAGCCTGGGCCCCCGCTCCAGGCTACTGGCTGGGGTTGTGCCAGGCTGCAGTGCCCTGCCTATCTGATGGCATTCCCAGCAGCGTGTCCGGCAGCCTGCCTAGCTCAGTGTTTGCACTGGGCCGTCTCTCCAGAGCTGCGGCCAGTGTGGCTGCCAAAGGTACAAGTTAGCACTAAGCTCTTCCTGGGCAGACACAACCGTGCTGACGGTGAAAGCAATAAAGAACCCACCCACTTGCTAAGAAACTGATCGCAGATCACCCTGCCCCCCCAGTCGCAGGGTCAATCCCTGACACCCCACCAGCTTGTGTGCCTGTGGCTGCAGGCGCACAACAGCGTCACTGCAGAACCAGCTGCCTAGGCATAAGCCAGGCTTTCCTTTGGCCAGTCTGCGCCTTCGATCTCCAGCGTCCAGGAGCAGACGGGTCTCCGGCTCCGGGCAGAGCAGCAGAACAGCCCAGGGAGAGAGGACGGATTTTGCACTGATTTCACCCGAAAGCTACTTCACGTGCCCTGTCCCAAAGACGTTCTCCTCTGCCCCACTGGTCCGGTTTAGCCCTTGTCACCCAACCTACATTAATACACAACCTTTGCATTTAATGCAATGGACTCCTCCCATTCTCTTGCCTGTCCTCAGGCAGGTGACAGTCTACTACTGCTGTCAGTTACTCCGTTAGTTCAAGTGGCAGAGGTCTGCGTGGTGCAGTTAACAGTTCGAACCTCTCTGATAGCCCGGGGGCGCCGGTCTGATGTCTCATGAAGGATTGTCTGTGTTTTAATTCGCTTTGTTTTACAAATGCGAAATTACACTCACACATCAAAGCTACATTATTAAGGTCCCAAATTCCAGCTCGTAGCTCAGAACGCGGGATGCTGGTGCAGCCTCAGTTAGGCCCACCCGGAGGGTTTGCAGCCTGATTCCCAGCGTGCACGAGTAATGCAGGCCAGCTTCTAGTGCCTCCCCTCAGGGGCCACGGCAGGGTGATGCCCCAGCGCTTTGGCCAGTCTAGTTTGAAACACCCGCACCACAGAGCACTCTCCCCCTCCCCCGATCAGAGACCCTGCTGCGTCCCCGGGTGCTGGCAGGGGCACGGCGCACTCAGCGCTCGAAGGGGCGAGGTGCGGCACCGCGCTGAGATACCGAGAGAGGCGCAGGGACCAGGCGGAGAGGGAGAAGGGCCCCGCCAAGGGCAGGAGTGTGCCCAGTGGGGTCTGTGTCGTTCCCCTCACTATGTCTGGCCATTGCCAGGCTGGCGCACTCAGCCTTGGCTCCTGGGGATGCTGCACCGCTGTGCAAGGCAGAATCCCTGTGGCAGTCGCAGTGTTTCCATTCCGCTGTGGGACTGGTGCTGCAGAGCGTCCGGCTGCCACTAGGGGCCACTGGACCTGGCAGAGCCCAGCTCACAAGCAGGGGGACATGGGCAGAAGGGAGGACGATGGAGCTGACGGGCGCCTGGCATGCTCTGCAGGAAGGGGACGGCGTGCAAGCTCGGGCTGTTTCTCCCTCGGATGCGCTGAGCCTGGGTACCTGTCTTGGCTGGGCTCTGGGAGGCCATGTCTGCACTGCAGGCTTCTTGCGCAAGAACTTTGTGCAGAAGAGATCTGCCGCACGAGCGCGGCCACACGGCTGTGTGCTGTTGTGCAAGCGAGCGTCCACACTGCACGGACGCTCTTGCACAAGAAAGCTCTGAGGGCCGTTCACAGCATGGCCAGCAGAGAACCTGTGCTTTTCCCAGAAGGGGTTCTTGTGCAAGAAACCCACTGGCCGCACACGCGCCTTTTTGTGCAAGAGCTCTAGAAAGAGGACTGACTCGTGCGCAAGACGCCCTGTCTTCTGACACGCTACTGGACTTTTTCTTGCACAAAAATGCGCTTGTAGTGTGGACATGCCACGCGTGTTTGCGCACAAACTCTTCAGTGTAGACGTAGCCGGAGAGGGGGTGTGGGTGTCTGATCTGGGGGCCCCATGGATGGACTCTGGCAGGCAAAACGAGTGGGTGTCTGGACTGGGGGAGCCCCGTGGCTAGTCTCTGGGGGGAAGGGGGTGTCTGTGCTGGGCTCTGGGTGAGGGGCTGGGGTGTGGGAGTCTAGGCCTGCAGCTGGGCTTTGTGGGCAGGGACCGAGGGAACAGGAACAGGGTTGTTATCGGGGTGTCTTTAACTTGCTCGTTCTTGGGTCTTCGTGACTGTGTCTGTGTTGTTACAGAAACAGTCGCTGGCGGGTATCTGGAAATGCATTTCCCAGCCCGCGTCACTGGAACAAAGACGCCGAATTCTGCAGCCCGCTAAGGGTTGCATGCAGGATTTTACATTTTTTGGCAGAGAATTGTTGTTTTTTGGTGCAGAATGGCCTCAGGAGCCACGAGTGCTGCGAGTGGCCGCGTTTGATGGTTCTACTGTGAGTTGCATCTGGGTGAGTTTCACATCTGGGCGTCACAACATTGTCTGACCCACCTTGAGGCTTCCACATGCTGCGTGTCAGTCTGGGGCTGCGGGTCCGTGGGCTGGGCTGCAGGGCTCTCAGCTCCTTGCAGGACCTAGGCCCGCTAGAGCTTAATCTAGTTTCCCCAGTCTGGGCTCCATGTAGAGGGCAAGAGCAAGAAGTGGCTGGGAAGAAGGTGGCAACAGGGGCTTATGGTTGTTTTTTGGATTCAAGCGCTCTTGAGGTTTTCAGAGTGAGGTCTGAAGCGGGAAAGCATATATCTGCTTGCAGGAAGGGTGCAGGACCTGGCGCCATAGCAGCGAAGCGTCCGTCTGCTTGCAGGATCCGGCACCGTGGCAGCGAAGCGTCCGTCTGCTTGCAGGACCCGGCGCCATGGCAGCGAAGCGTCCGTCTGCTTGCAGGACCCGGCGCCATGGCAGCGAAGCGTCCGTCTGCTTGCAGGACCCGGCGCCGTAGCAACGAAGCGTCCGTCTGCTTGCAGGACCTGGCGCCGTGGCAGCGAAGGGACTATCAAGAGTGGCAGGATGCCTAGTGTGGAGAGAGGGGGAGGGGGAGCGCACAGCCACGAGGCGCAGGATGCTCGAATACGTAAAGCTCCTGGGAGCTGCAGGCAGTGCAGCCTGTGCACGGGGCTTTGAGAACGTGTACGTCACATTGAAAGTGATTGGGCGACGGGCAGGGAAGGTGAGAGGGATGGAGTGAGTCCATGCTGGGGCCCTATTCCCCTCATTCTGGTTACAAGAAGCTCTTATTGACACACAAGGACATTACTCATAGTCTGTGGGAGGAGACGGGGGCCCTGCTTTCAATGGTGTAGGCTCATGTTTAATAATACTGGAACAGATTTCTAGCTTGTAAGGTCAGCAAGGAGAACCATGACCATTGAGTACGGCCTACAGTACACAGGCCAGAGAACAGCACCTAGTGAGCCCTGCACGAGCTCATAACCTCTGTTTGAACTAGAGAACGTCTCTTAGAAAGGCATCCAGTCCTGCTGGAGGGACCCCACCCCATCCCTTGGCAATCTGTTCTAATGGCGTTAAGCATGTGCAGTGACTAGTTCCTATGGCTTTGTTGGATAAGCTCTCTGAGACCAGAAAAAGACGAATCAGTTCACTTCTAATCCTTCTCTCGGATGAACTGAAGCGATGCAGCTCCCTACAGTGCATGCTGGGAGGCAGGTTTTCCAGCTCTTCACGTTGTCACATCTAAAGCGCGGCTCCCAGGCTAGACAGGGGAAGACGCTAGCAGTGACCTAGAGAGTTCTAGTCAATGTTCCTGTTCACCACACGGCAACGGAGCCGGTGGGAATTCATGCAGATTACATTTGTGCTACTTAGCACGAGCAAGGGCATCAGAATGGTGCTGTAGAGCAGGGCTGGGGAACCTTTTGTGGGTGGGGCCGCTGCCCCACAGAAAAATCCATTGGGGGCTGCACACAAGTGAGAAGCAAAAACCCCAAAACCAGCCTCCCTGATGTGGCCCCCAATTAAAAAGGAGAAAGACATTCCCCACGTTCTCCTCACACACCTGAGCCTCGGGAGGGAGCGGGAGAGGCTAGTAGATTTTGTGTGCTCTAGGCCCCGGTTGGGTTGCGGGGGGCTAAAGTGTCAGCATGGGCTCCCCAACGTTGGGGAGGGGGTATGAGCCTCGGGGGCCAGATCCAGACAAGCCAGGAGCCCTGGCCATGAGGTTCCCCACCCCCGCTCTAAAGCAAGAGTGCCTCAGGTATACCCTGAAGAAAGATGGCCATTATTCATGCACGTCATCTCAGGCAGATCTACTACTTCTCACTATGCTGTTCTAAGGACAGAGTACCTCAAAGCCTGGTGCCTCCAGTGGAGCTATTTCGAAGCTCAGCTGCCTCTTCAGAAGTTCCCTAGCGTCCCTCGCTCATTCCTTAAACTCTATTTTGCAGTGCTTTTCCCAGCCTCGTTTTGAATATCTGAGCCACTGTTAAGAACCTGTGTTGTGATTTTTTTAAACTATATTTACAAGATGTCTATTGTGCACTTAAACAGTTCATCTGCACTTCAGTAATAAGTGAAGCAACTGCCTGTTTGGATTCCCAACTGTTTGTAAACCCCAGAGCATGGGGATAGCTGGGGTACATCAAGGCTGAGCAGATGAACTAGAACACTAGTCTGATCATGCTGAAAACAAGCAGCAAGTTGTACAGTCTGATTTACCCAGGGCAGAATATCGGGGTCTGCAGTACACAGAGGGAGTCGGTGTGAGTTAGACACTAGGGCCACTTGTGACACACTTGTATGAAGAGTAGCTGGTGGTACAGATAGTCACCTCTGAGATGTAAAGGCATGGGAACTTCTCTGCCTCAAAGGAAAGCCAAGCAGGTGTTAAACATCTCTCTGGGCTTTCAGTGGGACTGAGCTTTCATTGACTGACGTCTGAAAATCAGGATGCTCTCTCCCTAGCTAAAAAGAGACGGGATGGATGAGTTCTGGGCACTTCGCTGGGAGGGAGGTTGGAGTTTGGACAGTAGGAAAAACGATTTCACCAGGAGGCGAGGAAGCCCTGGGATGGGCTCCCGAGGGCGCGGTGGAATCTCCATCCCCAGAGGCTTGACAAAGCCCTGGCTGGGCGGATTGAGCTGGGGCTGCCCTGCTCTGGGCAGGAGACAGGACTCCAGGCGCCTGAAGAGTCTGGGGAGCCTACTCAGCGATGGTTCCCAGAGCAGCTCAGCGAAAACCTGCTGCAGCTCGTGAGAAGGGCCTCGGTGCGCCCTCTCCGGCCCTGGCAGCAGGCACCGGCTGGGAAGGGCCCGGCCCCGCTCGGTTTGCAGGCTGGAGTTGCACCGCAACCACAGGAGCATTAAGGAAGGGGAAAGGCGGGAGCCTGGGAGGCGCATTTCAGCCACGTTTGGTCTGTTGCAAAGAGCCCTGCCGCATCCACCGGGCCGGGGTCCCGGGGGCTCTGCCCCCGTGCAGCGCAGAGCGCGCGGGGCTGGGACTGCACATCCGGGACCCGCCGGGGACCCCCCTGCAGCGAGCGGGCCCCCCCGCCCAGGGAGCTGCAGGCGCCGCGGGAAGCCGCCCGGGGCAGGGGCGCGCGGGGCGGGGGAGGGGGCTGCGCGGCTCCGGCCCAGCCAATCCCGGCCGCGCTCACATCCATGCAAATAGGAGCACAATGGAGCGAGCAATGAGCGCGCCGCAGCCAAGCTTGCGAGGGGCCGCGCGTGGCTGACGGGCCGGCCGGCCAATGGCAGGCGGGCGGGCCGGGCCGCGGCCAGTGGCGGCGGCGCGGGGGCGGGCCGGGCCAGGCTAGGCTGCGCGCGCGGGGCGGCTGGCGAAACTTCACCAAATAATCGCCGCCTGGCGGGGCTGCCGCAGGAGCCATTTTGGGTAAGTTCTGCGCCCAACTTCCGCGGCGCGGGGCGGCCGGGGCGCGCGGGGGGGCCCGCGGGCGGCGGCCCGGCCCGCCCCTGTGGGGCCGCCCCCGGCAGCGCCGCTCGGAGGGAGGCGGGACCGGCCGCCCCAGGCGCTGGGCCGCGTCCGGCGCCCCGCCCCCGCGGGACGGCTCCCTGCCGGGGGGGCGAGGGGTTAGCGCCCCCCCCCCCGGGGCAAGGTCACTGCGCGCGGCCTGTTGCCAAGGCGCCGCGTGCGGCCCGGCCCGGCCCCCGCCTGGGCCCCCGCCCGCCGCCGGGCCGCACGGTTCGGGCCTCGGCGGGGCCGGGAGCCTCGGGCCCGTCTCCTCGCGGGGCGCTGCCCCCTCCCTCTCAGCCGCCCGCCTCGCTGCTGGCGTGGGGTCGGGGGGGCCTGGCGGCGCTGCCCGCCTCGCTTCCCTGGGGCGCTGCCCGCCGAGCTGTCACGGTGTCAGGCCGGCTCGTGCTGCGTGGCCCCGTGGTGGGGTTCAGGCTGTGAGACCGGAGCCCCCCAGAGCAGGGCCCGTGCGATCCCGCAGTCCGAGCCTGGGAGAGGCGAGCGCGGCTGCCCCTTGGCGCTCTCTGGTTCCTTGTTTACCTCATTCCAGTGGCATTTCGGTCACGTTGTTCTCCAAAAGGGCCCCCCAATAGCGTAAACGCTGCAGAGTTCAATCTTGCGCACAATTGGCTGGTTCGCTTGTAGGAACTTCCGTTCCCCCTCGCCTTACATTTTCTCTGAAGCTGTCGTACCTAGGTGTCCTTGTCGCTGACTTGGTAGAGAAATTGTTCTTCCAGAACTGAATCTTAACATCTTCTTTTCTTTAGTTCTGAGAAAGGAAAGCTTAAGTAAATCTGACTAAATGGGTAGGTAACCTTCTAAAATCACTTTAGGGAAAGATCAGCAACTCCCTCTGGGGCATTGGATGTGTCACTTGAACAATCTGTGCCTTAGTTTCCCCTTCTCTAAGGGTGTGTGCGCACGTTGCAGAGCTGTGGTAAAGGTTAATGAATGATGACTTTGAAGTGTGAGAAAGGCATAAAGTATGATGATATAGTAGGCAATAATATTAGGATTAAATCCCAGCAAAACCTCTGTGGATACTTTATGTAGCGACATTTTAAATGTTTCAAAATAAAAGATACTTTAAATTGACTGACCGTGGTTCTTCCTTCATTGGGATTTGCAGATATCTTGAAATGGTTATCTTTTTCTTAACATCCTCTAAAACAGAGTTTCCCAAACTTTTTTGGACATGGAGTCCTACGGGGTCTTGAAAATTTGGTGGAGCCCTTACTAGCTCTTTCTCGATGTGCATCACATACAAGATCCTCCTGATGACAACAGCATTGTTTGACAGTGGCACTTCTTCCACATTTTTGCTAGATTCCTCATCAAGCATGAGCATTACAAAATCTTTTGTACAAGACTTGATTTTTTTTTTGCTGCAATTGTATGTGCTTCTCCAGTGAGTGCATTATGGTGGCTCACTTTGTGGGATGCTTCTGTTGTGTTTTCATTTTCCAATTTAACATTTTTTTTTAATATCACTGAGACTTTACTATTTGAAATTGCAGCAAGCTTTCACTTGGAAAAAAAAGTATGCTTTTGTCTTTGTGTTCAGAATGACTTGTTTTAAAATGCCTTCATAGTTTAGCATGTATCGGAGAACTATTTGAAAATATTTTGTTGCACGCCATGCATGGTGTGTTGGGAGCATCTTTATTTCCAATGCAAGTAACCCAGAAGATAAATAACACTCATCATAGAGCTTGAAGAAACCTCAGGAGGTCATCAAGTCCAGCCCCCTGCCCAAGGCAGGACCAATCCCAACTAAATCAACCGAGCCAGGGCTTTGTCAAGCTGAGACTCTTCATGCAAGTGTTTCTTGTTGCCTGCTGCTAATCTGGTGGATAAGAGTGGTTTCATCTTTGATAGCCTTGACTGAAAAAAATTGGAAACTGAGCTATGATTGTTCTCCTTTTCCTGTCCTGACATTTTGCTTGTTTGTTCCATCCAAAGCCCAATTTTTGTTAGAAGCCAAAGTTTCTTTTTTATCCACTTATCCATTGAGAATATGTTTGGTAATCAGGGTAGGTGGCAATCTACTGTGAAACACTGAATGAAAATGCTGCGTATAGACCACTGTATTGCAGCAAGCTTCGGCCCAAAGAAAGGGGGAAATATTATTTTAAATCTTTGACTTGTGAAGCGCTCGGCCACTTGGTTGAATCAGGTGTTCGAAGCATCTAATGTGTCCGACTTGCTATATGCTGCTGCATTATGCCTTTATTTGTCAGCTGTAGTCTGTGTTTTGCTGAACAAAGCATAGTTTTATATATCCTCTGCCCCCATTTCATGTTGTTGTCAACCTTAATTATTGAATATTGCCACAATAATTCTCAATATAATAGGTTATTTATAAAAATAGTCTTCTCAATTTTTATCAAAAACTGTCACTCCATCTCTCGGAGCCATTGGACCCAATTCTGGAAATCCTGATCTAAAGTATCTAATCACAGCCAATGATGGCCCAGAAAGCAGCAGTTCCTTTTCAGAGGTCACTGCATCTGCGTTCATTATTAACTATCTTGACTTCTGAATTAACAGACTTTTTGCACCATTTTTCCCCCTGCGGTGTGTGAATGAGGTATGTCCTTTATTGAGAGTGTCATTAAGGTTTGTCACTGTCTATTTCAGTGTGTTATATAGCAGTTTGCTAGGTGGAGAGAACTGTGCCTTATTTAACTAGTTATATTATCCCTTCTTTTCATTCTCTCTTTTGTATCAGAAATAGGCCCTTTTTGTGCTACCAGTGTTTATTAGCCGTGGTCCTCAGTAGTTTCTTGGGCCCTTTGATGTCACTGTTGCTATCTTCAATAATAACCTATCTCTTGCAACTGTCTGGTTTCTAGTGGCTCAGTGAACTGACAGTGTCAAGAAACTTCTCTGTTTCTGATGTTGCACTGTTGCATCTCTGATAAACGCATGTTTAAATCTTTTCCCCTGGAATTGTGGTTTTATAATTTAATACCCCTTGAGGGATTCTTAATATTTTCCCCATAATATCTTCTCCAGGGGCACAAAGTTTTACAAATAGACAATGTAACATTTTATTTAATGGTGTGTCTTATTTCTAAAGGAGTTGCATGAGCAAATGAACTCCTTTTAAAGACATTAGCAGCTAAACATTTGGCCTTGAAGAGCAGCAAGTCTCTTGGCTCAGGGGCCTTTGTGCTTTTGTGTGAACCTATGGCATTCTCTCCTGTCTGAGTTCTTGGTGATAAGAGCTGGTATCTTGCACAGATCAATTTGCAGGAAGGGATTGCACTGGAAAAGGAGAGAGGAAGGATTGCTCAGGCTCCTATTCCTGGTGACCCATTAATAAAGGAAGGTGGATTTGGTGTGTTGAGTACAGGGGAAGCAGGCAGGTTTCTAAGATGGTCTATAAAGTTGTCTTAAAGGAATTCTGAATCCTGTGAGCCCTAAACTGAGCTTCTTTCCCAGAGGTCAACAGAACCTTACATGAGAAGAAGAAATTTGTAATTATTACTTTAAAAAATAGTGAAAGCTGCTCTTGACTTTAGGGAGGTAGATGTAACCTTTCACTGCAGTGTTTGAAAGGCAACTACTTCAGCTGTGTGCTATCATGTGGAAGCAGAAGTAGAACTGGTGGCAGGAAGCAGAAGTGCCCATGTCCATTCTGGGTGAAGCGCAGAAAGTGAAGAAATTCCACATACGGAGTAAGCTATGGGAGCTCAGTAACAACCCTACATATGGGGTATATTTTGCCTATTTCAATTTAAGACACCTCAGAAAACATTCTTCAGGGCACCTTGACAAATCATTGTAACCTGGCGCTGTCTTTGACCCCAAAGCAATGGCATGACACACTGTATACTACTGCAGTCTGTTAGTATGGTGGTGGTGGCCCCAAGGTTCTGTTTGGCATTGGGGTTTCAGTGGGCCAAGTCTCTGCAGGTGCCTGGGGACAGATGGTATATGCCCTACAGAGATTGCAGTGGAATCTCTAGATGGCTAACCGAGGGAGAGTTGGGGGCAGTCTTGCTGACATCCTTTTGTATTTCTCTGAAGACTCATTGTTACAAAAAACTAGTTTATGTAGATCATGATATGAAGAGAGAACTCCAAAATACCTTCCCCTTGTCCGTCCGTCCCCCACCCCCCCTCGGTTCTTCTGATGCCTCAGGCTGGTAGAATATATTTATTTTTCTGTGTGATGGGACAATGCATCCTACCCTCTCAATCTGCCCTTATATGGGATTATCTAGCATGCAGCCTAGCAATCGGACAGTATGCGGCTGTTATTATTTATTTAATATTGATGTTGTGGTTGTGCCTGGAGGAACTGCTTTCAGGTCTGCCCTTGGGTTTTAATGCCCAAGGCAGAGCTTGGAGGCAGGTAGGAGAACATTTCCCAGGGACTATTCCCAGGGTGCTCGTAAACCTGCAGGAAGTTGGTGAGAATGAAGGTACTGTACCCTTGGTAGGAGGAATACTTCACCTGCCGGGAGTGAGCTTCAAGAGGTGGTGGGCATTTGAATGTCCTAATTAGTTCATAACAACTAGGGATGCTCACCACTGTGAGGCCCCTTTCCATGGAGAAAGTGATGCAGTTGGTCTTGTGCCTCGGCCAGAGGCTGTTCCTTCACTGCTTGGGGTGTTCTATTATTGCTTCTAGAATACTCTGGTCTGCAGTGGGTGTAACCCCTCTGTGAAACCAGGAACTACGGGAGGAGCAAAACTGCCTAGCTGTTTTAAATATGGGGGCTGGTGGGGGGAGCGGTCGGAGTGCATGTGTGCGAAGAAGACCTTGAACCAGCTATTGGAAGTTGTTTCTAAAAGCTGTGCCGAGATGCTGCTATGAGTACTAGGGGTGTGAGTAACTAGTTGACTATTCCATAGGCATGTGCTTATTGGGTAGTTGAATAGTGACTCGACTAATTGCTCCTCCCACTTGCTGCCTTTATTGGGGGGAGCAGGAGATGGTGCCCCCCAGCACCATCGGGGCAGGAGGGGCAAGGGAAGCAGAGGCATAGCTCCCGGGCTGGGAGCTAACCCTGCTGTGGCTCTGCAGTTTTTCCCCCCTTATCGACTAATTGAATAGTCGACGGAAATTCCATCATGTACTCGATTAGCTGGTTACCCACAATTTAACATCCCTAATGAGTACATACAACGTTAGGTTGCACGGTGACAGTAAATAAAAGTCAAAACATGCCAACTTTAAGCATCTCCTGGTGGCATTATCTGCTATGTGTGTGTTGTATATGCCATCCTTCTCTCTTGTTCTTCGTGCACTTCCGTGTGTATTGGTTGATATTTAGTATATTACAGCTGCTATAAAAGCCCTAATTTCTGCATCTTTCTCCTTAGGTTTGACTGTCTTATTGTCACATGAACAGTTTTTTGTTTCTTTGGTAAGATTTAACCTTCCCTAGCCAGTGGTTTACTGGGAGGGATGGGCTCAGATGGAGCCAGAGGCTGGAACTCTCTTGAGGCAGCTCTCAGCAAGGTGGGATTCCAGAACACCAGCTTCAAATCACTGTGTGGTAGCTGTATCTTTGCCACAGAAACTTCTTTTTCTAAATGGAAGTGAGGAATATGCAGTATGAGTGAGGATATAGCAAGTTTTTGTGACCCGCCCCCCGAGCGCTTTGGAGCAGTTTGCTTAAGTTAAAAGCCAGCCGGTGTCTCTTAGGATTGAGCCGAAGAGTTGCTCTGAGTGTCCAAAATGTGCATACGATGGAATCTTCCATTCTGGGAGCACTACCCGCACAGTGCAGGCTTCCTGCTTATTCCAGAGGGTGCTAGGCTCCTCAGCAAAGGAGGGAGAAAGACGAGAGGGGGATTCATAGAGTCTAAGTCCAGAATCATTCTATCATTTGGTCTGGCCTTCTGTATGTCAGTGAAAAAGGTGAGTGAGTGGGGGGAGGCAGCTGCCCTGGGAAATGCTATGAGGAGACATGGGGCCAGGTGTACTGGGACACTGCTCCAGCTTAGGGAGGGAACATTATGACATAAGTAGGGAGCAGGTGTTTGGTGGTGGTTTTGTTAAAGCAAAAAAGGCTCACAAACTTGACAGGGTCTCTTGACATTTTGGGTGCCTTATTTTGGGTGCCCAACTTAAGACCCCTTGAATCAGACTTTCTGAAATGGTGCATGCTTCCAGCTCCAGATGAAGTTGATGGGAACCTCCCTGAGTATTGGAATCAAGGGATCTCAAATTGGGCACCCAAAACCAGTGACCATTTTCAAGAATTTTGTCCTGTTCATATTTATTAAAAACTTAACGTTTGTCATAAGAATTTAAGGAACAAATTGTCCTTTGAGTTAAACATCTGTTCTCACAAGACTTGAAGGAAACTGAAAAATTGGTGTTTGTCACTCTTATTTACATAAGAGGTTCTTTGGCCTCTCTTCCATTTTTGTTTGCCCACGTGTGTGTATACACAATGAGCTCACTTTAAAAAATAATTTTGGTGTCATCACAACAATGTGTCTGATTTCAGATGTGTTCCCCTTATTACAGTTTTGCTCAACCAGTGTTTCTCTCTCAAACCAGAGTCAATTTCTTAAGAACAGCCACTCAATGCACAGAAATCTATACAATGTACTTTACATCCCAAAATGAGGACAGTGCTAAGTTCTGGGTGAAGATTTACCTGCCCGGAAACCAGGAAATTCCAAGCGATGGTTCTTAAACTCTTAATTCTTCTCTTTGCAGATATATAACACATTCCGTTAACCCTGCTTATAGAAATACACATCAGTGCTTTGCTACTTATGAACGTTTAGCGCTTGTATTCCTAGGGGGAACCATAGGCTTGAGTTTCATGGCTTTTGTGCATATACACCTCTGAAACAATGCTGAATTGACACAGGTTTTCACTTTAATCACTATGTTTTGATAAAAACAAAGGACATTAAGTGCACTGGATGCATTTGTTAAACACCCAAGAAAAGAGAGGAATAGAGTTAGTTTGCTGTGAGATTCCTAGGTCACTGTCTGAATCTAATACTCAGTGCTCGCTTAAACCAGGAAGGAAAAAATGCTCTCTGTGTGTACAATGTGCCGCTCTTCTTTGGTTTCTCTTTGTAAGGTTTGGAAAGCCCACAATCCTTAACCAGTCTCTTGGTTCCTGTGTGGTGCCCTTTGTGTGTTTCTGAGCACTCCCCAGAATGCACTGTTGTGAACCTGGCTGTTCGTTTTTTATTCAGTGTTATCGTGGGCAGGGTGACCAGATCAGGGCTCGCAGTTAGCTGTGAAGGCACTGAGGTTTGTGGTCACCCTGGTCTTTCGATAGGCAGTTACAGATTTGTGGGCCAGTCATCGAGACTGTATCATTTCCTACACACATACAAGCCTTGTTCTTGAAGGCAGTGGTTCTATCGCTTCACTGGAATGTAGCTGGGTTGGACAGGCCTGGAGGTACTGGGGTCTGTCCTGTGGAGTGTTTGGGAGAAGAGGACTGAGCTCTTGAATTTGCTCTGGTATTCCACAGGAAGCCAGCATATAAAGCGGCTGTCTGCTGCCTGTGGTGCTGTGTAGATGGCTGTGTATCCAACTAAATGTAGCTTTTTCAAAGATGGTGGCTGGCTTCATACCCAGGTATAAATGGTTACAGTAATGAAGCCTGCAAGCTCTGAGTGCTATGCCCAAATGGACAGGATAGGCAGCTCTCTGAAAAAGGGAGTTTTGTGGCTGTGCATCTGGTTACTTCATGAAATGCAGGCAGACATGGGGGGCTGAGCTGAGAGAGATGCTACAGAGGTGCTAAGCTCTTCTCAGTACTTCACTCTCCTCACTAGCCTCCTGGATTTTCCTGGCTCCAGTTACTGCTCTTAGAAATAGTGCTGTTTGTATCTCCTTCAATTTGGAGATAAAAAGGGATTGGTCATCTGAGCTTGGCTAACCAATTGTCCGTGTTGTCCCGATGTTCCCAGTAACTTCAAGTAGATGAGAGCCATATGAGAGAGAGGATGGATCCCAGTGAGATGCGAGTTGGGGTAATCGATGACCACCTTGAGTGGGTGAGTCCTGACAGGAGCCATGCAAGCCATCTCAGTGCAATCCTACTAAGTTTGACCCCTCTCTGAGATGGGACTGTGCTGAGGTCTTGTGGTTAAGACTTTGGGCAAAGAGATCTACATTCAATCTCTGACTCTGTCATAGACTGCTTGTGGACAAGTCACTGCACCTTGCTGGGTGCCATTCCCTATTTGTAGAATTTGGATAACTCCTCTACCCCACACCCGGCTTTGGGGAGGCGAAATGCCATGGTGAGGGGGACCACAGAGCATCTAGATAGAGATTGTTAGAAACTAGAGCTACCAGTCCATCCTTGTCTATTCACCTCTGTGAGCTGTCAGTCTTATGATTAAACTCATGTACACAAGCCCTGTTCTGCATACTTCCCTGGGATCTGTGTGTCCACCTGGACTTGCTCTTTCTACAGTAACTGCAGTCTGCCTTTGAGACACCTGTGCATTCCCATTAGCCTTCCCTGGGTTTGTACTATGGGTGTGAATGACTAGTCATTCTCTCCCCCGCCCCGCCTCTGTTGGAAAGAGGAGGGGGCGCTTCAAGCAACAGCACCACGTGGAGCCTGGGGCCAGACCCTGGGCTTCACATGGCGCTGCCGCTTTGAAATGCCACATGCAGCCCAGGGCCAGCTGGGAGTCCCCCGCACGGAGCCTGACACTGGGCTCCCTGAGGCGTTTCAAAGCCGCAGTTCTTCATGGAGCCTGGGGTCAGCTGGGACTCCCCAGATAACCCTGGGCTCCATGCGACGCTGCCACTTTGAAATGTTGTTGCTACCCTTCAAAGGTGGAGGCGCCTTTATCGACTAATCAAATAATCGATGCAAATTGCATCAAATATATGAGTAGCCAAATAATCGAAGTTTTACATCCCTGGTTTGTATAGGCCTCACCAATTGTAACATAGTGATTTGGTTGCCAAGGAATCCAGCTGCCTCTCCTGGAGCAGTGCAGTTGGCTCAGCAGGTGTGACAGGAGTTAAAAGCAGTAAAACTTTATTTTAATTAGTAAAGTCGATTTGACTTTGCATGTTGGGGCATGTCTAGAGCAAGAAGGGGTTGCTTCTCAGCTGCTCTTCTGAGAAAATGAGAGGAAGTAGGAGGGTTCCAAAATGAAGGATTCCTGTTTTCCAGATAGCACCCTGCTAGTAGTATCCTCTCTTTGGTAGCAAGTGACTCTTAAAACATGCTGGACTACCTGAAAAAATGAGGAAAGCCTCAGAGCGTTTCCTTGCCGTCTGATAGCTAAACTGTGGAGATGGACTCTCTCCCAATGGTTCCAGGATGTTCCACTGCCATTGGGATGAGAACAATGAATACTGTCTGCCCCAAAAGTAACTTCAAAATCAGATCAGAATTCTTGGAAATGTGGGCTTGGTTGGCAAGATGTGTAGGCCTGCTAGGGACACAGCCAGTTGGAGTTGAGGATTATATGGTAGGATAATGTTCTTGCCTGAAAGGTGGAAACACCACTTCTAGGGGCTACAGTGGCTGCAACTGGAAAGGAGCCATTGCTCCAGACACTTGTTAAACCCAGGATACAATAGATTTTATTTAATGTTCTTGACTGTTCATATTTCTACAGAGCGTCAGGGATGTACTGGGTGCCCCAGCATGAGGCTCTGGGTGTAGAGCAGCAGGAGCATCTGCTGCCATTTTGCATTAATTTTTCCATGCTAGCTTCTCTTTCTCTTTCTTTTATTTAGCATGTAGGATGCTAAAAAGCACTGGAGAGCCAGGGATTCCCTCAGACTTGGCACAGACTGTGGTACATCTATGTAAGATTGACTTTTTCATATCCTGGATCTCTGCAGTGGTTGCCTGTAGAGCCCTGTGCAGACACAAAATGTGTTATCTGCAAAAATGAGCTGCGGGTTCCTGTGGATATGAAGCAGATAGCTACAGATTTGCAGGTTCCTAGGTACAACATTTGTGTATGCATCTGTCTGCAAAAATGAGCCACACATATCTGCATCCACATTTGCAGATGCGGATATAAAGCAGATATATGCAGATTTGCAGGGCTCTGGTTGCCTGCTCTTCTGCTGTCACATGGACAGTATGCCTGGTAATGAATGTCATCAGGTTGTGTGGTGTGAGTCCCTCCCCCCAGTAGGGGGCAGCAGAAGAGCACGTCCAATCTACCAGAGGCTGATAAAATGCTTCCCTAAGGGCAGGAGACTCTTCCCTTTGGGGGAAGTGAGCTCCCTGTCTCCTCATTTGGGGGGGGTGGCATTGACCCAGCCTTGCGTAAAGGGCCCTCCCTTCTCTGCTTCTTCAGTGTGGCTTTAAATAACCATACAAAATGCACAATATGCATTCTGAAGCCAACATACTGTGTGGGCAAAGCACAGTGCCCTGTCCTAAGAGCATGCAGCATAGAGCCCAGAGAGGTCCAGGAGGAGAATGGAATGGGGGGAGTGCTCTTAGAATTCTTCCTGCAGTCCCACTTGTGCCATTTGAAAAGCAGAGGAGCAGCGAGAGGGACCGGGAGCAAGCCAGGAATCAGCTGTTCTGGCTTGCTCCTGGTCCCCCTCCTGCTTTTTTAAGAACCACCATGCTCTTGCTACATTTAAAAAGCAGAGGTGCAGCATCTGGAACTGGGTGCAGGCCAGGAATCAGCTGATACTCGGCTTGTGCTGGTCCCCTGCAATGCCTTTGCCTCTTTTGCCCCCTCCCGCCACAGTGCTGGGGGAACCTGCAGCTGTAAGGGACGCCGCGTGCCCCTTACAGCTGCCATCAGGCGCCCCTCATTGGTTGACGCCCTGGGCACTGCCCGGCTTGCCCATGCCTCCGTCCAGACCTGGGACAAATGCAAAGTGCTCATGAGTTACACACATACAAAATGGGAAGTGACTGTCTAGGAAGGAGTACTGCAGAAAGGGATCTAGGGGTCACCGTAGACAGCAAACTAAATATGAGTCTACAGTGCGATGCTGTTACAAAAAAAGCAGAAAACATTCTGGGATGAATTAACGGGACTGATGTAACTAAGACAGAAGTAATTCTTCTAATCTACTCTGCACTGATTAGGCCTCTGCTGGAGTACTATGGTCCAGTGCTTGGTGCCACATTTCAGGAAAGATGTGGGCAAATTGGAGAATGTCTGGAGAAGAGTAACAAAAATGATTAAAGGTTTAGAAAACGTGACCTGTGAGGAAAATTGACAGAACCGGGTTTGTTTAGTCTGGAAAAGAGAATATACAGCTTTCAAGTATCTAAGAGGTTTCTACAAGGAGGAGGGAAAAAATATTTTCCTTAACCTCTGAGGACAGGACAAGAAGCAATGGGCTTAAATTGCAGCAAGGTAGGTTTAGGTTGGGCATAGATGGTATTTGGTCCTGCCATGAGGGCAGGGGACTGGACTCGATGACCTCTCGAGGTCCCTTCCAGTGCTAGTATTCTATGATTCTAACCTGCTCCCCAATCCTCTGCCCCAAGTCACAACCCTCCCCTGCCCTAGGTCACAAGCCAAACCCCTGCACTTCTGCCCTAGGTCAAATCCCTTTAACACCCTACACCCCTGCTCCAGGTCAGAATCCTTTCCTACACCCATACACATACTTCTCCTGGACCCTGCATCCCAATCCCCAGCCTCAAGTCACGAGTCCCTCTTTTGTCAAAACTCTGCCCAGATCCCACACCCTCTCCTGCACCCCACTTCCCTACCACACCCAACCTCCATTTCAGACTCATCCCTCCTCCATTAATATCATGGAAGAGTGTGACCCTTGACCACTTACCAAATTCTGGAGTGGCACTCCACCAATAACAATTGCCTACCCTTATGCTAGGCTGTTCTCGCATACAAGGGCTGAGATGCTGACCCATGGACCTCTGGGCCAAGCCTTCAGGTTCAGAGTTATCTCCCATCACTTGCTGCTGGACCATGCCTGCTGGTGTTCTTGCTGTTGTGACATCCAGGCCTGCTCTTAGCTGTGGTGCCTCAGCTGCAGGGCCAGGGATAGGGTTGGCTGGGAATGGGGTTGGCTGCAGGGCTGGGGGTGGGGTTGGCTGTCTTTCATCTGCAAACTCCCTTTATTTTTGCCAGACTGCATAGAGCACCCTTTTCAGTTTTCCCTTGCTGGTGCTGAGGGTTAAAATCTAAACAGGGTTAAACTTCCTGGGGCCCAAAAGCCACTATCTGGAACCTGATTCTTGGCCAGCTGACTTAGACAGCAGAGTTGAGTTCAGTTGAAAGGAAACCTGTCGTACTTGGCTGCTCCCCACCGCGAGAGCAGCTGAGTAGGAGATGCTGAGGATGGGTGAGGAGGGAGAATGCAGCTGGCACTAAACTAGGACGCAGCTGGTGTGTGTAGTGTTGGGTGGGCAGTGTTTGGGTTGGTCCAGTGTTACTATGGCAAAGGGCTCCCTGTAACATAGGAGAAGAGCAATGATTCTTCCAGTACCTGGGCATGTTGTGAATAGGTGTCAGAAACCTCTGGCGTTGGTGTCCATCCCTGCCCTGAGAAGTGCTGTGAGGTCCCTTCAGCCTGGGAAGTGCAGCTGTGCAGGGCACAAGAAGTGAACGGTGGGCATGGCAATTTTCAGGGCAGTGTTTGCTTTTATTTCAGTAGATTCTTATCCAAATAGTAGAGCTTAATTTACAGCAAACCTACAGATCTGCTTTCCCATCCATTCCCACCGTGAGGTGTGCTGTCTTGTGTCTCTTCTCCAGCTGTTGGATTATCCAGTAGGCTTGCTACTCATGCTGTGGGTCTTATGTGAAGACATAAGTCTAATTCTCTTCCTTGTTTGGTGGTTTTCCTTTCCCTAGCACCAACGTATCCTGCTCAGGCTCCTGGCTTGTTGCAGTGTTCACTGTCAGGCCAGGAAGTTTCTCAGGAAGATTTATGCTATTGTCCTGTTCTAAAAGAACTGATGTATAAAGGCAGTAAAGCAGAATCCGAGCAAAGGCATTGTATTCAGAGATGCTGCAAATGGCCAGGTGAGCATTTCTGTTGGGTGGACATGGTTGAAGAGTTGTGAGCAATTTTCCGCATTTTTATGTCCATGTGTGAGTGACTTTTGTTATGTCCACCAATATAGAGATGATGGACAATGTGTGGTGGGGGTAGGGCCGAGAGGTTGGGTTGCAGGATGGAGAAGCCTTCAGTTGAAGGTAAAGGCTGCGGGGTGGGGCTGGAGATCAGGGGCTCTGTGCAGGAGGGCCATGCAGCTTACAGGGGACTTGGGTTGTGAGGCTCAGATTAGGGATGGAAGTGACTGGTGGACTATCTGGTAAGCAAATGCTTATTGGATAGTCGAGTAGGAATTTGACTAGTCGCGCTCCCCGCCCCCCCACCTTGCTGCCTGTATTAGAGTGGGAGGTTCTTGTACATTTCAAAGGGAGAGGTGCAACAGGATAGCAAGCGCTCCCCCTTATCGACTAATTGAGTAGTCTATGGAAATTCCATCGACTTGACTGGCTGATTCATTGAAATTTAACATCCCTAGTTCAGATAATGGTAGCTCAGTTAGCCTAGGTTGGGATAAGAAACACCTGACTTAACAGGTTCTTATGGCAGTTTATCATAGTATCTGGGTACCTTCCATGTAAAAACAATAGTACAGTTCCTAATGGGTGTCCTGGGGTCTTCCCTTTTTAGGTTAAAACTCTGCTTGGAGTAAAGGTATTTGTTTGCTGGTAGGGGAGAAGGCGTAGGGCTTGAACTATGAAGGAAAGGCTCTGATGGTTTAGCAGCCTTTTCTAAAGTTGTCCAGTATCCTGCGTTCTTTAGGGTTTGCAGTCACCAAATTAAGGGGAAAGAGTTGTGTGTTTCTTGCCTGCTTGTTGTAGTACTTTCTCATCTGCATTGTTCTATGCTGCTGCCTCCTTTTTCAGCCTATGCTGGTTGAGATCAGGGCCCCAGAGATACTGTCCATGTTGCTGCATGGATTGGCCAGCAGAGGACAGTGCATGGTGTGACTAGGATCCTGTTTTTCTCAGTTACCTGGAATACCAAATCTGAGTGCTTCTGCAGGGAATGCTGTGGAGTAGCTCCATATTTAAGATCAGAATAGTTTAGGAGAGGGAAAAAATCCTCAAGCACTAAATGTTCTTTCCCCATTGCTTGTGCTTGGGCTGCATTCTGAGGGAGCCCAACCCAAGTTGCACTCCCAGAGAGACATTTGCTCCTCAGCAAAGGGATCCCCTCTGCTTCTGAACTGCCTGTTCCCCACCCCCATCCCTGGTGTGATATTAGCTGGGCCAGTGGACTTACTCCTACTACGGTCCCTGCTGGTGACATTGATCCAGCAAGCAGAGACAATGCACTGTTAGAGCTGCGCCTGGGATGAAGAAGCCAGCAGTGAAAAGAGGAATGCTTGGCTCACTCTGAAGCTCAAGTGCATACCTACAGCTTCTGGAACTGGGGATGGGGACAGAGGGGGTGTGTGTGTGTGTGTGTGTGTGTGTGTGTGTGTGTGTGTGTGTGTGTGTGTGTGTGTGTGTGTGTGTGTGTGTGTGTGTGTGTGTGTGTGTGTGTGTGTGTGTGTGTGTGTGTGTGTGTGTGTCCCCACTGCTCCAAGAGACCGTTTCTCACTGAAGACGGTTCTTCTTCCTTGACCTTGTAGTGAGATTGATCATCATCAACAAGGATGGGGTCAACGCCCGTTGGTGTCCGATGCCTCCCTCACTATTTCCTTCCATCTTTCCCTGTCCAGTGCAGAGTGGCTGAGTTTCTGCAGACTAGCTCCGCGCCAGTCTACTATATCATCTATCCATTCTCTGTGGGCCTGCGTCTCCTATTCAAACCATCCATTATGCCGAATACCAAGGTCTTGACTTTTCTCTTGTCGTTCATTCTGCAGTTATGCCCGAATAGCTGTAGCTTCCGCTGTATAACCTTCTGCAGTCTGTTCTCTTTCGGCCATATCTTCCTATAGAATTCCTCGCTGGTGACCTTCTGCATCCCTGCATGACAATGTTGCTCCTTCCTTTTGGTGAACTGCTGGGTTATTGTTCACTTGGAAAAATTGCAACCAAATAATCCCACCCCCCTACTCCACCCTAATTTAGGCACAAAGTTGGATCTGAGGGAGAGGGCTGTAGAGTCCTGGGCTAGGAAATCAAGGTCTTGTTCCAGATTGGATTCCTCAGGCACTGCATTGGGAATGTCGTGGGGCTGTTTCTCTGCTTCACAAGGCTGGAGTTGTAGCTAGGATTCCCACAGTGAATGCACTGAGCAGCTGCAGATACATAAACAAATTCTGCTGCAGAAAGAAACTGGGGAGAGGAGGGTTCTGCTGCTGCTAGGGATGCATAAATGGATAGTCTGCAAATGGAGTAACTCCTAATTGTGAACAGATGCCTCTGCCAGGCTCCTGGAAGGAGGGCACCACCATAATACAGCATTCTGCGGACTGGCAAGTATGCAGTAGTCTAATGCCCGGGGGAGGGGATTGCTTCACCTTGACTTTGTTGGGCCCTGCTGTGCGCCTGGAGCAGCATGTTGATGTGCTGCCTTGGTTTGTTGGGAAGGGGCGAGGGAGGGAAATGGCTATCATCTTAGCTGTGCCCCACAGCCCAGTGTCTGCAGATACCATCGTCCTTAGCAGAGTCCCCCTCCCCACCCAGACCACAGGAATGTGGCCTTGTGAGTTCCTCCCACTGGGCTGCACCAGAGCAGCCTCGCTTCAAGCTCCAGTGGCTTTGCTGGCTGAGCTGTGTCCAGCTGAGCAGCTCTGCCTGTGAACAAGAGCTGATGAGACAGTAGGAACAAAAGAGCCACGAGGCTGTGGGGGCCTTTCCTCTGCTTGCTCAGTGAATCAGAGGGTTTTGGAAAAGCCAAGCAAGGCAGTTACCCAGAGTCTAACACTGGTCTGTGCCAGCAGCTCTTGCGGGTGTGTCTGGTACAGATGGCAGTTCTTTATTTTCGGTGTTGTATTGCTGCTTAGGGCCCATCCCCATGGTGCCTGGTTGCTGTTAGCCTTTCTAACTGACATCTCTGGCAGAACAGCTGCCATGGCACGGAGCAGTTGACGGCAGTGGGAGCATCATTCCCGATGGGTAGGGGGTAGCTGTTTGGGAATTGCTCTGTGGGATTCACCACACAGCTCTATTGATCCTCTTTGCAAACTCTGACCTGCAGCTTCTCCTGTCCCAAACTGGGCCCCATTGGCATTACCGGTCCTTAGCTGCAGTCCACTGCTGTTCCTGCCCATGCCCACCTCACTTCCGGACAACACTTATCCTTGGTTTGTATGGGTCCAGTCTCCTGTTGTCTCTTGAGACGGGGTGAGGTCCCTGGCACTCCATGAGGTGCTGTATGAGGGACACCAGAGAGTCTGGATATCTAGCCCATATAATGGGGAGTCCTAAGAGAGCCAGTCCTGTGTTCCTGGTCAGTGTAGAGATAAGAGGTGCTGTTTTTCTCCCAGGGCCTAGTTCTAACAGCTCTGGCCATTTCTGGGGTGCTGCTGGGATGGAGGGGGCTCAGCAAAGACACTGATAATGAACATCTCCCTTGTGTAAGCATCTATCCTGAGACCATCCTTAAGGTTGTGACCGAATAGGTGGATTTAGGTGACACCTTCTGCTCAGCCTGGCTGCTTCCCCTGTCACATTAGTTTCAGCGTGAGCACAGCACTCGGTGTTTGTTGCTCTCAGGATTGGTGTTCTAGCTGTGCACCACCAATAGCCTAGGTCCTGTGCTAGCTCACAGGATACGTCTAGACTACAGGCTTCTTTTGGAAGAAGCTTTTCTGGAAGAGAGCATCCACACAGCAAAAGCGCATCAAAAAAGTAATCTGCTTTTTCAAAAGATAAACGTCCACGTTGATTGGATGCTATCTTGCATTCAAGATGTGATTACTATGGATGGATTGGCCACCAGGGCACCTGTGCATTTTCCTGGAGGCCGCCTCTTTCAGGGGGGGAAAAAGCCTTTATCCCTGTTCACACGTGCTTTTTTCCAAAAGAGCTCTTTCAGAAAATGGCTTCTTTCTCATAGAAAGAGGTTTACCGCTGTCGGAAAACCCCCTGCGTTCTTTCAACTTTGTCAGAAAAGCACAATTGAAGTGTGGACGTAAGTGGCTGTTTTTCCAAAAAAAAACCTGCACTGTATGTCTACGCTTCAGTGGGCATGGCAGCGAGCCTTGCTGTGACTGGGGAAGCTAGCACCCACTGGCCCTGCGTTTGGGGCCTGAGGGCGGGGGTGGCCAGAGCTGTATGGTGTTTGGTTTTGTTTAAGATCTGCTATCTCTTCTATTGCCAGAGTAGGGAGTAACATCTGTTCTAACTGGCAGGGTTGCGGGGGGGCATGACACCCCCGTACCTTTCTGGGGAGGAGAGGAAGGGATTCATGTCCTACAGGCAGGCCAGGCCGAAGAGCTGCAAGCGGCGTATTTTAAACAAGAAGACATGGTTTGGAGCTTTGGGGGGGGAGGACGACCTTTTCCTGTTCCCTAGTTCTAGGGGCCTGTTGTAGCCAGCTTGGGAGTGGCCTGTGGAGTGTGCACTGCTTGAGGAGGATCCTGTCTGAGGCTGATTTCTCCCTGCTGTGTATGTGTGGATTGAGCTGTACCTGTGGGGCACTCCTGCAGACTCAGCCCTTCAGTACTGTGCTGAGAGCAGCCAAGCACCTGCTCTCTAGGGATGTAAGAAAGTAGTCGACAAATGGAGTTCTTGGTTACTTGCTCCTTTCACCCCTCTCCCCCCTGCTGCCTCTGTATGAGAGGTAGCAAGGTGGGGAAATAGGAGCTGGTGCTGGGGGGAGCTGGCTTAAAAGCCGGTTCCTCCCAGCACTGTCTCCATAGTGCCTCCTGCCCTGCATGGAGGCATTGGGGTGCGGGTGGGAGTAGGGGAGGCTGCTGCAGAGTCCACCCAGTGTTCTGTCTGCCAATTGCCAGCACCAGATGCTACGGAGGAAAGTGTAGGAACTAGGGATGCAAAAATATGGTTAAAAATATAATCACTAAAAATTATAGTGGTTGCATACACTGCAGGTTCTGCAGTATAAAGATGGGGAGCCAGCATGTAACCTCAGGCTGTGGGAGAGGTGGCTGTCCCTGCCGTGGACAGGGGCTGCTCTGGTGGGCTCTGCTGGCTGGAGCAGTCCCCTACTTGGGATGGAGAGGTGGGGAGCTGCTCCAGCCCCTACCAGTTGACATTTTACATCCCTAGTAGGATCCCCACAATGGAAGATCTGCTCCCACATTGGGGCTCACCATGCTCTCTGAGCAAGAGGTTGGCATAAACCAGAGGGGGGAAATAATTGCTGATGGGGGCACACTCCAAGATTTTGGTCAAGGGCTGCAGGGAGTGTGGGGTCTGGGCCAGAGGTTGGGTGCAGAAGGCATCTCGGGGTGGGAGTCTGGGGTGCAGGAAAGGGTGTGGCGTCAGAGAGGGAGTTAAGTAAAAAGGAGGGGAGGGAGTTGTGACCTGTGGCAGGGGATTAGGGTGCCAGAGACAGGCTCAGGCTGGAAGGTGCGTCAGTGGGTGGCTCCTGGCCAGCATCCCAGCAGGACCCTCAGGCAGGCGCTCTGCCTGCCAGCAGCTCCAGGCCACTAAAGCAGCTGGCTGATCCATGTGGCTCTCTATGCTACACGCCGGGGGATGAAGATTTCATGTGCTGTCCCTGCCCCAGTACAATCTCTCAGCTCCCATTGGCCAGTTTCTGGTACTTTTCCTCCATACCATTCTTAGTATTCTAGACCACTATTATATCCCACCTTAGCTGTCTCTCTTCTACGCTGAACAGTCCCAGTCCTTTTACTCACAGCTCTCAGCCCAGAGCTCCCTTGCAGGCTGTAGTTGGGTTTCAGGGAATCTGCCAAAATAAACCAGTGTGGGGCTGGTGTTAGATTTGCAGAAAGCTGAAGCCTGAGCAACCTAGCTTTGTGGGGCTCCTGTGATATGGGGCAGGGCAATTGCCTGTTTTCTGCCTTCTAATGCTGGCCCAGGCTTTAAATGTAGTGGGTATGCAGAAAACCAGTTGTGGTACAGGTAGGCTGTGGAACTTTCATTGGTTGAGAAATCCCTGTTTGTAATCTTTCCTCCTCTGGAAGCTGTCCTGTAGCCCTACTCGTTTTCTTAACTATTCTCATACTACTTTGTAATTCTAATTCCTATCATTTTTGAGATGGGGTGACCAGAACTGTATGCGGTGTTCATGATATGCCCACACCGTAGCATCTTCTCTAGTTCCTCATGGTTCCTAACATTCCATTAGATTTTTTGATAGGTGTTACATATTGAGCAGATGTTTTCAGAGGACTGTCTACCAAGATCAACTAATCTAGAACCGTGTGTGTGTGTGTGTGTTTGGAATGTTTGCCAATGTGACATTGTGACCCTTGCCAACATTGCATTTTCTGCCATTTTGTTGCAAAATCACCCACTTTTGTGAGATCGTTTTGTAACTCTTCACAGCTAGCTGTTGACTTACCATATACAATCATATTAACTGAGTGTGATGCATCAGCGAGTGGGGGAACTTATCAACAAGTCTACACTGTTGTTGTAGACCAGGGGTTGGCAAACTTCAGTTCCCAGCCCATCAGGGAAAGCTGCTGGCATGCGAAGACACTGTGTACCTGGAATGTCCACATGCATAGAGCCCCTCTGCTCCCAGTGACTGAGGTTCGCCGTTTGTGGCTAACAGGAGTGGCGGCCAGCACGTCCCTCAGCCTGTGTTGCTTCTCACAGCTCCCTTTGACCGGCAATGGCAAATCGCAGCCTCTGGGAGCCAAGGGTTTCTGTGCGTATGGCCGCTCCAAGTACATAAAACGTCCTAGTGTGCCGGTGGCTTGCCCTGATGGGCTGGGAACTGACGTTGGGCGACCCTGCTTCATCTTCACAGTTTGCGTCACAAGAAGCATGCAGAAGTTTTAGTAAATTTATTTTAAAGTAGTCTAACAACAAAACCTGTTAAATAACTGAACAAATAAGTATTCACATGCCTTCAAAATTAGTCTCTAAGTCCCATATATTCTAATGGACTTATTTAAAAAGCCTTAAAATCCTACCATGTCCAAATCTGTCTCTAGTTCACCAAACAGTGCATTAAGCTCAGTTTCAGTCATAGCCGCTCTTGCATTGTCGTCATAGAGGTCATCAGTATCTTCCCCAGACTCCTTATCAGCCTCTATTGTCCTCAGCAAATATGGCATTGTCTTCTGACTCAAGTGGTTTTTCTATCATTTCCCAGGGAATGGACTTTCACATATCCCTGACCCACTGGGAGACCAGACTGATTTTCAGCTTCATAAGATTCCCACCTTTTGCAACTTTGCCATGCCTGAGCACATCAATTGGACCACATTTTGCATAGCCTGTCTTTAAAGGGTTTGTGCAGGCAGTCATTAAGAAGTTATAGAACAGAAAATTGAGCCTTCAGGTATTCTAGCCAAAGTAGTGTTTGTGTGTTTTTGGCCACGTTTCATCACCTCCATCTTGTGTGCCCTGAATATGTCCCTACATAAGCATAAATGGTTTCTTCAGAAGTGTTCCTGAACTTATTCCACATTTCTTCCAGCCATTCAATAGTCCCACTTTCATCCATGCATTCCTCTTCATGTATGCATATGATCACACTTGCAGGAAATTTCATGGTTTTAGGCAAAGTTTTTCTTTTAAAAATAACAGGCGGGAGCTTTGATCCATTGGCCAAACATGATAAAACCACTGTAAAGTGGATTTTTTTTTTCATGGCCAGTAGTTTTATTTAACTGTTTTTTCACCAACACCAGTTACTGTTCTTTTGCTCGGGAGATCAAATGTCATTGGTGTTTCATCCATATTTTCTATGTGGCAGCTCAAATACATATTCCTTTTGATGTTTTATAATAAGTCTTTGGAAGGATTCGATTTTTTTTTTCTTCTAGGTCTCTTGGCAGCTTTTGTGCTATCTTTGTTCGCTGATGAAGACAGAGACCATGACAGTTCATGAAGCGAGTACACCAACTCACTGATGCAACAAATACTGATGACTTTTCTGACTTGTATTTGTCATCTTTCGACATTTGCAGAGCATGCAGACGAATTCCAGTTCTAGTGACGAGGTACCCATTTTGCCGACATTCAACAACACAGTCATTGAGATCCTTCTCCAGCCCAGGAAATGAAGCGTACCTCATTGGACATCTTTCTTGCTGCTTGACATATCTCCGTGTGTGTGTGTGTGTGAGAGTGAGTGTGTGTGTGTGTGTTTTTTTGCCATTCTCTTATTTGCTTCTCATAGATACAGAATTCATGGGCAGCAGCGCAATTATTGTTTGCTTCTGCATATTCAACAACTTTAAGTTTGAACACTACATCATAAACAGACCGTTTTCTTTTGATTTCACTGTTGTTGATTTTAAATAGTACGAAACTAGTAGAAAATAATAGTTGTACATTTTTAGGACTTTATAGAGGAATGTCACCTGCTTTATCAAATTATAATTGTTCTTTGTTTATTTCACAGTAGCTTTGTAGATTGGCAATCTGGCAATAATAGGCTATTTAAATTTTATTACAGATTTTATTGCTTTTGTGCATTGTTTTCAGATTGGCTACAAGACTTAGGAGGGTCCAGTGCTCAACATGCATGAAGAGATCAAATTACATCATTTATTGTATTTTTTTGGATTGACATGTAAGGTGTAGCATTTTGTGAAAAGGCTGGGTCAGATTCCATGCTTAGAAAATGTAAATGAAATGTTAACGCATTTTTAAGGAAGCGAGTCTAGAACTGATATTCCATCATCTGTGATCTACAACAGGGGTCAGCAAACTTTGGCTCCCAGCCCATTGAAGTAAGCCATGAGTGCACTGGGGCATTTTGTTTACCTGGAGTGTTGCAGGCATGCAGTCACTCAGCCAATGAGAGCGGCAGGAAGTGATGTGGGCCAAGGGCTGGGCTGGCTGCCACTTCCCACTGGTCCTGTTGGCCAGGAACAGTGAACTACAGACACTGGGAGCTGCAGGGCACTGTGCCCACAGATGCTCCAAGTAAACAAAATGTCCTGGCATACCAGTGGCTTACCCTGACAAACTGGGAACTGAAGTTTGCCAGCTACTGAAATTTAGGGTTGGCAAAATGGCATAGTGTTTTGCCATTTTTTACCTATTCATTGTGGGGGTGAAGGGCTCGGCTTATAAATGAACAGGTTAGTGAACGAGTATAGATTATATTGAACTTCAGTCATTTTATATTCTTTGCAGATTTTCACACCTCACTCTTCACCATATAATTTATGAATACAGGCAGTCCCCGGGTTACATGGATCCGACTTACATCGGATCCCTACTTACAACCCTGCACTAGCTGCTTCCCCCCAGCAGACCAGGGAGACGTGAAGCTAGCGCACCCCCCCCAGCAAACCAGGGAGACGCGGAGCGGCTTTTCTCAGCAGACACCTCAGCTTGAGAATAAAGGACTGAGGAGAGTGAGGTGTGGGAGAATAAAACTGAGCTCTGGAGAAATGTTTGGCTAGAGTTTCCCCTACAATATGTACCAGTTCCGACTTACATACAAATTCAACTTAAGAACAAACCTACAGTCCCTATCTTGTACGTAACCCGAGGACTGCCTGTATGTTGAACAAGCACAGAGCGAGCCCACTACAAATTTGTGGGGGAACTTGCTATTTACTTTTTTCCACTGTGAAAACCAACCATTTCTTCCTGCCATTTTTTCTTGTCTTTTAACCAGTTACCAATCCATGAGAGAATTTTCCCTGTTATTCTGTGACTGCTTTACTTTGGTTGAGAGATTTTGGTGAGGGGCATTGTAAGGCTTTCTAAGTCCCTAAGTATACTAAATCCACCAGGTCCTTCTTGTCCACATTCTCGTTGACTGCCTCAAAGAATTCCAATAGATTGGTTAGGCATAAATTCCCTTTATAAACCCTGTGTTGACTCTTCCTCAACAAATCATGTTCATCTATGTGTCTAATTGTGTTCTTATAATTCAGCTAGTTTGACACCTCTGTCTGGGACAGTTGATGATATTTGTCACCTAAAAAGAATGGGACAGGTGTGGGAATTTCCCTCGCATCCTTTTCAGTGAAGACAAAAATGCATTTAGTTTCCTCACAGTGGCCCTTTAGAATCCTCACTGTCTAGGTTCACCCCTAATTGTCAGGCTTCCCGCATCAAATGTATATTTACTTGTTTTTTCCCTGTTTGCTCTTCAGATTTTTTTTGGCCTGCCTAAGTATATTTTATACTTGGCTTGCCAGAGTTTATGCTGCTTTCTATTTCTCTCAGTAGGATCTGATTTTCACTTTTAAAAAGGTTGCCATTTTGTCTCTAACCATCTCTTTTTAAAGCCAGGGTTGTGGCTTATTTTGGTCCTCTTTAGTTTGGGGGTATTCATTTAGTTTGAATCTCTACATGGTTATTTTAAAAAGTTTCCATGCAGATTACAGACATTTCACCCTTGTGACTGTTTCTTTATATTTCCATTTAACTAGCTTCCTCATTTTTGTGTAGTTATCCTTTTTGAAGTTAGATGCTACTGCCGGTGCTTCTTTGGTATTTTCCCCACTTTTATAAGGATGTTAAATTTAACCACGCTGTGGTTGCTATTACCAGGAAGTTCATCTGTAGTCAACTCTTGGACCAGAACCTGAGTGACACCCTGGACTAAATCAAGAAGTACTATGTCTGCATCCTATCCTGATAGTTAAGTGTTCCTAGTCAACATGGAGATGGAATACTTGAAATCCTCTATTATTATTATTGAGTTTTCTGTCATTGCAGCTTCTCTGCTCTCCCCAGCATTTACAATTAATTTCCCCATTCTGGTCTGGTGGTCGGTAGCATATTCCTACCAACTGTGCTTATTCAAGCATAAGAGACCGCTATGATCATCTAGTCTGACCTCCTGTATGGTACATGCCACAGAATTTCCCCACAGTAATTCTAAGAACAAATCTTTTAAAAAACCATCCAATCTTGATTTAAAAATTATTTGTGATGGTGAATCCACCACGACCCTTGCTAAATGGATCTAGTGGTTGGTTAGTTTTAGCCATTACAAATATATGCCTTATTTCCAATTTTAATTTGTCAGGCTCTAATTTCTAGCCATTGGTCATGTTAGACATTTCTCTGTTAGGTTGGAGAGCCTGTTAAACATTTGTTTTCTATATAGGTATTTGTAGGCTGTATTCAAATCATGCCTTAGCCTTCTCTCTGTTAAACTAGGTAGATTGAACTCCCTGAGTGCATAAGCAGGGCTCGACAAATAATACAATCTATTTGCCTGAGGCGAGTAGATTGCAACCCGGAAGAGCCGGGTTCGAGTGATCTGCGCATGCGCAGATCGCCGGACAGCGCGGCTGGTGAGCGGGGCTCGCCGCGGCTTGGCGAGCCCTGATAAGGCATATTTCATCTTAGAATGCTGGTTCATATCGATTCCAATCAGGAGTGTGTGCACAGATGTCGGAAACTTTTCTCCTAGCAGTACTTGTTGAGTTGGCTGTGGAGTCCCCCTGGCGGTGCCAGAATGATGCAATATGTATGGCCCTGCCAACCTCCCTGCCCCTCGGTTCCTTCTCACCATCTGTGATGATGTTGGAACACTGCTCGCTTGCTTGCAAATGCTCCCTAGCATTATTGTTGCAATTAGTTAGTTAGTGGTTTGTTACTGTTAGTATAGTTAGTGTTTAAGATGCTGTTCATTTGGGGCAGCTGGGTTCATCTGCCCAGGGCTGTGGGGCACGCTGTGCAAGCCTAAGGCTTCAAAGCATGAGGTTCGTGCCCGAAGCCCATGTGTAATGGGGACCCCCACTGCTCCTTCTTACAGTGCTTAAAAAAACCGCATCGGGTGGAATGTTGTAAAATCTGCAAAGCTTTCAGGACTCTCATGGAAAAAGAAAGCAGCTTTCGCTAAAAGCGGTTCTTGGTGGAAGCCTGCTTTAGACAAGTGGCTCCTGTTCATCAGTGCAGTGACCCAGTGTCAGTGCACAGCATGGTTCAGTCAAGGGACTCTGTCAAGGAGCTATGGCACTGCAAGTCCCTGGTATAGCAGAGAGGCGAGCCATGGCTCTGCTCAACCTCTCCAGCTCTCTCACACCACAAGAAGGGACAGGAGTCATTCCCCAGGACCACAAAGCAGGAATCTCCCTCCACATGTTATGAGCTGGCGCCATTGTCTTTGGGAGCTCAGGCACCGTTGGGTCCGGTACCAGGTGGCTCCCCCACCGATGGTTGAGCTGTCAAAGCCTGACATCTTTGAGGTGGCCAGGGACTTCATTGAACTCATGGCGCCCTTGCCTCAGGAAGACAAGTCTGACTCTGTGGCATTGTCCAGCTGGGTGCTGTCATGAGGCGATCCCGTATTGATATGGTTCTTTCCTTCTGTGCACCTGCACCATCTGAGGCACCACTCTAGGCTTCTGGCTTTCCCCGACACTGAGCTTGATGCTCCCTCAAGGTATAGTTTGCCTGACCATCACCATGGGGATGTGCAAGAAGAACACTTGGGAGACTTGCAGGAGGAACCCAGATAAGGCACTTAAGGATGTAATAGTGTAGTCGATTAAACAGTAAGCAAAAGCTTCTCAGTCAATACTATAGACTACAGGCAGTCCCCGAGTTACGCGGATCCGACTTATGTCGGATCCACAGTTACGAACGGGGCTTTTCTCGCCCCGGAGGACGGGAGCGGCGGGACGCCCAGATGTGCCGCGGTCCGCCGCCCCCGTCCTCCGGGGCGAGAGAAGCTGCTCCCCGTCTCCCTGGTCTGCAGGGAGACGGGGAGCAAAGCCTTGGAGCACGCCCGCAGAGGGACAGCCCGGGCGCGCTCCGCGGCTTTGCTCCCCGTCTCCCGACCAGCAGACCAGGGAGATGGGGAGCAGAGCCTCGGAGCACGCCCGCAGTGGGACAGCGTGGCGTGCCTGGACTGTCCCGCTGCCCGTGTGCTCTGCGGCTTTGCTCCGCGTCTCCCAGGTCAGCAGACCAGGGAGACGGAGCAAAGCTGTGGAGGACTTGGGCGGTCCCGCCACCCCCGTCTCCCTGGTCTGCTGGGCGGGGGGGTGCAGCTAGTACCCCTCCCCCCAGCAGACCAGGCTTTTCTTGCCTACCCCTGGGGTAGAGCAGCTGGGGGCTGCCGGGTTGGTCCCGCAGCGCCGCTCCGGACCAACCCGGCAGCACCCCAGCTGCTCTGCCCCAGGCGTCCTGATTCAGCCGCTGCTGGTCAGTTTCAGCAGCGGCTGAATCAGGACGCCTGGGGCAGAGCAGCTGGGGTGCTGCTGGGTTGCTCCAGTAGCGCCGAGGAGCCGCGCTACTGGAGCACCCCAGCTGCTCTGCCCCAGGCGTCCCCAAGTCAGCCGCTGCTGAAACTGACCAGCAGCTGACTACAGGAAGCCCGAGGCAGAGTTGCTCTGCCCCAGGCTTCCTGGAATCAGCTGCTGATCAGTTTCAGCAGCAGCTGACTTGGGGACGCCTGGGGTTCTTAAGTTGAATCTGTATGTAAGTCAGAACTGGCGTCCAGATTCAGCCGCGGTTGAAACTGATCTGTTTCAGCAGCGGCTGATGCCAGTTCTGACTTACATACAGATTCAACTTAAGAACAAACCTACAGTCCCTATCTTGTACGTAACCCAGGGACTGCCTGTACTCGCATGCCCTTCCCTCCCCTCCTTCCCTTGCCAGAACACTTTTTAACAAGGTGGCCAGCAGCTTGGCTCAGTCCTGGCTTGTGCCAGGTCTGGGATCTATCCCACTGTGGCTCTGCATTTAAAATTATTTGGAGCCAGGCAGGCAGGCAGCCCGGCTCAGTTCTAGCTCGTGCAGGGTCTGGGAGCTCAGATTCTGCCCCGGACAGAGGCAGCAGTGCAGGGCGATAGACGGGCAGTCCCTGAGGGGAACTGTTTTTTTTTTTTAACTGGCTTCCCTTGCAGACCAGCTTCTGCCTGGCACCCCACACAGCAGCACGGAGTGGCAGGGACCTCCTCGGGAGTGGGGTCGGAGCACACTGGCTGCCAGGCCCACCCCTGGGGACTATAGAATAGTTGAGTAACAAATAAGAATTCATAGGTTAATCAACTTTTCAATTAACCGATATTTAACATCCCTAGAGGCGGTAGCAGGGGCTTCAACCTCTCACCATCTTGGCTTCAAGTGTTGGGAGTTTCCTCTGGAGGCCCAGCACACCCTGCATGACCTCCCATTTGAGAAGTCGGGGGTCTTCTCTGAGTAAATGGACTCGAGCCTCCATAGCCTAAAAGACTCCGGCACTACTATTCATTCTTTGGGTATAGGCCATGCATTCACCCAGGGGAAGTCCTTTAGGCCACAGCAGCAGTAACATCACCAGCAGTGCTCGTTCCAGTTGCACTCCAGGAAGAACTCTCTCTGCCATAGGAGTCAAAACGACTGGCACAGGGCATTCTCCCAGTCACCACACCAAGGCCAAGCAGCAACAGAAATCTCAGTCCGTCCCAAAGTAAGAATGTGGATGTAGCTTGAAGGGTGGTATAAGGGGGGCAGCTGTCAGATGGCATCTGATGAAGTGGGTTTTTGCCCACAAAAGCTCATGCCCAAACAGATCTGTTATGTTAGAAGACTGCGTGCCAATCCACATCCCAGATCCCTTCTTCTTCCCCTCCCATCTGATTCTGCAACCCCCATCCCCATTCCTTTCTACTTGGGCCCTTAACTTTGAACTGTTGGGTCCTATGTGCGATGGAGGTAGGTTCACGCACCACTTCTGCTCTTCCTTCTCATGAGCCACTCCCTTTGTCAGGAGGTGCCGTCACTCTTTGCCATGGGGCAAAGAGGGGGGGCCTCAAGCCCATTTTGGGGTTGTGCGGTTCTCAACAGGTTTATGGTAAAATTGAGATTCCACATGCTCTCATTAGACTTGATTATGCCTTCCTTGGATCTGTGGAGTTTGTATGCAGCGCTCCGCATGACACCTACTTTTGCATGGTCATTTTTTCATCTCACAAGCGGTCCCTAAAATTCCCAGTAAACCACAATCACTACCAATTTAGAGAGCTCTTCTTTGGTCCTTGGTGTTTTCATTAAATGCCTGGTGGTGGTAGCAGCCTTTCTTCACAAGAGACAGGTGTACATGTGCCCTTATCTTGATGACTGGCTGCTGAGGGGTCACTCCAGGGAACAGGTGGAGTCCTATGTCTGCTTAGTCATGGACTCTTTGTGCAGATTGAGTATACTACTCAACTGAGAGATCAACTCTCATTGCAACCCAAGGAGCAGAGTTTATAGTGGCAGTCTTGGACTTAGCTTCGGCAAGGGCGATCCTTTCAGAGTTGGGCTCCAGGCTGTGGTGCAGATAATCCACTTGTTCTTATGCTACCCCGTTACCGTGGTGAGGTACTGCATGAGCTTTCACGGGCTCATGGCTGCATGCACGTACATAGTCAGGCACACCAGACTCAGACTACATCCGGCACGGCTTACCCCTGTTTATGGTCCAGGACGGTTTTACCTTGTGTTGGCCGTACCTCATCAGATGCTCGATTCACTGACTTGATGGCTGGATTCCCTTCCATGCTCTCCACATTCACTGACCAGAGTCACAGACATGTTGGACTTGGACGGGGGAGCACATCTGGGAGACTGGCATATGAGGGTCGGTGGTAGAATGATGGTTTGCTTTTCCTTATCCGTGTTAAGGATCCGTAGGTCAGTTTGACCTTTCAGATATTTCATACTCCTATGCAAGATCAGTGTGACACTTCTGACGGACAGTCCCACTGCCCTGTTCTATATCAGCAAACAAGGTGGCGTCGAAGCCTTACTCTTTTGTCGAGAAGCTGTTCTATTTTGGGATTTCTGTATAGTCCAGTCCATCTCCTGGAGGCTTCTTATCTCCTGTGTGTGTGTGTGAAACATGGTGGTAGATTGCCTCAAAAGATCGTTTTGCAAGCAGAAGAGGTCACTTCGCTAAGACGTCCTGCATTCCAGTGCTCACAGCCCATTCAACAGGTTCTCTTGAGGAGGAAACCATCCGCCAGAGCTACTTCTCTTGCTCAGTGGAAGAGGTTCTCCTGTCAGTGCACCCACCATCAAATAGCTCCAGCCCGGACACGCATCCTAAATATCCTTGACTATTTGCTGCACCTTAAGGAGAAAGGGTTAGCCGTGTTCTCCTTCAGGATTCACCTAGCAGCCATATCTGCATTCCATCCTGCATAGAGTGATCGATTGGTATTCACCAACCCCATGGCTGTGCGCTTTCTCAAAGGCTTGGAAAGGATCTACCTCCATTCATGACCACACCTTCCAACATGGGATCTTAACTTGGCCCTCTCGAGGGTTAAATCCGCCCTTTGAGTCCAGTTTGCTCCTCTGTCTGACATGGAACGTGGCAGTTATAGTGGCCATTACATCAGCCAGGAGAATATCATTGCTGAAAGCACTGACATCTGAGGGCCCCCCCCCCCCCCCCCCCCCATATTGTCGTCCATAAGGACAAGGTGCAGCTCACTTCCTGCCCAAAGTAGTTTGTCCATTCCGGTCTTCTGCTCGAAGCCATGTGTCAGTGCACGCCAGCAACAGCTTTAGGCCCTGGACGTCTAGAGGGCGCTTGCTTTCTATAGCAACCTCATAAGAGCATTCAGAAAATCAGACCAACTCTTTGTTGCCATTGCCGATCGCACAAAGGGCCTTCTAGTTTCATCCCCACATATCTCATCTCTGATTACAGTCTGTATCCATACCTGTTACGAGCTGGCCAAGATCTCCACCCCAACCATCATGGCACACTCAACCACGGCACACGTGACAGGAGCACAAGTTTCCTTGACTTCTTTCCTTGCCCAGGTTCCGATCCAGGACATATGCAGAGCAGCGCCTTGGTCCTCGATACATAAATTTACAGCACATGACAGGAATGGCACAGCTGTCGGTAAACCAGTTTTCTACTCCCATAATGCACTGGCTCAGGACCCATGCCAACTTTGGGGAGTAGTTTGGAGTAACCTGATTGGCATTGACGTGAACAAGCTCTTGAACAAGAAAAAATGGTTACTCACCTCTTGTGATGTGTTTTTGAGATGTGGTGCTCATGGCCATTCCAGTACCCACCCTCCTTCCCCTCTCAGTTCCTTCTTGCTGGTTACCCCAACAGAGGGGGGTCGAGTCAGCAGGGTTATATATAGTGCTCCACTCAGGCACCAATCCGGGGGCTCTCCATCTGACCCACTGGGTACTGCAAAGGGAAAAGTTTCTGCCATCCATGCATGCAACATGTGCACACCTGGTTAGAATGGGGGTGAACAACACATCTCAAAAACTACCAGTTACGAGAGGCGACTAATCCTTCAATCACTGTCTTGCCTTTTTCTCTGAACCCTCTTTACTTTCTCAACTATAGGGACTGTGCCCAATCTGCAGAGAATAAAATGTCTTGAATCTGCCTTCATCACTAACTTGGTGTATACACTGTGGGGAGTCAAATTTGGGACTGTCTGTCATAGGGGTGTCAGCGACTAATCAACTAATTGACTATCCAATAAGCAAAAGGCGCTTCTCCCCCACACTCCCTTGCTGTCTTAGTCAGAAAGAGGCGGAAGGAGGAGGGGTACTTGGGGGGAGCCAGCTTAAAAGCCAGTCGTTTTCCCCCTCCCTCCCCAGCTTGAGCTCTGGGGGAGGGGGCGCAGTGGCAGCGATCCACCTTTGAAATATACAGGGGGTTCTTGTGCATTTCAAAGTGGAAGCACCACATGGTGCCTGGGGCCAGCGGGGGACTCAGAGCCCCTACATGGCTCTTGCTATATTCCCTTATTGACTAGTCCAGGGGTTCCCAAACTTTTTGACGCTGAGGACTAGTAAATCCATTTACAACCTTTTGGAGGACCAGTAACCCTTATTTGCATATTTATTAAGCAAATGATGAATATGCAAATAAATTGTTTCTGGTCTTCCCAAAGCCCCCACTGCCAACTTTAGTCCACAGAAAAGTCAGTTGGGGCCACACAAGTGAGATACAAAACCACAACCCCTCAAACCTCTCTAATGTGGCCCCAACTGTGCTTGTGGGTGCTGGGACAGAGTTCTGGGGAAGGGTGCCAATGAGTGCTGGGGCAGGGGACAGTGCTTGTGGATGCTGGGGCAGAGTACTTGTGGGAGTTGGGGGGGGGGGGGGGGGACGACAGGGACTGATACCTGGGGATCCTGTTGCTGCCAAGGCCCAGGAAGTGTGTGGGTTGTTCCCCCAAACAGTGGCGCTGTATCTGACACGCTGGTCCATTACACGCCTGATGCCTTCCTGTGCAGGGGAAGGGGGGAGTCCTGGACCGTGCCTGCCCCAACCACTCGGGCAGCATGCGCCTTGCTCCTCCGCTCCCCTCGGCAGCATGCACCCCGAGCAGCTGGAGCCGGCGCAGTCCCGGATCCCCACCCACTGCCCCGTGTGCAGGAAGCCAGCAAGGGCACACAGTCCCCAGCGCGCGATGGACCAGCGTTTTAGGTACCACGCCGGTTGTTGGGACGGAGGGGAGAGCAGCCCGCACACTTCCGGGACCTGGCACGCAGCTGCAGAACTGCCCCCCAATCCCACAGGAAGCCTGTGCTATCTCCGTGGTCCCTGGAAGTAGCATCAGCGCGGCATTCGTTTTGGGGATTGGGTGCAGTGAGGTGGGCGCTCTCGCAAAAAATTTTCTGAGGCCCTGTGTTTTTTTTTTTTTTTTCCACAGACCGGTACCAGGCCGCGGACCATAGTTTGGAAATTCCATTGAGTATTCGATTAGTTGAATAATTTAATTTTAACATCCCTATCAGTGCTGGTGCCCTAAGCACTCCCCCTCTTATGGTGGGAGCAGCCAGTCTGCGGGGAGGCGGTGGGGGCACAAGCTGTGAGGGCAAGTGGTTAACTCTCCGGGACCGAAGGCTAATTGCTGCATTGGCACGTGGCCTGGGAGAGTTGGTTTGTCTTCGGTTGCAGGCTGTGCTGCTGCTGCCTCCTGCTCCTCTGGCGTTCAGCCTGCACTCATGCCGCTTGCTGCTGCCTCGGGGGTGGGGCTGAGAGCTGCTGGAGCTGGCACTGAGTCGACAGGGGTGGAAGGGCACGGCTAGAGGATGGGGCTGCTGGAGCCAGCACTGAGCCCAAGGACCGGGGGAGACTGAGGAATGGGGCTGTTAGTCGACACTGCTTGCAGCCACTTAACATCCTGTCCCTGACCTGCACAGCCGAGGGCACCACGTGATGCCCTAGGGACGGGCTCTGCTGCCTGTGTGCCTGGGTGAGAGCTGCACTGTGGACCCTGTGTGGCTCTGGGCCCATGATCTGCACTTTGGCCCCCTTGCTTTTAGGGTCTTGTTGATGCATCAGTGGATGCAGGGCAGAGACTGGATGGGAAATCCAGTGCTTTAGCCCCCAGTCTGTGCTGTCCCTCTGCAACCTATTTTTAAAATAATTTCATTATAAGGGGGGTTGGCAGCGTGGCACTACAGTCTCCGTTATAAGCCCATCTTTGTTGTTGTAACGGTAATTGTTTGGGCTGAAAATGTCCATGTTTGCCCTTCCTCTGGCTGTCGATTTTGTTGTTGTTGTTTTTGTAATGTTTCAACAAAAATGGTTTGTCATTTTTTAGAGCAAAATTAGAGAGAAATGCAGCATGAGGCAGAGCGGTTGTCCTGGGGTCATGGAGGCGCCTTTTGCTCTCCTTAAGAAAATTCATCCAGATTTGTCCAAGCTATAAGCCTCTAGAAAATCAACGTGCACGTGCTTGATCGAGTAAGCAGTTAAAGAAGTTTCTGTTCAAAGAGTGCATGTCTTATCCCACTCTAGTAGCTGACCCATTTACAGGTGACTGTCTGCTACAGCTATCAGTTACCTTTTCTGTTAGCTGGATCAGTAAAGGGTTGTATTGTCCTTCTGTACAGGGCCTTGGTTTCCACCTTGCTAATTAGCCATATATGACAGATTTTAATTTTTTAGTTTGCTTTGTAAAAAGCCTAGGAAGTAACACATGTTAAAGGAGTCTTAATGTTACATAGTCAAGCACTCAAAGGGTAGGCAATGTTCTTGCAGCCCAATCCAGCCCTCTTGTCCCGTGTAGAACAGTACAGTCTTTGCTTGCTAGAACACCCCTGCCTCATTCTATCATTCTATTCACAGGATGGACCATGAAAAAAGCCGAAGATCGCAAGGAAAGAAAGGGTGTTCTTGGGGTTAAGGCACTGGACTTACTCGGGAGAGCTGGGTTCTATTCCTAGAACTGCTTCAAGCTTCTCATGTTGTTGAAGGCAAGGCTGTTTTGTAAAACACAGGCACCGAGAGGACTGAATTAAGGTTGCACAAGGCAGCCTTAAATCTGACATTGCCTGACTTCAGAGCGCTTGCCTTTGCAACCTTCACATTCTTCTAAAAGCCTGTGAAGTGGGAATGAGGACTAGCGGTGGCAATGATTGAAGCCAGTGAGCGCTGTAATTCCTAGGGGTCCCTGGCTAGCTAAAGGAAGCACAGGGTGTCAGCACTGTCTGAGAATGGATGTTCTGCTGCTGCTGGTTGGAGACCGAAGAAGGAAGGATTCTGAATTGGCATTTAAATGTTGCCATAAAGCACATTAACAGCTTTATGGGCACAACTAATTTTGCAGCCTATAAAGAAGTTTTAAAGCTCTCATGAGGGGTTTAAAGGTGACCTGCAAAAATTTCATTTGGAATGAGCCAAGAACAAGAATCTGTACAGTTAGTCCAGGACAAAGAGTAATGGCAACTCCTGGGTGAAAGTCTCTGCACATTTTTAAAAACGTTGCATATTTTATTTGTCAAAATAACACAGGATCACACCAGTTTCAATTATTTTGGTAACTTTTTCAAAATACCTGTTAGCAAGTATGTCTATAACCGTACAGACTCCAACAACAAAAGTCATGAAATGTGTTTTGATTCCTTATTGAGTCTATTCATTCATAACTTTTGGCTATAATATAGAAGTGTATTTCCCACACCCCTGAGAAGCAGCGCGAGGGCTTTGGGGAGTCCTGGGTAACAGAGGAGCTGAGGGAGAGGGAAGTAATTTCTGGGAAGGAGTCAGAGTAAACCTGGAGAGTTATGTGATATGTGGAAGAAGTATGGAACAGGGTTTTGGGGGAGCACCCCCTTCCCCTCTCCCCCCCCCCCCGGTGCAGGCCCTGGCTGACCCTAGCCTCTCCAGTTCAGCCAGGCATAGCTGCCTCGGTCCCCTTGTGTCCCTGCACCTCCTCTCATCTGCCCTCTTCCCCTCCCCCATCTATCCCTGCACTGGCACTCCCTCTTGTCCCTATGTGGTCCTACATTCTCAGTCCCCTTCAGCCCTTCACTCAGTGCTATCACCCCACTAGCTCCTGGGCTCCCACCCCAGTCTGTGTCCCACTAGTCCTGCGAATATCAACCAGTCTGTGACCCCCAGTCTGTCGTCGTCCTCCGCATCGTGTCCCTCCCACCCTGGTGGGGTACTGCAAGGTGGCAGCATCTCCTTCTCCCTCTCCCTCTCCCTCTCCCTTTCCATGGTGACTGGCTGCTCTGGCCCATAAGCTCGCTGCCCTCTCTGCCACCACCTGTGGGCAGAAGATATAACTGCAGATTTCCTTCACTTTCCACATTAGAATTTGGAGTGAGAGTGAGTCTGCAAGGGGACATTCATTTTGCTCTTGCACAATGGCACAATATTTCCTCAGGAGTAATTAACATAGTTGCCTTACATCTGTCTTGGTTACCTTAAATGTCAGTTTATCCTCTTCCCCAGTGCCCCAGCTACACAAAACATTCCCCCACTCTATTCCCTGCACTGTGGAGATGGCTTGTAGGGGCCTGGGAAGAATCCTTTGTGTTGTGTCTTGTTGGAAAGGCAATGACTTGTGTGCATCAGCACTCTGCCTTTCCATGTCGATCTTCTCAATTCCCATTTCCCTAGTGTGAATTTGGGGACATCACACTTTATTTTAAAAATTGCTGTACAAGGACAAATGTCAGGCTAAAATCGCAGGCTTAAAAGGCCCTTTCTGTCCCTGTGCTGCTAGTTGCATGGCATGAATGGAAATGTAAAGGTGTAGCAAGGCCTACGTACCTGTTCTCTGTTGAGGCTCCCTGTTTGCTCTTTGCCTGTGCTCGTCACAGAGCTATACCCTCTTTCTCTGCCCGGCTAGTGTCATGTCTCACCTCTACTGCACTAGCCCAGTGCGGCTTCCTGGTAGGGATGTGAAAGGTGAATGGGTAAGCCATTAAGAGTGATGCCTACCACTTCTGGTTAACTGGTGAGGGCTGGGGCAGCTCCTCACCTGCTGCTGTGCCTGCCCACTCCCCTTTCATTGGTTAACCAATTAAATGGGATTTTACAACTTCCTGGTCCTGTTGGCTTAAAATAATTAAGGCTTCATTAACTGTTGAAATATACAGTTAGATTCTGTTACTGAACAAATGCCCTTAAAGTGTGTTGGGGCTCTCAGCATCCCAGTTGTCTTACATGCTGGGCATCCCAATCAGGGAACTCTGTACTTTACGGGAGCTTGAGAACCATTGTGTGAGGAGGGGCTGGACCTCCGAGAACTAGGTTCAATTCAGGGCCGGAGCCATAGTCTCTTCCGTCTTGGGCTGGCAGGCAAGGGAGTTTAGGGGCAGTTGGGGTCCCAGCATGGCGTGAGATTAGCATTGCAACCCCCTTCTGGGCCGGTAGAGTGTGCCCCAGAGGGTCTGTGATGGTTGCCCTGTACAGACTTTGGCCTTGGGTGACAATTCTCAGGGCTCAGTAAGGGATGAAAAAGATGCCCTTTGGGGAGCAAGGAAGAGGCAGGTAGGGCTTGGCGTGCCCTTTCAACAAGCTATTCCAACTTTAGAATAGTTGGAATTGGAATGAGCAACTCTTGTGCTGTTTGGTCTGTTTCTGGACACACTGTTCCAGGAGCTGAAGGGCAAGCTTCCCTGGCGGAGACTTGAGCCTGCACTGGTGTGTGTGGTGCTGGAAGGCTGGCTTCTCCCTGACTCTTGTCATGCCTCAGTCCCTTCCTTGGGCCTTCTCTTTCCTGCCTTGGTGGAGGAGTTGGTGTTTTCTCTTTTTTAAGGTCGACTGTGTTGTGCTTCTCTCTTGTACGTTGTACAGCCAGATCTGGGGAAGAGCAGCTCTTTGTGGACTGGCTGGCATGAGCCTGTTCATGCCCATCGGCTTAGCCTGGCCCCTGGCCCCCAGAGTTTGCACTGCTTGCTGCCAGACAGCCATGCTGGCACTAGTGAAAAGTGAGCATCTGATATTCCGTGGAATCCCAGGCTGTTTCCTATCCTAGTACAGTTCTGGCTTGTTGTTCTCAGGGTGGGGTGGAAGCAAGAATAGTGCTATGTTATTTTCATTGCCAGCCGTCTCTCTGGCTTCAGTCCTGCATTCATTCAGCACCAACCCCAGGCGCTCAGGAATGCGAGTAGTTGCTGAAGCCGCAATGCATGGAGGTTGCTGAAACAGCTCTGGAATCCAACTGAGTGCAGCATTCCCCGTAGTTTTGCAAAGCACTGGGTGGCTGGTGCTGGAGAGTTAATTTCTGGGATGTCCAGAATTTTCTTGCAGGGCCCGCCCTCGGTCATAGTCAGACTGGTTGGTTTTGTGTTTTAAGTGAGAAAAATCTTGCTATTTAAAATGAGAATGTTGAGCATGGCCAGGGCACCAGGCATGGAGAGAGGAGGGGAGCATGGAGCCATAGATGCGGAAAAGCAAGAGCATGCATGGTGTGGACAGCAGGGTCTGTGATGGGGGAGGGACCTCATGTTTTTGGGCAATAGTCTCAGTTGAGTAAAAATGTCAAGGGCTTACAGTTTAAAAACATCTGTGGATGGGAAGTCAAGTCCTTTCTAAGGCTATGTCTAGACTACGTTTCTCTTTCGAAAGAGGAATGTAAATGAAGCAAATTGAAAGTGCAAATGAAGCTCAGATTTAAATATCTCGTGCTTCATTTGCATATTCGTGTCCAAGCGCTTTTTGAAAAAGGGTTTTTCGAAAGTGAAAGCGCAGTCTAGATGGGGTTCTTTTGAGAACCCCCTCCCACACCCTTTTTCGAAAGAACCCATACTCATTTTTTTTGTACTAGTTCTTTCAAAAATGGGCTTTTTCTGAAAGAATCCCATCCAGACTGCGCTTTCACTTTCGAAAAACCCTTTTCCAAAAAGTGCTCAGAGGTGAATATGCAAATGAAGCGCGGGATACTTAAATCCTCGTTTCATTTGCACTTTCTATTTGCTTAATTTACATTCCTCTTTCAAAAGAGGAATGTAGTTTAGACATGCCCTAGGCACTGTTGCTCTGATTTGATTCTGTTAGGGTTTTGTAAGCCCGCGTGCATAGAATCATAGAATCCTAGGACTGGAAGGGACGTTGAGAGGTCATCGAGTCCAGTCCCCTGCCCTCATGGCAGGATCCAGTACTGTCTAGACCATCCCTGATAGACCTTTATCTAACCTGCTCTTAAATATCTCCAGAGATGGAGATTCCACAACCTCCATGGGCAATTTATTCCAGTGTTTGACCACCCTGACTGTTAGGAACTTTTTCCTAATGTCCAACCTAAACCTCCCTTGCTGCAGTTTAAGCCCATTGCTGCTTGTTCTATCCTCAGAGGCCAGGAAGAACAATTTTTCCCCCTCCTCATTCTGATACCCTTTTATATACCTGAAAACCGCTACCAGTCCCCCCTCAGTCTTCTCTTTTCCAAACTAAACGAGCCCAGTTCTTCCAGCCTTCCTTCATAGGTCATGTTCTCTAGAGCTTTAATTGTTCTTGTTGCTCTTCTCTGGACCTTTTCCAATTTCTCCATATCTTTCTTGAAATTTGGTGCCCAGAACTGGACACAGTACTCCAACTGAGGCCTAATCAGCGCACAGTAGAGCGGAAGAATGACTTCTCGTGTCTTGCTCACAACACACCTGTTAATGCACCCTAGAATCATGTTTGCTTTTTTTGCAGCAGTGTCACCCGGACTCATATTTAGCTTATGGTCCACTATAACCCCCAGATCTCTCTGCCGTACTCCTTCCTAGACAGCCGCTTCCCATTCTGTATGTGTGAAACTGATTGTTCCTTCCTAAGTGGAGCACTTTGCATTTGTCCTTATTAAACTTCATCCTGTTTACCTTAGACCATTTCTCCAATTTGTCCAGATCACTTTGAATTATGACCCTGTCCTCCAAAGCAGTTGCAACCCCTCTCAGCTTGGTAACATATGCAAACTTCATAACGGTATTCTTTATGCCAATATTTAAACCGTTGATGAAGCTATTGAACAGAGCCGGTCCCAAAACTGACCCCTGCGGAACCCCACTTGTTATGCCTTTCCAGCATGATTGTGAACTGTTGATAACTACTCTCTGAGAACTGTTATCCAGCCAGTTATGTACCCACCTTATAGTAACCGCATCTAAGTTGTATTTGCCTTGTTAATTGATAAGAATATCATATGAGACAGTATCAAATGCCTTAGTAAAGTCTAGGTATACCACGTCCACCGCTTCTCCCTTATCCATCAGACTCGTTATCCTATCAAAGAAAGCTATCAGATTGGTTTGACATAATTGGTTCTTTACAAATCCATGCTGGCTGTTCCCTATCACCTTGCCACTTTCCAAGTGTTTACAGATGATTTCCTTAATTTCTTGCTCCATTATCTTCCCTGGCACCAAAGTTAAACTGACTGGTCTGTAGTTTCATGGGTGGTTCTTATTTCCCTTTTTATAGATGGGCACTAGATTTGCCCTTTTCCAGTCCTCTGGAATCTCTCGTGTCTTCCATGATTTTTCCAAAGATGATAGCTAAAGGCTCAGATACTTCTTCTATCATCTCCTTGAATATTCTAGGGTGCATTTCATCAGGTCCTGGTGACTTGCAGACATCTCACTTTTCTAAGTAATTTTTAACTTGTTCTTTTTTATTTTAACTTCTAACCCTACCCCGTTCCCACTAGCATTCACTATGGTAAGCATTCCTTCATCAGACTTCTTGATAAAGACCAAAACAAAGAAGTCATTAAGCACCTCTGCCATTTCCATGTTTCCTGTTAGTTTCTCCCTCCTCACTGAGCAGTGGTCCTACTCTGTCCTTGGTCGTCTTCTTGCTTCTAATATATTTATAGAATGTCGTCTTGTTTCCCTTTATGCCTGTAGCTAGTTTGAACTCATTTTGTGCCTTTGCCTTTCTAATCTTGCCCCTGCATTCCTGTTTTGTTTATCTATATTCATCTTTTGTAATTTGTCCTAGTTTCCATTTTTTATGACTCCTTGCACGATCTTAAAAAAATCTCCTGGTTAAGCCAAGGGGGTCTTTTGCCATATTTTCTATCTTTCCTTCGCAGTGGAATAGCTTGCTTTTGGGCCTTTAATAATGTCCCTTTGAAAAACTGCCAACGCTCTTCAGTTGTTTTTCTCCTCAGTCTTGCCTCCCATGGGACCTTACCTATCAGCTCTCTGAGCTTACCCAAAATCTGCCTTCCTGAAATCCATTGTCTCTGTTTTGCTGTTCTCCCTTCTCCCATACCTTAGAATCATGAACTCTATGATTTCATGGTCACTTTCACCCAAGCTGCCTTCCACTTTCAAATTCTCAACTAATTCCTCCCTATTTGTTAAAATAAAATCTAGAACAGTTCCCCCCTAGTAAGTTTTTCAACCTTCTGAAATAAGTTTTCTTCAGTGCAGTCCAAGAACTTATTGGATAGTCTGTGCCCCGCTGTGTTATTTTCCCAACACATATCGGGATAGTTGAAGTCCCCCATCACCACCAAATCCTGCACTTTGGATGATTTTGTTAGTTTAAAAAAAAGCCTCATCCACCTCTTCTACCTGGGTAGGTGGCCTGTAGTAGACCCCTAGCATGGCAAAATGCAGGACAATGTAGCACTTTAAAGACTAACAAGATGGTTTATTAGATGATGAGCTTTCGTGGGCCAGACCCACTTCCTCAGATCAAATAGTGGAAGAAAGTAGTCACAACCATATATACCAAAGGATACTTTGGTATATATGGTTGTGACTACTTTCTTCCACTATTTGATCTGAGGAAGTGGGTCTGGCCCACGAAAGCTCATCATCTAATAAACCATCTTGTTAGTCTTTAAAGTGCTACATCGTCCTGCATTTTGCTTCAACTACCCCAGACTAACACGGCTACATTTCTATCACTATTCCCCTAGCATGGCATCACCCTTCTTTTTTTTACCCCTTTTAGCCCTAACCCAGAGACTCTCAACATGTCTGTCTCCTACGTCCACCTCCACCTCCGTCCAAGTGTGTACATGTTTAATGTATAAGGCAACACCTCTTCCCGTTTTTCCCTGCCTGTCCTTCCTGAGTAAGCTGTACCCTTCTATACCAGTATTCCAATCGTGTGTCTCATCCCACTAAGTCTCTGTGATGTCAACTATGTCATAGTTGTATTTATTTGTTAGCACTTCCAGTTCTTCCTGCTTATTAGCCATACTTCTTGCATTTGTATATAGGCGTCTAAAATACTGATTTGATTTTGCCTCCCAGTTCTGCCTTGTCCCTCCTTTCTCTTTGCTATTATAGCCCACACTCCCTTCCATTTCCGACCCATCTCCCAAGTCTCCATGTTCTTCACTTACCCGTGAGTTTTGGTCACCTGCCCTCTTGGGCAGCTGTGAGTCGGTCTGGCTACGCTCCAGAAAATGTTCTGTTTCTCAGTTTAAAAATAATTTAATTCTCCTGTGAGCAGGTACCTTTTCCAACCTAGTCTAAAGCCAAGTGCCTCTGCTGGGAAGAGACATGAATTCACCTTCTTTCTGGAGTCGGGTGCTATTAGGCAGAAGGGGACATCACACTCAAGGTGCTCAGCCCTTAGATCTTTCCCCCTGGAGAGCTGCTTCCACCTCCCTTGTAAGCCAGCTGGTTTGCAAGCTGCATGTACCAAAGACTCTGCAGGACCCACTGCATTTCCTCCCACAGCGCATCAAGTCTTCGCTGTGAGCATGAAGCAAGCTGCTGGAATTGTTCTCTCCAATATCATGCCACAGCAGACTTTTCTCAGTCGAGGGGACTTCCTTGATGAAGAGCAATGGGGCTGGTTCTGCCTGGAGTCATTCCTCTGGCTTAAGAGAGATCCAGATATTTCAGCGTAAGTCCCCCCAACTGCTGTTGATGACACAGCATTTCTGTTTGCTGGGATCAGATGTGGTGCACATGGTTTTCCCTTGGCACGCAGGACAGAGCCTTGCACCCTTCTGTAATTGTATCCATAGCCAGTGGTGGGAAATTTCTGTGGGTTGCAACCCATCTTTGGTGGGAAGCGTGTGATAACCAGCCCTTTCACAGCCCTTGGAAGGGGTAACTGTTACCTTTGGGGTGACACACGCTGCACGAAAGATCTACCACAGCAAATTTTAGAGCCTGGGTCAGCTGACTGACCTCAGACTGACGAACAGCTCTGTCCCCTCACGTGGGAGTGCCTGTTGTACTTCCTTGCTGCGGGGGTATGCAAGGTCGGTTTGAATTGGACTCATCATGAAGCATGGAAGTCAAAACAAGAACATAAAACCCAACTAATATGTAACTTAACAAAGCAAAGGTCTCATCATATGATTCAGAAGTCTTATGGGCTGCACTTCAGTCAGGACCCCTCACCCAGCCCAGTCGGGCTTCCTTTGTTCTTCAGGTGCTGTGTATAACGTGGGTGGGGAGCGAGGGGAGTAATCGAGGGTGTCTCTTATAGTTCTTTATCTTCTGAGCCTCAGTGTCTCCTTTGAGAATTCTCTCCAAAGTCTGTGTGGACAGGAACCTCCCAGCTGTAGTTGTCAAGATGTAGATTTTCACCCACATCTTCCTTCCTGCCAAAGAATGACTACTTAAGCACCACCCTCTTTCCACCAGGAAGTAGCCCCAAAGGGTCTTCTGTGACCGCCCCCATCACAGTGGGATACAGGCTTCAAAATGAGATCTACAGATCCAGCCGTGTGACATTAAAATTGATTGGATACATGAGGTATTTTGTCTCAAGCATCTTTGAGTTATGCATATTTGTATCCATAAGAGATTTCTTAGGGCCTGGGAACAGTCACACAGGCTATGGAACTTCCCCACAGACCTTCCTAGAGCAGATCTTGTTGAAAAGCAGCCAAACTTGATTTAAAAATGACCAGTGATGGAGAATCCACCACAGCCCTTGGTAAACTTGTTCCAGTGGTTAATTGCCCTCAAGCTGTGGTTCCCATCGAAGCTGTCTAGCTTCAATTTCCAATCTTTGACTCTTGTTGGATCTTTCTCTGCTAGATGGAGGGGTCCCTTTTAAATATTTGTTCACCACGTAGTTTGGCCTGTGATCCATTCAGCCCTTAATTTTCTCTTTAAACTCTAAACCGACGCTGGGGGCATGTTTTTTTAATCCATTAGTCATTCCCGTGGTTTTCCCTTCAGTTTATCATCCTGCTTCTTAAATTGTGGACACAGTATCCAGCTGCGGTCACATTAGTGCCATATATAGAGGTTAAAATTACTTCCCTGTTCTTACTCCAGATTCCCTTATTTATGCATCCCAGGATCATGCTGGCTCTCTTGGCCACCGCGTCACAATGTGAGATCATGTTCAGCTGGTTATTTACCACCGACTCCTAAATCTTTTTCAGAGTCCATGCTTCCCAGGAGTGTCCCCCATTATGCATGTATTTCCTACATCAGTGTTGGGCAGCCATAGCCCCTCGGACTTCTCTGTGTGGCCCACAACCCTATTTTGTTTACTGTTGGCCATGTGCAGGGTTGCCAGATTCCTCTGGTTTCCATCCATGTAGCTTTTCTCCTACCAGTATGACTTAAGTGACACACACTTAAAGCAAGGGCACAGGAAATGAGGTGCATGTTGATTGCACTCAACAGTGACTGTAAAAGCCATATGCTCCCTTTTCATCCAATCAGAGTGCTGCTACGGTTCAGTTAGCACACATTGCAAATTCTAGATACTCAAACGCAATTAGTAAACATACCCTATCACGGGAGATGGTCTTGGTTGTTACAACCTTGCTACCCACTGAGATGGTGGAAGGCCACTCATATAGTCCACTCACTAGCCGAGGTTGCCCATAGCTGGCCTGCATTCTTTGCCTCTTTGATAATATGCATTTACAATTAACCATATTCAAAAACATTGTTTGCTTGTGCTCAGTTTGCCTAGTGACTCAGATCAGTCTGAATCTGTGACTTGTCCTCTTCATTATTTGCCACTCCCCCAATTTTTAGGTCTGCAGACTTTATCGGTGATGCATTTGTTTGCTTCCAAGTCATTGGTTTTTAAATAAAAGGCAATATATCCTAAAGACCGATCATTCCTTTATTGGGAAAGTTCTTAAAGGGCCATTTCTGTAGTTCTGTGTGTGTTAGCATTTGCCTGGGGCAAAACTAGGCAAGCAGCAGGGGCTTACCTGGCGCATATGCTCTTCTTTCTCATTGCAGACCATTCCATGTAGCTACCTGGTATAACACGGGGTCTGTCATCCAGTTTGGACACCGCAATTCCCTTGCTGATATTTTGCCCTCTCAAGGTTTCTCTGTTCTGGAGATTGCCATCTCTTGATTTGTTCCTCTTCTGACAGTCATTTTCTGCTTATGTCTTTCCCCTGGGGTTTCGGTTCCCATCCAGTATCTGCTGCAAGAGGGGAGATTCCCTCCCCCATTTAACCAACTTTTTACTAGCACATGCATTCTTAAGTGTAGCTGGGCCTCTGGCATTGCACATGCAGATGACTGTGCTGGATGGTTATTTACCAGGTATATCTCTGGTTGGCTGCACACGTGAGATCTGTGTTGGCATTTGTAAATATGGTAATCTGAGTCTAAACAGCGTCTGTGTTAGGGCTTTGTGACTACAGAATTCCTTGAATTGCTGGGAGTGAGCATTGTTTCAAAGGAGCAAGGAAAAGGAATCTCTCAGCAGTAGAGCAGAGATGTCAGAAATAAACTAAGGCATCTCCTAAGGCACCTATTGTTTCTGGGTTTCCTGTTTATTCTGGGAACTTGGGAGACATGTTGTTCAGAAGTAGATGTACGTGGATCTTGTGTGCACACATGTACATCCATATCAAACTGCCATGAGGGCTCAAGTGGAAAAAATGGGAAATACGAGCTTCCACTTGTAGGGATGGATCATGTTTTCAGGCCAGTAATACACCCTAGGAGGCAGGATTCATTCTAGGCTGCACCAGCTTTGTGCATCGGTAGCTGGTTGGCACTAGGGTCTTGCAGGCTGACAGCAGTGCCGTGAAACACAAGTTACTTAAGGTTAAAAAGACACACAACCTTGAGAATGGAGCTTAAAACACCTCATTTGTGACAGTGGCAATAAAGCTGACCAAAACAACCTAGTTTACGTGGGATGCACTGTCAAGAACATGTTCATCTCTACACGAAAACCATAAGCTCATTTAGAAAATTGGGTTGTCTTCTTTGAGATTAGAGTCTCTTGAATATGCAGATACTTAATTAGTGTGGAAATAGCTCATTAAATGGGGATCTCAGTATAGTTGCATGCCAGCATGGAGTTAGTCTCAAGGAGAGTTTAACAAAAGGGTATCCGCCCATGAGGTGACCATGGGACAGAGGCCCTGGGGCAATAGGAAATATGAGTCGCAGGAAAAAAGGCAGATGTGAAGATGGTTCATATGCTCTGCATGCTCCAAAGGTCCTTTTGCCCCCACCCTAAGCAGCTGTGCACTCTTTAATTTTTATGTCCATATGCAGAATGAATTTTGTTGTGTGCACCAATAAGGAGATGTGCAACACATCACCTCCATATTGGTGCACATAACTCATTCTGCACATGACCGATTGGGCATGGGGTGGGGTCGAGGATTTGGAATCTGGAGGGAGGCTCAGAATTGAATGGGATGAGGGCTCTGGGGTGGGGTGCTGGCTCTAGGATGGGGTTAGAGCTGTTGGGTTTGGGATGCAGGCGGAGGCTCCCCTGCCCTCTCACTGCAGTAGCTCCAGGTCAGGTGAGAGGTGCCTCTGCCTGCCATGGCAGCTCCTGTGACACTGGGTCGGGCTGGAGGAGGGGCACCTCCTGCTTATGGCAGGTTTCTAGTGCTGGGGATGGCAGGGGGAGATCTTTCAGAGAAGGTGCCTTTCCCCGGATGGTGGCAGCTCCACGTGCAGAAGTCTCGAGGGAACCCTACTTGGGCATATTTATAACACATCCAGTTAAATCATTTGATACATCCCAGGATGGGTAAAAATCAATGATTTTAAAAAAAATTAAAAATCACATTTTAAAAGAAATTTAAGGGGTATTTTTAAGTAAGTTATTTGAAATTGACAACATATGTCAAGACCATAAACTTATTAAAATCTATTAAAATTAACTATAAACAATGAGCAGTATTTGCTGTCAAGTTTTAAACGGCCAACTGTCTCAACTCATGGAAATCACTCGCTAAGGATCTGGATGCGGTGTTGTTTGAAGTTTTTCACCACTTACTTCACAGTTCCATTTCAGTCACTTTAAAAACTCAGACGTGGCCTTTCTAAGGTACAGTGGCAAGAAGTGGTATGGGACCATATTTTCAGATCAATGGCACATTTCTGGGAACATAGACAACTCAGACCTGTGTTCCCTAGTCTCTCTGTCAAGCTCTCGCATATCCCTTGGAAAAACTCGATCTCAACTGAAAAAGCCTGCCTTGTTACAACAGGATCCGTTGTGGTCACAGGTGGTTTAACTTTCCATTTTTACCGTTGGGGCTGCCTGAACTTCCTGTCCTGCCTCTGAAGCGCAGGAAGAAACCACATTTGGTTGTGGCCTTCTCTCTCATCCTGATGGTGAATGGATGCACTCTGGAGGATGTCGCTGTGACTGAGCGGATGCATCACTTACCCAACTGCTGATTCATTGTTTGGACCTGTGAGAAGCCATAGATCAGAAGAAGTTCAATGAGTACATGAAATTCAAGTACAGTACATTCAAAGTTAAACCAATTGGGAGTTGGAAAAAAGCAGGAGAGCTTGTGTTTTCCTTCTCCAATCTACCGATTTAAAAACTGGGTGGGAGAGGTTGAAATCTACTCTTTCTAACATCTCCAAGGACATGGTGACCACCCCAAAAATATCAATTCACCAAATAAATATGTTACTTTTAATGAATACATTTTTAAATGCAAAACATTTAACTTATTTTCTTGTGCACCCAAGACGTTTAACGTAGTTTTTATTTAATTAAAAGTAAAATGCTGTCTTTGTGTATTTTAATTGAATTTGGATTTCCACCTAAAATGATACAAATTAAAAGTAAAAATTTGATCTATTACAGAAGAAATAAATCATTTTCATTATATAAAAATATAAATTCAGAGTCTTGATAAAGAAGTTGTTACATAATTTGTTAAATAAAGGTGCGTATCTATAGTCTTCCTGCTTTAGCAAAAAGTCACATCAAATTTAGCATAAATGCTATATTTTGTTAACCATCAATGTTGGATTTGTATCAACCACTGGAAATCGATCCTTTAAGAAAAGAATTGAATAAGTACATGAAAACATAATCTAAAATCAAAGTTTCTGCTTGCTGATTTTTAAGTTATGATTTAAATACCTTTGATTCCAGCCCGAGGTAGCCTCCACTTACATACGTTCTTAATGGCAGTAAGTAATTATTACCCAGTTCTCAAATGTTCAGATTAGCAAACTGTATATAGGGCAGTGCTTCAAGTTTCTTTCTCGACTGAGTATTTAACACAGGCCTCTAACACTGCACGACAGTGTGTTTAATGCAAAGTTCACGTAGCCACAGCACCAACTGAGCAGGGACCTGGAGCTGCTTCTGGCTTCAGCCTGCAGACTTTTTTTTTTGGGGGGGGGGTTGAGGCCTGGTTAGTTGTGGATTTATTCGGGAGGCCAGGCATGCTCTACAGCACAATTAAGTAGGGTTGCCAGATGGTTTCTGAAAAAATACCTAACCCCCCCCCCCCAAGACTCTGAGTTAAGCAAAGCAAAAAAACCCCAAGAAACCAGTGTGGCCCCTTTAAGAAATGCTTTTGAGGCTTTTTGGCCCTAACTGGCTGCCAGCAGCTGCCCACCATCTTGCCTCCCTGCACCAGGCCACACAGCTCCCCTGTGGAAGCCGGTAAGCACCTGGGATTTTTATCTCCTGGCTGGGGAAAAATTGGAAAATACTGGCCATTTTAGACGTCTGGTATCTTCTGGATTTTTTACTGGACGGGAGGTGAAAATGCTGTTCTGCTGGTGTAAGGAGGGTGCCAACCAGCAGGGGAGGCTGTGGTGCATGGGCGAGGCATATCTCTGAACGTTAAAAAATATGTTTAGATGGAGCTGTCTACGCTGCCCCTTCTTGCGCAAGAAATAAATGGTAAATTTTCTGAGTGGAGAGCGGTAGCTAGTGGGGTCCCCCAAGGGTCTGTTTTGGGACCTATATTATTCAACTTATTTATAAATGATCTAGAGAAAGGGGTAAACAACGAGTTGGCAAAATTTGCAGATGACCAAATGGCTCAAGAGAGTTAAGACCAAAGCAGATGGTGAAGAGCTTCAAAAAGATCTCACCAAACTAAGTGATTGTGCAACAAAATGCAAATGAACTTTAATGTGGATAAATGTAAAGTAATGCACATTGGAAAAAATAATCCCAACTAGACATACAATATGATGGGGACTAATTTAGCTACAACTGCTCAAGAGAGATCTTGGAGTCATTATGGACAGTTCTCTGAAAACATCCACTCAATGTGCAGCAGCAGTCAAAAAAGCAGATAGAATGTTAGGAGTCTTTTTTAAGAAAGGGGACAGAGTAAGATAGAAAATATCTTATTGCCTCTCTATAAAACCATAGGCCACCCACATCTTGAATACTGCGTACAGATGTAGTCGTCTCATCTCAAAAAAGATATATTGGTATTGGAAAAGGTTCAGAAAAGGGCAACTAGAATGATGAAGTGTTTGGAATGGGTCTCCTATGAAGAGAGATTAAAAAGACTTGAACTTTTCATCTTAGAATAGAGGAGACTGGGGGAGATATGGTAGAGGTCTATTAAAATCATGACTGCTGTGGAAAATGTGAATAAGGAAAAGTTATTTACTTATTCCCACAATATAAGAACTAGGGGTCACCAAAATGGAATGAATAGGCAGCAGGTTTAAAACAAACAAAAGGAAGTTTTTCTTCACTCAGTGCATAGTCAATCTGTGGAACTCCTTGCCAGAGGATGTGGTGAAGGCTAGGACTTTAACAGGGTTCAAAAAAGAGCTAGATAGACTCATGGAGGTTAGGTCCATCAATAGCTATTAGCTGGGATGGGTAGGAATGGTGTCTCTAGTCTCTGTTTCTCTGGAGGTGGATGGTGGGGGAGGGATCTTGTGATGATTACCTGTTGTGTTCTCTCCCTCTGGGGCACCTGGTATTGGCCACTGTTGGCAGACAGGATACTGGGCTGGGTAGACCTTTGGTCTGACCCAGTGTAGCTGTTCTTATGTTGGTGTATGTAACTTTATTCCTTTAAACAATTCTAACTCTCACCCTTACTTTCTTTTTATAAATAAACCTTTTCAGTTTAAGAGTCCCAAACATTTTCAGCTGCAGAGCCCCTAGGCCTAGAGGTTTTGAGAATTTGACAGAGCCTTTAATATATGATTTTTAATTCGGTAGGTCCCCAAATATAGACAAAGTTTTGGAATTATATTTAGTTCTTGTGTATTTCTTATAAATCCCCCCTCCCTCCAAGAAGATGATCAGAAAATTAGTAACAAACTAGCAGGGCCAGACAACTGTCATTCATATTTTCTCACAGAGCCCCATGACCCATCCTGGGGAGCCCCAGGGCTCCACAGATCACACTTTGGGAAACCCTGGTCTAAAGGATTAGCCATTAGCATGATTTTTGGGTGCAGTCTGAATTCTAAATTGACCTGGCAATGTAGCTGCTCCTTTGAGATCAGAAGAACCTTTTTATTTGGCGAGCTGGGGTTTCACAACCTCCCGTCTGGGCATGCAGTGCAGTTTGGCACTGCACTGCTTTAACAGCTACATCCGTGCTTGCTCTCTGTGCTGGTACTTCCCTACCCTGGAGGACATGGTGCTTAGTCATGCTCAGAGAAAGTGCAGTCACTTAAAGGCGCAATGCAAACAGCTATGAGCACTCTGTGCATGGGCAGATGTGTTACTCGTGTGTTAGAGGAGGGGAGAGCTGCAAGCAATCCCTGTGTTCAGATTGCCTAACATTTTCCATTATGAAGGACTCTTGCAGTGTATGTTCATCTTGCTGTTGTTCTCTGCTGAACACAAAATGCCAGCTGCAAAAAGGCCCTTAGGCTACAAAAATGCCCGGATAATTAATGACATCACTTCACGTGTACTGGCATAACTCTTATTTCAGACCAAGAGGAGCAGCTAGGTTATATCAGTGTAGCTATGCTAGTAATTTTCTCCATGTAGAACCTCCACAAATCCCATTACATTCTGTTCAGCTTTTGCTGCGGTATAAACTGTTCGTCAGAATCACCAAACACGGGAGGACCCTTCTGCAGCTTGGGCCTATGCTGTCACTGTGCACGAGCAGCTAGAACGGCTCTGGGAATGGCATTTCCTCCCCTGTACCTGTCAGAGGCCCCACTTGCTCGTTCCCTTCCTCTGGGCACTGGGCCCTACTCCTCACAATTCTCTCCCTCTAGTTTAACAGGTTCCCTGGCCACCAGCTAGCGTGGCTCACAGGCTGCTGCGATGCTGAAGGTTTGGGGTTTTAACATTATTTTCCAAAATAAATGTTTCACTGCTCCTAATTCAGCATCCATGACTGTGGCAGCCATTTGCCAATGGGCGACTTGTCCGTGACACACGTCTATGTACGTGTGGGATTAGGGCAGGGGTGACCAGCCTGTTACAGGCGAAGAGCCAAAATAGTGGTGTATGCAGCGCAAAGAGCAAAAAGTTGTTGAGCAAGAAGGAAAAAGGGCCCGGCCACAGGCATTGCCCTTTTAAGGTGGCCATTTTGAAGTCTGCACTGGTGTCCCGTGCAGACAGAAATGCGCTGCCTCTTTCAGAGCTGCGGGAGCTGCCATTTTTTTCTTTGAAGAGCCACATGCAGCTTGCGAGCCACGGGTTGGCCACCCCTGGATTAGGGGCTGTCAGGGCTGCTCCCCACTCTGGCACTCTGAGTGCAGAAGGTGGGGGCCCACAAGAGAGCTTCAAAAACCTTGTGTCTCCAGGTGCTGGTTACCAAAACTTCCCAGATTCACCAATTCCCTGGCTCTGAGACAGACAGACAAACAAACACACATACAAGCTGCCACCATCAGTGATTTTATCCCTACAACTGGGGTGAACACTTGAACCCAACCTCAGGGACACCCCTAGCCCCTTTGCCCCAAGCTGCAGTCTCTGGTAACTGACCCCTCGCTGTGAGGCCTGCAGACACACACAGACGGACGGACCTTCCAGGACACAAGAATCAAATCTGCACCTTACAAAAAATGATTTTTATTACAAAACAAAGGATAAACTGGATAAAGCATCCTTGGCGGCTAGATGTTATAGAGAAACCACGGAAAACAAATTAAAACAGAGAAAAGACTCTGGGCACAATGCGAGATGGTAAATGGGGAGGGGAGGCAGAGATTCACACAGAGCACTTCAAACCAAACTACAAAATAAAGAGAAAATACCCTGAACACGACGAGATTCACTTTTTTCCTTTTTACTTCCAATTTTCTCTTTGTTCAGTCCACTTCCATGCCCCGGAATCATAGAACCATAGAACTGGAAGAGACCTCAGAAGGTCATCAAGTCCAGCCCCCTGCTCTAGGCAGGACCAATCCCAACTAAATCAACCCGGCCAGGGCTTTGTCAAGCTGAGACTTAAACACCTGTAGGGATGGAGACTCCACTACTTCCCTAAGGAACCCATCCCAGTGCTTCACCACCTCCCTGGGGAACCCATTCCAGTGCTTCACCACCCTCCTAGTGAAATAGTTTTCCCTAATATCCAACCTGGACCTCTCCCACCGCAGCTGGAGCCCATTGCTCCTTGTTCTGCCATCTGTCACCACTGAGAACAGCCTCTCCCCATCCTCTTTGGAACCTCCCTTCAGGAAGTTGAAGGCTGCTCTCAAATCCCCCTTCACTCTTCGCTTCTGCAGACTAAACAGACCCAACTCCCTCCGTCTCTCCTCGTAAGTCACATGCTCCAGCCCCCGAATCATTTTGGTTGCCTCCGCTGGACCCTCTCCAATGCGTCCACATCCTTTTTGTAGTGGGGGGGGCCCAGAACTGGACACAATACTCCAGATGTGGCGTCACCAAAGCCGAATAAAGGGGAATGATGACATCTCTGGATCTGCTGGCAATGCTCCTCTTAATGCAACCTAATGTGCCATTAGCCTTCTTGGCTACAAGGGCACCCTGTTGACTCATATCCAGCTTCTCATCCACTGTAACCCCCAGGTTCCTCGGAGGCATCTTGATTGGGTTTAAATCATTCTGTGTGTCTGTGACGGCGCGTTGGGGGTCCCCCGTCTCCTGCAGCCCCGAAATGGCACAAACAGACTGCACCAGCCGGTGGAATAGAGGAAGTTTATTGCCTCTCCAAGATACAGCACAGATGTAATCTGGTCACAGAGCTGGGCTAGGATACCTCCGGCCCCCTTGAGATGGGGGGAGACTGGGCCCCTAAACTCCAGCCCCTTTCCCTAGGCTGTCTCCTCCATGCTCCCAGCCAGCAACTAACTAACCCTCTTCCAGCCCTGCCCCCCAGCCAGGGCAGCATTCCCCCTTCCTTTGTTCCTCTCCATGGGGGTTATCTGGTTCAACAGGTTTGGCATCACCTTTGCATAGTGAGGTTTTCCCTGCTGGGTCTTGTTTCTTCATGGGCAGTGTGCATGGCAGTCTGTGCTCTGCTTTCCCTAGCAAGGGTGGGAAACTGTTTTTGGGTTGGGGCCACTGACCCACAGAAAAGGAGCCACACACAAGTGAGCAAAGCAACCCAACCAAGCCAAAAACTCTTCATGGGCATGGCCCCCAACTGATAAGCAGGGGGGAAAAGAGACACTCACCTTATTCACGCAACTCGGGGCGCCAGGGTTCCCATCAGGCTCCAGCCCCATGGGGGAGGGTGCCAAAGCTCAGGGCTTTCCCCCAGGGTGGCTTAACTCAGAGCGCTAAGCAGCCTAGGCTCTGGGGGAGGGGTGCAGGGTCTGGATGGGTCGTAGGGTGCGGGAGCAGATTGCAAGTATAGAGTCTGGGTGGGATGTAGGTGCAGGAGTGGAGTGGGGGTGCTGGGTCTGGGCGAGAGAGAGACCACAGGAGCAGGGTTGGGGTGCAGCATCAAGGCAGGGTGCAGGAGGGGTCTGGGTGGGCTGGGGAGCGCAGGAGCGGGTTGGGGCGGGGGGTCTGGCCGGGAAGGGGAGCGTGGGAGCGGGCTGGGGCGGGGGGGTCTGGCCGGGAGGGGGAGCGCGGGAGCGGGCTGGGGCGGGGGGTCTGGCCGGGAGGGGGAGCGGGCTGGGGCGGGGGGTCTTGCTGGGAGGGGGAGCGCGGGAGCGGGTTGGGGCGGGGGGTCTGGCCAAGAGGGGGAGCGGGCTGGGGCAGGGGGTCTGGCCGGGAGGGGGAGCGGGCTGGGGCGGGGGGTCTGGGTGAGAGGGTTCCTTTTTGCCAAGTCCCGACTGCCTGGATGGCTTTAGAACTGAAGAGCTCACGCAAATCGGGGTACGCCCTGGAGCCTCGCACCCCTTTCCTGTAGCTAGGGAAATGACCTCCATTGGGAGCCTGTGCTCAGGTGCGTCCGGATTTTCAGCGCTCCAGACAGCGTTCCTTGCCCATCCGGAGGGAGCGGTCCTGTTGCTTCTGCCCGGCCTTGAGCGTTGCACTCCATCCCAGAACTGGACATGCCAGAGCTGAGACTTGCCAGCTGGTGGATTTGGTCTGCGCCACAGTGGGTAACGTGTCCTGAACAAGCTGATGTAAAGATGCCTTTGTGCGGTGAGAGCGGTGAAGGGGCCACAGCTCCATATGTGACCACGCGCCTGAGCCTGGAGACGTTTGTCAAGCACCACGGAAGGGAGCACACAAGTCTCCTTTTAGGACCCCACAAAAGTGGCGGGTGGAATAATCCTACCAATTAGACCTAATGTAGATTTTGTAGTTTCCTAATTTTTGGTTCATTGATTTCCAGTCCTAGGGCGCCAGCTGCTGCCTCCGGCCTCGGGCCGCTCCTGCCTAAACATTACTGGCATCTCTGCATTCCAAGAGCCCCTACGCACACTTATCTGTGGTGCTTTGCTAAATACCAAGGGGACAGGCGCCTTTGAAATACCATTGGCAGATGGATGGGGACATGGCCTGCAGCTTTTCTTCCTAGTTTGTTCACTGCTGCCTTTAGGTGCTCCCACCCAGCCCCCTGTGGACACAGGGCTTGCCTGAGTATCTGACTGGGCTCCTGAGGCTAAGGAAGGGGCCTTTGTGGGAGCACTCGCTGCTGAGGGAGTCCAAAGGCCCAGGGCCCAGTGGTGGCTCTGGGGCCAGCCGACCTCGCCATACAAAGAGCTGAGAGGAGTGGGCCAAGCTTGCAGTCAGAGGCAGCTGCCTCTGTGTTAGTAAAGATGCTTTTATTTCTGGAGCTGAAAACAGACAGATTCATTCCTGGTGTAACTCTGTCGAACTTTGTAGAGTTGCATCATAGATTAGCTAAAGCAATTGCTTCACAGCTGCTTATACTGTGTAGGCGCGCAGAGAACTCTAGTTACGGGTCTGCAGAGACTCCTCTTTGGTGGTAGCGTAGCTACCTCGGTGTAAGAGTGTCTGTTTCACATGACTCAGCAGTGGAAGGGGAGGGGCTGGGACAGGAAGTGAAGATGAGTGTCCAATTGAAGCTGGAAGGGGAATGAGGGGATGCAGCAAGTCAGGTGTGTGAATCCTTCCATCTCCGAGCAGAGGCGTAGTGCGGGGGGGGGGGGGGGCAATTGCGAGGGCGCCGGGCCGCGGTGAGAGCGAGCGCACGCTGCGCAAGCTCACCTGGCATGGGTGGCGACGCTGTCGAGTTATATGGCCGTCCCTCAGCCCTGGGCCGTCCCTGCCGTGCGCAGCGTTCAGTCGGCTCCCCCTTGCCCACGAACGCTGTGCACAGCAGGGACGGGACCGTGGGGTGGAGGGACAACCATAGAACTCGCCACCCGTGCCAGCATTCAGTCGGCTCCCCCTTGCCTGCGCACGCTGTGCAGCATCTCCAGGTGACGGGGGGGAGGGGAGAACACACGCCCAGGCGTGACGTGACATCACTGCCCAGGACTTTAAAAGTGTTCGGTGCCGCGTGGTGCCGGCTTAGCTTCCGGTTCGGAGTCCAGGGACTTTTGGGGCCTGAGCGCAGACTCCGGCCCCACAAAGTGGAAGGCAGAAGGTACGGTATGGCAGGGCAGGGGAAAAACTAGGGGGAAGGGGTGAGAGAGGAAGGGGCTTGTGTGGAGGGGGGGAGGAGCTTGTGCGGAGGTGGAAGGGAGAGGGAAGATACAAATGTCAGGGGGCCAAGTTCAGACAATGAGGGAAAGGGCAGGACAGGAGGTGTCAGTGGGAGGGGGGACAGGGTGATGCTGTGAGAGGAGAGGAGAGGGGAAGGGCATTAGGCTCTAGAGGGGGGAGGGGGAGGTGCTGGGAGAAGGCTTGAAAGAAGGGGTGGGCATGAGAAAGATGGGGATGGAGCAAGGCATGTGTGGGCATGGGCATGAGGGGAATGGGGGCAGAGAGTGGTGAGGGGGTGGGCATCAGGGAAAAAGAGAGCAAAGGGGGCAGGGACAGTGAGGGAAGAGGGAGGCACCAGGAGGGTGCAGGGCTAAGGGAAGGTGCAGATACCAGGGGATTCTGGGGTGAAGCAGAAGGGCAGACACCTGCAGGGGAGGGACCAGCACCAGAGGAGAGAGGCAGGGCAGGTGTGTAGAGGGAGGTGTTAGAAGAGGGGATGAGGAGGGGTAGCTCACCTGATCAGAGTGGGGCTACTGGAGGAGTGGGCACAGGAGGGAGTGAAGGGCTGGTGGAGGGGGCAGGTTGCAGGACAGCTGAGGGCAGTGAGAAGGGCAGGAGTCAGGACAGCAGAGGAGGGTGAGGAATTGGGGGGCAGCAGGCACCAGGGGAGATGATGGAGCAAGGAGAGGAAACATGGCAGCAGAGAGAAAAGGTAAAGGGTTATAAAATATTTATTAATAGCTTGGCATGCTGCCCATGGCCAGTTTGTTTGCGCCCAGCAGTGCAGTTTGGGTTTATGTGGGGATCAATACGTGGCCGGCGAGTGGGAGCCGAAACAAAAAAGTAGTCAGTGTAATGATCTTCTGTTGAGATGCCGTTTAGTAGTTAAATTCTTGGACTGTCATTGCTCATGAAAAGTGTTGTCACATGGGTAGAAGTCGGGTAAATGTTGCATTTTATTAACATCAGCAGAGCTGACTTAAATGGGGCCTGTGTGTTGTGCAGTCTTGCCTTAATCTTTGTATTCATGCCTGTCCGTGTGAGAGAAGCTATTTGTATAGATTTGCCTGCATATGCAACCACGCTTAAGTTGAGGCCCTCAGCATGTTCTGTAAGTATCAGTGTGGCCCCTGGGGCTTCCAAAGTTGAGTTGCGCTAGCTCAGGCATGTCCAAAGTCCGGCCCGCGGGCCAATTGCGGCCCGTGTTCCGGTTTAATACGGCCCCACAGGTAATTTGGCAATATCTATCTTTTATGGCCCCCAACGAATCCATATGTATTGAGATGAATACATTGTAAAATCTCAGTTAATGTCAGTTGGTCTAAATCAGTTATAAATATATTTGGACACAACATGTATACTTGGTGTTATGTTCCAGTTCATATTTTTTGAACTTAAAAGTTGACAGACAACCTTTATTACCAATAATATGTAATGTACTTTACAATGTTCCTGACATATATTTCAGCTTCCTGGATTTTTTTTTTATCTGGCCTTCAGATATGAAAGGCAGAGTGATTTAACACCTGTTTAGATTTGTCGTCCATGTGACGAAATGAAAAGTATGCCGTTTGCAATAAACTTTGCATAAAATAGTTAATTTGCGTTTAATTTTAATGGTTCAAAGAATGTCAGGCAAAATGGTCGGCCCTCACGCATGTTCACTTCATCAAATCTGGCCCTCTTTGAAAAAAGTTTGGACACCCCTGCCCTAGCTCATCCCTGACAGGTGTCTGTCTAACCTCGTCTTAAATATCTCCAGTGATGGAGATTCCGCAACCTCCCTAGGCAATTTATTCCAGTGTTTAACCACCCTGACAGGAAGTTTTTCCTAATATCCAACTTAACCCTCCCTTGCTGCAATTTAAGCCCATTGCTTCTCATCCTAACCTCAGAGGCCAAGGAGAACAATTTTTCTTCCTCCTCCTTATGATACTCTTCTAGATACTTGAAAGCTGATCTCATGTCCCTTTTCGGTCTTCTCTTTTCCAAGGTAAACAAGGCTATTTCCTTCAGCCTTGCCTCACATCTCATGTTCTCTAGACCTTTCATCATTTGTGTTGATCTTCTTTGGATTTTCTCCATGTTTCCTGAAATGTGGCACCCAGAACTGGACATGATACTCCAGCTGGGGCCTAATGTAGATGGCTCAGTCCCTGCCTAGGGGACGTGAGACTGGGCAGGTTAATTTCCAATCTTCCCGTTTATTCTTTTCCTAAGTCAGGAGGGCACAGTAGTTCTGATGGGGGCTCTGCAGGTAGGCAGCCCGCACTGCCCCCTGCCTGAAACCTTGTGCAGGTGTTAAACAGCTGTCCAGCCCACCATAGAGGTGACTGCATTTCAGCATGCCTAAAGCAACAGTGCACCAGCAACGGACAGGAGAATGGCTCCCGGGCATGGCTTACTCATGACTGCTTCAGTCCCATTGGATGGGCCTCAGCCTCTTTTCTTCCCCTCCCCCACTTTGCAATGGGGCTGTAGACTCTGGGGGAGAGGGCTGGAGGCAGGCAGAGGTGTCTCCCTGCAGCAGATGTAGACACGTCTCTGTATTAATCATTCTCTCATTGAAGTTTTAGCTTTGTAGCGAGTCCTTTTACATGGAAACTTTGTATGATGTCTCGGTAGAATAGTCCCTAGGACAAGTGAGGCAGAGACTGGCCCTGTGGGGTGAATGAGGTGGGAATGGAGAAGGCGGAAGGTGAGCACCTCAGGGCAGTTGCAAGGGTTGGAGAGGGGATGGAAGCCAGATCCAAGATCAATGAGCCCTGGGCAGTGGGCCCACTGAAAGGAGACTGGACCTGTGGATGCCTTGGGGGTTTGCAGCAAGGGCCTGCTTTGGGAAGCCCCCTCTGGAGGTGAATGTGGCAGCATTGAGACACCACCCAGAAGCTGGCGCCACAGACACTAACTGCAGGTGCATGGGAGGGCTCTCACGGATCTTGCACGTGCATAAGATGATAGATCTGCAGGAGGGGGGGCAGTGGCGTAGCGAGGGGGCCAGAGGGGCAGTTGCCCCTGGGCACCATGCTAGGGAGGCTCCAATGTAATCCCATTCTGCTCCCCCCATTATCCCTTCAGCTCACATGCTCCTACTCCGCCTGGCACCGGCAGCTGGAGCCTCCTCCCTTCCTCTCTGCTCCAAGCCCGACCCTCCTCCATCTCCACCGGCGGGTTAGTGCATGCGGGAGCCCGGGGGTGGGGGAAGATGCGGTACAAGTTCCCCTCAGCTGTGCACCAGGTTCGGGGCTGTGCCACATGGAGGTGGAGAGGGGGGTGCACATTTTTCCTTTGCCCCCGGGCGCATAACACCCTCGCTACGCCTGTCTCTGAGCTCTTTTGAGAGCTGATTACAGCTGGTCAGAAAACTTGTCCAAATGGGATTCTGTCAGCCAAGGCTGGTTTAACTAAGCTGGTTACGTTTTGTTTTATAAAAATCGATGGAATTTCATTTCAAACAGAAATTTTCATTTTCAAATTTATTGTTTGTTTTCAGTTTTACTTTCCTACTGGCATGTCATGGAATAATAGCATATAGTATGATGTCATTGTGACATACATTGACACGGTGTGACATCTACTGGGACTGGTAGGCCATGGAATTATCTAAAGAGACTAGTACTTTTTAAAATGCCAGAACTGAGTGGGGATGACGGCTTTTTTTGTTTGGCAGGAAGATTTGAAAAAACTTGTTTTCACAATGATTTGGAACAAACACATTTAGAAATGGCATTATTTTCCCTGAGATGGGAGTTCTGCATTTCAGTCAGCTGTGCTTATAACAACCTTTCAGTCCATGGTCCCTTGCTGTGTTTTCACAGGAGCTGACACAGCTCACTGAATGAACAGCTGCTCAGTATTTTGGTTTCTTCTTACTCTTCAGTGGGCAGTCCCAGGCCCTGTGCACTGCCCTCTAGTCAAACCTTGCTCTGGAGGTAGAATGAGGAGTTGCCACATCAGCCTCTTTGCTGGCGCTCCTCCCTTTGGTACCTGAATACTTCAGAGTGACCCTGCGGGGTTAGGGAGTATTATTCCTGTTTTACTGATGGGAAACTGAGGCACGGTCTGATTACGTTCAAAGTTTCCATTGATTTTGGATACTTAATTTGACACGGCTTCGTAGCGGTGTCTACATTCAGAGCACAGCTCCAGCTCACGCCTGTTGCAGCTTTGAGTGCTCCGCGCTAGACCTGCTGGGAGGACACTTCCATTTCATGGGCACGTTTAAGGTTTTCACCCCAAGATCGGGGAAAGCCACGTTCAGGTCCCTGTGCTGTCTGATTGAGAGCAGCTAGCCAGCTCAGGCCACTCCAAATCAGCGAGGGCTGGGGCTTGACTGCGGGTCTCCTGCGTCCCAGACTCCTCATCCGCTATCTGGCTTTTTGTGCCTCACTCAGGCCCAAGAATCTTCCCAATGAATATTTTTTGGAACCTGTCTACCAAACACTCCAACTGTGACCAAACAGCATAGTTCACGGAGACCTCTAATCTGACTCCCCTTCTCCGTGCTTCTGCAAACGAGAACTTACCGCTCCAAGCCAGGCATCTGAAGAAGTTAGTTGCAACTCCCCAAAGCTTATGCCATAATAACATTGTTAGTCTTCAAGGTGCCACTGGACTGCTTGTTGTTTTAGCATTGAATGGCCATATTACCATTGCTATACTTTTCTCACATGCCTCCTTGGGTTGGCTCTGAGCTGCAGTCTTGGCCTAGGATTGTTTAACCCCATGGTGTCCAACACACTAGCCACGTGGCTATTTGGCCAGTTGATTGTGGCTAGTTGGGTGGGTGAGTATGGCTAGTTCACTAGAGCAGAAGCCACTAGGGTAGCTACTGCTTCGGAACTGGTTGGACACCACAGGGTTAACCCTTTCTGGCCCTGTGTCCTACTTGGCACAAGCTTTCTTGCAGCTGTAGAACTGTGGGTGCAGCTATGATCTGGCTGGCACATTGTAATGGAGAACGTGTCGCCGCGCTCCATCTGAAATCCTCGTTCTGGCTTAGACTCCTACAGCTCTTGTCAGCACAGTGAGGGGAACAGAGTCACTGGGAACGCTTCCCTTGGCGATCCGTGGCCACCTGGACGTGGGTGGGAGGCTCCAGCCAGTCATGGGCGGGGTTTCCGTGCCAGGTGCTAAGCACTTGATGCAGCTGTGAACGTGATGCCAGCCCCCACGAGATGCTCCCTGTCAGCCTCGTTCATTGTTACTGTGGCAGGGAGGCAGGAGTTTCCTCTGTTGCTGAGATGGCAGCTAATGCATCGGAGCTGAGTGCAGGGGGAGCTGCTGCAGCGTGGTGCTGGGGAGGGCTCCGAGGTGCCTGCAGGCCTGCGTGTGGAGTGGCTGAGTCACAAGTGTGATTTTTAAACCCACTTACACCAAGATGGAGGGTGCTATGGACCGCCTGGTTCTGGGCTCGCCAGGGAGTCGGGGGCTGCTTTGAGGGCAATCAGAGCTTCCCAGCGGTTTGTACTGGTTGACGTAAATAGGTTCGAAACCAGATCTTTAGCACCTGGTGTAACTGCATGCAGAGGCCCTGGGGCCTAGGCCCTGCTTTATTACCACAAAGGCCTTTTCCTTGGGAGCAAACCCAGGCAGAAGATTTGGCATTCAGGATGTCTGTAGCAAAGAGGCGGTAGCCATGGATACTGCCCAGAGGAATGCAGCTCTCCCTGGCCGTCCCACCTGCCCAGCCCTGGTCTCCAGGGCCTGTTCACGCTGCTGAGCCAGGGCTGGAAACAGCTCTCGGGCAGGGCGCTTGCAGATGCTTCTGATGGGCACTAGTGCTGTCTCAAGAGCTGGCGAATGTTCTGAGCTCGGCCTGATCCTGCCTTGCACCACAAAAGCAGTGATCTGCCTGAGGCACATTGATAGTTCCATCCGCTGGGAGAAACCCTAAACTCCCTCCTAGGTTTTCACTACAACTTCAGCAACCACCACCCCTGTGTCAGATTCTCTCTAGAGCGCCATCATGATCTTCCTGGGTGTTTGGATTAACTTCAACAATGGAAGCGTCCGAACAGCTCCATATAACGAGAGTCCCATGTCTGCCTCTACACCAGCAACCACTCCATACACACCAAAACCCGGCTGTCTACACCAGGCACTCACATACGTCCCCCAGAATGTTCTGGAGAAAAGTTGGGGAGCCACACTTTAAACACCCCTACAGCCTGCATTTACTGCACATGGACGTTCCCCCGGAGGCTAGACTGCATCGTCGGGTGGGCCACCCAAATACTCTGGGACGGGCAGGCAATAATTTTAGATGGGGACCCACTTCACTAATTTTGAGGTGACCCCGGGCTGCCCTGTAAGGGGCAGGGCCTCTGGTGGAAAGGGCAGGGCCATGACACTTCCATGCTCCCCTTTGCACAGACTGATTGGCCTGGGGGTGGAGGAGCGCATGAAGCCCTTGCCCCTCTCCCCCACCTAGAGAGAACGCCCAGCTGTTCTGAACAGCTGGCAGGTCCCTCTAAACCAGCGGTCACCAACCAGTTGGTCGGGATCTACCGGTAGATCATGGAGCCTCTGACAGGCGATCCTCTCTGGTTTGGCCAAAGGTGTGTCTAAACTATATGGCTCCATCGATGGAGCCATGTAGATTAGGCTGATCGGCAAAGGGAAATGAAGCCGCGATTTAAATAATCGCGGCTTCATTTAAATTTAAATGGCTGCCACGCTGTGCCCACAAACAGCTGATCAGCTGTTTATCGGCTCAAAGTGCTAGTCAGGACACTCCCGTGTCGACCTGAAAGCCCTTTATCGACCTCCCCGTTATGCCTCGTAGGACGATGTTTACCTTGTTCCGCCCCATCCTGCCCTGCCCCGCTCTGCCCTGCATTCCTCCGCCCCCTCCTGCTCCACCCCGAATCTCTCCAGCCTGCCCTGCTCCACCCCATACTGTTCCACTCTGCCCCACCTAGCTCCGCCCTGCCCCACTGCAGAAGCTTGCAGTGCCAGTTGGGAATTGGTTGTGGGGGCTGCTGTGCTCTAGGTTGCCCAGGCGGTCAGTACCCTTCTGCGAGGCAGGGTTGTGACTCTGGGAGCGTGCGGGAGCAATGGGTGACTCTGCTGCGATGGGGTCCCGACTGGGATATCGCTATCCTGGCACCCGACCGCCTTGCCAGAGAGGACACACACTGCAAGGGCTCTCCCCACGGTGCTGCAGGGTCACAGGCCGTTTGGCCCACAGGAGGTGCATCGTGTGCACCCCTTTCGGCACGCTGCTCTCTTCAGAAAGCTGCAAGATGGAACTTTCTTCCCAGACCAGAAAGTGACCATTGGAGGCATTTAAATGCCAGTAGTGGTCCTGGGGGAGCCAGCCTACCCCTTGGCCACAGGCAGCCTGGACCGCAGGCTGAGCAAGTGCACAACGGTGGTGGAATGTGGCTTCGCCGTTTATTGGCTACACTGGCCTGTAGCAAAAGCAACATTCCTATTGTTGTGGCAGCCAGCTGTGCGCTCCATGATAGCTGTGACGGTAAAGAGGAAGGTTTGATGCCAGGGCCAGGGGGTCGAGACAGATCACTTAGCCACCAGGCACCAGGGCGATAAGGAGAGCACATCGAGGGGCACTGCAAATCCCAGAGGCTTTGAAAAGCAGCTGTGTGAATGGCCAGCCAGTGATACGCCAGTCGTGTGTGTTGCTCTTAGGGAGGTGCGTCCTGCCTCCCCTTCGCCCCATGCAGCACATGCAATCTCCTACGCCGCCGTTCTCCTCCGTGCCCGGGCTGCGCGTATGGATTGCGTGTGCTTCTTGACCATGTCATCCCCGTTACAGTTTTGCCTTCCGCTCTGTGCTGGCTGGAAGGGCAGGGGGAGTGGTTAGCAGGCTCACTGTGGCACCTGCACTAGCAGAGAAAGGGAAGGGTGGACGCTACAGGAGTGTGCACGAGTCTCATGGGCAAGGCCAGCGTTCTGCTTTTGAGTGCCCGCTACGCAGCAGGCAGAGCAGAGATCTGGGAGCACCTGGCGTTGCTTTGGTGGCAGGCGTGGTAAGGAGCAGCTCAGGACTCGCTCCTTTGCTTCCACTTGGAAAGCACGTGCAACACCGTGCCTGCAAGTAGCACCCCCAGTGGGTGGGCATTTACATTTGCAAAGGGGGGCCACGGTGGCAGGGCAGCAGGGAAGGGGCTCATGTGGTAACCGTGTGTTCAGTACCCATTTGCCAAAACTTTCCCTCCCCTTCCCTTCCCCCAGTAGCCTATGGGTGGGGTGGGGGGTCCGGGCAGGGCAGCATCCTGTTTTCCTGGAAGGTGAAACTTTCCCTTCCCACAGATGCTTGAGGGCAGGAGTTCCTGGCTGCCAGTGAGATCAGATGCTTCACTCACCTGCTGACCATTCTTCTCCTCCTCCTCGAGTTATTTACTTATTCCCACAATATAAGAACTAGGGGACAGCAGATTTAAAACAAACAAACCAAAGGAAGTTTTTCTTTACGCAGTGCACAGTCAACCTGTGGAACTCCTTGCCAGAGGTTGCGGTGAAGGCTAGAACTTTAACAGGGTTCAAAAAGGAGCAAGATAGATTCATGGAGGTTAGGTCCATCAATGGCTATTGGCCAGGAGGGGTACGAATGGTGTCTCTGGAAGTGGGAGACGGGCGGGGTTACGTGAGAATTATCAGTTGTGTTCCCTCTCTCCGGGGCACTGGGTGCTGGCCACGGTCTGCAGACAGGACACTGGGCTGGATGGACCTTTGGGCTGACCCGGTCTGGCCGCTCTCCTATTCCTCTTTCTCCACGCTGCTGCCTGTAGAGTCTCTTGGGAGGAGCCCATGGACTGGCGCGGGACACTGTTGGGTCCCCCTAGAATTCCCTGGAGCGACAGGCTTGTGGCACTGACCCAACCGCAGGCGCCTGTCGTGGCTCCAAAGTCGAGCTTTCCCTCTAAAGCAAGGGTTCGAATTCTTGCCAGCGCTCCAGGGGAACGAGGGCACTTCATCGCTAATGCAGCATGAATAGCAATTGTTCATGTCACTGCTTTGTATATTGCAGATGATTGGCATTAAGCCAGTGACCCAAAACCGGAATGGGGCTCTAGTGCTGGTGAAGGCAGTGGTCCGAGTCCCTCCTTCATCGCCAAGGCAGCAGACGGGCACAGATCTCCCCCGCTTTGCCTGCCTCCCCCCTGGGCATCAGAGGCTGGCCAGTTAGTGCCAAGTGTGTGGGGCCCACCAGCCTTCAGTCCCAAGTGAGCTGCCTAGGCTGAATGTGGGGAACAGCTGCACAACCCTTCAGCCATATCTGGAGGCACCGATCCCCACAAGGGTCAGAGGGATTATGGAGGGGTTGCTCCCTGCTCCAGGCTTAAGTCTGAGGTGATTGGCTCTACAACGAGGGGTTCGGCTGCTTTTGTATGTGTGAAAAATACCCCGTAGCCCTGTGCTTAGGGATCGGAGGCAAGCCCTGAGAATTCCCAGTCCAGTCGTAGATTTGAATTGGGTTTTTGTTATTCCGGCGTCTCTTGCTACTGGAATAGCGCAGCCGTCACCCCTCTGAGCGCTGGCCACCTGCAGCCCTTTTCGGATCACTCCTCGCTTTGATTCCCTTGGGCGCTTGTGTCCGAGGGGGGCGGGCCGTTCTTGGTGTTACAGGGCAGTGGTTGCCTGAGCCTCCAGCTCAGCTGCTGAGCCCTGCCCTGCTGGGGAGTCTCCTGGGGCCCTGCATTCCTGTGGCCTCCCGAGTCTCTGCTCCTGCCCAGCTGCCGTTGCCCAGGGCGTTGCACCACTTGCCAGTGGGGGAGGAGGGCTGGCGGGGAGGCGGCAGAGCTGGCAAGGAAACCGGGGAGTGGGCCCATTGCAACGCGCCTGGGGTTGTGCACAAGAACCCTCCAGCGCCACAGGGCCCGGTGTGGGTGAGAAACGTGCCGTGTTGACACCCCCGGCTGCTTCTGGTCAGCAGTTTGAACTCCCCTGCCCTGCAGCCAGGTGACTGGCAGCCGGCCCGGCCCCATTTCCTGCTGCCTGGGTCCCCTGTGAGCCGGCTCCGTGGGTGCCCAGGCCTGGCCGCTGCACCAGACGCTCCCCGCAGGCCGCCACAGAGCCGCTGGATCGGATCGGTGCATGGGGCAGGGAGTCTGTCCAGTCCCAGCTGCAGGTGCCGTAGGAACCGGGGCAGGTAGGGCACGTTTCTTGATGCGTGTGTGAAGGGGGGTGAGCGGGATACGTGCAGGGCAGTGACGACGGAGAACTGAGGCTCCCGTGCTTCACCCTAGACCTGCTGTTTCTATAAGGAGCAGGACACGAGGTGGTGACCCCACCTCCACCACCGAGGGCCCCTGGCTATGTTGGAGGGCACAGGGCCAGTCCCCGGAGGCCCTACCCCACTGGAGGAGATTGTAGATGAAGAGTTTAAGGAAGACGCGGCCTGGGGCTCCCCCACGTGTGTCTGGTGGCCAGGAGCTGTTCTCTGCTGCCGAGGGACGCAGTGCAGGGCTGAGGGCCTGGGCACGGGGGCTGTGCCGTATTCCCGAGGAGCCAATCTCTGCGGCTCAGTGCCGCCTGCAGAGAAAGGCCGTTGAAACGTTGCCGGAGGCACTTGTGGATGTTCTGCCCCAGCGTGGGCGGCAGCGCAGCTTTGTCCCTCCCCCGCGGGGCCCGGCCCATGCCCTGTGTTCTCGTGGGGGGTGTCCCACACGGCCATTGCCAGGCGCTTCTGCGCCAAGGGGCCGCTCCCAGCCGGGTGTCGCTGCGCCGCGGTTCGGGGCAGCTCGCGCACAGCGCCGGGAGGGCTGCTTTACCCACCCCGGAGCTCTGGAACCGCTGGTCTTCGGCCCACCCCTCCGTGCTGGTTCCCCGACCCGAGAGCACCCGTCCACCCTGGGGCTGCCAAATGCAGTGGCAGGTTGCTGCTGTCCGTATGGCGCAGCTCCTCTGCCAGTGACTCCCCTGGGTGAGGTCCTCGGGACAGTCAAAGGCGCATGCGAGAGATGGGCCCCGCGTTCCGTGGCCCACGGCTGGCGTAGCCATGCACCGTGGGATACATTCCCACAATGCATTGCAGCCACGGTCCCCATGGGAGCTAAAAGTATGGCCCCAATCTGTCAGCGGAGGAAGCCGAGGCAAACGTACTTTTGGCGATTTCTGTGTCGCCCCGTGTCCTCGACCCAGCCTGGTAGTGCAGACGCCCCAGGGAAGGGAGCGTGCCCCCGGCTCCTTGCCCCGCCCTGCCCTTTGGTCTCCCTCCTGTGTGTCCGCCGGTGGTGGGGCTGCCGGTGAGGTGCGTGTGCTGGGATGGCCAGGCTGAGAGCAGCCTGCAAAGGGCTTATTGGCATGTCCTCCTGTTCCTTCTGTGCAAAGGCTGAGCTGTGTCCGTGGCTAGCTTGTGAGCATCCCGCCGGCCCTGCCTTGGGGGGTTAGCGCTCCCGGGCACCTCCTGCCCCACTGTGAAAGGCCAGGGCTCCGTGCCTGCTCTGCTCAGCACGGCCAGCCCCTCCCGAGGAGGGGAAACGCCCTGGGCTAGCCTGCAGCCTCTGCTTACCTTAAGCTTACCTTGGCTTGCCTTGCCAGCCCTGGGGAAGGGGAGGCAATAGAGTTCCTCCCGGGGCTAGTGCTGAAGAAACTGCAGAAAAACCAACCAGCCCCCAGGGCAAATCAGCATCTACCTCCAGGCTGCAGGGTCTGCTCCCTCACCCTGTCTGCACCGGCCCAGGGTAACCAGCCCCATGTGGGATGCCCCTACGGCCCCATGCACGGAGGTTGCAATCCAGGGAACGCCCCTTGCTTGGGAGCACCCCCTGGCCAAGGGGTCTGTGGCACATTCGCAGCAGGGCTGAGCGCGCCGGGCGTGTGCCGAGAGGGGGTGGGGTGTAGCGCCGGCGGGTCCGACACCTGGGAGGCTGTTGAGGCGGGAGCCAGGCCTCACGCTCGCGGAATGCAAACGGCCCTTCTGCCCCGGCAGCAGCATGAAGCGGGTTCTGGGCGTGGGGGGGACCCAGGAGGCCTGCGTTCAGCTCCCAGCTCCGCCGCTGGCGTGAGGCTTCCGCCTGGGTCAGCGCTCCCCGATGGGCTGCGGACTCCCCACAGCGCTGCGTGGTGCCTGGCCGCGTGCAGGGTGCCTGCTAGACCTGCGTGGCCCAGCGGGCCTGCCACTGCTTGGGCCAGCCTCGGCAGTGAGCACAGCCCCGGCCAGCCTGCCAGGGCCCCGGCTGCCCCCAAGGCCACGTCTGGAGGGGCCGCTTGCTAACCCTGCTCCCCTGTGCTCTCTCTGCAGCTGCCCCCTTCCCTGATGTCTGGCGTCTCACTCCCTGGCGAGTACAAGCCCCCGGCCGCCTTTGCCAGCAGCGCTGATCGGGAGGGCCTGCTGCCCCATGCGGACGTTGCAGACTTGGCCAGTCGCTGCCAGTACCCAGAGGAGGGCCCTGGCCAGGCTGCGCAGAAGAGGACGCCGCCCCACAACGGCATGCAGGACAGCGGGGGCGGGGGCCCCGGGGTGAAGAAGAAACGGAAGAAAAAGGCCCTGGGGGAGTTGGACGGGGGGGAGAAAAGAGCCCTGGAGAGAGAGACAAAGCCAAAGAGGAAGAGAGAGCCCAAAGAGCCCAAGGAGCCCAGGAAACCCAGGGAGCCCAAGAAACCCAGGGAGCCCAAGCAGGAGGCAGCCAAGAAACCCAGGAAACCCCGAGAGGCCAAAGCCCCCAAGGAGCCTAAAGAAAAGAAGAGCAGCGCCGAGCCAGGCCCCAAGGCAAAGCCCAGGAAGGCCAGGTGGGTCTGGAACCGAGCGCCGTGCTGCAGGGCTCCGGCCCCAGCCCGCTGCAGCCAGCCAGGGCCGACAGGGCTCCCTTGCCCTGCAGCGTGTGGTGGGGCTGGGAGGCAGGATGGCCGCTGGCACGCTGGAGGGAGCCATGTGGGCAGCACGGTGGGGCTCGCCTGGCTGCAGAGCTCCCAAGGGTGCTGGGTGCGCTGTGGGTGCACCGCCGCCACGCCTGGCTGCAGGGCCCCCACGGGTGCTGGGTGCGCTGTGGGTGCACCGCCGCCACGCCTGGCTGCAGGGCCCCCACGGGTGCTGGGTGCGCTGTGGGTGCACCGCCGCCACGCCTGGCTGCAGGGCCCCCACGGGTGCTGGGTGCGCTGTGGGTGCACCGCCGCCACGCCTGGCTGCAGGGCCCCCACGGGTGCTGGGTGCGCTGTGGGTGCACCGCCGCCACGCCTGGCTGCAGGGCCCCCACGGGTGCTGGGTGCGCTGTGCGTGCACCGCCGCCACGCCTGGCTGCAGGGCCCCCACGAGTGCTGGGTGCGCTGTGCGTGCACCGCCGCCACGCCTGGCTGCAGGGCCCCCACGGGTGCTGGGTGCACTGTGGGTGCACTGCCGCCACGCCTGGCTGCAGGGCTCCCACGGGTGCTGGGTGCGCTGTGGGTGCACCGCTGCCACGCCTGGCGGTCAGGACACAGCGTGCCAGACCATGCCGTGCGGGGCCCGTGTCCTGCTCTCACAGGGGGGCTCATTCTGGCAGGGCGCAGGGGTGTGCTGGGATCCAGAGGCACTTAGAAATGGGCCTTTCCGTCTGCGTGAAAGGACTGCAAGGCTGGGGGCGGGCGTGTAAATCTGCCCAGCTGGGCTGCGGGGCTGGGAGCGTGCGCGGAGCCGCCTTGGGATGAGCCTGGGGACTGGCGGGGCCGTTGATAGCAGCCCAAGGGCGGGGCTCTTCCTCTGGCAGCCCTGCCACACGGGGATCTGCAGACACCCAGCCCAGCGGGGCCGGGGAGTGTGACCCGCCTTCCGGACGAGGGCCCAGGGAGCGCCTGTCCCATCTCCGAGTCCCTGCCCTGCCCGCTCTCTCCCACAGGGAGTCGGTGGACGGGGGCCGCTGGGGGAGGGTGGCGCCGCAGCCTTTGCTTGTGTCTCGCCCCGTTAGCGAATGCGGTGGGGCCAGGAGAAGAGCCCAGCGATGGCCAGGAGGCCCAGACGATAGATCGGGGCTCTGCAGCTCCAGCTGCGTTTGAGTCACTCGTCTGGCCAAGTCCCGTATTGCTCTGCGCAAGGCGTGTGCTGAGTGCGCTCCCCGGAGCTAGGGCTAGTCCCTGGGCGGCCGCGCAGGCGTCCCGGGCCCACACTGCCCTTCCCAGAGCTGCTGCTGGCTGTGGAAGGGGCAGGGGAGCAGAGAGGGGCTCAAAGGTGGGAAGTGACTTGGCCACGTCCACGGAGGGCCCTGACCGCGGGGCCGGGCCTCGTGGCCGCCTCCGTGCGGGGCCCTGACCGCGGGGCCGGGCCTCGTGGCCGCCTCCGTGCGGGGCCCTGACCGCGGGGCCGGGCCTCCTGGCCGCCTCCGTGCGGGGCCCTGACCGCGGGGCCGGGCCTCCTGGCCGCCTCCGTGCGGGGCCCTGACCGCGGGGCCGGGCCTCGTGGCCGCCTCCGTGCGGGGCCCTGACCGCGGGGCCGGGCCTCCTGGCCGCCTCCGTGCGGGGCCCTGACCGCGGGGCCGGGCCTCGTGGCCGCCTCCGTGCGGGGCCCTGACCGCTGGGCCGGGCCTCCTGGCCGCCTCCGTGCGGGGCCCTGACCGCGGGGCCGGGCCTCGTGGCCGCCTCCGTGCGGGGCCCTGACCGCGGGGCCGGGCCTCGTGGCCGCCTCCGTGCGGGGCCCTGACCGCGGGGCCGGGCCTCCTGGCCGCCTCCGTGCGGGGCCCTGACCGCTGGGCCGGGCCTCCTGGCCGCCTCCGTGCGGGGCCCTGACCGCGGGGCCGGGCCTCCTGGCCGCCTCCGTGCGGGGCCCTGACCGCGGGGCCGGGCCTCCTGGCCGCCTCCGTGCGGGGCCCTGACCGCGGGGCCGGGCCTCCTGGCCGCCTCCGTGCGGGGCCCTGACCGCCGGGCCGGGCCTCCTGGCCGCCTCCGTGCGGGGCCCTGACCGCGGGGCCGGGCCTCCTGGCCGCCTCCGTGCGGGGCCCTGACCGCTGGGCCGGGCCTCCTGGCCGCCTCCGTGCGGGGCCCTGACCGCGGGGCCGGGCCTCGTGGCCGCCTCCGTGCGGGGCCCTGACCGCCGGGCCGGGCCTCCTGGCCGCCTCCGTGCGGGGCCCTGACCGCGGGGCAGGTGACTGTGGGGCCAGGTGCCTTGCTCACTGTCACTCTTAAGGGAATTCTCTCCATTGGCCTTTGTGCACCCTAGTGACCTGATGCACAAGCTCCCAGGCCACAGGCAAAGGGCCCTGCGGCCACTCCTGGGCTACTGAGCTCCGCCAGCTCCGGGGAAGGACTGACAGTCCCTCTCTCTTGGCAGCAAGGAGCAAGGCCCAACCCCCGTGGAGAAGAAGAAGAAAGGGAAAAGGAAAAACGAGAGCCCAGTGGAGAGTCTGGAGTTGGATCCAGGCCTCCTGAGTCTGTGTCTGCAGAGCCCTGAGGAGTCTGCGGAGTCGGCCGACAGCCAGGTGAGGTCCCCGGGGCCGTTTCTCACCTGGGCCTTGGGCAGCCAGGGAGCCTTGGCCAGGGGGCAGGCGATGGCGTCAGGGGGCAGGCGATGGCGTCAGGGGGCAGGCGATGGCGTCAGGGGGCAGGCGATGGCGTCTGGCCCTTGGCCTTTTCCCCCGCACCTCGCTGCCCAGCTCTGTGGGGCTGGAGAGCCCTGCTCCATCCCCCTCTGATGGGGATTCACCATTCCCAGCAGAACGCTTGCCGGGTTGTAAGCTGCTCTGGAGGGGGCACGTGGCCTCCACACCTCTGGGTGCCTACTGGGCTAGGCCCGAAACTGCAAGCCAGGCGCCTGCGGGGGGAGGGGGCATGAGGAGGCGCCCCAGTCAGCGGTGACAGTGATGGCGGGGGCACGGGGCCGGTGCCCAGAATGAAAGCCCCTGCCCCCAGGGCCGGAGTGCCAGGTGCGAGGTTCCTGGGGCGCGTGAGCTGCTGGGTGGCCACAGTGGGACCAGCCGGGAGGGGGAGGTGCGGCTGTCCCCGCCCTCACTGTGCTTGTCCGCTGCCCAGAAGCGCCGCTCGGGCCGGCAGGTGAAGCGGAGGAAGTACAACGAGGACCTGGATTTCAAGGTGGTGGATGACGATGGGGAGACGATCGCCGTGCTGGGGGCTGGGCGAGCCTCAGCGCTCTCCGCGTCCACGCTGGCGTGGCAGGCCGAGGTAGGCGAGGGCCCGCCAGCCCTTCCGGGAGAGCGGGGGCGCCAGCGGGGGCTGGCTGTGCGCTGAGGGTGAGAGCTGCCCAGGGCATCCCCCCGTGGCTCGCAGGAAGTGACGTGGCCCCTTGTAGTGGTGTGGCAGAGAGGACGAGGAGCCTGCCAGCCCAGCAGTCCCTCTTGCTTCTGCAGCCCTGGCTGCCTTCCTGAGCCTCCCAGCTCTGCCCGGGCACCGCACTCGAGTCCCTCCCTCCTTCGCCTCAGTGCCTGAGGTGTCCGCAGGCTGCTGTAGGAGCCTCTAGGCCCACGGAGCTGCCGGTATCTCTGGCCCTGTCCCCTTGCTTGACGTCTCCGCCTGGCCATGTGGGACGGGCTGCCCCTTCCCTGCCGCCCAGTGCTGCACGTGCCATCTCGGTAGCCCGAGTGCCGTGGGCCTGGCACGTTGCCCCCTCCCCGGGAGGCTCTGCCCTGCCCGGGTCCCTCTGTCTGTTCTCTGTGCTGGGGGCGCTGGCCCCTCACCATCACTGTCCAGCCGTCCCTGTGGCACTGCGGCCAGAGCCCGGAGCAGCTCCTGGGGCGCCCACTGCTCTCCTGGGGCGCCTGGCCCTGTCTCTGCCGCGGGCCCAGCCTGCCCCGCGGGAAGCAGATTCCCTGAGCGCCCGGAAGAGGGCGAGGGCAGAGGCGTTGGCAGGCGCCTGCTCCTGCTGGCCCACCTGGCCTCTGCTTCCCGCTGGGCAGGGCAAACGTGTGCGCCAGGGCCCAGCGCCCGCTGCCTTGGGCCGACAGCCGGCACTGCTCGGCGCCCGGGCCGCTCTGGCTAGGGAACCGCCCCGGGGCTGGAGACGGGGGCAGCCAGCCCTGAGCTGTGAGCTTCTCCCTTGGGTGGGACTCACCCTGGTCAGCCGGACCACCAGGCGCCCGCCGGCCTGCTCCCCAGAGCCCTGCTGTGTGTGGGTGCCTGGGTGCACGCTGTGCCCAGCTGGAGCTGTCGCAGAGTCAGGCAGACGCTGGCCCTGAGGCTCTGTCACCTCCTCGCCCTGGCCGGGGGCCGTCCTGGTGCTGGGCCCTGCAGGGCTCAGACGGGGCCTGGCCAGCCCCATCCGAGTGCCCCTTCCTGGGCAGGGCTTCCCCTCTCCTGGCCCCAGACACGGGCCTGGGAATCCTGCGGGGGCCAGTGGAGCTGCAGAGCAGTGGGGCCTGGACCTGGGCCATGAAGAAGATTTGGGGGGCGCCCCTCCCCCATTGTTTGCCAGCTCCCGGTTCCAGTGCTGGAAGGGAGGGGCCGGCCAGGGAGCTCTGTGGCGCAGGGCTGGGGCTGGGTCCTGCTCTCCGGCCGAGGAACCGACTCTGCTCCCCTTGGTGCCCTCAGGAGCCCCCCGAGGACGATGCCAACATCATTGAGAAGATCCTGGCCTCCAGACTGGTGCAGAAGGAGGTGAGTGCCCCGGGGGGAGGCCCAGCCCTTGGCAGGAGCGCGGGGCCCTGTGGGCAGGATGAGAGATCCGCTGCCTGCGGAGGGTCTGACAGAGCCGTCACGTCCCGGCCAGGTGGGAGCAGGGTCCCCACAGCCCCCACTGGGTGCAGCTGGCACCGGGCTGGGCTAGAGTCCAGCACCGCCGGGGCGAGGGGGCAGGCGCGGTGCCCACCCAGCCTGGCCGGGGAGGCCGTGGCCCATCAGGAAAGCAGAGAGCTGAGCCGCTGGGAGCCCTGCGGCCGTGTGCAGAATACGCTGGGGCAGCGTGGGGAGGAAGCGTCCTGGTAGCAGCTAGAGCCGGGCCGGCACCCAGCTCCACCACAGGTGGAGCGGGGAGAGGTCCCTGCGCCGGCTGGAGCTAATCCGCCTGCTCTTGGTTTCAGGTTCACCCGGGCGGCCTGGCTTACGAGACGGAGGAATTCTACGTCAAGTACAGGAACTTGTAAGTGCCCGTCTGTGTCCTGGATTGCGCCCGCGCTGTGTGCAGGTGTGTGCGCGCAGACCCTGCCTGCCTGGCTCCGGCTCCGTGCTGCAGCCTCCCCTGGGCTCGGCCCGCTGCCAGGCCAGGCGCTAGGAGCAGGTCGGCACTGCTGTGGCAGCCCTGTCCTTGGCCTCCGGCCTTGCCACAAGCCAGGGGCGTGGTGCTGGGGGTTACTGGGGCCCCTTCCCACCAGGCGTTCATGGCTGGCTGCTTGTCGCTCCACAGCTCCTACCTGCACTGCAAGTGGGCCACGCTGGAGGAGCTGGAGAAGGACCCCAGGATCTCCCAGAAGATAAAGCGCTTTCGGAACAAGCAGGCCCAGATGAAGCATATCTTCACGGAGGTGAGCAGGGCTGGGCGGGCTCCAGGCTCAGGGCAGGCTCCGCCCATCTGCCCTGGCTTTGCAGGGAGCCGGCCCAGCAGCAGCCAAAGGTGGCAAGGCAGCCTCGGGCCTTGGGCCTCGGCCTGGCCTGGCCGGGCTGCCGATTCCGGGCCAGGGCCAGAGGCGAAGGGAGATGAGCGATGGCTCAGGCATGACTGAGCAGCAGGAGCCCCGCAGCAGCCCAGCCACGTGGAGTGCGGGGAGGTATCCGGGAGTGCCACCGTGGTGCCAGATGTCCCCTGGCACAATGGTCAGTCCACCCTGCCCCCGCCCGCTGTGGCTCTGGGGGATTGTGCCGCCAGGCCCCATTCATCTGTGGAAAGAGGGGCGTTCAAGTCAGCGTTTGCCCTCGGGAGCTAGCCCACCCCTTCGGCTTCTCTCTGATGGGGCACCTGGTGACCAGGGGCACGTGGCACCCTCATTCCAGAGCAGCAGTGTGAGCAGGGGGCACGTGGCACAGTTGGGCCAGGGCAGGAGGCACGTGGCACCGTTGGGCCGGGGCAGCATATTGGGGCAGGGGGCGCGTGGCACCTTTATGCCAGAGCAGCGTATCGGGGCAGGGGGCGCGTGGCACTGTTGGGCCGGGGCAGCGTATCGGGGCAGGGGGCACGTGGCACCTTTATGCCAGGGCAGCGTATCGGGGCAGGGGGCGCGTGGCACCGTTGTGCCGGGGCAGCGTATCGGGGCAGGGAGCGCGTGGCACCGTTGGGCCGGGGCAGCGTATCCGGGCAGGGGGCGCGTGGCACCGTTGTGCCGGGGCAGCGTATCGGGGCAGGGGGCGCGTGGCACCTTTATGCCAGGGCAGCGTATCGGGGCAGGGGGCGCATGGCACCGTTGGGCCGGGGTAGCGTATCGGGGCAGGGAGCGCGTGTGACGTAGTGGGGGTACTTGCTGGGCTGTGGTGACCTCTGCTGTCTGGAGCAAGACCCAGCAGGGAAAACCTCACTATGCAAAGGTGATGCCAAACCTGTTGAACCAGATAACCCCCATGGAGAGGAACAAAGGAAGGGGGAGGCTGCCCTGGCTAGTTGCTGTCTGGGAGCATGGAGGAGACAGCCTAGGGAAAGGGGCTGGAGTTTAGGGGCCCAGTCTCCCCCCATCTCAAGGGGGCCTGAGGCATCCTAGCCCAGCTCTGTGACCAGATTCCATCTGTGCTGTGCTGTAACCTGGAGAGGCAATAAACTTCCTCTATTCCACCGGCTGGTGCAGTCTGTTTGTGCCATTTCGGGGTGCAGGAGACGGGGGACCCCCAACGCGCTGTCACACGGGCAGGTGGCACGTGGCACCGTTGTGCCGGGGCAGGGGGTGCGTGGCACCATTGTGCCGGGGCAGCGTGTCGGGGCAGGGGGCGCGTGGCACCATTGTGCCGGGGCAGCGTATCCGGGCAGGGGGTGTGTGGCACCGTTGTGCCGGGGCAGCGTATCCGGGCAGGGGGCGCGTGGCACCGTTGTGCCAGGGCAGTGTGTCGGGGCAGGGGGCACGTGGCACCGTTGTGCCGGAGCAGCGTATCCGGGCAGGGGGCGCGTGGCACCGTTGGGCCGGGGCAGCGTGTCGGGGCAGGGGGCACATGGCACCGTTGTGCCGGGGCAGCGTATCCGGGCAGGGGGCGCATGGCACCGTTGTGCCGGGGCAGCGTGTCGGGGCAGGGGGCGCGTGGCACAGTTGTGCCGGGGCAGCAGATATCCGTGCAGTGTGAGCTGGGCAGGGGCATATAACATGGGACAGTGTCTGCATCTGGATTCCTCTTGCCGCCCAGGATGTCTCTGCAGCGCGGTGCCCTGGAGAGCCGGTGGCATTACGCACTGCTCCGTGCGGCGTGCACGCTCCTGGCGCAGGCTAGCCCTCGGCAGGGCAGGGCAGGGCAGAGCGATAACCGCCCAGGGCCAGGCTCTCTCCCTCCGCCTTGGGAGCAGATTCGCCTGGAGGCCCGTTTCCATTGTTCGTTTGCTGGGGGCTGCTGCACCGTGTCCTGGCAGGAGTCACTGAGCTGCTAGGACATGGCCGTGGCTTTGTAAACGTGGCAGTAACGCCAGGGCCCGGCCCTGCTCCCTCTGGGCTCGCCTGGCAGAGAGCAAGCCCTGCTCCGCCTCGGCCTCGGGGCCCCGCCTCCTCCCGGCCCCCAGCCTGCCGGCCGTGGGGCTGAGCTGACAAAGGAGAGGCAGGAGGGGCTGTGCCCGCAGGTGACCGGGGTCGCTGAGGTTTGCCAGGGCGGCAGGCTGCCTTCCACCCGCCGGGTGCTGCCTGTGCCCGCGGGGCTCAGGCAGACGTTCGTCCCCAGCAGCCGCGGCACGGAGCCAGCACCCTCGTGCCTGCCCTCCCTGTGCCGCGGGGCCCGGGACCCTGCCCGGCAGCAGCCTGAGGGTGTCCCTCTCTCTCTTCCCGCTGCCCCAGCCCGACGAGGACTTGTTCAACCCTGACTACGTGGAGGTGGATCGCATCCTGGAGGTGGCGCACACGAAGGACTCGGACACGGGGGAGGTGAGCGCTGGGGCCCGGGCAGAGCTCAGTGGGAGCCAGTTCATTGGCCTGTTGCGGGACCTGCTGGGAGCTGGGGGTTCCAGGCGCTGGCTCCCTGCAGTTTGTGGAGTCGGCAAGCCCCTGGGGAGTCCCTGCCGGATCCGTCAGCCCTCCAGCCTGCAGGGGGCAGTGTGCTGTGTTCCTGCTCAGCCCTGGGGAGGGGATGTTGAACTCCGAGGACCCAGCATGTGCGTGTGCATGTTTGTGTGTGCAAGCGCGTGTATGTGTGTGCATGTTTGTGTGTGCAGGCGCATGTATGTATGCATGTTTGTGTGTGCAGGCGCGTGTGCAGGCACGTCTGTGTGTGTGTGTGTGTGTGTGTGTGTGCAGGCGCGTCTGTGTGTGTGAACGTTAGTGTGTGCGTGTGCAGGTGCATGTTTGTGCATATGTGTGCAGCGCGTGTGTGCGTGTGCAGGCGTGTCTTGTGTGTGTGTGTGTGTGTACAGGCGCATGTTTGTGCATGTGTGCAGTGCGTGTGTGCGTGTGCAGGCGTGTCTTGTGTGTGTGTGTGTGTGTACAGGCGCATGTTTGTGCATATGTGTGCAGCTTGTGTGTGCGTGTGCAGGCGTGTCGTGTGTGTGTGTGTGCGCGTGTGTGTGCAGGAGGATGGCGGGTGCCCGTGCGTGTGCGTGTGCGCATGGGTGGAATGTGCGTGCTGGGGGCTCAGGAGGGTGCGTGGGCCTGGCCACGTCTCCAGGCCAGGCGCTCGCCCTGACGGCCGGCCCCTCTCCCTCGCCGGCAGGAGGTGACGCACTACCTGGTGAAGTGGTGCTCCCTGCCCTACGAGGAGAGCACCTGGGAGCTGGAAGAAGACGTTGACCCTGGAAAAATCAAAGAGTTCGAGTCCTTGCAGATCCCCCCAGAGATCAAACAAGTGGTGAGGGGCTCCTCTGAGCCTGGCCAGCCACCCCGCTGTCCTGAGCCCGGCCCCTTCCCAGTGCCCCCTGGGCCCGACCCACGGCCCTGCTGTCCTGAGCCCGGCCCCTTCCCAGTGCCCCCGGACCCTGACCCACGGCCCCGCTGCCCCCGGGCCCTGACCCACGGCCCCGCTGCCCCTGGGCCCTGACCCACGGCCCCGCTGCCCCTGGGCCCTGACCCACGGCCCCGCTGTCCTGAGCCCGACCCCTTCCCAGTGCCCCCGGGCCCTGACCCACGGCCCCGCTGTCCTGAGCCCGACCCCTTCCCAGTGCCCCCTGGGCCCGACCCACGGCCCCGCTGTCCTGAGCCCGGCCCCTTCCCAGTGCCCCCGGGCCCTGACCCACGGCCCCGCTGCCCCCGGGCCCTGACCCACGGCCCCGCTGCCCCTGGGCCCTGACCCACGGCCCCGCTGCCCCTGGGCCCTGACCCACGGCCCCGCTGTCCTGAGCCCGACCCCTTCCCAGTGCCCCCGGGCCCTGACCCACGGCCCCGCTGTCCTGAGCCCGGCCCCTTCCCAGTGCCCCCGGGCCCTGACCCACGGCCCCGCTGTCCTGAGCCCGACCCCTTCCCAGTGCCCCCTGGGCCCTGACCCACGGCCCTGCTGTCCTGAGCCCGACCCCTTCCCAGTGTCCCTGCTGGCCCTCGACCCTGACCCTCGTCTGTGGCCACAGCTCACTAAGGCTGCCCTGTTCCTCTCCATGTGCCAAGCTCTCTGCTCTCCCTCCTAGGAGCGCCCTGCTTCCGAGGCCTGGCAGAAACTAGAGAAGTCGCGGGAGTATAAGAATAACAACCAGCTCCGGGAGTACCAGCTGGAGGGGATGAACTGGCTGCTCTTTAACTGGTACAACAGGTGAGCCCCGAGCACGGCTGGCGTTGCACACGCCGTGGCCTTGGGGGAGGCGGGCCGTGGGCGGGCAAGGCTGCGTCCTGCAGCCGGTGCCTGGGGAATCCTGCGCCAACACACTGGCAGTTCTGCGCACGGGATTGTAAAATGCTGCACGTTCAATTGTGTGGCCACTGAGTCCTGGCCGCCGGCCAGCGCGTCTGTCACAGAGCCGGGCAGGAAATGCTCTTTGGCAAATGGAGTTCCTGGGGGCGACAGGGAGGGGCCACCAGGGTGGTCGGGTGTGGGGCAGGGATTTGGGATGGGGAGGGATTGCTAGGGAGCCGCCCTCGGGCAGACCCTGGCTGATCCCTAACCTCTCTCATTCAGCCAGGCACATCAGCTCCTCCTGCCTCCCCTCTCCCCCTCCGGCGTATCTCTGCACCCCCATGCAGCCACCACCTTCCCCGGCCCTATGTGGCCCTACCTCACCACTCCCATCGGCCCCTGGCTTGGTGTTTCTGAACCCCAGCCTGTGTGGCCCCCGCATGTCTCATTCTGGCTGCTCCCTCCTTAACTGGCCCCATGGCAGGGAGCTGAGGAAGGCTCTGCATGGGCGCCGTGGGGAGGAATTCCCCACAAGTAGTGGGCCCCCCACGCTCACGGGCTCCCCCATGGTCTGGGGGGACGTCAGAGCTTCGGTCTGTGACGTTCCCTTTCTCATTGTCTAATACCCATGAAGTTGGCTCCTCCGCGATGGCTGATGTGGGCGCTGGGTGCTGGGGCGTTCCTGGGGCAGGGCGGGTCGCAGAATGAGGGCTTGGCAGGGCGGGTTCGCAGAATGAGGGCTTCGCTGGGGCGTTCCTGGGGCAGGGCGGGTCGCAGAATGAGGGCTTGGCAGGGCGGGTTCGCAGAATGAGGGCTTGGCAGGGCGGGTTCGCAGAATGAGGGCTTCGCTGGGGCGTTCCTGGGGCAGGGCGGGTCGCAGAATGAGGGCTTTGCTGGGCGTTCCTGGGGCAGGGCGGGTCGCAGAATGAGGGCTTTGCTGGGGCGTTCCTGGGGCAGGGCGGGTTCGCAGAATGAGGGCTTCGCTGGGGCGTTCCTGGGGCAGGGCGGGTTCGCAGAATGAGGGCTTCGCTGGGGCGTTCCTGGGGCAGGGCGGGTCGCAGAATGAGGGCTTTGCTGGGCGTTCCTGGGGCAGGGCGGGTTCGCAGAATGAGGGCTTCGCTGGGCGTCCCTTGGGCAGTTGGCTGGCTGGTGCTCGCCTCAGGGGGCAGCCGTGTGCCGTCTTGTGCACCCACGAGGCCCAACGCGCTGGAGCAAATGGCCATTGGCAAGCACAACTGCCTGATTTGTATGTGCACATCACTTGCGTGATTATTCGCCCACTGGACTGGCTTGGGCCTGTCATTCGGAGCTATTTGGGTGGCTGGCCCTGGACCCCAGGCCCTGAGCTCCGCCTCCAAGCGCCCTGGGAGACAGGTGCTCTCTGCGGTGCTCCCGGGCGCCGAGAGGCGGCATGAGCTGCCCGAGGTGGAAGGTGGGTTCCCCAGGGTGCTGCGGGCTGTCCCACACGCTGTGCTGCGTCCGCAGGAAGAACTGCATCCTGGCGGACGAGATGGGCTTGGGGAAGACAATCCAGTCGATCACCTTCCTCTCGGAGATCTTCCTGATGGGCATTCGCGGCCCCTTCCTCATCATCGCGCCGCTCTCCACCATCACCAACTGGGAGCGCGAGTTCCGCACCTGGACGGCGATGAACGCCATCGTCTACCACGGCAGCCAGATCAGCAGGCAGATGATCCAGCAGTACGAGATGGTGTACAGGGACCTGCAGGTGCCTGCCCCTGGGCCTGGTCGTCCTCTGGGCCCCGCGTCCTGGCCACTGCTGCCGTGGCTCCCGTGCTGGGTGTTCTGATGGGTCCCCTGACTCAGCCTGGCCTGCTCACACTCGGCCGCTGCGCCCAGCCCTGCACTCCCAGCATGCACCCGGCAGGGACGCACCCCGCTGTGGTTCCATGCAGGCTGGCCTGCCTGCACGAGCCAGTCACGGAGGGGCTACAGCCACCCCCAGCCCGCTAGCCTGAGCCCCAGAGCTGGCCTGCCCTGCCCGCCCCAATGGAAATCCTGGCCAGGGAGAATTTCACAGCCACCACCCGAGTGGCAGTGAGGACTCGCAGTACGGTTGTTAGCCAGGAGGGTTGCCCGGCCATGGGGCTCAGACACCGGTCGAGACAGAGCAAAGCACGTTCATCAGCTCCCCCAGAGCCGTTAAGCGATGGCAGACCGAGAGAACGTGGCTCGCCCCCGACCGGCCACGAACAGGCCCTGCTGTGCGGGTTTGCAGTGGCTGGAGCTCCCGGGCACCTTCCCAAAGGGTGTGTGGCCAGGACGCGGTGCAGCCCTGCCCGGTCCCCAGAGGCCAGCGCTTCCAGCTGCAGCACCCTCCGGCTGCCAGTCCCTGCCAGGCTTGGCTGGCATCGTGGGGCCCGTGTGGCGTAATGGCAGGACCTGGCCCCTCTGGGGGGCTGAGCCGCCTGGGGGCTTTGCGTCCCTGGCCAGCCTGGCGTGGCTAGAGTGGCCTGGCTTGTGTCTCCATAGGGCAGCCCTCTCCCAGGCACCTTCAAGTTCCACGTGGTGATCACCACCTTCGAGATGATCCTGGCCGACTGCCCCGAGCTGAAGAAGGTGCAGTGGCGCTGCGTGGTCATCGACGAGGCCCACCGCCTCAAGAACAGGAACTGCAAGCTGCTCGAGGGGCTCAAGCTCATGGCTCTGGTGAGACCTGGCTGCTGCCAGGAGCGGAGGGTGGCCTGGCCTCAGCCACGTCCCCGGGCTGCCCCGCCGGGAGGGAGCCGCTCTCCCCGCCCCCCCTGCCCCGCCCGGGAGGGAGCCGCTCTCCCCGCCCCCCCTGTCCCCGCCGGGAGGGAGCCGCTCTCCCCGCCCCCTGCCCCGCCCGGGAGGGAGCCGCTCTCCCCGCCCCCCCTGTCCCCGCCGGGAGGGAGCCGCTCTCCCCGCCCCCTGCCCCGCCCGGGAGGGAGCCGCTCTCCCCGCCCCCCCTGCCCCGCCCGGGAGGGAGCCGCTCTCCCCGCCCCCCTGCCCCGCCCGGGAGGGAGCCGCTCTCCCCGCCCCCCTGCCCCCGCCCGGGAGGGAGCCGCTCTCCCCGCCCCCCTGCCCCGCCCGGGAGGGAGCCGCTCTCCCCGCCCCCCTGCCCCGCCCGGGAGGGAGCCGCTCTCCCCGCCCCCCCCGCCCCGCCCGGGAGGGAGCCGCTCTCCCCGCCCCCCCTGCCCCCGCCGGGAGGGAGCCGCTCTCCCCGCCCCCCCTGCCCCGCCCGGGAGGGAGCCGCTCTCCCCGCCCCCCCTGCCCCCGCCGGGAGGGAGCCGCTCTCCCCGCCCCCCCCCGCCCCCCCCCGCCCCGCCCGGGAGGGAGCCGCTCTCCCCGCCCCCCTGCCCCCGCCGGGAGGGAGCCGCTCTCCCCGCCCCCCCTGCCCCCGCCCGGGAGGGAGCCACTCTCCCCGCCCCCCCCTGCCCCGCCCGGGAGGGAGCCGCTCTCCCCGCCCCCCCTGCCCCCGCCGGGAGGGAGCCGCTCTCCCCGCCCCCCCTGCCCCGCCCGGGAGGGAGCCGCTCTCCCCGCCCCCCTGCCCCCGCCGGGAGGGAGCCGCTCTCCCCGCCCCCTGCCCCGCCCGGGAGGGAGCCGCTCTCCCCGCCCCCCCTGCCCCGCCGGGAGGGAGCCGCTCTCCCCGCCCCCCTGCCCCACCCGGGAGGGAGCCGCTCTCCCCGCCCCCTGCCCCGCCCGGGAGGGAGCCGCTCTCCCCGCCCCCCCCGCCCCGCCCGGGAGGGAGCCGCTCTCCCCGCCCCCCCTGCCCCGCCCGGGAGGGAGCCGCTCTCCCCGCCCCCCTGCCCCGCCCGGGAGGGAGCCGCTCTCCCCGCCCCCCCCCGCCCCGCCCGGGAGGGAGCCGCTCTCCCCGCCCCCCCTGCCCCCGCCGGGAGGGAGCCGCTCTCCCCGCCCCCCCTGCCCCGCCCGGGAGGGAGCCGCTCTCCCCGCCCCCCCTGCCCCCGCCGGGAGGGAGCCGCTCTCCCCGCCCCCCCCCCGCCCCCCCCCGCCCCGCCCGGGAGGGAGCCGCTCTCCCCGCCCCCCTGCCCCCGCCGGGAGGGAGCCGCTCTCCCCGCCCCCCCTGCCCCCGCCCGGGAGGGAGCCACTCTCCCCGCCCCCCCCTGCCCCGCCCGGGAGGGAGCCGCTCTCCCCGCCCCCCCTGCCCCCGCCGGGAGGGAGCCGCTCTCCCCGCCCCCCCTGCCCCGCCCGGGAGGGAGCCGCTCTCCCCGCCCCTCTGCCCCCGCCGGGAGGGAGCCGCTCTCCCCGCCCCCCTGCCCCCGCCGGGAGGGAGCCGCTCTCCCCGCCCCCCCTGCCCCCGCCCGGGAGGGAGCCGCTCTCCCCGCCCCCCCCTGCCCCGCCCGGGAGGGAGCCGCTCTCCCCGCCCCCCCTGCCCCGCCCGGGAGGGAGCCGCTCTCCCCGCCCCCCTGCCCCGCCGGGAGGGAGCCGCTCTCCCCGCCCCCCCTGCCCCCGCCCGGGAGGGAGCCGCTCTCCCCGCCCCCCCTGCCCCGCCGGGAGGGAGCCGCTCTCCCCGCCCCCCTGCCCCGCCCGGGAGGGAGCCGCTCTCCCCGCCCCCCCCTGCCCCGCCGGGAGGGAGCCGCTCTCCCCGCCCCCCTGCCCCCGCCCGGGAGGGAGCCGCTCTCCCCGCCCCCCCGCCCCCCCCGCCCCGCCCGGGAGGGAGCCGCTCTCCCCGCCCGCTGGCCTGGCTGCCCGTGGGAAGCTGCCCTCGGCACTGCCAGGGCTGGGTTTCCCCGTTCAAGCTGGGGGCCGGCTTGGGGCTCGGCAAGGGCCCTGCAGGCAGGATGAGGGGCCCGGACCCAGCGTGGGCGCTGCCGATGGCGTTAGAGCTGCTCCGACACGCGTCTCATCCCGTCCTCCGGCCGCTTCCCGGCTGCTGTGGCTGTTACATCCCTGGCCCAGCACAAGCGGCTCCCGCGCCCTGCCCAGTGCTGCCACTCGGGCCCCTTGCGCGCTGGGCAGAGAGCTCCCTCGCGAGAAGCGGGCAGACACGGCCCCTCTCCAGGGGCAGCCACATGCTGCTGTGCTCAGGCCTGCAGGCCCCGCCCTGCCGCGCGCCACTCGGCACAGGGCTTGTGCCGGGCCACCGAAGGGGCCGTGTCCGGCTCTGGAGCCCGGGGGCATGGAGTGAAGGGGGAAGAGGACAGGCTGCAGCCTCTGCTCCTCAGCCTGGCCCTGCTCCCGTGCTGCTCACTGGCTCTGGCCGCTGCCTACCCAGAGCCCCCTGCCGAGCACCGTGCCGACTGCCCTGCCGGGCCTGAGACTCGGCACCACTGGAGCTGGGAATCAAGCCTGGAGTCCTGCCTCCCCGGCCGCAGGGCAGAGGGCTCCTTCCCGAGAGCAGGGGCACGAAGGGCCCTGCCACTGGGCTCCCACAGCCCTGCCCGGGCGTGCTGGCCGTGGCCTCCCTGCTGGTTCGGGGGGGGGGGCTGGTCAGGCGCAGGCTGTGCCGCTGGAGCCGGGCTTCCCACGGTGCGGCGTGGAGGCCCGGGGCGCCGCTAGTGAGGCCTGTTGTCTGCTTCAGCTGGCCCGCCCGGGAAGAGAAGGTCCGAGGGAGAGCGAGGCGCGTGGGTCCCGGGTCCCGCCGAATGACCCCTGATCTCTGCAGGGCCCCAGAGAGCCCTGCTCTAGTGTGTGGGCATGGGGCCTGCGGCCCGTGCCCAGGGCCAGCGAGCGTCCCGGGGCGCCTGGCAGCCCCTCTGGCTCTGGGCACGAGCCCTGCCCCGGCGCTGGAGCCCTGCCCCACTCTCTGCCCAGGAACACAAGGTGCTGCTGACCGGGACGCCCCTGCAGAACTCCGTGGAGGAGCTCTTCAGCCTGCTGAACTTCCTGGAGCCCCAGCAGTTCCCCTCGGAGACGGCCTTCCTGGAGGAGTTCGGGGACCTGAAGACAGAGGAGCAGGTACCCGCTGAGCCCAGGGGCGAGGCAGCGGGCGGGGCCTGGGAGCCCGTGCCAGGAACGCTTAAGCCGTGCTTAGCTGTGGTCCCAAGGAAGGCAGGAGGGTCCTTGCTCCAACCAACGACCTTGCAGAGGGGCCCTGGAGGCAGGGCTGGCTCGCCGGGGGTGCAAATCGACATGGACTCCCCCTCGGGCCTGCCTGTCCGCATACCCGGCACGCCCCCCTCAGCCCCCAGCCCCGCCCCCCCGTCTGTCTGTCTGTCCGTATTCCCAGCACACACCCCCCTCAGCCCCCCAACCCTGCCCCCTGTCTGTCTGTCTGTCCGCATTCCCGGCACATCCCCCTCAGCCCCCAGCCCCGTCCCCCGTCTGTCTGTCTGTCCATATACCCGGCATGCCCCCCCCTCAGCCTCCAGCCCCGCCCCCCGTCTGTCTGTCTGTCCGTATACCCGGCATGCCCCCCCCTCAGCCTCCAGCCCCGCCCCCCGTCTGTCTGTCTGTCTGTATACCCGGCATGGCCCCCCCTCAGCCCCCAGCCCCGTCCCCTGTCTGTCTGTCTGTCCGCATTCCCGGCACACCCCCATCAGCCCCCAGCCCCGCCCCCCGTCTGTCTGTCCGCATTCCCGGCATGCCCCCATCAGCTCCGCCCCCGTCTGTCTGTCTGTCCGCATTCCCGGCATGCCCCCATCAGCCCCCAGCCCCGCCCCCCGTCTGTCTGTCTGTACTCATTCCCGGCACATCCACCCCTACCTAACAGCCCCCAGCACCTCTCAACTTCTGCACATCAACCCCCTGGGCTACACACACACAGCTCCACCTAGCCCCCGGATGTCCTGACCCCCCACCCTTCCCAGCACCCCTCAGCTTCTGTACATCAACCCCCCGGGCCACACACCTGCTGGGCCGTGCACCCCACCAAGCCCCGGTACCAATCTGTAATGGGGGGCACTGCGGACAGTTTCAGTTCAGGGCAAATTGTTTAGAGACAGAAGCTGCCACGGCCCAGCCTGGGGGCCTCCACCTAAGGCACCAGCCAGTCCCAAAGAGCACATCTGTCCTTCGCACTGGCCAGCAGGACTCCCCAAGCACCCCTCAGACGTCCCTGGTCTCTTCCCTGGAAATCCCCTGGGCCAGTTCTTCAGCATCTAGCACAGCGGTGGCCAACCCACGGCTCGCGAGCCACGAGGAAAAAATTGTGGCTCCTGCTGGAACCAGGATGAACCCAGAACTGCTCAGGCCAGCCGGTCTCACGGCCCCCAGCACACAACAGCATATCCTGCACATGGAGGCCGGGTCGTACTCGGCATCCCAGCCTGCACGTGCTACCAGCCAGCCGCTGAGCTCAGGCGGGGCGCCTCCGGCTCCGGGACCCTGGGCATAAGGTTGTGGGGGGCGGAGAGGGTTGGGTTAGAGCGGGAGGGAGATGCCTGGCTCTGGAGAAGGGAGGGGAGGAGGATTAGGTTGGAGGGGTGCGTATGGCATCCCGCCCAGCGCACACGCCCAGCGCCTGAGGAGCTGTGGCAGCGGCTCTGCTCCAGGACCCGGGCATAGGCTGGGGGAGGCGATTGGGTTAGAGTGGGGTGGGGGCCTGGCTCTAGGGGAGTGGAAGGGAGAGAAGGGAGATTGGGTTAGAGTGGGGTGGGGGCCTGGCTCTGGGGAAGGGGAGGGGAGAGAAGGGCGATTGGGTTAGAGTGGGGAGGGGGCCTGGCTCTGGGGAAGGGGAGGGGAGAGAAGGGGGATTGGGTTAGAGTGGGGTGGGGGCCTGGCTCTGGGGAAGGGGAGGGGAGAGAAGGGGGATTGGGTTAGAGTGGGGAGGGGGCCTGGCTCTGGGGAAAGAGAAGGGGAGAGAAGGGCGATTGGGTTAGAGTGGGGTGGGGGCCTGGCTCTGGGGAAGGGGAGGGGAGAGAAGGGGGATTGGGTTAGAGTGGGGTGGGGGCCTGGCTCTGGGGAAGGGGAGGGGAGAGAAGGGGGATTGGGTTAGAGCGGGGAGGGGGCCTGGCTCTGGGGAAGGGGAGGGGAGAGAAGGGGGATTGGGTTAGAGTGGGGTGGGGGCCTGGCTCTGGGGAAGGGGAGGGGAGAGAAGGGGGATTGGGTTAGAGTGGGGTGGGGGCCTGGCTCTGGGGAAGGGGAGGGGAGAGAAGGGGGATTGGGTTAGAGTGGGGAGGGGCCCTGGCTCTAGGGGAGTGGAAGGGAGAGAAGGGGGATTGGGTTAGAGTGGGGAGGGGGCCTGGCTCTGGGGAAGGGGAGGGGAGAGAAGGGGGATTGGGTTAGAGTGGGGTGGGGGCCTGGCTCTGGGGAAGGGGAGGGGAGAGAAGGGGGATTGGGTTAGAGTGGGGAGGGGGCCTGGCTCTGGGGAGGGGGAGGGGAGAGAAGGGGGATTGGGTTAGAGTGGGGAGGGGGCCTGGCTCTAGGGGAGTGGAAGGGAGAGAAGGGGGATTGGGTTAGAGTGGGGTGGGGGCCTGGCTCTAGGGGAGTGGAAGGGAGAGAAGGGGGATTGGGTTAGAGTGGGGTGGGGGCCTGGCTCTGGGGAAGGGGAGGGGAGAGAAGGGGGATTGGGTTAGAGTGGGGTGGGGGCCTGGCTCTGGGGAAGGGGAGGGGAGAGAAGGGGGATTGGGTTAGAGTGGGGAGGGGGCCTGGCTCTGGGGAAGGGGAGGGGAGAGAAGGGGGATTGGGTTAGAGTGGGGAGGGGGCCTGGCTCTGGGGAAGGGGAGGGGAGAGAAGGGGGATTGGGTTAGAGTGGGGAGGGGGCCTGGCTCTAGGGGAGTGGAAGGGAGAGAAGGGGGATTGGGTTAGAGTGGGGAGGGGCCCTGGCTCTAGGGGAGTGGAAGGGAGAGAAGGGGGATTGGGTTAGAGTGGGGAGGGGCCCTGGCTCTAGGGGAGTGGAAGGGAGAGAAGGGGGATTGGGTTAGAGTGGGGTGGGGGCCTGGCTCTGGGGAAGGGGAGGGGAGAGAAGGGGGATTGGGTTAGAGTGGGGAGGGGCCCTGGCTCTAGGGGAGTGGAGGGGAGAGAAGGGGGATTGGGTTAGAGTGGGGAGGGGGCCTGGCTCTGGGGAAGGGGAGGGGAGAGAAGGGGGATTGGGTTAGAGTGGGGAGGGGCCCTGGCTCTAGGGGAGTGGAAGGGAGAGAAGGGGGATTGGGTTAGAGTGGGGAGGGGGCCTGGCTCTGGGGAAGGGGAGGGGAGAGAAGGGGGATTGGGTTAGAGTGGGGTGGGGGCCTGGCTCTGGGGAAGGGGAGGGGAGAGAAGGGGGATTGGGTTAGAGTGGGGAGGGGCCCTGGCTCTGGGGAAGGGGAGGGGAGAGAAGGGGGATTGGGTTAGAGTGGGGAGGGGGCCTGGCTCTGGGGAAGGGGAGGGGAGAGAAGGGGGATTGGGTTAGAGTGGGGAGGGGGCCTGGCTCTAGGGGAGTGGAAGGGAGAGAAGGGGGATTGGGTTAGAGTGGGGAGGGGGCCTGGCTCTGGGGAAGGGGAGGGGAGAGAAGGGGGATTGGGTTAGAGTGGGGAGGGGCCCTGGCTCTGGGGAAGGGGAGGGGAGAGAAGGGGGATTGGGTTAGAGTGGGGAGGGGCCCTGGCTCTGGGGAAGGGGAGGGGAGAGAAGGGGGATTGGGTTAGAGTGGGGAGGGGGCCCTGGCTCTGGGGAAGGGGAGGGGAGAGAAGGGGGATTGGGTTAGAGTGGGGAGGGGGCCTGGCTCTGGGGAAGGGGAGGGGAGAGAAGGGGGATTGGGTTAGAGTGGGGAGGGGGCCCTGGCTCTGGGGAAGGGGAGGGGAGAGAAGGGGGATTGGGTTAGAGTGGGGAGGGGGCCTGGCTCTAGGGGAGTGGAGGGGAGAGAAGGGGGATTGGGTTAGAGTGGGGTGGGGGCCTGGCTCTGGGGAAGGGGAGGGGAGAGAAGGGGGATTGGGTTAGAGTGGGGAGGGGGCCTGGCTCTGGGGAAGGGGAGGGGAGAGAAGGGGGATTGGGTTAGAGCGGGGAGGGGGCCCTGGCTCTGGGGAAGGGGAGGGGAGAGAAGGGGGATTGGGTTAGAGTGGGGTGGGGGCCTGGCTCTGGGGAAGGGGAGGGGAGAGAAGGGGGATTGGGTTAGAGTGGGGAGGGGGCCTGGCTCTGGGGAAGGGGAGGGGAGAGAAGGGGGATTGGGTTAGAGTGGGGAGGGGGCCCTGGCTCTGGGGAAGGGGAGGGGAGAGAAGGGGGATTGGGTTAGAGTGGGGAGGGGGCCTGGCTCTGGGGAAGGGGAGGGGAGAGAAGGGGGATTGGGTTAGAGTGGGGAGGGGGCCCTGGCTCTAGGGGAGTGGAGGGGACAGGATGGGGATTGGGTTCGGGGGGAGGGAGTAGGAATCCCGGTACTGCATGCCAGCTCCAACTACTCAGGAAGCACGTGGCTGTCGTGGGGAGCAGAGGAAGAGCGCGCGCTTCCTAAGAAGTTGGAGCTGGCCTGTAGTCCCGGGACTCAGACGCAGACACACCCCGCACTGGCAGGCAGCGGAGGGGAGGGCCAGTGACAGACCTGGTGTTTCAGGAAGTGGGCCAGCTGTTTAGGAGAGGGGAGGGGACGAGAAGAGCAGCCCGCACGTTTCCTGAGATCCGGGATCCCCAGGTACCAGCTGAGCTGTTCCTGTCCGCTCCCCCTGGCCAGACCCCCCCACCAGCACCCTGCCCCAGCACTCTGTCCCCTGCCCCCACCAGCACAGTTTGGGCCACATTAGTGAGGCTTGGGGTTTTCAGAGGGGTTGTTTTATGCATCTCACTTGTGTGGCCCCAACTGAATTTTCTGTGGGTCAGTGACTGACTCAAAACAGGTTCCCCGCCCCCTCGTAAATAGACGACGCTGAAACACATTGCCTTTGACATTGCTTTGCCCTGCCCAGCCCCATCTGGCTGCAGCATCATAACACTCCTGCACCTCCCCCCCCGACCCCAAACCTGAACCCATCATACACTGGAACCTCCTGTCCTGAGCCTCTCTCATCCCCAAATTCCTGCACCCCCACATCCCCAGTCTTCTGCCACAATACTCCTGCACCATTCACACACCGCAGATCTGTGTCCTGAGCCCGTCCTGCTCCCAGCCTCCCCACCCTGAGCCCCTCACACACCCCAGCCCAAACTCCTGCACCCCCACAGTCACAAGCCTGCAACTTGCTCAGCACCCCAACCCTCCACCTGACCCCAACACGCCCCAGCCAGGAGCCCCTCCCTGGGGCGGCGTACCGGCACCTATTTTCCCACGGCGCGGCTGGTGGGCTTGGGGGTTTTTTTGCCTCCACAACTTTCCGCCCCGGTACGTGGCTCCTCGCGCTCTGTCCACCGCTCATTTGGCTCGTCGACTCTAATGGGCTGGGCCCCCGATCCAGCATCTAAGGGGCTGTTCACAAGGCAGGGCAAGAGGGCTGTGAGCGACTCCAGTACGGCCACCAATTGCGAAGCCCTGGGGCCAGCCCCGCAGCAGGGACAGAGCAGGATGCTGGGCTAGTCGAGTCTCTGGGGCTGCAGCTACAGCTCGGATGCATTTGCTTCAGTTCGTAGCAAGGCTTCTCCTGCGGCGGGAGGCCGGGCTGAGGACAGGGACGTGGCCGGAGCCCCATGGCTCTCGCATCCCGAGTTGGGTCTGGAGTCCGATGGGCAAGGCCCGGGCAGGTGCTGGGCGTAATTGGGCACAGCTCGGAGGGTTCTCTTGCCTACGTGGGGGGTGTTCATGAGCCGCAGGCGCAAGGCCTGGCGCTCACGCTGCGGGCAGGTCGGTCTCGGCCCCCGGGGTGCGGGGCCTGGCGCTCACGCTGCGGGCAGGTCGGTCTCGGCCCCCAGGGTGCGGGGCCTGGCGCTCACGGTGCGGGCAGGTCGGTCTCGGCCCCCAGGGTGCAGGGCCTGGCGCTCACGCTGCGGGCAGGTCGGTCTCGGCCCCCGGGGTGCGGGGCCTGGCGCTCACGGTGCGGGCAGGTCGGTCTCGGCCCCCAGGGTGCGGGGCCTGGCGCTCACGCTGCGGGCAGGTCGGCCTCGGCCCCCAGGGTGCGGGGCCTGGCGCTCACGCTGCGGGCAGGTCGGTCTCGGCCCCCGGGGTGCGGGGCCTGGCGCTCACGCTGCGGGCAGGTCGGCCTCGGCCCCCAGGGTGCGGGGCCTGGCGCTCACGCTGCGGGCAGGTCGGTCTCGGCCCCCAGGGTGCGGGGCCTGGCGCTCACGCTGCGGGCAGGTCGGTCTCGGCCCCCGGGGTGCGGGGCCTGGCGCTCACGCTGCGGGCAGGTCGGTCTCGGCCCCCAGGGTGCGGGGCCTGGCGCTCACGCTGCGGGCAGGTCGGTCTCGGCCCCCGGGGTGCAGGGCCTGGCGCTCACGCTGCGGGCAGGTCGGTCTCGGCCCCCAGGGTGCGGGGCCTGGCGCTCACGCTGCGGGCAGGTCGGTCTCGGCCCCCAGGGTGCGGGGCCTGGCGCTCACGCTGCGGGCAGGTGGGTCTCGGCCCCCAGGGTGCGGGGCCTGGCGCTCACGCTGCGGGCAGGTGGGTCTCGGCCCTCAGGGTGCGGGGCCTGGCGCTCACGGTGCGGGCAGGTGGGTCTCGGCCCTCAGGGTGCAGGGCCTGGCGCTCACGCTGCGGGCAGGTGGGTCTCGGCCCTCAGGGTGCGGGGCCTGGCGCTCACGGTGCGGGCAGGTGGGTCTCGGCCCTCAGGGTGCAGGGCCTGGCGCTCACGCTGCGGGCAGGTCGGTCTCGGCCCCCGGGGTGCGGGGCCTGGCGCTCACGGTGCGGGCAGGTGGGTCTCGGCCCTCAGGGTGCGGGGCCTGGCGCTCACGGTGCGGGCAGGTGGGTCTCGGCCCTCAGGGTGCAGGGCCTGGCGCTCACGCTGCGGGCAGGTCGGTCTCGGCCCCCAGGGTGCGGGGCCTGGCGCTCACGCTGCGGGCAGGTCGGTCTCGGCCCCCAGGGTGCGGGGCCTGGCGCTCACGCTGCGGGCAGGTCGGTCTCGGCCCCCAGGGTGCGGGGCCTGGCGCTCACGCTGCGGACAGGTCGGTCTCGGCCCCCAGGGTGCGGGGCCTGGCGCTCACGCTGCGGGCAGGTCGGTCTCGGCCCCCAGGGTGCGGGGCCTGGCGCTCACGCTGCGGGCAGGTCGGTCTCGGCCCCCAGGGTGCGGGGCCTGGCGCTCACGCTGCGGGCAGGTGGGTCTCGGCCCCCAGGGTGCGGGGCCTGGCGCTCACGCTGCGGGCAGGTCGGTCTCGGCCCCCAGGGTGCGGGGCCTGGCGCTCACGCTGCGGGCAGGTCGGTCTCGGCCCCCAGGGTGCGGGGCCTGGCGCTCACGCTGCGGGCAGGTGGGTCTCGGCCCTCAGCGTGCGGGGCCTGGCGCTCACGGTGCGGGCAGGTGGGTCTCGGCCCTCAGGGTGCGGGGCCTGGCGCTCACGGTGCGGGCAGGTCGGTCTCGGCCCCCAGGGTGCGGGGCCTGGCGCTCACGGTGCGGGCAGGTGGGTCTCGGCCCTCAGGGTGCGGGGCCTGGCGCTCACGCTGCGGACAGGTCGGTCTCGGCCCTCAGGGTGCAGGGCCTGGCGCTCACGCTGCGGACAGGTCGGTCTCGGCCCCCAGGGTGCGGGGCCTGGCGCTCACGCTGCGGGCAGGTCGGTCTCGGCCCCCAGGGTGCAGGGCCTGGCGCTCACGCTGCGGGCAGGTCGGTCTCGGCCCCCAGGGTGCGGGGCCTGGCGCTCACGCTGCGGACAGGTCGGTCTCGGCCCCCAGGGTGCAGGGCTGGCAGCTCGGTGTCGGCACCACAGGCCTGCCCTGGCCCCCGGGGGCGAGACACAGCAGCTCCCCCGCTTGCCTTCGCTGCCGGCAGTGCAACCCTGCCTCTGCGCTTGGCCCGGGCAGGTGAAGAAGCTGCAGGCCATCCTGAAGCCCATGATGCTGCGGCGGCTGAAGGAGGACGTGGAGAAGAACCTGGCGCCCAAGCAGGAGACCATCATCGAGGTGGAGCTGACCAACATCCAGAAGAAGTACTACCGGGCCATCCTGGAGAAGAACTTCTCCTTCCTGGCCAAGGGCGCCAACCAGCACAACATGCCCAACCTCATCAACACCATGATGGAGCTGCGCAAGTGCTGCAACCACCCCTACCTCATCAACGGTGAGCCGGGGCGCCAGCTGTGGCCGCTTGGCGGCTGCCTCGGCCGGCTGGTGGGGTATCGGGCCTGGCCGGAGCCTGCGACCCCTGTGGAGTGGCTGCGGGAGCAGGGCGAGGGCGGCCACAGCTCTGGCCAGGCCTGAGTCCCTTCCTGCTTCGCAGGGGCGGAGGAGAAGATCCTGGAAGATTTTCGTAAGACGCACAGCCCAGAGGCGCTGGACTTCCAGCTGCAGGCCATGATCCAGGCGGCCGGGAAGCTGGTGTTGATTGACAAGCTGCTGCCCAAGCTCATCGCGGGTGGGCACAAGGTGCTGATCTTCTCCCAGATGGTGCGCTGCCTGGACATCCTGGAGGACTACCTCATCCAGAGACGGTCAGTGGGGCCTGGTGCCGTGTCCCGCCCCGCTCCACCTTGCTCCGCCCTGCCCCGCCCCGCCCTGCGCCCTGCCCCGCCCCGCTCTGCCCTGCCTCGCCCTGCCCTTCCCCACCCCGCTCCACCTTGCTCTGCCCCGCCCCGCCCCACCTAGCTCTGCCCTGCCTCGCCCTGCCCTTCCCCACCCCGCTCCACCTTGCTCTGCCCCGCCTCGCCCCACCTTGCTCTGCCCCGCCTCGCCCTGCCCTTCCCCACCCCGCTCCACCTTGCTCTGCCCCGCCCCGCCCCACCTTGCTCTGCCCTGCCTCGCCCTGCCCTTCCCCACCCCGCTCCACCTTGCTCTGCCCCGCCCTGCCCCACCTAGCTCTGCCCTGCCTCGCCCTGCCCTTCCCCACCCCGCTCCACCTTGCTCTGCCCCACCCCGCTCCACCTTGCTCTGCCCTGCCTCGCCCTGCCCTTCCCCACCCCGCTCCACCTTGCTCTGCCCCGCCTCGCCCTGCCCTTCCCCACCCCGCTCCACCTTGCTCTGCCCCGCCCCGCCCCACCTTGCTCTGCCCCGCCTCGCCCTGCCCTTCCCCACCCCGCCCCACCTTGCTCTGCCCTGCCCCGCCCCGCTCCACCTTGCTCTGCCCTGCCCCGCCCCGCCCCGCTCCACCTTGCTCCGCCCTGCCTCGCCCTGCCCTGCCCCACCCCGCTCCACCTTGCTCTGCCCTGCCCCGCCCCGCCCCGCTCTGCCCTGCCTCGCCCTGCCCTTCCCCACCCCGCTCCACCTTGCTCTGCCCCGCCTCGCCCTGCCCTTCCCCACCCTGCTCCACCTTGCTCTGCCCCGCCCCACCCTGCCCTGCCCTGCCCCCTCGCCCTGCCCTGCCCCGCCCCGCCCCACCTTGCTCTGCCCCGCCTCGCCCTGCCCTTCCCCGCCCCGCTCCACCTTGCTCTGCCCCGCCCCGCCCCACCTTGCTCTGCCCTGCCTCGCCCTGCCCTTCCCCACCCCGCTCCACCTTGCTCTGCCCCGCCTCGCCCTGCCCTTCCCCGCCCCACTCCACCTTGCTCTGCCCCGCCCCGCCCCACCTTGCTCTGCCCCGCCTTGCCCTGCCCTTCCCCACCCCGCCCCACCTTGCTCTGCCCTGCCCCGCCCCGCCCCGCTCCACCTTGCTCTGCCCCGCCCCGCCCCCCCCCTCCACCTTGCTCTGCCCCGCCTCGCCCTGCCCTTCCCCACCCCGCCCCACCTTGCTCTGCCCCGCCCCGCCCCGCTCCACCTTGCTCTGCCCTGCCCCGCCCCGCCCCGCTCTGCCCTGCCTCGCCCTGCCCTTCCCCACCCCGCTCCACCTTGCTCCGCCCTGCCCCGCCCCGCCCCACCTTGCTCTGCCCCGCCTCGCCCTGCCCTTCCCCACCCCGCTCCACCTTGTTCCGCCCCCTGCGGCCCCGCCCCGGGGCTCCACCTTGCTCTGCCCCGCTCCGCCCCGCCCCGCTCCACCTTGCTCTGCCCCACTCCGCCCCGCCCCGCTCCACCTTGCTCTGCCCCGCCCCACCTCGTCCTGCCCCCCCGCTCCACCTTGTTCCGCCCCCTGCTGCCCCGCACCGCCCCACCTTGCTCTGCCCTGCCCTGCCCTGCCTCGTCCTGCCCCCCAGCTCCACCTTGTTCCGCCCCCTCCTGCTTCACCCTGCCCTGCCCCATCCCGCTCCACCTTGTTCCGCCCCCCCGACCTGCCCCTCCCCGCCTTGCATTCCTCCGCCCCCTCCTGCCCCGCCCTGCCCTGCCCTGCTCCACCCCGAATCTCTCCAGCCTGCCCCGCTCCACCCCACACTGTTCCACCCTGCCCCACTGCGTGTGCTGCTCATCAGGCACATGCCCTCACCAAGGGGGCTAGCGGCTGCCTCGGGCCTTGCTCTGGTGAGCAGAGCAGGTGCAGCACTGCAAGCTGCTTGGAGGGACCTTGTTGGCGGCAGCCAGGCCACAGCAGCTTTCCTCCTTCGACACATGCTGCTCGCTAGGCCCCCAGCAGCCTCCTCTTCCTCCCAGGGCTCTGGGGGATGGGCCCCTCCACACTGCCACCAGCAGCAGCTCCCGCTCTGTGCCAACCTGTGCGCTCCCTCCCTGGGCCCGGGGCTGGAGCTAGCAAGTGCAGGGTGGCTCCCCATAGCCCCTCCGTGGCAGTGTGGCTCCTGTTGGCCAGATCCACGGCCCCCTCCGTGGCAGTGTGGCTCCTGCTGGCCAGATCCACGGCCCCTCCGTGGCAGTGTGGCTCCTGTTGGCCAGATCCATGGCCCCTCCGTGGCAGTGTGGCTCCTGTTGGCCAGATCCACGGCCCCTCCGTGGCAGTGTGGCTCCTGTTGGCCAGATCCACGGCCCCCTCCGTGGCAGTGTGGCTCCTGTTGGCCAGATCCACGGCCCCCTCCGTGGCAGTGTGGCTCCTGTTGGCCAGATCCACGGCCCCCTCCGTGGCAGTGTGGCTCCTGTTGGCCAGATCCACGGCCCCCTCCGTGGCAGTGTGGCTCCTGTTGGCCAGATCCACGGCCCCCTCCGTGGCAGTGTGGCTCCTGTTGGCCAGATCCATGGCCCCTCCGTGGCAGTGTGGCTCCTGTTGGCCAGATCCACGGCCCCTCCGTGGCAGTGTGGCTCCTGTTGGCCAGATCCACGGCCCCTCCGTGGCAGTGTGGCTCCTGTTGGCCAGATCCACGGCCCCCTCCGTGGCAGTGTGGCTCCTGTTGGCCAGATCCACGGCCCCCTCCGTGGCAGTGTGGCTCCTGTTGGCCAGATCCACGGCCCCCTCCGTGGCAGTGTGGCTCCTGTTGGCCAGATCCACGGCCCCCTCCGTGGCAGTGTGGCTCCTGTTGGCCAGATCCACGGCCCCCTCCGTGGCAGTGTGGCTCCTGTTGGCCAGATCCACGGCCCCTCCGTGGCAGTGTGGCTCCTGTTGGCCAGATCCACGGCCCCTCCGTGGCAGTGTGGCTCCTGTTGGCCAGATCCACGGCCCCTCCGTGGCAGTGTGGCTCCTGTTGGCCAGATCCACGGCCCCCTCCGTGGCAGTGTGGCTCCTGTTGGCCAGATCCACGGCCCCCTCCGTGGCAGTGTGGCTCCTGTTGGCCAGATCCACGGCCCCTCCGTGGCAGTGTGGCTCCTGTTGGCCAGATCCACGGCCCCCTCCGTGGCAGTGTGGCTCCTGTTGGCCAGATCCACGGCCCCTCCGTGGCAGTGTGGCTCCTGTTGGCCAGATCCACGGCCCCCTCCGTGGCAGTGTGGCTCCTGCTGGCTTGGGAACGCACACACAGCTGAGTAGCACAGGCTCGGCTCCCAGCTAGCAGAGCCAGCAGCTCGTGGGGGCTTCCTGCCCTGGGGCACTGCATAGCCTGCGGACCCTGTGCCACGGAGGGTTGGCTGCCCACGATGCTCAGCCTTGCTGGCCTGGGCCCGCAGGAGGGAACTGGCGTGCTGGGGGCTGCAGAGAGAAGCTGCCCTGTTCTGCGCGGTGACCCGGCGCTGTCTGTCCAGGTACACCTACGAGCGCATCGACGGGCGGGTGCGCGGGAACCTGCGCCAGGCTGCCATCGATCGCTTCTGCAAGCCGGACTCAGACCGCTTCGTCTTCCTCCTGTGCACCCGGGCCGGGGGCCTGGGCATCAACCTCACCGCTGCTGACACCTGCATCATCTTCGACTCCGACTGGAACCCGCAGAACGATCTGCAGGTACTGCAGGCCGGGCCCCCGTGGTCTGATTAGAGCAGAGGAGTTGTGTGCCAGCCGGTGGGCCCATGGGACGGGGTTGAGCGGCGGGGGTTGGGCAGGGCGGGGGCCGGGGTCTGGCGTTTGGGCAGGGCGGGGGCTGGGCTCTGGCAGTTGGGCGGGGGCCGGGCTCGGGCGGGCGGGGCGGGGCGGGGGCTGGGCTCTGACGGTTGGGCGGGGCGGGGCGGGGGCCGGGCTCGGGCGGGCAGGGCGGCAAGGGGCCGGGCTCTGGTGGGCGGGGTGGGGCGGCGAGGGGGCCGGGCTCTGACGGTTGGGCGGGGCGGGGGCCGGGCTCTGGCGGGCGGGGCGGCAAGGGGGCCGGGCTCTGGTGGGCGGGGTGGGGCGGCGAGGGGGCCGGGCTCTGACGGTTGGGCGGGGCGGGGGCCGGGCTCTGGCGGGGCGGGGCGGGGGCCGGGCTCGGGCGGGCGGGGCGGGGCGGGGGCCGGGCTCGGGCGGGCGGGGCCGGGCCGGGCTGGGCTCTGGCCGCTGCAGGCGGCGCGGGGCCCGTCTGACACGGCGGCCGGTGCTGTCCCAGGCGCAGGCGCGCTGCCACCGGATCGGGCAGAGCAAGGCGGTGAAGGTCTATCGCCTCATCACCAGGAACTCCTACGAGCGCGAGATGTTCGACAAGGCCAGCCTCAAGCTGGGCCTGGACAAGGCCGTGCTGCAGGACATCAACCGCAAGGGCAGCACCAACGGGGTAGGCGGCGGGGGGGCCCTGGCCGGGCTGGGCCGCGCCTGCAGGGTGGCTCTGGCGGATGAACCTCCGTCCCGGGCTGGGCTGGGGCCAGGGCCCCTGCCTGCTGAGGTGAACGCTCTTGCTGGGTGCCTGCGAGAGGCCAGAGAGCACAGGCCCTTGCTGTGCCTAGGCAGCGCTGCCAGCTGGGCCAGGGGACAGCCCCCGGGGGCCATGGCGGGTGGGATCTGAACCGTTCTAGCTGAAGGCCCCAGCTCCCGGGGGAAGGAGGCAGGGGCGGGTGGGGCAGAAGGGCCAGGTGCCGGTGCAGGGGAGGTGTGGGCATGTCTCCGCCCCCTCCAGGCCTCTGCATTCAGAGGCGTTCTGGGGGAGCCAGGCAGAGGGGCCGTGGTTTCACCCAGCCTTGCCTCGCTCCGATCTCATCCTGTCCCCTCTGGAGGCTGGGGGCACGTTCAGCCTCGTCTGCCACGGCCACTGTAGGCTCCCCGCGGCCCAGGCGCTGCCTGCGTTCCAAGTAGCACCCGGCTCTGGGGCCGCGGGGGGCTGGCTGGGGCAGGGCGGCCGGTGGTGCCAGCATCCTGTATCCTGGGCAGGTGCAGCAGCTCTCCAAGATGGAGGTGGAGGACTTGCTGCGCAAAGGCGCCTACGGGGCTTTAATGGACGAGGAGGACGAAGGCTCCAAGTTCTGCGAGGAAGATATCGACCAGATCCTGCAGCGCCGGACCCAGACAATCACCATCCAGTCGGAGGGGAAGGGCTCCACCTTTGCCAAGGTAGCGTGCGCCCGGCCTGGCCCCACGGCAGTGCAGACCGACAGCCGGGCGGCAGCGTGCTGCTGGCCCTGTGCCTGCAGCCCCCCTTCCCCGCTGCGAGGGCCGTTGGGCATTGCCTGGAGCCCCTAGGGCGGCATCCTCAAGTCCTGGCTGGGACTCTGCCCCATGTGTTCCCTGCCCCGCTCGCCTGCTCTCAAGTCAGCCGGTGCTGATCAGTGACCCTTACAACAGCTGTCTGGGAGAGTGCCACAGGAAGGACAAGTGTCGGGCCCGCCCCATGGACCCCCTGTGCCCAGCGCCCGCGGGGCTTGTCCGCCCCCCTGTGCCCAGCGCCCGCGGGGCTTGTCCTCCCCCGGTGCCCAGCGCCCGCGGGGCTTGTCCTCCCCCTGTGCCCAGCGCCCGCGGGGCTTGTCCTCCCCCTGTGCCCAGCGCCCACGGGGCTTGTCCGCCCCCCTGTGCCCAGCGCCCGCGGGGCTTGTCCTCCCCCGGTGCCCAGCGCCCGCGGGGCTTGTCCGCTCCCGGTGCCCAGCGCCCGCGGGGCTTGTCCTCCCCCGGTGCCCAGCGCCCGCGGGGCTTGTCCTCCCCCTGTGCCCAGCGCCCGCGGGGCTTGTCCTCCCCCGGTGCCCAGCGCCCACGGGGCTTGTCCTCCCCCTCCCCGGGGCTTGTCCTCCCCCTGTGCCCAGCGCCCGCGGGGCTTGTCCTCCCCCGGTGCCCAGCGCCCGCGGGGCTTGTCCTCCCCCGGTGCCCAGCGCCCGCGGGGCTTGTCCTCCCCCTGTGCCCAGCGCCCGCGGGGCTTGTCCTCCCCCTGTGCCCAGCGCCCGCGGGGCTTGTCCTCCCCCTGTGCCCAGCGCCCGCGGGGCTTGTCCTCCCCCGGTGCCCAGCGCCCGCGGGGCTTGTCGGCCCCCTGTGCCCAGCGCCCGCGGGGCTTGTCCTCCCCCTGTGCCCAGCGCCCACGGGGCTTGTCCTCCCCCGGTGCCCAGCGCCCACGGGGCTTGTCCTCCCCCTGTGCCCAGCACCCGCGGGGCTTGTCGGCCCCCGGTGCCCAGCGCCCGCGGGGCTTGTCGGCCCCCTGTGCCCAGCGCCCGCGGGGCTTGTCGGCCCCCTGTGCCCAGCGCCCGCGGGGCTTGTCCTCCCCCTGTGCCCAGCGCCCGCGGGGCTTGTCCTCCCCCGGTGCCCAGCGCCCGCGGGGCTTGTCCTCCCCCTGTGCCCCTGGCTGCCATGTGTGCGGAGCAGCCTGCACTCACGCTTGATAGCCAGGGCTGCAAGCAGCGTGGAGCTGCATGGCCATTCCTCTTGCAGTGCTCCCCTCCCTGTGCAGGGGGAACGTCCCTTCACATTTCTTCCGGGTCCTGCCAGCTCTTTCCATAGCTCCCTGCTGGCTCCTGCCGCAGCTCGGGGCACCCCTGCGCACGTGCACCTGCGGAGCCGAGACCCAGCTCTGTGCGCGTCCTTGGCCCCCACCCAATTCTGCTGCCTGCTGCACAGGACACGGCTCTGTGGGTGTCGCCCTGAGGCAGGGGCTGTGGCTGGCTCTGCTGCCCGCTCCCAGCGCCGTGCCCTGACTGCCAGGGCTGTGGGAGCCCGGCGGGGGCCGCTTGCCGCAGGGCTGCCGTGGGGAAGGGCCCTGGAAGCCATGCTGCATTGTGCTCCCCAGGCGGCGAGGTGGGCGCTGCTGTCCCCCCATCCCTCGCCTGGGCTGGACTTCCAGGGAGCTGGGCGACCCTGGCCCCGGGCAGTGGGAAGCTGGGAGCACGGACTCAGGGTGGAGCGCAGATGAGTGACTGGCTCTTTCCTCACCTCCAGGCCAGTTTTGTCGCTTCCGGGAACAGAACCGACATTTCCTTGGACGACCCCAACTTCTGGCAGAAGTGGGCTAAGATAGCAGAGCTGGACACGGACACGAGGAACGAAAAGGTAGCGTCCCGCCTGAAGAGGGCAGGCAGCAGACATGGATGGGCATGCCCCGCCGGGCACCCACAGCCTCTTCCATGCCCCGCCGGGCACCCACAGCCTCTTCCATGCCCCGCCGGGCACCCACAGCCTCTTCCATGCCCCGCCGGGCGCCCACAGCCTCTTCCATGCCCCGCCGGGCACCCACAGCCTCTTCCATGCCCCGCCGGGCACCCACAGCCTCTTCCATGCCCCGCCGGGCGCCCACAGCCTCTTCCATGCCCCGCCGGGCGCCCACAGCCTCTTCCATGCCCCGCCGGGCGCCCACAGCCTCTTCCATGCCCCGCCGGGCGCCCACAGCCTCTTCCATGCCCCGCCGGGCGCCCACAGCCTCTTCCATGCCCCGCCGGGCGCCCACAGCCTCTTCCATGCCCCGCCGGGCGCCCTCAGCCTCTTCCATGCCCCGCCGGGCGCCCTCAGCCTCTTCCATGCCCCACCGGGCGCCCTCAGCCTCTTCCATGCCCCACCAGGCGCCCTCAGCCTCTTCCATGCCCCGCCGGGCACCCTCAGCCTCTTCCATGCCCCGCCGGGCGCCCTCGGCCTCTTCCATGCCCCGCCGGGCGCCCTCGGCCTCTTCCATGCCCCGCCGGGCGCCCTCGGCCTCTTCCATGCCCCGCCGGGCGCCCTCGGCCTCTTCCATGCCCAGAGGAGCCGAGCGCTGGCAGGGCCCTCGCAGTCACGTCCAGCCCCCTGCCCTCACAGCAGGACCAGGCCCCACCTAGACCAGACCATCTCTGAGAGATGCTTGTCCAACTGCTTTGCATGTCTCCAGTGCTGGAGATTCCACAACCCCCCAGGCAACTTATTCCAGTGTTTAGCCACCCGGACAGGCGGGATGTTTTTCCTGATGTCCAGCCTAAACCTCCCTTGCTGCAGTTTGAGCCCCTTGCTGCTTGTCCTGTCCTCAGAGGCCAAGGAGAATAGTTTCCCCTCCTCCTTGTCCCTTTTAGACACTTGAGAGCTGCTCTCATGTCCCCCCTCAGTCTTCTCCTTTCCAGACTAAACACGCCCAGTTCTTTCAGTCTTTCCTCATGGGTCTCAGTTTCTAAACCTTTAATCAGTTTTGTTCCTCTTCTCTGGACCCTCTCCAGTGTGTTCACAGCTTTCTTGAAGCGTGGCACCCAGAGCTGGGCACAATCCTCCAGCTGCGGCCTCGGCAGTGTGGAGTGAGAGGAAGAATGACTCCTGCTAACTCAGCCCAGGGTGATGGGTGGTTTTTTACAACAGCATCACACTGACTCGTGTTTAGCTTGTGGGCCGCTGACCCCGAGATCCCTCCTTCCTGCGCAGTCAGGCCCCATTCTGGGCGTGGGATGGGTGTTTCTTCCTGCGTAGAGCACTTTGCATCTGTCCAGGTTGACTTTCCTCCTGTTTCCCTCAGACCAGTTCCGCAGTTTCTCCAGATCATTTAAAATGATGCCTCTGCCCCTCAAAGCACTTGCAGCCCCTCCCAGCTTGGGGTCATCCACAAACGTAGCAAGTGTCCTCTCTGTGCCGGCATCTAAATCCCTGGTGAAGAGATCGAAGAGGACCGAGCCCTGCGGAGCCCCACTTGTTCTGCCCTTTCAGCATCACCCTGACCCACTGCCAGTTACTCTTTGGGAATGGTTATCCTGCTAGTTATGCACCCACCGTACAGGAGCCTCAGCCAGACTGTAGCACATGCCTTACTAAAGTCTAGCTATACCACGTCTACCTCTTCCCCCTTATCCACCAGGCTTATTACCCTGCCAAAGGAAGCCCTTGGATTGGTTTGCACTTTGCAGGGTTTCTTCCTTACAGATCCATGCTGACTGTTTCTTTTCTTCTTACCTTCCTGAGGCTGGCAAACTGATCCCTGAGTGAATTGCTCCAGTCTCTCCTGGTACAGAAGTCAGGCGGACTAGTCTCATGCCCTAGTCTTATTTCCCTTCATATAGATGGGCACCGTCTGTTGCTTTTCCACTGCTCTGGAATCGCACCCGTCTTCCACAGACAGTGGCTAAAGGCTCAGATACTGCCTCAGTCAGCTCGGGAGTGTTCGGGGCAGGTCAGCAGGCCCTGGTGTCAAGGCCAGGCCCTGCCTGTCACGGGGCCGCTTGCTGCAGGGCTGGGCGCTCAGGACTGCGCGTGGTGCAGAGCAGAGCCCCTTGTGCCCGTAGCTCACCAAAGGAGGGAGTGCGGGCAGGTGGGGGCTTTGCTCTGGGCAGCGCGACTGTGGGGAGCAGTGGCCAGGGCGCCGGGCTCTCCTGCAGCAAGAGCAGCCAGGGTAGGACGCTGCCCCAGCTGGTTCCTTTGGCAGCGATGAGCCAGCAGGCTGCGCTGGCCAGCGTCTGGTGCATGGGGGCTGCTCTGGGGGCGTCTCTCACTTTCCTGTGGAGAGGGAGCTTTTTGGTGGCTGTAGGCACCTCCCAGGGTAGCCTTTGGGGAGAGGGGTTGGCAGTCAGTCAGGAGATAGCCCCAGCTCCCAAGCCCTCTTGCCCCTTTTCCCCCTCCGCAGCTAGTCCCATTGGGCTGAAGGCGTCTGGCTGGAGGTGCCGTGAGGCTCCTGGGGGCTGCGGCAAGCACGGGGCCCGACAGGCGTGCCCACCTCGATGGAGGTGTGTCTCGACCGAGTGCCCAGCACAGCTCTCCAGGGAGTCAGCCCGCACCTGGCAGTCTCAGGCGATGTGCAGCCACTGGCAGAAATGCTTCCCATTAGGAGCTGTTAGGAAGGGAGAGACAGGCCAGAAAAACTCCTAGAAATCCGTGGGATGCCCGCACCTTGAGTCTTGTGGGCAGACCTGGTCGCCCCGTCCCAGAAAACACGTGGGAATTCGAAAAGGGCAACGGAAACGACCGGGGGACGGAACAGTGTCCGTATGAGGAGAGATTGGCAAGACTGGGCCTTTTCAGCACAGAAAAGAGATGACTGATTTGTAACATAAGAAGCGGGGGGCAGCCAATGAAATTCATAGGCAGCAGGTCTAACAAAGCCCCCGTTTTCACAGAGCACACAGACAACCTGTGGAACTCACTGCAGGGACATTGTGACGGCCAAAACTATAATAGGGTTGCTCCAGTCTGGCCAGACCAACTGCACCGCAGGCGCTCACCTGTGTCGCCAGCCACGTGCTTGTGCCCCATTTGCACCGCAGTCCCTCCGCGACCTCGGGACAGGCAGCTGGGCACTGACTGGCCTCTGCTGGGGGCGGTGCTGCGGGCAGAGGAGGTGCCCCGGGAAGACTGCCGGGGCTGGGCACACTAGCCACTCCCTGTCTCCCCTGCAGGAGAGCCTGGTGCTCGACAGGCCCCGTGTCCGCAAGCAGACCAAGCACTACAATTCCTTCGAGGAGGACGAGCTGATGGAGTTCTCGGAGCTGGACAGCGACTCCGACGAGCGGCCCACGCGCTCCCGGCGCCTCAACGAGAAGACGCGGCGCTACCTGCGGGCCGAGTGCTTCCGCGTGGAGAAGAACCTGCTCATCTTCGGGTGGGTGGGGCCTGTGCTGCTGCAGGCTGAGCGGGGGGTCCCGGCCTCTCGGAGCTGCCGAGCCTGCGGCCTGCCGGGGAGACCCAGGAGGTGCTTATGGGGCAGGACTCTCGGGTTCCTTTCCCGCCTCTGCCACTGGCCTGTGCGATGCTGGGTGACTCCCCGCCGGGCTCTGGGCCTCTGCTGAGCCATGTCCTTGCTGCAGGGCACTGGGCGTGCGGCCAGTGGGGCTTCATGGGGCGCCTTTCTCCTGCAGCTGGGGGCGCTGGAAGGACATCCTCGCGCACGGCCGCTTCAAGTGGCACCTGAACGAGACGGACATGGAGATGATTTGCCGGGCTCTCCTCGTCTATTGCGTCAAACACTACAAGGGGGACGAGAAGATCAAGAGTTTTATCTGGGATCTGATCACCCCTACAAAGGACGGCCAGAACCAGGCCCTGCAGAACCACTCAGGTACCCTCTGCCTTTCCGCCTGGCACCGGGAATCACTCGGCCCCGCAGGCTCCCACCCCAGCAACGCAGCTGGGTCCCTAGCAAAGGGGCCTCTCCGAATCACTCCGGCAGCTCCAGGGGAGGCCTCTGCTCCGGGAGGCAGGGCCTGTGGCTGGCCAGACTGGCTGAGCGCCTAAGGCAGGGAAGGGCCTGGGGAGCCGCTGGGGGGACGGGGAGGAAGCCGGGAGAGTTGGGGCTCTCCAGGTTAGAGGCCCTTGGAGATCCCAAGGGACCAGGCTGGGCCAGGCTGCTCTGGTGACGCTGCCCCAAGTGTAAGGCTGCAGCAGAGGCGAGGGCTCGGCCTGGCAGGGGCCACGGACACAGATCCCAGCGTGGTGTGTGGGCCCTGCTCTCGGCTCCATCAGGAGGCTGGAGTCGGCTGGTGGGGCTCGCGAGGCGCATGGGCCGTGCACTGCAGCGGGGGAGACACTGGAACATGCCACGGCGTGGAGGGAGGGCCGGCTCCCCGCCTGCCCCCGCCTTGGGGCTGCCTGCCCAGCTGGCCTGTGGACTTAGGCTGCTAGGAAGGTGCGGCTGGGGCCCGGCCTGGTCTCGCTGGGGCTCTGCCGTGGGGTTGGGCCCGGACCCGCTGGGGGGCTGGAGACTCGCCTGCCTGGTCTCTGCTGAGCGGTGGCACCAGGGGCTGTCGCCTGCCTCCTCTAGCGTGTGGTTCCGAGGCCCCGGCACCCTTCATGTGCTGCCTCTCACGGCCGCAGGCCTGTCGGCCCCCGTGCCCAGGGGCAGGAAGGGGAAGAAGACCAAGAACCAGATGCTGCTCCCTGAGCTAAAGAACGCGGACTGGCTGGCCAGCTGCAACCCCGAGGTCGTCCTGCACGATGACAGCTACAAAAAGCACCTGAAACAGCACTGCAACAAGTGAGTGGGAGCCCCCCACGGGCCTGCGGTGCGCCCCCCGCACGCTCCCACACGCGCTCCCTGCGGAGCACACACCCACTCTCCCCCGCACGCTCCCACACGCGCTCCCTGCGGAGCACACGCCCACTCTCCCCCGCACGCTCCCACACGCGCTCCCTGCGGAGCACACGCCCACTCTCCCCCGCACGCTCCCACACGCGCTCCCTGCGGAGCACACGCCCACTCTCCCCCGCACGCTCCCACACGCGCTCCCTGCGGAGCACACGCCCACTCTCCCCCGCACGCTCCCACACGCGCTCCCTGCGGAGCACACACCCACTCTCCCCCGCACGCTCCCACACGCGCTCCCTGCGGAGCACACGCCCACTCTCCCCCGCACGCTCCCACACGCGCTCCCTGCGGAGCACACGCCCACTCTCCCCCGCACGCTCCCACACGCGCTCCCTGCGGAGCACACGCCCACTCTCCCCCGCACGCTCCCACACGCGCTCCCTGCGGAGCACACGCCCACTCTCCCCCGCACGCTCCCACACGCGCTCCCTGCGGCGCACACGCCCACTCTCCCACGCACGCTCCCACACGCGCTCCCTGCGGAGCACACGCCCACTCTCCCCCGCACGCTCCCACACGCGCTCCCTGCGGAGCACACGCCCACTCTCCCCCGCACGCTCCCACACGCGCTCCCTGCGGAGCACACGCCCACTCTCCCCCGCACGCTCCCACACGCGCTCCCTGCGGAGCACACGCCCACTCTCCCCCGCACGCTCCCACACGCGCTCCCTGCGGAGCACACGCCCACTCTCCCCCGCACGCTCCCACACGCGCTCCCTGCGGAGCACACGCCCACTCTCCCACGCACGCTCCCACACGCGCTCCCTGCGGCGCACACGCCCACTCTCCCCCGCACGCTCCCACACGCGCTCCCTGCGGAGCACACGCCCACTCTCCCCCGCACGCTCCCACACGCGCTCCCTGCGGAGCACACGCCCACTCTCCCCCGCACGCTCCCACACGCGCTCCCTGCGGAGCACACGCCCACTCTCCCCCGCACGCTCCCACACGCGCTTCCTGCGGAGCACACGCCCACTCTCCCCCGCACGCTCCCACACGCGCTCCCTGCGGAGCACACGCCCACTCTCCCCCGCACGCTCCCACACGCGCTCCCTGCGGAGCACACGCCCAGTCTCCCACGCACGCTCCCACACGCGCTCCCTGCGGCGCACACGCCCAGTCTCCCACGCACGCTCCCACACGCGCTCCCTGCGGCGCACACGCCCACTCTCCCACGCACGCTCCCACACGCGCTCCCTGCGGAGCACACGCCCGCTCTCCCACGCACACTCCCACACGCGCTCCCTGCGGAGCACACGCCCGCTCTCCCCCGCACGCTCCCACACGCGCTCCCTGCGGCGCACACGCCCGCTCTCCCCCGCACGCTCCCACACGCGCTCCCTGCGGAGCACACGCCCGCTCTCCCCCGCACGCTCCCACACGCGCTCCCTGCGGCGCACACGCCCACTCTCCCCCGCACGCTCCCACACGCGCTCCCTGCGGAGCACACGCCCACTCTCCCCCGCACGCTCCCACACGCGCTCCCTACGGAGCACACGCCCACTCTCCCCCGCACGCTCCCACACGCGCTCCCTGCGGCGCACACGCCCACTCTCCCCCGCACGCTCCCACACGCGCTCCCTGCGGCGCACACGCCCACTCTCCCACGCACGCTCCCACACGCGCTCCCTGCGGAGCACACGCCCACTCTCCCCCGCACGCTCCCACACGCGCTCCCTACGGAGCACACGCCCACTCTCCCCCGCACGCTCCCACACGCGCTCCCTGCAGCAAACCCCGCTCGCGCACGCTCCCGCACACTCCCACTCTCCCACGCACGCTCCCTGCAGCAAACCCCGCTCGCGCACGCTCCCGCACACTCCCACTCTCCCACGCACGCTCCCACACGCGCTCCCTGCGGAGCACACGCCCACTCTCCCACCCACGCTCCCACACGCGCTCCCTGCGGAGCACACGCCCACTCTCCCACCCACGCTCCCACACGCGCTCCCTGCGGAGCACACGCCCACTCTCCCACCCACGCTCCCTGCGGCGCACACGCCCACTCTCCCCCGCACGCTCCCACACGCGCTCCCTGCAGAGCACACGCCCACTCTCCCCCGCACGCTCCCACACGCGCTCCCTGCGGAGCACACGCCCACTCTCCCCCGCACGCTCCCACACGCGCTCCCTGCGGAGCACACGCCCACTCTCCCACGCACGCTCCCACTCTCCCACGCACGCTCCCACACTCGTTCCCCACGCACGCTCCCACACGCGCTTCCTGCGGCGCACACACCCACTCTCCCACGCACGCTCCCACACGCGCTCCCTGCGGAGCACACGCCCACTCTCCCACGCACGCTCCCACACGCGCTCCCTGCGGAGCACACGCCCACTCTCCCACGCACGCTCCCACACGCGCTCCCTGCGGAGCACACGCCCACTCTCCCCCGCACGCTCCCACACGCGCTCCCTGCGGAGCACACGCCCACTCTCCCCCGCACGCTCCCACACGCGCTCCCTGCGGAGCACACGCCCACTCTCCCCCGCACGCTCCCACACGCGCTCCCTGCGGAGCACACGCCCACTCTCCCCCGCACGCTCCCACACGCGCTCCCTGCGGCGCACACGCCCACTCTCCCACGCACGCTCCCACACGCGCTCCCTGCGGCGCACACTCCCACTCTCCCACGCACGCTCCCACATGCGCTCCCTGCGGCGCACACTCCCGCCCTCCCGCTCACGCTTCCAAACGCGCTCCCTGCAGCGCATGCTCCCGCCCTCCTGCTCACGCTCCCACTTGCGCTCCTTGCAGCGCACGCTCCCGCCCTTGCGCTCACCCTCCCACACGCGCTCCCTGCGGTGCGCTCCCTGCACGCTCCCACATGCGCTCCCTCCCGCGCACGCTCCCATATACGCTCCCTGTGGCACACACTCCCGCCCTCCCACGCACGCTCCCGCCCTCCCACGCATGCTCCCACACGCGCTCCCTGTGGCGCATGCTCCCGCGCACGCTCCCACATGCGCTTCCTGTGGTGCACGCTCCCGCCCTCCCACGCACGCTCCCACACGTGCTCCCTGTGGCGTGCCCCCCCTGCTCACTCCTGCGCACACTCTCACGCATGCTCCCGCACTCTCTGCAGCATGCCTTCTCACGCACGGTCCCTCACGTGCACTCCCTGCGGCTCACTCCCTCGCACACGCGCTCCCCATAGCACACATTCCCATGCACACCCTCCATGCTGCGCACACGCCCACACAGCGCATGCTCCCGCGTGGCGCGTGCCCCACCCTGGGTGCAGAGCCAAGCCACGGGCCTCAGCCCATGCCCCTGCCCGAAGCCCAGGTCTGGAGAGGAAAGGGCAGGACTTCCCCTGGAGGGCTCGGGGGAGCTGGGTTATCCCACTGGCTTATCAGACTTGCTTGTGTTTGCCACCAGGTGACGTGCTGGTTACACACCGGTAGCCAAGGCTCTGCAGAGCCCGTCCCCTCCCTGCCGCTGGGGGGCACGTTCACCCGCAGCTTAGCCAGCAGTCAGAGGACTGGGGCTGAGGGGGCGGGGTGCAGGCGCTGGGCTGAGGGGGCGGGGTGCTGGTGTGGGGCTGTGCTGAGGGGGCGGGTGCAGGCGCTGGGCTGAGGGGGCGGGGTGCAGGCGCTGGGCTGAGGGGGCGGGGTGCTGGTGTGGGGCTGTGCTGAGGGGGCGGGTGCAGGCGCTGGGCTGAGGGGGCGGGGTGCTGGTGTGGGGCTGTGCTGAGGGGGCGGGTGCAGGCGCTGGGCTGAGGGGGCGGGGTGCTGGTGTGGGGCTGTGCTGAGAGGGCGGGTGCAGGCGCTGGGCTGAGGGGGCGGGGTGCTGGCGTGGGGCTCGGGGCGGGTGCAGGCGCAGGGCTGAGGGGCGGCGCTGGGCTGAGGGGGCGGGGTGCAGGCGCTGGGCTGAGGGGGCGGGGTGCTGGTGTGGGGCTGTGCTGAGAGGGCGGGTGCAGGCGCTGGGCTGAGGGGGCGGGGTGCTGGCGTGGGGCTCGGGGCGGGTGCAGGCGCAGGGCTGAGGGGCGGCGCTGGGCTGAGGGGGCGGGGTGCAGGCGCTGGGCTGAGGGGGCGGGGTGCTGGTGTGGGGCTGGGCTGAGGGGGCGGGGTGCTGGTGTGGGGCTGGGCTGAGGGGGCGGGGTGCTGGTGTGGGGCTGGGCTGAGGGGGCGGGGTGCAGGCACAGAGCTGAGGGGGCGGGGTGCAGGGGTGGGGCGGGGATGGGCTGAGGGGGTGGGTGCAGGCGCGGGGCTGAGGGGGCGTGAGGGGGCGGGGTTTGGGCGCTGGGCAGGGATGGGCTGAGGGGACGGGGTGCAGGCGTCGGGCTGAGGCTGAGGGGGCGGGGCGCAGGCGCAGGGCTGAGGGGGCGGCGCTGGGCTGAGGGGGCGGGGTGCAGGCGCTGGGCTGAGGGGGCGGGGTGCAGGCGCTGGGCTGAGGGGGCGGGGTGCCGGTGTGGGGCTGGGCTGAGGGGGCGGGGTGCAGGCGCTGGGCTGAGGGGGCGGGGTGCTGGTGTGGGGCTGTGCTGAGGGGGCCGGGTGCAGGTGCAGGGCTGAGGGAGCGGGGTGCAGGCGCAGAGCTGAGGGGGCGGGGTGCAGGCGCTGGACTGAGGCTGAGGGGGCGGGGTGCAGGCGCTGGGCTGAGGGAGCGGGTGCAGGCGCAGAGGTGAGGGGGCAGGGTGCAGGGGTAGGGCGGGGATGGGCTGAGAGGGCGGGGTGCAGGCGCAGAGGTGAGGGGGAGTGAGGGGGCGGGGTGCTGGTGTGGGGCTGTGCTGAGGGGGCCGGGTGCAGGTGCAGGGCTGAGGGAGCGGGGTGCAGGCGTGGGGCGCGGGGCTGAGGGGGCGGGGCGGGCGCAGGCGCGGGACTGAGGGGGCGGGGCGCAGGCGCGGGGCGCGGGGCTGAGGGGGCGGGCGCAGGCGCGGGGCTGAGGGGGCGGGCGCAGGCGTGGGGCTGAGGGGGCGGGGCGGGCGCAGGCGCGGGGCTGAGGGGGCGGGCGCAGGCGTGGGGCGCAGGCGCGGGGCTGAGGGGGCGGGGCGGGCGCAGACGCGGGGCTGAGGGGGCGGGGCGGGCGCAGGCGCGGGGCTGAGGGGGCGGGGCAGGGTGCAGGCGCGGGGCTGAGGGGGTGGGGCGGGCGTAGGCGCGGGGCTGAGGGGGCGGGGCGCAGGCGCGGGGCTGAGGGGGCGGGCGCAGGCGTGGGGCTGAGGGGGCGGGGCGGGCGCAGGCGCGGGGCTGAGGGGGCGGGCGCAGGCGTGGGGCGCAGGCGCGGGGCTGAGGGGGCGGGGCGGGGCGCAGGCGCGGGGCTGAGGGGGCGGGGCGGGCGCAGGCGCGGGGCTGAGGGGGCGGGGCAGGGCGCAGGCGCGGGGCTGAGGGGGCGGGGCAGGGCGCAGGCGCGGGGCTGAGGGGGCGGGGCGGGCGCAGGCGCGGGACTGAGGGGCGGGCGCAGGCGTGGGGCTGAGGGGGCGGGGCGGGCGCAGGCGCGGGGCTGAGGGGGCGGGGCGGGCGCAGGCGCGGGGCTGAGGGGGCGGGGCAGGGCGCAGGCGCGGGGCTGAGGGGGCGGGGCGGGCGCAGGCGCGGGGCTGAGGGGGCGGGGCGGGCGCAGGCGCGGGGCTGAGGGGGCGGGGCGGGCGCAGGCGCGGGGCTGAGGGGGCGGGGCGGGCGCAGGCGCGGGGCTGAGGGGGCGGGGCGGGCGCAGGCGCGGGGCTGAGGGGGCGGGGCAGGGCGCAGGCGCGGGGCTGAGGGGGCGGGGCAGGGCGCAGGCGCGGGGCTGAGGGGGCGGGCCAGGGCGCAGGCGCGGGGCTGAGGGGGCGGGGCGGGCGCAGGCGCGGGGCTGAGGGGGCGGGGCGGGCGCAGGCGCGGGGCTGAGGGGGCGGGGCAGGGCGCAGGCGCGGGGCTGAGGGGGCGGGGCAGGGCGCAGGCGCGGGGCTGAGGGGGCGGGGCGGGCGCAGGCGTGGGGCTGAGGGGGCGGGCGCAGGCTGTCCCAGGGAGAGAGGACTCACCCAGCCCTCTCTCAGTGCAGCAGCTGGGGGTAGGCGAGAGGTGCTTGTCCCCTGCCCTGGCAGTTCCAGCGGGCACAGCTGAGGGGCTCCGTTCCCCCATCAAGGCAGCTCTGGGCTAGGCTGGGTGGGGGCCGCAGCGGCTCTGTGTCGGGAGAGGTTCTTCCTCCCCGACTGCAGCAGCTCCCGGCAGAGCAGGCGTCTCTCCAGCTGCAGCGGCTCTGGGTTGGGGCGGGCGGGGCTGAGGCCATAGCCCTGAGTGTGGCTCTATAGGCAGCGTCCAGGGAGCTGAGGGAATTTTGCTCAGCAGGCCTTTGGCAGCGGGGCTGGTCAGGTGTCTGGACCCCCCATCGTGGCTCCAGCAACAAACTGCAGCCTCGTGTGGCTTGAGGAGACCTGGGCCTGGGCCTGGGCCTGGGGGACGGAGCCTGGAAGGGGCTGGCTCTTGGCCCGGCCTGGGGGCTGCGCCCGGCAGTACAGCTGTTTGCGGAGCTGAGACGTATTGAACAACTCCATAACCCAGAGGATGCTGCACCCCAGCCATGGGCACAGCCATGTGTCACAACATGGCCCCCCCGCCGGTTAGGAGCGCGGGGTCACTGCCATGTCCAGGGGGTAACACGCTCCCCCAGGGTGCCCCCTGGAGCTGGGTGCCCTGAGCCGCCCACTGGTCTCCTCCTCACAGCACTGCTGTGACAAGCTGCCCAATGCTCCCGCTTCACCAGCCACAGACAGGTAGGGACACGTTCCAGGCCGTCTGGCCTGCGCCCCTCTGGCCTACACCCCCAGTGACACCGTCTTGCGCTGCGCAGCCTAAGCTCCCAACCTGCCCCTCCCTCAGCGTGGAGAACATGCAATCGCCTTCTCGCCCCAAGGGAGGACCCCTCCCTGCTCCAAGCAAGTGTAGTCTCTGCAGACCAGAGACCTTAGCGAACAGGTCAAAGCAGCCACCCCCAACGCACGTGGAAGGCAACACGCTCCAGAGAGAGGCTGGGACCCTGCTCTTCCCTCCCACGGGCTGATCCAGCGAGCTGCAGAGAAAGGAGCAAGGAGCACTTTGCAAGCCCCAGGGGTTTCACAGGCTAGAAATTCCTTTAGCCTGGGTCCAGCACTTCCCCTAGTTCAGTCTTTGTTCCTCAGGTGTTTCCAGGAGTCTTTGTGAAGACCACCAGATGTCACTTCCTGCTGTAGCGGGGTCGACTCACCATCGCGGCACCTCCTGCTGGTCTCCTTGGGAATTAGTACTTCCAGCCCTGGAGCGCCCCCTGTTGACCGGTGTCTCACCCTCAGTTACCTGTCTTCTCCGCTACTTCAGGCCCTGTGTCCCTTCCAGCCCATGGTGCCCTTTCCTCATGGTACTGTCCCACAGCAGTGCCCCACACTGTGGGGTCCTCCCCTCCTATCCCAGACATCGCCACACCCCCATACTCCCTCTGCTTCAGTGACCCACTGCCAGTTGTCCTCTAGCCTCTGCTCAGGGACAAACTGCCAGCTGAAATGGCCTCTCATCATTGGCAAGGGGGGTGGACCTGCTTCCTTCTCCTGCCCTGACTGCCTCCTTGCAGCCGTAGTACCCTCAGGCCTTGCCTCAGGCCCTGCAGCCTGGGCATTTGCCTAGCCAGAGCTCTCCAGCTTCTGCATATGGTGGGAACCCCCTTTGTTCCCGAAGTTTGGTTCCCAGAGCAGTCTAGGAAAATACTGACACCCTGCGATGGAGTCTAGATGGGGCGTGCAACCTTTTTGGCTTGAGGGCCACCTCTTGGTATGGAAATTGTATGGAGGGTCATGACCAGCGTTTCCTCTAAGCTGCGTGCCTCCGTGGCCGCGCACTACAAATGTTAGGTCCACCCATGTCATTTTAAGAGCCGCGCAGGAGCACTCACTGCTCCCCTTCCTGCTGGAACGGGGGGTGAGTGGTGGGGGTGGCGGCAGCTGGCGGGCTGGTGGGTTCCTGGCAGTGGTCAGCTGCCCTTTTGCTCCACCTCGTGCCAGCACACGTGAGCTGAGGCTGCCCCAGCTGGAATGGGCCTTGTGTGGCTGCTGCTTTACTCCAGCTGGAGCCAAGGCTGCCCGTGGAGACCGGGACTGTGGTACTGAAAATAGCACCACGGGCAGCCTCTGCTCCAGTCCCGGCACGCAATGCCCCCAGGAGCAGCTGGGGCCCGGACCGCGGTACTAAAAATAGTGTCACAGCCCCAGCCCCACAAACTGCTTCCCACGTCAAAGACAGAAAGTGAGGGAAGGTGTCAGTGGAGGTGCAAGGGAAAGGGGAGGGGCAGAGGGGAAGGGCAGTGGGGGCAAGAGAGAGGAAGAGAAGAGGGGAGCAGTGGGTGACTGGAGAAGGGGTGGGCATGAGGAAAGCAGTTGTGTGTGAGGGTGGAGAGGGGCGTGAGGCGAACTGGGGCAGAGGGTGGTGAGGGGGTGGGCAGCAGGGAGGAAGAGGGCACGGGGGGCAGGTGTCAGGAGGGAAGGAGGAGGCATCAGGTGGTGCAGGTGCCAGGGGATTGTGGGGGTGAAGCAGACGGGCAGATACGTGGAGGGGAGGGACAGGCAGCAGAGGGGAGAGGCAGGGCAGGTGGGTAGAGGGAGGTGCTAGGAGAGAGGAAAGGGAGGGGGCTTGAGGAGGGGTGGGCACAGGGGGAAGGGAAGGGCGGGTGCAGGGGTCAGAGAGGATGGGGAGGGGGGGCAGTTCCCCAAAGGGCTGAGGGCAGTGAGCAGGGCGGGAGCCAGGACTGCAGGGGGGGGGGAAGGGAGGGGGAAGATACGGCAGCAGAGGGAAGGGGAGAGGTTGATAACGTGGGTGCCGCGGTGGCACCCGTCCCAACAAGCACCCGCGCCCTCAATACTGGTGCATGAGACAAAACTCACTCACTGCTCGCGGGTGGAAAAGCCCCGACCCTGCCCCCGACTGGAGCAGAGCAACTGTCAGCCCGGCCCACCCCTCCCCTCCCCTCCCCTGCCCCCGGCTGGAACGGAGTCAGCCCCCGACCTGCCCTGCCCCCCGGTGGGTGCTCGAAGGCGGGACTAGCAGGGCTGAGGGGCTGGCTGCGGCCCACGGGCCGGTTTGCCCCCCTGCTCTGGATGTTCTGAACTAAGCTGCAGGTGGCATCTTCTCCGAGGCTAAGGCAACGCCCTGCTGGGGGGTGCGCACCCCCTGTCGAGGGGCCCGCGGGCGCCACTGCTCACCCCAGGGCAGCAGAGCCTAATGGCCAGTCCCAAGGGGCCAGTCACTAGATGGGGTGGGACCCCAGTAGGCGGGCTGGTCCCTTCTGGAGCTCCTGCCACGAGTCCTCCCTCTCCAGTGGCCAGTCCAGATTGAGCTGGGCTTGGCTCCCTTTTCTCCTAGCCCAGCACTTGGAGCATGCCCAGTCCGGCTGGGCGGGGGGGCGTCCTCTGCCCGGGGGTGCGAGCCCCTTCCGGCCCAGTGCCATGCCCAGCTGTAAGCGCGCAAGGCGGGGTGCCAGGTGTCCGTGTTGGCCCGGACAGTCGGGTAACCCCCCGGAAATACCGGACGTGGAAACCGTCCGCTTGCTTTCTGGGACGGAAGGCTGCTTGTGTCTGGCGGGGGGAGGGGGGATTTTAAGGCGCAGCAACTTCTCTCTTTGGTGCGCTTGTTTTGGGTTTTGCTCAACTAATGTTTTTCCTGCCATGTTTGGTATTTTTGGTGAAAGTCTCTGCCAGCCCTACGCACAGGGGGGGCTAGTGAGCACATTCGCGCTCCCCAAACGAACCCCAAGCCCCTTGGCCCTGCACCTCGCTTGGTAGCCATTTGTCCCTGGGCCGGGCACTGGACGGTGGCCGAGTCTGCTCCAGATCAGCCGTCTGTGGGCTGCGCTCCAGCACTTGCTGTTTCACCTTGGCTCTCTGGCTCCGCTCATCTCCTGGGGGCCTGGGCCTCTGCTCTTCTTCAGCCCTGGGCCTGATGGCACCGGGGCTTCCTCCCTTGTCTGCTAGCAGCCTAGGCATGCCCGCTCTCAAGGGAGCAGCGAGTCCTGTCAGAATCAGGCCTCCTTCCCGGAGCAAAGGGGCCTTGCAAAGCGAGACAACGCGAATAAGCCGCTTCCTGCTCTGCGGACACGGCTCCTCGCAAACCCCCGACTCTCCTGGCCACCGCCTCAGGGTCCCACGCTCGGCCCATCACCCTCACAGCAATCGGCAGTGCTAGGCCTGTGCACCTGCCCACGGGCGCGTGATCGCCTGTCCCCTCACTGGCTTCTCAGGAAGGGGAGAGACGCTTCGCTTCGGGCCGATGGTTTTTCCTAGTTACCCTGAGTCGGCCCTTCCCACCCCAGCTCCCTGGACTTGTCTAGAGGGCGTTCCCCGGGTCACCCCCCGATTGGAGGCGATCAGGCAGGTACACAAATGGGAGAAGCAGGTGCAGCAGCTCGTCCCTTTCCCAGTGGTGCCTTGCAGAAACTGCTCAAGTGAACACTGAACCGTAGGGCCAGCCTGGCGGCTCCCCTCCTACAGGGCTCCTGCCAGCGCCAGAGCCTGGCTGAGGCCGGGCCCGTGAGGGGAGGCCCAGGCGGCAGGAATCAGGCTCACGGCCTCCAGAGCCAATCAAGGAGCTTGTTCCCTGCCAGTCTGAGCCCTTTTCCTCTATGTACGGGGCCTGCTTCAGGTTCCCCGCTGGAGCCCCAGGGGCTGGTGCGCTGCTGCGGCGCAGTCCGGGGGCAGCTGGGACCATGCCGAGGGCCATCACGAGGGGGTGGCTCTAGCCCCCCTTCCTGCGGGCCGCAGGCCTGGGCGGCGGTATGGTGCCAGCCCGCCTGAGGCGCGATGTTGCTGAGCGCTGGCCCCTTCTCTCGGCAGGGTGCTGCTGCGGGTGCGGATGCTCTACTACCTGAAAGCCGAAGTGCTGGGAGAGGCGGCAGACAAAGCCTTTGACGGGACCCCGGCCAGGTAGGGTGTTCCCAGCGCCCTGGCAAGCCGCAGTCCCCGACACAAGCTGGCTCAGGCAGAACGTGGCACTGGCGCTGCTGGGGCAGGGTTCTCGCGGGGTGATCCTGCGGTGTGGCGAGCTCCCTCTGCAGGGAGAGCAGCTCCTCCGGCCTAGGGACGGCCGCAGCCACCGTGAGACGCCCCAGCGGGCATGGGCGAACTCAGCTGTCCCTGCGCCGCACCGCGCTGCTTGCTCTGCCCAGATGCACGTTCCTGCTGGAACGATCCCCTGCGGCTCCCCTGCCAGCACCAGCGTGTGGCGTCAGGAGTGCCCTGGTCGGCCCCCGGTCGTCTCTGCCACAGCGCTGGGCCCCGGTCGGCCCCCGGTCGCCTCTGCCACAGCGCTGGGCCCCGGTCGGCCCCCGGTCGCCTCTGCCACAGCGCTGGGCCCCGGTCGGCCCCCGGTCGCCTCTGCCACAGCGCTGGGCCCCGGTCGGCCCCCGGTCGCCTCTGCCACAGCGCTGGGCCCCGGTCGGCCCCCGGTCGCCTCTGCCACAGCGCTGGGCCCCGGTCGGCCCCCGGTCGCCTCTGCCACAGCGCTGGGCCCCGGTCGGCCCCCGGTCGCCTCTGCCACAGCGCTGGGCCCCGGTCGGCCCCCGGTCGCCTCTGCCACAGCGCTGGGCCCCGGTCGGCCCCCGGTCGCCTCTGCCACAGCGCTGGCCCCCGGTCGCCTCTGCCACAGCGCTGGGCCCCGGTCGGCCTGGCCGGGCACAACGCTCACACAGTGACTGGGCCCCGGCCAGGGCAGAGGGAGCCTGGCTCCCCTTGCTGAGCTCTCTGAGCCTGTGTCCCAGGGCTCTGCTCCCACGGAGAGGTGCTCTGCCTGGCTCCTGCTGTCGGTGCCTGGTGCCCGCAGGGGAACTCTTCCCCAGCCCTGAAGCAAATGTCATTCACATCAGCCCGGGAGCTCCTGGGCCAGGCAGGCTGGGGAGAGGGGCGGGGGTCAGGCCATGCCCGCTGTCCCTGGCACCCTGGGGAGAGGGGCGGGGGTCAGGCCATGCCCGCTGTCCCTGGCACCCTGGGGAGAGGGGCGGGGGTCAGGCCATGCCCGCTGTCCCTGGCACCCTGGGGAGAGGGGCGGGGGTCAGGCCATGCCCGCTGTCCCTGGCACCCTGGGGAGAGGGGCGGGGGTCAGGCCATGCCCGCTGTCCCTGGCACCCTGGGGAGAGGGGCGGGGGTCAGGCCATGCCCGCTGTCCCTGGCACCCTGGGGAGAGGGGCGGGGGTCAGGCCATGCCCGCTGTCCCTGGCACCCTGGGGAGAGCCCAGGGGCAGCAGCAGGCCGGATTGTGGCCATGGCTGCCCCTTGGCCTCCATGGAGCTCACGCAGCGGAAGGTAGGACCTGACCTCAGCCCCAGCTCCCCTGAGTCCTGGGACCCCTGAGCCCACTTCAGGGCCTTTCCTCCCAGGGAGCTGGACGTGCTGCTGCCGGACATCGACTACGTGGAGATCCCCGTGGACTGGTGGAACGCAGAGGCCGATAAATCGCTGCTGATCGGCGTGTTCAAGCATGGTAGTGCCCCGCCCCCGCTTCCAGGGCCCCCCAGGGCTGAGCTAGTGGGGTGTCACACCTGGGCCCAGCTGTGCTAGGAGACAGGGAGCCCCGTGTCTCTGCTGCCCTGAGCTGCAGTGCTGAGCAGTGTCCTGCACACCCCCCGGGCACGCAAACCCCGTGTAACCCCCCTCCCCCAGAGCATCTGCCCTGCCCTGCCCTGAACACCCCCGGGCACGCAAGCCCCGTTTAACCCCCCTCCCCCAGAGCGTCTGCCCTGCCCTGCACACCCCCCGGCTGCGCAAGCCCCGTTTAACCCCCCTCCCCCAGAGCGTCTGCCCTGCCCTGAACACCCCCCGGCCACGCAAGCCCCGTTTAACCCCCCTCCCCCAGAGCGTCTGCCCTGCCCTGAACACCCCCGGCCACGCAAACCCCGTTTAACCCCCCTCCCCCAGAGCGTCTGCCCTGCCCTGCACACCCCCCGGCCACGCAAGCCCCGTTTAACCCCCCTCCCCCAGAGCGTCTGCCCTGCCCTGCACACCCCCCGGCCACGCAAGCCCCGTTTAACCCCCCTCCCCCAGAGCGTCTGCCCTGCCCTGAACACCCCCGGCCACGCAAGCCCCGTTTAACCCCCCTCCCCCAGAGCGTCTGCCCTGCCCTGAACACCCCCGGCCACGCAAACCCCGTTTAACCCCCCTCCCCCAGAGCGTCTGCCCTGCCCTGAACACCCCCCGGCCACGCAAACCCCGTTTAACCCCCCTCCCCCAGAGCGTCTGCCCTGCCCTGCACACCCCCGGCCACGCAAGCCCCGTTTAACCCCCCTCCCCCAGAGCGTCTGCCCTGCCCTGCACACCCCCCGGCTGCGCAAACCCCGTTCAACCCCCCTCCCCCAGAGCGTCTGCCCTGCCCTGCACACCCCCCGGCCACGCAAGCCCCGTTTAACCCCCCTCCCCCAGAGCGTCTTCCCTGCCCTGCACACCCCCCGGCTGCGCAAACCCCGTTCAACCCCCCTCCCCCAGAGCGTCTGCCCTGCCCTGCACACCCCCCGGCCACGCAAGCCCCGTTTAACCCCCCTCCCCCAGAGCGTCTGCCCTGCCCTGAACACCCCCCGGCCACGCAAGCCCCGTTTAACCCCCCTCCCCCAGAGCGTCTTCCCTGCCCTGCACACCCCCGGCCACGCAAACCCCGTTTAACCCCCCTCCCCCAGAGCGTCTGCCCTGCCCTGAACACCCCCCGGCCACGCAAGCCCCGTTTAACCCCCCTCCCCCAGAGCGTCTGCCCTGCCCTGAACACCCCCCGGCCACGCAAACCCCGTTTAACCCCCCTCCCCCAGAGCGTCTGCCCTGCCCTGCACAGCCCCGGGCACGCAAACCCCGTTTAACCCCCCTCCCCCAGAGCGTCTGCCCTGCCCTGCACACCCCCCGGCCACGCAAGCCCCGTTCAACCCCCCTCCCCCAGAGCGTCTGCCCTGCCCTGAACACCCCCCGGCCACGCAAGCCCCGTTTAACCCCCCTCCCCCAGAGCGTCTGCCCTGCCCTGCACACCCCCCGGGCACGCAAACCCCGTGTAACCCCCCTCCCCCAGAGCGTCTGCCCTGCCCTGCACAGCCCTGGGCACGCAAACCCCGTTTAACCCCCCTCCCCCAGAGCGTCTGCCCTGCCCTGCCCTGCCCTGCACACCCCCGGGCACACAAGCCCCGTGTAACCCCCCCCCCCCCCCCAGAGCATCTGCCCTGCCCTGCACACCCCCGGGCACGCAAGCCCCGTGTAACCCCCGGGAGGTCTGCACTGCCGGCGGGGGCTCCCGCGCACAGCACTGGTTGCACTGGCTCTAGCCAGGCCTGGGCTCGGGGGGAGCGATGGCGCTGTGGGGGTAGCTGTCGGCAGACAGCCCGAGAGACGCTGCTGGCCAGTGCCACTCTGGGGAGGGCAGTGGGCAGCCGGCAGTCAGGCGCCTGGCTCGGGGACACGCTCCGGGCCGAATTCTCACCTCTCAAGTCCTGCTGCCTCGAAACTCCTCTTGCAGCTCGTCCCTTCCGGCCCGCCGGTGCTGCTTTCTGTCCCTCAGGGCTGGGTGCTGGGGGCCTCAGGGGCGCGGCTTTGCCAAGGGCCGTGGGTGCGTGGTGTGTGGGGCCAGGCTAGCTGTGGAGCAGAGGGCCCGGGCCCGGCGAGGGACTGGCCGTAACGTGCGTGGGTGTTGCCAGGCTACGAGCGGTACAACGCCATGCGAGCAGACCCGGCGCTGTGCTTCCTGGAGAAGGTGGGCATGCCGGACGAGAAGCTGCTGTCTGCGGAGCAGGGGGCCGGCGACGGGGTGCAGGAGGCTGCAGAGAGGTGGGTAGGGGAGCAGGCCCAGCAAGCTGGGTCCCAGCGTCTGCCTCAGCCCTTGCAGCCTCTCAGAGGGCCCGGGCTGGTCCCTGCGCTCACTGGCCGGGTTGCAGGGCCAGTGGCTTGGCCGAGGGTGGCTGGGGGGGTGGGCTGGCTGGCCAAGGGGCTGGCTGGTTGGCCGGGGCGTGGCTGGGGGGTGGGCTGGCTGGCCGGGGGGTGGGCTGGCTGGCCGGGGGGTGGCTGGCTGGCCAGGGGGTGGCTGGGGGGTGGGCTGGCTGGCCGGGGGGTGGGCTGGCCGGGGGGTGGCTGGCTGGCCGGGGGGTGGCTGGGGGGTGGGCTGGCTGGCCGGGGGGTGGGCTGGCCGGGGGGTGGCTGGGGGGTGGGCTGGCTGGCCGGGGGGTGGCTGGCTGGCCGGGGGTGGGCTGTGGGAGGGACAGTGGGTACCAGCAGAGAGAAGCCCTGAGATCCCAGTGCAGGGAGCAGGGCCAGGCGGCGTGCGGCCGCGGGAGCTGGCCCCAGGGCACTGCTGGGGTCCCGGGAAGCGGGCGGCCAGGGCTCATGCGCTGTGGGGTTGCTTTGCCTAGGGGAGCGGTGGAGAGAGAGGAGACCAGCCGAGAGCGAGAGGAGGGGCTGCCCCAGCAGGAGGTGAGTGTGGCTCCCAGCCCTAGCCCGGCCTGCCTGGTGGCGTCCTGCCCTGGCAAGGGACCAAGCAGTAGGCCCCAGCCCCTCCGCCCGGTGCTCTGAGCCTGGGGCCATGCTCCTAGGGCCCCTCGGCCCCGGCCAGGGCTCGCCTGGCCGAGGGAAGGGCCCCCGGAGCCCTGTGGACACGCAGCAACGCACATGCCCGTTGTCCCTGGCTCCGCCGAGGCTGCACATTGAGAGCGGCGCTGGGGCAGCAGGGTCCGCTGGGCCCTCCCTCTAGCTTCACTGCCTGCTCCAGGGACCTCTGCCCCCGGGCAAGGGGCCTTGTGCCAGAGCTCCCTTCCCACTGCCCCTGCCGGGCACCGCTTTCCCGGAGGCCTCGCCGCTGCTCCCGCCGCCATCGCGGGGCAGGCAGGAGTGAGCCGGCTCGCTGCCCCCGAGCGTGCACCCGGCTCACAGCTGAGCCTCCTGCCTGGCGTCCGGGTGCCCAGAAGGGAGCCTCTCCCCCACCCACGGAGCCGTGCTTGCGCCTTCTCCAGGGCTGGCCGTGTGACCGAGCTGGAGCCACCCTGCCATCAGGGCCTGGCAACGCTCCCTTGTGTCCCTTCTGCCTGCCTCCACCCCAGCGGGCTCCCTGAGCCCATCCGTCTGCAGGACTCACCCGGGCTCTGTGCTCTCCCCTGGCCACCCATGCCCTCCGCTGGGGCCAAGAGTTCTCTGGAGGCCGTGGCACCCCCGGAGGGCAGGGCAGCGGGCCTGGCTCTGCTCTGTGCTGGCAGGCCCCGGAGTGCTGGGTTCTTCTGCAGTGGCCGAGTGCTGCAGGTGGGGGGCGCTCTCCGGGCAAGGCAGCAGGAACGCCCCCGAGCAACACGAGAGCCTGAGCTGGGGCCGGCGTGGGGAGAGTGGCACTCCCGCTGCTCCCTGCAGCTCGCTGCCCAGGCTGAGACTGGGAGGAGGAGCCGGCCCAGCACGCTGGCAGGTCTGCTGGCCAGCGGGGGCGGGGAGCGGGAGCGGCTGCTCGGACACCGGCTCTGGGCTGGTGGGCGGATGCTCCTCTCAGCGGGGTTGATGGCCCAGGCCTTGTTCTGCAGGACTCTGGGAATTCGTACGGAGAAGCTGCTGAGAAGCAGGACGACAGTGCGGCAGGTGAGGCGGCGGTTCTGGGGCTTGCTCTGCCGTGTGGCGCTTGGCGGGGCCAGTCCATCGCTGGGCTGGCAAGGTGCAGCAGGGACAGGGTGGTAGAAAGGCATCGCTAGGCCAGGCCTGTGCTGTCTCTGGGCCCCGGCTGCGGGCGCTGCACAATGACAGACGTCCTCCGCCCGGTTCCAAGTCCACCCAGCCCTGCTCCAGGGCTTGCTCATCTCCAGGCCAGACCAGTGTGTGCTCTCGACTGTGGCACCCCGATCTACGGCTCCATGTCAGGATGGCGGTCGGTTTCTAGCGGAGTGCCCCGAGGATCGGTTCTAGGACCGGTTTTGTTCAATATCTTTATTAATGACCTGGATGAGGGGATGGGTTGCACCCTCAGCAAGTTTGCGGATGACACTAAGCTGGGGGGAGAGGTAGATACGCTGGAGGGCAGGGACAGGGTCCAGAGTGACCTGGACAGATTAGAGGATTGGGCCACAAGAAACCTGATGAGGTTCAACAAGGACAAGTGTAGAGTCCTGCACTTGGGATGGAAGAATCCCAAGTATTGGTACAGGCTGGGGACCAACCGGTTAAGTAGTAGTTCTTCATTAAAGGCCCTGGGGGTTACAGTGGATGAGAAGCTGGATATGAGTCAACAGTGTGCCCTTGTAGCCAAGAAGGCTAATGGCATATTAGGTTGCATTAAGAGGAGCATTGCCAGCAGATCCAGAGATGTCATCATTCCCCTTTATTCGGCTTTGGTGAGGCCGCATCTGGAGTGTTGTGTCCAGTTCTGGGCCCCCCACTACAGAAAGGATGTGGACACATTGGAGAGGGTCCAGCGAAGGGCAACCAAAATGATTAGGGGGCTGGAGCATATGACTTATGAGGAGAGGCTGAGGGACTTGGGTCTGTTTAGTCTGCAGAAGCGAAGAGTGAGGGGGGATTTGATAGCAGCCTTCAACTTCCTGAAGGGAGGTTCCAAAGAGGATGGAGAGAGGCTGTTCTCAGTGGGGGCAGGTGGCAGAACAAGGAGCAATGGGCTCAAGTTTTGGTGGGGGAGGTGTAGGTTGGATATTAGGAAAAACTCTTTCCCTAGGCGGGTGGGGAAGCTCTGGGCTGGGTTCCCTAGGGAGAGGGTGGAATCTCCATCCCTAGAGGTGTTTAAGTCCCGGCTTGACAAAGCCCTGGCTGGGTTGATTGAGTTGGGTTGGTCCTGCCTTGGGCAGGGGGCTGGACGTGATGACTCCTGAGGTCTCTGCCCGCCCTGGGTTCTGTGCTGTGACCTGCCCACCCGGCTGCCCAGTCTCCGAGTGGCGAGTGCGTCGCAAATCCCTGCTGGTCCGTAGTGCGTCCCTGTTCTGCCTGCGCTCCCTCGGGGACGTTAGCACAGCCCAGTCTCGGAGCAGGCCAGGCAGGTCCTGCGCTAGGCCGGTACCCGCTAGTGCCCCCACGGCTCCTGTCTTCGGTGTCTGGGGGGCCCAGGCAGACAGGTGCAGGGGCTGCAAGTCATTCCGACCGCGGCCGGAGAGGAGCGAGTCTTGCGTCTCAAACAGCTCCTGATGGAGTCAGTGCGACCTGCCTCCGGCTCCCGGCGCCAGAGCATTAAGCCACCCGGCGCTGCTCCCTCTCTGCGGGGGGCTGGCAAGCCGACGACGGGTGCTCCTTCGCTACCTCCAGCACCACCCCGGAAAGCCAGCCCAGCACCAGCGCCCTCGGGTGCGGCGCTCCCCGAGGCTCCATGCAGAAGAGGCCGTCACCCCCTCCTCCCCGACACCTTCACAGCCACGAGGGGCCTCGTTGAGGTGATGGTCCAAAGGTCCCCATGTGCCGTAGACAGGCCGCCTCCTTGGAGCTGTTCCCTCCTGAGAGCGCCTTCCGACAGTCGATCCTGGACGCGTTGCAGGTCCCAGTCGCAGCTGCCAGCCCCTCGGCACTGTGTTCAGCTGCCGAGCCACCCGTCCCGCACCGTTCGGCCTCCCAGCTCCGATCAGCCTGTCACACGCTGGTCCCCCCGTCACTGCTGGGCATCGATCCTGCACCGCAGCCCAGCGTGGCACCACTCCCAAGGCCCGGCAGCATCCACGATCTCGACGTGGCTCCGTTCTGCCTCCTGACACCGCCTTGGGTTCCCCCCTCGTGCAGCCGCTGGCGCCGCCCGGACCTCACAGACGCTCTCCTCCCTCAGTGACCACCCAGGGGCGTACCATCAGGCCAAGGTGCCTTGTCCGAGGCCACCCCCTTGGCACCGTCCTGAGGCCAGAGCCCACAGTTAGCTGCCCACCCCCTCACAAGCTCCTCTGGTCCCTGGCCCTCAGTAGATGGATGAGCCAGACCTCCCCTATGGACTCTAAGGCACTGCAGGGGCGGCTCCGTGGCGGTGCAGAGTCTCAGCCGGAGGGCGGGGGAGGTGGCCAAGTAGGAGGAGCCAGTGGGGGGCATTCTGCCAGCTGCGGGTCCCTCCTGGGGCGTGCTCCCCTGCCAAACATCGTGCAGCACATGGCCAAGGCCACCGGGTAGTGCCCTGGCTCTGCCGCCCTCCAGCCAGAGGGCGTGGGCGCACGCCCTTTGTGGCCGCGAAGGGTTGGGTAAGTCGTGGGTGAGGTGGCCAATGGAAGGGGACGGGCACCAGGCCCTGGCGCCCAAGCTGAGGAACGCAAGCGCCTCAGCCTGTTCGGGTGCAAGACGGGCCCAGGGTGCCAGGCCACAGGCTGCTGATCCCCAGAACACCAAGAGCGCCTGCCCCAAGACCCCCAGGATGGTTTGTGGAGCTCATCCAGGAGGATGCGGCGCTCGCTGGGACCTCCCCCGACGGCCTTGGACGGGGCGGATTCCGCGGCCCCGTCCTCTCTGGGAATCGCTGGGCTCCCAATGCTTGGCCCAGCCGCCGGCTCCGCCCGAGGCCCAGTCGACCGTCCAGGACCGCCGGTTCAATGGCCCGGGCAGATGAGCGCCTGCCTGCGCAGGCTCGAGGAGTCCGGGAGCACTACGAAGCCCCGGGGCAGGCAGGCTCGGCGGGACCTTCAGCCGCAGCTGGGCCAAGCCGCTTCTGCCTCGCGCCAGGCTGGCCGCTCTTGGCACCGCTCGAGATCCCCGGAGGAAGCCTCCCGTGCGCGGTCTGGCCGTACCCAAGGGCCCTGCGCAGGGCTCTGGAGGGGCACCCGAGGACGGAGCACCAGCCGCTGTGATCTCTTCCCGTCGTTCCTGGCCCTGCCCCGTTCCTACTTCCCCCGCCTGTCCCTCTTCTCTCGAGCATCTTCCCCTTCCGGAGGCGCAAGCGCTGCTGGGCCTTGGCACGCCTGCAGGTTCCTCAGGAGTGCAGAGGCTATTCCCTTACCCCAAAGCAAAGGGAGGCCTCCGGCCCATTCTGGACCCCAGAGAACTCAACAGGGTCCACGTGGTGTCCCTGAGCTCCGTCATCCCCTCTCTGGAGCTGGCGAGCCCCCTCGAGCCGGGTGCCTGTCCCGTTGCCCGTTCACAGCCCTGCCCCCAGCGCCCTGCGTCCCCACCAAATGTCTGGCAGTGGTAGCTGCCCCCCCACGGGACCTGGGTGATTGGCTCCCTCAGGCAAAGTGACCCAAGAGACCCTCGTGCCTAGGCCTACTGCCTAGTGCACAGAGCTCGTCCGCATACTCCATGCCTGGGGCCAGCGGCCCGCCCCCCCCCATTCCTCCTGAGGGCGGGATCCGGCCGGGACGTTTCCCTGCCAGTGTCTAGCTCCCGGGAACGGCTGCGAAGGGCCCTCGCCTCCGACAGCCCCGCACCACGCCCACTCCCTGCCAGCACAGGGCTGCCTGCGTCCTGCACCGGGCCTGGAGCAGGCCGTGCTCTCCCGGCGCGCAGCCCCATCGGCCGCCTTTCTGGCTCCTGTCCCGCGCCAGACGTGCAGAGCAGCCACTCGGCCTTCCCGTGGCAGGTGGCCTCCGTGTGTCAGGGGCCCCCGTCGGCAGCTCCTTCATTCCGCCCCTCCTGGCTTGCGCCACCTGGCGGCAGTTGAGATGAGCAAGCCCTCGGCGAGGAGGGACCAGCCCCCACTGGGGTGCCGGGTGCCTCCCGTCTGCCGGAGCAGCTGGCAAGAGGGAGCCGAGGGCCACACTGACCACAGGGCTAGAACAGCAGCGTGCCCGTTTGTCCTGGCAGAACCTCGCCCTCCCCTTCCCCCTGCAAAGCGCCTGTTGTGCCGGGGGGGCCGGCCCAGCGGGGAGGTGGGGGTGTGCACAGGGGGCAGGCCTCAGGCACTGTGGCACCATGGTGCGGGCCCAGCTGTCCAGGAGCCGGCATGGCTCTGGCAAGCAGCTGCCTTGAAGCGAAGGGCTGACTGAGCCCGTGGCCTGGCCGCCCTTCCCCTTGAGAGCCAGCCCGCTGCAGGGGCACAGAGCCAGCTAACTCTCCAGCCCCTTCCGCTCGAGGCTCAGCCCGGAGCCAGGCCCAGGAGGAAGGGCTCACGCACGGCCATTCAGCCAGCCCCCGGTGCCCTCTGGGGCAGTGGGGCGTGCGTGGGCTGGCTCTGAGCCTCCGGGCTGTGGGGGGAGAGCGGTAATGGAAATGTCCTTGCTGTTGCTTGAAGCCCAGGATGGCTCCGACACAGAGAGATCCTGCTGGCCTGTCTCGTCCGCCCTCACAGCCAGGCTGCGGAGGCTGGTCACCATCTACCAGCGCTGCACCCGCAAGGAGCTGCCCCCCCGCGCCGAGGTGTTGGTGCCCAGTAACCATGGCTACTGGCTGCAGGAGGAGATGTTCAGGAGAGCTGCCGAGATGGACCCGGCCAACAAGGAAATGCAGAAAAGGTAACGGCTGGGCAGGCCCCTGCCTAGAGTCACTGCCCGCTGCCGGCGACCCCCAGGGAGCCACAGCCGCAGGGGCACAGTATGGCTGCGACGCTGCCGGCGGGGACTGGGGGAGCCTCCCGCGCTCCTCACCGGCCGTGTGTCGCTGACAGCTGCAGGCGGTCGGCTTCGGGCCTGGGGCTGGCTGCTCCACATCACTGGGGCAGGGTGGTTCTTGTTGGCCAAGAATGGTGCCAGGCGGGGCCCTTACGTCTCTGCCAGGACAGCTGGCTGGCCCCAGGCTGTTCCTAGAACTGGGGTCTGGGGGAGTGTATGGGGCCTGGTGGGGCCCAGCGAGTGCCTCTCTCCAGCACCAGGCAGTGCAAAGCACAAGGCTATACGCACATCTCACGGCCGTGCGCCTCTCTCCCTGCCCCGCAGATGGACGAGAAGGGAGCAGGCAGATTTCTACCGCACTGTCTCCTCCTTTGGGGTCATCTACGACCAGGAGAAGAAGGCCTTTGACTGGTCCCAGTTCCGAGCCATTTCCCGCCTGGAGAAAAAGACGGACGAGAGCCTGGAGAAATACTTCTACAGCTTCGTAGCCATGTGCAGGACCGTCTGCCGCCTCCCCCTCTGGAAAGAGGATGGTGAGTGGAAGGGACAGTGGTGGGCAGTAGGGACGGTAAATATCGGTTAATTGAATAGTCAAGTAACCTCATGAATTCCTATTGGTTAGTCGACTTTTCTAGAATCCCCAGGGGCGGGGCCGGCAGCCAGTGCACCCCGGCCCCACTCCCGAGGAACCCCCTGCCACTCCGTGCTGCTGCTGCCATCCAGTTTCAAAACCAGCTCCCCTCGTGGACCGGCTGCTTGTCCTGCGCTGCCTCTGATACAGGGGGGTCTGAGCTCCCGAATCCGGCATGAGCCGGGCTGCCTGCCCGCCAGGCTCCATGCCCTTGAAATGCGGAGCCGCAGCGGGGCAGGTCCCGGACCCAGACGGAGCCGGGCTGCTGGCCAGTTACTGGCCGGGGGAGAGGGGTGCGTGTGGTCTGTGCCGTTAACCTGGATGCTTTTGCTAATTGGGGACTGGACGGCTCTGTCGGTCCCCACTGGGGAGGCCCCTTGGCTCAGGGATGGCCTGGGAAGGGCTGGAGCTGACGTCCTGTCTGGGGCAAGGAAAGGGAGGTGACTGCAGTTCTAGCGACCTGCCCGTCTCTGCTGATTGGCTGCCTGTTGTGTGACCCTTCCCACCTGATCTTCCCCGTGCCAGAGGCTCTGGCTAGAGACTTTCCCTTCCTGATCGGCTGGGCGGAGCTTGCACACTCGGCTTTCACTGTGGCTCACCGTGGCCAGGGAGTCCCTGGCACTTTGCCAGCCCTCGCTGGCCGCTCTGGAAAAGGAAGCTAGAATGAAACCAGCCCTGAGTTGCACCAGGAGCCTCCAGCAGCTCCGGACAGACGCCCTCCAAACTGAGCATGGCTGTTGTCCGCTACAGGCTGGTGCAGAGCAAGGCCGTGCCCAGTCTCCGCAGGACCCTGGCCCCGGAGGTTTTAATGCCCCGTTAGACAGCCCCTGTCGAAGCTGATCTAGGGGAGGGATTGTCGTGGTCCCTGCGTTTCCGTGATGCCGGGCTTGGCGGGATCCCTGCGCAAAGGGAATCGCACATTTCGGAAGCCCTGATGGTGCATCGGAGGCCACGGACCTCCCACGGTGCTGCCAAGAGCCCGCTGGGTGCAGCTTGCCGGCTGGCGTTGGTGGGAGGGTGCTGAGCTGCCCCCAGTGCCTGGCTGCCGTCGCAGCGGTGGGCCAAGGGGCTGGCTAGAGAGGAAACAGAAATCCAGCCCTGGCCAGCTTACTGATGTGACTCCAGAGTCAGTCCCCACGAATCAGGAGCTCGCATCCCCTCCAGATGACTCTTGACCTGGAGACCCAGGCTAGACAGCCCCACCAGCCCCACCATGCTGCTTCTCCCTGGGGCAGTGTGCAGCAGAGACCACGCCGCCCGGTGCCACGGCAGTCAGGGAGGTTACTGCCGCCGCGCCCGGGCTGCTTGCGGGTGTGCTCACTGGCGTGGGCCCAGCAACCACCGCAGACCCGGGGAGCCCCCCAAAGACCACAAATGAGAGACGGGTCGAAGGGGCCTGGCCAGGTTTTGAAGTGAAGTGCAATGAAAGCTCTTAGTAGGCTCTGCCGCATCACTATACACGTACTTACAACTGCGGCCTCAGCACAGCCGGCGGGAAACTCCCCCTGCCCCCCGGCTGGACACAGACTGTCACCCCAAGACACTACTGTGTGCACAGGTACACTGCTGACGTGTCCGGTTACCACCGTCTGACGCTGCAGCACCTCGTGGTTTGATTAGATCAGTGGTCCCCAACGCAGTGTCCGCAGTGCCATGGCCCCCGCCGGGGCATTTATGTGTGCCCGCCGAAACATCTGGGCTGGCCCCGCCCCCGGATGCCCGGTGCATGAGAGGCCCGGCCCCCAGACGCCCGGCAGCCACGAACGGTTGGGAACCACTGGAGTAGCTCCTCTTTATCCATCATGCTGTCAGTTTAGACCCTTTCCTGGACCTGGGTCGGTACCTGGGGGGGGGGACCCGGCTGTTCTGTAATGAGCTGCTGGTCCCACGTGCTCTGCACTTCTGCCCGGTGCCAAGGCTGGTCTGCCCCTGGCCTGTTAGCAGTGAGCGTTCTGCGCCTGCCCCTCTCTCCCAGCTCCGCTTTGCTTTGTGCTAGCCACATGCTGCCCGTTGACACGGCCTTTTGTTTCAGGCCTTCATCTTACTGCAGGCAGGGTAGGTTTCCCAGGCGGCTGCTGCCCCCGTGAACCTCGGCCAAGGCGCAGCCCCAGTGCACGCCCTGCCTGATTTCTGCCTCTCTCCCTGCTGCAGGCCCGCCCGACCCCAGCATCCACGTGGAGCCCATCACGGAGGAGCGCGCCGCGCGGACGCTGTACCGCATTGAACTGCTGCGGAAGGTCCGGGAGCAGGTGCTCGAGTCCCCGCAGCTCCAGGAGCGGCTGAAGCTGTGCAGGCCCAGCCTGTACCTCCCTGTCTGGTGGGAGTGTGGCAAGCATGACCGGGACCTGCTGCTCGGCACAGCCAAGCACGGGCTGAACCGCACCGACTACTACATCATGAACGACCCCGAGCTGTCCTTCCTGGACGCCTATCGGAACTACGCGCAGCACAAGCGAGCCGGGCCCCCCCCCGAGAACCTGTGCTGCCTCCACCAGGTGAACTCCAAACTCTACGGCTCCCCTCCCTGCGGCGCGCTGGAGTCCCTGGAGAGCGGCGCCGAGAGCCAGGCCAAGCTGGAAGGGCTGGAGGACGCCCTGTCCCGGGCGGAGGGCAGCCCGCAGGACACGAGCTGCGACACGTTCCTGTCCACGGTGCGGGACATCATGTCCCTGACCTGCGAGGACAGCTCCCTGCCGGACTCTCTGCTGGGCATGCTGTGCGAGGACAAGGCCTGCCCCAGCGAGCACGGCTCCCTCGCCCACGACAGCCCCAGCCGCGTGGCCAGACTCGCTGAGGGCAAACTGGACGGGGACGAGGCTGAGGCCATCCGCGAGGCCTCCTTCCTAGAGACCTTGCACGTGAGCTGTGACCAGCTGGACAGTCCCAGTGGAGGTGGGGAGCCTTGGCCCTCGGCCCCAGCCAGCCAGCCCTCCGGGAGGGTCCCGGCCGAGACTGGGGATGCCTCGGAGCAGGCCAGCCCTGGGCCCAGGTCACCTGCGCTCCCCAGTGCAGAGGGGGTGATCAGCCTCGGCCTGTACGGGCCCAGTCTCCGCGGCTTGGGGCTGAAGATCCCGCCAGAGCAGCGCTTCATCGGCCTGCTGCACAAGAAAGGCTTGGAGGAGCTGTCGGCGCCCAGCCACAGCGAGGAGGAGGAGGAGGAGGAGAGCTCGGAGCTGGCAGCAGACGCTGCGGAAGGATCGAGGGGCACCCCGGAGGCCAGGACTGGTGGGGACCCCGGCGCTGGCGTGCTGCCAGGGGAGGCCTCTGGGTCTGGCCTTCCCGCCCTCCTGGGGGTGAATGGTGAGGCAGAGCTCTCTGGACAGGGGGCAGGGGGTGGGGAGGAGAGCCCTGCAGAGCACTCGCCAGACTGTCCCAAGAGTCTTCCCCCAGCGCCCAGCCCAAAGGCTGGGCCCGCCAGCCGGGCAGTGGGGTGCTGGGAAGCTGGCGGCTCGGCCTGGCACCTGGAAGGGCACACGCTGCTGCAGCAGGAAGACGACGTGGATGAGAACAAAGAGGAGGAAGAGAAAGAGGGCCCCAGCCAGAGCCATGGTACGGCCGGGAGCGGGTCCAGCTGGCAAGCTGCCCGGCCTCGTGGGTGGGAGCCGTGGCCCTGTGCTTGTTGGGGCGCGAGGAGAAGCAGACCGCCCGGGGGACTGCGCAGGTCCCTCCCGGAGCCGGGCACCGCCCGCCGAGCCCCACCCGGGCCGGGGTGCTCAGACTGGGCCAGGCTGTATCCTCCTGCCCATGTGGCTAGCCTGGCCTTTGGTGGGTTCGTTGCTCGGTCGGGCTAAGCCCTGCTTCCCCGAGGTCCGTACGGTGCGTCTGGCGGCCCCTGGCCTGAGAAGCGCCGCGGCGTGTGCTGCGTGACTAGCGTTGCTCATTGCCAGGCGACTGCCATCAGGCGCCGTTCCCACAGCCCCTGCTCTCGTGGACGCCGGGGTAGCGCCCGCTAGGTCACAATCTCTCGAAACAACGGGCGCGTGGAAGACGCGGAAGAGCTATTTCCGGGTACGTCTGGTGTCCCGAAATGGCGTCTGCCGGCCTCGCGGGGCCCAGACCTTCCCCTCCCAAAGCTCTGCCGGGCCCCGGGCGCCTACCCCCTCGTAGCCAACGGGGTCGCTTTGGCACAAGAGACGGCCCCCCCTCCTGATGTCTGGTGGGGCTGAGACACCAGCCAGGTGACCAGGGGGCCGGCTCTTTCTCGCCTTGCCTAGGTTGCCCAGAGAAGTACTCGGAGGAGGAGGGCAAGAGCTCTCCCTGCGCCCTGCCTGGCGAGACGGAGGAGCTGCAGGACACCCGGGCGCCCACCATCGCCCAGCTGCTGCAGGAGAAGACGCTCTACTCCTTCTCGGAGTGGCCCAAGGTGGCTCCAGAACCAGCTCTCAGGGCCGCCAGGCTCAGCTTCTCCGTCTTGCACCCTGTGTGCGAGCCCCTGCCACCCGCCTCTGGCCCTGCCCCGGGTCAGTGGGCTGGCAGGGCCTGAGGGCACAGCAGCCCCCTGGCTGGGCGTAGGCTGGGGGGTATCGCAGGGAGACTGGGCAGGGCCCAGTGGGGCATGGACATAGCCCAGGCCTCTGCCGGGCCGGATTCCCCTCCACACTCGCTGTGCTGTGGTCCCACGGGCCCTGGGCCTCCGGCGTGTGGGCAGGGGGAGGGGATTCCGGCGCGCCCCTGAGCTCTGCTTCTGCTCGCAGGACCGGGTGATCATCAGCCGCATAGACAGCATCTGCCACGCCGTGCTAAAGGGCAAGTGGCCGTCCTCCAGCCAGCAGCTAGAAGCACAGGCCCTGCCGCCCGCCCCCGCCGTAGCCAGCAGCGCAGGCCCTCGGAGCGGCTTTGCCGAGTCCGGCACCCCGCACCCCAGCTTCAGCGACAGCGCGCTCACTGCCCAGGTACAGGGCGGAGGCCCCCTCTGCCCTCTGCGCCCCTGCGCTGCCAACCCAGGGCTGACATTCCCCCGCCAGGCCGCTCGGCTCGCCTTCCTTCAGCCCCTCTCCCCATGGCCCGAGGGCTCGGGGTCCCAGCACAGACCCTGCTCCTGTGCTGTCCGGCTGGTGCCGGGGCATGCTGCTCTGGGAGGAGCCCCCCGATCGGCCGGCCGGGGTGGCTCTGTAGGACGCCCCTCTGGTCACACCGTTCTCGAGTGCTGGGCCGAGGGTCATGGGTTGGAGGGGGCTTTAGCAGAGAGACTGAGGGCTCCACGCCGTCTCCAGAGCCCCCCGTCCCAGCCCCCTTGCCGCCCGGGGCTAGTGTGCGCTGGTTTCTGGGGTCGGGAGGCCCGCGCCCTGGGGGCCCAGCTGTGACGGCTCTGCCCTGCTGCACACAGGGAAGCTTCCTGGCTCCTGCCTTTGCCAAGGAGGAACGGAAGCACAGGCAGCCCTTCGAGTTTGAGCCGGAGAGAGACGCCAAGGCCAGGAGCCTCGAGCGGTTGGCTGCATCGCACCCCTGCCCGCCTGGCGTGCTGAACGGCTGGAGGGACGCAGCGGGGAGCCTGGCCCGAGTCTCCGAAGGGTCCCCAGGGCCCCTCCCTCCTTTCTCGCTGCCCAAGCTGGGGACGGTGCACTCCCTGCAGGGGTCCCTGGGCATGGACTTGTCCGGCATCCTCCAGGCCGGGCTCATCCATCCCGTCACGGGGCAGATTGTCAACGGGAGCCTCCGCAGAGACGACGCTGCCATGAGGCGACGACGGGGCAGGAGGAAAAATGTGGAAGGGATGGACCTGCTCTTCTTGAAGGAGAGGAGTCTTCAGAGCGGGCTGCAGGTGGGTCCATGGTGCGCGCGATAGCTCCTCTGCTGCAGCCTGGGGGTTAGGGCTCCCCTCAGCCCCTGGACCGGGCGTGCTCCCGGAGAGGCTGGCCGCCGGCTCCACGCCGCTCTGAGACCTGGCAGACTCGCTGCGCGGGCGGCCGCCGAGGGCAGAGCGGGATGTGCTTCCTTGGCGCAGCCTTCGACTGAGCTGCTCTGACAGTCCCGCTCGGGCCCGGGTGCAGGAGACGGTGGCTGCCTTTCCCCATCGCCCCTCTCAGCCAGCCCTGCGGGGGCCAGGTCCCCTGCGCCCTGTTCCCCTTCGCTCCCTCGCAGGGCAGTAGCCCTCCCTGTCTCTTCCCCCAACAGGCCTCATTTGGGTTCATGGATTTCCAGGCTGACGCGTCTCTCGCGTGATCTGAGCCCAGCCCTGGGGGTCTCTCGGGAGGCCCTTGGGTTGGACTAAGTCAGCCCGTTTGCTTCTGTGGGTCACTGGCCACCCCTGAACTCGCTTCACAGCTCGGCTCCCGAGGAGGGTGACTCCACGGGCCCCGGCGCCCGCTGGCTCCCCCCTGCCCTCTCCTCGGGCCCCTAGGCTCTTTCTGGCGCTCAGGAGAAGGCGGCGGTGTGACGGGCCGGGTCTGGGCACCGCCGAGGGCGTCCGCTCAGGCCGAATTGCTCAAACTCAGGTCTCCTCACAGCCCCAGACTGGAGACCTTCCCAAATAGGCCACACACCAGCCACACCGAGCGCTTCAGCCTGGCCCACCAGAAACCTCACGAGCCAAACCCCTCCGACACCTCAGCAATATCCCAGCCCCAGATGGCCCCGGGCCTATACACAGGTGGGGGGTCCTAGCGCCCAATCCCACCTACCCGAACAGGTTCTGTCCGGTCCCAAGAAACCAGCCACAGATCCCTGGTCAATTTACCGTGTGGACCTTACCCACAAATCACACTGGGCCAGTCCTTTAGAATCTACCATCTAAAGGTTTATTACCACAAGAACGAAAAGCCTGAGAGTGAGGCTGTTAAAGTATCGTACGTTCCGTGCATCGAATCTCCAGTTCTCGGTGCAGCTTCTAGCAGAGATGTTACAGCTGCTGGCTTAACAGTCCTTGGTGCACATCCTGTGTCCGGATGGGGCCACAGTCCTTCCGGCTCGTTGATCCCTGCGGGGCTGCATCTGGGGTCAGGAGCCGATCTGAAGACCAAGATGGAGGCTGCCACGTGGCATCTAAATACCTTCTTCCCCGTCTCTTCTTGGCTGCAGCAGGTCATCTGGCCTGTGGCCTGTCCCTGTGTCCCCTGCTGGTAGCCCCTAGGTGTCAGTCCCCATTCCCGAGGTGTGTCCTTGGCTGTTGTTCCATGGAGCCTTGCTCGTTAGCACGTCCATAGGCCCGGCTGCGCCCATCGCTCAGCCACACACCGAGACACATTCGGTATCACGCAGAGAACGTGCCTGTAATGTCACCCTAGACATCACCGTCACATGAAGAGCGCAGCCAGTCAGCCTCTCTTGGACACCTCGCACGGCCCCTTTGCACCACTACTGGGGCCAGCACCCCCCGTGGGCACAGCAGTGACCGGCTGGCTGAGGAAAGGATCCTCCCCGCCTGGGGAGCAAGCCCGCTCCAGGCCTCCTGGTGGAGCAGTATTGGGGGGGAGTTCCCCCGTCTGGCTGCGGTGGTGGGAGCCCCGCCCCCCCGCTTCGTGCACAGGGCGTGCCAGTGGGGTGGGCACTAGCGGGGTGACGGGCTCTCCCCTCTCCCTTCACGCCAGGATGCTCAGGAGGACCAGACCCAGCCTGCCCGGAGCAGCCCGCTCCCAGACAGGCCGGGCACCGCTCCCTCCGCGCCGCACACGGCCCCCGCGCCCGGCATGCGGCCCGAGAAAGCTGCTCCAAACAAGAGTCTCCTGGACTGGCTGAGCCAGCAGTCGGACTACACGCTCGACGTCCCTGCCTTCAGCACGGTAAGTGACCCTCCAGGCTTCAGTGCGTCAGGACCGGCCCTGCCGGGGCCGCCTCCCTTCAGCACGGCTCTGCCTCTGTCCCCAAGGCTGCGATTCCTGGCGGACAGCACGGACGCTGCAGTCTGCTCGCTCCTCCGCGGGGCTCGCTGGGTGCGCAATGGGCAGACGTGTCAATCGAGGTGCCCCGACATTGTGCCCGCAGCGCCCATCTCGTCTGGGTCACTGGCAGATCGAGCACCCCCGAGGCAGCCGGCATGAGCCCTGGGAGCCGCAGCGACACCTCCAGGACGTGGGAGTAGGAGGAATTTACAGGCCTTAAGCCACAGAGCCCCTGAGGGCAAATCGCACTGCAGGGCCTGAGGGGTGGAGTGTCGCTGACCCCGGGCACTGTGCCCAGATTAGCCGACGGCTCCCAGGACAGGCGCGCTCCCTCCTGGACCCTGCCAGACCCCAGGCGACCGGAGCTGAGGGCCTGTCCCAAGCCACGCCTGGGTCCAGCTCGGCTAGCGTCTCTGCACTAGCACGGACGCCGTGTCAGTAGCCGCTGAGAAACAAGGTTCTTTTGCCCTCCCGGGGGGGTGACCCTGGTGCCAACAAGTTCAGAAAAGAGCCCAACGAATGAGGAAGGGAGGAGAGGCTGTGCCCCCGCCACGGGCCACAAAGGGGGGAGTGAGCTGAGCGCAGGCTGCAGGGAGGTGCCAGCAGAGAGCGCCAGGGGCTGGCAGTTGCCGCTGGATGAGTTCACAGAGAGACCCATTTGCCAAGGCTTGTGCGGCTCCTCCATCCAGGGTTTTTTTTAATCCAGACGGGAATGGTTGCCTGGCAGGTCGCTGCAGACCAGTGATCCCATGGTCCCCTCTGGCCGGGGAGGCTGGGAATTGGCCTTGCCGTGAGGGGAGCAAACGTTTCCTGCCTTTCAACGGGAAACGAAGAAGAAACGTGAAGCCCCCAGGCTCCCCTGGCCAGGCGTTCCCGCTTGGGCATCTGTGTCGGAGCTAGGCGAGGGGGGGTTCAGAATAGGCCGGACCTGTTCTCCACGGCTCATACCCACGCCTGTCCCCGCCTGCTGGTGGCTGCTCACGTTTTGCCCCAGCCTGAACCCTGCAAAGGAAGCCGAGAGAAACTGACGCTCTCCACGAAGCCTGGTCTTGTGGCCTGGAGCAGCGAGTGGCTCCGGGACGGATGGGCACGTTCACACGCCCAGCTGCTTAGAACGGAGGAGCCTGGGGCGCCCACAGGGCCAGCTTCTCCGGGGCCCGCAGCAGTGGCTCCTGGGACACCGAGCAGGGGGTCTGCCACCTCCCGCTTCCCAGCCGCCTTCCAGGCAGCCAGAAGCAGCAGACTGCGCCCAGTGGGATTCGGGGGCCCGGGGCTGCGGTGACCTGGCGCTGGCAGAAGCCCCTGGTTCCGACTGCTGCAGAGAGACAGTGTCAGCTCCTCTCTGCGCGGTTCCCTCTTCCTTCCGGCTGCGTGGGCTTCGCGCAGGGCACAGCGCTCGCGGGCCCGGGGTGTGCCGCGCTGCGGCTGGAGCAGCACGAGGGAACGTCGGAACTAGCAGAACAGTCGAGTCTGGGCTCTGCGGGCCAGGGCACTGCCCAGGGCACGTCTCTTGCCAGCCTGGCTCAGGGTCCTCTGCTGCACCCCTCGTTAACGGGTCCCTGGACACCAAGCTGTCCAAGGCTAAGCCAAGAGGCCCCAGCTGAGGCCAGGCCTGGGCGCTACGGCCACCCGGGCACCTGCTGTGCTAGCCCCGGCTGTGTCAGGACTGGGCTGCGCGTGTCCCCAGAGCAGAGCGGGGCATGGCCGGTCCCCCCAGGCTCATTAATGCTCCGATTTGCCTTCTAGAGTTTTGCAGACAAGCCCAAGCAGAGGCGGCAGCGCTGCAAGGACCCCAGCAAGCTGGACGTCCACTCGCTCACGGGGGAGGAGCGAGTGCCCGTGGTCCACAAGGGGACAGGACGCAGGGTAAGCAAAGACAGGCTGGCCCAGGAGCAGGGAGCAGAGACCCGGCTGCCCCGCCCGCATTTGCAAAGGCAGCCAAAGTGCAGCATGGACCTACACCGCACCCAGAGCCACTCGTGTGCCGGGACTGTGGGGCTGGCTTGGCAGGGGCTGCTCGTGTCCAGTGCAGGTGTGTGCACGTGCCGGAAGACTGTTTCGCCCGGGCGATGTGCATCAGGGCGGCTCTGGGGTCCCCTGGAGTGGCACCTTCTGGGGTAGTGGATAGGCCCTGCCACCCACCTCCTCACCCCGCCCCCTTCCTTCTGTGCGGGGCAGTCACTGCAACGCTCCTGCCCCTGCTTAGCCAGCAAGCCTGGCGTGTCCGCGCGGTACCTGCATCGCGAAGGGTGTGACCAGCGAGCCTGCGTACGGTGAGTCGACCACGTGTCAGCCCCGCCCTGCAAATGCTGATCGGACAGTCGGAGCACGAGTCGACTAGTCGCCCCCCTTGCGCCTCTACTGGTAGAGGAGGAGGCTCTTCAGAGCAGCAGCATGGCGTGGCGCCCGGGCTCTGCCGCTTTGCAACGCCGCGTGCAGCCGGAGCACTGCTGAGCCCCCGCTGGCCCCAGGCTCCCCGGGCACTTTCGCCTTCGACGTGCAACAGCCCCAGGCTTGGAGCTGCACTTCACAGGCGGAGGCGCCCACCCGACCAATTGACTAGACAATTCAAATTGCACTGACTGTTCAGTTAGCCAGCGAATTGAAATGTAACGTCCCCAGGGCCCATCAGTGACGCCCACGGCAGCTGTGGGACGGGCCCAAACCAGGACCCAAAAAGAACAGACACAGTTGGTTAAAATCCTCCTCGTGGAGGCTGGCACCTCACCCGACGTGGGAACGGCCGCCCAGCAAGGGTGTGTCTAGACGAGCCACGTAGATTAGTTTACTAGACATACGCTAATGAAGTGGCCATTTAAATAATCGCCGCTTCATTTAAATTAAAATGGCTGCCGCGCTGAGCCAATCAGCTGTTTGTCGGCTCCGCGCGCTAGTCTGGACGCTCCGCGGTCGACAGCAAAGGCATTTGTCGACCGCCCCGTTATGCCTCGTGGGATGAGGTTTACCGGGGCGGTCGACAAATGCCTTTGCTGTCGACCGCGGAGCGTCCAGACTAGTGTGCGGAGCCGACAAACAGCTGATTGGCTCAGCGCGGCAGCCATTTTAATTTAAATGAAGCGGCGATTATTTAAATGGCCACTTCATTAGCGTATGTCTAGTAAACTAATCTACATGGCTCTGCCGACAGGGCCGTGTAGTCTAGACATACCCCAAGTGTCCACGTGTCCATCAGGGAAATCTCCCGGCGCGGACACGCTTCTCCGGTTCCCGCCTCCCGGCGTGGACACGCTTCTCTGGTCCCCGCCTCCCGGCGCCGGCACGCTTCTCCGGTTCCCGCCTCCCGGCGTGGACACGCTTCTCTGGTCCCCGCCTCCCGGCGCCGGCACGCTTCTCCGGTTCCCGCCTCCCGGCGCCGGCACGCTTCTCCGGTTCCCGCCTCCCGGCGCCGGCACGCTTCTCCGGTCCCCACCTCCCGGCGCCGGCACGCTTCTCCACTACCCGTCTCTTGGCACACTTCTCCGGTGCCCGTCTCCCATCACGCTTCTCTGGTGCCCCTCTCCCGGCGCCGGCACGCTTCTCCACTACCCACCTCCCGGTGCCAGCACGCTTCTCCACCGCCCATCTCTTGGCACACTTCTCCGGTGCCCACCTTGCGGAATGGTGCCTGCCTCCCGGCATGCTTCCCTGGTGCCTGCCTCCTGGCACCCTTCTCCGGTGCCCTCCCCCCAGCATGCTTCTCGGGTGCCCTCCTCTTGCCACGCTTCTCTGCTGCCTCCTCCTGGTGCATTTCTCTGGTGCCCGCCTCCTGGCACCGGCATGCTTCTCCGGTGCCCACCTCCTGGCATGCTTCTCCAGTACCTTCTCCTGGTGCCGGCATGTTTTCCGGTGCCTGCCTCTTGGCTCCGGCACGCTTCTCTGGTGCCAAATTGCAGCATTCCTCTGCCTCACCGATGCCAAGGGAGCGGACAGAAAATTGAGCACAGGGCCACTGCCCTGGCACAGAGAGCCCAGAGAGAGGTCCGGGGTAGGCCTCTCAGTCAGGTGCAGCCCAAGCGGCTCCGTTGCCTCTGGCCCTGGGACAGAGACGCATGGAGCCCGCTGCCGGCGGACGCCTCGGGGTGAGTCTCGGCGGCGGCTTGGCGCTTCGCCTACGTGAGGTGGCACAGAACCTGCTGACTCCCAGTGCCACCTGGCCCCCAGCCAAGTCCACAGGGGACAGCCCAGGCGCTGCAGGGCCTTGCTCCACGAGAGCCAGGAGCGTCTGCGAGGTGGCAGCCAGCCCCCCATCGCCCAGGACGCCCTCCCCCACTCCTCTGCCCTCCGCCTCAGAGCAGTGGAAGGGGAGAAGGGCTCTGCTGGAGGCCAGCCCTGCCTGGCTTGGGGAGCGCGCCCAGCTTTGCACGGCTGTGGCACAGGGGAAGAGCCCGTGGGCACCGAGGTCTCGCCTGGCCCACGCTCCCCTGCCATGCCCAGGCTGTGACCCGCCTCCTGCCCCCCTGCCCGAAGGTGAGTCGGCAGGTTCTGGGGGCCCCAGAGTCGACTGGCAGTGCCTAGCAGGGAATGGAGACGAGCAGCCCCTCTCGAAGAGCAACAGGCCAGAAAGGGCAGTGACCCACCGAGGCGCCTGGAAAGCCGAGCAGCTGCCAGAGCAGGCAGGCGTGCTTGCTGCTGGCTCCAGGGGCTCGTTTTACTGATCGGGGCCCTGGGGCGCGGTGCCAAGGTGTGTCGGCGCGTTGGGGTCCCCCGTCTCCTGCACCCCCGAATGGCACGGACAGACTCCCCCAGCCGGTAGAACAGAGGGAGTTTATTGCTTCTCCAGGATACAGCACAGCACAGATGTCACCAGGTTACAGGAACTGGGGCTAAGAGGCCTCAGTGCCCCCCTTGAGAAGGGGGAGTCCCAGCCCCCTCCCCAGCTCCTTCTCCCCTGCTTTCCAGACAGGAACTAACCACCTCTCCTCCAGCCCTGCCCCCCAGCCAGGGCAGCATCCACCTTCCTTTGTTCCTCTCCATGGGGGTTAGCTGGTCGGCCTCTTTGCATAATGACCCATCCTTGTCCTTCTGGGCTGTGGTACCGGCGGCAGCCCGTGGGGTTACCACAGACCCATAGAAACCAGCAAGTTCCCCCCCACTACGTCACACCAGGCCCTTGCTCTGTCCCTGCGTGAGATGTGCAGGAACCGGCTGCAAACAGCCGCGGGCAGGGTTCCCGTGTTCTCTCGCTGGCTCCAAACAGCCCAGAGCCTGAGTCGAGCTCCTGGCTTTGCCTCTGCCGGCCGACCCGTGTGACGGGGCAGGGCTCAGGCCGCCAGATCTTGTGGCTTCTCCCCGAGCGAATTCCATTTTGGAATCAGTGCCATGGAGACCCTTGTGACTTACAAATCCAGGCCACTGCTGCGTTGGAAGTGGCTGGCCAGCGACAGAAGGGGCCTGTGAGCCTGGCGCCATGACCGTGCAGGGTCAGGCCAGCCCTGCGCCCACTTGTCCAGGGCTTCTCCGCTGGGGTCACAAGCTGCCAGCCTGCCCCCCGAAACCCTGCTCCGCCTCCAGCGCTTACTGGGGTGTGACTGTCCCGGGAGAGCCCCTCAGCGACTTGCCGTGGGACGGGGCCCTGCCCGCACGACTGAGCAGCACTGCCTCCTCGCCAGGCGGGGCGAATCCGGAGGACACGCCTGGCAAGGCCCTGCCAGAGGGGCCTGGGCTCTGTCTGCGGCTGGGCGTTCAGCCAGCGCCTGCCTTCTGGGGAGCTGAGTGGGACCGGGCACCAGGCTGCCTGGTGGGGAGGGAGGGGGAGGGTTCCTGGGTGACTGCATAACTGACGGGGCGGCGTCCTTGTGCTGTGTTTTGTAGTCGGGGGGCGCCATGGCTCCGGCATTGAAGGAGTTGCCAAGGTGGCTTGATGCAAACTCGGAGTTCGCAGTCGCAGCAGACTGGGCTGACATTGTTAAGCTTTCAGTAAGTTAGAGCTTTGGGGGCGACCTGTGTCACATCATCTGGCCTCTCCTCGCCCTCCCCTTCTGGACCAGCTCTGCCGGGGGCCAGCGGCAGCCCAGGGCGGAGCTGGGCGCCCTGCAGGTGGCTGGAAAAGCTGAAGGAAGGGAAGGGGGGGAAGGGCGAAGGAGGCAAGGGAAGGGGCGGGGGGAAGGGAGGGGGAGGAGGTAGAAGGGAAGGAGGGATGAGGGGAGGGGGAGGGGGAAGGGGGGAAGGGCGAAGGAGGCAAGGGAAGGGAGGGGGAGGAGGTAGAAGGGAGGGAGGGATGAGGGGAGGGGGAGGGGGTAGAAGGGAAGGAGGGATGAGGGGAGGGGGAGGGGGAAGGGGGGAAGGGCGAAGGAGGCAAGGGAAGGGAGGGGGAGGAGGTAGAAGGGAAGGAGGGATGAGGGGAGGGGGAGGGGGAAGGGGGGAAGGGCGAAGGAGGCAAGGGAAGGGAGGGGGAGGAGGTAGAAGGGAAGGAGGGATGAGGGGAGGGGGAGGGGGAAGGGGGGAAGGGCGAAGGAGGCAAGGGAAGGGAGGGGGAGGAGGTAGACGGGAAGGAGGGATGAGGGGAGGGGGAGGGGGAAGGGGGGAAGGGCGAAGGAGGCAAGGGAAGGGAGGGGGAGGAGGTAGAAGGGAAGGAGGGATGAGGGGAGGGGGAGGGGGAAGGGGGGAAGGGCGAAGGAGGCAAGGGAAGGGAGGGGGAGGAGGTAGACGGGAAGGAGGGATGAGGGGAGGGGGAGGGGGAAGGGGGTAAGGGCGAAGGAGGCAAAGGAAGGGGCGGGGGAGGAGGTAGAAGGGGAGGGGGAGGAGGGAAGGGGGTAAGGGCGAAGGAGGCAAGGGAAGGGAAGGGGAGGGGGAGGAGGTAGAAGGGAAGGAGGGATGAGGGGAGGGGGAGGAGGGAAGGGGGTAAGGGCGAAGGAGGCAAGGGAGGGGGAGGAGGTAGAAGGGAAGGAGGGATGAGGGGAGGGGGAGGGGGAAGGGGGGAAGGGCGAAGGAGGCAAGGGAGGGGGAGGAGGTAGAAGGGAAGGAGGGATGAGGGGAGGGGGAGGGGGAAGGGGGGAAGGGCGAAGGAGGCAAGGGAAGGGAGGGGGAGGAGGTAGAAGGGAAGGAGGGATGAGGGGAGGGGGAGCGGGAAGGGGGGAAGGGCGAAGGAGGCAAGGGAAGGGAGGGGGAGGAGGTAGACGGGAAGGAGGGATGAGGGGAGGGGGAGGGGGAAGGGGGGAAGGGCGAAGGAGGCAAGGGAAGGGAGGGGGAGGAGGTAGAAGGGAAGGAGGGATGAGGGGAGGGGGAGGGGGAAGGGGGGAAGGGCGAAGGAGGCAAGGGAAGGGAGGGGGAGGAGGTAGACGGGAAGGAGGGATGAGGGGAGGGGGAGGGGGAAGGGGGTAAGGGCGAAGGAGGCAAAGGAAGGGGCGGGGGAGGAGGTAGAAGGGGAGGGGGAGGAGGGAAGGGGGTAAGGGCGAAGGAGGCAAGGGAAGGGAAGGGGAGGGGGAGGAGGTAGAAGGGGAGGAGGGATGAGGGGAGGGGGAGGAGGGAAGGGGGTAAGGGCGAAGGGAAGGGGGGGAAGGGCGAAGGAGGCAAAGGAAGGGGCGGGGGAGGAGGTAGAAGGGGAGGAGGGATGAGGGGAGGGGGAGGAGGGAAGGGGGTAAGGGCGAAGGAGGGAAGGGAAGGGGAGGGGGAGGAGGTAGAAGGGGAGGAGGGATGAGGGGAGGGGGAGGAGGGAAGGGGGTAAGGGCGAAGGAGGCAAGGGAAGGGGGGGGGAAGGGGGGAAGGGCGAAGGAGGCAAGGGAAGGGGGGGGGAAGGGGGGAAGGGCGAAGGAGGCAAGGGAAGGGGAGGGGGAGGAGGGGGAAGGGAAGGAGGGATGAGGGGAGGGGGAAGGGGGGAAGGGCGAAGGAGGCAAGGGAAGGGGGGGGAGGCGGTAGAAGGGGGGAGGGGGAGGACAGTCTGGGCTAACGAGCTACTGGGCAGAGAGCCGTGAGGCCGGGGGCGGCGCGAGAGGCCAAGCGAGGTGCTGGCAGCGGCGCGGGGGGATGGCTCCTGCCCGGGGTTGGATGGGGGCAGGCAGTGGGACCACATGGGTCTGACTTTGCAAGTGGCCTCAGCTCCTGACCCCCGCTTGCCTCGGGCGCAGGAGGCACGTTCCAGACTCGCCCGCGCCCTGCTCTGTCCCCAGCATGTGGCTGCTGCCCTTGGGGACCCAGCTGCGGCTGGGACCTTGCTCCATTTGCAGGTGGCCCCTTTCCTGGGCTGTGGCGGTGGGCGGGGCTCTCCTGCCGGGCTGCCCCCGGTCGGACGAGGGACGCGCCGTCCCAGTCCCTGGAGGAGCCAGGCTAGTGCCAGCCCCAGCCCAGAGTGCGCGTCGCCCCTGCCCCCTCGGGCTGGGCTGGGCGTGTGGGGTCCCCTTGTGCCCACACTGTGCTCATGCCGCGCCTTCCTGCCCGCTTACGGTTCAGTCCCTCGACGCTTGCATGGCTGTCGGCATCGCCGCTCAGGCAGACGCTGCGGGGGCCACGCTCGCACCCCGGCCGGCCCACGCGGGGGAGGCCAAGTGGAAAATGTTCCTTTCGGTGCACTATGAGCCTCCTGGACATTGGCACCCACCCTGCAGCCACAGGCGCCCCTCCCGCTCCAGCCTCACTGCAAGCGGGGCCCTTTGGACGTGCATTGCCTGCAGCCTGCTTGCTGCCGCGACACCCCAGGGCTTAGGCGTCCAAGGGAAATAGCCCGTTTGTGCTCGGAGGCTGGGGAACAGGGCTTAGCGCAGCCTGTAGATGCTCCTAGGCCATTTGGTAATTGGAGCAGACCCAGGCCCCCAGGTTCTGTGCGCGGTTAGTCTGTGTTGGCTCCAGAAGGCCCTTACTCTCCAGTAGCTACGCAGAATGGCTGGGGCCCCACGTGGCCGCTCTGAGTCCTGGGTGAAGCCCAGAACATGCGCCCTCTGTTTGCATGGGCACCACTGCAGCTTTGCTGTTGGGTCGGGCTTTGAATGTCCAAACACTCAGGTTTTCCACCTGGCGATGCAGCCGGAATTCCGACTGGGACGGGGACGGATTTTTTGTCTCTGGCACTGGGCTGCCCCCGCGCTTTAGGTGTCAATAAGTCCATTCTCAGCTATCAAAGTCACCTACTCAGGCAGCTGAGGAAAAGCAGAAAAGTTACTGGGCACCAGGCAAGTAGGGTTCTCTCCTCTGCTCCCTGCGAGCTTTGGGGCTCCTGCCACCAGGCCAAGGGCAGGAGGTGCCTGGCACTGACTTGGGTGAAAGGTCTCTTCCTCTCAGATCCCCCTTCAGAGCTGTGCCCGAGGGGCACGGGGACACGGCCACAAGTGGTGTTCTCTTCGGGAGCACAGTAACCTTTTGGCCTTGTCTGTTTCATTTGTCACGTGCAGGGATTCCTCCCAGAAAGCAAGTTCAACCGGATCCTAACGGAGCCTGTGCTCCGAGACGCTGGGCCCCGTCGCAGAGGGAGGAGGCCAAGAAGCGAACTTATTAAAGCCCCTGGTGTGTCGGATTCTTCTGGAATGGGACCATTATTCATGAATGGACTTATTGCTGGGATGGATCTGGTGGGACTTCAGAACATGAGGAACATGCAGGGCATCCCTTTGACTGGGCTGGTTGGGTTTCCTGCTGGATTTGCAGCAGTGCCTGCTGGGGAGGACGTCAAGAGCACCCTGAGTATGTTGCCTATGATGCTGCCGGGCATGGCTACCGTACCGCAGATGTTCGGTGTTGGAGGACTTCTCAACCCACCAATGACAACTACCTGTACTTCAACGGCGTCAGCTTCCTTAACAAGCACAACTAAAAGTGGTACATCAAATACAGAAAAAGCTACTGATGACAAACAGAGTAGCCAGGATGTGAAAAACGAGCCTCTGTCTGAAAATGAGCCTGGCCCTAGTTCCTTTTCTGATCAGACAGAATCAGCAATAACTACTAGTAGTCCAGTAGCTTTTAATCCGTTTCTTATCCCAGGAATGTCTCCTGGACTGATCTATCCCTCTATGTTTCTTTCCCCTGGTATTGGCATGCCATTGCCAGGTATCCAACAGACCAGACACTCTGAGGCAACAAACCCAGAAAGCCAGAAGCGAAAGAAAAAGAAAACTAAAGGGGAGCCAACAAATCCAGAACCAGAAACTGTCTCTCTGTCTGAAAAAGAAGCTGCAAATAGTCAAAACTGTACAGAGCAAACCCCATCTTTGTCATCAGAGAAAGCCCATGCGATACCAGCGGAGGAGAAGGCGTTAAAAGAAATTAACAATACCAATTAGAACTTTTGTTTCATTAAGAAAAAAGATTGTGGCTTGTAAGTTTCTTATCCCATAAATATTTGTTACTTACTTACCTTCCTGCCCCCCTTCACCTTCATAAACCTGTGTTTCCATGAGTAATATTATCTACCTAGTTCCCCGTAAGAAAACAATGGTGACAAATTCTATGTTGATAGTTGCAGGGTCTTGCCACTTTATTAGATAAACAGTGTTGTTTAGTTAGTACGGGAGGCACAGAATTCTTGTTCTGTTACCCAGTTATTCATCCCTACCAACAATAGTAAATCCAGCACTTGGTGACCCCCCCCCCAAAAAAAAATTGCTAATTTATCAGGGGAAAAAGAAAAAAAACAAAACGGGAGCAAAAGGAAGTACTTCATCTCTTGATCTCAGTGCAGACAAGGGTATGGCTTTGTACAATGACACTGAATGAATAAAACTGTATTTTGGGGTAAAAAGCACAGCTATAGTAAGTGCTAATGTGTATTTTTGATTTAAAGTATTTCCCTATTTTATCATGGTTACTAGAATAGTAGTATAGACAGAAGTATATAACTAATGATTGAAAACGCATATATTCGTTTCTTTAAAAAGGCATAACTGGTAGAGAGATCATTCCCTCCCCTTTCATTCCTCAAAGGTTTGGAGACAAACTGCATTAAGACTTTATTTTACGTTTTAAAACCAAAGCTTGGTTTTACTTTAAGTGGGATTTCAGTTGCCCTTTCCTTGTTAGTTACAAGAACTTTTCCAGCTTTTGCTGAAAAGGTTTTGCACATCCTGTATGTCCTCCCTTGAGGTTCCTGGACCGGAAGCTACCAGTGACTTCACCATTCTGCTAGAGTTCAGTTCTCAGCTATAGCATCAGAAGTCCTGTGAAGCGTTGTTTCTCCAGCAATGAGCAGGCCGCTCCTGTAATGCTCTTATAGGAATGCCAAGGCTCTTGAGTTTTTACATTTTCTTTGCAGTTCTCCTTCCCCCATAAGTGACAACTTTTCTGGAAACAAACGCAGGCAGACAGACAGCTGTCAGGCTGGCATTACAACTGCAAGTCCGTCCAGGACTGTGGAGGGTTTCAAAGCTTGAGTTCATCTTCCTTTTCTAGGATTAAACTGTGAAGAGATTCTTTGCTCCTTCTTTCCATTCCTCTCGATTCCATTTGCTGTTGAACAGTGTGTCCCAGCACCTGCATTGGCAAATAGCACTACAGTATGGATTTTAAATGAACAGGTTTTTAATGTGATCAGTCCCCCAAACTCTGTGTCTTGAGACCCCTGCACAGGTAATTCCATGTGGTCCTTTCTCCTCGCTGCTCCTGTTTAGGTTTTTTTTTTTTCACTTGGGCTTGTTCTTATTGCAGCTCATCGTCTGAGACTTGAAATAAACACTTAGTGGTGCAGCAGTGAAATGGCCGACTGTTGGAGGGAGCTGAAGTGGCTAGTAATCAGTTTCGCATTTGATTGTCACCATTTACTGTATTTTTTACTTATTTTCTGTTACAGTTTTCCTAATTTATCAGATGGTCCAAATGTTTTGACATAACTATTTCAGTTTGCATTATTTATTTATGATGCTTTTTCTCATTGTCTTTTATACATTTGGGATTATAAATTATGTACATGTTAAAATTAGCATCTCAAAGAAGTCTGTTACCCATGACCTAAAAGTTTATATTTTCAAGGAATTTATTCCCATTTTATCGGATTGGATGCGAGTTTTTTTAATTATGTAACTGATCACAATGCAAAAAACAGATCATTAAATGTGTTCTATTTAATAACACCCTTGTAGCATAGATACTGTATCACTATTGACAGATTTCTTAGAAATGCTGCTATCTCTATTTAACTAACCGTTTGTTCAGTTTTGCCTCCAGTGGAAGCAGAAGGGGTTTTTTCAGCTGTTAAATCCAAAATCAATATAATTTATTTATGTAAAAAAATCACGACTGATATATTTTTGAACCTTTTGAGTACTAACTTTCTTTTTACTCAGTAGAAAATGTACGTGCCCTAAATCCTTAAAATACAAATGCTATAAAACATCTTCAGAGCCTTACTGTGAATGGGTATAGAAATCTCGGCAGAGTCCATTTCCTACATGGGATGGTGGGTTTTCCAGGGTTGCATTCATAAGAAACAGGGGTCGAAGTGAAATTTATTTAACTAGCCAGCATGTTCTTACTTATCCAACATGTATGTTATGTCTCTGGGTGTTCAGCTTCTTTGGCTGCTGTTGTGTGACCCTTTTTGCAACCCGATAGAGAAACTCTGTGGATTATTTACATTGTAAGACATAAGTGGCTTTTTATTATTTTCCATCATCATATCCAAGAACAAATACCAAGTTTTCACCACTTTCATGGCCACTCACACATACATTTTCCACCAAATGTGCTAACAAAATAAACTGTCTGTGCTCTTGAACATGGATAAAAAGAAAAAGATTTGAAAGTCAAACTTTTATTTTTTTAATTTAGTGACTAGATTATGCTTGTCTTTCAAACTTGGCAGAGCCTTGTCACAGATGTATATAATTTTTTCAGCAAATATATGTGAATGTTTGATTCACTTGACTCAGTGCTCACCGTTACTTACTGTTTGCTCAGCAGGAACAATTCCCACGGTTGTATGCAGCACACCCTGTCTGTCAGGCCATGGCTCAGGTGAACTGATTGTCGCTGGGTGTTGCTGCCCTGCAGGCTGACTTGATCCACAGACTGAATTCACCAACTGCGTGCTCGGCTGGCTCCATCCAGTGTCTTTGTCCTTGCTGCCTCCCTTCGGTGTTGTGCCCAACAACCTGCCCTAGCTGCTCAAAAGCTAGCTCCCCGAGCAGCCCATGCCACCTCGCAGGGCACAGAGAGCTCCACACTGAGGTCCTACATTAAGAGAATCTGTGAGGACCAACAACTGGTCATAAAACCTCCCAGTAACGAACCCTCTGCCCTTGCACACCACCTTCTGCAGAGGAGCTGAGTGTGTAGTTTGTCCTATTGTGATTCTAAGTGTCTCCGTTTAAACTCTGTACCATGTTAGTAGGTGCCAACCAATGCTTGTAATAGTGAATGGAAGGGTCTCCTTATGCTTCAGACAGGTAGTGAAATTTCCATTTGGCGGCTCTGTAAACAGAAGCGCCAGAAAGCGAAGATGATTCACAGACAGGCACTTCCCCGGCCCTGCCCCCGCTGTTGGACACACCCCATTCTTTGGAATCTTGAAACTTAAAACTGTTTTCTGTCCATGGGTTCCCTGGAATAGGGTGGGTGTGTAATGCCGCTGCTCGCCAGGACCCTGCTGTAGCCACTGTTTTGAGGTAGCTTTATTCTGGGAAGCATGGGGGCAGGGGCAAAAAGTATCAGAGGCAGAGGAAAAAGAGGACCCCCCCCCCCAAGAATGACATGAAGTTAGAATATGCCCCTAAGAAAAACTCCAGGTCCGTCACATTGCACATCTGTTCTTGAGCGTCCCTTTGTTTGGGGGGGCAAATACAGCAAATGGAGTTTGGCTGCAGCCCGCAAGTGCCTTCAGCGGTCACTCAGAATGGAGACCACCCAGTGCCAGGAGCCAGTGCGGGAGTCACTAGCCATCAGGTGAAGCCGTGTGCTCACCAGGGGCTGCACGTGCATCTGCAAACTGAGGGGTGAGGTAACACCCAGCTGTGCCGGAGCTCAGGCACTCTGCACTGGACAGTTAGGGCACTAGGGTTGGTGCTGCCGTTGCAGTGTGTGTTCCCTCACAGCAGCCTGAGCGACAACTCAGGTACTAACAGGATCTCGACAGAGAAATCCCCCCCTGCTCAGAGAGGACTAAACCCCAGAATGAATCTGTTGGCTGGAATCCCGGAGAGTAAAAGATCGCGGTGCGTTTACACGGCGCCTTTCCCCAGAGCTGCCCGGCCACCACGTGCAGTCAGAAAAGCCATGAATAAGTGTTCTCTGTCCAGCTGGGATGGTGCATCGGCTCCACTCTGCCTTGGAAGGGGTTAATGGAGCCCTGGGAAGTGCAGAAAGCAGCCGATAAGAGGGGCTGTGAGGACCAGCCAATGAGGGGGGTGGGCAGGGCAGCTGCAGTAGTTGGCTGGCTCTTGAGGAGACGTCCGGCTCTGAGCAGGTGTGGGGCATGAACTGCAAGCAGCAGGGGCCAGGGAAGCTAGAGAGAGCTGCTGGCTGCCTGCTAGGACTGGGAGGCCGCAGCCCTGAGGGAAGGGCTGAAAGCGCTGGGGGCCATGGGGCAGTGGCCAAGGGAAATTAACTGAGGCGCTGGAGGGACACAGCGAGTGGTAGCCATCTGCTCGGACTGGAGTAGTGGGGGGGCGTGGGTCCCATCCCCCCAGGCCTCTGAGGAAGTGGCCATGCAATTGGCTGCAGTTGCCAATGAAAGAAGCGGCTGGCCAGTGGACTGCAGGGCAGAACGGCGGCCTGTTGGGCCGTGTCACCCAGAGGATGCTGCCGTCCTAGGAGTGACGGGCCTGAGGCAGAAGTGACGCCTCCTATACAGAGAAGGGTGCACGGGCTAGTGCAGCTACTCCACAGGGAGCCAGCAGGCAGTGCTCCAGGTCTGCACCCCCCCGCTCACACTGCAGGGAGCAGAGTATAATGTCCTGAAATGAAATGTGATCAGGCCTGGGCCAACAACCGCCCGGCCAGGTCTGAGCGATCCTCCCGTGTTTTACTCTCAGCTGAACGAAGGCGCTTCCATGCTCCCTGCTATTCTCCTGGACCACTGGATCCGCACCCACGGGGCAGAGAGATGAGCACTAGCTACAAATACATTCCTCACTTCCTGCAGCAAACTAGGCATTTTCTAGGCATCCTGCACCCAAGTACTGACTCAGCTAACCTGCTTAGCTTCAGCTGCTGGGGTCACAGTGCAGGATGATATGACTGAAAAATCTCCCCTGTGCGAAAAGCAGACAGTTCTACTGCATCACTCCTCCCAGGCAGTGTTCACTCACCTCACTGGTTTTCTTTGGAGCTGGAGGAATAACTAAAACCCTTTGTGCCACTGGAAAAAGTTTAGAAAAAGGCAACAAAAATGACGAGGGGTTTGGAAAGGGTCCCATATGAGGAGAGATTAAAGAGACTGGGACGTTTCAGCTTACAAAAGAGAGGACTAAGGGGGGATATGATAGAGGTCTATAAAATCATGAGTGGTGTGGAGAAAGTGAATAAGGAAAAGTTATGTACTTGTTCCCATAACACAAGAACTAGGGATCGCCAAATGAAATGACGAGGTAGGTTTAAAACAAAAGGAAGTACTTCTTCACGCAGCGCATAGTCAACCTGTGGAACTCCTTGTCCAGAGGGTGAGGTGAAGTTCAGGATTCAAGCAGGGTTTGAAGCGATTTCAAGAAAGAGCTAGATAAATGCATGGAAGATAGGTCACACCCAGCAGGAGGATCTGTGCAAAGCTGGCCAGCGCTCAGGGCCACCGCTCCTGGCTGTCTCTGATGCGGCAGACAGCGGCACGTCTATGGTAGTGGCCATCTCCATGTGCAGGGTGCTCTGGCTGCTTCTGTCCAGCCTCTCCCCAGGGCGCAGCAGTCCCTGCAGGATCTCCCCCTCGATGGGGCAGCCGTTTGCGGAGCAGACAGACGCTAAGCAGCATGGCTTGGACTCATCCTGGTACCAGAATGTAAGAAATTCAGGCCTCAGACCCCATCAGCTCAGCCTTCCTAGCCTCGACAGGACAGGTTTAGGAAGAGACAGTCCAAGCCCAGCTGCTTCTGTCCTAAGGCTGCCTCTAAGCAACCATTCTGAGGGTCCCATCGAGGACAACGTACTTCTCACACGGTCGGATCCTTTCCCTGTGACCTTTCCTCCCAGCCTGGCACTCTGTCACCACAGGCTGCTGGGTCCTCTGCACGGTGCAGCAGGGTTATACCCACCAACTCTCCTCTCCCCGGTCCCCCTCCCCATCCCTCTTCAGGGACCCTGCCCACGAGATGCTCCTTCTACAGGAAGCCAAGCTCTTGCTCAGACCGGAGGCAATGGAGGAAGTTGCACAATGCTACTGGAACCAAGGGTTTATTACCACTACTTTCTAGTCCCCCCGGGTGAGAGGGGGGCTCCAGCCCATTTGGGACCTGCACAGGATGAACCGCTACCTGATGAGGCTGAGATTCCATATGGTTTCCCTGACCTCTCGTTCCCTCCCTGGATCCGGGCGTTTTTGCGCTGCCCTCGATCTCAAGGACATTTACTGCCACATTGCCGAGGGTCACAGTCGTTTCCTGCGTACCGTGGTGGGAGCGAATCGCTGCCAGTTTGCAGTCCTCCCACTTGGCCTTGCCACAGCCCCTCAGGTTTGCACCAAACACCTGTTGGTGGCGCCCACCTTCAGAGGCCAGGGCTGCAGATCTACCCTTACCTGGCCTATGGCTTCTCGATGGCAACTCCAGCGCCAAGCGCCTCCCCACTTCCTCCAAGTGGTAGCAGATGCTTTGGGCCTGGGCTGAAGCGCCCATCTCAGTGCTCTCCGGGCCGTTCGTAGGGCATGCAACATCTTCCTCCCTCACCTGGTGGGCAGGGTGTCCAAATCTTCATGGACAACGTGGCCATGATGTCAACCGCAGGGAGAAGGGGGGGGCCAGGCAGCCACACTCTGTCCAGAGGCGGTTTGCCCCTGGCAATTCTGCATCCAGCATGACATTCATCTGGAGGCCCGTCCCCTTCCGGGCGCAGGAAACCTCCTGGCCAATCAGCTGGGCAGGGAGTTTTCTCACCATGAGTGGGCTCTTCATCCGAAAGTCGTGGCCGTGCCCTGCCGCAAGTGGACCTCTTTGCAACAGGGCAGAACACAGTGTCACAGCTTCTGCCCGAGTGGTCGCAAGGTCCCTGGGAGCTGCCTTCGTCCTTCATGCCCACTCAGCCCCGCGGTTCCGGGCAAGGCCAAGCAAGAGCGCTCGCAGCGTGTTCTCGTCGCACCAGTGTGGCCTTGGCAGCAGGGAACTTGCCACCGGACTCCCAGGGAACCAATTCTCTGTGCTTTACGCTTTCGTTACCCAGCTGCTGTCGCACCTCGCAGCCAGGGGATGTTTCACCAAGCGCGTTTCCTTTGTTTTGTGACTAAAAATCACCATGCTCTGATCCTTGTGTCCTAGAAGGCAGGAGGGTCTCTGTGCACAGGCCTTAGCTGACCTTGCAGTCTTTGAAGACAATTACAGGTATTTTTCCAAGCTCTCTCCAGGGGATGATTAAAGAGCTTGAGGGTACCCAAAGGAGTCTTCCTGGGTTTTCAAAGGGGGAGGGGCTGGATTTAGATGGTGCCAACGATACCACCCAAGGCCAGGGAATCTGTGACCTTGGGGAATTTTTAAACAGCAGCCGTTAGCAGCAGGGTATATTAGTCTCTTGTCTATTTTCACACTCGACGTGCGAGGATGGGGAACAGCCCTGACACACGCCCACAGATAATCCTCTCTTTAAACTGGTCTTTTGTGTTTTTTTCTTTTAATGACAATTGCCAATTGCTCTGCAAAGTTTTCGGATGCTGCTGCACAGAGGCCTGTGCCCTAAATTGTCCAAGGGAACAGAAGTCCAGCTTGGATTTTTACATCAAATGGTTTAGAAAAGCTACAAATGGGAAACGACTGTTTTAGTCCAAACAGAAAGATCTCTACTGCTACCATCCAAGGACTGTGTTGAGATCATACGTGGGAAACAACCAAAACAGAACCAGAACTAAATGGACCAAAATGGATGTGATGGTAACTGATGGACAAAGCCCTGAGAGGATTCCACCTAACACACCCTTTTTGGGTCTTTAAAAAAAAGCGTTTGTGGGTGGATCCAAACACTGTGGACAGGGTGAACTGAAAGGACTTTACCAGCATGCCTGCCACTCCTCAGCCCACAGTGATGCAGTTGTCTCTTTGCCCTCCTGATTTTGAGAGCGGCCCTGATCGGACGGGCTAGAGATAGAAAACAGACACAAGAGTAGACTACATCTTATACCAGAACTTCTTGTGCATGTCAGTGAGGTACCCAATGGACAGTCAGTGCACGGCGGAGTCACCCCAGCTTGCGTTACACTGTTTGTACAGACAAGCCCAGAATGGTGTCAAACTGGGAAATCTCGATAAAATCTCTCTGTAGTGAAAGAGAAAGGGACTAAGGGTGTTGGTAAAACAAAAAGCCTTTTTTCATATTCTCCATTTTAAAATACGGTTTGTCCGTTTGCTGTATTTTTTTCAAGTTATACCCATTTTTAGTGGTGCTTATTGCTATAGACTAAGCAGGCCAAATGCTGTTCTCTGAACAACCAATGAGACGTGACTGTTCTGTGCTGAGACCATTTATTCCATTGAAATTATCACGACAGTTTGAAGAGAAGCAGCTCCTTGACTGAACTGATGCTGAAGGCGGCTGGAAATGGGCCCAGCTCCATTTCACTGATGTTGATGGTGACACAAAAATGTTTCACTTGCAGGATCATCAAACTGCCAACGCTCTGCTCTTCCGCTTCAGTGGGAAAGTTTCATTCAGCAGCAAGTTTGATTTTTATTTTTAAAAAATCTATTTCCTGCACCTTTTTATGTTAGAAAAATCATTTGATTTCATTGTTTCTGCCCAGGGCAGTAAGAGAGCCGTCGATTAGTCGACTACCCGATAAGCTTAAGCTTATCTGTAGTCGAGTCAACTACTCGCATCCCCCCCATAGCAGCGACAGCAGGGGGAGAGGAGCAGGGGAGGTTGCTCTGGCAGCAGCCCCTGTCTATGTGGAGTCCCAACTTCCCACAGGGAGCCCCACAGACAGGGGCTGCTACCGGCTGGGCAGTCCCGCATCGCACGGGACCAAACCCCGCGGCGGCTCTGCAATTTAAAAGGCAGTAGGGGTCAGGCAGCCTGCCTTCCGGCTCCTGCTGTGTTTTAAATTGCAAGGCCACAGCGGAGTTTGGTCGAAAAGGCACTGAGCTGGACTGCCTGCCCACCTGGCTCCTACTAAATTTAGGAGCCAAGTGGGTAGATAATCTGACTCAGTCCCTGCTCCCACCAGGGAGCCCGACCCCTACTGCCTTTTAAATTGCAAAGCCACAGCGGGGGTTGGTCCCGCGTGATGTGGACTGAGCAATGCTGCCTGCCCCTATCGAGTAATCAATTACTCAGTAAAAATTCTATCCACTACTCGATACTAAAATTACCTAAATTTAACATCCCTACTTCTGTCCATTCAACTCCCTTCAATTCCCAGCATGCTGAGTGGCATCCATTCATATTCACCTTTAACCCTCTTTTAAACTGCTGCTTGGCAGATCTGATAGCTTTCAGAACAGTGGGAATGAGAAAAACATTGCTGTAAACTCAACAATGTGAAGTGTGCAAATAAAATGCACTTGATATAGAACCACATTAGCAGATGCCGTGGTGGACCAGGCTCCAACGGCCCCTGCTGGAGGCTTATGGCCTTACCATACTCTGCCAAGCAAACCACAGAGAAGTCCTCCAGGAAAGATAGGGTGGCACAAAGGACCTGACCAATGAGGGCCCAGCAAGCCAATTAAAAGGAAGCTGTTGCACCAGAGCGAGGCAGTTCTCTGTGGAAGCTGGAGGCTCAGGCTTGGCTGGAGAGCTGGGTTGCAGGAGGGTGGCCACAGCAGGACATGCAGGTACTTGGCTGCGCATACGAGATGAGTGGCACCCCCATTACACCTTCCTGTCAGACATCTGGATTGCCAAATGGTTTCAGAAAAAATACTGAACAGAAAAAAAGGACCCCAAGAGTTGTTAAGAAAAAAAAAAAGAAAGAAACGTGTCGTGAGGCTTTTTGGCCCTACCAGGCTGCCGGCAGCCACCCGCCATCTTGCCTCCCTGTGTGGGGCTGGACAGCTCCTCTGCGGAACCTGGTAAGCACTAGGGTTGTCAGGCTGCCTCCGTATTGAGCCGGACAGCCAGGGATTTTTGCCTCCTGGCCGGGGGAAAAAAAACAGAAAGTCCTGGACATTTTAGGTGTCCGGTATTTTCTGAAGTTTTTTACCGTACAGGAGACAAAAATACCAAACTGTCCGGTTCAATACCGGACACCTGGCAACCCTAGACATCTCTAGAGTCTAGAAAAGCAGCCCTTTAGTAGCTCACTTCTCCCCCCGCCTCACTAGCCAGGGATCACTGATCCCACATATTAAGACACCCCCCCTACACACGCAAGAGCTCCATCCAGTCTCCCTGCTCTTCAATGGGTGATGCTCACTAGTTCCACCTCACTGATAGGAGCTAGAACAGCTCTTCCCTGCCCTCCACAGGCAGGGAGCTGCTCCAGCCCACAGGGCCTACCACGGGCAGGGGGTGCTCTGATCAGCCAGCTGGATCAGCTCCTGTCTGTGGTGGGCCTGGCTTGGCTCCCTGCCACAGGCAGGGCATGCGCCAACCAGCTGGCTAGAGCGGCCCTTGTCTATGGCAGGGGGTGGCTCCAGCCCGGCTCCATTCTCCCCTCCCCCCGCCTATAGTTGGTTAACCGGTTAAACATAATGGTTGACGGGTTACCCAATTAAATGGGATTTTGCATCCCTAGTTTATGCATGGGGCCCTGTTTATTGCCCACCCGCTGAATTTTATGCAGAATTTGCTGACTTCTGTGTCTGTTTCCTGCCACAATCTCTGGCTGCTCTCGCTCCCTGGCATCCTAGGGATCCCAGTGGCGCTCCCAGCCCTGTTCCAAGGAGAATACAGTGGCAATAATGAAACATGCGTTAGTCACAGTGGTTTCAGTGAGGAGTGCTTTCACTCTGTCCCATACGTCCCTGAGCGCTGGGGGGCGAGCTGCAGCCAGCGCCAGCTTTCACTAGTAAGCCTTTTATACGCTCACCAACCGCACGCCAGCCTGGAGGAGTGTGTCTGTCTCCAGAGTGGGAGCCAAAATACTTCCCAGCCCCCCCCCCGGGGAGGGGCCAGTGCTGCCAGTGGGCAGAGGGTGCAGAGGGGAAGGTCCCAGGGCTACCCCTAGAACAGCTCCCTGTTGGAATGTGCGCCTGGAGGACACTGAGCATGCTCAGTAGCTCTGCTGAAGCCAGTGCCCTTTGCCCTGCTGGCTGCTTTTTACAGGTGGTTAAAAAGGGACAGAAATACCTGTCATGGATACCCAGACACAGGCTGATGAAGAAAGCCAGGAGGTGAGGGTCAATCCAGTGCCCGGTAGCAAGGAACTGTTCTCAAGTCTTGATGTTTGAGGATGCTCAGCAACTCTACAGGGTAGACACACCGCATACTGAAGCAAGAGCAAGCACACAGGATAAGTTAGCATACGGGCAGGGTTGGGCGCAGGGCAGGTGGCAGCCAGGGCGGCGTAGTAAATTACTCTATATAGTCAGGATGGGGGAGGCAGCAGTATAGGATGACCAGAGGCTGCCCTATTAAGAGCAGTTACAGACAGATACCTTGCATGTCATTGCTCCCTATAGGGCTGTGCCTACTGCTGGTAGCAAGGGCTTGGCATAGCATCTTCTCACAGCTGCACAGACCAGTAAGGGCTGTTAGTAGCACAGCTCTACAGGCTCAGTGACAGGCAGCCAGCATAGCTAGGGGTTGCACATAGCACAGACCTACAAGGAGGCAGGACAGGCAGCCAGCGAGTCTAGGGTACCGGTAGTCCTACAGATGCAAGGATAGGCAGCTGGCGTGTCTAGGGATACGGTAGCACAGACCTACAGGGTGCAGAGACAGGCAGACAGCGTGTCTAGGGGCTGCTGGCAGTGCAGCACTATAGATGCAGGGACAAGCAGCTGGGCTACGTCTACACTGGTACCCTTTTCCGGAAATGCTTAAAATGGAACAGTTTTCCGTTATAAGTATTTCCGGAAAAAGCACGTCCACATTGGCAGGATGCTTTTCCGGAAAAGCACTTTTTCCGGAAAAGCGTCCATGGCCAATGTAGATGCGCTTTTCCGGAAAAAAGCCCCGATTGTCATTTTCGCAATCGAGGCTTTTTTGTGGAAAAGACTACTGTGCTGTCTACCCTAGCCCTTTTCCGGAACAGTTTTTCCAGAAAAGGACTTTTGCCCGAACGGGAGCAGCATAGTTTTTCCAGAAAAACACTGACAATTTTACAGTAGATTGTCACTGCTTTTCCAGAAAAGCAAGCGGCCAGTGTAGATAGCTGGCAAGTTATTCCGGAAAAGCGGCTGCTGGTATTTAAGGGTACCAGCAGAACAGCCCTACTGGCAAAGGGACTGGTGGCTGGTGTGCCTAAGAGTACTGGTAACACAACCCTAAAGGCACAAGGACAGGCAGTCAGCATGTCTAGGGGTGCCAGTAGTGCAGCACTACAGCGTGCAGAGACAGTCAGCCAGCGTGTGTAGGGGCTGCTAGTGATAGTCCTACAGGGTGCAGACACAGGGCATGTCTAGGGGCTGCTGGTAGCACATCCCTACAGGGTGCAGGGACAGGCAGTGGTTCCCAATTTTATTTGGCCACAGAACCCTTTTAAACTCAAAAGAATTTTGCAGAACCCCTAATAAAAGTCTTATATAGAGAGATGAAAAATAAACCACAACTAAGTAAGGATAATAAACATGCTAATCAAAGGCATGAGATCAACACAAATGACAATTGTTTTCAATAAAATGCCTAAATATTAATTATTTTTTAAATGATAAAATGTTGCTGTGATGGAATTTTCTCACGAAACCCTGGGGATCTGCAGAACACCACTTGGGAAACACTGCGCTGAGCGTCGTTAGCACAGCCCTAGGCCAGGCACATGGAACTAGGGGTACCAGCAGCGCGGCGCGACAGGCGGCGGGACAGGCAGGGGGGCACGACAGGCGGCGGGAGGCGGAGGGACAGGCGGCGGGGCGCGACAGGCGGCGGGAGGCGGAGGGACAGGCGGCGGGGCGCGACAGGCGGAGGGACAGGCGGCGGGGCGCGACAGGCGGCGGGAGGCGGAGGGACGCGACAGGCGGAGGGACAGGCGGCGGGGCGCGACAGGCGGAGGGAGGCGGAGGGACAGGCGGCGGGGCGCGACAGGCGGCGGAGGGACAGGCGGTGGGGCGCGACAGGCGGAGGGCGCGACAGGCGGCGGGAGGCGGAGGGACAGGCGGCGGGGCGCGACAGGCGGCGGGAGGCGGAGGGACAGGCGGCGGGGCGCGACAGGCGGAGGGACAGGCGGCGGGGCGCGACAGGCGGAGGGAGGCGGAGGGACAGGCGGCGGGGCGCGACAGGCGGAGGGAGGCGGAGGGACAGGCGGCGGGGCGCGACAGGCGGAGGGAGGCGGAGGGACAGGCGGCGGGGCGCGACAGGCGGAGGGACAGGCGGCGGGGCGCGACGGGAGGCGGAGGGACAGGCGGCGGGAGGCGGAGGGACAGGCGGCGGGGTGCGACAGGCGGAGGGAGGCGGCGGGCAGCCCGGGCCGGCAGCCCCGCTCCTCAGGCCGGCGGGCGGTCGCGCGCTGCGGGCGGAGGGATACGCGTAACGAGGCCCGGCGGTGAAGCGGTTTTGGCGCGCTGCGCGCAAGGGCTTGTGGGATTGGAGCCGCCGGGAGCCGCCATGGCCCGGGAGGAGGCCGCAGCCGCCATCGAGCGCCTCTGCCAGGAGCTCAACCTGGACGCGGCCAGCGCCGCCGGGGCGCTGCGGGACTTCCGGGCGCTGCGGGGCACGTACAGCCTGGAGGTGCGCGCGGGGAGCGCGGGGGGCGGGGCTGGGGGGCGGGGCTGGCTCGGGTGCAGGGCCTCGCCCGCGGGGCCCGGTGCAGCCCGCACCCACAGCGGACCTCGGGGTCACCCAGCGTGACTGCCCCCCCCCCCCCCGCGCTCAGCTATGCCCCGCCCCCGGGGCATGCCAGGCCCCACCCCCTAGGCTAAGCCCCGCCCTCTCCGCTAAGCGCCTCCCCCCCCCCCGGGCCATGCCAGGCCCCCCCAGCTAAGCCCCTGGCATGAGGACTCCACACCCCCCTCCGCTTAGCTGTGCTTCGCCCCGAGCTAAGCCCCTGGCATGGCAGCCCCTTGCCCCAGCCCTGCCAGCAGAGCCGGGCGGTGGAGCAGTGCAGTCAGCCCCAGAGACACCGAATGCAGAGCAGCCGTTCAGGGCTGCAGCCCACGTTCGATGCCTTGTTCTGGGACAAGCCTTGGAGCGGTTCAGGAGGTTTTGCACCTGAAATTCACACCCTACTTAACCCGAATTAACTTTAAAACGTCAACAGTCCTGAAGGGCTAGTGAGTCACTGTGCGTTTAAAGTCTTTTCACACTCGCTTTCCAAGTGGTACCTTTCTGGGATCCAACTGCGGCCCCTCCCAGCTCCCTTCATTTGTCATTGAGGTTTTGGGGAGCAGTTCATCCAGAGCATCTCACAACACTTTTTTGGTGGCCTCAGATTGCAGCCACCATCTCTTGCTCATAGAAACACTGACATTTTTTTCTAAAATACAGTGAAAGCTTTGTTATCCAGCACTCAGAGGAGCTGGGGGAAAATGCAGGACAATGTAGCACTTTAAATACTAACAAGATGGTTTATTAGATGATGAGCTTTCGTGGGCCAGACCCACTTCCTCAGATCAAATAGTGGAAGAAAGTAGTCACAACCATATATACAAATGGAGCTGGGGGTTACCTGTTAATTGAATGTGCCAAATACTCAGCTTATTGCTCCATTCCCACCCCATGCTGGCAGATCCAGCTGGAGGTAGGCTGAGGGAGAAGGAGATGCCTGCTGATGATGTCTGCCAGCAGGCAGTAGTCCTGCAACCGCCAGTTGGACTGGTGAGAGTTAGGTGTGAGCCAGCAGATGTGGCTGGGGCAATGCTGGTTAACACAATTTTCCAGTTAACAAAGTCCAGATAAGCTTTCACTGTACTTAATTAACTTTAGGAAAAACAAATATGCACATATACATGTCCAAATCACTAATTTATTTATGTAAGGTTTTTTCCCTCAGTCAATAATCAAATTAATGTACAGTTTTCTCCATTTTTCACTGGACGTAAACAGAATAGAAACAAAAATAAGATCCTTTGCATGTTTTTGTCTTTTGGTGTTTCTTTTGTTTTTTTTGTTTTAGATTTGTAAATTCTAGTAAGTCTTCTGTTCTTTTTATGTTTGTTAATATCATTTTCCACAGAATGACTCGCTTACAAGCTGGGAGGCAGTGGAAAATGATATTAAACATACAAAACCAATTTCGCAGCAGATTACTCAGGCCTAGCAGGTTGGGGGACACATTAAGCCCTGGATAGGGAGGTAGGTTGGAAGGCAGCAAGGACGAGGGGCAATTTGGTGGGGGTGAGGAGTTGGGGAGACAATGGGGGCCAGTATTGATTGGGGCATGGCAAGCCTGGAATCAATGCTGGAAGCCCAAGGTCAGAGCCAAAGCCCAGTGACCAGGGCCCAGAGCCAAATAGGTGCCAAAATAGGGGAATTTTCTCTGGCTTCCTGCTCCTACAGCATTTCTGACTCCAGAAGGGGACAGGTCTCATCCCCTGTTGGTGACCCTTGGAGATGGGCTGCTATTTCCTTCCCCCTCATATCACTACCTAGGAGCTTGTGGCCACAAGAAAAGCCCCTGGTGGCCACATGCAGCCACAGTGACAGCATTTGAGAAACACTGAATTAATCCCTTCTGAATTCACTTGTCTTCTGGAATGGTCAGTAAACACTTCTTCCCATGATGAAAAAGATATTTATATTTAAACAAACGCCTGTTTAAGAAATAGGAGGATTTGATCTGGCTCTTATTCTTTGTGGGAAAACCAAAGTGGGTATATGCGTCTGCTCTCACATGGTGCTAGGATGATCTTGATACTGAGGAAGTTGGCAAATGTCATTGTGGAGCCTTTGGCTATTATCTTTGAAAAGGCGTGGCGATCGGGAGAAATCCCGGATGACTGGAAAAAGGCAAATGTAGTGCCCATCTTCAAAAAAGGGAAGAAGGATGATCCAGGAAACTGTCAGTCTTACCTCGGTTCCTGGAAAAATCATGGAAGGGATCCTTAAGGAATCCATATTGAGGCACTTGGATGAGAGGAAAGTGATTAGGAATAGTCCGCATGGATTCACAAAGGGCAAGTCGTGCCTGACCAATCTGATTAGCTTCTATGATGAGGTAACTGGCTCGGTGGACATGGGGAAGTCAGTGGATGTTATATACCTTGACTTTAGCAAGGCTTTTGATACGGTCTCCCACAATATTCTTGCCAGCAAGTTAAGGGATTGTGGATTGGATAAATGGATGGTAAGATGGATAGAAAGATGGCTAGAAGGCCGGGCCCAGCGGGTAGTGATCAATGGCTCGATGTCAGGATGGCGGTCGGTTTCTAGCGGAGTGCCCCAAGGTTCGGTTCTAGGACCGGTTTTGTTTAATATCTTTATTAATGATCTGGATGAGGGGATGGATTGCACCCTCAGCAAGTTTGCGGATGACACTAAGCTGGGGGGAGAGGTAGATACGCTTAAGGGCAGAGATAGGGTACAGAATGACTTAGACAAATTGGAGGATTGGGCCACAAGAAATCTGATGAGGTTCAACAAGGACAAGTGTAGAGTCCTGCACTTGGGATGGATGAATCCCAAGCATAGTTACAAGCTGGGGACCAACTGGTTAAGTAGTAGTTCTGCAGAAAAGGACCTGGGGGTTACAGTGGATGAGAAGCTAGATATGAGTCAACAGTGTGCCCTTGTAGCCAAGAAGGCTAATGGCATATTAGGTTGCATTAAGAGGAGCATTGCCAGCAGATCCAGAGATGTCATCATTCCCCTTTATTCAGCTTTGGTGAGGCTGCATCTGGAGTATTGTGTCCAGTTCTGGGCCCCCCACTACAAAAAGGATGTGGACGCATTGGAGAGGGTCCAGCGGAGGGCAACCAAAATGATTCGGGGGCTGGAGCATATGACTTATGAGAGGCTGAGGGACTTGGGTCTGTTTAGTCTGCAGAAGCGAAGAGTGAGGGGGGATTTGAGAGCAGCCTTCAACTTCCTGAAAGGAGGTTCCAAAGAGGATGGAGAGAGGCTGTTCTCAGTGGTGACAGATGGCAGAACAAGGAGCAATGGTCTCAAGTTGTGGTGGGAGAGGTCCAGGTTGGATATTAGGAAAAACTATTTCACTAGAAGGGTGGTGAAGCACTGGAATGGGTTACCTAGGGAAGTAGCGGAGTCTCCATCCCTAGAGGTGTTTAAGTCTCGGCTTGACAAAGCCCTGGCCGGGTTGATTTAGTTGGAATTGGTCCTGCCTAGAGCAGGGGGCTGGACTTGATGACCTTCTGAGGTCTCTTCCAGTTCTATGATTCTATGATCTTAAAGATCAGAGCAGTGGTGTCTTATTTTTTCAGTTTAAGTGTTAAAAGATGGCTGGAAGTCACAATTAGTATTTTGGGGCAGAGTTTTTATCTGTTTTTTTACCCTTTTCACCACTTATTTGTAGAGAGAACAGAAATCACATGCAAATACAGCTTACTGTAGCTTCTGGAGCAGGGAGTGGGAATTGCTAGAACATGCTAAGTACCCCCTAGATCTATCTGGCATATGATCTCTTGTTCCCTTGCATAAGTTAGAGCAGCAGCCAAGTTTGATCCAACCTAGTTTAGCGCAGAGAATCAGTAACTGATAGTTTGATGGAGCAGGAGTTATTTTGGCCATGCCTATACTACAAGCTTATATTGAGTCAAATTACATTAGCATATAGATGCAATTGTTAATACATTGCTTGTGTGTGTGCATACTTGGTTGCTTGTGCCAACAGTGCTCATACTCACCAGGAGTGCTTGTATCAATGCAGAGTGGAGTGCACTGTAAGTTGGTAATTCCACTGTATGACTCGCCTCCATCTAGTGCACTGTCTTGAGAAGTTTTGGCAATGCCTAATAGGGCTGAAAGGAGTCATGATATGATGATTGGGAGCATGGGTCCACTTTGTAGTCTGCAGCTGTCTTCATCTCCTGATGCTTATCGGTAGCCCATAATTTTTGCACCTGTATTTCAAAAGCCCACAAATCTATATGGTCCTTTTTGCTGTCATCTCTGACAGAACCATGGACACTGCATAGCTTTTCACTATTGTCATGAACATTACAAGCACAAGGTACAGAATTCTGGAGTATTTGCAGAGCTGCTTGAAAAAAACCAAGCAGTGGGGGACATGATTTTTTGGAGGACAGACCGCTGTGGGACTTCATGAGAACCAGTTCAGGGTTATTGGTGGCGTTCACAAAATAGCTGCTGATGGTGGAGTGCAGCTTCTAGCATAAGTAAATTAATTAAAAGTACAAAAGATTGGGTCCTGCTCCTTTTTTTTTTTTTTTTTTTTTTTTTTTAAAGAGGACAACCCTATAATTGAAAATTTATGTGCACTCTTACCTGAGGTTCTTTCCCCTGCATTGAGCTTGCTCATACTGGACTGTGGCGAAGTCAAATACAGGCTGTCTTTGCTGTAAGTCCAAGGTACATTCCAAAAAAACTTGGACTTGTAGTGAAACAACTTAAAGTGGGGAATTTTTTTCCCACAGCTGACTTACATTTGCACAAATTTTTTTTGCACGACTTACCAGGGAATAGGAGGACTTATAATGCATCAGTTCCTACAAGCGCAAATGACTTCAGTGTGGAATGGATGAATCCCGGGATGACTCATAGTGAGGATGCCCTGTATACGTCCTGGCTCCCTGTGCAGCTGAATGCCCTGGTTCCCCCTCCCTCATCCTCCTCTTCATCCAGCACCACCTCCTTTTTGCTGTTCCTGTCAGGGGCTTGTGACTCAGGCTGCTGCCAGCATGCTGTTGGGGATGGTGGTGCAATCTTCCCTAAGGATGGCATGCAGCTCTTTGTAAAAGCAATAGGTCTGTGGCTTGGCACAAAATTGATTATTGACCCCTCTGGCCTTCTGGTATGCTGCTGCAGCTTCTTGGCACCCTTCTCCCAAATCTGAACAATCTGCTGGTAGAGGTCAGCATTTCTGTGGTTGGATCAGAGTTGTGTCTTGTGTCTCCTTGAGCCCAGGAACCCAATATATTCTGTCTGCTCCAGGCAGGAATGTGTAGATGGCATGGTTAAATAGGCAACACTCAACAGAAAGCTGCTAGGTGTGCTTGCCAAGCTAGGTAATCAGGAAACAGAATCCCCCAAATTTGCAGGGCTTTAAGGAGGAAAAGGGAGCTTTCAGTCTTTGTGACCCCTGGCAGTGGAGTTCACGATGATAACCACAGAAGTAAGTGTGGAGCATTGTTGGATGGTTGCTCAGGGACAGTTAGGGTTGACTCAACTAACACAGTGTCTGTACTCACACTGTGTTGACTGAAGAACATCACCTGTGACTTTATGTTTCTCAGGGAACTGGTGTTCCTATGTCTGCATAATAGCGTATTCACATGGAATAGGGATGAATTTAAGTGTAGATAAAAGCACAAGCAGGTTAATGTAAGCTTGTATGGACCTTATTTATAGTCTAGACCTGGCCTTTTTTGCGCAAACACTACTAGCTTTCTAAAATAGTTTCTGGTGTACTTTCTCTGGAGTCCAAGCAGTACTAGTTTAAATTCACACCTTAGGTTTAAAAAGTGTAACTTTCCCATGGAGGTGAGATTTACTGTATAAGCACCTCCATGGGAACCCCCGAAAGGGGAAGAAGAAAGCCCCTTAGGTCTGGAATGCCAGAGGTGAAGAAATCATCCTGTGTTTCTGGGATTTCTCCTTTTCCAGCCAGCAAAGACCTCTTGGAATCCAGACATCACCTCAGCAAGCTAATGCCTGCTTTGGACAGGTCTCTTGGCTTATCTTTACCAGCTATTACTTGTGGGACAGGCTAGAAGCATTGTTTGATACTCATCCTGATTTAAGCTTTGGGAAGCTTGTAGTTACTGAGTTTGAGGAGCTTGTCGAGATATAGTTTAAAGAGGGCTTTTTAAAAACTGATATTTTGACTTGCTTAATCTTTGTGTCCAAGCAATAAGATAAAGGCAAGGCTTAGACTTTAGAATGGTGATTCTTCTATTTTGAAAATATTTGCTTATGTACTTCAGAAATAACTTATAAAAGGCAGCTTTCAAAGGATTGTGTGTACTGATGTCTTCTGATAAGTCAGTGTAGAAGTTGACTCTAGGCATCTTAGTAGAAGAGGGTCTTGGAAAATCTGAAATGACTTTTACAAGTCTGGAGAGGTCATTTCAGTCGTAAGGAAACAAGGAAGAACTTCCATGTCAATGTGCCAGTAGGGGAATAAAATAGACAGGGCTGGCTTCACTGATGTTGCAGAAAAGATCATTTTTAGCTGCTTAGTGGCCAGATTGTGGTGTCATAGAGTTGTACAGTACATTTATTATCTTTAATACAGAGGAGTAGTCAGCAGAGACCTCAGGGTTCTGCAGTATGTGGTGGTTCAGTGTGAACTAGGGCAAAATTACTGGTATATTGCAGGCCTTGTAGTCTCAGTTTTTAGGGTAGCCCTCCACGCCTAGGAAGATGTGGTGTGATTTGATTTGGGCAGTTTTGATTTCTTTGCTCCAGCCAGGTTAAAAAACCAATCATCAAACCCTGAGGAAATGTTATTGTCCCAAAGGATTTTAGAGATACTTGAAGTAGAGGAAAAGCTGAGCCTGCCAATTGAGCGTTGTTGCACTAAAAAGGTTAGTTCATTGATTGTTTACTTCTGGTTTGACAGGGAGATGTGGTGCACTGGTTGGCTTGTGCTCTATATGTTGCTTGTCGTAAAAGCATAATTCCCACTGTTGGAAGTGGCCTTATGGAAGGAAACTGTGTTTCACTGACTAGGATACTACGTTCAGCCAAACTAAGGTAATCTTGGGTTTCATGTATTTACTTATTTTACTGGAGATGTAAACACCTGTGAGAAGTTACAGTGTCTTTTCCCTTATTGCTCCCCTTTTGATTGTTGGTTTACTTATATTCTAGCTGAAAACAGAATGGCACTTTCCTCATAGCTTGGAAGTAGTGCTTCACTGATATTGCATAAATATAAGATCCAGCACATTAGCCAGTTTTCACAGCTATTAAGGCCAAAAGGGACTGTTAAAATCCTCGTATCTGATTTCCTGCATGACATAGACCAAAGAAGCCATTGATTTCTCCATCTAGTTCAGTAACTTCTTTTTGAACTAGAGCTTATGTTTTAGAAAGATACTTAATTTTGATCTAAAGGCTTCAAGGGATGGAGAATTAACCACTTCCCTTGGTAAGCTCTTCTAGTGGTTAAGTACTTTCACTGTTTAAACATTTCCAGTCATCTTCTTTTCAGCTTTAATTTTGCTGACTACAGTCTCTGGCCACTGGATCATGTGTGTCTTTGTATTGATTACATAGCTCATGAATGTTGTTGCTTTCCCTGCATAGATAATTATGGACTTCAAAACAAGTCACCTTGCTTCCTTAAAATGGCTTTTTTTAGTTTTGAGGTCAGAATGCTGTATTCAAAATTGAAAGTGCTGATCGTTTTACCATGAAACTCTGATGCTTGGGTGCTTAAATATATATACCATAAATTAGTGAATATAGCCTGCGGGTTGTCCATATTTTTTCCTCCCCCCCCCTCTCGCGGGGTATATATGTTCGTGTTTTATGCAATTTGATTTTTACTCATACTACAAGAAGACAAGATCAACATAATAAAATCAGCATCTTTTTTTCTCCACTCACGAACAGACTTTTCATTAACGGAAAATTTTCTGCCTGCTGCTCTATTTGCCATTTTCTTTTGCATATGTAACAACAGATAGTTTAAAATTGGCTGTATATGATTTGCACTTAGGCATCTTTATAACAAATACAGTCCAAGAAAATATTTTTAAACTTAAAAAGTTTTAAAACGTTGTGGTTGGTGTAGGTCTTATATACCGGTAATAGGGTAGTACTTATTGCTTTTTATAGCTCAGCGGCCTCAGCCATGGTTCATTACTGGTATAACAAGACCCAGTATTATCGGGCTGCATGACGTCGTAATCTTCAATCTTTATAGCTGGCAAGTGGCAACCACATCAAAGACCACCAGATTCTTTTATGAAGGCGGCAGAAGTCTCTGTGGGTTATGTACGTCTGCGGGTATTCTAATATATTTTTTACACACAATAGAAAAACTGCGGGTAATACATGAGTGTGTGTTATACTTGGACGTGTGTGTTATTCGCTAATTTATGGTAATAACATAAGTATTTATGTACTTCGCTGTTAATTCAACACCTGATTCTTCTATGCAGGTGTCCAGGTTAAGCACCCAGTTATGAAAATTACACTTTCCCTGCCCTTCAACTCATTTTTGTTTTTCTGACCCCACCCATGCGTACCACCTTCTTACATACTCAGCACTGGAGTCTAGCAAAGCGTGTTTATCCTTTACTGTAATTAAAGCCATTACAAAGCAATAAATGAGTCAGATTTGGTTTTCACCAAAAATCCATGTTTTTAAGAAAAGATCAAGAATTGGGAAAAAAAATCTTAAACTAGTTGACCTGTTTTATGACTGGATATTAAAATATAATCAAATGTTGCTCTTAAGTTTAATTCAGTTTTTTAGTAAAATGAAAAAATGGATGGACATGTCAGACCTGCCACAGGAATTTCGGGAGCGAATGGAGAGGCTGGAAAGAAACTTTGAAGTGTCAACTGTGATTTTTAAAAAGTTTGAGCCAATATTTTTGGATGTATTTCAAAACCCTTATGAGGAAACACCTAAACCACAAAGGAGCAGGAAACAGAGGTATATTGAGATGTTGAAATGATTTTACTGAAAACTTCTGTTTAAGCAATAGAAATGTCATGATTTACACTTTAAAAAGCTTGAAAAGTGTTGACTTGATAGATGTCACTTGACTCTGTAAGGCTCAGTTCTGCAATGAGATGCATTGTAATGGGCTCAACTCACTGCCAGGGTGCCTCCTACTGGTTACATCAGGAATTAGCTCAGTCCATGGTGTGTGCCATCTCCATCAGTGTCTCCAATTCGCTGTCTCCACCCTCTGACTCCAGACCTTTTTCACTCGCTTGGTCCACAGGATCGTTTTCCAAAGGAATTTCCATTGACTACTCGATTAGTCGATAAGGGGTGGGGTGGGGCACTCGCTATCCCCACTGCACCTCTGCCTTTGAAATGTAGCAAGAGCCCCGGGGGGGGGGGCAATGAGGCAGGGGTGGAACAGGGATTCACGCGGTAGAACAGGGTCCTCTTCACGTGGTCCCTGTTTGTCCCAGGTTCCCCGCACTGTCTCTCCCTTTGAAATGTAGCAAGAGCCCCATAGAGCTCTTGCTACATTTCAGAGAGGCACAGCAGTTGGACCGGCACAAGAGGGGACTGCCTCAGTCACTGTTCGTGCCGTTTCCCTGCTGCACCTCTACTTCCCAAGCCCTTCCCCCCCCACTCCCGCCCATAGAGATGGTTCTGGGGGACCTGGCTTTTAAGCCAGCTCCTCCCAGCACCGACTCCTGCTCCCCCCCCCCTTACTGCTTCTCTCTGATAGAGGCAGCAAGGGAGGGGACCAACTAGTCAAGTCACTACTTGACTATCCAATAAGCATATGCTTATCAGATAGTTGACTAATTGCTTACATCTCTGATCAGCAGTCCTCAGTCCTTACACCCCTTGAGTGGCCAACTGCAGCCCCAAAAATCTATCCCCTTGCTTCGGGGGCAATCTGTAGTCTGTAACACTCTGTGGAGGCTAGGTGAGATGTAAGGGAAAGGGGGACCCGTACACTCTGGTTGCATCCATCTCCTGCCCCCCACTGCCCTTGACTGATTCCATTCCCTGGGCCACTTCTCTGTAATGCGTGTATCTTCTCTGCCCTTGCATCAAGGGCCACAGCTTGCTGAGGTATTAAGGTGGAGCCTTTCTCCAGTCCCCTTGAACCTGCCCAGCTCTTCTCTTTCCAAGGAATTTCTGGTATCTCTTCCGTCCCCCTCCCCCCCAACTAGGACCCAACTCCTTTTCCTTTGCTGGCCAAGGTGAGAGTGAGCTCTCATCCACTCTGCTCCTTTTATAGGGCCCAGCCTGGCCCTCATTGGCCATCACTAGCTGTGACCTGATTGGTTGAGTTTACACAGGCTCCTACCTGCCAGCTTTTAACCCTTTCCTTGCTGGAGTGGGATACAGCACCAGTACATGCACTTGGTCGCACACGTACCCTGTGGAGTTTCATTGATGTCAGTGAGGCTATGCATGAGTGCCTGGTCATCTGCATGCATTTGATTGCAAGATATCAGGACTTCAACCAAAACTGAGCTAGTGTCTCAGGGTGGGTGAGCATTAAGCAGGCACTGTGATGCAGAAGATGCTATCCTTCAGATGAAACCTAAATCTTAAGTTCTGATTACTTGTGTTCAACAAAAAACCCATAGCACTTCCTTCAAGAGTAGGGGCATTGGCTAGGGATGTGAAGATTTAACCTGTGTACTCTGGCATCCCATGGATCCTGGATGAGCTCGGACCCCCCAAGAACAGAGGCAGTAGTACAGGGTGGTAGCCAGTCTCTCTGCATAGGCTGGCTCCCCCTGCCACCCCATACTACAGCCTTTATATAAGAGGCAGTAGCGCAAGGTGGTAGGTGGCTTCCCTGTGTGGTCTTCATTAAAAACTTGGACCATCAGTCAATATAATTAAAATTCTTTTAGTTTTCTCACTGTGGACCAATTCCAGAAGATTTGTGACATCAGCGTCATGGTGGATGTTAGAGTATCATACTAGAACAGGAGCTCATGAAGTTGAGGAAGATCTTAAAGAAGAATTCAGATGACACTGTGGGGTTGCAGAATGCTCTCTTGTGCCAGATTAGCGAGATATGGATAAGGGAGGCATTTATCACATACCTTGTATAGTTTTGACTTTCATCAATTTGCATTTCAATTTCAAAGAAAATTGTCAAAGTAGTTCTGACCATATTTTTTGCATGAGGAAATAATGGAACTCTAGCCATAAAACAAAGAAAAGCCCCATATTATGGGACAGGCGTCTTACTTTCTCTCTTTTTTTTTTCTTTGGTAGAAGGAAGTGTACTGTCAAAGAACTGTTCAACTTCTGTTGGACACTATTTGTTTACACCAAGGGTAAGCTGTTTTCATTAGCTCTCTGCCTTGTATACATTTTGAGTGATTAATTTTGTGGTTTTTATTTGATGTGCTATTTTCTGTTTATTCAAGGTAATTTCCGTATGATTGGAGATGACTTAGTAAATTCCTATCATTTGCTTCTGTGTTGTTTGGACCTGATTTTTGCAAATGCCCTTTTGTACCCAGATAGGAAAGAGTTGCTAAACCCATCATTCAAAGGTATGTTAGTACTTGCATTAGAGAGGCATTTTTTCTTTTGTTCTTTCTGAAATAGAATTGATCATAACTGACCTTCTTTTTTCCAGCTTTACCCGCAGACGCTCACACTTCTGAAGTCAAGGCCTCTGAAGAACCTTCTTGCATCATTGCCACACTTTGTGAACTACATGATGGACTCGCATTGGAAGCCAAAGGAATAAAGGAACACTACTTCAAACCGTACATTTCCAAACTCTTCGACAGGAAGGTGCTTACTAATTACTGAGCACTTTGCAATGGTAGAATAGAACTGGGTGACTAGGCAACAAAATGGCAGCATAGTGGCAGACGAAATTCATTGTTAATAAATTCAAAGTATTGCACATTGGAAAACAATCCCAATTATACATATAAAATAAGGGAGACTACATTTTTTTATTTTTTACTAACAGAATGTTGGGAAACAGTAAGAAAGGGATAGAAAATAAAACAGAACGTATCATATTGTCTCTCAAACCCATGGTATTTCCACATCTTGAATACTGTGTGCGGATATGGTCACTTCATCTAAAAAAAATTATATTGGAATTGGAAAAGGTTCAGAAAAGGGCAATAAAAGTGATTAGGGGTATGAAATTGCTTCCACGTGAGGAGAGCTTAATAAGACTGGACTTTTCAGCTTGAAAGAGAGTAGGGATGTAATAGTGTAGTCGATTAATGGATAAGCAAAAGCTTATAAGCTAATGCTATAGACTACACACATTCCCCTCCTCCCTGCCCACCAGTAAATTGTTTAGCAAGCTGGTCAGCAGCCTGGCTCAGTTCTAGCTCATGCCAGGTGTGTGACCTACCCCACTGTGGCTCTGCATTTAAAGCAGCGGTTCCCAACCTTTTCCAACTGGGGACCCATTTTGACAATTCAGGAAGACTTGGTGGCCCAAGGCAATACAAAAATGAGGGAAGGAGGGAGGGCAGAGCCACTTGGTGAGACACTTGGTGACCTTTTTGAAATGTACTGGCGACCCATATTTGGGTCCCAACCCATAGGCTGGAAAATTCTGATTTAAAGTGTGTTAGGAGCTGGGCAGATAGGCAGCCCAGCTCAGTTCTGATTTGCACCAGGTCCAGAAGTTCAGACCATGCCCCCCTGCAGACGGTCTTCTACCACCCTGCACTGCTGCCTCTTTATCAGAAGCAGCAGCATAGGGCCACAGGCAGCTGTCTGTAAGAGGAGCTAATTTTTAAACTGGCTCACCTCGTGGACTAGCTCCGGCCTGACACCCCATGGTGCTGCTGGCCCTGCCTCCAGGAATTATAGAATAGTCAGCTAACTGATAAGAATTCATGAGGTTACTCTACTATTCAATTAACTGATATTTAACATCCCTAAAAGAGATAATGATGTGGAGAGAGTGTTTTTTCACACAAAATACAGTCAATCCATGGAACTCCCTTGAAAAAGATATTTTGACTGCCAAGTCTACAACAGAGTTGGAAAAGGAAATAGATACTATCATGGAGGATAGCAGGTCCATCATTAGCTATTAGCCAGGATGGGCAGGTATAATGACCCTAGCCTCCATTTGCTAGAATCTGGAAATGGGTGCCAAGGGATGGATCTCTTGATTAACTGTTCCATTCATTCCTTCTGGGGCACCTGGTATTGGCCACTGCTGGAAGGATACTAGGCTAGATGGATCTTTGGTCAGACCCACTATGGCTATTTTATGTGCATGTAATGGTAGCATCCATATAAAAAATGATCCCTACATATAAACAAAGGAATGGAGGCAGGGATGTAACATGAAGGCACATGGACACAGTGCTTGGAACAGGGTCTGACAGCCCAGCATTTTAGTAGAAGTCGGTATTTTTGTTTAAGCCTTTTTATTCTGTGCAGGAGAAATATTAGTCAGAGTTACGTGGGGGTTGTTTTGTTGTTTTTGTTTCCCCAATTATACACCAACAGAGGAGAAGTCAGGAGTGCTCTTGATTACAAAATTGCATTATGTGGACAGTATATTGGGAGCAGAACAGTGCGAGTTACAGCAGTGTTTAAACATACCCCAGGGCTGTGTCTAGACTGGCAAGTTTTTCTGCAAAAGCAGCTGCTTTTGCGGAAAAACTTGCCAGCTGTCTACACTGGCCGCTTGAATTTCCGCAAGAACACTGACAATCTCATGTAAGAAATCAGTGCTTCTTGCGGAAATACTATGCTCCTCCCGTTCGAGCAAAAGTCCTTTTGCGCAAAAGGGCCAGTGTAGACAGCTCAGATTTGTTTTGCACAAAAAAGCCCTGATCGTGAAAATGGCGATCGGGACTTTTTTGCGCAAGAGCGCGTCTAGATTGGCCCCGGACGCTTTTCCGCAAAAAGTGCTTTTGCGGGAAAGCGTCCATTCCAATCTAGACGCTCTTTTCAACAAATGCTTTTAACAGAAAACTTTTCCGTTAAAAGCATTTGTGGAAAATCATGCCAGTCTAGACGTAGCCCTTGATTCTAGAATGTTTTTTCTGATCATTGTGGACAGGAACTTTCTGAGAATTATATTGGAATTGTGTTATAAAACAGTTTTATACTTGTGGGAATAGCCAGTAGCATAGTTCTGTTGCAAAGATCTAGCAAGACATTGTCAGAGTGAGGAGGTTTCTACTGCTGAGACGTCATCTGTGCACAAATTCATTCTCTGTCATCTTGTGCAGCAAAAATACAGAGAATAAATTTGATTCTGGTCATCTGCATTACAACTAAGCTATCATGCGTCCACTCCTCTCGAATTGAACAGATTTTGGATTTACTAGTTTTTAAAAGCAATAGCGCATACAATCTTATTTTTCTAACTTTTTTCCAGATTTTAAAAGGAGACTGTCTCTTGGATTTTTGCAGCTTTGCAGATAACAAGTAAGTGTTGAATGATGCTTTTAAGCAATACCTTAAGCCATTTATAGATGTAGAAAATATCTTACCTCTCTGCCAGAGCTGTTACATTTTCTAGTGGGAGCAGAGCTAACTCATTTGCTCCAACACTTACTGGAAACCAAATCTTGAGGGTCACCAGTAGCAAAAGATGCCGGGGAGATCAGGCCCCGTAGTGAGCATAAGGGAATAAGGGTAGCGCAGTGAGTCTCAGCTAGGGCTGTCAATTGACCTGCATTAACGCCTGCAATTAATGCAGGACAGGATTCACGTGTTCAAAAAAATTAACGCGTTAATCGCAGGCGTTAATGCTGCGCAGCCTCTTGGAGGTGCCGCTCCAGCACTTCAAAAGGGCTTTGCAACAGCTGAGCCAGGGATCAGTCCCCAGCTGATCCCCGGCTCCTAATGCACTGCCCCTTTAAAGCGCCAAAACGGCACTTCAGAGGGGTAGTGCAAGAGGAGTCGGGGATCAGCTGGAATCCCCAGCTGATTCCCAGCTCCGCTTGCGCTGCCTCTCTGAAGTGCCGCTTTGGCATCTTAAAGGAGCAGCGCAGCATGGAGCTCGTGGTCAGCTGGGAACTCCATGCAGCGCTGCCCCATTGAAATGCTGCCGCGATTAATTGTGATTACATTTTTTAATCGCAATTAAAATTTTTAATTGCTTGACAGCCCTACTCTTAACTCGTGGCCCAATCAATACACAGCTGCAGCCCATGTGACATCCTCAGGGCCATACAGGTAATAGTGTGAGTGGGGCCCAGACAACATACAGAGACCTGCATGTGCAGTCCACAATGGTAAATAGAAACCATTGAGATATGCTGTTAGAAAAAGGGAGTGAAGGCATTAATTTGCATGTGCGCTTATTGATTATTGATGCTGGTTAGGTGACTATCACAGCGAGTGCTATTACTAAAATAAGTGTTTTAACTTTTTATTACTTTCAACTGTGTAGAGAAAACGAACTAATTGAATTAATCTGGCTTCTTTAATAGCTTAACTCTTAATAAATGCAGTATGGCTTCTTTTCCAGCAAAGCATTGAATAAGGAGTATGAAGAGTATGTGCTATCAGTTGGTGACTTTGATGAGAGGGTTTTCTTAGGAGCAGATGCAGAAGAAGAAATTGGAACTCCCCAAAAGTTTGCTGTTGACATGCCAGTAGGGAAAACAACAAGAGCTTATGTGGAATGTCATCTTCAGCAGCATTTTGAAAAGGTAATATCGACTTCACTTGGGTCCTCTTAGTTGTTTTTCTTCATTTAAATCATTGCTCTGGAGTGGGCAGGGGCGAGTATTCAGTATGAAGGCTCCCCAGCCATGTCTCACCACAACAGGTTAGGCCAGGTGAGAAACGCCTTTCCATGACTGCTGCAGTGGGCACAGCCGGGGAGGGGAGCATATCCCCCAGCTGGGGCAGTCCAGGTTTGTCTGTTCCCTGTGCTCCCCAGCCAGCATGAGGAATGCAGCAAACTGCACTTTCCCCTCGCTCCCTGATGAAGTGGAACAGCCAGCAATGTTCCTATAGGAATGGGGGAAGAGAAGCTTCACCTCCCCCCGCCCTCCCTAAAGTGCACCTGGAGGTGGGAGGCTCAGGCCTGGGCAGTCCTGAACTGGGAGGGAGGGAGGGGTACACCGCCAGCTGGCCACTTTGACCTGCCTGGTGAATGTATCTTTTCTGGATGATTTTATGCAACACAATCCCATTCCAGGCACATCTCATTTTCCTGGCCCAACCAAGCCCTTAAGTTGTGATACGAGGAAGCTGTATACCAAATTTGGTGGACCTAGCTCTTACCACCCCCCCCACACACACACTCTCTCTCTCTCTTTCTCTTCCCCCCGCCCCCACTACATAGCAGATGCAGGTTTCAATGCCCACTGTTTGTCAGAAATGGGAGAAAATACAGTAACCCAAGAATATTCATTATCTCTCTCCTCTCCTCTCCTCTCCTCTCCTCTCCTCTGCTTCTCAATGAGAGAGATTTGTTGTAAGAACTGATCTGGGGTCTGTAGATAAAGGAGTGAGGCAAGCATAGAATAGGGGAAATGTTTTTACATGAAGGGGAGAAGAGGCAGTGTCTGAAAGTGCTTTCAGTGAGCAATGCAAAAAGATTGGTCATCTCTGGATATCTTTCAGTGTCTACGAATCGTTCATCAGCTTTCTTTGGATGTCAGAGCTTCACTTGAAATATTAGTACATTTTATAAAATATATGTGTCATTTAATCCCAACTGTGGTGCTTGCAGAGAAAAATTTTGTAACTGAATTATAATTGCAGCATGTATGATCAATATGTTAAATTAAAAGGGGAGGTTGATTATGCAGTATTTCTGTTTCATGGCTACACATTCAAGTGGTCTGACCTTTAGTGTTTGTCAGTGTTTTTATGATCTTGTCTATATTTTAGTCTTGTATTTTATTGATAATTCTATGTTTAAAATAACTTCTGGGTTTTAGTTTGGGGGTTTCATTAAGTTTGTAATTTGTTATAAAATTTGCCCTTAAGCACTTTAAATCTCAGCCTGTTTTGTGATGGTGACTATAATAGTGGCAAACTTATTTTCTCTGTGGTTTATAGTGTACCTTTGAGTTTTTGAATGATTTTGCAGTTTGTCTCATTACATAATTTTTGATTAATTTTCTGTCTTACCTGTCAGAAAAGATCATTTGCACCTTCTACACCACTGACTGGAAGGAGATATCTGAGAGAGAAGGAAGCAGTAATCACTCCTGTAGCTTCAGCAACACAAAGTGTGAACCGGTTACAGAGCATTGTGTCTGGATTGAAAAATGCACCAAGTGAACAGCTTATAGCTCTCTTTGAGTAAGCATGTCCCTTACCCCCTCCTTTCCTGATAACCTTTGACCCCTCTCTTCAGATTTGGTTTTGTTAAGCTACTGCGTTTTGCTCCATGCTCAACTCTCTTTTTAAAAGGTTTTATGAGGGTTGCTGGGACAAAAGACTGATCTGTATTCTTGGTGTTTGCATTTGAAAGGACTTATGAGGAACTAAACTTTTTTATTTCTTAATCAGTCTCTGCTTCTAGAAAAGTAGGGCTTTAAAAACAACTCATTACTTACTGCTTGATTCTCAGCTAATTATGGTTGTACAACTGTTTTATTTAAGATTGATTGACACTGTTGGTATAATAGAAAAAATCCATTTCACATAAGAAATTTTGGACAAATTAAATCCTTGTCTGATAGTCTCCCTACAAAGGGAGAGAGTAGTGTGTGACATTCCTGTCTGCAGACTATAGTTTTCTTTTAAGTTCAGGTTGTGAAACTGAACAGAAGACATCCTACATCCTGCTATTATTCTTCAGCATTCAGCTCCTCCAATACACCTTCATCTGATTTCATTGATTCAAGGATTATAAAGTTAGAAGGGACCATTGTGATCATCTAGTCTGGCTCACTGTGTAACACTGGCCATGGGACTTATCTGAGTTAATTCCTGTCTCATTAGGGCATATCCTTCAGAAAAACATCCAATATTGATTGTAAAATTTCCAATCATTAAGAATTCACCACAGCCCTTATTTCCCTATTAAAAATTTGCCCCTTACTTTGAATAGCTTCAGTTTTCAGCCATCTGATTTTGTTGCTCATCTTTGAGTACTTGTTCTCGTCAGTTCCTGTTGTGTGTGCATGTATTGTGTGCAGGGTTGTTGGAAACATTTTTCCCTTAGCCCCTGTTTGGTTGGCTGGGAAACCCCGTGGAGTGGCACCTTTATGTCACTCAACATATGGTCCTGCTGATCTAATTCCCCTTCAGTTCTTTACCATCCGTGGCAGCATTGGAACAGGGTCTCACTTGCTGATTGTAAGTCTTCCTTAGTTTAACGGGTTGTTATTCAGTCCCATTTCTCTCCTTTTCTTTGCTTTGCTTTTCTCAAGTAGGGTAGGTAGTAGAAACGTTGGTGGGGCATTGTCAGCATCCTCTCCGCCACCTCAGGCTTGGGGCATGCTGAAAGCTCAAGGTTTCAAGACTCACGGTGTATGCTGGGAGCCTGTGCCTAATAGCAACCCCATGACTCGTGCCAGAGGTGACTCGTGGGGTGAGGGGGTGCATCAGTTGGAGCGCTGGAGGATCTATAGGGCTTTTAAGCCTAGAACCTGAAAGGAATGTGACTTCAGACTTAAACAACTGCTGATAGAAGCTGTGTGTCATCTAGCAGCATCTGATTGTCAGGTCCTGGGAGCAAGCTTGGTGTAGAGAGCGCTGGCATCGGTTCGAGAAATGATTCTGAGGAAGGACTCTGGAGCTCAAGAGCCTCGGCACTGAAGGTCACCAGCACTGCAGCTTGGAGCCACACCCTTTCACTGCTCCACATCTCCAGTGCCTCTGAAGTGCCACTGCCATAAGAATTTGGATAGAGAGCAGCAAGATCCTAGTGCCAGAGAAAGGACTCGGGGTCCAATCAGCAGGAACTTTGGCCGTTGACTCTGGCACCCCACTAGGCACCATTGAGTCCAGCTCTAGTGACTATCCAGTGGGGTAGTACCTGGTGGAGGTGTTGGAGCCCTCTATCCCTGACACTTTTGAGCCAAAGACCTCCTAGAGCAGTGGTCCCCAACACGGTGCCCGCGGGGGCATTTGTGTGCGCCTGCCAAGTGCTCGGGCATGCGGCTATGGGGGGGGGTCCCCCAGCCCCCAGGCGTGCGGGTATGGGGGGGGCCTGCCCCCGGGTGCACAAGTGTCCCCGCCCTCTGGCGCCCAGCAGGCAAACGGCCACGCCCCCTGGTGCCTGGCAACCTCAAATGGTTGGGGACCACTGTCCTAGAGATAACCAAGCCACAGCCCCTGGCCATTGGAGAAAAGCATCTTGCATTGCCTAGGTTGGCTCAGTCGAGATGTAAGCCTTCAAAGCAGAATTCCATGACACCGGACTGGCACTTGGTCCAGGTCTCCATCTCTGTGACTCTCAACTCCAGCATGTGAGCGCCTGGCACCAAGAGACTGTGCCCTCAATTTCCCAGCACTGAAAAGATGGCACCAGTCCAAGTCCCCTTCACAGAGCCAGCACAGAGGCACGACAGCCACCCACTGGCTCTAGATACACGGTCATAGTCGTGGGATAGTCAGCACCAATCCTCAACTCAATCTTCAAGGTGCCAGTATCTGACAACATCCTCACCGCACCAGCTCCCACTCAGGGATCTTCAGTGCCACCATGGTCATTGCCCTCCTTATCATCTGACTTGGAGGTCAACTCTGCTTACTCCGGGTGCAATGGACATTACTCGCGTAGGCACCACCAAGAAGTGCCAGAGGCCAGGCACCCACAGTGATCACCCTCCCCTCCATGCACAGTGGCCCTTCTGGACCCTCTGGGCTTATCAGGCATAGGATATCCTTGTCAGAGCCCCAAGGTTGGTTGCCTCCAGTTGCTTTCCCTCCCGGTCCCTAGTTGTCAGGCTTACTCCTTGGGATAGAGAGGCGATCCTCTCCAAGCCACTCCCTCATACTTCAGAGGACACGGGGAAGCCAGCCCAAGAACCACCTTTGGCCCAGCATACTTCAGGCAGGGTTGGGCCAGAGGAGGACTCTGTCGCATTATCTGGAACGTGTCTTCAGGCAGAGGAAGTGGCTGAATCTGAGGCCGATATTCTTGCCCCAGAGGGTCCCTCCAGGGTAGCATTACCCATTATAAAAACTATACAAAACAATAACAAACCAGTGGCAGACTCCAGCCTTCATCCTGCTCGCTGTCAGGGTGGCAGAAAGGAACTACTTTGTTCCCTCCAAGGGGTACGAATTTTTGTTCTTCCATTCACAACTGTGTTCCCTGAAGATCTCGACCAGGAGCACCAGAGGCAGCAAGTGCTGGCCCCAAAGGCCAAGGAGGCAAAGTGTATGGACCTCTTTGGGAGGAAAGTTTATGTACCAGGGGCCTACAGCTGAGGATGGCCAATCAGCAGGCTATCCTCAGCAGGTCCAGTTTCAACTCCAGGGACACTATGTCCAAATTCAAGGAGTTATTTCCTGCTGAGGCAAGAGCAGAGTTCTCTTCCCTTCTAGAGGAGATTGAGGCAATAGTTAGAACTTTGTTGCAGGCCTCCCAGATTCAGCTGGTCATCTCAGAGGTGGTCATAGAGAGGTCAGCCTGGCTCCAAGTATCAGGTCTTCCACTGCCAGGACCTTCCCTTTGAGGGCACAGCTCTGTTCTCGGATCAGATGGACTCAAGGCTACATAGCCTCAAGGACTCGAGGATGACTATGAAGACCTTCGTATGTACACACAAGCTACCCAGAGAAAACCCTTCAAGCCCCAACCCCATCAACGCCAGAGGCAATACCCTCCACGCACGAGGCAAAAGTCCTTCTGCTGTAGAGACAGGAATAACAGATGGAGGTCTTCTAACCTGCCCTCAGGTTAGGGGCAGGGCAAGATACAGGGGCAAGTGTGCCCCTATCTAGATGATTGGCTGCTGCAGGGGTGCTCCAAGGAGCAGGTGGAATCACAAGTTCATTTAGTCACAGACACGTTCCAGATGCTGGGACGACTCTTCAGTGTGGACAAGTGAACATTATCATTGACCCAAAGTAAATAATTCATTGGGGCAGTGCTGGACTTGGCACAGGTGAGAGCAATTCTTCCAGATTCCAGATGCTGGCAAGCATCATCTGAACTTTGAGGTGATATCCTATTGCAACTGCAAAGGTCTGTATCTGTCTAAGAGACTGCACCTCCGTTTGGCATGCCTGCACCTATGTCATCAAGAATGCCAAACTGAGATTCAGACCTCTCCAGGCATGGCTTGCTTCAGGACAGTTTGGACTCGGGATTAACAATTCTGGGCATGTCCTAGATGCTCTCTGGTAGTAGCTGGACCCTTGCGTGATTCACAACAGAAATTAAAAGGTACAGTGACCAAAGTAAAATCCCTGCAAGATGCATGGACACTTTTCAAAGACACCATAATAGAGGCCCAACTTAAATGTATACCTCAAATTAAAAAAACATACTAGAACTAAAAAAGAGCCACCATGGCTTAACCATAAATAACAAAATGTTTTTTTAAGTACATCAGGAGCAGGAAACCTGCTAAACAACCAGTGGTCCCCTGGACAATCAAGATACGAAAGGAGCATTTAAAGACGATAAAGTCATTGCGGAGAAACTAAATGAATTCTTTGCTTCAGTCTTCACGGCTGAGGATGTTAGGGAGATTCCCAAACCTGACCCGTCCATTGTAGGTGACACGTTTGAGGACTTGTCACAGATTGAAGTGTAATTAGAGGAGGTTTTGGAATTGATTGATAAAGTCACTGGGACCAGATGGCATTCATCCAAGAGTTCTGAAAAAACTCAAATGTGAAACTGTGGAACTATTAACTATGGTTTGTAACCTATCCTTTAAATCAGCTTCTGGCCCCAATGTCTGGAAGATAGCTAATGTAATGCCAATATTTAAAAAAGGCTCTTGAGGCGATCCCGGCAATTACAGACCAGTAAGTTTAAAGTCAGTATCGGGCAAATTATTTGAAACAATAGTAAAGAATAAAATGATCAGACACATAGAAGAACATAATTTGTTGGGCAAAAGTCAACATGGTTTCTGTAAAGGGAAATCATGTCTTACTAATCTATTAGAGTTGTTTGAAGGGATCAACAAACGTGGAAAAGGGGGATCCAGTAGATATAGTGTACTTAGATTTCCAGAAAGCCTTTGACAAGATTCCTCACCAAAGGCTCTTACATAAATTAAGTTGTCATGGGATAAGAGGGAAGATCCTTTCATGGACTGAGAACTGGTTAAAAGACAGGAAACAAAGGGTAGGAATAAATGGTAGTGATGTTCCCCAAGAGTCAGTCCTAAGACCAATCCTATTCAACTTATTCGTAAATGATCTGGAGAAAGGGGTAAACAGCAAGGTGGCAGAGTTTACAGATGATACTAAACTGCTCGAGGTAGTTAAGACCAAAGCAGGCTGTGAAGAGCTTAAAAAAGATCTCCCCAAACTAAGTGATTGGGCAACAAAATGGTAAATTAAATTTAATGTGGATAAACGTAAAGTAATGCACATTGGAAAAAATAACCCCAACTATACATATACATATGGGGGGCTAATTTAGCTACAACTAATCAGGAAAGAGATCTTGGAGTCATCGTGGATAATTCTTTGAGGACGTCCACACGGTGTGCAGCGTCAGTCAAAAAAGTAAACAGGATGTTAGGAATCATTAAAAAAGGGAAAGAGAATAAGACAGAGAATATCTTATTTCCCTTATATAAATCCATGGTACGCCCACATTTTGAATACTGCGTACAGATGTGGTCTCCTCTTCTCAAAAAAGATATACAGGTATTAGAAAAGGTTCAGAGAAGGGCAACTAAAATGATTAGGGGTTTGGAATGGGTCCCATATGAGGAGAGATTAAAGAGACTGGGACTTTTCAGCTTGGAAAAGAGGAGATTAAGGGGGATATGATAGAGGTCTATAAAATCATGAGTGGTGTGGAGAAAGTGAATAAGGAAAAGTTATTTACTTGTTCCCATAATATAAGAAGTAGGGGCCACCAAATGAAACTAATGGGCAGCAGGTTTAAAACAAATAAAAGGAAGTTCTTCATACAGCGCATAGTCAATCTGTGGAACTCCTTGCCTGAGGAGGTTGTGAAGGCTAGGATTATAACAGGGTTTGAAAGAGAACTAGATAAATTCATGGAGGTTAAGTCCATTAATGGCTATTAGCCAGCATGGGTAAGGAATGGTGACCCTAGCTTCTGTTTGTCAGAGAGTGGAGATGGATGGCAGGAGAGAGATCGCTTGATCATTGCCTGTTCGATTCACTTCCTCTGGAGCACCTGGCATTGGCCACTGTTGACAGACAGGGTACTGGGCTGGATGGGCCTTTGGTCTGACCCAGTATGGCTGTTCTTATGTTAATCCCCTTCAGTATCTCTCTGTCCCTCTCTGGGCAATGCAGGCTACAAAAGTGCCATGGATACATCTGCTTTCACTTTCAGGTGACATTGTGAAGAAACAGGCAGCATTATATCCCATAAATGCGAACAAACGTGTTTCTCCAAGCAATTGGTTGAATAAGAAGGACTGAGTGGACTTGTACGTTCTAAAGTTTTATGGTCTTTTGTTTCTGAATGCAGTTATGTAACAAAAGGAGAAAAATCTACATTTGCAAGGGTGCAGTCTCTTTTTTGTGAAAATGCAGTACAGAACTTGGTAGGAAATTAATTGAAAAAAAACTTTTTTTTTTCATTTTACAGTGCAGATATTTCCAATAAAAATAATATAAAGTGAGTACAGGCAGTCCCCGACTTACGCGGATCCGACTTATGTCGGATCCACACTTACGAACGGGGCTTTTCTCGCGCCGGAGCTCACGGGTGGCGGGTCGCCACCCGTGTCCTCCGGGGCGAGAAAAGCTTCTCCCGGTCTGCTGGGGGGGTCCAGCAAAGCCGCTGGACCCCCCCCAGCAGACCAGTGACACCCGAGCAAAGCCGCCCAGGTGGCGGCTTTGCTCCCGGGCAAACGCGCTAAGCCACCCAGGCGGCAGCTTTGCTCGGGTGTCCCTGGTCTGCTGGGGGGGCTCCAGCTGCTTTGCTGGACCCCTCGCCCCCCAGCAGACCAGGGGGACAGGAGCAAAGCCGCAGAGCACGCCCGCAGCGGGACAGCCCGGGCGCACTTGGGCTGTCCCGCTGCCCGCGTGCTCCGCGGCTTTGCTCCCTGTCTCCCTGGTCTGACCAGCAGACCAGGGAGATGGGGAGCAAAGCCGCGGAGCATGCCAGCAGTGGGACAGCCGCGGCGCGCCTGGACTGTCCCGCTGCCCGCGTGCTCTGCGGCTTTGATCCGCGTCTCCCAGGTCAGCAGACCAGGGAGATGGAGCAAAGCCGTGGAGGACTTGGGCGTCCCGCCACCCCCGTCTCCCTGGTCTGCTGGGGGGCGGGGGTGCAGCTAGTGCCCCCCCCCCCAGCAGACCAGGCTTTTTTTGCCTACCCCTGGGGTAGAGCAGCTGGGGGTTGCCGGGTTGGTCCCACAGCGCTGCTCTGGACCAACCCGGCAGCACCCCAGCTGCTCTGCCGCAGGCGTCCTGATTCAGTCGCTGCTGGTCAGTTTCAGCAGCGGCTGAATCAGGACGCCTGGGGCAGAGCAGCTGGGGTGCTGCTGGGTTGCTCCAGTAGCGCGGCTCCTTGGCGCTACTGGAGCAACCCAGCAGCACCCTAGCTGCTCTGCCCCACGCGTCCCCAAGTCAGCCGCTGCTGAAACTGACCAGCGGCTGACTACAGGGAGCCCGAGGCAGAGTTGCTCTGCCCCAGGCTTCCTGGAATCAGCCGCTGATCAGTTTCAGCAGCAGCTGACTTGGGGACGCCTGGGTTTCTTAAGTTGAATCTGTATGTAAGTCAGAACTGGCATCCAGATTCAGCCGCGGTTGAAACTGATCAGTTTCAGCAGCGGCTGACGCCAGTTCCGACTTACATACAGATTCAACTTAAGAACAAACCTACAGTCCCTATCTTGTACGTAACCCAGGGACTGCCTGTACTCTGCACTTTGTATTGTGTTGTAATCGAAATCTGAGTATTTGAAAATGTAGAAAAATACCCAAATATTTAACGAATTTCAGTTGATAGTCTCTTTAACAGTGTGATTAAAACGGCAAGTAATCATTAATTTTTTAGTTACAATTTTTTGACTTGATCACGTGAGTTTACTATGATTATGAGTGACAGTCCTAGTTAAAAAGAAACAAAAGTCATTATTTCTGAAGGGGGCAATAGTGCACTGCTCTGGACAACAGCATTCGGTTTATACAAGCATGTTCTTTATCTAGCACTCCTCATATCCACAAATAATGGGGTTAAGGCTTATCTACACCAGAGAGTAATGCACACTATGGGAGTGTGATTCCTCAAGTACCCTAATATGCTGCAGATGAATTGGTCTGTGCTTATTGGGGCGCAGTAAAAGTTCTTAATGCAAATGAATATTGAAAGCACTAGTTCTTCTGGAGATTTCCCTGTGGGTGCTTCACTCCAAGTGTTGGTGTTATCCACACCTTCACCTGGAGGTTTTTACAGCAGTACCCGCACTAGCCATGAGTGCACAGTGCCTGCCTTTTGTGCCAGCTGTCACAATAGCAATTGTGCTGCTAGACTCCAGTTCCTTTTCTACTGCCCCTGACCTGAAATGGATCTTCACTTTTATCTAGCCGAGTTAGTTTTTTACATAGTTTACATGTATTTAGTCAGATGAGTTTTATTTTTCCTCTCCCTCATTAACAAAAACAAAACACCTCAGTTTTTTGTTTCTGTATTTCCTGTCAGTTCATATTATGCTTGGTTCACCAGTTCTTAAGCACCTCAAGTTCAAGTTAATATTAATGGAGAAGTCCCTTGGACCTGCCTTTGACCCAGGTGCAGACTCTTCAGCCAGACAAAGCCCTACTAGGTCAGCAAAAGATTTTAAAAAGCAAAAAAAAAAAAGACCACCTGCCTTGCCTCACAGAGACCAAACCATTTCTGAGCAGATCTGTTGCCTTACTACTGCACAGTCTGCGGCTCACCATCTATGAAGTGCCAGGCTCCTCCAGTATCACCTGTACCCTGGCCACTTCTGATGCGCATTGTGCCAGTGTCGAGGTTTCAGGCTCAAAGTTGCCTGCTTTTTCTCATGCAGTATCAATTGCACCAGGAACAACACAATGCCAACCCAACTAAGCCTGCCAAGTTTAGTTGCTCCCGTGATACTGCCAGCGTCTCAAGTAACAATGCCTGCCCACACAGTCCGGATTCCACAGCATAGCATTTGCAGTTGACAGAGCATTCTTCCTGCAAGGACTGTGGCACCGCAGTTCTTTCATTCAAGGAATTACACTTGAACTTCTTGTAATCCAGCAGTCTTGGGAGGTAGGCTGTGTTGGATTATTTAATTTTCTGGACCACAGGTGTTCGCCATAATGAAGAGTCCTGGTGTGAGGTCTGGGAGGGAGGGTGCAGGAACATGCTGGGGGTGGGGTTTGAGATGGAGGGAGAGAGCAGGAGTGCACTGGGGGTGAGGGAGTAAGATCTGGGAAAGAAAAAGGGTACGTGAGGAGGAGGGGCGTGGGGCACTTACCTGGTGCCCTGCTCCCGGGGGGGCACACACGGCTTCACAGTCCCTGCTATGGAAGCAGTGGGGGGAAAGCTTCTACACCAGCGTTCTGCTGCACTGCCAATCCCCCAGCTGGGAGGGAGCCAGTAGCATGCAGAGCTGCTTTCTCCCCTGGCCATAGTCCAAACCATGAGTGTTCCTAGATCAGAGACACCCAGATTATGGAGATTCAAGTGTATCATTGACCCTACAGTTCCCCTTGCTTGATACCGATCTCACACCAGACCTGTCAACATGGCCCTGACTGCTTCTCTCCTAGTCCCTCTCACGTTCAGTGAGGCTTTTCACCATACCATTCCCCCCAGCTGCAGACTGGTCAGCACGGGATCAAGGTCCTCTTGCCCCAGGGATCTACTGCCCTGGCGTGCACACCCATGGATGGGACCCCCATGCCATTCCCTGGACAGTGGTGTTACTGGAGCCCATGGGGATCATATAGGAAACACCATGTTGACTAAGGGTACATCTAAACTACAGATCTTTTCTGGGATACTGGAAAAGCTTTGTCGTGTCCAAGGAATGTGTCTGCTTTTCCGAAAAAAATTCGGAAAAGCAGGCACATTTTTTCAGCATCCCTGTAAACCTTGTTTTACGAGGAAGGGATGTTCCGGAAGAGGGTTTTTTTTCCCAACATTTGGCCAAATGTCGGAAAAGCCTTTTTCAGAAGAAAAGCAGAAAAAGATATGCAAATTGCATTCTCCATTTGCATATCTTTTTCCAACTCTTCTTTGTAATATAGACACAGCCTAAGACATCCCCAGAAGTGACCACACATCTCCTCTTGCATCAATGCATGTATCTGCAACTGAATTACAAGAGCAACCCACAGTGCTGTCTCTGTTGTAGAGAAGGAACTGAGGAGCCTGATCATGGACATGCACTATTGAGACGCATCTAGCATGTGAGGTAGGCACTGCGTGTGCAGGTACTGCAGTAAAAATCTCCAAACAAAGGCACAGGGGTGCACCAACACCTGGAGTGGAGCACTGACAGAGACACTCATCTCAAAGAATGTCAATTACTGCACAGGCGAGTAACCTCCTCTTACTACATGTAAGTGCACTAGGAAATCTTTAATGAGCACCAGCAAGATCTGCTCAGAGCAGTTAATCCAGAATAATTAGTGCGCTTTAGAAATCATACTTCCATAGTGTGCCTTACTCCACTATGTAGACAAGCCGTCAATCTTTTCCAGCTATCAAATCCTTATGGCCTTTAAAATATTGTATTTCTATTGTTCTGGAACACAGTTTGCATCTTTTCTTTGTGTAGAACTATTGAATGGAATGTTGTACGGAATGGAATAAAATAATGCCAGGTTATAGTCCAAAATAGGACCTGAAAGGAGAAATATTAGAACCAACAGTCTATCTTTCTGGTTAGCTTGTAAAACTTTTCATATATGTAATGCATCTAAGGACAGGGTGCTGGCTGCCAAAAGGCAAGTTTGGCAAAAGCAATCCTTTCTTCCAAAGATAAGATTATCAGTGGGCTTTCTTATGTTTCTATAGTATACAAATGAGATTTCTATCTCTTTGGGTCCTGTTGTAGGTCTTGTATACGCAACCCTATGGACAGCATCATGAATACAGTAAAAGAAATCGGTGAGACTTTCTGTCGGAGCTATACTCAGTCAATAAATGACCAGCCAGGATCTCACATAGGTAGGAATATGTGAAATGCATAGAGTATTTCAGCTACTGAAGTGCATTGCATCACTTGTGTTTCCAAGACAAAATGTTTTTGTGAAGAAAAAGTACTTGGGGTGATTCTTCATGTACAGTAAACTTCCAATAATCCGGCACCTTTAGGTCCCAGGGGGTGCTGGACTATCAGATATGCCGGAATACCGGAAGGGGGGCTATGAGGGGTCGGTGGGGAGGGGTTGACGGAGAACTGCTCAGTGTGGGAGAGGGCGGCGCTGTGGGACCAACCTGGCAGCACCCCAGCTGCTCTGCCCCCGGCTTCCCAATTCTCCGCTGGTCAGTTCAGCAGCAGTGGACTTGGGGAAGCCGGGGGCAGAGCAGCTGGGGTGCCCTGCCCCAGGGCTTCCCCAAGTCCACCGCTGCTGAAACTGACCAGCGGCGGACTTGGGGAAGCCACGGGCAGAGCAGCTCCAATTGTCCGGCTGGCTGGAGCACTTCCGGGTTCCAGTTGGTGCCGGACTATCAGGAGTGCCGGACCACTAGATGCTGGACAATTGGAGTTTTACTTTATTAGGTAAAATGAATAATTGGTGTAGGTGAAAACTGAATTTTCAATAGAGGGGCAACTTGCTGCATAGAAATGTATTAATATTACTCCAGCTGTTTACGGATTGGACCAGGCTGATCAAAGTTTAAACATAAGAATGGCCAAAGGTCCATCTAGCCTAGTTTCCTGTCTCCTGACCGTGGACAGTGCCAGGTGCCTCAGAGGGACTGAACAGAACAGGGAATCATCCCCTGTCACTCATTTTCAGCTTCTGGCAAACAGAGACTATGGACACCATCCCTGCTCATCCTTGCTCTTTTTTTAACTGTTATCGTCTTGGCCGTCACAACATTCTCTGGCAAAGAGTTCCACAAGATCTCCTGGTTAAGCCAATGGGGTCTCTTGCCAGACTTTCTATCTTTCCTACACAGTGGAATAGATTGCTTTGGGGCCCTTAATAATGTCCCTTTGAAAAACTGCCAACGCTCTTCAGTAATTTTTGCCCTTAGTCTTGCTTCCCATGGTGAGACCTTACCTACCAGCTCTCTGAGCTTACCCAAAATCTGCCTTCCTGAAATCCATTGTCTCTGTTTTGCTGTTCTCCCTTCTACCATTCCTTGGAATCATGAACTCTATGAATTCACGATCACTTTCACCCAAGCTGCCTTCCACTTTCAAATTCTCAACCCGTTCCTCCCTATTTGTTAAAATCAAATCCCCCCCCCCTTCTGAAATAAAAAAGTTGTCTTCAGTGCAGTCCAAGAATTTATTGGATAGTCTGTGCCCTGCTTTGTTAGTTTCCCAACATATGTCTGGATAGTTGAAGTCCCCCATCACCACCAAATCCTGTGCTTTGGATGATTTTGTTATTTGTTTAAAAACCTCATCCACCTCTTCCACCTGGATAGGTGGCCTGTAGTAGACCCCTAGCATGACATCACCCTTCTTTTTTATCCCTTTTAGCCTAATCCAGAGGCTCTCAACACATCCATCTCCACCTCAGTCCAAGTGTGTTCATTTTTAATATAGAAGGAAACACCTCCTCCCTTTTTTCCCCACCTGTCCTTCCTCAGTAAGCTGTACCCTTCTATACCAGTATTCCAACTGTGTGTACAGGAAACCCCCGAGTTGCAACCTCCGCACTTACAACCATTTTTGTAAGTGCTGAAGGGGCTGAAAACACCCAAGTTACATCCTCGGCCCATATTTATGATGGTGCACAACGGCTGTTGGAAATGAGGGTTCAAGTTATGATGCCCCCGACTTGTGATGCTTCCCCAGGAACCAGTTGTGTTGCAAGTCGGGGGCTGCCTGTATTATCCCCCAAGGTCTCTGTGATACCAACGATGTCATAGTTGTGTTTGTTTATTAGCACTTCAAGTTATTCCAGCTTATTACCCATACTTCTTGCATTTGTATATAGGCATCTAAGATACTGATTTGATCTTGCCCCTCAGTTCTGCCTTGCCCCTCTTTTTTCTCTGCTATTGTAGCCCACACTCCCTCCCATTTCCAACCTGTCTCTCAGGTTTCCATGTTCTTCACTTACCTGTGGGCTTTGGTTACCTGCCCCTGTCAAACCTAGTTTAAAGCCCTCCTCACTAGGTTAGCCAGTCTGTGTCCAAACCTGTATCTTATTAATTTCATTTGGTGGCCCCTAGTTCTTGTGTTACAAGAAGTAAATAGTACTTTCTCCAACACTAATCACGATTTTATAGACCTCAATCCTATCCCCTCCCTTAGTTGTCTCTTTCCCAAGCTGAAAAGTCCCAGTCTTTTTAATGTTCTCTCACACGGAAACTGTTCCATATCCCTAATTATTTTTATTGCTCTTTTCTAAAGCTTTGAAGAGATAAATGTCCATATAGTGTGTGTTTTAGGACATTTTATCCATACATCAACCCCAACTTCATGAATGTGAAGGTGTATTCAGTGTAACTGTTGAGACATTTATAGCATAAGAATATTGCATTGAGGAAATCAGCTATCAAACTAAAGAGTATTTTTTTTAAAAAGTTTAATAAATAAGGGGTGACATAGTAAAGGCAACAGTAACTAAAAATATTGATCCTCTACTTATTGGTTTGAAACTGATAGCATCTCTTCTTTGCAACAGGTCAGTAACTACCAAACACAACATTGTACAGAGTTGAATGAAACTATGCAAAGTTATAGTTCAGAATAAGACTTTGAAAGAAATTATATTGAAACACTTAACAGATTATAAACTTTGAATAATCTAACAATTTATTTCAAGAGATACAATTAAAAGGAAATAGTACACACAAAAACAGTATAAGAAATAGGAAAAAATTACTTAATTAAATGAACTTTCCTGCATGTGTGTTACTGTACGGCATATATGAAATTCAGAAGACATTTACTAAATGGGAGACCTTACACAAAAGCATTTCTAAAGTTTCAATTTCTAGAGTCTGATGTATGTTAATTACACTACTAAAGACTTTAAGAGGTATTTCCTATTGATTTACAACACGTGTTGTTTCTATTAAGGAAAATAAAATATTGGTTAGCTCAATCAATACTGTTTATTCATCTATTCCCACTTCCCAACTGCTGACTTGGAATACAAGCTTTCAGCAATGTTTGGTTTCCATTGCAGATTTTGCTGTTAACAGACTAAAACTGGCAGAAATTTTGTATTACAAAATTTTGGAGAGTATAGTGGTACAAGAAACACGAAGACTGCATGGAAAGGACATGACGGTATGTGGAGAACTGGAACACAAGAATTTCTTCTTTACATTCGTCCTTATGAATGCTTTCAGAAAAATTCAGTATTTGTATTAATCCATTTAAAGCAATCTGAAGGTAGAATTGGTTTTTTAGTCTACTGATTGATGGGCTCAGTTTTCCAGTTCAATATTAATTTCATTCCTTAAGTGAAATGATTTCAATACTTTAACCCAGATGTAGTTCCTGAGAGCTCAATATTTGTTCAATGTCAGTAGTCTTTTAACTAACATTATTCCTTCCTTTATATTTGCTTATGACTGTGTACCATATTGTGTACACGCTGCTGTACTACAACTACCTTGAATCAAAAACTGGATTGTCAAGTAATTTGAACTGATAAAGAAAAGCGACTTGCAGCTGTTTCTCTGCAAGATTGTTTTTCTTCTGTAAGTTGTTATGGCTTCTTGCGTGCATCTCAAATGATTAATCTGCATTTAATAGTATGGTAGCTCCCTTTTTTTCCTAACTGGTATTTGTCTGATATGTATCTGAATAGACTAGCATTTGACAGTAATAAGAACTCTATATAAAGGTGCCTATAACTGCTAATTGTCTTTGCCTGTATTGTCTTTTAGAACATAGATGCTGGGCAAGTCATTTTTGTTCTCCTCTTTATCCTTCAACAAAATGTCTGTTGCTTTGCAATAACTGCAGATAGCACACCCTGCATTCTGCTTTAACTCCTGGTGAGCAGGCTTTTATCCTTTTACCCATAATATCAAAGCAGCTTTACTGCCATTGGCACTATAGGTCTGCTTCCCCTTTTACTTGTATTATAACTAGATAAACAAATATAATATCTTCATCAGTGATTTAGAGAATGTCATTAAGAGTACTCTTACATTTGCAGACGACACCAAACTAGCAGGGTTCAGGTGCTTTGGAGAATAAGATTATAATTCACAATGATCTGGGCGAACTGGAGAAATGGTCTAAGGGAAATAGGATGAAATTCAATAAGGACGAATGCAAAGTTATCCACGTAGGAAGGAACAGTCTTATATATACAAAATGGGAAATGAATACATCGGAAAGAATACTGCAGAAAGGGATCTAGGGGTCATAGTGAACCACAAACTAAATATGAGTCAGTAGTGTGAAACTGTTACAAAAAAAGCAAACATCATTCTTGGATGTATTAAGAGGAGTGTTGTAAGTAAGACATGAGAAGTCATTCTTTTGCCCTATTCTACACTGATTAGGCCTCAGTTGGAGTACAGGCAGTCCCCGGGTTATGTACAAGATAGGGACTGTAGGTTTGTTCTTAAGTTGAATCTGTATGTAAGTCGGAACTGGCGTCCGGATTCAGCCGCTGCTGAAACTGACCGCCAGTTCCGACTTACATACAGAATCAACTTAAGAACCCCAAGCGTCCCCAAGTCAGCTGCTGCTGAAACTGATCAGCAGCTGATTCCAGGAAGCCCAGGGCAGAGCAACTCTGTCTCGGGCTTCCTGTAGTCAGCGCTGGTCAGTTTCAGCAGCAGCTGACTTGGGGACACCTGGAGCAGAGCAGCTGGGGTGCTGCTGGGTTAGTCCAGTAGCGCCGCTCCTTGGCGCTACTGGAGCAACCCAGCAGCACCCCATCTGCTCTGCCCCAGGCGTCCTGATTCAGCCGCTGCTGAAACTAACCATCAGCGGCTGAATCAGGACGCCTGGGGCAGAGCAGATGGGGTGCTGCCGGGTTAGTCCAGTAGCGCCCAGAGCGGCGCTGCGGGACCAACTGGCAGCGCCCCAGCTGCTCTGCCACAGGCGTCCGGAGAAAAGCCTAGTCTGCTGGGGGGGAGGGGCGTACTAGCTACGCCCTCCCCCCCCACCTCAGCAGAACAGGAAGACGCGGGCAGCGGACCGAGACGCACTGCGGTCCTGCCGCCTGGGTCCTCCGCGGCTTTGCTCCCCGTCTCCCTGGTCTGCTGGAGATCAGCAGACCAGGGAGACGGGGAGCAAAGCCACTGAGGACGCCAGCAGCGGGACAGCCGCGGGGCGCCTGGGCTGCTCCGCTGCCAGCTTCCTCGAGGCTTTGCAAAGCCGCGGGGGGGGGCTCGGGCAGCAGGGCAGGGAGACGCGGAGAAAGCCCTGGAGTACACGGGCGGCAGGACCGCTAGGTCCCGCAGTCCGTGTCCTCCGGGGCGAGCCCCGTTCGTAACTGCGGCTCCGACATAAGTCAGATCCGACATAAGTCGGGGACTGCCTGTATTGCATCCAGTTCTGGGCACCATATTTCAAGAAAGATGTGGAGAAATTGGAGATGGTCCAGAGAAGAGCAACAAGAATGATTAAAGATCTAGAAAACATGAGCTATGTGGGACAATTGATAGGACTGGGATTGTTTAATCTGGAGAAGAAGACTGAGAGGGGACATAACTGCCTTCAAGTATCTTAAGGGCACATCTAGACTACCCATGGCTTCTAAAAGATATGCAAATTAGGGGTAAAATTGCATATCTTCTTCCAATCCCTTTTTCGAAGAGTGTTGTGTGTGTGGTTCCCTCCCTCCCCTCCCCCCCGGAAAAAAAAAGCAGTCTAGATGGGGTTTTTCACACAAAACCCCATTTTCGAAAAAAAACTTCTTTCTAAAAAAAATGAGGTGTGCAGGGTTCTTTCAAAAATGGTGGTTTTCACACGAAAACCCCCGTCTAAGCCGTATTGTGGGGTTTTTTTTAACTCTTCCGAAAAAGGGATCAGAAGAAGATATGCAGATTTGCGCCTAATTTGCATGTCTTTCAGAGGCCGCGGGTAGTCTAGACATAGCCTAAAAGGTTGTTCGAAGAGGAGGGAGAACAACTGTTCTTAATCTCTGATAGGACAAGAAGCCATGGGCTTAAATTGCAGCAAGGGAGGTTTTTAGGTTGGACATTAGGAAAAACTTCCTAACTGTCAGGTTGGTGAAACAGTGGAATAAATGGCCTAGGGAGGTTATGGACTCTCCATCACTGGAGACATTTAAGAGCAGGTTAGACAGGCATCTGTTAGGGATGGTCTAGCTCGTGCTTGGTCCTGCCATGAGTGCAGGGGCTGGACTTGAAAATCTCTCGAAGTCCCTTCTAGTTCTATGATTCTATGAAAACCAGTCTTTGTATTTTAAAAAGCAGGGACAAATAGAAAGGGCAAGAGAAACAGTAATTAATCTTTCAGGGAATTAATATGTAAAGCACACTATTGGAAGTTTCCTTTTTTAGATTCAACTGTCATCATCTAGCAATGTTAGTTGTAATACAGTTGATTTATCTACTGTTCTTTCTCCAGAGTGTCAGCACCTGTACTACTTATAAGTCAGGAAATCTGGCTGTAAAAAGTGGAACAGACATGGTAATGACAAATTGAATGGGGTTCAGAGAAGATCCATAAGAATGATTAATACCAAACATGCTTTGCTAGTGATAGACTCAAAAAGCTCTATCTATTTATCTAGATAAAGAAGGTCAAAGACTTGATTAGTCTAGAAGAACCCACCTTGGGGGAATAATTTTTTGCTAATGGGATCTTAAGTCTGACAGAGACTAGTATAGTGTATAGCAGGGGTGTCCAAACTTTTTTCAAAGAGGGCCAGATTTGATGAAGTGAACATGCGCGAGGGCCGACCATTTTGCCTGACATTCTTTGAACCATTAAAATTAAATGCAAATTAACTATTTTATGCAAAGTTTATTGCAAACGGCATACTTTTCATTTCGTCACATGGATGACAAATCTAAACAGGTGTTAAATCACTCTGCCTTTCATATCTGAAGGCCAGATGAAAAAAAAAATCCAGGAAGCTGAAATATATGTCAGGAACATTGTAAAGTACATTACATATTATTGGTAATAAAGGTTGTCTGTCAACTTTTAAGTTAAAAAAATATGAACAGGAACATAACACCAAGTATATATGTTGTGTCCAAATATATTTATAACTGATTTAGACCAACTGACATTAACTGAGATTTTACAATGTATTCATCTCAATACATATGGATTCGTTGGGGGCCATAAAAGATAGATATTGCCAAATTACCTGTGGGGCCATATTAAACCGGAACACGGGCCGCAATTGGCCCGCGGGCCGGACTTTGGACATGCCTGGTGTATAGTATAGCATAGCATAGCATAGCATAGTATAGTATAGTATAGTATGATCCAGTGGCTGGAAGTTGAAGCTGGAGAAATTCAGACAGGAAATAAGGGGTGAGTTTTTAAAGTAAGGATAATTAACCATTGGAATGATTTATCAAGCATTGTGGTGGATTTTCAGTCCCTTTGACAATTTTTAAGTCAAGATGGGATGTTTTCCTAAAAGATCTACTCTAGGAATTATTTTGGCAAAACTCTCTAGTATTTTGTTATACAAGAGATCACAGTAGATAATCGAAAGCCCTTCTGGCCTTGGAATCAGTGTTCTCTGGCTCCCTTGGTTTTATTAAGTGCTTGCTCTTCTGTAAAGTTTTTGTTATGCCAGATCTAGCTGCAGTCAAGTTTTAATTAATGGGTAGTAAATTTAGGGTCTGATTTAAAACAAAACTTAAAAAACCTATTCTAGATTTTGTTTTTAATGCAGACTTTAGCAGATCAAATCATCACACTTCATGTAGTGTGGATAGAGTTTGTGTGTATGTATGACAAGGTGAATACTCTTCTTTGTCAGTAACACTTAAGAAAACATTTATATGCAATGTCTCGGTGTGGCTGAAAACTATTTCTGTGTTCTCTCTAGGCTCTCTTGGAGCAAGATATTTTCCATCGTTCCTTGATGGCATGTTGTTTGGAGATTGTGCTATTTGCATATAGTTCACTGAGAACTTTCCCTTGGATTATTGAGGTTCTTGATCTCCGACCTTTCTATTTTTATAAGGTAATCATAAACATCCTATTCAAGTACTTGCATCTGAATTATAACCTTTTAAAATATCTTTCTTTACTATTAGATTGAGAGTCCTAGATGATGAAGCCCTCTGTTCCTAGGTTAGGGTTAGCAGAGGGGCTAGTGCTGACCTGCAGCAATCACTCAAAGGAAAATGGTTACCTAGCTTTTGTAACTGTTGTTCTGCGAGATGTGTTGCTCATGTCCATTCCAAATGCCACCCGCCCCTCCTCTGTTGGAAAGCTGGCAAGAAAGAACTGAGGGCTGGTCAGGCATTCTATATGGCCACTCCAGGGGGCTCCACCGCCGGCCCGATGGGTCCTGCTAGGGGAAAAAACCTTTTGCCAATCATGCACATTCCTATGGGAGTGGACGAACACATCTCGAAGATCAGTTATAAAATGTAAGTAACCATTTTTTGCAGCAATAACTTCCTACACAGCCTTTGTACACACTGTCTTTTGTAGTGCTCATCTTCTGAGCTTTCCCTCATGCTACCTGTTCCTCCCAGTTACTGCCGATTGTAACAATAGTCTAGGAATTACCACTCAGGTTCTCATAATCCTCCTACAGAAAATAGCTAATTATTCCCAGCAACGTCAGTGACCAGTGCGCAATGGCTAGCATTCTGTCACATTGGAGTAAAGGATGGCTGGTGTGTTTTGCTTTTAGCATGGCTGATGAAACTACCTTGTTCCCTTCAGGTGATTGAAGTACTGATTCGATCTGAGGAAGGACTCTCCAGAGACATGGTAAAGCATCTCAACAGCATCGAAGAACAAATTCTAGAGAGTCTAGCCTGGACCAGCGACTCTGCCTTATGGAAAGCTCTACAAGCCTCAGAAAACAAAGTCCCAACCTGTGAAGAAGTATGTTGACAAGCAGGCTCCTTCTCCAAGGCTGATATTTTCCAGGGGATATTAAACAAATGCAACAATTTACTCAGCATTGAAATAATTACAATAAAAACTAAGACATAGTATTCTCTGACACCATTTTTAATAATGGTATTTGGTATAAAGAGGCAAAGATTATTTATTCTTAAACTGGCATCTCTTATATCCTAGGTAATATTCCCAAGTAATTTTGAAGTAGGTAATGGCGGAAGTGGGCTAGGGCACCTCCCAATGATGCCCGTATCTCCTATTGTGCACCCTCGGGTGAAAGAGGTTCGCACAGATCTTGGTGGGAGTTTACGGCGGGGTAAGTTGAGAGCTTCTGATGTGTTTGTGGTATATAGTATTTCAAACCATTCATAGTAATACATAGAGAAATCCTGGGTGACTTTGTACTGTTTGCTGAGAATCTTAGTCACTTGTCTTTTCAAACTTTCTGTATGAAAATCTCTTCTCCTGAAGGGAGGAGGTCTTCATTTTTTTCGAGTGCCTAGGAGACCAAACATTGTCAGTCCAATGAAACTGGTTGGGAGCAGTGGAGAAGGAAGCAATTGAAGGAGTAGAGAACATATAGTAGCACCTGTGTATTATGGTGATACTGTTCTGTCAGTTGAATTCTTGTGATTCTAATTTGCGTGTTCTACCTTGGGGACTAGCAGTTCTTTCATTCTGGATATTTCCATTAAACTACTGCACATTGTTGTGATGGTTTTTTACTCTTTCACATTAGACATGCAGCCATTGTCACCGATCTCTGTTCAAGAGCGCTACAGTTCTCCTACAGCGGGAAGTGCTAAGAGAAGGCTCTTTGGCGATGATAGCCCAAAAGAAATGCAGGTAGAAAAGGTTCTATCTGAAGGAACTAAGTTAAAAATTGCTTCAGGCATTGCAGCTGAAAATGTGTCTGTCTCACCGGGACAGACATTGTTGACAATGGCAACAGCTACTGTAGCAGGGACAATGGGACAAAAACTTACGATCCCGCTGCATGGTAAGATATTTACTCATCTTCCTTTACTGCACATTATGATGGTGTTGAATGCATTACTATTTCTGGGGTTGATTATCAGAAAGACTGTCATGAGATCCCTATTCCTGTGATCTCTGAGCTCTGCCTACAGGTTGGGTACTGCTTCTAAGTCATCGAAGCGTAATACACATTTGCATCTACTTATTGTAGATTTGGTTCTTTGAGATGTGATGTAAATACGCATTTCATGACTCACCCTCTGCCCCTCTCTATTGAAATCTCCTTTGGTGGGATTTCAGTATGAAGGAACTGCGTGAGGCTGGAGAGCAGTGCCACCTCATTATAGCCGGGGAGGGGCCACTAGACACAAGCTCTGCCTCTCTGTGGCTACTGCTGGGCAAGAGTCTCTGGCTGCAATGTGCTGAGCATGCATACGCTTAACTGAAGTGCATGTCTGCATCCCATTTTGAAGAACCGCAGCGACAGTAAGTAACTGTTTTGTTCAAGGGACATTCCGTTCTAGTTCACTGTAAACGTGTCAGTTTCAGAATATTTGTTTCTGATTATGCTTTTTAATTAACCAGGAACTCTTGGGGGCGTTTCTAACATAGATACAATTTTAAAAAAAATTTCTCCACTTTGATGCTTGAGAGAGAACCTGGTAACCCAGGAGAGAAGTGAAATTGACTATTCACTAAGTAGTGTCAAATGCCCAAAGTAAACTGGAAAAAAATAAGAGGTTTCTAGCTTTTAGTTATAGGAATATTTAATGTTTCTTGTAACTCTTGTACCAATAGTTTGACAGAAGTGTGATCTTTCACATTGATAGTATCGCTCCCAGGAAGTATTTTCAAGAATGTGATAAAATTGATTCTTTATGAATGCACTGCCAGAGAAGTACAGCTTCCTTTGACATCAAACATTGTAGAACAGTCTATCTTAACAGTAAATGTTTCTGTGAATTATGATTGTCTTTGCAATGACACTATTCAGCTTAGCTACAAAATAATGTGTTTCTATGTATGTCTTCAGGAATTACAAACGAGACTGGAAGGATCACTTTGATTCCCATTTCAGTGAATTTATCTCAGCAGTCTAAAGTAGAGAATCATGGACAAGTACCTCTCACTGCTCAGGCTTTAATTAGTGCATCTCCAAACCATTCCTCTATGAATCAAGCACAGGAAGCACATCTGTCAGCAGGAAGTAAACCAAAGAAAACGGGCTCCCTGGCACTGTTTTACAGAAAGGTAAATGTCCTGGCTAAAGAGGTGCTTTGTTATTAAATGATGCTCTCTAGTTTAGAGATACAAGATGGGTGGAATAATCTTTTATTGACCCAAGTGCTCTGTGAATTCTCCCTGGGAGCCATGCTGGCTAGGGCTGGCGGCCCTGTGCCCGGGGAGGCTTTGCTGCAGGCTCTGATGCACGTAACCATTAGCTGCTAAGATTTTTAGCAGCTACATGGTTACCATATTAAATGCTTTTTAATATTCCCCACTCGTTATGCTCCATTACTCAGTTACTTTTCCTTTGGCTCTAAAAAAAAGTACTTGTGCCAGAAAATGCTTTTAAATACTATTACTGAAACATTGCTTTGCAGATACGCTAATTAGGGCCGGACGGGTTGTTCTCTGATCTCCAATAGCTAGCCACAAATTGTTGAGCTTTTGGATCCTTATTCCTGCTATTGTTGCCTCTCAGCTCTACTGAGGCTGCAGATAGAGGACCAGCTCTGACTCCTTAGTGCTTAGCCTGAATTCTCGGAGAAAGGTGACAGTGCACATAGACTCTGTAGGCTGAAGTAAAGCCTCAAATAAGGGTGGTTTTCTCTCCTAAATCTCTCTGACCTTGTTTTCTTCTAAAGAGTTTTGAGTGAGGCAGGGCTGCCAACAGGGGGGCCAAAGGAGGCAGTTACCCTGGGGCCCAATGTGTCAAACAGGGCTGGGACTCCCGGCAGTGGCTGAAGCCCCAACCCCTTTAAATCATCATCGGAGTGCTGCACGCTCCATGCAGCTCTGAGAGGGGTACAGGGCACCATGCTTGCTCTTTATGGCCCAGAGGGCTGGCCTCTCCGGCCCTGGCCCTTCTGGGAGTGTGAAGCTGCCCTCTCCCCCGTTCCCTTGCTCAGGGGCACATGGAGGCTATCCGCTCCCCTTGTACTACAACTTGGGAAACTGTCGTCTTCCCTCTCTCAGATACATGGGTTGGACCTACTGAAGGAAAGACTATAACTGATCAGTCTCCCCCCCCCCCCCCCGCCCCTCTCTCTCTCTCTCTCTCTCTCTCTCTGTCTTATTTCAGCTTCTCCTGTCTCTGACTGTCATCTCTTCCATTGGAAGTAACACCTGTATCTTGGACCCCTCAAACAGGCCAGAATTTGCTGCTTACATGGGCTTCACAAAGTTATGCTGGATACTTAAGCCCTCTGGACAATGTTCAGAAAGGAATAACATGTGAGAGGAAGGAAAGAATTTGAGGGATGAATAACTTTAAGGAAAAATTTGGATGCCTTACATTTTCATTGTGCAGGTCCCCTGAGCATACCAGTTGAGGCAGTGGCCACCCACTGACCTGGAGTGGGAGGGAGCCCGCCCTGAGCCCTGGTGGGTGGAGCCCTGCCCCACACAACCATCCTGCCAAAAGTCAGGAGGCGGGATAGGAAGTATAAATAGCAGGCCCAGGATCTCATTTAGACCCCAGCTGCTGGAGGAGCCAGATACCTACCTTGAGCTCCCGAGCTGCAAGCTGCTTCGGTCCTAAAGGAAGTCGAAGAGAGGCCAGGACCTCAGACAGACCCCGACCCAGAGGAGCTGCTGGACGATTCCCTAATGACCCAGAAAGCCTGCTAGTGAGTGAGGTCTGCCCCAAGGAGGAGTTAGTAAGTGGCCCAGGGATAGCCCACCCTGATCTGGCTGAAACAGTGCCTGTAAATGAGTCAGCGTGTTGTGGTCAGGATCCCACTGATCCAATGGCAGACTGATCTGCTGCTGTTAGGGCCCTGGGCTAGGATACAGTGGAACAGGTCAGCCTGTGTCCCACCCCCTGGCCACTCCAACCTGTGGGTGGCAGTCTCTCCCCCACCTGTGTAGGCAAAATGCGGAGAGCTGACAAGCACATGGAAGAGCTAGGAGATCTGACTGTTTGCTACCCTGCTTTGAACTAGGGCCTGAGTATACTGACAGTCGGCCCTGAATTATTGTTGCCCACCCTACATGAGGACCTGGCTTACTGACTGACTGCTTGGCCTGAGCTCCTTAACTGTTGTTGCAACTGATTCCCTGTATGTGTACTGAGGTAGAGTGGCCGACCACTGACTTGGAGGGGGAGGAACCCCCTCGAGCCCTCGTGGGTGGAGGCTGACCCTCCAACCAGACTACAATACAAGATCAGTCTTAATCTGACACCCAGAAATGTAATCATGGTACCTACACTACTTGTGTGCTTCCCTGTTTCAGTTTTCTCTCTTCTTTATTTAAGAGTAGCTTTCCTGGTGGCCGTAATTTCAGCCAGAAACTAGCCATGACAGATTCATTTGAGTGCTTTGTTATAGAAAGAGGAAAATAAAACTTAGTCTTAGAGATTCTAATTTCCCTTAGTAGTTCACAGGCAGAATGGAATTTGGTTCTCTGCTTTCAGTCTTACAGCTGATATCCCTGCCTTTTGTGTGAGGAGATCTGAGAATTAAGGTGGTCTAAATTAATGTCCAACCAATGTGCAAGCAGTATTGTCAATCATATGGTGGTTTCATGGATCACTATTTGCTTTCACCCTGTGCTTGGAAAATAACATAATAAACAAAACTACTCCTCCCTGTTACTGAAAGTTAAAATCCAAGCCTCCGATTAAACCACATCTTGAAGGAAATGTTGACCTTTTGGTTACAAGTTCTAATTACAAACCCTTGTGCACAAAAGAGTATTTTTTCTGCCTGGCTCCTGAAACTTTTTTAGTAGAGCAGATAATTGTTTACTCTTCCAGACATAAATGTCTTTGTGTTCTTAGTTCTCATAATAGGGGAAAGAACTTCTAAAGTTAATGAAAGAAAGTTAATCATGTTGCGCTTGCCAAGGGAATCTCAGGTTTTCATCTGAATTAGTTTTTTTTTAAAAGAAACCTGCTAAAAACTATGCAGGTTGATCCAAGGCTCTACTTGGGTGTAAGTGCAGTATATGACCTCTTCAAATGTCCTGCTTATTCGGAGGAGTCCCAAGGTATGTGCTCAGGTAAGTGGAGTAGCATAGGTACAATTCTTGTCAAATTATACTGGCCAGCTGGATCAAACTTTGAATTTCTGTTACCTGAAAGGCAGAGATGGCAACTCACTATATGAACACCTCCTGCCATACAGACCCCCCTTGCAGAAACTGGTAGGGTGGCAAGTTTGGTAGATTTAACAGTTTTTATTAGAGTAGTATTAGCTGATGGATTATCATCTTTACAATGTAGTTCTTCTTTGAGGAGTGTCCCTGTGGATGCTCCACCTTTGGAGCTCAGAGCCAGAGATTTGTGACAAGCATACCCCTGGCTGGCCACGCGTGCAAGAAACCAATATGTGCTCTGAGGAGGCTAATGCGCATGCGCAGCCACCCCCCCCCCCCCCAGTCCCTTCTCAACCGCCGCCAGCTATGGTTGCAGATCAGCAGTCTCCCCTTCACCTCACTCAGGACTTACTTCTTTGTAAATAGTTTACTTCAGACAAGATCAGTTACAGTTTATATTCTTTAAAGGTTTAGTTAGTGAAGAAAATAAAAAGAGAGAGAGAGAAGCGGCAATCGCTTCACGACGCTAGCAGCACATATCAACCGCACTCTACTACCATCCGGGATATGCTGGGTTCGCCTGGATTCAAGAGGTGTGCAACCTGCAACTTTCTATTTCACTCTGACAGCCACGAACAGTGTCTCCGCTGGCTTGGGCAGCAGCACGTATCAGAAAATTGCCCATATTGCCAGAAATTAACCAACCACTCTAGGAGAGTGAGGGAGTTTCAATTAAAAATGCTCCAAATACAGAACAGCTCTAGACTGCCTACTGACCCTGATCAATCCACCCCTCCCAGACAAAGATCACCCGGGATGAGGTCAGAAAGAGCAGCTCCCTCCGAGTTGAGCCCTAAGGAAAGGGAGAAAAGTAGCCTTAACGAAAGGTCCTACTCTTCCTCAGGGACTGACTTTCCATTAAGGAAGTGATTAGTCCATACTAATGCTGAATCCCAAACACAAAAGGGGTCAGACAAGCAGCAATCTAAAGGGACCAGAAAGGAGAAGAGCCGAGATCCCAAACTCACATATCGAGTGCCAGACAAAGCGCTGACAGAGGCAAAAAGCAAAGCCTCCTTGTCAGCAGGGAAACTCACGTCAACAGCTGTTGCTTGAAACAAACCACACTCACACATGGCACCGAGCCAGAGCGCATTACCTGACACAGGTACCACTGGCACCGCAGAAACACATGGCACCAATAGGTCATTCGTTGCAGCCTCTGTTCCAATTAATGTCGCCACAAATGCCTCCCACCCTCCGTTACCACCAACTGATGCCTCAGTTCACAATGGCAGCTGAATTGACGGTTCACTCGGTACCGGGGACGCCCCTGTTTGTTACCGATGGTATCCCTAACACTCTGCGGGGCACACTTGCAGCCACTCCAGCCCGCTCTGTAGCAGCGAGCTTTAGCAATGATTAGGACGAGGTGTACAAACTTCATCACGTACCGAGGCGTTATTCTCATAAGCCTCTGCAACAGGCTCAGCAATGACAGCCACCACAGTGGATGCCGCCATCTGTCATGCCTAATTGGCCATACTGGGGCCCTTGGGCACTCTACAGACGACAACAAATTACACAGCTTCCCATGACACCACGGTCCCATTCATCAACCAGGTGGCCCATAGAGCGTTACAGCTCTTACATGGAAGAGCAGGAGGGGGATACCCTGGGGGAAGATCGCAGTGCACCACCTTCCCCACCTGCATTTATTTCAGCCACATGTACTGACGACACGATAATGCCTCCACCATTAACAGTGGGGGAGGATATTAAATCATTCCAGGAGCTTTTCAAGAGAGTCATAGATGCCCTGGAGATCCCTCTCGCAGATGCTCTGCAGTCACATCATAAGCTCACAAACATTTGACACACGTCTCTTCAACCAGAACTAGCCATCCCCATGAATGAGGCCCTCGTGGGCCCAGCCAAGAACGTATGGAACACCCCGGCTACAATTTCGCCAACCTATAAAAGAGCTGACAGAAAATACTACGTAGCTCCTAAAGGAGCACAATTTCTGTTCTCCCACCCAACGCCAAACTCTCTGGTCATAGAAGTGGTCAATCAAAGAGGGAGGCGACAAAATACACAGAGTTCCCAATGATAAGGATTGGAATAGGCTGGATACCATGGGGGAAAAGGCATATTCGTCAGCAAGCCTGCAGATGAGAATGGCTAACTACGTTGCTTTATTAGCAAAATACACAGCACGTATTTGATCAAATCGCATGTTCCGTTAGTAGTAGTACTGCTCCAGAGCGGGCATAGGTCTCCGCTCCCTGGGAGAGTCCTTCAGTATACAATGAACAGCACACCTGGCATATGCGTGCCCACCATTTCCACTTCTACAACGAGTGATCCTCAAGATCAAATGCGACAGAGCCAGAGTAATACTCCTAGCATAGCACCCAACTGGACCAGACAAACGTGGTACCCGTACCTGTTACAGATGAGCATTTGGCCACCACATCAATTTCCACCAGTCACATCTGACTGAGGCAACAAAACAGTCAAATTCCCCACCCAGCCATCCACAGATTACAACTCCAAGCATGGATGCTTGCTGGTTAACCTCCACGGAAAGGAGTTTTCCTGAAGCAATACAGCTCATCCTTGCAAATTCCAGACGGCCTGCAACAAGAAAGATCCGTGGTCTAAAACAGAAAAGATTCGTTGCCTGGTGTACATCCCAAAACTATGAACGACTCCCCACTGGAGTGCCTCGTATTCTACAGTACTTATTAGAGCTACACAAGGCGGGTCTTTCCATGAGTACCATTAGGGTTCACCTTGCTTCCGTCTCTGCTCTACACGCTCCTGTACAAGGACACTCAATTTTCACACACCCTTCGGAGGCGGCAGTTCAAAGTGGCAGCACCACCAGCAGTCAGCTAAGGACTCTCCAGCTGATCCCAGGCTCCGTGCAGCATTTCCACAGAGCCCAGGATCAGCTGGGAGAAATGCCATGAGGAGCCCAGGATCAGCTGGGGAGACCCCTGCTGACCCTGGGCTCCAGGAATGCGCTTCCACTTTGAAATGCACAAGAGCCCCTGCTGGCGACTCTTGTACATTTCAAAGCTGGCACGCTCGTGCAGCTTGGAGTCAGCAGGACTATCTGCTGGCCCTGGGCTGCAGGCGGTGTTCTGCATTCCTCCTTTGAAATGTACAAGTGCCTATTGACTAGTCGAGTCGTCAATGAAAATTCCATCAACTACTCAACTAGTAAATTAACTGCAATTTAACATCCTTAGTGGCAATCACCTCTACGAGACGAATTGGTGAAATAGCCTTAATGGCAGACCCAATATACACAATATTCCATAAAGACAAGGACTCAGCCCAAATTCCTACCTAAAGTACTTGCCTCGTTCCACTGCAATGAAGCCATATACTTATCTGTCTTCATCTCTAAACCACATAAGAACAACAAAGAGGCAGCTCCCCATATCCTGGATGTCCGCAGAGCTCTGGCATTCTACCTACAGTGAACAAAACCCTTTCAGAAAACTCCTTGGCTATTTGTTTCATCAACAGAGAGGTCACAGGGGTTGCCTATATCAAAACAAAGATTCTCAAAAGGGGTATCTAGTTGCATTAAACTAGCGTATACCATAGCTCAGACAGAGCCCCCACCAACTGTGCAAACTCATTCAACGAGGCCAATGGCAGCCACAACGGCATTCCTACAGGGTGTCCCAATAGAACACATCTGCAGGGCTGCCACATGGGCATCAACACATACCTTCACCTTCACGCAACATTATGTGGTACAGATATTTGCTGAGTCAGAGACAACATTTGGCCACTCAATAATCTCGGCCTCACAGGCTCAGCATTCGAAGCTCCCACCTCCTACTACAAATACTGCTTTGTAATCACCTAAGGTGGACCCCCCACGGGGACACTCCTCAAAGAAGAAGGGAAGGTTTCTCACCTATGCAGTAACTGGAGTTCTTTGAGATTTGTCCCAGTAGGTGTTCCACCGCCTTCCCTCCTCTCCTCTGCTTCGGCACGCAAAGTGTCCGGGGTAGAGAAGGAACTGAGAGGGAGGGGCTGGCTGCACATGCGCATTAGCCTCCTCAGAACACACATTGGCTCCTCACGTATGCGGTCGACCCAGGATACTGCTGTCACAACTCTCCGGCTCTAGCTCAGGCTCAGCGGCACTGGAGCACCCCCGGGGACAACCATCTCGAAGAACTCCAGTTACTGCACTGGTGAGTCACCTTCCCATCCTGTCGGCTCTGGACTTGTGAATTTGGAAGTAGGGTTTTACCTATATATACAGATACAGGGATTGAAGTTTTCTATTCTCATTTGTGTTTGCTAAGAGCCAAGAAAACTAGAAGAGTGGGATCTGTACATCTGTTCTGTGTCAAGGCAAATTGTTTCTGGTTAAGCAAATATTATTTTGCTAAATAGGATTGTGATTTGTTGATTTCCTGCTTTAACTTTTTGAGTGTTTGTGTTTGATGCTGTGGAGAATTTGTCTTGAACTAGAACACGAAGAGCTGGATTTAGATCCAAAAGATGCTAAAACTGACAGGTAGCAGCTTATCTAGCTATTTAATCCATGGAGATGGGAGTACATACAGCCCATCTATCTCAGATTGCTGTTTCTGAGATGCAGAAACATGTACAGATAAATAAGTGCTTTCTGGAATTCTTCCTTGTAATTGCTTGGTGTGCTTTGTTGTTTTAAGACTCACAATTGTGATAAAGTGGAATCAAGATTCATTTAGCTTCACTCTTTGCTGTGCTGTTTTCCATCCCAGGTATATCATTTAGCAAGTGTGCGCTTGCGTGATTTGTGCTTAAAACTGGATGTTTCCATTGAGTTGCGCAGAAAGATATGGACGTGTTTTGAATTCACATTAGTTCATTGCACTGATCTAATGAAAGACAGACATTTGGATCAACTCCTCCTTTGTGCCTTTTACATTATGGCAAAGGTAATGTATAGGTTTTGGGAAGTATCCTATCTTAAACTATTTCCAGCTACTAATAAAATAAACTGTAAATCTGCTATCCAACTGCTTTACTCTTGATATCTTACTGGGGAGTGAAATTGCTTCTGAGAGGTTTGATGAAGCCCGGAAGTCTTTCTTTCCTTTGCTCTATATATCCTCCCTGAAGGTCCTATCTCGAAAGTACTTTTGACTCAGGACTGGATAGTGCTCCTTTTTTTTGTTTGCCCATTCACACTGTTCAGTTGACAGGACATAGTTATAGTCAATCTTCCCTCTAATTTTTCCCATGCATGTGTGGAATGAATTGTGTTCTGTGCACCGATGTGGAAGTAATGTTTGGTGGGTGTGGGGCTGAGGCGTTTGGAGTGGGGGTGGGAGCTCAGAGTTGTGGAGAGAAGTGAGGGCTCCAACTGGGGTGCAGACTCTGGGGTGAGGCCAGGGATGAGAGGTTCACGGTGCAGGAGAGAACTCAGGGCTGGGTCAGAGAGTGTTGGAGTGAGGGCTACAGCTGGGGGTCCAGGCTATAGGATGGTACTATGGGGAGAGGCACTTCTGCCTCTTGCAGCAGGTTTGGGGACTGGGGGAGAGGCACCTCCCCCTGCCTCAGCCATGAGTGTCCGCATGGCCCTAGATAGGCAGCCACGTGACATAAGGGAAACTGGTTGTAGTCTGTCTCCAAAAGGGATTACCTCACATTGCTTAGCTTATTTAGTCCATGAAGCGGGAGACTATCACTAAAAATAGTCAGGTGCAATTATGTAGTTATGCAGAGCGCTAACTCAAAGGCTGCTGGGGCTCACACCTACACGGAATAATTTACTTTTATATAGCCACACTTCACTTTTTTCAGAAAAATAATTCTTCTCGTAGTTGCAAACACATGATATTAAGGTTGAGGAACCTAGCTAAGAGTTTCTTAGCAATAAAATGTTTTGCTAAGAAATAAAAAGGGATTCATCTGCATGCAAATTTGTTCCATCCATGTATACAATAATTTTTTTATCTGCACCAAGGCACATGTGAATGTGCATCACCTGTAGAAACAAAAAAAGTAACTGTGGCGCTCCGCTAATCAGCTGGGCAGCATTTGAATCTCACCTGAGCAGCTGCAGAAGCGCCCAGCTTACAGGAAACACTGTGCAAGCTTGTTCACATTATGTTTTGAGGTGCTATAAACAGCCCAACTTAATACACAAGTGAGTTTTGTAATCCAGTTTCACACACTTCCGACTGCTAAACACTTAGGTGAAAAACAAAAGCCAACTCATCTGAGGAAGTGGATCTTACCAATGAAAGCTCATGATAATATATAGTTTTTGTTCGTTTCTAAGGTGCCAGAGGACTAGGGAGGTAATAGTGTAGTTGACTAACCAATAAGCAAAAGCTTATCAGTTAATGCTATAGACTACACACATCATTCCCACCCACCAGTAAATTTTTTAGCAGCCTGGCCAGCAGCCTGGCTCAGGTCTGGCTTGCGCTGGGCCCGGTATATAGCCCCGCTGTGGCTCTGCATTTAAAGTGTATTAGGAGCCAGGCAGGCAGACAGCCCGGCTCAGTTCTGGCTCCCACCATGTCCAGGAGCTCAGCCCTGCTCTCCCTCCCCCCCGCACCTCCGACAGGGGTTGCTGCTGCTGCCCCATGCTGCTGCCTCTGGTATAAGTAGCAAGCAATAAGTAGCCAGTCTGAGGGGAACTGTTTTTTAAACCAGTGCCCCTTCTTAACTAGCTCCTGCCTGGCACTCCATGCTGCTGCCTCTGGTGCAGAGGCAGCAGCACAGAATGCTAGGGGGGCTCCTCGGGAGTGGGGCCAGTGAGCATTGGCTGCTGGCCCCACCCCTGGATACTATAGAATAGTCGAGTAACTGATAAGAATTCCTGAGGTTTATTGACTATTCAGCTAACCAATATTTAATATCCCTTCATTTTTACTACTCATTTTTAAACCAGAACTCAAGGCAAGGTGGCAGTATAATTATTTTGTATTGCTGTAGCAGCTGGGAGCTGTAGTCATAGACTAAGACTCCACTGTGCTGAATGGGATGAGAATATTACATTTAGTTGCCCAGTGAGTCCTGCATAGGAAAGACTAAATGAGAAGAGGTATCACCTGTGGAATGGAGCTGTCATGGAATACAGTTACAGGTTGAACCTCTCTAGTCTGCACCCCTCAAGACCTGACCGGTTCCAAACCAGAGAATTTTCTGGACCATGGGAGGTCAATATTGTCTAGCAGCATTACCAACACTTCTGCTGCTTACTGGGCTGTTAGAGGACATTTGAGGGTAACTTAGAGCTAAATTAACAGCACAGAACACTGAGAACTAAGACTTGGGGCTTTATGGGAGCATGGGAAACTTGGCCACACCTATGAAAAGTGCTTCATGGGATAGCCGAGTTAGTCTGTACAGGATAAGCTTAAAAAACAACAAATGGTCTGGTAGCACTGTATAGACTCACAAAATATATAGATGGTGGACATCCTGCCAACTAAAGTCTTTCCGGACGACAGATGTTTCCGAATCAGAGACTTCTGGACTAGAGAGGTTCAACCTGCACTTGCTTTTGTTTTTAATAATTGTAAACAATTCTTAATTCTTAGATTAATTTGGACACTGCTATGGGGTTCATGGAAAAATGCCATCATTGAGTGAGTTCCATGTGCCCTTGTCTTGCTGAGTAGGTGTGCCAGCTGCATTATTCTTGCTTTTCTCTGAAGTGTTGCCTCCAGAGCAATGAGACCTGACAGCCCAACTGTAGCAAGCAGACCTTGATACTTTTTTTTATAGTTCTACTGCAAAACTGTTGATTGCTTGCTATTAAAATTGGTGATACAGCTTAAAACAGCTGATGTGTGTGTCCCTGTTTGACCTTGCATCAGAACATAAGATAGCAGTTACAAAGGTTAAGAAATTCAATTTTCAGATATCACTAACATTTTTACTTTGCCCACTGAGACTTAATAATTGTTCTCATTTCCAGTTCAGAGGTAGCTTCTGAAGGGGAAGGGAGAAAAGTAGTTTTTAAGGTTCAGCTTAAATGAACAATAGTTTTACAAGCTCAGATGAGCAGTAGGAATTGTTAACTAAAACTGATCTCATGTCACAGTCACATGTCAGAACTCCATTGTTTAAAAACATATAAGGTCAAACTACATATAATGCTCATGAAAAATGTACAGTATTGATTTGAAATCAAATGTACAAGCATATTCCTGAAATATGCAACATCATAGCAAAATTACACAAGTTAGAACATAAGAGCGGCCATACTGGGTCACATCAAAGGTCCATCTAGCCTAGTATCCTGTCTGCCGACAGTGGCCAATACCGGATGCCCCAGAGGGAGGGAACACAACAGTAATCATTACGTGATCCCTCTCCTGTCATCCATTTCCAGACAAACAGAGACTAGGGACACCATTCCTACCCATCCAGGCTAATAGCTATTGATGGACCTAACCTCCATGAATCTATCTAGCTCTTTTTTTGAACCCTGTTAAAGTCATAGCCTTTACAAGCTGAGCGATACAAGATTAAAATATGTTGGAATCAGACATATTCATTTTTCTCCCCTGCTGAAGTAAGGCTGATTTCTTGTAGGATTTGCTTTCCTATCCTTTCCTTTTGAGAGGTTGTTTTGTAAGGAGGAGGAAGAGAGGCAAATGAGGGTTCACTGCTGTGAAATTCTACATCAACCCAAAGTCTTTCAACATAGTAAGAGTTCTTGAATGTGGAACAGTTTTCCCTTTCTCTGTAATGCAGTTGAAGTAGACCGTTCATTAAACAGAAGAGCAACTTTTTGTAGGCCAGTAAAAGTATGAGAGTTATTCCTACTCTAAATATTGTTTACTTTTCTTTACTTCATAACTTTTTTCAGACTAAATTAAATACAAAAAACGCTGGAAAAAAACTATTAAATAAGCATAAATACTCATGTTCTAATATAACAGTCATGTTTTGTCTCAAGTAGTTCCTCTTGGGTTTCTGTCTTTTCCAGGTGACCAAAGAGGAAAGAACTTTTCAGGACATAATGAAAAGCTACAGGAACCAGCCACAAGCAAACAGCAATGTGAGTAAATAACACTGTATTACCTATAGATAAAGATTTGATACACGTTCTCTTTCAAGTAGACTCATACTAATATTGGAAAATGAACATTATACGCTTTTAACCTGAGAACTCTTGATTTAATGTAAGTTTGAGATTCTTGTATTACTTGACAACTGCATTTTTTCCTGTGTACTGTAGGTGTACAGGAGTGTTTTGTTGAAAAATAGTCCCAAAGAGGTCACATCCGAAAATACAAGTTTAACGCAAGATGTGGAGATGAGAGGTAGTGGTAAGTTCATAAAATTAATTTGCTATCATAAAATGGTTTTAAAAGAACTAATGTGTAGGGTAAAGGCCAGTATAATAGTTGCATCTAATTGCAAAGAGGAAAACATTAGCATTTAATTTTATCATAAACCTTAAAAAAACAACAGTATTGAAATAAGGAGACAGGTGCTGATAGATGCTGTGTAAGCTAGGACATGGGATAGGATACCTTTCGCAATAGCTTTAAGAATCCCTGTTTTAAAATTAGGTTGGTAGAACCGTAATATTTTTAAATGATCAGCTGATGATAATTTCTATGTAATTGCAACTCTCTTGAGACAATGTTTAATACATGGAATGAGCGAGTGATAGGATACTCTAAAGACTGATGAGAAACACCTTTTTAAAATGTCAGAAGGTAGATTGATTTGATTCACTTCTTTAGGAAAGCACAATGAAGATCTCTTCCATTAAAACACTTATTGCCCTTATGTAGATTAGGGATGTAATAGTGTAGTCAATTAACCGATAAGCAAAAGCTTATAGGTTAATGCTATAGACTACATGCTTTTCTTCTTGTTCTCTGCTTCTGCACATTTGATAAGGCATTAACCATTGCAAACAGTAAAAGTGATCAATAACAGTCTAATTTATTCAGGAAAGTTATCCTTAGTTGGTCTATACATTGTATAATCATTTTGGGGCCTCTATTATCTTGTCAGTGTGGGATGTTGAACCACTGACTTCAGAGAACTGTCTCTTTTGACATCAGCTTAGCAAGCTAGAGTGGCCTCATAGAAGTCTTGGTCTTTACATAACGTAGATCAGCATACTAAAGCTGTTGACCAATCATTTCAGAGTGGTCAGTATCTTGACATTAGTCCAGCAAGTTAGAGATGCTGAGCCAGGGCCCTTGGTTATCTTGCCCTATAGTGGATTAATTGTAATCAAAATGATTTAAATCGGTAAGTAGGAAACTTTATTCATGCTGTCTCTGGACTGAAGAATTAGCAATATAAATGTGTGTCTGAGCAACCGGGTCTTCCCCCCTCTCATCAAGAAGAATTGTAACCCTCTTCACTAAGAATAACATGTTTGTGGGATAGGTGGCAGTGTGGTCACGCTTTATATGTTAAGGCTCCATTTGTAAATAGTTTATACAGATTTGATAAATGGTGGATAGTGGATTTTTTTTAAACTGTTGTACAGGCAGTCCCCGGGTTACGTACAAGATAGGGACTGTAGGTTTGTTCTTAAGTTGAATTTGTATGTAAGTCGGAACTGGTACATATTGTAGGGGAAACTCTAGCCAAACATTTCTCCAGAGCTCAGTTTTATTCTCCCACACCTCACTTCCCTCAGTCCTTTATTCTCAAGCTGAGGTGTCTGCTGAGAAAAGCCGCTCCCTGGTCTGCTGGGGGGGCGCTAGCTTCGCGTCTCCCTGGTCTGCTGGGGGGAAGCAGCTAGTGCGGGGTTTCCTCACCCCGTTTGTAAGTAGGGATCCGATGTAAGTTGGATCCATGTAACCCGGGGACTGCCTGTAGTCCGTTATAGAGAACAGCTGGTCAATAGGTTGTTCAACCCTTTCATACTACTCATATTTGTTACAAACTTGTCATATCTCTTCTTCGAGGAGTGTCTCTGTGAATGCTCCACTTATGGTATCTATGCTCCCTACACTTGCAATCAGAAATTTGTGGTAGCAGTGCCCATTTGGGTCAAGCACACTCCATCACTGTCCTGCACTGTCCCTTGGTTCCTTTTCTACTCCTATAGAATTACTGCTCCATTCTTGTTTGAGATAGACTATCTCCAGCATGCCCAGATCACCAGGCTTCAAACACTGCCTGACTTGTAGTCCCTGTCTCTGAAGGACATGCACAGCATGTCCACTGTCCCAGCAAGACACGCATTCCTCAAAAATGTCCACATTCCTGTAAATTGAACAAGAAAAGCTAGGGATCTCTAATACCAAACTCTCTGTTATGGAGAAATTCATCAGAATGGCCTTGAACCCAAAGTCCAGGACACCTCCAGACCAACATTCACCAGTGGCAGCCTTTGACCCACAAAGGTTACCAAAAAGTGGTTCTAGATGTCACTATACCAGGAATCTGACAAGAAGAAGTGATCCCTGACTATAGTTTGTCTCGGAACTGAGCACATCAGATTGCAAGACACCAGAACCTTCCAGTACTGGGAATTCCCAGAGAGCGAAAGATTTAAAGTAATAGCAAAAAAAATTTTTTAAAGTATATCAGAAGCAGAACCCTCCTAAATAACCAGTGTGAACACTGGACAGTCAAGTTGCTAAAGGAGCACTCAAGGCCTTTGTGGAGAAACTAAATGAATTCTTGTATCGGTCTTCACATCTGGGGATGTAAGGGAGATTCCCAAATCTGAGCCATTCTTTTTCAGTGACAGATCTGAGGAACTGTCCCAGACTGAGGTGTCTGAGTTTTGTGTTTTGGAACAAATTGAGAAATTAAATGTAATATGTCAACTGGACTATTCACCCAAGAGTTCTGAAGGAACTGAAATGTGAAGTTGCAGAGCTATTGATGATGGGCGATCACTCGTTGCCGAGTATGATCATCTTCCATGGGAGTTGTGGACCTGCAGGTGGCTGATCAGGCCAATCCTTGAACCACAAGGTCTATTACAGTGAGGACAGATGTTTCCAGATATAGCAGGAGGCTACTGACCATGACTAGAAGCCAATCTCTCCTTCCTCCTGCGCCACCTCCTCTTCAGCATGTCGGCGGGCAGATTCAAAATGCAGAGCCATTGCATACTATTAACTATAGCCTGTAACCTGTCCTTTAAATCAGCTTCTGCACCAAATGACTGGAAGATAGCTAATGTGACGCCAGATTTTCAAAACAGCTCCAGAGATGATCCTGGTAATCACAGGCTGGTAAGCCTGACTTCAGTACCAGGCTCACTGGTTGAAACTAAAGAACAGAATTGTCAGAAACATAGATAAAAATAATTTGTTGGAAGAGTCAGCATAGGTTTGTAAAAGGAATTAATGTCTCGCCAATCTACTCAGATTCTTTGAGGGGGGTCAACAAGCGTCTGTACAAGGCGCATCCAATGAATGTAGTGTACTTAGATTTCCAGAAAGCCTTTGACAAGGTCCCTCACCAAAGGCTCTTAAGCAAAGTGAACTGTCATGGGATAAGAGGGATAAGACGAAAGATCCTCTCGTGGATTGATAACTGGTGTCTTTCAAGGGTCTGTTCTGGGACCAGCAATACAGCCCTGGAACTGATGCATCAGCCACATCAACATACAGTGTTCTGAGATGTCAGAACAAATAGCGGGTTCGCTAAGCAGAGAGTTCTTACCGAGTCGTGAATGGAAGATGGATCCCAGAATTTGACATGCTATATTCAAACTACAGGGATTCTTTGCAACATCCCAGAACACCAAGTGCCCTCAGTATTGCTCTGGAGCAGGACTAAGACACCATTTCCTAGGCAATACTCTCCTCATCAGATGGGATGCACAGTTAATGTACCCCACCCCCTTCCTCTTAATCTTGGGTCATACACAAGATCAAAAGGGACAAATCCAGAGTCATTCGAATAGCACCTACATCACCTTGACAAGCCTGGTTCCCATATCTGGTAAAGATGGCGATGCACCAGCGTCAAATCCTAAGGTCCCTGTAAGCTGCACGTCTGAACAACAACACAATTCCCTATTTTGCACTCCACAGTCACTCAACAAAGCTTTGCAGACCAGGAACTTGTGGCCTTTGGGGGAGGACTACCCCTTCCCTGGACCCAAACTAGCCCACTCTCCAACTGGCTGAGGCCATTGGGCTCCAGTCCAGACCCTGCCATAAGCAGCCTGGCCTGGATCTGGCCTCATCCCTGCCCCCCATCTAGCCCCAGCAGCCTGGCGTTCACCCACCCAGTCCAGGTGCTGGTGCTAGGGAGAGAGATGGGGGTGATCCTCTCACCTCACAATAGCCCCAGAACACCCTCCTTCACCCCAAAATTTTCCTGAACCCAACCCCACCCTGTAGCCTGTATTCCCAGCTGGAGCCCTCATGCCCCTGCACTCCAATCCTCTGCTTCAGCCCTGAGCCCTTCATCCCTGGTCACACCCCAGAATCCGCACCCCAGTGAGCCTTGTACTGCAATCTCTTGTCCCCGGCCTGAGCATGTTCCCATTCTGTGAACCTCTTGGCCCATCCCCACCACATTAACTTTATGTGCACTAATATGAACATGTGTTGCACATCACCTCCTTATTGGTGCACATAACAAAATTCTGTCTTCTCGGGTGGGAAAAATTAGAGGGAACACTGGTCAAATCCTTCCCCCAGTATCTCACCGCCTGTCACAAGATGCAGGACACATCCACCATCCCAACCTTGTAGTACTTCCACCTTAAGATCTAGTTTGTCCATATCTCAGGGTACGTCTATACTGCACAGATATTTCGGGATTCCGGAGGCATCCTGAAATAGCTACCACACATCTACAGAAGCCACCCATTATTTTGAAATATTTTTCGAAATAACAGGCACACTATTTCACCATTCTGGTAAACCTTGTCGTACAAGGAATAAGGGATGGCTGGAAATAGTGTGGTGTTTTGAAATTTGGCACAGTGTAGACACGCCACATTTCAAAATAGTTTTGAAATAAGGTACGCAATTTGTATACCACAAATTGCATATCTTATTTCAAGTTTAGGGTGCTGTGTAGACACACCCTGAGAGAAGCTGAGATGGTCTATTCAGAGGAAATAAAAGACATCCTAATGAACAGCTGAAGAACAAGCACAAGAAAGACATATACCCATAAGTTGAAATGGTTTGGAACTTGTTGCCAAGAGAGACGTGTTTTACCAACATCTTCCCCTTCATGAAGGGTATTGGTTTACATATTAGAACTGAAAAAAGTGGAGAGCTCCATAAATGCCATCACAGCAAATAAGGGTCACCGTATTTGCCTATCCAACAACTAATCATTTCCTCCAGGGCACTGAGAACACTTATCCTGAAGTAGACCCCACCTCCTGTGGTTGCTCATCTCATCATACATGGAGTTATGGGAAAATTGTGAGCCACTTAACCACTTGCTTACTGCTCTACCTGTCTATGAAAATGACTTTCCTCATCACCATCGCACCCACCAGATGGTTGGAGGAGCTAGGTGCCCTAATGGCACACCCTCATACACAACTGTCTTTAAAGATAAAGTTACCTTAAGACCACATCCCAAATTCCTAGCCAAGGTTGCCCCCTCTCCCCTTTCATCTGAATCAATCCTTTTACTTCCCTGTTTTTTCTTTCCACAGTTACATATAGACAAAGGAGAGGCATTAGTCCACGCTCTGGACATTAGAAAAACATTAGCTTTCTACACTGAAGGAACAGAACCATTGAGAAAGTCACCAGAATTACAGGTTGAGCCTCCCTAGTCCAGCCACCCTTGGGACCTGACCAGTCCTAAAACAGGGAATTTGCTGAAGAGGGCACCGCTCCTGGCTGCTGGCTCCTGGGATTCTGCTCTTCCCAGTGCTGGAGAGCAGCTACTCTTGCCTGTTGCTCTTCCATTGTCCGGCAATGCTCCTGGCCCCAGCCAGCTGGTTTTTCCCTGATTGTGCTCCAGCCCCAGAGTAACCAGCGGGTCATTGACAGTGCCGGAACAGGTGTCTTGCTGGACCAGAGAAGTCCAGATTTCAGAGGTTCAACCTGTGTTTGTCTCTATAACACAACATTCAATGAGAGAAACCATCTCCTAGACATACACAAATCCATGGGTTTGGATTTAATGCAGCCGAGGGTACTGAGGAAATTGGCAAATGTCAAAGCAGAGCCTTTGGCCATTATCTTTGAAAAGTCGTGTATATTGGGAGAGGTCCCAGATGACTGGGAAAAGGCAAATGTAGTGCCCATCTTTAAAAAAGGGACGAGGACAATCCAGGGAACTACAGACCAGTCAGCCTTACCTCAGTCCCTGAATCCATTTTGAAGCACTTGGAAGAGGGGAAAGTGATCAGGAATAGTCAACATGGATTCACCAAGGACCAGTCAGGCCTGACCAACCTGATTAGCTTCTATGATGAGGTAACCAGCTCTGTGGACATGGGGAAGCCAGTGGATGTTCTTTCTAACAAGTTAAGGGAGTATGGATTGTAAGGTGGATAGAAAGCTGGCTAGATAGTCGGGCCCAACAGGTAGTGATCAACAGCTTGATGTCTGGTTGCCAGTTGGTTTCAAGTGGAGTGCCCCAAGGATCAATTCTAGGACTGTTTTTGTTCAACATCTTTATCAATGACCTGGATGAGGGGATGGATTGCACCCTCACAAGTTTGTGGATGACACTAAGTTGGGGGAATGGTAGATATGTTGGAGGGCAGGAATAGTGACCTAGAGAAATTGGAGGATTGGGCCAAAAGAAATCTGGTGAGGTTCAACAAGGAGAAGTGCAGAGTCCTGCCCTTGGGACGGAAGAATCCCAATAATTGAGACCAAGCTGGGGACCAACTGGCTTAAGTAGCATTCTGCAGAAAAGGACCTGGGGGTTACAGTGGATCAGAAACTGGATAGGAGTCAACAGGGTGCCCTTGTAGCCAAGAAGGCTAATGGCATATTAGGGTGAATTAGAAGGAGCATTGCCAGCAGATCCAGAGAAGTGATTATTCCCCTTTATTCAGCTCTGGTGAGGCCTCATCTGGAGTATTGTGTCCAGTTCTGGGCCCCTCAGTATAGAAAGGATGTGGGCACATTAGAGAGGGTCCAGTGGAGGGCAATTAAAATGATGAGGGGGATGGTGCACATGACCCATGAGGAGAGACTGAGGGATTTGGCTTTAGTTAATCTGCAGAAGAGAAGAGTGAGGGGGGATTTGATAGCAGCCTGCAACTTCCTGAAGGTGGGGGTTCCAAAGAGGATGGAGAGAGGCTGTTCTCAGTGGTGGCAGATGGCAGAACAAGGAGCAATGGTTGTACAGTGAGGGGTGTGTCTAGGTTGGATATTAGGAAAAACTGTTTCACTAGGCGGGTGGGGAAGCACTGGGCTGGGTTCCCTAGGGAGGGGGTGGAATCTCCATCCCTAGAGGTTTTTAAGTCCCGGCTTGACAAAGCCCTGGCTGGGATAATTGAGGGATTAGTCCTGCTTTGGGTAGGGGGCTGGACTCAGTGACTTCTGAGGGCTCTTCTAGCCCTGGGGTTCTATGATTCTAAAATAGGCAAGTGGTTATCAGGATGCATCCACCTTTGTTATCAAAAGCTTCACACATTGTACCAGAGCTCTTTCAGCATCCATAGCTTTTCTTATCAACGTCTCCATTATCAACATTAGCAGAGCAGCAACTTGCACATCAGTCCACACATTGACAAAATGCTGCGCAGGGGAGCAAGAATCCACATTAGGCACTTGCTTTGGTCTCAGTATTATCCACCAACAATAACAGAACTCCAAAGCTCCTCCCTTCCATGAGGGGCAGCGCCCAACAATCACCAAAAGTGGAGCACCCACTGGGACGTTCCAGAGAGAAGATGAAAAGGTTTCTTATCTGCTGCAGTAACTGAGGTTCTTTGAGTTGGTTGTCCCTGTGGATGCTTCACTAGCCTTCCTTCTCCCCTTCACTTTGGGGTTTCACAGATTCTCAGTGGTAGAGAAGGAACTGAGGGCTGGCTGGTTATGCAGCGCTATGTAACCACCGGAGCAGCACAAGATGATGTATGCATGACCCAACCAGGTTCTGCTGCCACAAATCTCTTAGTACGGAGTGCATAGACGCCTACAGTGGAGCAGCCACAGGCCTAACCATCAGTTATCACACCAGGCAAGTACTCTTTTTATCATGTACTAACTCTGTAAGTGGAATCTTTATATGAAGTGTGACTGGCTGTGTATTAGCTTGTATCTTAAGAATCTAATTTAGATTGCTGACATTAAGAATTTGAAATCTGTGACATTTTCTCTTGTTTTCTACTATGATAGACTCTCCTGGGAAAGTGTATCATTCACGTATAAGATCAATACCAGAGAACTCCAGTGACTCGGGAAAGGAGGAGAGAGGAGATCTGATAAAATTTTACAACACAGTCTATGTAGGAAGAGTAAAATCATTTGCACTCAAATATGATGTCACAAACCAGGATCACATAGTATGTAAAATGCTTCTAATTTTTGATAGTGAGCATACATGCTGAGTGGCTGTTCTATTTCCTTTTAGGCATCAAATGTCTGTAGATCGGTAGTGGCAACCTGTGACTCGTGGCCACATGCAGCCCATCAGGGTTCTAACCCACCCTCTGACACGCAACATAAAATGGATCCGCCTCATCGTCTGATTGTGTGTTTCTACTAGGAATGTTAAAATGTGGGTAATTGGCTAACCATGGAACCACTGAAAAATTCATCAGTTATACACACCTGCAGCACAGGCTGGTAGTCAGCTCCCTGGGAGCTGGTGAGCGCCGGGGGCCAGCTTTTAAGCCAGCTCCCGATGTGCACTGTCTGCTGCTCCACGCTGTTGTCTTTGTATCAGAGGCAGCAGCACAGGGCAGCAGCCAGTTCCCCAGGAGCAGGATGACAGGTAAAAGCCAACTCCCGGCACACACCGGCCCTCACCTCGTGCTTCTGCCTCTGTGTCAGAGCCAGCAGTGCAGAGTGGAAGCTGACTTCCCAGGAGCAGGGCGGGAGCCTGCATGTAACCATGTAAATGGTTATCCTGTTCTATCCCTAGTGTCTACATGTTTGCATAAATAAAACAGTCACATCGTTGTGAGCTATAACATACTGCATCAGCAAAATTGCATGTCTGCCCTTCTAACAGGCTATCCGTGGAAATGGAGCCGAAACGGACAAGGGGGAAACTGAGGGGCAGTTAAATGTCCCTTAGGTTATCTATGTGAAACGGCTGAAAAATAATATTATTTCTTTTGTGATTTGTAGACTGAATACTGAATTGGAATATTAGAATGTAGCTATAACCTGGGACAGAAGGCCCAAAAGGATACATTGCTAAGCACGGGCATGGGTGTGCTTTGTGTTTATTTTTGAAGTTTATTCTTTGAAATGTGCTGCTGGTAAATCCCTACATACAAATGCTGGGTGTGCCTTTTTTTTTTAAGATGGAAGCCCCTCCACTTTCTCCGTTCCCCAACATTAAACAGCAACCTGTGTCTCCTCGGCGGATATCTCAGCAGCACTCCGTGTATGTTTCCCCACACAAGAATGGAGCCTGCCTGACACCTCAGACTTCTCTACTGTACAAGTTTAACGGGGGCCCTTCTAAGGTAAGAGCATCACATAAGACCTCTAACGACCGCAGAGCTTAAAGATTTCTCCCTCTTCCAGATTTCTGAATGGCTCTGGGAGTTTTCAGAAGAGTGCTGCAAAGGCTTTCTTCAAACTGGTCTTGCAGTCACAGACGCGGTGTAAATCACTTGGTGCTCCACAGTTGGAAGGTGCTTTGTCCAGTGGCTTGAATACTTATTGATTACTAAAACCATCTTCTCATTGACAGAGCTTGAAAGACATCAACAATATGATCAAACAAGGCGAACACAGGAGTAAGAAACGAGCAATTACGATTGACAGTGACAGTGAGTCTCCAGCAAAACGACTCTGCCAGGAAAATGATGATGTCTTACTAAAACGTCTTCAGGATGTTGTCAGTGAAAGAGCAAATCACTAATCTCTACAAGGAGCTGAAGCCCCCAACGTTTATCGCATTTGGAAGGCAGTATTGCCAGTTTTCCAGATGGGGTGCGTGCAAGCTGTTTACTAATTAATGTGTAAAATTGGACTGTCTCCTGACTGACTGTGGAGAGTTAGAGGCTATTGGTTTTATTGTAGTCAGACGCGCTATGAATCTATCTGCTGATCAGCATGTAGAAATGGTTCTTTGAGCCGTGTCAGCGGCGCCGTCCTTAGAATGAATGGGATCCCACATGACTTGTTCCCACCTCTAGCCCAGGCCCCCCTGCACTCACCCCGTCCCTTCACCATGGGAGAGTCCAGCAGAGAAGGGGTTAAATGCCTCACTTGGCTGTGAGGCTCTCTATAAGTCAGAGTGCTCCAGCCTGCAGCAAGCAGGGAGCTGGGTTCAGGCAGAGCCACTGCCAGGGGAGGAGGTAAAAGGGACAGCTTCTCTAGGGCCCTGCAATTGAAGAGGCCTCAACGCTCCCAGTCACTGGCACTGCTATCGCAGTAGCAGCCAGAGTCCCAGGCTTTTTAAATTCCCACTGGTGCCCTGGACATCACAAGCTGTGGTGGAGACTAGCTCCCACCCCTGCCCCTTCCATGTTCCAGTGCACCCCCCCCCCCCCCCCCACACACACACACACTTTGCTGAGGGGCTTGGCCAGTCTGTCCGCAACCCTGTTTGGCCTGTGGCAGCAATCAGGTAACTTCCCCGCCCACCCCTGCACATGTAGCCAAGACTCACCCCCCGACACAGGACCTGTGGGCTTTATGCATAGGGATGACGGGGAGTCAGATCTTCACCTCTAACCTGCTAGTGTCGCAGTTCTGCTTGGAGCAAAAGGGTCAGCTTCTAATTGCAGTGGTTCTAGTTTTTTAAATTGAATTGACTGGCTGTGGGAAAGCAGGGGTAATCACTGTCCGTAGCCTTTGGGGGTCTGTTTGCGAGGAAACACCTCAAGTGCCTTTTGATTTTTACATAAAGCATATAGACTCTTATGTGTTACTTCAATGTCGACAGATCGGGAGAAAGCTTGTTTGTTTTACTACATTAAGGATTAGGTAAACCCGTCTGTTCTTCACTCTGCATTCTATAGCACATGAAAAAAGTCACCTTTTATCAGAGACTTGAGAGTGTGATTTGAGCAGGGTTAATTTTTGGCTTTTATAGCTGAATATAACTAATAAAATGCTGTACTCCAGCTACTTTCAGATGTCAGCTAAAGCGAATATTGTGACATGCATTCAGTATATTTCTTATCCTTTGGAAATTAAATTATCTAGTACAACTGCAGAGGCCTAAACTTCTAGAATGTTGGGAGGCTGTTTGCGAGCCACTTCTGAACTGTGCTACCAGAGCAGTGAATGCTGCCCCTGGAAACAGATCTGAAGCACTCCTTCCTTCTGCACGGCTCCGCAGTGCTACATAGTCATAGATACTGTATCTTAACTGAGAAGGGCTAGGTTGTATCAGTAGTGATTAAACAGGTTTGGGCTTTAGCCATCGGTTACTGCTGTAACCATGTGTGATCATTCATTTAATGAACTTACAGTTTCTGTTCTTTAGGATTTTTGTATTTTTTCTGACAAGTGTACTCTCATATGTTGTGTAGTATCTACACAGAATGTAAGCCCAACCAAAGGAGGCGTGTTTGTACATAGGATTTTTGTAGCTGTTATATGTATAGCTTTAGCTGTGTTCCAATGGCATTATGTAAAATTCCAGCAAAACTCCTACAGCTAAAATGTTAATGAAAGACAATTTTGATAGGTTTGTTTTATCAAGATGAGGAAAACTTGTGTATTTTATGCTGTATATAAACAGTCTGATTTTAAACTTATGATTCTAAGCTTAGAGCCATAAGGTAATTCTGTATTGTACTTTTCTGTTCAAAGTTTCTGTAAGCATATTGTACTTACAAACTTCAACTGTCTTTTAATGTACAATTCTTTTCTTGAGCTCTGAGTATTTTACTCAAGTTGTAATTAGCTTGGTTACTGAGCATTCCAGGATTTTGATGCATCAGAATTTTCAATGGAAGAAAGAAGTTAAGTCACATGTTCTAGTCTCACCCAATTTATCTGGTAACAGAATGGGAAATCTGATGTATGAAATTGATTATAAAGGAGAAAGTTCAGTTTGTATATTCACATTGGTAATCAACAATGAAGGGAAAGTTCCCAAGTCCCCAAGGGTTTTGATAACAGACTAACTTTGTGCAGGTTTACACTGCTCTGAGAGAGGTGCTTTGCCTTTTGAAAGTTTTAAGAATGAAGACTGCGGTGTTATAAAAGGCATAACAAAAGATAAAAGGAGCTCATGCAGATTACAGTTAAGATTAGTATATCTTTTGTATGTAATATGTTAAGGGTTGATCAACTTCCAATCTTGGGTTACTGACCAGATATATTTGTGCAGAGGTAATCATAGGCCTGAGCCCAGCCCAGGAAAAACGACCCTGGCGTGAAAAGAGATCTTGATTTAGATTTTATATAACCAGAGCCAATTGTGCTTAAATCTTTGCATGAGGAATTATATTCATCCAGAAAATTAGGCTAGGATGGACTGCCAAATAGTACAGGTCACTCAGCAGTATGGGATGATGCATTAATTCAGTCCCTTGGTTTTAATTTTTCATCATGTGAACCCAGCATTTTAGGAATATGCTATCTTTCAGTTTCTGTAATCTTAAATTAAAGTAGTACTGCTGACACTTTGTTAATTATGATTAGATTTCATTTTTATATTAAAATTTTAAGTATTACATTGGATTTAATACATTTGACCCAGAATAGATGCAAATTTTGATAGAGCAGAGACAATTTTGGACTTGAACGGTTTGACAGGCGGTTAGATTTTTTTAGAGTTTTTTTGTTGTGGTTTAAAAGTGCCTTCATTTGTAAAAAGTAAACCGTTCTTTAAAGCTGTTTCATGGCTGACATTGTCTCTAGTCATTTGACTGGAAAGCAGGCATGCATTTGAGTCCAATTCTATCTCTGTGCCAAATAGATAAATGGTATCTCCCCAGACTTTCTTTCCATAGTTTTCCAGATTCCTTATACTTCACTCAATAAATGTACCATCTCAAAAAACAACTATAATGCTCCTGAGTGACAGACAGAAAGAGACTAAGTTTAAGACAATAGTAAAAAGGTAAAATGTTAGAATATTTTTAAAATTCTTGTAGTTTACATTGGCCTTGCATATACTAGGAAAATTAATTTTTGAATCGTGCTTTCTGTAACTGGTGTGTTGTGTAAATTGACTTTATCTACATCCACAACTAACACCCGGGGTCTTATGACTGATATCTGCCAACCTCAGATCAATTTCCTTGTGTGGACAGGGTCAGTGTTATCCCCGAAGGGAAATTATTTTACTCAATCTAACAAGTGACTGATTCTCTGCTGCTAGGTGTTCAAATGCTTTTAGAAAGATAAGGCTGCAGGGGGTCCCCTAACAAAACTAGACCCTCTCTCTGGTTCTGTGACAGCCAGCATCAGTCATCCAAAGAAAATTTATTTGACTCTGTCTCCCATCCTTTCAGCGAAAACACACGGTCCATCGTGGGTCGAGATCTCCTAAGGGCCTTATCTCTACCCTTTAGAAGACTAGAATGTACATGGACTAGTCCCTGGCACTTGCTGACAAGCAGCCACTACTGACAGGCAGCCATGGACACTTGCTTCCAGGATGACTTACGTTGTCCCCAAACTACTCTCCTCTCGAGACTTTGCAATTATCAACATTTTCCTCAGCCAAAACCAAAACAGAATATAAGGTTAATGGGTTCTCCGTACTTGCTCTAACTACACAGATTTCTTCCTCCTTGAGGCTCCCTGGACCTTGTGGTATCTATGCTTTGCTTGTGGTCAGGGCCCAGTCCCATGAAAATCCCTCCCACAGCCATGGGCCTTGCTGACTACTGCACCAAAGAAAATAAAATGGACAGGCTTTTCCTGAGGGCACCACCAATCACAGAGGTCCTGCCGCAGTTGTCTATTCTTAGGTGTTCAAATGCTTTTAGAAAGATAAGCCTGCAAGGAGGTCCCCTAACAAAACGAGACCCTCTGTTCGGTTCTCTGACAGCCAGCATCTGTGATCTGGTGGTGGGCCTCCCTCGTCCCTTAGTTAATCAGATGGGACAATTCATTGTAGGTAAATTGAACATATAGAAAATGTATTTAGGGAAAATTTACAAAAATAGGGAATTCAACAGGTAACCAGAAGTAGTTCACAAACAAAAGAACAACTTACTCTGTACAGTAGTCAGTCCCCAGAACCCACTGAACAGAGGAGCCTCTGGCTGAGTATAAATGATAAGGGAAGTATGACAACTTTATAGAGACCTTGAAAGTTCCTAAGACGGACACTCAGGACCTCAGACCTCGTGGCTCCTGGAGGGGCACTGAGGAGAACCCTCGTAGTCTTCCCTGCTTCAGGTGGAAGGTAGCTGGCAAGGTTGCTGGCTATCTGGTGGTATATGTGGAGTCTTCAGTTTGGCTGTGGCTGTCTGGTCTGGCCGGAGTCTAGATGACCTGAAACGAAAACCCAGCACAACCTGCCACTAGGATGGGCAGCCCTGAGCTGTTCAGCTGCCAGCCTTTTATGCAAACTATGGCAGGAAACCCCTGTGAGGGAGACCCTGTGGAATCGGCCCCTACAAGCAGAGGCGGCCCGTGAGGTTAGGCAAACTAGGCGCCCGATGATGACGTAACAGGGCGCCCCGTGATTACATCACGGCCATTGACGGCCATGCAGGTGGGGGTGCAGATCGCGCCTTCTGCCTGGGGCGCCAGCTGCCGCAGCTGGCCTAGGGCCGCTCCTGCCTACAAGGAAACCCTATAGGATATTTGGAGGTAATTCTGATTCTAACTGGAACTTGTTTACCTCAGCTGTAAAAAGGCGGGAAAACCTTTGCCTATCAGACCCAGTGTCATGGGACTGATTTTCCATTTTGTTTTTCAAAATGGATGCCCTATCATATATTTAAACATGAAAAGCCTAGGATTTTTACCCTTAACACTACAGGGCCTTCAGCCTCTCTCAGCTCTTTATTCCAGCCCCGTTCTTGGGCTTACTGAACTTGTCTCATTTTCAGAGTCAGTGGCCAATGAGGCACCCAGGCCTGCCCACTGCTCTGGGATCCCAGCCAGAGACCCTACAATAGCTGCCATGTGCTATTTCTTGTAATAGCTGCTACTGCATTCACTGAGCAATGCCTTTACATAAAACCAAAGGAATAGAGAATAAGAAGGAGAAATGTTATTGCCACAATATAAATCCATGGGACACCCACATCTTAAATACTGCATACAGATGTGATCGCCTCATCTCAAAAAAGATATAATGGCATTGGAAAAGGTTCAGAAAAGGTTAACAAATTATTAGGGGTTTGGAACTGGTACTTGTCCCATATGAAGAAAGATTAAAAAGACTAACAGGATTCAAAAGAAAGCTAGATAGATTCATGGAGGGTAGGGCCATCCAATGGCTATTAGCCAGGATGGGTAGGAATGGTGTCCCTAGCCTCTGTGTGTCTGGAAATGGATGACAGGAGAGGGATCAGGTGATGATTACCTGGTGTGGTCCTTCCTTCTGGGGCATCTGGCATTGACCACTGTTGGCAGACAGGACACTGGGCTAGAAAGACCGTTGGTCTGACCCAGTCTGGTCATTCTTACATTCTTTACCCACATAGCCCTTTCCTCTTCAATCTTACCACGAGCTGGAAGTTTGCAACTCCTCTTCTTCCTCCCTGAATGTCAGTGCCACCAGAACTCATCTGTGGTTCTCCTTTGAACTACAGCAAGGAGCACCTTCCTTATACCAGCCCTGCAGTTCCTTTTCATTGAGCCTGCTGTGCTCTGACAGCCTTTCTAGTTGATACATTCAAATTAATGCATATTGGAAAACACAGTCCCAACTACACGTATAAAAGGATGGGGATTACATAAGCTGTTAACACGCGAGAGATCTTGGAGTCATTGTGTATGCTTCATTGAAAACATCCGCTCCATGTGCAGCAGCAGTCAAAAAAGCTAACAATGTTAGGAATCACTAAAAAAAGGGATCGAGAATAATGAGAAATCTTATTGCTGCTATATAAATCTATGATATGCCCATATCTTGAATAGTACAGATGTGGTCACCTCATCTCAAAAAAGACATATTGGCACTGGAAAAGGTTCAGAAAAGGCAACAAAAATGATTAGGGGTTTGGAATGGGAGCCATATGAAACAAAATCAGAAAAGGAGAGATTAATCATATGAGGAGAGATTAATAAGAGTTTTCAACTTGGGAAAGAAACGACAAAGATAGAGCTCTATAAAATCATGACTGGTGTGGAGAAAGTGAATAAAGACTTATTTACTGCTTTCCATAACGCAAGAGGGTGGTGGTGGGGGAGTAACCAAATGCAATTAGTGGCTTGCAGGTTTAAAACAAAAGGAAGTATTTCTTCATACAATGCACAGTCAACCTGTGGAATTCCCTCCCAGAGGACATTGTAAAGGCCAGCACAATCACAGGGTTCAAAAAGGAGCTAGATACATTCATGGAGGTTAGGGTCATCAATGGCTACTAACCAAGATAGGTAGGAATGGTTTCCCTGGCCTCTGTTTGGCAGAAGCTGGGAATGAGCAATAAGGAAGGGATCACTTCATGATTCCCTGTTTTGTTCATTCCCTCTGGAGCACCTGGCATTGGCCATTGTCAGGCAGGGCACTGGGCTAGATGAACCTTTGGTCTGATCCAGTCTGGTGGGTATGCTGCTGGGGTGAGATCGATGTGGTAGGACCCTGAGGCTTGCAGCAGGAGGCCTGAAAGGGCCGGGTAAACCCCATCACAAGATGATTGCTACGTTACTGAAGATTCATATCCTTTTAAAAAGCCACCTGGTAATGCTGTTCTGCAGTGAGTTCAGACTTAAGGTGTATTACACCTGGGAAGCCATGATAAACATGATCTGTGTAAAAGGGGTTCTTCTTCCCGGGGGTGCTCCACTGTAGGTGCTGGGCTTGCCCCAGCACCGCAGTATGGAGATTTTCATAGTGGTAGTCGGCCGGACTGCACATGCGCAGAGGGTGTCTCGTGGCATTCGCGCTCTTTCGCATTGCGTGGTCCAGTTCCAGCCGGTTCCTCTTAACCGCTTCAGGCTGCAGACGGAATGAGCTGAGCTCCTCAGATTGCCTCATTCGTGAGAGAAATCAAAGTTGTTAACTGTTTAATAGTTCTTTCGTTATATAGTCTTTTCTCATTATCGTTCTCCTGTTCATAAGTTTTAAAAAATAGAGAAAAAGAATTTAATTAACAGTTACTTAGCTTCAGGTTGTTATAGTTGGCTGTTAACTCCCCAGTTGTATATAGTTCACACTCTCTCTCTATTTACAAAAAAAAAAAAAAAGTTATCAAAATGCCAGGATTGCCAGGTTTTAAAAAATGCGAGGCCTGCCTCGAGGCCATGCCCACCTCAGACGGCCATTCAGCCTGCATACGTTGCCTGGGTGAGGGTCACGTTCCACAAAAGTGCCCTCACTGCTCTAAGCTTACAGCTAGAGCTCGGTGAGATAGGGATTTACTCCGCACTGAGATCAACCATCTACTAGCTATTGGTGCGGTGGAAAAGGTACCAGACCAGTTCACAGGGAAAGGGTTTTATTCCTGTTATTTCCTGGTGCAGAAGAAAACTGGAGGGTGGAGACCGATATTGGAGCTCAGGCAACTGAACAAATATCTCTGAAAACGTTTCAAGGTGGTAACCCTAGAACAGAACAATTGGTTTGCTGCTTTCGACCTATGTGGGGAAAATCAAATAACTCCAATTGTGTCAAAGGGGGGACTGTGCGGAAATCAAAACTCTCTAAAAGAAAACTGCTGTAAGGGTTAAAAAGTTTTCCAGGCCTCTCTCCCTGTAACAGAGAGAAATCAAATTAACTCTAATCAAGACCCTTACAATGCCTATCTCAACTTCATGGATACTCCTAGTCTGTCACAATTTGTCATGTAAACCCTTATCTTTGTCACAGTTTGCCTTGTAGACTCCTCCACTCAAGTTCTCATGTGGCTTTGTGTACTGTAAAAACTTACTTCTAGCACTCCTGGGGTGAACAGAAGTCTCAGAGTGCTTCTGCTGAGACTTTGGTATGTTAAAGAAAAACAATCCACAACTGAGCTGTCTGAACTTACTGTATAAAGATTCCCTGAATCTGTCTGTCAGGGCTGCTGCTTTCACTCTTGGAAGTGACAGCCTGCATGCATGCATCATAACGTTTTTCCTTCTAGGTTTCTCTCCTGCCTCACTGATTTGACCTCCGGCCTCGGACCCTTCTGGGGGCTCTGTACCCCAGGGGAGCGAGATTTCCCCTTCACCTACAAGACACATATTTTCATGTTACGATTCATCCCGTGTACAGACAGTTTCTCCGCTTCACTCTTGGTGCAGATCACTTTCAGTACCACGTCCTACAATTCAGACTTTCCGGTGCCCCCAAGGTGTTTATGAAAACACTCTCAGTAGTGGTCACTCACCTTCGCCGCAAAGGGGTTGTTATATTCCCCTATCTGGATGACTGCCTCATAAAGGGTCGATCCTCAGTGGATGTATCCACAATGCTTGACATCACCAGACAAAGTTTTCATTCCCTAAGCCTACTCGTCAACGAGGACAAATCGACATTACAGCCTACCCAAGAGTTGGAATTTATTGGGGTGCGACTCGCCACTAGCACAGCAAGAGCATTCCTGCCCATCAACAGATTTCACTCAATCCAAGTATTGCTAGACACTTTTTGCGCGAAACGCACAATACAGCTGCTCACAGCTCTAAAGCTTATGGGTCATATGGCCACCACAATGTTTGTAGTCCTCCATGCCAGATTTCACTTCCGTACTTTACAACATTGGCTAGCCATGGGTCACAACTCCACAGCTCGAGTTCTGGAGCTCCCTTCCACCACCCATTACCCCGATATCAGATCACCACGGACACTTCCCTCATGGATTGCGGTACACACATGGGCAGAGTCTCCATACAAGGCTGCTGGTTGCCCCACGAGACATTGCTTCACATAAACCTTCTAGAGCTCAGGGCAGTTGCCAGTGCTTGCAAGCACTTCTACAACCAGATCTGCACTTGCACAGTAAAGCTCCTTACAGACAATGTAGAGACAATGTATTACATAAATCATCAGGGAGGCACATGCTCACAATCCCTATGTGCAGAGGCAGTCCCACTCTGGAACTGATAATTGCCAATGGTACCACTCTTGTGGCATCATACTTACCTGGCATCAACAATATAACAGCAGACTCTCTCAACAGGAATTTCGTGCCAGATCACATGTGGGAGCTTCACCACAAAGGTCTCCACTCTCTTTTCCGCTGGTAGAGGACACCACTCATAGGTCTCTTCGCCAATTACAACAACAATAAAGTGCCACCTTTATTGTTCCAGAGTGGGACTTGGTTGCCACTCTCTAGGGGACGCATTTCTCCTCAGCTGGAAGGGTCCTCTGATGTATGCCTTCCCACCCATACCACGCATCCCCAGAGTTCTTCAGAAGATCAAACTAGACAGGGCCACAGTGATATTGGTCGCTCTGGCCTGGGCAATACAACACTGGTTCCCACTTCTCCTACAACTGTCCCCGTATCCTCCTTATCAGTTACCACGGCTCCCAGACCTAATTTCTCAAGATCGTGGTCACCTTCTACACCCACAGCTTCACACTCTGCACCTGACAGCGTGGTACCTAGCCGGTTAAATGCGTCTGAAATGCTATGTTCCATTCACGTAAAAAATGTGCTGATACACAGTAGAAGACAGAACACAAGGACTACCTGTCGTACCTCGGTGTTTTCGTACCTCGGTACCTTCGGTGGTCTGGACTGTCAGTGTCAGCGTCGTCTGGTCAGGGTTGTCCTGGCGCGCTTCTGACAGGACCTCTACTCCGTTGTTAAACTTTCGGCTGCGTGCGTAACAATCGGTACTCCCTTTATCTAGCGTGTTAGACCCCGTGCACTTGGGTCAACACAAAAGATCTCTGAGAGGCCCCGGAAACGACAGATGCAAGCAAGGTTTGAAATCAATCGAGCAGGTTTATTGTCAAATGCGAAGCTCTACCAGTTGGTAACAGAGAGCAGTACAATGTTACACCACTGGGCACTATGGCCCGCGTTGACAAGGTACCAACACCGGGCAGGCCTATTGCCATATAACAGATATTAACAGCAGTTAGTTAAAATTAAGCTACTGTGCACTCTGTAAGTTTAGGCAATGACACCTGCCGTTCAGGCGCCTAGTGCGCCCCCCCCAAGGTCGGCCGGAGAGCACCCTCTGCGGTGTCCTTTTATAGACAGGTACAAACAACTTACATCATTTCTTTACGCACCAGGTTACCACCCTCTGTTGCCTAGTTATCACCCCTCACCTTATGGAAGGGGGGCTTACTTACTATCCTTCATGCTGTCAATTTCGACCCAGTCCTGAACCTAGGTTGGTATGTGCATTAGTTTTTAGGGAGTTTTTGTACCAAGACATTTCTATTAAGATGTTCCAATACTCCCCTTTGGCTCACAGTCTGTACCCAGTACCTTCCTGTGTCCTTCCATGCTCGACCTAACTTACACAATCACACAATTTATCAATAGGGCCTCTTTCTTGGCTCCTGTTACTGAACCAAAGTCTTGCTCACTAGATTGCAGGTCTGTTGCTGTTTTCATGTTACAGGCCTCAATTTAGGCCTGCTGACTCCATGTTACTGACCCTCAATTTACTACACTACCTACCTCTCAAAATGGAAAAGGTTCACCTGTTGGTGCTCCCAACGCCACATCAACCCTCAGACTGCTCCTATCCACACCATACTGGACTACATACTGGAGCTGAAACAAACAGGATTAGCCTTAACGGCACTTAAAGTCCATCTCGCAGCAATGGCAGCTTTTCGACAACCAACTGAGGGGTTTTCCATGTTTGCTCATCCCCTCACAAATAGGCTGACAAATTTGAATCCCCCCCTTCAGGTTCTTCCCCCACTATGGATCTTGGACTTAGTCCTACGAACACTCATGGTGCTGCCATTTGAGCCACTAGCCACAACACCTCTCCAGATTTTAACAAGAAAATTAGTATTTCTTCTCATCATCACCTTGGCCTGTAGAGCTAGTGAGATATCCGCGCTGATGGTGGTACCCCCATATTCCGTCTTCCAGAAGGACTGTGTTATCCTTAGACACCACCCAGCTTTCATTCCCAAGGTCTATTCCGAATTTAAGCAAAGCAAAATGTCTTAGCTCTTGTGAATTATTGGCAAATTCCTTTTGATAGGAATGAATAGAAACAATCTGCTTTCATTAGTGATATGAGGCTGTGAGTTCATAACATTATATTTGGGTTAATTAATGCAGAAGACATTTTTCAGCGGCTGATCAAGCAAGTGGTAAATGGTTTACAGAGCGTTCTAAGGACAGATGTGGATACCATTGCAGTGTTTAGCAACACTTGGTCTGAGCACAAAAAAATCTTGGAAATTGTGGGGTCAAAGTGCTTTATCTGCCTTCCCAGATCTGTGTAAAAGAGACTGAACCTTACAAAGTCACATGGACAAGGGCATGTCAAGAGAGTCTTGAGAAGGTAAAGAAAAATCTTGTCTGCAAAGCCCCAGTTCAGATTTTGATAACACATTAACTGTGTGCAGTTCATCAGACAGTGGCACGGTGCAGGCTCTCAAGAAAGTTCAGGGTCTTAATCTGTTTAAACCAAACTAGCCTTCCATATAGATCTCAAACTATAATGAGTCAGGCAAAACATGCTCAGACCTGCCCATCCTCTCTGCCCATCAGTTCTCTGTACCTGAAGCAATAGAGGAAGCCGTCACTGAATTCTGGGAGAAAGGGTCCTGACCTAGAGAGTTTGTTCAGTAAGGGTATGTCTACACTCGCCCCCTAGTTCAAACTAGGGAGGCTAATGAAGGCGACCAAAATTGCAAATGAAGTGCGGGATTTAAATATCCCACGCTTCGTTAGCATGTTCCCGGGCGGTCACCATTTTGGAAATTGACTAGCCCGGAATAACTGCCCGTGTCTACATGCGGCAGAGAAGGGCGATTCCAAAATAAACCCCTTCCTTCGAATTACCAGTTAAACCTCGGGGGTTTATTTCGGAATTGCCCTTCTCTGCCACGTGTAGATGCAGGCAGTTATTCGGGGATAGTCAATTTCCAAAATGGCGACCGCCCGGGAACATGCTAATGAAGCACAGGATAGCTAAATCCTGCGCTTCATTTGCAATTTTGGTTGCCCTCATTAGCCTCCCTAGTTTGAACTAGGGGCCTAGTGTAGACATACCCTAAGATGGCTGAAAGAATATGGAACTTTGAATCTGTGATAGCAACAAAGCTTTGTAAAGGGCACCCCCGGTTAGAGGACAGGGATGACACGGCTTTTCCTTAGTCTGGGGGGTGCTGTGACATGTCCCAGTAACCACACTCAGTTTACATAAGCAGGCACAAAAGTTCTGTTGTTAACATCCACATGTAGACTGAAGAAAAGTCCTTAAAATTACTTGGGGTCATTACAGTGTTTAGCACAATGGGACCACATTCTTGGTTGGCCCTTTGGAATGAACATAATACGTGTCATTCTAAATATTCAGGACGTTGGTTTCAGGTACAAGAAAACATCTACATATTTGCAAATTTCAATGTGACAAAATACATCTTCAAAAGCTGAGGAAAACAGTGACTCTTGCCATCATTGCTTATGGTCGTTCCAAAAGGTGTGTGCACAGGCCACATGCACAATTTCCAGCTGAGTTTCTTCACGCTGTAGCTGTTGGGTCAGTTGTGGAGCCCCTTAGAGTGACATCTTTATGGAGGTGTATAGAAGTCCTTGCAGACCCACCACCTGCTCAGTTCCTTCTTATCTCCAGTGACAGGCTTTGAAACAACTGATCTCTTGCTTTGCAAGTCATCCCTAGATTTCCATGTAGATAGTTCTTAGGCTACAGCTCTACAGCTACACTAAAGCTTTTTCCGGAAGAGGAAATGCAAATAGAGTGCTCATTTGCATATGTTGTGCTCTCATTTGCATTTTCTCTTCCAATCCTTTTTGCAGAAGTTTTTGTGCAAAAAAGCACTGTGTAGACGGCACCTTTTTGCACAAAAACCCCCTTTTGTGCCAAAGCCCTTCCATTGTTTGAGGCTTTTTTTGTGCAAAAAGGTGCCATCTGCACAGAACTTTTTGTGCAAAAAACCTCTTCTGAAAAAAGGATCGGAAGAGAATGCAAATGAGAGCACAACATATGTAAATGAGCTCTCCATTTGCATTTCCTCTTCTGGGGAAAAAGCTTGAAGTGTAGCAGTAGCATCAGAGAGAACTTAGAACTTAGTTTTCTTGCTGTTGTTTACTTTGTACATCCCCCACTCCCCATTAGAAGTTCCCCCATTGCCAGGGCATGCAGTGGTTAAATAGTGTGACTCATGTTGCAAGTCTATGCTCAGAGCAGATTTGCAAGCTGCTTATCTAAAGTGTTTAGAAGAGAGCCATTTACAAGACAAGTGCAGCATTTATAAGAGCTTTAAGCTCAGACCCATGAGCCAGACACCAGAGGATGCAACTCCTCCTAATGGAGTCTGCACTCTGCCCCAGATGCACAATTTGGTATTGGCAGCCTTGGTGCACAGTGCCCCCGCCTCAGTGCGGGACACCTTGCCACCCAGGAGAGACAGCCACAAGGATATCAGCACTGCTCCCTTGAGTGGAGGATTGGCTCATCAGTGCGGCTCCACTCACAGTTTTCAATGCCGCAAAAGAGAAAGAAGAATGAGGCCCAGGGCCACTCTTTGGCCAAAAGGACCACACAAGACACATGGGCTGTGTCTAGACTACATGCCTCTGTTGGCAGAGGCATGTAGATTAGACAGATCAGCAAAGGCAAATGAAGCCGCGATTTAAATGATCGCGGCTTCATCTAAATTTACATGGCTGCTGCGCTGAGCCGACAAACAGCTAATCAGCTGTTTGTCGGCTCGCGCGCTAGTCTGGACGTTCCCCCTGTCGACATCAAAGCCCTTTGTCGGCAGCCCCGTTATTCCTCGTGGAATGAGGTTTACCGGGGCTGCCGACAAAGGGCTTTGATGTCGACAGGGGGAACGTCCAGACTAGCGCGCGAGCCGACAAACAGCTGATCAGCTGTTTGTCAGCTCAGCGCAGCAGCCATGTAAATGTAAATGAAGCCGCGATCATTTAAATCGCGGCTTCATTTGCCTTTGCTGAACAAACAAATCTACATGTCTCTGCCGACAGAGGCATGTAGTTTAGACCTACCCATGGTGCATTTCATGTCAGGACACCAAAAGACGGGCACATCAATCCCAGCACTGTTGACTGGCACGTCAATCCCGGCACCTAAAGGGCAAGTTCATCCAGTCTGGTCTTGGTGGACTCCCCAGTGTAGGAGTTTGTGGAGGAAGACTTGGATCTCCCGCTGCACCCTGCCTCCTTAATCCAAAAGAAATTGCCCATGTAAACAAGCTCTTAGCCATTGCTCTTTCTTGATACGTGCTGCTTTCTTGATTCATAAAAACATCAGTAGACAGTAGCATAAATAAAGGTGAAAATACATTTTGTGCAAATCTGAGTGCCTCCAAACTTATCTTGAGGTCTACAGAAAATAATGGATCAAGTGTCTAATACCTCCTTCATGCCCTTGGAGTTGGACTGCACGATGATTAAACCACATCTGGAAAACAACCATGAGAGAATGGAAAATTTAGACAAAACAATCAAGGCACTCATGTCTTTTGTTTATAATCTGCTAAAGCTGTATTCTCAGAACTGTTAGAAGTCTCTGCCAATTCATCTGAAGTGATTCTGCTTTCAGGAGGTTTTTTTGTTGGTTTGTTTTTGCAAAGGCAGAAAAAGAGCCAAAGGAACTCTCAGAAACTAGGATGGATATAAACAGACTTTCAGCAGAATATAAAAAAGGGGCAATGAACATTTAACATTACTTGTGTATTTCTTAATTGGCCTAAGAAATTAAAAGACAGAGTATTTTTAAGCAGACACTTCAGTGTAGTAAGACATCAGACAACTTAAGCCTTATTGCAGCGAGCTGAAGAAATTACTATGAAGAACCATTATATTTACTTGAATTTTTCCACTGCCTGCTTAAAAGCCAAGAAGTGGAATTTGTGAAAACAGTAATACAATTTCGGGAAATGAATCTGTCTGCCAAGGTTATATCACTCTTAGCCTGCAGAGTTCTAGCCTTCATTTTACAATATAGTACAAGCCACCCGATCTAGCATACAGCTGTCTAACGCCCCATTCTATGCATAGCATGGGAATACAAAACCTTACCTGACACGGAACAAGTCTCTGTGGCTGTGTCTACACTGGCGCGATCTTGCGCCAAAGCGGCTGTTCTTGCGCAAAAACTTGCTGCCTGTCTACACTGGCCGTGTGTTCTTGCGCAAGTAAACTGACGTTCTACTGTATGAAATCAGGGCTTCTTGAGCAAGAACTATGATGGTCCCGCTCAAGAATAAGCCCTTTTGCGAAACTGTTCTTGTGCAAGAGGCCAGTGCAGACAGGCAACATGAACTTCTTGAGCAAGAAAGCTCTATGGTTAAAATGGCCATGAGACCTTTATTGCGCACGAAAGCGTCTACACTGGCATGGACGCTCTTGTGCAAAAGCACATCTCTTGTGCAAAAGCATATGCCAGTGTAGATGTTCTCTTCTGGAAGAGTTTTTGCACAAGATCATGCTAGTGTAAACATAGCCTGTGAGATCCTGATCTCATTTACCTCTGTCTTTCTGCTGGATAAATGATAGGGCACTGTCCCTGGGAGTTTCCAGTCTTGCCAAAATATAATCTGCTGCTGCTCTCATATTAAGGGCCAGGATGCTGCAAGGTTCTTGGCGTATCCATCAGTAACCTGACCCTGTCGAGCTGATGTCAGTACACAGGCCTCTATTAGGTTCCTGCCTCACCACCACTGTTTTGCAGCAGAGCTGATATGAGTTTGCACGACCTCTCTGTACACTACTACAGGGCTGGGAGCAAACCCAGGCATGCATGTGAGATCCCTGCTTGACTCACCTCTCCCTTTCTGTTGGTGTGTTGCTCATTATAGGCTTTTCTTTGAGCCTGATTGTATTAAATGCTTATGGATTATGGATCCAAGAAATCAGGGTGCTCAGGCAATCTCTGTTACAACACTGAACTATTAAATATGGTTTGGGATCTGCAAGCACAGAAATTTTACTTTTGTTTCCTCACCGTGGCTACAGGCTGCAAAGTTCCTGCATATGTTTGAAAGTTTCTTAAATTGAGACATGACGGAAAGCCCTCAAACAAAGCATAGAATATTAAATGTTGACATTTGGAATGAGCTTATTTGTGGTTAACCAAAGACAGTTGCCGAGGAGAGAATGAAAGTCCCTTGCTTTATCAAACAGTCCTTCTTTAGAAGACTGGAAGGTCAAATTCTACTGCTGGATCTCAACTCAGAATCAGTTATTCCTGCTTGTCAAGGGGGCTCACCGCGTCCCTGCATATCCAGCCCCTTTGCCCCATTCCTCACAGAAGGTATGTCTACATTTACTCCCTACTCTGTTTGATTCGAACTAACGTGTCCCGGCATGCACTTTCACTTTCAAATCAGCTGTTGAGCGGAGTAACGCACTGGCGAGATCATGCTAATGAAACGCGGGATATTTAAATCCCCGCTTCATTAGCAATTTTGGTCGCCTACATTTGCATCCCTAGCTGGAACTAGGGAGCAAGTGTAGACGTACCCAGACTCAGGGACACTCCAGGCTAGTACAACATCCAAGCTCTCTATTTGTGTCCATTTCCCATCACCAGTTTCATATACGGCCTGTACAATGGCTCGGCCCAGCCTAGGCCTGGTCAGCAACATCTTCCTCTCTCCCATCCTGGCCTCTGCCCTCCTTTCAGCATGAGTTTGTCAAGAACAAATCATGTCAAACCAATCTGATAGCTTTCTTTGATATGATACCAAGGGGGCAGCCGTAGACATGGTATACCTAGACTTTAGCAAAGCATGTGACCTTCTAATCAATAATCTAGGGAAATACAATATAGAGGTAGCTACTATAAGGTGGGCATGTAACTGGCTGGATAACCATTCTCGGAGAATAGTTATTAAGGGTTCACAGTCATACCGGAAGGGGTTCTGCAGGGACCAATTTTGGAGCCAGATCTGTTCAATATTGTCATCAACTATTTAGATGATGGCATAGAGCCGTGGTCCCCAACCCAGTGCCCACGGGCGCCATGGCGCCCGCCAGGCCCTTTACGTGCGCCCGCGGAGCAATCTGGGCTGGCCCTGCCCCCGGGCGTGCGGCAGGTGCCAGCCTCGGGCGCATGGCCGGCCCCAGCCCCGGGTGCGCCGTGCGTGCCCTTGCCGGCCCTGGCCCTGCCCCCGGGTGCGCCGTGCGTGCCCTTGCCGGCCCTGGCCCTGCCCCCGGGTGCGCCGCGCGTGCCCTTGCCGGCCCTGGCGCTGGCCCCGCCCCCGGGTGCACCACACGTGCCCCGCCCCCAGGTGCGCCGCATGTGCCCTTGCCGGCCCTGGCGCTGGCCTTGGCCCCGCCCCCGAGTGCACCGCGCATGCCCTTGCCGGCCCTGGCGCTGGCCCCGCCTCCGGGTGTGCCGCACATGTCCTTGCCAGCCCTGGTGCTGGCCCCGCCCCCGGGTGCGCCGCACGTGCCCTTGCCGGCCCTGGCGCTGGCCTTGGCCCCAGCCCTGGGTGCGCCGCGCGTGCCCTTGCTGGCCCTGGCGCTGGGCCTGGGGGCGCCGCGCGTGCCCTTGCTGGCCCTGGCCGCGTGGAACTTGGGCAGCCCCTGCCCGGGATCGCGGCACATGCCGCTGCCAGCCTCGGGCGTGCGGTGCATGCTTGGCCCCGCCCCCAGTCACGTGGCCTGTGAGTGGCCTCGCCCCCGTACATGCAGCGCGTGAGCGGCCCCGCCCCCAGGCGCCCGGCAGCCCCAAAAGGTTGGGGACCACTGGCATAGAGAGTACACTTATAAGCTCTCACCTTAGGTATTGTGCTTACATCTTCTTATCTCTTGCTGTAAGTGGTCTAAGTGCCACCCCATGGGACAGTGAACCACACTAGGGGTTGCAAGTGCTTTGGAGGATAGGGTAATAATTCAAAATGATCTCGACAAACTAGAGAAATGGCCTCAGGTAAATAGGATGAAGTTTAATAAGGACAAATGCAAAGTACTCCACTTAGGGAGGAACAATCTGTTTCACACATACAGAATGGGAAGCAAAATGCAGGACAATGTAGCACTTTAAAGACTAACAAGATGGTTTATTAGATGATGAGCTTTTGTGGGCCAGACCCACTTCCTCAGATCAAATAGTGGAAGAAAGTAGTCACAACCATATATACCAAAGGATACAATTAAAAAAAAATGAACAACTATGAAAAGGACAAATCACATTGCAGAACAGGAGGGGAATGCAGGGCGGGGGGGGGGGGGAGGAAGGAAGGTAAGTGTCTGTGAATTGATGATATTAGAGGTAAGGAGAGTGGGATGTTTGTGAGTTAATGGTATTAGAGGTGATAATTGGGGAAACTATCTTGGTAATGGGTGAGATAGTTCAAATGTTTGTTAAGTCCTTGTTGGAAAGTGTCGAATTTTAACATGAATGACAGTTCAGAGGATTCCCTTTCAAGTGCAGATGTAAAAGGTCTTTGTAGCAGAATGCAGGTGGTTAAGTCATTGAGAGAGTGTCCTTTCTGGTTAAAATGGCAAGAAACTGTTTTCTCTTTGTGATCTTGTCTGATATCTGTTTTGTGGGCATTAATCCTTTGGCGAAGTGTCTGAGACGTTTGTCCAATGTACATAGCAGACGGACACTTTCGGCACATGATAGCATAGATTATATTTCTGGATGCGCAGGAATATGTGTTCTTGATTTTATAACTCACTTGGTTAGGTCCAATAATGGTATCAGCAGAATGAATATGTGGACAAAGCTGGCAACGGGGTTTGTTGCAAGGGAAAGTACCAGGGTTGGTATTAGTGTGGTATGTCCTGTGGTGGTTGGTAAGAATCATCTTGAGGTTAGGTGGTTGTCTATAGGAGAATATGGGTCTGTCTCCCAGAGCCTCTTGGAGTATGGTATCCTGTTCCAGTATAGGCTGTAGTTGGGGGGTCAGTGACTGAGGTATTGGTTGGGGTGTCGGTGACGGGGTGTCGGTAGGGGGGGGCAGTGACTGAGGTATTGGTTGGGGTGTCAGTGACGGGGTGTCAGTTGGGGGGGTCAGTGACTGAGGTATTGGTTGGGGTGTCGGTGACGGGGTGTCGGTAGGGGGGTCAGTGACTGAGGTATTGGTTGGGGTGTTGGTGACGGGGTGTCGGTTGGGGGGGCAGTGACTGAGGTATTGGTTGGGGTGTCGGTGACGGGATGTCAGTTGGGGGGTCAGTGACTGAGGTATTGGTTGGGGTGTCGGTGACGGGGTGTCGGTAGGGGGGTCAGTGACTGAGGTATTGGTTGGGGTGTCGGTGACGGGGTGGCGGTTGGGGGGTCAGTGACTGAGGTATTGGTTGGGGTGTTGGTGACGGGGTGTCAGTTGGGGGGTCAGTGACTGAGGTATTGGTTGGGGTGCCGGTGACGGGGTGTCGGTAGGGGGGTCAGTGACTGAGGTATTGGTTGGGGTGTCGGTGACGGGGTGTCGGTAGGGGGGTCAGTGACTGAGGTATTGGTTGGGGTGTCGGTGATGGGGGTGTCGGTTGGGGGGGTCAGTGACTGAGGTATTGGTTGGGGTGTCGGTGACGGGGTGTCAGTTGGGGGGTCAGTGACTGAGGTATTGGTTGGGGTGTCGGTGACGGTGTGTCGGTAGGGGGGTCAGTGACTGAGGTATTGGTTGGGGTGTCGGTGACGGGGTGTCGGTTGGGGGGGTCAGTGACTGAGGTATTGGTTGGGGTGTCGGTGACGGGGTGTCAGTTGGGGGGTCAGTGACTGAGGTATTGGTTGGGGTGTCGGTGACGGTGTGTCGGTAGGGGGGTCAGTGACTGAGGTATTGGTTGGGGTGTCGGTGACGTGGTGTCAGTTGGGGGGGTCAGTGACTGAGGTATTGGTTGGGGTGTCGGTGACGGGGTGTCGGTTGGGGGGTCAGTGACTGAGGTATTGGTTGGGGTGTCGGTGACGGGGTGTCGGTTGGGGGGTCAGTGACTGAGGTATTGGTTGGGGTGTCGGTGACGGGGTGTCGGTAGGGGGGTCAGTGACTGAGGTATTGGTTGGGGTGTCGGTGACGGGGTGTCGGTAGGGGGGTCAGTGACTGAGGTATTGGTTGGGGTGTCGGTGACGGGGGTGTCGGTTGGGGGGGTCAGTGACTGAGGTATTGGTTGGGGTGTCGGTGACGGGGTGTCGGTAGGGGGGTCAGTGACTGAGGTATTGGTTGGGGTGTCGGTGACGGGCTGTCTGTTGGGGGGGTCAGTGACTGAGGTATTGGTTGGGGTGTCGGTGACGGGGTGTCGGTTGGGGGGGTCAGTGACTGAGGTATTGGTTGGGGTGTCGGTGACGGGGTGTCTGTTGGGGAGGTCAGTGACTGAGGTATTGGTTGGGGTGTCGGTGACGGTGTGTCGGTAGGGGGGTCAGTGACTGAGGTATTGGTTGGGGTGTCAGTGACGGGGTGTCAGTTGGGGGGGTCAGTGACTGAGGTATTGGTTGGGGTGTCGGTGACGGGGTGTCGGTTGGGGGGTCAGTGACTGAGGTATTGGTTGGGGTGTCGGTGACGGGGTGTCGGTTGGGGGGGTCAGTGACTGAGGTATTGGTTGGGGTGTCGGTGACGGGGGTGTCGGTTGGGGGGGGTCAGTGACTGAGGTATTGGTTGGGGTGTCGGTGACGGGGTGTCGGTTGGGGGGGTCAGTGACTGAGGTATTGGTTGGGGTGTCGGTGACGGGGTGTCGGTTGGGGGGGCAGTGACTGAGGTATTGGTTGGGGTGTCGGTGACGGGGTGTCGGTTGGGGGGGTCAGTGACTGAGGTATTGGTTGGGGTGTCGGTGACGGGGTGTCGGTTGGGGGGGGTCAGTGACTGAGGTATTGGTTGGGGTGTCGGTGACGGGGTGTCGGTTGGGGGGGGTCAGTGACTGAGGTATTGGTTGGGGTGTCGGTGACGGGGTGTCGGTTGGGGGGGGTCAGTGACTGAGGTATTGGTTGGGGTGTCGGTGACGGGGTGTCGGTTGGGGGGGTCAGTGACTGAGGTATTGGTTGGGGTGTCGGTGACGGGGTGTCGGTTGGGGGGTCAGTGACTGAGGTATTGGTTGGGGTGTCGGTGACGGGGTGTCGGTTGGGGGGTCAGTGACTGAGGTATTGGTTGGGGTGTCGGTGACAGGGTGTCGGTAGGGGGGTCAGTGACTGAGGTATTGGTTGGGGTGTCGGTGACGGGGGTGTCGGTTGGGGGGGTCAGTGACTGAGGTATTGGTTGGGGTGTCGGTGACGGGGTGTCGGTTGGGGGGTCAGTGACTGAGGTATTGGTTGGGGTGTCGGTGACGGGGTGTCTGTTGGGGGGGTCAGTGACTGAGGTATTGGTTGGGGTGTCGGTGACGGTGTGTCGGTAGGGGGGTCAGTGACTGAGGTATTGGTTGGGGTGTCGGTGACGGGGTGTCAGTTGGGGGGTCAGTGACTGAGGTATTGGTTGGGGTGTCGGTGACGGGGGTGTCGGTTGGGGGGGTCAGTGACTGAGGTATTGGTTGGGGTGTCGGTGACGGGGTGTCGGTTGGGGGGTCAGTGACTGAGGTATTGGTTGGGGTGTCGGTGACGGGGTGTCTGTTGGGGGGGTCAGTGACTGAGGTATTGGTTGGGGTGTCGGTGACGGGGTGTCGGTTGGGGGGTCAGTGACTGAGGTATTGGTTGGGGTGTCGGTGACGGGCTGTCTGTTGGGGAGGTTAGTGACTGAGGTATTGGTTGGGGTGTCGGTGACGGTGTGTCGGTAGGGGGGTCAGTGACTGAGGTATTGGTTGGGGTGTCGGTGACGGGGGTGTCGGTTGGGGGGGGTCAGTGACTGAGGTATTGGTTGGGGTGTCGGTGACGGGGTGTCGGTTGGGGGGGTCAGTGACTGAGGTATTGGTTGGGGTGTCGGTGACGGGGTGTCGGTTGGGGGGGCAGTGACTGAGGTATTGGTTGGGGTGTCGGTGACGGGGTGTCGGTTGGGGGGTCAGTGACTGAGGTATTGGTTGGGGTGTCGGTGACGGTGTGTCGGTAGGGGGGTCAGTGACTGAGGTATTGGTTGGGGTGTCGGTGACGTGGTGTCAGTTGGGGGGGTCAGTGACTGAGGTATTGGTTGGGGTGTCGGTGACGGGGTGTCGGTTGGGGGGTCAGTGACTGAGGTATTGGTTGGGGTGTCGGTGACGGGGTGTCGGTTGGGGGGTCAGTGACTGAGGTATTGGTTGGGGTGTCGGTGACGGGGTGTCGGTAGGGGGGTCAGTGACTGAGGTATTGGTTGGGGTGTCGGTGACGGGGTGTCGGTAGGGGGGTCAGTGACTGAGGTATTGGTTGGGGTGTCGGTGACGGGGGTGTCGGTTGGGGGGGTCAGTGACTGAGGTATTGGTTGGGGTGTCGGTGACGGGGTGTCAGTAGGGGGGTCAGTGACTGAGGTATTGGTTGGGGTGTCGGTGACGGGCTGTCTGTTGGGGGGGTCAGTGACTGAGGTATTGGTTGGGGTGTCGGTGACGGGGTGTCGGTTGGGGGGGTCAGTGACTGAGGTATTGGTTGGGGTGTCGGTGACGGGGTGTCTGTTGGGGAGGTCAGTGACTGAGGTATTGGTTGGGGTGTCGGTGACGGTGTGTCGGTAGGGGGGTCAGTGACTGAGGTATTGGTTGGGGTGTCAGTGACGGGGTGTCGGTTGGGGGGGTCAGTGACTGAGGTATTGGTTGGGGTGTCGGTGACGGGGTGTCGGTTGGGGGGTCAGTGACTGAGGTATTGGTTGGGGTGTCGGTGACGGGGTGTCGGTTGGGGGGGTCAGTGACTGAGGTATTGGTTGGGGTGTCGGTGACGGGGGTGTCGGTTGGGGGGGGTCAGTGACTGAGGTATTGGTTGGGGTGTCGGTGACGGGGTGTCGGTTGGGGGGGTCAGTGACTGAGGTATTGGTTGGGGTGTCGGTGACGGGGTGTCGGTTGGGGGGGCAGTGACTGAGGTATTGGTTGGGGTGTCGGTGACGGGGTGTCGGTAGGGGGGTCAGTGACTGAGGTATTGGTTGGGGTGTCGGTGACGGGGTGTCGGTTGGGGGGGGTCAGTGACTGAGGTATTGGTTGGGGTGTCGTTGACGGGGTGTCGGTTGGGGGGGGTCAGTGACTGAGGTATTGGTTGGGGTGTCGGTGACGGGGTGTCGGTAGGGGGGGGTCAGTGACTGAGGTATTGGTTGGGGTGTCGGTGACGGGGTGTCGGTTGGGGGGGTCAGTGACTGAGGTATTGGTTGGGGTGTCGGTGACGGGGTGTCGGTTGGGGGGTCAGTGACTGAGGTATTGGTTGGGGTGTCGGTGACGGGGTGTCGGTTGGGGGGTCAGTGACTGAGGTATTGGTTGGGGTGTCGGTGACAGGGTGTCGGTAGGGGGGTCAGTGACTGAGGTATTGGTTGGGGTGTCGGTGACGGGGGTGTCGGTTGGGGGGGTCAGTGACTGAGGTATTGGTTGGGGTGTCGGTGACGGGGTGTCGGTTGGGGGGTCAGTGACTGAGGTATTGGTTGGGGTGTCGGTGACGGGGTGTCTGTTGGGGGGGTCAGTGACTGAGGTATTGGTTGGGGTGTCGGTGACGGTGTGTCGGTAGGGGGGTCAGTGACTGAGGTATTGGTTGGGGTGTCAGTGACGGGGTGTCAGTTGGGGGGGTCAGTGACTGAGGTATTGGTTGGGGTGTCGGTGACGGGGGTGTCGGTTGGGGGGGTCAGTGACTGAGGTATTGGTTGGGGTGTCGGTGACGGGGTGTCGGTTGGGGGGTCAGTGACTGAGGTATTGGTTGGGGTGTCGGTGACGGGGTGTCTGTTGGGGGGGTCAGTGACTGAGGTATTGGTTGGGGTGTCGGTGACGGGGTGTCGGTTGGGGGGTCAGTGACTGAGGTATTGGTTGGGGTGTCGGTGACGGGCTGTCTGTTGGGGAGGTTAGTGACTGAGGTATTGGTTGGGGTGTCGGTGACGGTGTGTCGGTAGGGGGGTCAGTGACTGAGGTATTGGTTGGGGTGTCGGTGACGGGGGTGTCGGTTGGGGGGGGTCAGTGACTGAGGTATTGGTTGGGGTGTCGGTGATGGGGTGTCGGTTGGGGGGGTCAGTGACTGAGGTATTGGTTGGGGTGTCGGTGACGGGGTGTCGGTTGGGGGGGCAGTGACTGAGGTATTGGTTGGGGTGTCGGTGACGGGGTGTCAGTTGGGGGGTCAGTGACTGAGGTATTGGTTGGGGTGTCGGTGACGGTGTGTCGGTAGGGGGGTCAGTGACTGAGGTATTGGTTGGGGTGTCGGTGACAGGGTGTCGGTTGGGGGGGTCAGTGACTGAGGTATTGGTTGGGGTGTCGGTGACGGGGTGTCGGTAGGGGGGTCAGTGACTGAGGTATTGGTTGGGGTGTCGGTGACGGGGTGTCGGTTGGGGGGGTCAGTGACTGAGGTATTGGTTGGGGTGTCGGTGACGGGGTGGCGGTTGGGGGGTCAGTGACTGAGGTATTGGTTGGGGTGTCGGTGACGGGGTGGCGGTTGGGGGGTCAGTGACTGAGGTATTGGTTGGGGTGTTGGTGACGGGGTGTCAGTTGGGGGGTCAGTGACTGAGGTATTGGTTGGGGTGCCGGTGACGGGGTGTCGGTAGGGGGGTCAGTGACTGAGGTATTGGTTGGGGTGTCGGTGACGGTGTGTCGGTAGGGGGGTCAGTGACTGAGGTATTGGTTGGGGTGTCGGTGACGGGGTGTCAGTTGGGGGGTCAGTGACTGAGGTATTGGTTGGGGTGTCGGTGACGTGGTGTCAGTTGGGGGGGTCAGTGACTGAGGTATTGGTTGGGGTGTCGGTGACGGGGTGTCGGTAGGGGGGTCAGTGACTGAGGTATTGGTTGGGGTGTCGGTGACGGGGGTGTCGGTTGGGGGGGTCAGTGACTGAGGTATTGGTTGGGGTGTCGGTGACGGGGTGTCTGTTGGGGGGGTCAGTGACTGAGGTATTGGTTGGGGTGTCGGTGACGGGGTGTCGGTTGGGGGGTCAGTGACTGAGGTATTGGTTGGGGTGTCGGTGACGGGCTGTCTGTTGGGGAGGTTAGTGACTGAGGTATTGGTTGGGGTGTCGGTGACGGTGTGTCGGTTGGGGGGGGTCAGTGACTGAGGTATTGGTTGGGGTGTCGGTGACGGGGTGTCGGTTGGGGGGGTCAGTGACTGAGGTATTGGTTGGGGTGTCGGTGACGGGGTGTCGGTTGGGGGGGCAGTGACTGAGGTATTGGTTGGGGTGTCGGTGACGGGGTGTCGGTTGGGGGGGGTCAGTGACTGAGGTATTGGTTGGGGTGTCGGTGACGGGGTGTCGGTTGGGGGGGGTCAGTGACTGAGGTATTGGTTGGGGTGTCGGTGACGGGGTGTCGGTTGGGGGGGGTCAGTGACTGAGGTATTGGTTGGGGTGTCGGTGACGGGGTGTCGGTTGGGGGGGCAGTGACTGAGGTATTGGTTGGGGTGTCGGTGACGGGGTGTCGGTTGGGGGGGGTCAGTGACTGAGGTATTGGTTGGGGTGTCGGTGACGGGGTGTCGGTTGGGGGGGGTCAGTGACTGAGGTATTGGTTGGGGTGTCGGTGACGGGGTGTCGGTTGGGGGGGCAGTGACTGAGGTATTGGTTGGGGTGTCGGTGACGGGGTGTCGGTTGGGGGGGGTCAGTGACTGAGGTATTGGTTGGGGTGTCGGTGACGGGGTGTCGGTTGGGGGGGGTCAGTGACTGAGGTATTGGTTGGGGTGTCGGTGACGGGGTGTCGGTTGGGGGGGTCAGTGACTGAGGTATTGGTTGGGGTGTCGGTGACGGGGTGTCGGTTGGGGGGGTCAGTGACTGAGGTATTGGTTGGGGTGTCGGTGACGGGGTGTCTGTTGGGGGGATCAGTGACTGAGGTATTGGTTGGGGTGTCGGTGACGGGGTGTCGGTTGGGGGGTCAGTGACTGAGGTATTGGTTGGGGTGTCGGTGACGGGGTGTCGGTTGGGGGGGGTCAGTGACTGAGGTATTGGTTGGGGTGTCGGTGACGGGGGTGTCGGTTGGGGGGGTCAGTGACTGAGGTATTGGTTGGGGTGTCGGTGACAGGGGTGTCTGTTGGGGGGTCAGTGACTGAGGTATTGGTTGGGGTGTCGGTGACGGGGTGTCGGTTGGGGGGGTCAGTGACTGAGGTATTGGTTGGGGTGTCGGTGACGGGGTGTCGGTTGGGGGGTCAGTGACTGAGGTATTGGTTGGGGTGTCGGTGACGGGGTGTCGGTTGGGGGGTCAGTGACTGAGGTATTGGTTGGGGTGTCGGTGACGGGGTGTCGGTTGGGGGGTCAGTGACTGAGGTATTGGTTGGGGTGTCAGTGACGGGGTGTCGGTTGGGGGGTCAGTGACTGAGGTATTGGTTGGGGTGTCGGTGACGGGGTGTCGGTTGGGGGGTCAGTGACTGAGGTATTGGTTGGGGTGTCAGTGACGGGGTGTCGGTTGGGGGGTCAGTGACTGAGGTATTGGTTGGGGTGTCGGTGACGGGGGTGTCGGTTGGGGGGTCAGTGACTGAGGTATTGGTTGGGGTGTCGGTGACGGGGTGTCGGTTGGGGGGTCAGTGACTGAGGTATTGGTTGGGGTGTCGGTGACGGGGTGTCGGTTGGGGGGTCAGTGACTGAGGTATTGGTTGGGGTGTCAGTGACGGGGTGTCGGTAGGGGGGTCAGTGACTGAGGTATTGGTTGGGGTGTCGGTGACGGGGTGTCGGTTGGGGGGTCAGTGACTGAGGTATTGGTTGGGGTGTCGGTGACGGGGTGTCGGTTGGGGGGTCAGTGACTGAGGTATTGGTTGGGGTGTCAGTGACGGGGTGTCGGTTGGGGGGGTCAGTGACTGAGGTATTGGTTGGGGTGTCGGTGACGGGGTGTCGGTAGGGGGGTCAGTGACTGAGGTATTGGTTGGGGTGTCGGTGACGGGGTGTCGGTTGGGGGGGTCAGTGACTGAGGTATTGGTTGGGGTGTCGGTGACGGGGTGTCGGTTGGGGGGTCAGTGACTGAGGTATTGGTTGGGGTGTCAGTGACGGGGTGTCGGTTGGGGGGGTCAGTGACTGAGGTATTGGTTGGGGTGTCGGTGACGGGGTGTCGGTTGGGGGGTCAGTGACTGAGGTATTGGTTGGGGTGTCGGTGACGGGGTGTCGGTTGGGGGGTCAGTGACTGAGGTATTGGTTGGGGTGTCGGTGACGGGGTGTCGGTTGGGGGGGCAGTGACTGAGGTATTGGTTGGGGTGTCGGTGACGGGGTGTCGGTAGGGGGGTCAGTGACTGAGGTATTGGTTGGGGTGTCGGTGACGGGGTGTCGGTTGGGGGGTCAGTGACTGAGGTATTGGTTGGGGTGTCGGTGACGGGGTGTCGGTTGGGGGGTCAGTGACTGAGGTATTGGTTGGGGTGTCGGTGACGGGGTGTCGGTTGGGGGGGCAGTGACTGAGGTATTGGTTGGGGTGTCGGTGACGGGGTGTCGGTAGGGGGGTCAGTGACTGAGGTATTGGTTGGGGTGTCGGTGACGGGGTGTCGGTTGGGGGGTCAGTGACTGAGGTATTGGTTGGGGTGTCGGTGACGGGGTGTCGGTTGGGGGGGTCAGTGACTGAGGTATTGGTTGGGGTGTCGGTGACGGGGGTGTCGGTTGGGGGGGTCAGTGACTGAGGTATTGGTTGGGGTGTCGGTGACGGGGTGTCGGTTGGGGGGGCAGTGACTGAGGTATTGGTTGGGGTGTCGGTGAAAGGGTGTCGGTTGGGGGGGTCAGTGACTGAGGTATTGGTTGGGGTGTCGGTGACGGGGTGTCGGTTGGGGGGTCAGTGACTGAGGTATTGGTTGGGGTGTCGGTGACGGGGTGTCGGTTGGGGGGTCAGTGACTGAGGTATTGGTTGGGGTGTCGGTGACGGGGTGTCGGTTGGGGGGGCAGTGACTGAGGTATTGGTTGGGGTGTCGGTGACGGGGTGTCGGTAGGGGGGTCAGTGACTGAGGTATTGGTTGGGGTGTCGGTGACGGGGTGTCGGTTGGGGGGTCAGTGACTGAGGTATTGGTTGGGGTGTCGGTGACGGGGTGTCGGTTGGGGGGGTCAGTGACTGAGGTATTGGTTGGGGTGTCGGTGAAAGGGTGTCGGTTGGGGGGGTCAGTGACTGAGGTATTGGTTGGGGTGTCGGTGAAAGGGTGTCGGTTGGGGGGGTCAGTGACTGAGGTATTGGTTGGGGTGTCGGTGACGGGGTGTCGGTTGGGGGGGCAGTGACTGAGGTATTGGTTGGGGTGTCGGTGAAAGGGTGTCGGTTGGGGGGGTCAGTGACTGAGGTATTGGTTGGGGTGTCGGTGACGGGGTGTCGGTTGGGGGGGGAGTCAGTGACTTTCCCGCCTTCCGAAGGCAGCGGCGGCTCCGGCCGCCTTGCCCCGCCCCCGCGCTGAGACAGGCGGAAGCCGCGGCCACTGAGCGGGGCGGGTGTGGGCGGAGCCAGCGGGGCCCGCCCCCGGCCGGCCTGGTGGGCACGAGCGAGCGCGCCTGCGCGGCGGCGGTGGAGCCGGGTCGATGCTGAGCCGGAGCCAGAGCGAGGCCGGGGCGGGCGGCGTCGCCAAGCGGGCTCGGCCCGGCAGCCCCCCCGATGGGCTCCGCACCCCCGAGAAGCGGGCCCCGGCCTGGGCCCCCCCCGCGCTCCCGCCCGGGCCCCCCCCGCGCCGCTGGGACACCGAGCAGGTCTGCGACTTCCTCTGCCGCAGCGGCTTCGGCGAGCCCGGCCTGCTGCGCCGCGTGCGAGGTACCGGGGTCTGCGAGCCGGGGCGAGCTCCTCCGGGGGGGCTGCCCGCCCCGCCGCCGCGCTGGGGGGAGGAGCCGCGGGCGAGCGCCGGGCTGGGCTCTGCGCCCCCCCCCCCCGGGCATGCCGCCTGCTCCCCCCCCGGCTCCCTGCTCCCTCCGGGCATGCCCCGGCTCCCTGCGGCCCCCCCCGGCTCCCTGCGGCCCCCGCCGGCTCCCTGCAGCCCCCCCCGGGCATGCCGCCTGCTCCCCCCCCGGCTCCCTGCCCCCCCGGGCATGCCGCCTGCTCCCCCCCCGGCTCCCTGCCCCCCCGGGCATGCCGCTTGCTCCCCCCCGGCTCCCTGCCCCTCCCGGGCATGCCGCCTGCTCCACCCCCCGGCTCCCTGCCCCCCCCCCCGCGGGCATGCCGCCTGCTCCACCCCCGGCTCCCTGCGGCGCCCCCCCCCCGGGCATGCCGCCTTCTTTCCCCCCCGGCTCCCTGCGGCGCCCCCCCCCCGGGCATGCCGCCTGCTCCCCCCCCGGCTCCCTGCGGCCCCCCCCCCGGGCATGCCGCCTGCTCCCCCCCCCCCCGGCTCCCTGCGGCGCCCCCCCCGGGCATGCCGCCTGCTCCCCCCCCCCCGGCTCCCTGCGGCGCCCCCCCCGGGCATGCCGCCTGCTCCCCCCCCGGCTCCCTGCGGCGCCCCCCCCCGGGCATGCCGCCTGCTCCCCCCCCCCGGCTCCCTGCGGCGCCCCCCCCCGGGCATGCCGCCTGCTCCCCCCCCCCCCGGCTCCCTGCGGCGCCCCCCCCCGGGCATGCCGCCTGCCCTCCCCCCCCCTCCCGGCGGCCCCCCCCCCCGGGCATGCCGCCTGCTCCCCCCCCCCCCCCCGGCTCCCTGCCCCCCCCGGGCATGCCGCCTGCTCCCCCCCCCCCCCGGCTCCCTGCGGCGCCCCCCCCCGGGCATGCCGCCTGCTCCCCCCCGGCGGCCCCCCCCCCCCCGGGCATGCCGCCTGCTCCCCCCCCCAGCTCCCTGCGGCGCCCCCCCCGGGCATGCCGCCTGCTCCCCCCCTGCGGCGCCCCCCCCCGGGTATGCCGCCTGCTCCCCCCCCGGGCATGCCGCCTGCTCCCCCCCCGGCTCCCTGCCCCCCCCGGGCATGCCGCCTGCTCCCCCCCCCCGGCTCCCCCGCCCCCCCCGGGCATGCCGCCTGCTCCCCCCCGGCTCCTGTCCCCCCCGGGCATGCCGCCTGCTCCCCCCCCGGCTCCCTGCGGCCCCCCCGGGCATGCCGCCTGCTCCCCCCCCGGCTCCCTGCCCCCCCCCCCCCGGGCATGCCGCCTGCTCCCCCCCCCCCCCCCCCGGCTTCCCGGGGCAGGGGAGCCCATAGCATGGGTCAGGGGGACTCTTGTGCAGTTCGGATCCGCACTGGCGTGCAGCCGGGGGCACTAGACTTGCCACTGGCCCGGGCTGAGTCCGCACCCCGCCGTTGGAAGGCGCAGGAGCGCTCTGGAGTATGAACGGGGGAGTGCGGAAGTGCCCGTGACTAGTGGGTGGATGTGCCATTGACCACTCAACTAGTCAATTAACATCCTGAGTCTGCAGAGCTCCCGCTCACCCGCTTCATTTCCTTTGCCTCCTCAGGATCTAATTCCTCTCCAAGAAACATGTTGCATTAAAACAACCAATATACAATGAGTGGTTGGGGGGGCAGTTGAGGAAAGGTGATAGTTAATTACATATTTTTGGAAAGCAAAAACAATATATGTACAGGGTGTTTTTTGTTTGCCCACTTAAATCAGTAGTGGGCAAAGTATGGCCCGTTGAACCCTTCAGTCTGCCCCGCAAGCTCCTCTAGGCAGGCTGGGTCAGAGCTGCTTTGGAAGGAGGTGCCAAACCAACTATTGGGCAGTGCAGCAAGCTTGTGGGGGCTTATGCCTTCCCTTCTGCCACCCATCCCTCAAAGCCTCAGCTCCCCTAGTGCCTGGGCCTGATGGTCTGGGTGGCATGGCTGCAGTTCTGGACATCTGTAGTGCTCCGGGTGGTGCAGTCACATGGTGGGAAGGAGGGGAGGTTGGATAAGGGTCTAAAATTTAAGTAAGCTAAAATGAAGTGGTAAAGATAACAGTGCTAAAATACTTCTATATGAAATATTTCAGCAACTTAAATACGTAGGGGAAAGCCTAGACATAAAAGTTATTCCTTTCACTCCTCAGAAAATCAGATAACCGGAGCAGTGTTGCCTTACCTCACTAAATCTGAACTTAAAGACTTAGGAGTTGGGTAAGAACAACTTTTACTAAATTTTTTAGAGTGGTTCCTGTGTGAGAAATTTTGGTTATTTAATAACTTGGGACTTGCTGTTTCTTGAAGTGTCCAAGGCTTTGCCTATGTCTTAAATAAAAACAAGTTGTGAATGTGGTGGTATAAAGCAATGTTTCTCAACCTTTTTTTTTTTTTTTTTAAATAAAGTACCCCTTTAAAAAAAAAAATGTGTAAGTACCCCCCAGTACCTACAGGTTTTCAGACACACAATTTTTTTCTACTATTGCAACACATTTGTTTAAACAGCTTAATCGTAGCCAGGCGGGCAATTACTTTTTTGGGTATAAAAAGTACAAAAATAATAAAGCACTGTAAAACTTAAAACAAATTCAGTTTTGTCCAAGTTACAGTTGTGTTGATGTACCCCCCCCCCCAGACTTCTCTCAAGTACCCCTAAGGGGTACTCGTACCACTGGTTGAGAAACATGGGTATAAAGGATCTGTTGGTACTGACCTTCACTGAAACTAACCAAACTTTAATAATACATCTTGGGAAAGACAAGTCGTCATCACTTGATTGACTGCAAATGTTGTCCTTGATTTCTGTGGCATGATATTTTAGTATGTTGTCTTTGTTAGCTCACCTCTTTTTTGCTATTGTGTAATTTCAGCTATTCATGTCAAGGCTGACAACCTGTTATAAGTGAAACACCTTGATATGTTTGGAGAGATGTGTGAAAGTGTGTATTTTGTAAAAAACGACTTGATCAAAAATAGGAGCTGTAATTATTTGAAAAGAGATATATAAGCCAGTTGTTTAAACAGAGCTAAAAACTGAGGATTAGGGATGTAAAATCCAGTTTAACTGGTTAACGGGTTAAATGTATTGTTTAATCAGGTCCCTGATTAAAGGGGAGGTGGGCAGGGGGTGCCGCTCCAGCCAGTTTGGGCTATAGCAAACCCCCGTGTCTCATGCAGGGGCTGCCCCTGATGGCAGAATATGTAACTTTCCGAACTATTAGAAAAGAGATGTCAAAACCATTTACAGGGAAGAGAGGTTAACTAAGCACAAGGGAGGTAACTAGAGCATAATTTGGATTGTTAATCTGTAGTTGCATATATATTATCAAGAGTTGTGGATGCTGGTGTATTTCACGTGTATGGTTCAGTGCAGAGGTGCTGCCCTGGAGAATTGGATTCTATTCCTGAACTGCCACACAGTCCCTGTGTGATGCTAATCAGTTCAGTTTAACTTTTACAGGTGGTCACGCTGCACTCATTTTCTGTGGACTGTAATTTTCAGGTTTTTTTCTTGCTCAGTTCATGGCTCCAGGCTTTATTTACTGTGTACTCTTAAATCTTAGTCTCAAGATGGAATTATTAACTTCCCAATGGGCTTTTCTCTGGTGCTTATCTCTACATTATCTGCCTTATGCGCAAATACTGATTTTCACAACACACTTCTGAGGTGAAGAGTTGGTCTTATAGAGATGGGGGCAGAGAAATTAAAGTCAAAACTGTCCACTAATTTTGAGTGTCGAACTTGAGATACTTAAGACCTGATTTTTCAGAGAACTAGGAATTAGTATGTTCAACGCTTAACTCTCAGTGACTGCAGTTTCAGTTGTGCTCAGCACGTACGCAAATCACACCCACGGGTCTAGGAATAAATGGTCAGCATTCAGAATGGAGACAAGTAAATGGCTGTGTCTGTCGGGGGTCTGTTCTGGGACCAGTCCTGTTCGACATGTTTATTCATCAGTGATCTTGAAAAAGGGGTACACAGTGAGATGGCAAAACTTGCAGTTGATATAAAACTACTCATGATAGTTGAGGCCCTGGCAGACTGTGAAACGCTACAAAAGGATCTTTCAAAGCTAGGTGACTGGGCAAGAAAATGGAAGATGAAATTGAATGTTGATAAATTCAGTATAATGTACATGGGAAAGTACAATCCCAACTGTACATTTGGGATGTGAATGGGTAATGGATGAACTGGTACTGGGGAAGTTAAAATGTTTGTTTGTGTGAAAATTTCAGCAGTTACACATTTACATGCAGGGAGGAGCTGCCCCTTGCCCCCCACTCCTTCGCTGACTCCTTCGCTGCTGCCTTTGTATCAAAGGAAGCTGCACGGGGGGGGGGGAGGGCAACTGGGAGCCAGTACACGCAAGGATATATCTATCCGTCCTCACTGGAGCAGAGACTAAAACGAGTTCCACTTCAATGTCAATAAAACAGATTCTAGTTCCCAAAGAGAACAGAGGATCATGATCTATTTCTGATCTAAGCCAATTTAACATCTGAAAGTGTAAAATGCCACCCAGTCAGATGGGTATCAGGAATTTCCCGTTTAAAAGAAGGCATGTGGTTTGTGGCTCTGGACATGAGATGCTTATCTCACAACTGTTCCTCGAGCAAGACCATTACCTTGGGAATCTGTATCAAATACGAAAAGTCAACTTTGACTCTTACAAAGACCACAGATTTAATTGGACCAACTCTGGTCTTGACTGCAGCTAGAGCCCAATCAAGAAGCTCTAGTCAATAAGCAATTTGATATAACAGGTCATCCTCAGACTACAGTCAGGATCTGCCTTTCCCTTCTAGGCAGCATGGCCTCATGTATCCATTGAACACCATTTGCCAGGGTCCATTTCTGCTGCCTGTACACCTGGCTTTAGTGCATCTGCTCACCAGAGACAATATCAATGTTAGAGTAACAATTCAGGCCAGGGTTATGGCCTGTTTCACTTGCTGGGCAAATCTGAAGAAGTTTGGGTGGGAATTCCTTCCCCCACACCTACACCTGAACCAGCTATCTTTGCTGATGTCTCCTTAGGCTGAGGAGTCCAAGGTCCCTTTGGAAGGCCAGGATGCAGTTTCACTTACCATAATTAAGTGTAGTCCATCAGGCCTGCAATGCATTCTGTCTACTCATCCAATCCTGACCTATCCAGGCAATGTTGGACAACATGATGACTGTCTTCTACATAAATGGGGAACAAGACAACCAGCCTTTTGGAAGTGATGAATCGGAAACCACATAATCTTGTCATCAGTGTATCTACCGAGGTGCAGAAATCTCTAGCAATCTCAGCAGATGCTTTTCCTCAGACTACAAATGGGAGAGTCATGATTCCGTCCTGAATCCTGCAGTGGGGCATCCAGTCTTTAGATATCTGTCTTATACATGAAGAAGAAACTGCCCTTGCTGCTTCAGAGCAGCTCAGGCCAAGGCTCAAAGGGCAATGCTTTAGCTACCCTGAATGGGTCACCTCAGATATGCCTTCCCTCCCATTCTACTAATACCACAAATCCTATGAAACATTTGTCATAATACTGGGGTCATCTTCATCACACCCAGGTGGCCAAAATAGATCTGTCTTTTGGACCTCCTCAATATTTAACCTTCTCCACCCATCAATACCCAACCATTTCCAGATGTGCTGGTGGAATATAGTGGTGTAACCAGGCACCCTAACCCACATGCTTTATAATTCAGGGCCTGATATTTGAATGGCAGTGGCCATAGAGCGCTTGTGTTTAGTTGCAGTTCAATCCTCCTCAACCAAAACAGAAAAGATTCTTCCAAGATGGAGATGCTGTTCATCCAAATGAAAATATTTTTCCTCTTGATCACAACAGCATAGGTTATCTCCAGAGTCTTTTATTTTAGATTATCTACTTACCTGTAAAATGTTAGGTCTATCATTTAGTTCCCTGTGGATCCCCTCACAGAAATCACCACCTTTCACCATATAGCGTAAGGGCCAGTGCATGCTATTTTTACTCCACCTAAGGTAACTTGATTTCTGAAGGGACTTCTTAAAACTTTTCCACCAATGATAAAAACAGCATCTCAATAGGGATCACAATTTTCATTTCTCACCAGAACTCCCTTCAGACCATAAGCCATGTGTTCTGTGACCCACCTCTCAATGACAGTTGCCTTCTTGGTCACCATCATATCAGGTGGAAGGGTGAGCAAGCTCTTTTCTCATAAAGAGAAGTCGTCTTCACTTCCACCTGAAATTCATTCCTAATGTAACTTTGGAATGTCACATGAATCTAATCATCCACTTGCTGTTCTTTTTCCAAACCCTCATGCTTCCGATGAGGGGAGAACTTCGTTCCATAGACCTTTAACTGGTGTTGGTGTTCAGAAAATGAAAGCAATTAGAAAGATATTTAAACTATTGATCACCTTGGGAGAGTTGCTAGTTGGTCAAGCACTGTCCATGCAGAGACTCCAAGTGGATGTTGGGATACACTCTAATTCAGTGGTCTCCAACCTTTTTATACCCAAGATCACTTTTTAAATCTCAGAACAGACAAAGATCTATTGCCCTGCCCCTTCCTTGAAGCCCCGCCCTCTTTATTCTCCTCCTGTCCATCACTTGCTATCCCCAGCCCTTACACACTCTGATAAACAGCTTATTTTTAAATTATGCAATATATACAATTAAAATCATGTGTTTATAGTTATGAAATGGTCTTTTTTATTCATGCTATTGAAATCTAAAATGAAGCATTTATAATTATACATTTTGTGGGGACAGAGTTCTGCGGCTGGGGGCAGGGGAGAGGGAACAGAGTGCTGGAAGGAGAACAGGTTTCTGCAGCTGAGGACAGGGTGCCAGTGGGGACAGGGGAGTGGGGACAGGGGGTGGGGTGCCAGTGGCAGCAGAGAGTCCCCTGCATCTGCCTCCTCCCAGGATTCTTACCCCCCCCCCCGCCCCCGAGGGAAGCCAGCACATTCCGCCTCCTCCGGGCCCGACCCACCCCCCTGGCGGCGCAGGGAAACCCTGCATGTGCCTGCTCCGGGGCCAAACCCCTACGGGAGCCTGCCCCTGGGGGCAACCCCTCCTCCCCCGGCACGGCCAACCCCTGTGGGCGCCTGCCACGGGGCCAAAACCCTCTCCCGCGGCGCAGCGTGGCCAACCCCCTCCTGCAGCATGGCCAACCCCTGCGGGCGCATGCCCCGGGGTCAAACCCCCCCTCCTGCAGCGTGACCCGACCCGGCCCGGCCAACCCCCTCTCCTCCCCTCCCGCAGCACAGTCAACCCCCGCGGGCGCCAGCCCCTGGGCCAAACCCCACACCCGCGGTGCGGCCTGGCCCAGCCAACCCCCTCCCCTCCCGCAGTGCGGCCAAACCCCGGGGCCAACCCCCACTCCCGCAGCGCAGGGAAACCCCTGCGCTCAACTCACCCCTCCAGTGCTGGCAGCGCAGGGAAGCCGCTGCACTTCTCCCCTGGGGCCGACGCCCCCTCCCCCAGCACGCAACAGAGCTGTGGGAGGGGAGCAGCTTGCGCACTTCCGGAACCCCCGGAAGTGACACGGGCTTCAGACAGGACTTATGTCCACCCGGCGGGAAGCCGGCACTACACTAGAGGTAGGTAGTGGGGCTTCTGGGGGGTGGGGGTGCCCAAATGCCTCACGATTGACTGGTCGAGGCCTCGTGATCGACCAGTTGATTGTGAGCGGCGGGTTGGTGACCACGGCTCTAATTTGTTACCAACTAGCATATATCTCCCAACCCCTTCCCAATTTCCTCAGCATCTCTGAGATGCCCGTTACTAGCTGTATGTAGCATGGTGAGATAGGGTGTTGGAAGGAGTCGGGGGGCCAGGTAGTTCTATTAATGCCACAGTCTATACTACGGGTGTAAAAGCTTAACTGTTTGTATGGTTAACCTATGAGCCTGGTGACAAGTATCAGAGGGGTAGCCATGTTAGTCTGAATCTGCATAAACAACAAGAAGTCCTGTGGTACCTTATAGACTAACAGATTTATTGGAGCATAAGCTTTCGTGGGTAAAGACCCACTTCGTCAGACATGGTTTGAGCATGTTGGTGGGATTGAGGAGTGCTGGTTAATCAAGTATTCTGGTTAAGTGAGCATTATACTTTACCAATGGAATACCAATTTCTAAAGAACTAAAATAAATAAAATTAATAAAGTATAAAATAGCAAACAGGTACTCACCAGTTCAGTAGTTACACTGCACTGCAAAGTGTGGTGGTTTCTTGAAGCACTTAGGTGTATACTGGTAAAGTTTTCTATACTGGAGGTTAGTTTACGATGCTACATATGACTATGGGGAGCACATGGCATACACCCAGATCGGTAAAAATAATGTTCAAATTATACTGCACATAGTTTAATCTTTCTTTGATTCAGAAGGCTCTTGAGGATCATCTAGTGCCTCAGTCATCATTATCAACATCAGATATTGCAGATGCATAAAGTGTAGCAGATTGGGCTGAATCTGTAGTGTCCCTATGGCACACCCTGGAAGCGGTTTTTTTTGAATAAATCATTGATTTCAGCTTCTTTACTTCTCTTCTGCAGAGTGCAAGATTTGCAAGTGCATGACTTCCTGAGCAGTATGCAAGTCCCGGTTATTTGATTGAAGGCTTGTATTGGGAGATATTAGAAATGCCAGTTCACTGAGCTTTCTGGTCACTTGAGTACTGGATAGCAGAGCTTTTACTGACAGAGCAATTAATCACGATTAATTTGTTTAATTACTTGGCAGCCTAGTTACTTTGTTTTTCAATTTACAGTAACCTTCAAATCTTCTTGATATTTCTAGACCGTTGGACTTGAGACTGAAATTGCTTGTTTGCCTACAAAAGCTAGAACAAAATCATGCTGACATAATGAAGGTAAGCATAAGTGCAGTGCTCCACTTAGGAAGGAACAATTAGTTTCACGCAGAATGGGAAGCAACCGTCTAGAAAGGAGTACTGCAAAAAGAGAGCTAGGGATCAGAGTGAACAACAAGTTAAACATGAGTCAGTGTGACACTTCTGCAAAAAAAGCAAACATGATTCTGGGAAGCAGTAATAGAATAAGAGTGTTGTGAGCAAGACACGAGAAGTCATTCTTCCGCTCTACTCTGCACTGATTAGGCCTCAGTTGGAGTATTGTGTCCAGTTCTGAGTGCCATGTTTCAAGAAAGATGTGGAGAAATTGGAGCAGGTCCAGAGAAGAGCAAGACAAACGATTAAAAGTCTAGAAAACATGAACTATGAGGGAAGACTGAGGGGACATGATAGCATTTTTCAAGTACAGGCAGTCCCCGGGTTACATGGATCCGACTTACATCGGATCCCTACTTTCAAACCGGGTGAGGCAACCCAGCACTAGCTGCTTCCCCCCAGCAGACTAGGGAGACGCGAAGCTAGCGACCCCCCCCTACCCCCCCAGCAGACCAGGGAGACGTGGAGCAGCTTTTCTCAGCAGACACCTCAGCTTGAGAATAAAGGACTGAGGGAAGTGAGGTGTGGGAGAATAAAACTGAGCTCTGGAGAAATGTTTGGCTAGAGTTTCCCCTACAATATGTACCAGTCCGACTTACATACAAATTCAACTTAAGAACAAATCTACAGTCCCTATCTTGTACGTAACCCGGGGACTGCCTGTATCTAAAAGTGTTACAAGGAGGAGGGAGGAAAAATTGTTCTCCTTGGCCTCTGATGATAGGAGAAAAAGCCATGAGCTTAAATTGCAGCAAGGGAGGTTTAGGTTGGACATTAGGAAAAACTTCCTAACGGTCAGGATGGTTAAGCGCTGGACTAAATTGCCCAGGGAGGTTGTGGAATATCCATCTCTGGAAATATTTAAGAGCAGTTTGGATAGACATCTTTCAGGGATGATCTAGATGGTGTTTGGTTGTGCTATCAGGATAGGGGACTGGACTTGATGATCTCTTGAAGTCCCTTCCAGTTCTAGTATTCTATGATTCTATAATATCATGTTGATCAACACTCAGGATCTTATTTCTGCTTTTAAAATGGGACTCGGTTTTTTTTCTCCCTTTGGTGACATTTGAGAAACTGTTTTAAGTACATTTACATAAAGACTCAAGGTACTATATTGTTGGAAAAACAATATTTGTGATGTGAAAACAGGCAAAGGAAGATAGCAATAGCAGTTCTTAATAGTGACGTGTTTCTGAACTTGCAATGGTGTTGTGAAGCTGAGTCCTTTCCAGTAGGTGAAGTAGGTTTTTGGACCTGTAGGTCCCCATTTAGTACTGTCATAGAAGGCACATCTACAGTGAATACTGAAAAGGTGGTTGTACACAGATACTGAAATTAGATAGTAGTAATTTTTGTTGCTTCAATCTCCTGTCCTTAAATCATAATTCTTTGCCTTGTTCTTTCATGCTGGAATGAATGCCCAGATTTAGAAAGTATCAATTTAAATTTATATCTTTTAATTCATAACTCAAATGTTTCTAAAATGTATAATCTTACTTAAAGGTCATCTACAAGAAACTTAAGTTGGAGCTGCATTTTTTTGCTGCTTTCTGTTGTAGAAAAAGATTTTAAGATAGCTGGCTTGAAATCTCTTACCCTCTGTTTTTAGTTCTAAGTCCTTTTAATGTCATAACTTCCCTGTTCTCCAGTTCTACACCATTTTCCAGGATAGACAAGAACTGAATTTTAATGTCCTTTTTTAAAAAAAAAAAAAAAAAAAAAAAAGGAAAGGAAAGACAATCTTTCCCTTTTGTAGCTCATATTGTTAAACCATACTTTCAATTACATTGACATTTTCTAGGTTTTTAATGATCCTATTCATGGGCATATTGAAATACATCCTCTCCTCGTTCGAATCATTGACACTCCTCAATTTCAGCGCCTGCGATATATTAAACAGCTGGGAGGCACTTACTATGTTTTCCCAGGAGCATCACACAACCGCTTTGAGCATTCTTTGGGGTAAGGAAATATTCTTGTGCATATAAATCTCCATTTTGCTTTCTCTGCCAAGAGCTATCTTCCTTTCCCCCCCAGTGTGGTGTGACTGTAGCGCTGGTCTGGCATATAGTGTGAAGTTGGAACTTAAAATGTGCATTTTAGACAACGAGGATACATTGTTTGAATAGTTACTTGATGTTTGTTCCCAGAGGTGTGCAACAAAAATTACTAAAGGCGTTGACAAACAATTGTCTGACAGCAAAAAAGGTGATGGTACTGCTCCGTTTAGAGATGACCGAATAAGATAGAGGTAATAATTAAGTGTAGAGAAGGTAGAAGATGCATTATTTAATGACCAACTTAAAGTTGATAAAAAGAAATATTCTTGTATAATGCATAATTAACCTATAAAACTTATTGCCACAATACATAACTAGGGTCAAGAGATTAAAATGGTTAAGTATTCTGTGGATAATGAACATCTACAGTTGCCTAAAGTAGGATTAAAAATAAGGGATAAAATTCATGTTCCATGGTGTAAGACAATCAATAACTCATTGTGTTTGGAAGGAACTTCCATAATCAGGATAATCCATAGGTGTCCAGTGATGTCTTTTTCTAATCCTAAATGGCATATGGTTACTGGCCACTGTCACGGTACTGAGTGGATGGACTCCTGGTGTAAACAATTTGGCTACGTCTACACTGGCCCCTTCTTCGGAAGGGGCATGCTAATTTTGAAAGTGGGGATAGGGAAATCCGCGGGGGGGTTAAATATCCCCCGCGGATTTAAATAAACATGTCCGCCGCTTTCTTTCCGGCTTGGGGAAAAGCCGGAAAAAAAGCATCTAGACTGGCCCGATCCTCCGGAATAAAGCCCTATTCTGGAGGATCTCTTATTCCTACTTCCCCAAGCTGGAAAAAAAGCGGCGGACATGTTTATTTAAATCCGTGGGGGATATTTAAATCCCCCGCGGATTTCCCTATTCCCACTTTCAAAATTAGCATGCCCCTTCCGAAGAAGGGGCCAGTGTAGACGTAGCCTTTCAGTGTGTGTCTGAGGGTGGGAGGAGTTGAAGGAAATAAGGGCAGAGAGAGAAGCAGGAGCAAGCTTGTGCAGGGCCTTGAAAATGAGCAAAAGGTGTTTGACTTTGTACTGGTGAAGGAAGCTATTTGAAGGGTTTGTGTTGGAGTTACAAGAGGAAAATGACCTTGGTAATAGGGCTGGAAAAGATTAACCAGTTAGTGGTAAGAATCACTCTAAACAGGTGATGCTTACTCTTTCCCCGTTAACTGGTAGCTGCTGTATAGGGATGTTAAAAATAGGTTAATTGAATAGTCAGTTAACCTCATGAATTCTTATCATTACTCGACTATTCTACAGTCCCTAGGGGTGGGAGCATCAGCCAGTGCACTCTGGCCCCACTCCCGAGGAGCCTCCTGCTACCCCGTGCTGCTGCCTCTGCATCAGAAGCAGCAGCGTGGGATGCCAGGCGGGAGCTGGTCCATGAGGGGAGCCAGTTTAAAAACCAGCTCCCCTCGTGGACCGGCTGCCTATCTCCCCATGCTGTTGCCTGTCCAGAGGGGGGGTCTGAGCTCCTGGACCTGGCATGAGCTGAAACTGAGCTGGCCTGCCTCCCCATCTGGCTCCTAATACAATTTAAATACAGAGCCGCAGCAGGGGTAGGTCCCCGATCCAGGAGTGAGCCAGGCTGCTGGTCAGCCTACTAAAAATGTACTGGCGAGGGGGAGTGGGATGCGTGTAGTCTATAGCATTAACCGATAAGCAAAAGCTTTTGCTTATTGGTTAATTGACTAGACTATTACATCCCTAGTGCTGGAGGGGAGCAAAGTTCTGCTCCAGCCCCACAGAGGGCCCGGCAAAGACAGTACCAAAGGGAGAATTGAATTTGCAAGTTTCTCTAGTCTGAAATTAACTTGATCTCCAATTTTCTACCTGGAACAGGGTAGGCTATCTAGCAGGATGTCTGGTCCGGGCATTACATGAAAGACAGCCAGAGTTGGAGATAAGCCAGCGAGATATTCTCTGTGTCCAGATTGCTGGACTTTGTCATGATTTGGGTAAGTAGCTCTTCAAAGCAATTGTTTGGTAGCTTAAGTGGTTCTGGGTGTGATGGAATAGAGCCATATATTACACGCTTTTGTGATAATCTTAGGACAAGGTATGTGGATGATTTAAAAACTCATAATTTGCTTAGGTATTGTCTTGATAAAAGGTGTGGCAACCCTATCTGTGAATGTGACTGGTTCAGTCACAGAGATTTCCCCCGAGACTGTCACTTGATGACGGGTGCTCTACCACTCTGTCCTGTTGAATCAGACCCTCTGGTTTCCTCTAGCAATGGCACAGAGTTGGGGTCTCAGCCTACAGCAGAGAACACCGACAGTGAGAGCAGCTCAGCTCTGGGAAGGCTCAATGGGACTTGACACCCAGGGGGACTAGGGCCACAAATAAATCTGTCTGACTCTTAAGTTTTTACAGAGCAAGCACATGACTTGTTTGCCCCCTTTATCAATAATGTACCTGGCATTGCTCAGGTCTTTAACTGAAGTTGTTTTTCTGTTTTTTGAGTTTTTTGGGTTTTTTTGTGGGGGGGAGGGAGTAAATGAAGTGTGCCTTTATTTCAATGATTGTATCTTTAAAAAATGAAGGCTAGAGTGAGGATTTTGTGGTAAGAAGGGTTGGGAAGTGTGTGTGGGGGGGTGGGTTTAAGGCGGGGGTGGTGGCCTAAGGGCAGGAGGAAGGAGGTGGAGGGCTTATGGGGAAGGAGGTGAGGGTGCAGAAGTCAAGGCAGTTGGGACGCGCAGGACGTGGGGCAGGGAGGTGGGGGGAAGAGGCTTACCGGGGCTGCCTGTGGTAGTAAGGGTGGTGCTGCTCTGGCGCAGCTCCTCTTAGGGGGCTGTCGTAGTGGTCCCTGGCCAGCAGCGCTCCTGAGGGGCTGGGGTTATGCTCTCTGGAGTGGGGGATCCAGGTCTACGCACTTATTGGGTGGGGATTAGAGCTCTGTGGGCTGGCCCTGGCCTCCAGCTGGCTTCTCCTCCCCCAGCCTGCAGCTTGTTGGGGGCCAGCTCCAGGCCTGCAGCCTGTCAAGGTGGGGAGAGGGAAGGGGCAGCCCCTGGCCTGCAGCTGCTCTGCGGGAGGGAGGCTTGCATGGGGGGTGGCCACCCTGTCTTGTAGTCTGTTTGGGAAGGGCTGGTGTTCTGCAGGCTGGCCCTGCCCTCCAGTGGCCCCTCCACAGCCTGCAGGCTGTCTGAGGAGGGACAAGTTCTCAGGGCTGCACCCTCCTCTATCAGGGTCTGCAGGGTCTCCCTGTGGGAGGAGGCAGGCTCCGGGTTTGGGGCAGAGGCCTCCTTACTTGGTCTGGAGTCAGGCAAATGGCGGAGCCCCAACCCTGCTGGCCACTCTTTTGTGCTGCAGCTGCCTCCAGTAGTCACATTCCCCACTCCCTCTTCTCTGTGCCCCTCTGCTCTCTGCCCCCTTCTTTTCCATGTTACTGAAAACAGTCCCATTCTCTGCACTTCCTGTTTTCCAGGCACAACCAAACCCAGACCTTGAATTAAGTTATGATAAGAGGAAGCTGCACCCCAAATTTGGTGGTCCTTGCTCTTACAGTTTAGGAGGAGTTCTTGAATAAATGGACAAACAGACACACAGACATGCTCTAAATTATCTATAGAAGAGAAGCACAGCTCTTGCCTCTTTAACCATTATTTGCACTGGTTTAATAATTGATTTTATTATGTATAAAAAGTAAGATTTAAGTGGTTACACGTGATAGCAGACTGATCAAAGAAAGCTACTAAGCAAAATAAAACAAAACATGCCAGCTAAGCCTAATACAAGAAGAGAAATTTTTACAAATCATAATTTCTCGCCCTAGTTCATACTTCAGGCAAAGTTCCTCTCTGGCCAGGGATGTCCTTTCTGATCTGGGTCCAGCAGTTCCTCTCCACCTCTGTCATTACAGTCCTTCTGTATCAGGTGTTTTCACACACCTTTTTGGGGTGGTGAGGCAGTCTGAAAAGTCAGCTGAAGACCCCCATTGTTGACTTGTCTTATATAGCATTTCTCGAGGGTGGGCAGCTTTTGTTCAATTCCATAACACCTCTATGGAAAAGTACAAAATTTGAGATGGATTGCAGCATCAGGTGATATGTTCTACTCCACTCAATTGTCTCTTGCTAATGGGCTATTAGCTCTGTGTAACTTCATTGTTGTTCCTGATGGGCTGAAAATAGGCTTTCCCCAGCATAAACACATTGATGATAAATCTACAGTCAAGACTCCTAATTTTGGATGTATAGACATGGTACATACATACAAATAGAAAATATGCATTCAGAGGATTGCAAGCTTTCCAATTATACTGTTAATGAAAAATTCTGCATAAAGCACATTCCCATTCCGAAGCCTATTTCCATAAAGAATATGAAATACACCATCACAATGAAGTGATAAGATTCACCTGTGTGATATGAAGACCTGTTCTAAATCTCACAGCTCTGTGCTAAAGGAAGGAATACTTGCCTTAATTTGCATTTAAGTGCAAGCTGGAGGGGAATACTAAGAAAACTCACACAGGTGGAAAAAACCCCATCAGGGAACATCCTTTCACATAGACGTTTTGTGGAAATATTTTTCAGGAGGGTGACTGGAACTATAAAAAACAAGAGCAAGCACCCCAAGGCCCTTTCCCTCTGTCTACCTCTTGGTGAATGAGACAAATTTACATGGAGCTCTGCAGTGACCTGCAGAAGAACTATGTGAGCTCCAAAGCTTGGATCTCTCACCAACAGAGTCCAATGAAAGGTTTATCTCCCCTATCTTGTCTGTCTTCGTATTCTGGGATCAACATGGCTATAACACTGCACCCCTTCTGATTCATCTAGTAACATTTTAAAGTGAAAGTGGTTAAGGAACAGACTGCCCCTTTCCAGCTGTTTAATGCCACTTTACATTTTGTGCTGCTCCATCCATTGCGTTGCTGACACAGAACATTTCCTGTGAGCTCAGTTGTACTTGAAAGACTGATAGATTTGCGGTTCTGATCCCTGTGGGGGCTTGGCTTCCTGAGCGCTGTGCCCTAGAACTGCGTTCTCCCAGAGCTGAAGTAGTTTAGTTTCAGTATTGCTCTTCGGGGGGATGTTACCCCTCCTCTGTGTCTTCTCTGGGGGAGACCAGGGAATTGGGCCCAGCAGGACAGGGTGGTGTGAGGCTCCAGAGATCTTGAACACGAGTGTCAGTGGCATGATCGGTACACCAGGGAACAGTCCCAAGGGATCTTCTGAGACTGCACCCGTCACACTAGATGATATTTAATTAGACTCTTGTACTCTAGTTCTGTGAAGAGCTGTACAATGAAGTGAGAGAACACAAATTCACACAGTTCCGACATGTTTTTGCTGACAAACATGTTTCAGCTTAACCCTGTACACTCTTTATCTTTAAGGTCATGGACCATTTTCACACATGTTTGATGGAAGATTTATTCCACTTGCTCGCCCAGGACTGAAATGGAAGGTAAATATTTTACACAGAGAACAATATACAAGAAAAATATTCCACTTTTTTGAAAGGAAAAGGTAATTCACCTTTCAGGATATGGGCAGCCAATATAGCCTGCTTTTGTGAGCAGTGTTCTAATGAGTGACAAGCATATTGACCATGGTTAAATTTCAGAAAAGCTTTCTCTCTTCCCATCATGGTAATATGCTTGTTCTTTTTATTCTGTCTCCTAATACTCAAGCGGGGCAAGAGCAGAAGGAATTTTCTCTTTTCTTTGCATGCACTCCTGACTGCTTTCTGCATGTGACCCTGGGCTAGAGGAGCAGTGGGGGTAGTTATTTGCACCAGCTGTCTGCCTGACCTGTGTGTAAGAGAGCTGAGACCCTGCTGCTCATGCACATGCACTCTGACTCTTGTGCAATGGGGGGATGAGGAAATTAAAAAAACAAAACAAAAAAACTTGGACAGGTCATAAAATGTTCAGAGGGGCTCAGGAAGGCTGTGACTGGGCACAGGGTTGCTGATTCAGCCCTTGTTATGCCATCTCCCTTGTAGGGGAATAAGCGAGAGCTGACTGGAGGGAACATGGCCCTAATTGGGAAAGCAGAGGCAGCTGCTGCCTACCTGGGCTTGAGCTGAATAAAAGCTTTAGGGGAAGGAAACTGAGGAGGGAGCAGAAAGGGAAAAGGCAGGGATGTAACTCTTCCCTCTCACCTGCCTGCAGACAGTGAAGGGTCAAGTGAAATGGTGGTAGGAAGAAGCCTGTAAATAAACTGCACCAGTGGTTATTAACCCCAGGTGTTACCTGCACAAATCAAATTTCTCTATCCCTTCAGCAGTTTAGGGATGCACGCCTTTACCCAATTCCTAGGGCTCCAGGTACAACCCTGTTAGTTTACACGCCCAATTCCTAGGGCTCAGGGCGTAACTTCCTGCAGGTTTGCAGGGTCTTTTGCCGTTGAAAGAGCCTCACACAGTAATATTCTTAGTCTCTATCTATTGACATTTCCCAAGCAAGCAGAACAGAGCACACAGTGTCATGCTCCTCAATCCTGATACAGAAAAAAACAACAAATGGTCTGGTAGCACTTTATAGATTAATGAAACATGTAGATGGTACCATGAGCTTTAGTGGGCACAGCCCACTTCTTCAGATGCAGACTTGCCCTGTTGGCCAGGCAAGGTCATTCTCTCTGGATCTTAGCTCCTGCATGTCATAGTCGTGCAGTGGAGTCCTGGCAGCTCTGGTCTTAGGCTGTATCTTGGGGGTGAGTTCTCCAGGTCTTCCCTCCTCCTTCTTGGTCTTCCTTTTCCTTTTCCTCCTTTTTTCTACTTGCTTGTCTTCTTGGACCTTAATTTATATAGTGAAACTTGAGTCCTGTTTAGCTATACCCTAAACAATTATTTTAGTATAATTTTACTAACCAATCATTGTTTAAGTTTGCTTTTTAAAGTGACCATTTTCAAGTTGACACAGTTTCTTAATGTATATGGGGTAGCGTTCCCCAGAACCCAGATTTTTATAGGCATAAATCAATAACTGTAGACAGTAATAATTTCTTTTCAATCTTATTTTGGATTTTATTTTAAAACAGAAATCTAATGTAAAAAGGTAAAAGGCTGTTAAAATGTAGGTTTTAATTTAAAAAAATACACAGGTTTTCTAGTATTGTTTGGATTTAAAAAAATGCAACAAATGTTCCCCTATATCCTTTGTAATCCTCATTGTGCCAGTACATGAGAAGTAGACAGAAAACTTGCATATCAGAGTAGCTGTGTTAGTCTGTTTCAGCAAAAACAGCAAGGAATCCCTGTGGCATCTTAAAAAGTAAATTTATTTGGGCATCAGCTTTGGTGGGCTAGAACCCACTTCCTCAGATGCATGAACTTGTTATGGAGTATAAATGAAGTTGGTCAGTATCAAAGTTAACTTCCTTAGTAAGCAACTTTCCCACCATTGAATCCACTGGATATTAAAATGCAAGCTTAATAGCCCAGTAATCAAAATTTGATATGCATGCATTATAAGAACCTTAACTTTTGCATTTCCTGAAGAGAGCCTGGTTCAGTGGCTAAAACAAGTACTTGAAGCTCGTTTGGTCCCAGCTCTGATACTTGATTTTGGCGAAGTCTGATAGCAGCTTACGTGTTTTGATAAAGTGACATACATATGTACGCTTTCTGCAGCATGAAACGGCTTCTGTTGAGATGTTTGAACACCTCATTACTTCCAATGGGCTAGAAAAAGTCATGGAAGATTATGGTCTTGTCCTGAAAGAAGATATGGATTTCATCAAGGAACAAATAGGGGGACCCCTGGATACAACCCCACGTCGGGGTTTGGTAAGTCAATTTGCCAGTTCTGTGGAAGTTATTTTAAATGCTCTTCATTTTAATTGAAATAAAAATATTTTGCTGCTAGTCTCAATTTAAGATTATCTGTGTTGTTTGTGGCATACTTTCAGGTACTTAAGTTTGGAGAAAAAACTTTAATAAAAACCCCACAAACAGTTCTGCAGCACCTTTGAGGCTAACAAAAAATGTAGATAGTGTCATGAGCTTTCGTGGGCACAACCCACTTCTTCAGGTGAATGGAGTAAAGGGCCCAGGGTACAAGGTGCTAAAGTATTACTTGGAGCACAATCCATTCAGGCATCTCAAGAGTGCATTGTTGTTAGTGGGTTGTTAGTTGGTGGATTGGTTGATAGTGCTAGGCACTTAAACCTTCAAAGTTCAATCCCTGCTCCAAGAAGCTCAAAACCTAAGGCCAGAATGACAAGAAGATCTTTACCAGGAAAGGAAATGAGGCCGTTGTATACAAATCAACTTTTTCATGGTCTACAACTTTGACTTTGGTCTACAGTGGGAACTTACATCTGGACAAGTTAGGGGTCTTGTTGATGAGCTTGTAATTGCATCTTGCACGGGGAGCCACAAGGAGGTAGTTGAATGAGAAGTTGACTGCCAAGGCTGGGAGTATGGAGCAGAAGACACTTGACGAGAGCAAGGGGCAGTATTCTGTACTAAGGATGTTCAGGACTAGCCAAACTATCCAATAAGCATCTGTTGACTAGTCGATTCCTCTCTTCCCCCTGCCCCCTCCTGATGCTTCTGTGAGAGAGAGGCAGCAAAGGGGGGGTAGGTGTGCTTCAAAGCGGCAGTGTCACACAGCTGAGCGGGGATCAGCTGTGCAGCAGCTGCCCCTTTGAAACGCTGCCTCCACATTTCAAAAGGGCAGCCATGGAGCCCAGAGCTCCACGTGGCATTTCCCCAGAACCAGGGTCAGCTGGGGAGTCCTCAGCTGATCGCAGGTTCCGCTGAAATGCCATGTGGAATCTGGAGTCAGCTGGGGAGTCCCCTGCTGACCCCGGGCTCCTTGGCTTTGAAATGCACAAGAGCCCCTGCTGAGGACTCTTGTACTTTTCAAAACAGGCACCTGCGTGCAGCTCGGAGTCGGTAGGACTTCCCGCTGGCCCTAGGCTGCATGCGGAGTTCCGCATTCCTCCTTTGAAAGGCACAAGAGCCCCAGCGGAGGCTTTTGTACCTCTGGGTATTTCTACACTACAGCGTTATTTCGAAATATCTCATTTTGAAATAGTTAATTAAAAATAAGTTATTTCAGAATAATGTGACTACATACAAAATGGATTTCGAAATAGCGCGCCCACACTGATTGGACGCTGAATCGCATTTAAGGGCAGCTGAAACTGGTTCCAGCAGGGCATCAGGTCAGTAGTTGCTTTGTGTGGCTGCTGCCTGAGGCTGAGGATTGTGCTTAAAGGGACCCTCCTGGACAGCTGGTTCTCAGCTTTCCCTGCTTGCTTGCCTACCTCGCCGAGGGACACCAAAGAGTGTTTCTTTCTGTCTGCTTTGGTTGCCCTGACTCGGGACACCTCAGCACTTGGCACCATGGAGCTAGAGCCATCCCTGGGCACTCTGATGCTCATTTTGGACATGTTGCTGCAAGCCTGGCTGTGCAATTGCTGGAGACTGCCTGGCAGCATCTGCTACAGCCCAGGCCCTCTTCCCGACCCCCCTGGGGCCTGCAGAGGAGCAGCAGCAGTGCCCGGACGCCAGTGTGCCCCGCCACATCTAGCATCAACACCAGGAGCGACTGGTGGGATCACATCGTCCCTGGAGCGCTGGGGAGACCAACAATGGACCCAGAACTGCAGGATGAAGGACACCTTCCTTGAGCTCTGTGAGTGGCTTGCCCCTGCTCTGTGGCAATGGAACACGCGCACGAGGCCCGCCATTCCCCTCCACAAGCGTGTGGCCATCGCCCTCTGGAAGCTCTCCACACCAGAGAGCTACCAGTCCATGGGGAACCAGTTTGACGTGGGGAGATCCGCTGTCAGAGCAGTGCTCATGCAGGTATGGCAATCTCCAGCCACTGTGCCAGGAGTGGGGGTGTGAGAGGAGGGGATGGGCTGCCCTAGGGAAAAGGGGGGGATGTGGTGAAAGTCCCCTCCCCGGGAGGGTTTGATCGGTCCCAGCTGCACTACGGCCTGCCCCTGCTGGCCAGGATTGCAGGGGGGGTTGCTCCTTGGAGTGGGGGCACGGGGCAGTGGCGGGGAAGGAGCACTCCCTGGCACCCCAGTGACTCTTGGTGGTTTTGTGTGTCCCTCTGCAGGTGGTCAAGGCCATCAGTAGAGTGCTGCTCTGCAGAGTCATCTGCCTCACTGGTTTGGAGGCGGTGATCGAGGGGTTTGGTGCCCTGGGCTTCCCCAACTGCGAGGGGGCAATCGACAGGACTCACGTCCCCATCCATGCCTCGGACCACAAGGCCTCCCTCTGCATCAACCGGAAGGGATACTTCTCAGTCATCCTGCAGGCTGTGTCAGACCACCGGGGCCAGTTCGTAGACATCAACGTGGGCTGGTCCAGCAAAGCACACGAGGAATGGGTGTACCGCAACTCCTCTGTGTGCCAGAGGCTGCATGCCGGGACTTTCTTCCCCGACCGCCACATCAGGGTCAGGAACATGGACATGCCCATGTGCCTGGTGGGGGATGTGGCCTACCCTCTGCAACCCTCGCTCATGAAGCCCTACACGGGACTCCTCAACTCCTACCAACAGGCCTTTAATGCCAAGCTCGGCAGGGTCTGCATCGTGGTGGAGGGGGCGTTACGGGAGCGGGTATGGATAGTGGGGTGGCTGCAAGGGCTGGAGCGGCAGCAGGCACCAATCTCTGCACCAGGGTCTGCAGGTGGTTGCAGATGGCACAGCCCTGGTCGAGCAGCTCCCGCAAGCTCTCCCGCCCAGTGCTCCTGGCAGCAGACCTGCCTTCGCAGGAGCCCCAGGTGCTGCTGCTGGTGGTACTCCTGGTTCCAGGTCTACCTGCTGAGGGCCCGGGTGCAGGAGGATATCCTGGGTGAGGTGGTGCGCCCTGCACTCTCAGGTGCTGCAGCTATGGAGAAACATGAGAAATGGTCAGTTCTCCCTAGGGACACAGTGGGTGAAGCCCAGCCCCCCTCTGCAAGGCAAAGATGGCAGGCCCCTGCACTATCATGTCCTGCTATCCCCAAAGTGTGAGCTGGCCCCTGTGCTGTATATAGTGGGGCGGGGGGAGGAGATGTGCCCTGCTTCTGTGTAGAGGGGCCTTGTGGAGGTAGGGCACTGCTCAGTGTCCCTCCCTGGGGTCAAGAGCATGTCATGTGCCTTCATATATACATGTGTGTGGGTAACAGGCCAGGGCCCCTGTGTGGCAGCCAGCTGGGGCCACATGCCCAGGGTGGCATGGCACATGCACAGATTGCTGTGCTCCATGGTCAGCAAGGACCACAGGTGGGGTCCCTGGTCCTCCCCCCTACCCTGCGTAAGGGGACAGTGATGGCACTCACATGTCGAGGTCTCCCCGGCCTCGGATCACACCTGCGACAGACTATGATTTCATAATCACCGGATTATGAAAATGAATAATTGTACACTCTCCTTCCCTGACTAATTTAATCATATCACTTCCTTCTTCAAATCCCTCCATTGGCTCCCAATCACGATCTCATCAAGTTTCCTTTTGGTCACCATCTTCAAGAGCGTACAGAATAGGGATGTTAAAATGTGGTTAATTGACTAGTCGATGGAATTTCCATTGACTACTCCTCTAGTCGATAGGCACTTCCTCACTCCCAGTGGGCTCTTGTATCTTTCAAAGGAGGAGTGCAGAACTCCGCGTACAGCCTGGGTCCAGTGGGAAGTCCCGCTGACTCCGGGCTGTATGCAGCTGCCTGCTTTGAAATGTACAAGAGTCCCCAGCAGGTGCTCTTGTGCATTTTAAAGCCACGGAGCCCGGGATCAGCTGGGGAGTCTCTGGCTTAGCTGTGCGGTGCTGCCCCTTTGAAATGCCAAGGCCTCTGTATTTCAAAGGTGCAGCTGTGGAGCCCGGAGTCCCCAGCTGACCTTGGGCTCCATGCTTTGGTGTTTTAAAGGGCCAGCGCCGCACAGCTGAACCATGAATCAGGTGTGCGGCGGCTGCCCCTTTGAAACACCGCCTTGGGGTTTCAAAGTGACGGCGCCACACCGTGATCCCCAGCTCAGCTGTGTGGCGCTGCCACTTTGAAGTACCCCTTTGCCCCCCCTTTGCTGCCTCTATTTCAGAGGCAGCGGGGGGAGGGAGAGGAGAAGAATCGACTAGTTGACAGACTAATCGACTAGTCCTTAACATCCTTACCTTTAAATACAATGCAGTGTATAGACACTGCAGCCTGCCCCACAGAGCTCATATTCTAAGTAGGGAAGACTGATAAATAGGCAACATAAAAGCAAAATATTTGTTGGTTGTGTTTACTTTTTCATGGAAGGTAGTATTTGGTTAAACTCATGAGAAGCATTAACGTGCACGGACCATACATCTTACAATACAGGCAGTCCCCGACTTACGTGGATCCGACTTACGTCGGATCCCTAGATACGAACGGGGTGAGGCAACTCCCGCACATGCGCAGCAGCATTCCCGGGGCTCGCTCACCTGGGTCCTAGGATCCTCCTCCTCCTCGGGCCGGCTCCGACTGGGGTCCCGCAGAGCTGCCGGGCAGAGGAAAAGTGCCTCCCCACGCCCGCTGCCCCCCCCACCCTCCTGCCAGCAACAGGCTGCCCCCTCCCCCGAGCAACAGGCTGCCGAACAGACAAAAGCAGCCTCTCTGCCCCTCCTCCCCTCTATACATGCCGGGCTCCCAGAGCGCAGCAGCGTCCCGGGGCTCGCTCACCTGGGTCCTAGAATCCACCTTCTCCTCCTCTTCGGCCGGCTCCAACTGGCCTCTGCCTGCAGCAGCTGGCCACAGGGACAGGGATCCCGCAGAGCTGCCAGGCAGAGGAAAAGTGCCTCCCCACGCCCGCTGCCCCCCCCCCGCGGCCTCGCATCCTGCACGCCTGCCCCCTCCCCCCCTGCCAGCAACAGGCTGCCCCCTCCCCTGAGCAACAGGCTGCCGAACAGCAGACAAAAGCAGCCTCTCCACCCCTCCTCCCCCTATACATGCTGGGCTCCCTGGGCAAACAAAGACTCCACCAAAACAAACGAAGTGCTGGCCTCATTGTGTTAGCAAAAAAAGGACCCTCCTCCTAGAACCCTGGGTGGTGTGTGGAAATAAAGCTATTAGCTCAAAGCATGGTGCAGAGCTGTTTGGTATTTGATGAGTTACTCCTTTAGTCCTGAGTTTGTCACAGGGACAGAAATAGATGTGAAATCTTCTGAGCAGGGGAACAGACAGCAAAACAAACATTAGAGGGGAGTTAACCTTTCCCTATGCTATCCAAAACTAAAAAAAATGTTTGGCTAGAGTTTCCCCTACAATATGTACCAGTTCCGACTTACATACAAATTCAACTTAAGAACAAACCTACCGTCCCTATCTTGTACGTAACCCGGGGACTGCCTGTAACTGACATTCTTTGATTTTTTCCAGTGCTTGGTAATGGCTGACTTTGGAGCGAACCAGGACTGAGGGGTGCAAATGTTTCAAAAGAGTCATGCCTGGCATTTTGAGCAGCACAGCAAGAATCTCTCTCCCCTCCTTATGGTTGGCAGCTTGTGTCTGAGCTTGGAGGTGCCAGCGAGAACACAAACTGCCATCACTATAAAGTTCTATTGAGTGGCTTAAAACTGCAGATTTTCTTTAATTCTGGTACAGCTTGCAACTTAAGCACTCTTGTACCCTGCTTTCCTTGGGCCATTTAATCATTTTATGAGAGTTTGCTGCTTGAACACCAGCCCTAGATACTAGTGTTGTAAGTTCAGTTTCTGGAAGTTAGTTGTTTTTGTCAGATTTTCTTCATTAAATCAGTAGTTTTGATGTATTTATCCATACTGTCATGGGCAAAATCAAAATTCTTCCTGAGGTCTATAAACACACTGTGAAATAAGCTATTCTAAATAAGCTGTTCTGGTTTTCCAGTGGCCATACCGTGGTCGACGAGAAGAGAAAAGCTTCCTTTATGAGATAGTGGCTAACAAAAGAAATGGCATTGATGTTGACAAATGGGATTACTTTGCCAGGTACAAATTTTCCTGATCTTAGTTTTATTATATACAAACAAAACAAGTGCCCAATACTTCTGCTTTTATTTTAAATAAGATTTCACTATTGAATGTTTAACTCATTCTCTCTGGAAAACTTCTAGGGATTGCCATCACTTAGGAATCCAGAATAATTTCGATTATAAGCGCTTCCTTAAATTTGCTCGTGTCTGTGAAGTGAAAAGCAAGAAGCATATCTGCACCCGTGACAAGGTAAACAGCCTTGGGGAAAACAGCGAGTGTAATGCAATGAAGTATTCCTCTCTTGTACCAACATAACCTGCAATAAAATGAACAGAGGTCAGTGCTGCTCAACGAATGGCATGCAGCCCTGATGTGGGTTGCATGGGGGAGCCTAGCAGGTTTGCTAGCATAGTGGTGGAGAAAGGAAAGCAGCAAAAATCCCTGGGTTGATGGCAGCCTAAGGAAGTTGGGCAAGGAATTGAAGGAGCAGCTCATTCCTTCCCCCTTCTCTTGTTAATTCCACCATTCCTTTAGAGGCATTTGGAGTAAAGTGAGCACACGGACCAGGAGCTGAGGGATGCACACAGTGATGCCACAGTCTGAATTTTTTGTCTACTTTCTCATTAACTAAAAATGGATGAACTACGATTTTAGGTAGGGTGTTTGTTTAGTGGGAATCCTATTCCACTTATTTATAAATGATCTAGAGAAAGGGGTAACAGTGAGGTGGCAAAATTTGCAGATGAGACCAGACTGCTCAAGATAGGTAATCCGAAGCTGACTGTGAAGAGCTTCAAAAAGATCTCACCAAACTAAGTGATTGGACAACAAAACTGCAAATAAAATTTAATGTTAATAAATGTAAAGTAATTTACATTGGAAAAAATAATTCCAAGTGTATAGACAAAATGATAGGGACTAATTTAGCTAAAACTACTCGAGAGAGAGAGAGAGATCTTGGAGTCATTGTGGATAGTTCTCTGAAAACATCCACCACTGTGCAGCAGCAGTCAAAAAAGCAAATAGCTGTAAAAAATCAGTATTTCTGATCTTATTGCTGATGGTAACCATCTGGCCGAAAAGTAAAATAATTTTGTAGGTTTAATGATGCAGCAACCAGATGTCCAGGACTATAACTCGTGAACTATACTTAATTCTGGGAGAAAAAAGATTGCATGAATAAAAATTACTTTCTGCTTTGTAAACATGAAACACATTGAAAATATTAGACTTAAAAGAAGGGCTTAGACATCAAAGGAACAGTCAGAGGTTACAATGGACTACCCCCAGTAGAGAGCTTTCACGCTTACTGCGTGTTCATACTGCCCATTGGTTATGGTGCTGATCACTTTGTAAAGCATCACAAATGGAATAAAGCATCAGGCATAAGTCTGTCTGTTTGATACAACTTCCAGCGGCAAAGCTCTTTTCTCTTGCATTGTTAGAATGTAGTATATGATTCCTCGAAAATTATTTTCAAAATCGATCCTCTTTGTTGCTCAGTCACCTTAGAATCATAGGACTGGAAGGGACCTCGAGAGGTCATCGAGTCCAGCCCCCCGCCCTCAAGGCAGGACCAAGCTCCGTCTACACCATCCCTGACAGATGTCTATCTAACCTGTTCTTAAATATCTCCAGAGAGGGAGATTCCACCACCTCCCTTGGCAATTTATTCCAATATTTGACCACCCTGACAGTTAGGAATTTTTTCCTAATGTCCGATCTAAACCTCCCTTACTGCACTTTAAGCCCATTACTCCTTGTCCTGTCCTCAGAAACCAAGAGGAACAAATTTTCTCCTTCCTCCTTGTGACACCCTTTTAGATATTTGAAAGCCGCTATCATGTCCCCCCTTAATCTTCTTTTTTCCAAACTACACAAGCCCAGTTCATGAAGCCTGGCTTCATAGGTCATGTTCTCTAGACCTTTAATCATTCTTGTCGCTCTTCTCTGTACCCTTTCCAATTTCTCCACATCTTTCTTGAAATGTGGCGCCCAGAACTGGACACAGTACTCTAGCTGAGGGCTAACTAGTGCAGAGTAGAGCGGCAGAATGACTTCACGAGTTTTGCTTACAACACACCTGTTAATACAGCCTAGAATCATATTTGCTTTTTTTTGCAACAGCATCACACTGACTCATATTCAACTTGTGGTCCACTATGACCACTAGATCCCATTCCGCCATGCTCCTTCCTAGACAGTCGCTTCCCATCTTGTATGTATGGAACTGATTGTTCCTTCCTAAGTGGAGCACTTTGCATTTCTCTTTCTTAAACCTCATCCTGTTTACCTCTGACCATTTCTCTAACTTGCTAAAGTCATTTTGAATTATGTCCCTATCCTCCAAAGAAGTTGCAACCCCACCCAGTTAGGTATCATCTGCAAACTTAATAAGCGTACTCTCTATCCCAATATCTACATCATTGATGAAGATATTGAACAGTACGGGTCCCAAAACAGACCCTTGAGGAACTCCACTTGTTATCCCTTTCCAGCAGGATTTAGAACCGTTAACAACAACTCTCTGACTACGGTTATCCAGCCACTTATGCACCCACCTTATCGTGGCCCTATCTAAGTTATATTTGCCTAGTTTATCAATAAGAATATCGTGCGAGACCGTATCAAATGCCTTACTAAAGTCTAGGTATATGACATCCACCGCTTCTCCCTTATCCACAAGGCTCGTTATCCTATCAAAGAAAGCTATCAGATTAGTTTGGCATGACTTGTTCTTCACAAACCCATGCTGGCTATCCCCTATCACTTTATTACCTTCCAAGTGTTTGCATATGATTTTCTTAATTACCTGCTCCATTATCTTCCCTGGGACAGACGTTAAACTGACCGGTCTGTAGTTTCCTGGGTTGTTCTTATTCCCCTTTTTATAGATGGGCACAATATTTGCCCTTTTCCAGTCTTCTGGAATCTCCCCTGTCTGCCATGATTTTTCAAAGATCATAGCTAAAGGCTCAGATACCTCCTCTATCAGCTCCTTGAGTATCCTGGGATGCATTTCATCAGGACCTGGTGACTTGCTGACATCTAACTTTCCTAAGTGATTTTTAACTTGTTCTTTGTGTATCCTATCTTCTAAACTTACCCTCTCTCTGCTTGTATTCACTACGTTAGGCACACCTCCAGACTTCTCGGTGAAGACCGAAACAAAGAAGTCATTGAGCATCTCCGCCATTTCCAAGTTTCCTGTTACTGCTTCGCCTTCCTCACTGAGCAGTGGTCCTACCCTGTCCTTGGGCTTCCTCTTGCTTTTAATGTATTTATAAAAGGTCTTCTTGTTTCCCTTTATGCCTGTAGCTAGTTTGAGCTCATTTTGTGCCTTTGCCTTTCTAATCTTGCCCCTGCATTCCCGTGTTGCTTGCCTATATTCATCCTTTGTTAGTTGTCCTAGTTTCCATTTTTTATATGACTCCTTTTTTATTTTGAGATCGTGCAAGATCTCCTTGTTAAGCCAAGCTGGTCTTTTGCCATATTTTCTATCTTTCCTACACAGCGGAATTGTTTGCTTTTGGGCCCTTAACAACGTCCCTTTGAAATACTTACGGTCTCTTTAATCACAGCTATGGAAGCCAGAATAGAAGAAGCACAGTAAAAATGGGACTGTACGCACATCATAACAAATCCAGATGTAGAAGCTGCTCCTGACTTCAGAATAGCGAATATCACCCATTTTGTTGTACGGTGGAAACTGAACTGTGACAGTTGCATTCTTTTGAATCCTGAGTGTAGTACACAGTAGACTTAAGTCAATATAGAAATAAAAAGTAACTTCATCTTTTGATACAGGAGGTTGGAAATCTATATGACATGTTCCATACACGGAACTGCTTGCACCGCAGAGCTTACCAGCACAAGGTTGGCAACATCATTGAAACCATGTAAGTGTCTGTTGTATATTTTGAATGTTCATGGCTAAGACTAGTATTTTATCATGGAATCTGTGACTTGCAGAGACCTCTGTGACTTCAGCCAGTGGCAACAGGGAGTTGTAGGGCCCCCATAGTGGCTGGGAACTATGAGTATCTCCCACTGCCTCAGGCGGCAGGACCCTCTGGAGTGCCAGCCATTGCAGGTGGTGGAGGTATTCTGCAGCTCTTGGGAGCCCTGGGCTGCAAGAGGGCCCTGGAGCGTCAACTCCCTAGGGGCGTTGGAGGCCCCTTGAGCTCTGAGTGGGGAGCCTAGCATCACACGGGCTCTTTTTCAGGGGAAAAGGCAATACACTGTTTATTGAGAATACAGTAGAGAAGCAGTTAGCATCTGCTTTATGACGACACACACACACACATACCCCTGCAGATGGTGCATAGTTACCAGTCCATGGTGGCTCAAGTCAGTCTTACTGGCAAGGCTGACTGAGTGAGGAGTTGGGGGTCTTCTGATTGCGACTCGAGGCTCCTCCGAGGTTTGGCTTGCAGTACTGAACCCAGAGTCCCGTGGCAAGGGCTTCCTTGCTTATCCATATCCATTCCCATTTGGGTCTATGGATACTGCAGTGTCATGCTGCCGTCATCCACCCTTAGGAGGTTCTAATCTGTGTTTTTGGGAGTTATCCTTTGGTGATTGTCAGGCCGCCCATCGTTGTCTCACTCTTGGGAGGCTCTCTGCCTGTCTCCAAGGTCGCCAATGCTGCCAGTTTTTAATTCAGCCTCAAAACACAATGCATGTTTCCTCGTTATCTTCAAAGTTTCCACTTCTTGATTACCTGGGCACCTGTGCTGGCTTTCACACACTCACACAGCCTTCACTCACACCACACAATTGTACAGAGTTTCAGATGTGATCAAGAATTACTAGAAGACAACTTAGTTTGATGCAGAGATGAGGTACAACTTAATTTGTAATGCTAACAGGGAGCAAGGCCTTACAGTAAACACCTAATCAAGAGAGAGAGAAATAGAAGCATACCGAACTTATAAGCAAGTCATTATACATGAAATCATTATGCATCATACTTCTAGTCTGATACCCAATACTAACCAATATGAAAATATACATTTTTTGCTACACTGCAGCTGCCCAGTCATTGTGGGCAGTGTGGGGACTCCACAGCTCCCCTTTTTGTCATGGATATTTTGGTAAATTCAGGGGCAGGTCTTAAGCTTCTGTGAGTTATTTTTGTTGCCGAGGATTGGTCTGTGACTTTTATTAAAAATATCCAGGACACAGTCTTAGCCTCATTCCTGGTAAGTTGCTGAGATGAATGAAAACCTGCAGTTAGGGTTTCTGTGGAACCAAGCATGTGTATTTGTCTCTGTAGAAGGCACAATGAAGTTTTCTAAATGCAGTTTTATAGGATCCTCTATACCCTAATTTCTGAGCATGCCATGGTCCACTCATCACACTAAAATATAGCCTGCCACCTTTTGGTTCTAAATAAACGGATTCTTTTTTTTAAAGAGACTAATGCATTTAAAAAAAAAAATCAATCTGAGCTCAATATCTTTCCAACTACTAGAAATACCTTCATTCCTCTGAACTTCAGTAGTCATAAACAGATTTAGCAGAACATTTTTGGGATATATAAATAAGAAGATAGAAAGTGGTGTACAATTCACTGATTTCCATTGGGTTACTCAAGACTTAACTTTAAATACACGTTTAAAGTTCTGCAGTGGTGGAGGTTGTGCTTTTGTTCATAAATAGAAATCACAAAAAAGGGTATAAGAGCTCTTTCTGACCATACTGAGAACTCAGATTGGCAGCAGATTGATCAATCCCAGTAATAGAGCAGATGTCTTTTGTGACCAGTTGCCTCGCTGAGGATGTCATCTGATGTCCTGAGATACCTGGGCACCCTTGCTGAGCTCTTAAGCCTCCTCCAGCACACACCCAACTACATAACAATATGGTCATGGAGGTCAGCTCTGGCAAGGCTCAGTTTAAGGGACTTGCCCCCCAGCTCTCAGGTGCCCACCTCACTAAGAGTGCAGACTCAAAGTTATATGAAATTCACCTCCTCCCTCAATCTGCGTAGCCTCTTCTCCCCCATCTCCCACTATGAACTGTACAAATGGGGTTCTGTTATATTAAATGTTATGAATAAGAGATAAGTTTAACTACAAAAGGTGCATTTCACTTGAGTATAAGGGATAGCAAATAGAACAAAGAAAATTACTAAGTGAATAAAACAAAGTATCCAAATGATGCTTGATTCACTAAAGAATTTGGTTATAAATAGTAGTTCCTTGCTCTAGCTATTTTGTTGCAAGCAGATTACAGAAAGTCTTGAAAGGCAGTTGTCTAGACCTGCAACTTGAGACCTCAGGTATTATGAGCTGGTCGCCATTCCAGCATGGGCCCACTCTTCTTCCCCCATGTCAGTTCTTGCTTCAAAGTGTTTTTCAGTGTCTCTTTGCAAGGGGAGGCAGAGGAGAATCCCGGTGTCCCCTGCCATATACAGCAGTCATGTGAGGCAGGAATCCGGCCTTCCAGTGGCAAAGCACTAGCATTCTAAGAGGAGTCCACTGTCAGGTGTCTTTGCAGGGCTGTGGCAGCCATTACTCGTGGGCTGTTCTGAGAGTCCATAGGAAGGCTAGGCTCTTTTACACGTCTGGGCTAACGGGCCATCAGCCCTGGCTGACTTTTAGTTGTTGTATCTGAAGGTCTAGTTGTGGGTGGTGCACAAAGTAGCACACATGTAATGCAGATACACAATCAATATTCCTAACTTCAGATACAGAGATGATACAGGCAAACAAATGGGATAATCACATTCAGTAAATCATAACCTTTCCAGCGATACCATACATATGCCATCTGCCATAAAATACATCTTAGTTATGTCACATTCATAGCATGAGCAAATTTTCATAAAGAATATAGAGTGCAATGTCACACTCTTCATACTGCCTTTTTCTCCATAGATGCTGGATGTCTTTGAATTTGCAATTTAGGAGGAGCTTAACTATTTTACAAAAATTGTCTTTTTAAATCATTTTTGCCACATATGTAGTTATGACATATTGATACACTAATACATAGAACTTATATGGCACCTTGTCTCTAAAAATGCTTTACAGACATTCATCCAGCTTAGTTATTAATTCATGGAGTATTTAGTTACCACCAAGTGTGTTCTGCTGTGCAGTACTTCTGCATTACAACAGTCTGAGCATTGGTCATTGACCTCCAGACTCCTATAGTCAACCAAATAGCAACGCCAAACATTCAGTCTGAAGCACTACATAGAAATAAATTTCTAGCTCATCCAAATTACAGGTTTTTAAGTGAAAGCACTTAACTAGTTAACTAGTCAAAAGGTTGGTTATTTACTGTCTGTCAGTGCACAAGCTTGAGCAACCATGCTTAGTTACAAGCCCAGTTTAGTCAATGGAAGATGTTGCAGTATCACTGACTTCTCCTGGCTTTGTGTCTGCAATGATTATTTGCTAATGGTACATTATTTGTAAACATTGTGGCTTTTTACTTTCTCTTTTTAAAACACTAAATCTATATCCCGTGTTTCAAAATAGGATTACAGATGCCTTCCTAAAAGCAGATCCCTATATTAAAATAGCAGGCGCTGGAGGAAAACACTACAAAATTTCTACAGCAATGGAGGATATGGAAGCTTACACCAAACTGACAGGTAAACTTTCATTGGTGACATGTTCATGACAGCTTACATGGTGTATCTATTTAAAGTAAGTGAGGCAGAATCTGAATTTTTAAAATTTGCACATAGTTTTGTCTTTAAATGTTCACACTTATGAGGCATGGAATGTGTCAGACAATTATTAACTACAGTTGACTTGTAGGTTTTAGGGCCTACATGTAGTCTGATATCCTGTACGTTGCAGGCCACAGAACCTTGCTCACCCCTTCCTGCAATAGTCCTATAACCTCTGAGTGAGTTAATGAAGTCCTCAGATCTTGATTTGAAGACTTCAAGTTACAGAAAATCCACCATTTACTTTAGATCAGACCAGCAAGTGGCCTGTGCCCTGTGTCACACAAAAAGGTGAAAAACCTCTTTCAGCCTGGACTGAAGAAAAATTCCTGACCTCAAATGTGGTGATCATTAAAGCCTAGTGCATGTGGGCAAGACCCACCTGTTAGACACCTGAAGGAGAATTCTTTGTAGCAACTCAAGCCACTTCATCTAGTATCCCATCTCTGGCCTCTGGAGATACTTGTTAGTGGTCACAGATGGGGTGTATGCCTTTGTAGGCAGCCTCATCACACCATCCCCTCATAAACTTAGCATTACTTCCCATGAATGTAAACAATCCCATGAATGCAAACAAGTTTATTTCTGTAAGCAGCTGGTTGAAAAAGAAGTTGGACTGAGTGGACTTGGAGGCTAACTGAGCACTGTACACTTTGTATTCTTTGGTAATTGAAATAAATAAATATTAAAAGATAGAACATCCAAGAATATTTATAAGAAGTTGAAATTGGTATTCTGTGTTAACAGCATGATTAAAACGGCAATTAATGGGATTAGTGGTGACTTTTTTAATCTTGCAGCTAATTATGATTATTATTTTTTAATAGTTTGACAGTCCTAATTTGTAGAGTGCAATTGTAACTCCCCTTAGCCTTCATTTTGTTAGACTATATAAGCTAAGCTCCTTAAAATCTGCTCTTATAAGGTAGACACTCCATTCCTAGTAGCCCTCTCTGCATTTGTCCCAGTTTGGATTCCTCTCTTTCTTAAGCATGGTTGCACACAGTACAAGTGACTCCCACACTTAGGACCTAATTGGTTCCTGGAGAACCATTGCAAGTCGTGCCGTTGTAAGCCAAACCCTTTTTCCCCATAGGTGCAATGATAAAAATGGAGATTCCATTCTGGCCCCCTTTGCTCCTGGGAGTTGTAGTCCACAGCATGCTGGGCCCAGAGCTGGTGGGGGCTGTGCCAGGTGGAGGCAGCGCGGCACAAGCTGCTCGCAGAGCCGGCTGGGGGCTGTGCCGGGTGGACACTACAATTGTGTAGCTTATTTCAAAATTGGGAGTGCCCACACAGCACTTACTTTGAAATAGGGCACTCTTCCTCAGACTTCCCTTACTCCTTGTACAACGAGGGTTACAGGAGTCGGAGTAAGAAGTCCTCCAGCTTGACAGTATTTTGACATTATTTCAAAATAAGTGCCTGCTGCGTAGACGTAGATAAGTTATTTCAAAATAACGTTGCTGTGTAGACGTATCCTAAGACTGAACAGGGGGAAGGATTGAGCCCAAGCTAGGAGGCTGCTTAGCTTGTGCAATGAATGTTTAGAAAAACTGTTCAGAGTGATAGAGATGCAGCTGTGTTAGTCTGGCCTTGCTGAAACAACAGACAGGACTATGCAGCACTTTCAAGACTAACAGGGTTTATTAAACCATCCTGTTAGTCTTTAACGTGCTGCATAGTCCTGTCTTTTGGTCAGAGTAAGACTGTGCCATCTAATAAGTTTCTTAGTGGCTTAGGGTCAGCTGGCATGCTCTGTTTATTTTGGTTTAGTAATTTATTTTGATCCGTCTGTTTTCATTTGCCATCACTTAAATATAACAAGTATAAAAAGACTTTTCATGAAGCCCAGTGTAAATAATTGCTACCTGGAGGAGGAGGAGCAGCCACTGTGCATGTGTCTGAATGATAAAGGGGACTGACCTTATGATCTTTCTCTGTGTAAAATGTTTTCATAGGGTAAGATGGATTTATTTGGGGGTTTGGTCCTGGGTGGCACAAATAGCTCTGAAACTGAGCTCTCCCAGAGCTGAGCTGGCTCAGTGTCTATGGTGCTCTGTGGGTGGAGGGGAAAGGAGATAACCCCAACTCTGTGCCTTGGCTGGGGCAGACCAGAGCTTCTGGCCCAGCCAGAGAGAGTGATGAGGAGCCCCAGAGGGCAGGAATGCGGGTTCAGTGGCTACATCGGCACATTGAGGGCTAACCCCAACGGGACTTCTGTGATCTAACCCAGCACAGAGCTTGGGCAGCATTCCTACTAATTTTGAGAGGTTCAGCTTTTCTGATCGTGACTGACACTACAGCAGTGTGTTATATCCGGACTCAGCCCTTTTATCGAGAAGCAGATAAAGCAGATTAGCGTTGGATTTGATGCCTGTAACCTGTTAATCCCAAAGTGCTTTTAGCAGACTGGCAGCATGTTCTGGCAAATCATCTCGACAGACAGTAGCTTCTTTAGACCCACTATTGAGGACTCGGTCTCCTCCACCAGGGCTCAAGCAGCTTCTGCAGCCTCTTTGAGAAGTGTCCCGCTAGTGGAATTCTGTGCATGCCCTTCTCAAACACTACTCCCTAGTAGAATCAGCAAGTTCTGATGCTTGCTTTGCCACAGTTGTGTTGTGTTCTTTGCAAGAATTGACTTCTAGCACCCACATCCTGTGATCTAGGTCATTGCTTCTGAACCAGATAGTGGAATGTACATGGATAAGCCCCCGAAGACACAAGTTACTTACCTTACAGCAGGGGTGTCCAAACTTTTTTCAAAGAGGGCCAGATTTGATGAAGTGAACATGCGTGAGGGCCGACCATTTTGCCTGACATTCTTTGAACCATTAAAATTAAATGCAAATTAAATATTTTATGCAAAGTTTATTGCAAACGGCAAACGACATAACACCAACTATACATGTTGGGCTCGTCTACACTGGCCCCTTTTCCAGAAGGGGCATGTAAATTTCACCTATCGTAGTAGGGAAATCCGCGGGGGATTTAAATATCCCCCGCGGCATTTAAATAAAAATGTCCGCTGCTTTTTTCCGGCTTTTAAAAAAGCCGGAAAAGAGCGTCTACACTGGCCCCGATCCTCCGGAAAAAGCGCCCTTTTCCGGAGGCTCTTATTCCTACTTTAAATATCCCCCGCGGATTTCCCTACTACGAAAGGTGAAATTTACATGCCCCTTCCGGAAAAGGGGCCAGTGTAGACGTAGCCGTTGTGTCCAAATATATTTATAACTGATTTAGACCAACTGACATTAACTGAGATTTTACAATGTATTCATCTCAATTGAAAAAAAAAACTTGCCTACACTAATGTGAAGGGTGAAACTGAGATCTGGACTGCAGCACATAGGCTAGGTCTGGTTCAAAGGCAGTCCCTGATCTCAGCAGCTGCGGAGTCCGTCCCTGATCTCAGCAGCTGCGGAGTCCGTCCCTGCACTCTCAGCCCCAAGGTAGAGGGCTTGCAGGGTCAGAGGCGGGCGGAGAGCGCAGGGCACGCTGGCCTGACGGCTGCCCGGGGGCAGGGCGAACCCGTAGCCAAGCGGGGGAGCGGGGCTGCGGACGTGCCCTACTTGGTGGACTTTAGGACCGCAGCGGCCGCCATGGAAGGCGGCGGCACGGCCGGAAGCGGCGCCAGTCAGAGGAGCGCCGGGGAGCCAGGAGAGGGGGAGGAAGCGGGGGCTGTCCCTGCACTCTCAGCCCCAAAGCGGAGTGCAGGGGCAGGGTTTGGGACCGCAGCGGCGGCGGCGACCCGAAGCGGCGCACTGAGCGCGCCGGTTAAAAAAAGCACCGGGGAGCCGGGAGAAGCGGGGGGCCGTATTAAATCCGACCGCGGGCCGCATTTGGCCCGCGGGCCGGACTTTGGACATGCCTGCCTTACAGCAACTGAGGTTTTTTTGATGTGTTGTCCATATATACCATGACTTGCCTCCCTCCTCCTGCTACTGTACTACAGTCTGGTAGCACTGGGATTTTGTATCCTCAGAGGAATGAGGGGATGGTTGGGGTCACTCCACCTTTAGGACAGTTACAGCCACACACAGACATTGCTGCCTGAAAGACTCCAAGCAGAAATCTGGGGGGTGCATGTTTCACCATCAGTGGAAACACATCAAAGAACCAGATCGAGATAAGCAATCACTCTTTCCCCTGCACATCTCTTGTAAAATGTACTGGTTACTGTTTGCACTAGTGCAGCTTGCTGTGTGGGGAGGGTGGGAAATGGCCTTTAGTTGCCAGCATCCATAATCCTAGGCATTGCATCTGCATACATGATAATACCACTTGGTCTAAGTTAGTTGGCTCCCTGTAACATGTAGCACTTTCCATGCTTTACTTGGGAAAATAGCGTTGTGTTCTGTAATGCTTGAGGACTGGCATGTGCGAAGATCTGCAGTGAAAGAGGGTGGGTAACTCTGAAGCTGTTCAACTTTGTCCTTAAGGTGGGAGGTCAGCAAACCTCTGCTTCCACATTGATATTATGGCACTGTGCAAAGCCTGTGGCAGCCCACACTATTCTGGAACTAACTTTGAAATTGTTGGGCTAGGGTGCTGGGTAGTTCGTTGAAAATGGTGTTTCCATTTCTTGGCACGTGGGCTAGATTTTCTGCAGAGATCTGTGCATAGGTGCACAGTTTATCTGTGCTGCAACAATTGGTACGTGGCTATGTAAAGGAAATGTATTTAACTTTGACAGATAACATCTTTCTGGAGATTCTGTACTCGAGTAATAAAGAGCTGGCTGAGGCACGAGAAATTTTGCGTAAAATAGAACTACGTGATCTTTACAAGTATTTAGGAGAGACTCGGACTGAACCAGGAAAAGAAATTACAGAGGTAAGCAGCATTCTTAATCCAATCTCTATTGATAGAGGACTCCAAACTCTGCTCTCTCTCTTAAATATGCAATTCTAATTAGTCTGCTAATTTGTCTGTCTGACTGTAACTCTTAAAATTGCTTGGACCAGTTGTGAATTGCCGGTCTTCTTCAAAGCTCAGCCATTAAGTGTATGAAGGACTACTACATGGAGGAATCCAAGGGGAAGGATACGTGCTTTTTGATTAAAAAAAAGATCCTCTGCTGTGCTGAGGACTTTTTGGGATACTTTTATTTCAGATAACATGTGCCCTGCAAAAACATAGGGAATGCCATGTCAAAAGACTTCACTTTGGCATGAAAACCAACACCATTTGAATACAAGGGAACAGTAACAGTGTTCACCAGGGTTCACCAGAATCTGGTGCAATTTTGGCTCCAAGTCTTCCTCAGAGTGGCTTTGGTTTTTTTTTAATGTGGTATGGCTGAGTTAGCATTCAGTACTGCTACAGTTTTCAGTTACTCCATGAGCACAAGCAGCAGGGGTCTGTGTGGTCTAATGTTCAATGCTGGTGACAAACTGTGGTGATGCTCTGATAGCAGCAAAAACAGGTGGATTTCCAGCAGTGACAAAATACTTGCATCCGTTGTCAACATTGCAAACAAACTCTGCAAGAACTGTCTGGTCTGTCTGTGTAGAACCAGTTGAGGAAGTTGCCTTATTTAATGGGAAACTGGCTAATGTGCTTAAAGGCACACCCTGGAGGTCAGTTTCCTTCTGTTTGAGGGCCAGTAGATTACCCTAGTCACCAGAGATTTTTGTTACTCTCTATGGGACCATCTAAAACCAGCAGCATGGTAGTGTGTGTCTGGCCAATGTCATGGTTATCATGGAACATGTTTGTCCCTCAAAGTTAGTCTTGCATGCAGGTTTTAGTCCCTCTGCTGAGACACTTTCTGTATAGCTTCACCTAGTCATGCGAACAGTCTTCAGTCGCAGTCATGCTCTGTTAACGCAGATGGAAATCTCCTTCACTTGAACTTTTCTTTTGAAAGGTGAATTATTTACATCAAAGCTGGTTTTTAAAGTAATCTACCCTTCTCTCAACCAGCCTGGATGCATGGCAGCCTTCTCCCTATAGACGTGGGTTCAGTTGCACAAGTCTGGAACTGGTTGTGCTTGGCTAGAACTGCAAGTTTTCTGTCTTTCAGGAGCAGTATGACAGGCTGCCAGCTGACATTGTTGCTTCCAGGCCAAGGAACGCGCCTCAGGATGTTGAGTTGTATGCTGCAGACTTTATAGTTGATGTAAGTGTGTCCTTCCTGAGCAAGCTTAGTGTAAAAGAAATGCTCCAAGTGTCCCATGTAAAAGTTTGCAGATAAAGCTGAGCACACTTTATATTCAAAATAAGAAACTGATTTGTCCTATTTGAACTGTAACTGTACAGTGCAGGGACATTGTAAGGTACAAGGTAACCCTCAGTGTGTTCCCATCCCTCTTTAATGCATACAGTTGCTATTTAGGGTCTAGCAGTTTCCCTGTATTATGGTTTGCAAACATTTTCATACTGTGGATTATATGTTAAGACTGCCTTGTGGACACCTCCCTTCCTAGGGCTTCCATGGACCATTTCCCTCTTCGGTTCGTCACCACGTAACATCCCTGTGGCAATGGAGGAGTAATGTTAGGAAAGCATTGAGGAGCTTTTTGTGGTTCCATTGCTGGCAGACTTCCCCACCACAGTGGTAGACCTTTTTTGGTGATTTTTTTTTTCTCTAGTGTCTTTCATCCAGAAGGCATTTCAGAAGTCATAATGGATTTAAGTTATACAGTGAGAAATTATGGGTATGACAAAGTTACCTCTTCCGGACCTGGCAGAAACCAGTACCTGCTGCTTTTCCCTATTGCCTGGTGTGTGTGGATCTGGATTGCCAGTGATGCCTGTCTTGTTTCTCAGGAATAGTTCATGCAAACACAAGGTGTCGCTCAGGGCAAGTTGGTTGCTCGTTGGACGGGAGGGACACTAAAACACAGAACAGAGGTTCTCAAACTGTGCTCCCTGAATAGTTCCCTCTTAGGTGTACATGTGAGTAGATGCGCATGAGAGAATGAACATTGGGCCACTCACCTATTTAGTGGCTTGCAGGCGTGGCTCCACTAATTAGGTGTCTGGACCCTGAACCCTCATATATAAGGTGAGGTGGTGGCCTTAGGAGGAGTAGAGAGTAGGTGGAATGGAGCAGTGTGCTGAAGTGGGGGAAATAAAGGGGAAGCAGTGTGACAAGGAGGAGGGAGGAAAAATTGTTCTCCTTGGCCTCTGAGGACAGGACAAGAAGCAATGGGCTTAAACTGCAGCAAGGGAGGTTTCGGTTGGACATTAGGAAAAACTTCCCAACTGTCAGGGTGGTGAAACACTGGAATAAATTGCCCAGGGAGGTTGTAGAATCTCCATCTCTGGAGATATTTAAGAGCAGGTTGGACAGACACCTGTCAGGGATGGTCTAGAGATGGTGCTTGATCCTGCCATGGGGGCAGGAGACTGGACCTGATGATCTCTCAAGGCCCCTTCCGGTTCTAGTGTTCTATGACAGAAAACAAAATGACAGGAGCTGCTGAGAGCACAGGAATGTGTCCAAAGACAAACTTCAAGAGGGAATAAAAAAACAGAAAAAACTGAAAAAAAAAATAAATATGTATTAAATGATTGTTAATCATTTAAATGATTATTTAATTAGTTTTTAATTGTAGTTGACTTTTTATAATGTTAAAATACACACACCACATACTTATAGAAATAAAATTAAGAGTTCTTGAAAACGGGCATGCTAACTTGAGTGCCATGAAATGCAAAAACCTTTGTAGGTCACTTTTAATGTCAAGAATCAGCCTCCTCTGACAGCAGTCTCATTATTGCTCATGTTCTCATGGTACATTAAGCCCCATGTTGGTGGTAGGCTTGGACTTGAGGGGAACAGTTTTTTCTCCTGGAATATTTAGACCTTGAAAATGGATAGCTATCTACAATTATCACAGACAATGCAACTGAAGTGTTACACCCTCCAGTAGAAAGAGACTGAAGCATTCCTTATTCCTTGAGTTATGCTGTGTTCAGCCACACCTTTGTGACTGGAATATGTCTTTTTATAAGCCATTATCCCTGCACACAGACAGCGTGACCTTGATCGAGACCTTTTCAGAGCTGCTCTACTTGGAAAAGTTCACTTGCTTAAAAAAAACCCATTAGGGTTTAACATTTGTTTCTCCATACTCTGTACTGTGCCTGCACACAAATGTAATGGCCAGCGCTCCAAACTAGCTCTGAGAGCTGAAATCAACCAGTGTCTTCCTGTTCTGTGCATCCCCACTAGTACTAAAGGTTCTGTAAACCAGTTGCTGCCCTCTGGCATACTGATGTAACCCCATTGTCCTCAAAGCATGCCTTCATTTACATCCGAGTCACTGGAAAAAGGAAATGCTTCTCTGAAAGCAAATCAATTTCAGTAAGGAAAGTCTATCTTCTCTTGCCTGCTCTATTCCCCTCCACCTGAAAACAGTCTGTGTTTTCTTAATTCAGATATTCTGGAAAGCAAATAGGAACATTATACATCTTGGATAGAGGGCAGCACTGGTGTGTTAACCTTTCTTTGGTTCAATTGCCAAAACTATCGTGGCTGCACTGTCAAGATATTAAGACAAAATTAAAAATGTATAAGGCTTCCCCTGCTTCTCTTGGCCTGTAACACTTCCTGTTTCCCCAGGAGAATCTCGCTTGTGGTTTTTTATGGGTTCCTGTTCAGAAGCCCCAAACAGATCTGAAAGGTAATCTGTAAATCACTTGCGATTTCCCTCAACTCTGTTTGCTGGGCGCCTCGTTGGCTAATTGCAGATCACATTAAGGTGATACTTCACAAAATTCTTGAAGCTCATCACATCAGGGAACCTAATTTCATAAAATAATTGAGACAGTCTGTATGCAAAAAGATGAACTCTTTCAGTTAATCTAGAGATTTTGAATAATCCCTGCTGTTTCTTAACTACTAATTATAGTGTGTGTCTTGTTAGATTCTTGGTGATCTCAAGTCTAGAAAACTACCCAAAATAGGTATTTGTTCATCTGTGTCCATTTCTGAATTGTCTCCATCAAGGTTATCAATATGGACTATGGAATGAAAGAACAGAACCCTATTGATAAAGTTCGCTTCTATTGCAAGTCTGACCCGAGCCAGGCAGTCAAGATTTCGAAAGAACAGGTAGCTATTGCTTTGCCAGGCAGGATACCAACATACCTGGCTGGCTTTTGAAGGCCTTTCATATAACAGGTTGGGGAAGCATTTCTTTGCAATTATGTGGAGAGGAGGGTGGGAGACTCCACAGTCTGGAGTCTTGGTATTTAACACAGTCTGCCTTAAAACCCATTCCTTGTTCTCATCAGACTATATTTTTTCCAGTTAAATGCACTTTGTGGGACTCCCAATGTTGTGTAATGTAAACTTAATTTTTTCTACTTACATTCATTGGTCAGTTGGCTCTGGGTTCCAAGAAACAGTTCAATTTCTTTTCCTCTATTCAAAAGGTTTCAAGGCTTCTGCCAGAAACATTTGCAGAGCAGCTTATCCGGGTTTATTGCAAAAAAAAGGATGAGAAGAGTTTAGATGCTGCAACAAAGTATTTTATTCAGTGGTGTATGGACATGGATTTTACCAAGCCACAGGTAATGTGCTACTTCATAATCCGCTTCCCAGCTCCAGGCCAGAAGGAACCGTTGTGATCATTTAGACTGGTCTCCTGTGCAACACAGGCCAGAGAACTTGCCCAAAATAATCCCTATGGCATGTGGATTTGGGACTGTTAAAATCTGCACATAGTTAGGGATTTTTACCTGTGAGGCATGGCACGTTCTAACCGAAGGATTGAACTTCGTCCACTGCAAACCCCTGTGTGAACGCCCTTATTTCTGCTGTAGGAGAGCTGTTGTCAGGTAACATACACTGATTGGGAACAGGATTTAGTTGAACTGAAGTGAGACGCTTTTATTCTGAAGTAAGAGCCCCCCCTCCCCCCCGTCTCCCCCCAGTGTAACTAACCGGTGCAAGTTTAGTTTGTAGAGCAGCCCTAGACCACCACCGTGGAGCTCGGTAATTCTCCAAGGAATCATTCAGGCCGATTCCTCTTGTCCCCGCCCATAATGCTTCCTGTTTCCCCGGGAAATGCGCTTTGTTTTTATGATTTTTTTTAATGGGTCCCTGTTCAGGAGCCCCAGTCTCCTGGGGAAACAAGCACTTTCAGCTCTGGTGAGGCCACATCTGGAGTGTTGTGTTCAGTTCTGGGCCCCCCACTACAGAAAGGATGTGGACGCATTGGAGAGGGTCCAGCGGAGGCAACCAAAATGATTAGGGGGCTGGAGCGCTTGACCTACGAGGAGAGGCTGAGGGACTTGGGTCTGTTTAGTCTGCTCTTCTGCAGAGTGAGGGGGGATTTGAGAGCAGCCTGCAACTCCCTGAAGGGGGTTCCAAAGAGGAGGGAGAGAGGCTGTTCTCAGCGGTGGTAGATGGGAGAACAAGCAGCAAAGATCTCGCGTAGCAGTGGGGGAGGTCTAGGTTGGACACTAAGAAAAACTATTTCGCTGGGGGGGGAAATCTCCATCCCTAAAGGTTAAGTCCCAGTTGGGGCTGGTCCTGCTTTGGGCAGGGGGCTGGACTCGATGACTCCTGAGGCCTCTGCCCGCCCTGGGATTCTGTGATTTGACTTGAGCAGGAAGAGGGTAGTGACTCCAAGCACACCTCGTTGTCCCCGCTGCTGTCAGACCTCAGAGCATAGATACTGCGGGGCATGATGGGCATGGAGCACACAGCTGGTCCTTTCTGCGCTTGTGGCTTTTGCAATGGGGGGCAGAGCCCCAGCCAGCTCAGTGGCTCTAGCTGTTGGAGATCTTGAGCCAGTGGATCAAAGACCATCCCTAAGGGACAGAACCTGATCCTGAGGGAAACAGGAACCTCAGGCTCCTGCCAGAGGTGGCAGCTGTAATGTCAGTAGAGCTATCTCAGCACTTCTGGGCCGCCTCTGAGCCAGCATCTCCTTCCCCTGTGCTGCCCCGTGCCTGCCCCTCCTCTGTCATTCATTAGCGAGTGCAGTTATTTATTCCATCACTGTAGCAGAGCAGCTAATACGATGGAAATGATGTAATGAGAATGCAAATTAGGTATTTGACATTTATTGAATATGCAAATCATGGCATTAGATAAGTTGCATTGAACGTCCAGTTTTCTGGGCAGTAATCCTGAGTAGGTGTGACTTGTCCATCAGCTTGGGTACAGACAGCATGACAAGGTGTTTTTCACCAGCAGTAAAAGGTTTTCTCTTAGCGGTTGGTTCTGAATGCTAATAATTCATCTTTGTGTAGGATTAAGCTGTTTCTTTCTGTATTGACTCTTTCAGGCCTAGATGTTCTCTCAGATGCCTTTAGCTGCATAAAATGTAATCTGGAAAGGCTCTGAGAGAAACATGCTCACATCACAGATCAGTTTCATGTCCCATGATACAAAATGTAGAGCGTTAAGTGACTGTTAACGCTTCAGTCCCTTCAGTGTGCCAAAGCGTTAATACCTTGTATTTACTGAGCATTTTTAAAATTAACGTGATAGACCCCAGTGTTTGTTTTCCAGGAGTGTTGAGCACCCACAGCTAATGTGGGTGGTCGTGCAGTACCTCCTGAAATGCAGCCACTGGCGTATGGTTTCCCCAGACACGATCTGCAACTATGGGCATGAGATTTACCTTAGGAGTCATCTTTTTGTGACTGTTCTGGGTTCTAAGAGCAAAACCCATTTCGTTTCTACAGTGTGCTTTGCACGTGAGATTGGTAAAAAGCTTTCACTGCTTCCGGCATCCCTGTGTAATATCGACTTCATCACACAGCCCATTTTGCAGCCAGCACAACCGTTCATTACACCATAGTGTGTCTCAAGGGGTGGGTGAAACATGGCCAGGTCTGTAAAACTGAATGTGGGTGGCCCAGGCCATGGGTTTGCCAGGGTGCTGTACACTTTCTGTTGTGGCCATTTGTTATGGACAGTGGGATGGTAACTGGGCTTACTTGATGTGATGATACACTAAGTGTTTTCTGGCTCACCAACTTCCTGGTGACCAAGCTTTGGGAACCAGCCATATTGTTCAGGTACGTTTTTTTAGCAGAGTCTCACCCTTTTATGGCTCAGTTTTCATCCTTTCTGTTCATAAGCCTAAAATTGAGCTGCTTGGTTTTGTTCTGTTTGTACAGTGAGCTGCTGTTTCCTACAATAAGACAAATTATGAAGTAAGAATGTGCCTGTAAAACTTAATCATTTGAATGACTTTCTAGGATGGTGATGTGGTCGCCCCAGAACTAACTCCAATGAAACCAAGCTGGAATGACCCTGAGGAAGATGAACTGCAAAGTCCAAATGACTGCAGGGAAGCTTCAAAATCCAGAACCAGACTCTTTCAATAACTCATTTGTTAAATGGTGTTTACTTGTAATATTTAAAGTCTTTCCAGGAACAGTTTTATACTGTTCCTTCTAGCCCTTTAAAAATACTTGAAAGGGAACAGCACACTTTTATAAACCTACCTGAAAAGCTTTACAGAGCAAATTTATAATACTGCATATTTTAAGATGCTGTATGTGTACAATAGTGATTTAAAAGCTTTACGTGTATTGATGTTCAAAGGGGAATTTTATATAGTGACCAGTGATGACTTGCAGCAGAACAGAAACAGCTGTTCTAGTGTTTGACTTGAAGGCTATAAGAGTATTGAGGCTGTGTAGCAAGAGCACTTTTCAAAATGAAGGCCTTTGAAAGATCCTAAATGTAGAAAATTAATGTTTCACCATTGTTGGAGTAGAGCTAGCATTTCACTTCAGCAGTTTTGACTTCCTTAAAATCAGAGAACTGTGAGCAGCGAGTGCCCACCTTCCTTTACTGAAGCAAATGTCATAGAGAAAATTGACTAGAGCGTCTCGGTTTTTTTTCCTGTCTCCTACTTCATATTCCTTACTTTTAAGGTAATTGTGATGTCCCATTTTCTAATAGAGCAAAGCATTTAGCTCAGATTTCTTAAGCCTTGCTGAAGTGAAAAAGTGCCTCAGTGAGATGTAGCTTTTTTGTTTTTTCTATTGTTTTTGTGGCTTTACAGTCACTTTTTCCTGTAATTTAAATGTTTTCTTTTGGTTCTTTTCATACAGCACAAATGGGATGGGGACTGATTTGACTTCCGACGGGTGGCTGTCCAATACACAGGCCAAACAAATTAGGCAGATTTTTCTCCAATGTTTCACTTAGCGGTTCTGTAAAACGTACAGAAATGGGATTTTTAAGTTGCCTGTGTCCTTTTTTTAAAGTAGTATCTGAAACAAGAAGAAAACAAATGAACTCTGACTTCAGGAGTCAGACATTGGTCATTAGTGGGTCTGAATCTCAAATCAGTGCAACGAGGTCTGGAGACACTAGCTGTGTTTATATAACATTAACTGTCCCTGCTAGCAATGGCATTTGATAGTGCCCAGATGGAGGCAAGGGATTCGATTGTGCCATAACTCTGCAGTTCTCTGTATGCACTAGCCAACGTGGCCACCAGAGGAGGGGTAAACCCTCCCTTCAGTGCACTACCAGTGGTTCAGATCTCCAAGTGTATGACAAGGTTGTTACCAGGAATCTTCACCGACTTGTGAAGCGCAGATGTAACCGCTCTGGGATAAGCCTTTTGTACTTGACTTCACCAGACTCAGTGAAGCAAGTGTGGTAAAATCCCGTGATTCGAGGCAATTGGAGATATTACATGCAGAATAATTATTAATTTCACAGATCACACTTCAAGGTATTTGCTTATTTGAAACTGTTGAGAGGTGTACTGTACCTCCGAGCTGGATTTTTTTTTAAATAGTTCAAACTGAGCCCTGAGTTGACAAAGAATGTATACATATATTTTTATAACTTTTAATGGTATTGCAACATGGATTGTTTGTATTAAATACAATTAATGCACAGTTAAAATGAAAAATGTCAAGTGCATTTCTTAAAGGCACACATTCATTGCTAAAGCAAGTCTATTTCTCAGCTAAGGGAGCCCAATGTTTAATTACTCTTTCCATCCGTTTCCTCTGCCCTTCATACTTGAGAAATGTTCCTGTGGGGAGAGATGCATTGGCTCTATTCCCAGGCAGTGAGACAACAGGTTATTTTTTAAAATAGTTTCTATCTTTGCACCTCGGTTGTCCTGTAGCTAAACCACATCAACCGCTTCTGCTCAAAACTTGTGCTGAGAGTCTCTCAGATTTGTCCATCCAGCCAGCACCTGGCTTCTTCATTCTGCTGTAGGTAATTTTCCACTCACCATAAAGGTTTGGAGAAAACTGGTTCTAGCTTCAGCCACCCCTCTCCCCCTCTTAGTGGCTTCATTGTATGGTCAGCATAGTTGTTGACTACTCTCCGTTGTCTGTGTGCACGTTATGTGCTGTTAGCCCACAGTGGAGTCCACATTTACAGACAGAAGATTCCGTAACACAGCAATTGTCATAGTAGCAACCATAATTCATTATTTACAGTGCTGTTACCCGGATCATCAATGGCCAAATTTGTAAATATAAATCCGAATTAAGTCTGCCTTGCAGCCTGCTTCCCAATGCTGTTAACACCTGGATCAAATGCCTACTGCTAGAGCCATCTATCCTCCATCCTCAGGGCCTGTCAGAAAAAGGGGAGCTTGCCAGACCTGAGAAGGGGCTCATGAGGATTAATGAATGACTGTATTGGTAATGGTGAGTGCTAGGCCTGTGCCGCATGAGAGTGCACCCAACTAGGGCTAATGTTTGTCTGATATCCTGCTCAATTCAGTCATGGCTGTTCCCTGTAGACCCTATACTGTGTCTCCTGTCACGGGTACCAGCCTAGCTGTTTCCCTGGTAACTTGGACTTTTTAGATTCTTCTTGCTTTGTGTTTTCTTAGGATGGTCTGGTCTGGAAGACGTATCTGGAAGCAGCAGTGAGAGGTATTGAAGTTGTAGCTAGCACTAATGCCCTCACTGGGCAGTGCACAATCCCGGCCAGCCCCATTTCTCCTTCCCTACCCTCTGGCTATGTACTCAGGCTTGCTGGTATAGAAAGACAGGGGCCTGAACCTCAAGTGTCACGCTGTTGAACCAAGTTGAGGGTATATGCCATTACTGTATTACAAAAGTGCATGGCTGCCATCTCTTCACTCTGTCTTCTGTCTCAATGAGATTAAGCAAGGTGAAGCCAAAAACAAAAGATGACCCATTTCTAATCTGCATGGGGATGGGAAGGGAAGAGTGGGATGAGCTCATCCTGCCTCTTGGAGGAAGTGCATTGAACACATAAGACTGGCTGCACGGGCTCACACCAAAGGTCCATCTAGCCCAGTAGCCTGTCTGCCAACAGTGGCCAGCACCAGGTGCCCCAGAGGGGGTGGACTGAAGACAATGATCAAGTGATTTATCTTGTGCCATCTGTCTTCAGCCTCTGACAAACAGAGGCCAGGGACACTGTTTCTACCCCCTGGATAATAGCCTTTTATGGACCTGACCTCCATGAATTTATCTAGCTTCTCTCTAAACTCGTAGGCTGTGTCTACACTGGCCCCCTTTTCCATAAAAGGGATGCTAATGAGACACTTCGGAATTGCAAATGCTGCAGGGGATTTAAATATCCCCCGCGGCATTTGCATGAACATGGCTGCCGCTTTTTTCCGGCTTGGGGTTTTGCCGGAGAAAAGCGCCAGTCTAGACGGGATCTTGGGGAAAATAAGCCCTTTTCCAAAAGATCCCTTATTCTTACTTTGCAATTCCAAAGTGTCTCATTAGCATCCCTTTTACAGAAAAGGGTGCCAGTGTAGAGACAGCTTATAATCCTAGCCTTCACTGCCTCCTCTGGTAGGGAGTTCCACAGGTTGACTATGCCCTGTGTGAAGAACTTTCTTTTATTAGTTTTAAACCTGCTACCTATTAATTTCATTTGGTGTCCTCTGGTTTCTCTATTAAATAACTTTTCTTTATCCGCCCTCTCCACACCACTCATGATTTTATAGACCTCTATCATATCACCCCTCAGTCTCCTCTTTTCTAAACTAAAAAGTCCTGGTCACTTTAGCCTCTCCTCATATGGGACCCGTTCCAAATCCCTAATCATTTTAGTTGCCCTTTTCTGAACCCTTTCCAAGGCCAAAATATCTTTTTTGAGGTGAGGAGACCACATCTGTACACAGTATTCAAGATGTGGGCGTACCATAGTTTTATACAGGGGCAGTAAGATATTCTGGGTCTTATTTTCTATCCCTTTCTTAATTCCTAACAGCCTTTTTGACCATCGCTGCACACTGTGTGGAAATTTTCAGAGAACTGTCCACGATAACTCCAAGATCTCTTTCCTGATTTGGTGTAGCCAAATTAGCCCCCATCATACTGTACGTATAGTTGGGGTTATTTTTTCAAATATGCATTACTTTACACTTGTCCACATTAAATTTCGTTTTCCATTTTGTTGCCCAATCACAGTTTGGTGAGATCTTTTTGAAGTTCTTCACAGTCTGTTTCTGTCTTGACTATCTTAAACAGTTTGGTATCAAACTTTACTACCTCACTGCTTACCCCTTTCTCCAGATCATTTATGAATAAGTTGAACAGGATTGGGCCCAGGACTGACCCTTGGGGGACACCGCTAGTTGCCCCTCTGAAACTGTACCAGTTAGTTAGTCTTACCCTTTGTTTCCTGTTTTTTAACCAGGTCTCAATCCATGAAAGAATCTTCACTCAATGTAATTTACACAAGAACCTTTGGTGAGGGCCTTTGTCAAAGGCTTTCTAAAATATAGAAGTACACTATATCTACTGGAGTCCCCCTTGTCTGCATGTTTTTTAACCCCTTCAAAGACCTCTAATAGATTAGTAAGACAGGATTTCCCTTTACAGAAACCATGTTGCCTTTTGTCCAACAAATTGTCTACATGCCTGACAATTTTATTCTTTACTATTCTTTTGACTAATTTGCCAGATACTTGTTAGACTTACTGGTCTATAATTGCCAGGATCGCCTCTAGAGCCCTTTTTAAATAGTGGTGTCACGTTGGCTACCTTCCAGTCATTAGGTACGGAGGCCGATTTAAAGGCCAGGTTACAAACCACAGATAATAGCTCAGCAATTTCCCACTTGAGTTCTTTTAGAACCCTTGGATGAATGCCATCCGGTCCCGGAGATTTGTTAATGTTAAGTTTTTCTATTTGTTCCAAAACCTCTTCTAATGACACTTCAATCCAGGACAGCTCCTCAGATTCATCACCCACAAAGGACGGTGCAGATTTGGGAAGCCCCCATACATCCTCAGCCAAAGAAATCATTTCGTTTCTCTGCACTGACTTTATCATCCAACGGACACAAGTGCAGACAAAAGCCCTTCTGGGGCTCCATTTCTAGACAGCACCAAGAGGCCAGCGCTCTTGCAACGTGAGTCCTTAAACCGGGGGGGGGACACACGTTTGTGGGAACTGACACCCCACACACTATAAAAACTCCACAGGCCCCCCCGTGCCACAAGGGGCTTTCTGCATATAAGAGCTGGGGCCAGCACTGGGGGATTGCAGGCAAGGAAATGGCCCTGGGCCCCAAACTAAGTGGGGTTTTGGCAGCCAGGTTGCAGGGCCCCGTGCACCAGGCTTCGGCCCCATACAGAAGGACTTTGGCTTTCTAATCAGCCCCAGCACAGGCTGTACTTTGAGGTGGGGGCAAGGGGGGTCCCAGATGCCTGGTTGAGCCACAGGCTGTACAGCATGAATAGAAACGCCACCCTCCCCCTTGCTGGCAGAGGGTGGATGCGCTTAGTGCTTTCTGCCTGGGCAGGGACAGAGAGGGGTAAGAAGTGCCTGGGCCCAATCCACCCTCCTTCCTTGCCCCCCGAATGAACCCAGGGCTGGGAAATCTCAACAGCCGTGAGCGCCCAGCCAAGCTGCCCAGTCGTGTCTGCAGCGCTGCAGATTTCTCTGGTTCAAGACTGGGCGCACGGCCTAGAACGCAGCGGCCCTGGCCCTGCCGTGTCCCAGCCCAGCCTCCCTGGAGCGATGCTCCGAAGGGGATGCATAGGCCTTGTGCAGCAGGCCAATCACCCGCCACCCTGCAGGCCGCCTCATTTCGGGGCCTCTCGCTGCGATGGGTGTAAGGCCGGGGGGCCTGCTGGTGGGAGAATGTTCTCCACTGGGGTACCCATGGCTCAGTGAGCACCGAGGGGCCAAGCAGCACGGCAGGGCTGTGACTGCTCCAGGCTGGCTCCTCACCGCCCCTGCTGCCACTGTTGACCGGTCCCATAAACAGCCAGTGTTGCTTTCGTGTGTAGCCCACACCCTGCTGCACGGGGGGCCGGGTCGCATGGCAGAGGCCGCGCAGAGAGCGCTCTTCCAGCCGAAGCGGAGAGCCAGCTGGCTTTTAGCTGGGGCTGCAGCAGCTTAGGCAGTAAGGGCCAGCTGGGGCCGGTTCAGTTCCGCCTGGCAACCTTGCATTTGCTGGGGTGTTTAGCGCTGGGCCCCGTGCCTTCCCATGCACAGTCTGAGCTGAGCCGGGAACGATTCCTGCCACTTGAGAAGAGCAGCAGCCGGGTGCGAGCAGGGGCGTGCGCAGTCCCGCTCCCCGGCAAGGAGAGCGCACAGCAGAGCCCTGGCTGGTTCGCAGCGTGGGAAGTCGGGGGTGCAGCTGCTCTGCGTGGGACTCACATCCGTGGCTGTTGGCACCAAGGTGCCCGGCCCAGAAATCAGGGCATGGCTGGGTGACAGGCAGGAAGCGCTGCAGCAGCAGACAGCAGGCTCTGAGTTGCCAACAGCTACTGCGCCCCCGTGCTGCAGGCTCCCCGCCTGGGCAGATACCTAGTGGGCTCAGGGCAGGCTGGGTCAAGTCCTCGGCTCTGCACGGCCCCACAGCTCCACAGGAGAAGGCGCAGCCAGGGTGGTGCCAGGAGGCAGAGGTGGGGTTCAGACGCTCCCCCCCAGAGCGGGGTGAGATCAGCCCCAGCTCGTTACAAGCAGCAAACGACTGTGCGTGCGCAGGCCCCTCCGCTCCTGGTCAGTGAGCTGCTCCAGGAGCTGGGCCCAGCAAGCCCCGGTGAATACCCTTGTGCTGCCCATGCCCTCTGTGCCGTGGGGGCTGTGGGACTGTGGCCACGGTGGGCAGGGAGTGGCCAGCAGCTGCTCCCAGGCTGCCCGAACCATTCTCCCTTCAAATTGCCCTGCTGCCGGTGAGACTCACTTTGCTTTGAAAGCCGGAGCCGGGGGCGGTCTGACCCCCAGGCTTGTGCCTTGACAGGGTGGGGATGCCCTTGCTGAGCACCCAGCCCGTGCTGCCATGGAGTCGGGGTTCCGCCCTCCGGGAGAGGCCGGAGCGAACCAGGAAGCGCTGCCGGGCCCAGCCGAGGGCCACGCAGAAGCAGCCTGGTGGTTCCACGGCCTCCAATGGGGCCTCGGAGGGCTCAGGCCAAGGCCCAAACCTCCACGTCCCGAATGAAGAACTGCTCGTGGGGCGCCAGGCTTTCGTTGCCGAATGTCTCGCAGGGGTCGCTCCCCCCGTGGTACAGGTCCCCGTCCAGCCACAGGCCGAACTTGCCCCTGAAAGCAAAGGGAGACAGCGCTGAGTAGAGGACCCGGGCCCCAGGCTGCCCCTCAGCTAAGGAGCGTTCCCTGCCCTTCCCCCCGGGCCTGGGCCTGCCAACTGCAGGGCAGCCCCAGCTCCCAGCACGGCTCAGCGTAAATGCTGCTCTTGTGCCGTGCATTGCAGTAGGCCTTTGATGAGCATTAGAGCCGGCTCCCTGCGAGCCCAGCCCCGGGGGCACGGAGACACGGCTCGCCCTGCAGCACCCGCGTTACTGAGATCACAGACGGGAAGAGCCCAGCCCCGGGGCACGGAGACACGGCTCGCCCTGCAGCACCCGCGTTACTGAGATCACAGACGGGAAGAGCCCAGCCCCGGGGACACGGAGACACGGCTCGCCCTGCAGCACCCGCGTTACTGAGATCACAGACGGGAAGAGCCCAGCCCCGGGGACACGGAGACACGGCTCGCCCTGCAGCACCCACGTTACTGAGATCACAGACGGGAAGAGCCCAGCCCCGGGGGCACGGAGACACGGCTCGCCCTGCAGCACCCACGTTACTGAGATCACAGACGGGAAGAGCCCAGCCCCGGGGGCACGGAGACACGGCTCGCCCTGCAGCACCCGCGTTACTGAGATCACAGACGGGAAGAGCCCAGCCCCGGGGACACGGAGACACGGCTCGCCCTGCAGCACCCGCGTTACTGAGATCACAGACGGGAAGAGCCCAGCCCCGGGGCACGGAGACACGGCTCGCCCTGCAGCACCCGCGTTACTGAGATCACAGACGGGAAGAGCCCAGCCCCGGGGACACGGAGACATGGCTCGCCCTGCAGCACCCGCGTTACTGAGATCTCAGACGGGAAGAGCCCAGCCCCGGGGGCACGGAGACACGGCTCGCCCTGCAGCACCCGCGTTACTGAGATCTCAGACGGGAAGAGCCCAGCCCCGGGGCAGGGAGACACGGCTCGCCCTGCAGCACCTGCGTTACTGAGATCACAGACGGGAAGAGCCCAGCCCCGGGGACACGGAGACACGGCTCGCCCTGCAGCACCCGTGTTACTGAGATCTCAGACGGGAAGAGCCCAGCCCCGGGGCACGGAGACACGGCTCGCCCTGCAGCACCCGCGTTACTGAGATCACAGACGGGAAGAGCCCAGCCCCGGGGCACGGAGACACGGCTCGCCCTGCAGCACCCGCGTTACTGAGATCTCAGACGGGAAGAGCCCAGCCCCGGGGGCACGGAGACACGGCTCGCCCTGCAGCACCCGCGTTACTGAGATCTCAGACGGGAAGAGCCCAGCCCCGGGGACACGGAGACACGGCTCGCCCTGCAGCACCCGCGTTACTGAGATCTCAGACGGGAAGAGCCCAGCCCCGGGGGCACGGAGACACGGCTCGCCCTGCAGCACCCGCGTTACTGAGATCTCAGACGGGAAGAGCCCAGCCCCGGGGCACGGAGACACGGCTCGCCCTGCAGCACCCGCGTTACTGAGATCTCAGACGGGAAGAGCCCAGCCCCGGGGGCACGGAGACACGGCTCGCCCTGCAGCACCCGCGTTACTGAGATCTCAGACGGGAAGAGCCCAGCCCCGGGGGCACGGAGACACGGCTCGCCCTGCAGCACCCGCGTTACTGAGATCTCAGACGGGAAGAGCCCAGCCCCGGGGGCACGGAGACACGGCTCGCCCTGCAGCACCCGCGTTACTGAGATCTCAGACGGGAAGAGCCCAGCCCCGGGGACACGGAGACACGGCTCGCCCTGCAGCACCCGCGTTACTGAGATCTCAGACGGGAAGAGCCCAGCCCCGGGGACACGGAGACACGGCTCGCCCTGCAGCACCCGCGTTACTGAGATCACAGACGGGAAGAGCCCAGCCCCGGGGACACGGAGACACGGCTCGCCCTGCAGCACCCGCGTTACTGAGATCACAGACGGGAAGAGCCCAGCCCCGGGGACACGGAGACACGGCTCGCCCTGCAGCACCCGCGTTACTGAGATCACAGACGGGAAGAGCCCAGCCCCGGGGACACGGAGACACGGCTCGCCCTGCAGCACCCGCGTTACTGAGATCTCAGACGGGAAGAGCCCAGCCCCGGGGACACGGAGACACGGCTCGCCCTGCAGCACCCGCGTTACTGAGATCACAGACGGGAAGAGCCCAGCCCCGGGGACACGGAGACACGGCTCGCCCTGCAGCACCCGCGTTACTGAGATCACAGACGGGAAGAGCCCAGCCCCGGGGACACGGAGACACGGCTCGCCCTGCAGCACCCGCGTTACTGAGATCACAGACGGGAAGAGCCCAGCCCCGGGGACACGGGGACACGGCTCGCCCTGCAGCACCCGCGTTACTGAGATCACAGACGGGAAGAGCCCAGCCCCGGGGCACGGAGACACGGCTCGCCCTGCAGCACCCGCGTTACTGAGATCTCAGACGGGAAGAGCCCAGCCCCGGGGACACGGAGACACGGCTCGCCCTGCAGCACCCGCGTTACTGAGATCACAGACGGGAAGAGCCCAGCCCCGGGGACACGGAGACACGGCTCGCCCTGCAGCACCCGCGTTACTGAGATCACAGACGGGAAGAGCCCAGCCCCGGGGGCACGGAGACACGGCTCGCCCTGCAGCACCCGCGTTACTGAGATCACAGACGGGAAGAGCCCAGCCCCGGGGGCACGGAGACACGGCTCGCCCTGCAGCACCCGCGTTACTGAGATCTCAGACGGGAAGAGCCCAGCCCCGGGGACACGGAGACACGGCTCGCCCTGCAGCACCCGCGTTACTGAGATCACAGACGGGAAGAGCCCAGCCCCGGGGGCACGGAGACACGGCTCGCCCTGCAGCACCCGCGTTACTGAGATCACAGACGGGAAGAGCCCAGCCCCGGGGCACGGAGACACGGCTCGCCCTGCAGCACCCGCGTTACTGAGATCACAGACGGGAAGAGCCCAGCCCCGGGGGCACGGAGACACGGCTCGCCCTGCAGCACCCGCGTTACTGAGATCTCAGACGGGAAGAGCCCAGCCCCGGGGCACGGAGACACGGCTCGCCCTGCAGCACCCGCGTTACTGAGATCACAGACGGGAAGAGCCCAGCCCCGGGGACACGGAGACACGGCTCGCCCTGCAGCACCCGCGTTACTGAGATCTCAGACGGGAAGAGCCCAGCCCCGGGGGCACGGAGACACGGCTCGCCCTGCAGCACCCGCGTTACTGAGATCACAGACGGGAAGAGCCCAGCCCCGGGGGCACGGAGACACGGCTCGCCCTGCAGCACCCGCGTTACTGAGATCACAGACGGGAAGAGCCCAGCCCCGGGGGCACGGAGACACGGCTCGCCCTGCAGCACCCGCGTTACTGAGATCACAGACGGGAAGAGCCCAGCCCCGGGGGCACGGAGACACGGCTCGCCCTGCAGCACCCGCGTTACTGAGATCACAGACGGGAAGAGCCCAGCCCCGGGGGCACGGAGACACGGCTCGCCCTGCAGCACCCGCGTTACTGAGATCACAGACGGGAAGAGCCCAGCCCCGGGGACACGGAGACACGGCTCGCCCTGCAGCACCCGCGTTACTGAGATCACAGACGGGAAGAGCCCAGCCCCGGGGGCACGGAGACACGGCTCGCCCTGCAGCACCCGCGTTACTGAGATCACAGACGGGAAGAGCCCAGCCCCGGGGGCACGGAGACACGGCTCGCCCTGCAGCACCCGCGTTACTGAGATCTCAGACGGGAAGAGCCCAGCCCCGGGGCACGGAGACACGGCTCGCCCTGCAGCACCCGCGTTACTGAGATCTCAGACGGGAAGAGCCCAGCCCCGGGGCACGGAGACACGGCTCGCCCTGCAGCACCCGCGTTACTGAGATCACAGACGGGAAGAGCCCAGCCCCGGGGACACGGAGACACGGCTCGCCCTGCAGCACCCGCGTTACTGAGATCTCAGACGGGAAGAGCCCAGCCCCGGGGGCACGGAGACACGGCTCGCCCTGCAGCACCCGCGTTACTGAGATCTCAGACGGGAAGAGCCCAGCCCCGGGGGCACGGAGACACGGCTCGCCCTGCAGCACCCGCGTTACTGAGATCTCAGACGGGAAGAGCCCCCCTGGCTGAGCACCTGGGGCAGCAGCCTCCTGTGTAGCCGGGCATGTGCCACAGACTCAGGCAGGGCCTCACAACACGGCCCGTTACAGCCCCTGCTCAGGGCGTCTGGCCTTGTTTCACGGCTGGGGACTAGCGCGAGAGGCTGCGTAACCCGCAGGGAACCTAGGCCACGGCCTCTCACTAGCGCCGGCCCTCGTGCAGGACCAGGGCGCAGGGGACGGCGCCGGGGCACCGGGCTGCAGAGCACTTTTGCTTTGCGTTCCCGCATGAGAGTTTGAGGCCAGGGACGCTGGCGGGTTGGGTGAGGCTGGGCTGGTGAGCCTGCCCTCTTCCTGGTGCACTCCCAGGTCCTGCCTCCATCACCTCTGGGGAGCCCTGAGCGGAAGTGGGTCGGCCAGGCTCAGCCTTGGGGGGTTAGCGACTGGCCGCAGGCAGACGACACGGCTACACGCAAAGGACCAGGCCCAAATTGTCTGCTGAGGCCCTGAGCTCCTCCCCCGGGGTTCAGTGCTGGTGGGGTGGGGCAGAGCAGGGTGGGGCAGGGGTGCCGGTCTGGCAGGAGATGCCCCACTTCATGTGCCGGGGCTTCACTGCCCCGGCTCCCAGAGCAGCAGCCAGGCCCGGCTCCGGGCGCCAGGAGGGTGGTGCATGTGAACGGACACCCCCTCCCCGCCGCCCCTCGGGCTGGATGCAGGGTGGCGCTGGGAAGGGCCGTGCTATGCTGCAGCCTCACCCGGCAGCGAAGACAGGTCCCCCCTCGGCTACATACCTGCCCCCGCCAAGCACTAGCAAATCTGCATCTCCTTTCATGAAGAAGGTGTTGCTGCCCGTCCACTTGAACACCTGCAAGGAGAGGGGGCGACCGTCAGCAGTGGGAGCAGGGGCAGCGACGTGCGGGGAGCCCCGCTGCAGTGGGGAGGGAGCCGGTGAGCCGTGGCTCAGTGACTTCTGGAGGCGCCAGTGCGACTGAGCTCACAGGCGCTACTGGCCCAGGCTTAGTCCGGCCTGTCTCTGCGCCCCCTGCACCGCGCAGGCACCGGCTCCTGGGTCCTGGCCAGCTCGCAGGGAAACCTGGGGCGCCCTGCCCCAAAGCCGCACTCTGGCACCGCGGGGCTAGCGTGACCGCACCGGGTACAGAGCAGCACACGCAGCGGCACCGCGCCGGGGGGTTTCCTGGGCGTGAGCCTCCCAGTCGTCCGCACGGTCTGTGGGCGTGGCTGCCCTCGTGGCTGGGGGCCAGTGGCTTCGGCGTCTTTGTTCCTAGTGACTTGCACAAGGTGGTCTACAGCCAGCCCAGGCGGCACCGCGTGAACGGATTCGTCCAACGGGGCGGCTCAGCGAGCACGCTGGCCCATGGCGCTAGCTCGGGAGCCTGCCAGCCCCACACCAACCCAGCCTGGGCCGCGGTGCTGAGCGCCAGCTGCTCTAGAGGCAGGGGGAGCAGAAATGCTGCCACCTTCCCCCCCTCGCAAGCCTGCACCCAGGCTCCCGCTGCCGCACAGCTGTCTGGTACGCCCTGCCCAGGGCCTGGGGCCGGCTGAGGACAGGCGCTAGAGCCTGCAGCCCAGAAAGCCCATGTGGGGCGGGGCGGCTCGGCTGCCCTCCCGCCAGGCTGGAGCTGTGCTGCCAAGGGCACCAGGAAGCTCCGCCCCCCAGCTCCCACTGGCTGGGAATCATGGCCAATGAGAGTTGCAAAGGGCGGGGCCTGCAGGGGAGCATGGGACAGGGTGAAACCATCTATTTCCCCCCACCAAAAGGGAGCTGCCTGACGTAAGTGCTCCCCAGTCCAGAGCCCCAGCCCTAAGCCCCCTCCTGCACGTCAGCCTCCTGCTCCAAGCCCGCTCCTGCACCCCAGCATCTCAACCCCAGCCAGGGGCCTCATCCCACCAACCCTGAGCCCCTCAGCTCCACCCACACCACAGACCATCCATGTGCAGAATGAACTGTTATGTGCACCAGTATGGAGGTGATGTGTCGCACGTCCCCTCCGTGTCGCACGTCCCCTCCGTGTCGGTGCAACAGCAGCATTCATTCCGCACATGGACATGAAAACTGGGAGGGACACTGGCCTGCCCTTCCCACCCCGTGCCGCACTTGGGCCATGGCCAGCAAGAGCCCCGGTCTCCGCCCCTGGGAGAGGGAGGGGCAGGCTGGTGCTGAACCGCCCCAAGAGCGGGGGTGTCGCTGTCACCTTTAGCTCCGGGGCGAAGGAGAAGAGAAACGTCTCCCCTGTGCCGTAAAAGCAGCGGCTGAGCCGGATGGCGGTGGAGGAGAAAGCCCCAAAGGTCTGGAAGGGAAGCGGAGGAGAGACGGTCAGTGAGGAGGCTCTGCAGCTGGTACCCAGGGCTCCGGCCAGGCTGGACAGGGGCCAATCCGACAAGCCCAGGCCGGTGCCTGCCATCCCTCCCTCCGGCCAGGGCTGGGCTGCCCCGAGGCGAGGGGTCTGACTGTGCCACCGAGCCAGGCTCCCAGGGGCTGTGTCCACGCCTGCTCACCAGGCCCAACACCCCCAGTGCTCCAGAACAGAGCCAGCCCTGTGCAGGGCCACTTGGGGCCAGACCCAGGACACACAAGCAGCAGGGACACCAAGCGGATTTGCTCAGCCCCTCAACAGCTCAGCCTGCCCCGTTACACTTAGCCATGCTGATCCGGGACGGGGGCCGCGCCAAGGGGGCATGTGACCCTCCAAAATGCCATGGGGGGAGGGGCAAGGAGCCAGAGCCTCTGGCAGCCCAAGGGCATAGCTGGTGCCTGAAGCCAGGGCCGGGGCCGTGCCCTGCTCTCACCCCCAGCGGGCGAGGGGAGCAGAGAAATGCAGCTCCACTTCTCTGGCTCCTGGAGGGCAGAGCCGGGGGTCTTACAGCCGGGCAGCGCTGGGCCCCACCCTGCAGCACGGGCCTAGGCCTGGGGGCGCCCTGGGGGCGCCCAGCCCATCCCCGCCTCACCTGCCCGCTGGTCTCCCTGACGGCCAGCAGCACAGGAGAGCTCAGCTTGTCCATGCTCCGGTACATGCTCCGCAGGCTGAACCCGTCCCGGGCCGTGCAGTACAGCAGGATCCACGGGTGCCCGGTCACTCTCGGCGGGAGGTGGGGCGCCAGCTGGGAAGAGCCACAGAGTCATGCCCCCCAGGGCACCTCTCTGCCCCCACCCTCTGGAAGAGCCTCCCCAAGGGACTTCCCCCAGCCGTCTTCTCCCAGGCACCTGCTTTGGTCTCGCCCACCTCACCCGTCAGCCCCAGGGCTCTGCCTCCGCCCACGCCATGGGGGGCTCTGCTGGGGCGGGGCGGGGCAGGCACAGGCTGGCCCACGGCACCATCTCCTACTGACAGGCTAGGAAGGGGCCCTTACCCCGAACATGTTAGCAACCCGGGCACCTCCCAGCCGACAGCCCTCCGCCAGGACAGCACGGCCCTGCGGGCAGAGCAGCACGGAGGCAGCGGGGTGGCCCCGGCCAGGCCTTTCCCGCACATGCATGCTCCAAGCAGACCAGACCCTGCCCCCAAGGGGACAATGGTCCAGCGGGGGCACAGGCAGCCTGGCCCAGCGCAGGGAGCCAGGAGAGCTGAACGGGGCCCGGCCCCAGAAGAGGGAGTCCCTGGAAGGGGGTTTGCCTGTGGCCTGGGCAGCGACCGGCTGGGGCAAGGGGCTGATCAGCTGCGTTTATTGGTGGTGCTATGACTGCCTGGCGCGGGGACTCGGGACTCGGCTCCGCGGGGCGACTGGCTTGTGGATCCTGCCTGCCAGGATGTTGTCTGCGGCCGCCAGGTGGGGGCCCGGTGCTGGCCCGGGGGCTGCTCACCAGCGACAGGCTGTCTGGGGGGGACGGCCTGGGAGCCCCACAGGGCAGATTGCTGCAGCCCGTGGCATTAGAAGAGCTGCACGGGGTCCCCGAGGTCTGAGCTGGCCAGTCCTGGTGCCGGGGGGCCGACAGCCTTGCCAGGCCCCCGGGGAAGGGGATTCTGGAAGGGGTGGGGGCTCGGGCAGAAGGGGTGGGGCCAAGGCAGTCAGCTCCCCTCTCCCCCGCAGCCTTCAGTGCTGCCCAGCGGGGGGATCTAGCGGCTGTTGACAGGCCCTGGGGCCAGCAGGTGCCAATGGCAGCCCTGCCCGGCCTGCATGGGAGCAGCGACCTGGGCCGGCCAGGGAAGCGAGTCCCAACACCGGAAACCCCAAGCCCAGCTCCGCGGCCGGAGAGGGGACTCCGTAAGCTCTCGGCAGTGCTGGGGGGAGTCTGCAAACAGCCAGCGGAGCGCAGGGAAACATGAAGGGATCGAGACTAAGAGAATCTCTCGTTGCTTCTCTAGACATCCACGGGAGGCCACGTCTTGAGGCGACCGCGCCTGCGCCCAGTACTCATCGCCAACAAGATCTCTTGGCATTGGACAAGGCTCAGAAAAGGGCAACAGAAATGACGAGGGGTTTGGAATGGCTGCCACACGAGGAGAGATTAATTAGACTGGGACTTTGCAGCTTAGAAAAGAGGAGACTAAGGGGGCATAGGATAGAGATCTATAGACTCCTGAGTGGTGTGGAGAAAGCGAATAAGGAAAAGTTATTTAAAAGTGACTTAAGAACTAGGGGTCACCAAATGAAATTAATAGGGAGCAGGTTTAAAACAAACAAAAGGCCGTACTTCTTCTCACAACACAGTCAACCTGTGGAACTCCTCGCCAGAGGATGCTGTGAAGACCAGGACTTTAACAGGGTTCAAAAAAGACCTAGATACTTTCATGGAGGTTAGTACTACTAGCCAGGCAGGGCAGGGAGGACGTCCCTGGCCTCAGTTTGCCAGAGGCTGGGAATGGGCGACAGGGGAGGGATCACGTGTGGATTCCCTGTTTGGTTCCCTCTGGGGCACCTGGCAGACAGGACACTGGGCTAGATGGACCTTTGCTCTGACCCAGACTTAGACTCTCTTATGTTCTTCTCTTCCATACCCAGGGATGGGCTGGCGGGTAGGGGAGGCTCTAGAACAGCCAAGCACATGGCCACAGCCTGCCGGGGTGAGGCCCCAGCCCTGCAATGGGCGCCCCACTGAGCTCACCTGCTGGACCTGCCCTGCATGCAGGATGCTGCTCTCTCCACTCAACACCAGCGGGCAGGGCTCCTCCGCGGGTGATGCTGTCCCCACCGGCTCCGCCTGCTCAGCTGTCTCGACACACTGCAGGGCCTGGGCTTCCTCCAGGCAGCCCGTCTGGGGGAGATGCCCACGCCGCAGGGGGAAGAGAGCAGAGTCATAGAACCGCAGGGTGGGCAGAGCCCTCAGGAGCCATCAGGTCCAGCCCCCTGCCCAGAGCAGGACCAGCCCGACTCAATCAGCCCAGCCAGGGCTTTGTCCAGCCAGGACTGAAACACCCCTAGGGATGGAGACTCCACCCCCCCTGCCCCCCAGGGAACCCAGCCCAGCGCTTCCCACCCGCCTAGGGAAAGTTTTTCCTAATATCCAACCTAGACCTCCCCCCCCCGCAACATGAGCCCATTGCTCCTCGTTCTGCCCCTGCTGAGAACAGCCTCTCGCCAGCCTCTCTGGAACCCCCCTGCAGGGAGCTGAAGGCTGCTACAAATCCCACCTCGCTCTGCTCCTCTGCAGACTGAACCAGCCCAAATCCCTCAGCCGCTGCCCAGAAGGCAAGTGCCCAGCCCCCGAACCCTTTCGCTGCCCTCCGCTGGGCCCTCCCCAATTGTCCTTCCTGTTCTCAGGCGGGGGGGGGGGGGAACCGGCCTCCCCAGTGCCGCAGAGGGAACGATCACTCCCCCACATGCCGGCCGTGCTCCTGCTCGTGCAGCCAGGCCCCGCCGGCTCAGTGAGACCAGGGACCCCAGCACAGAGAGCAGCATCTCCCCCTCGGCCCAGCCACGGCTCTCCTGGCCTCGCCCTGCCAGGGAGCCCTTCGCTAGGGGAGGGGCTTGCGGCTCCAGGCCAGGTCTCCGGGGAGCTCCACAGCACCAGGCTGCTCCCCAGCCCTCCAGGGAGGGACCCAGACCCTGGCCCACGTCACCGGGGTCGGGCAGGAGCCTGAAAGCTCCCGTGTCACTCACAAGCCAAGGACGGAAAGCAGGGCCGAGCGCTTCCCCTCACCGGTTCCACTTGTGCGGGCCCTGCCCCCCCAGGCATGGCTGTCGCCGCGCGGGCCCTGCCCCCCCCCCAGGCACGGCTCTCGCCGCGTGGGGCCCCCCCCCAGGCACGGCTCTCTCCCCTTCCCTTCCCACTCAGGAGAATCCCATGTGCACCAAGCACAGAAACCAACACACTTTGCACCCCACTGGGGAGGTGACATCACACCCCAGTCCCGGCAGTGGCCTGGGTCGGTCAGGGCTCGTGCCCGGTGTGATGTGGGGGGGGTACCTTGCTGGTTGCTATGCTGGGCAGTGGGCTGTGGGTGACCTCTGCTGGCAGCAGCACGGCCCGGCAGGGGGATGAGTCATTATGCTCTCAACCTGTCTGACCAGCTACCCCCCATGGAGAGGAACAAAGGAAGGTGGATGCTGCCCTGGCTGGGGGGCAGGGCTGGGACAGAGTTGGTTAGTTTCTGTCTGGGAAGCAGGGGAGAAGGAGCTAGGGAGGGGGCTGGGATTGTAGGGCCCAGCCACCCCCCATCTCAAGGGGGGCACTGAGGCCTCTTAGCCCCAGTTCCTGTAACCAGATGACAGATGCTGGGCTGTATCCTGGAGAAGCAATAAACTCCCCTGTTCTCCTGGCTGGTGGAGTCTGTCCGTGCCATTCCGGGGGTGCAGGAGACGGGAAACCCCAACGCGCCGACACACCCGTCTCCATGTGAACAACCGCCCCAGCTCTGGGACCCTGTGAGCCGCTCCGGTCACAACCAGAGCTACTGTTTGGTAAACAGGCTGGAGCTGTGCAGAGCCACCCGCCCGCTGTCTGGCCCGGCCCGGCCGGAAAGGTCCCAGTTTAGAAAGACAAGGGATCAGGTTTCCTTGGGCAGCCCGGCCTGTCTGCAGAGTGAAGTGACAGCCCCTCACCCACGCGCCCGGCCTGGCGGGGAAGGGGACTCGGCCCAGCGCAGGGGGACCTGGCTCTGTTGCACCCGCCGCCCCTTTGCCCTGCGGCTGCCAGGAGCAGAGCAGGCGGGGGCAGCAGGCGCAGTCCTGGCAAGCGCCATTCGCTCCATGCTAAGGGGAAGCCAAACAGCCCAAGCGCACGTGCTGCTGGACAGAGGCCCCGGGCCTCGCGCTGGCCCTTTCGCCTTTCTCTCTGCAGGCAGCAGGCGCGTAACCGGGGGGCGCAGGGCCCGGCCGCCGCGGCTCTCCCGTAACCCGGGGGGGGGGGGGGGGGGCGCAGGGCCCGGCCGCCGCGGCTCTCCCGTAACCCGGGGGGGGCGCAGGGCCCGGCCGCCGCGGCTCTCCCGTAACCCGGGGGGGGGGGGGCGCAGGGCCCGGCCGCCGCGGCTCTCCCGTAACCCGGGGGGGGGGCGCAGGGCCCGGCCGCCGCGGCTCTCCCGTAACCCGGGGGGGGGGGGGGGCGCAGGGCCCGGCCGCCGCGGCTCTCCCGTAACCCGGGGGGCAGGTGCACGGGTCGCAGCCAGCGCCGGGAAGCAGAGCTGGGCCCCGCCCTGTCACTCGCGCTCTCCTCCGGTCCTGGGGTACCTGGAGCTGGAGCCAGGTGACCGGGGCCCCCTGGATCCGGGGTCTGGGGCCAGGACTTTCCCCGGGGGGTCCCCCCGACGTGAAGGCGACCCGGTCCCCCCGCTAACGGCGGCGCCATGCAGCCGCAGCCGAGCCGCGAGCGGTCTCCAGCCCGACCTGCTCGGCCTCTTTGCGCGCGCCACGGAGCCGCCCGCGGCTGGTCCCGAGCTCCGGCCGGCGCGGCGGGCACCTACCAGGAGGGTGTAGCGGCCCCGCAGAGCTCTCATGGCGCCTGGGCCGCGCTGCAGCCGGGGCGGGGAGCCGGCTCCGCCGAGAGCTGCCGGGGCGGGGAGCCGGTGCCTGCCCAGGGGCCGCTGAGAGCCTCCCGCCCAGCCCCACGTGCCGCTTCCCGCGGCCTGCGCTGCGCTGCGCTGGGGGCGGGTGTGTGCGGGGCGGCCCCGCCTTCCCGCGGGGGCCAGGGCGCGGCTCTCTGGGTAGCCCGGGTCCGGCGGCCTCCAGGGCCCTTCCACGGCGGCCGCGCCCCCAGCCGAGCGCAGGGTCCCCGCCGGCCTGGGCCGCAGGGCGCGCTCTGTCCCGCGCTACGCGCAGCCCCTGCAGGCGGGCGGGAGCTCCGCGCTCGCGGGGGTGCCCGGTGTTCGCCTGGGCGCTCCGGGAGTTCGGCCTCCGGCCGGTCAGACCAGAGACGAGCGGGACGGAACGCGGCCGGATTCTCCGCTTCCCTCGCTGGCCGGCGGCTCCGCGGGGAGCGAGGAGCCCGGTGGCTTTTCCCAGCCGATTTGTCCGTGCCCGGGGGGTGTTTTGTGACGGTACCTGCCCCCCCAGGTCCACGGGCAGGGAAGTGACCCACGGGGGCGGGGAACCAAGCCCCCGCCGCGGCGCAGCAGAAACACTCGGCGTCCGCCCCAGCTGCTGTCGGCTCCCAGCGGGGCGCGCAACCCAGCAGCGCCGGGAATCCGGCCAGCCCCACAGCGCGGCCAGATGCGGCGACACGCGGCTCCCCTTGCACTCTCCCCTCCCCTCCCCCCTGCCCGGCCCTCTCCTCTGCCCCCCTTTCCGCCCGGCCCCCGCTCATTTTGCATCCCCATCCACTGGCACCGCTCAGCCAATGGCCCCATTCCATCTCCCTCCCGCTCCCCTGCCCAGCCCCCACTTCTCACCCTATGCCTCGGCCTGGCCCAGGCCTTGGCCCCCTGCTCTCACCACACCCATCCCGCCAGGGCTGGGGACTGTTCCCTCCTGTGCAGAACCCCCAGTGACGCGCCCCGAGGAACGGGCGTTGGGGGCGCGCTGCTGCCCAGCTGGGCGGCGTGTGACTCCCTCGAGCGGCCGCCCGAGCGCCCGGCTCACAGGGAACCCTGAGCTCGGTCTCTCTCCCCTCCCCTCCCCTCCCGTGGGGCTTGCGGCTGGAAGCGAGGCAGCACCACGGACCTGCCGGCTCGGTGACCAGCAGCAGCTGCTCCATAGGCCGGGCCCATGTGCACAGTGAGATCCTGTGGAGGAGGCCAGCACCACCAGCCAGGCTCTGGGAAGGGGTGGCCAGGAGCCCAGGCAGAAGGCGCTCTGGCGTGGCCTCACCTGAGGATCCAGCCACAGCCTGCCTGTGTGCCCCGGGGCACTGGGCTGGCGGAGGCTGGCTGGGGTAGGGTGGCCGGGGTGCGGTACTCCTGTTTTGGGATCAACAGGCAGACACCCGGCATGTTGCTGTTTGTAACACTCTGTAGCAAGGCTGTATTGGCTGTAAACTTGTCGCAGCCCCAGCCAGCCTGGGCGTGGGGACGAGGAGGTGGCTGCCCTGCAGCCGGTTGCTGTGTCTCTCTGTCTTACTCATATTTGCACTGTGCAAATACTGGATAAAACCCCAGTATCTCTCGGCTCTCCTCGCACAAGGGCTGTAGTGCAAAAGAGTAACTTACAACTGTAGATTTGTGTGTCCCGTAACTACCTTCAAAACCCAAACAATGAAAAACTGTAGTGCCTAAAAGTCCACTCATTCCTACTACTTGTTCAGCCACTTGCTAAGACAAACAAGTGTGTTTATATACTCAAGGGATCCTGCTGCCTCCTTATTTATAGTGTCAGCTGAAAGGGAGAACAGGTGTTTGCATGGCACTTTTGTAACTGGAGCACCAAGACGCTTATATGCCAGATACGCTACATATTCGTATGCCCCTTCCGTGCTTTGGCCACTGGGCTTGAGGGCAGTTCTCCATGCTGATGAGGCTCATTAAAAAAGGATGCATCAATTAAACGTGTGACTGAACTCCTTGGAGGAGAATTGCACATCTCTCCGTTTACTCCCATGGTGCCAGACGTTTGCCGTTCCGCAGTCTCGGCTGGTGACCCAACACGATTTGCTTTCAGAACACGTTGGTTGGCCATTTGACAGAACACAAAGGTGGTACCGATGTCAGATTTCTGCAGGCAGCTACAGCACTGACCCTGGGGCTAAGAACCTGCCCTGCCTTCCAAAGTCTGAGAAGGAGGAGTTGGGGGGCTGCTTTCAGAAACTACAGAACCCAGACAACCGACCCGACCCAACCTTCTGCCGCGCAGACGGTGGAAATGAACACGCGTCGACCCGCCCTGCCATGGCCGGTGGTCGAGCACGGCGGCAGCATCCCTGGAGTGGTGGTAGAAGCCGGAGCAGCACACGAATCTCTAGTGCATCTGGCACAGAACTGTCGCAGTAGTGCCATGCACAAGCCTGTTCCGCCCCTTGCCCCCCTCCTGGTGCATGCTCCAACCCCCGAGCGAAGCAGCAGGGCGGGGTGGCTGCACAGCGGGGCTGGCCATGTGCAGGGGAACCATCGCTCTTGGCTGGTTTGACAACAGCCCCTGTGCCCTGGCAGGGGTTCGACTCGATGCCCCTTGCAGTCCCATCTCACCTTCTGCCTCCGTGGTGCTCGGGCTCCATGCATGCTGCTTTGCAAGGAGGCCTGCAGCCACGGGGGTCAGGAGAAAACACACACAGACACGCGCGCAGCCAGGCTCACACAGCCCCCTCTCCAGCAACGTTCAGCGGGGCCCACGGTGGCTGGAAATCCAGCCCCGTCGGAACTAACAAGATGCTTTGCGAACAGGTGAGCGCTAACAGGGAGTTCTCCAGGTGAAGGAGAAGCAGATACAGGACTCTGGAGGGAAGTGTGTTTTGTTATTTCTTGCTATGTGCTGAGCTTGTGTTTGTTTGGTGTGTGGAGGTGTGTGTGTGTGTTTTTTTTTCTTTCCCTGTTTGAGTGAGGCTTTAGAGAGGGAGTTCTCCAGGTAGAGGCGAAGCAGATACAGGAGTCTTGGGGGGAGTGGGTGTTGTTTGGGGCTTTCTTGGTGTGTGCTGAGCTTGTGTTTGTGAGTGAGGGTTGGTGTGTGTTCTTTTTTGTTTTTGTTTATTTATTTATTTATTTATTTGTTTTCCCCTGTGTTTGAGAGTGAGGCTTTTTTTCCCCTGCCCTCCCCACCTCCCCTCTGCCCTCCCCCTCCCCTTGATGGAGTTTGTGCTGTGATTGGCAGGTGGAAACTGTTGGCTTCTAATTAAAGTTTGAATTCTAGAAGCCTCTGCTGATTGGCTGAGCCTTGGTAGGGGGAGGGGCTTTATGAGGCAGTGGGCAAGCGACCAAGGAGCTTGCGAACAGGTGAGTGCTAACAGGGAGTTTAGAGAGGGAGTGGGAAGGGTGGGAGGTTCTCTTGCCTTTCTTTTTAAATCCCTTCTCCAGGACAGCAGTGATGGTTGGTGATGGGTTTGCTGTTGTTACCTGCACAGCGTGTGCCATGTTTGTCTTCCTCCCGGAAGAAAGAACGGATTTCATCTGCACCAAGTGCAAGCTGGTCGACATTTTGGAAGAAAAAATTAGAGGACTGGAGGCCCAAGTGTCGACCCTACACTCGACCAGAGAGGATGAAGACTTCCTTGATAGAAGGCAGCGTTTAATCCTTCAAGCACGGCTGGCGGAAGAGCCAGAGAGGGCAGTACGTGACCAAGAAGAGAACTGGCAGCATGTAACTTCTAGAAGGGGAAAAAGGCCAGCACGGGAATCCCCCGATGCTATAGAGGTAAGTAATCGCTTTCAAGCTCTCTCCACAGGCTCTGCAGTGCTGAAAGCTCTGGAAGGGACCTCACAAGGAAGAAACCAGAAGGGAACACCATCTACTGGAAGGCATGGGATGCGTAGTCCTACGGATGGGGGTTCCACAGCCACCACCCCCAAAAGGAAATGACGGGTGGTGGTGGTCGGGGACTCCCTCCTAAGAGGGACTGAGCCATCCCTCTGCCATCCGGACCTGGAATCTCGAGAGGTGTGCTGCTTACCGGGAGCTCACATTCAGGATGTCACTGAGAGGCTTACCAAGCTGATCAAACCTTCGGATCGCTACCCCTTCCTGCTGCTCCACGTGGGAACTAATGATACCAAGAATGATCTTGAGCGTATTACTGCGGATTATGTAGCGCGAGGAAGAAGGATCCAAGAATTCGGAGTTCAAGTGGTGTTCTCGTCCATCCTCCCTGTTGAAGGGAAAGGACTGGGCAGGGATCGTCGAATTGAGGAAGTCAATGCGTGGCTGCGCAGGTGGTGTCGCAGAGAGGGCTTTGGTTTCTTCGACCATGGGACTCTGTTCCGGGCGCAAGGATTGTTAGGAAGAGATGGGATCCACCTAACGAAGAGAGGAAGGAGCATCTTCGCGGGCAGGCTTGCAAACCTAGTGAGGAGGGCTTTAAACTAGGTTCGTCGGGGGACGGTGACCAAAATCCTGAGGGAAGTGGGAAAGTCGGATACCGGGAAGAAATGCAGAGAGGAAGGGGCAAGAAAGGAGGACCCATGTTTCGAATGGAGAAGATAGGGCGATCAACTGGTTACCTGAAGTGTTTATATACTAATGCGAGAAGCCTGGGCAACAAACAGGAAGAACTGGAGGCCTGGCCCAGTCCAAGAAATATGATTTAATTGGGATAACAGAGACTTGGTGGGATGACTCGCATGACTGGAGCGCTGTCATGGAAGGGTATAGACTGTTCAGGAAGAACAGGCAGGGGAGAAAAGGAGGAGGAGTTGCACTATATGTAAGAGAGCACTACGATTGCTCTGAACTCCAGTATAAAGAGGGAGAAAAACCTGTTGAGAGTCTATGGGTTAAGTTTAAAGGAGCAAACAACAGCAGTGATGTTGTGGTTGGTGTTTGCTACAGGCCACCGAATCAGGTGGATGAGGTAGATGAGGCTTTCTTCAGACAACTGAGCGAAGCTTCCAGATCGCAGGCCCTGGTTCTCGTGGGGGACTTTAATCACCCTGACATCTGCTGGGAAACCAATACGGCAGTACACAGGCAATCCAGGAAGTTTTTGGAGAATGTTGGGGATAACTTCTTGACACAGGTGCTGAAGGATCCAACCAGGGGCCGTGCGCAGCTTGACCTTCTGCTCACAAACAGGGAGGAACTAATAGGGGAAGTGGAGGTGGGTGACAACCTGGGAAGCAGTGATCATGAGATGGTAGATTTCAGGATCCTGACCAAAGGAAGAAAAGACAGTAGTAAAATACACACCTTGGACTTCAAAAAACCAGATTTTGGCTCCCTCCGAGATCTGATGGGCAGAATCCCCTGGGATGTTAACATGAAGGGGAAAGGAGTCCAGGACAGCTGGCAGTATTTTAAAGAAGCCTTATTGAAGGCACAGAAAGAAACCATCCTGACGCATAGCAAGAGAGGCAAATATGGTAGGAGACCGGACTGGCTTACAGGGGAAATCCTTGGTGAACTTAAGCACAAAAAGGAAGCTTACAAAGAGTGGAAACTTGGACAAATGACCAGTGAGGGGTTTAAATGTATAGCTCGAGAATGCCGGGGGATTATCAGGAAGGCGAAAGCGCAAATGGAATTGCGACTGGCTAAGGATGTGAAGGATAACAAGAAAGGTTTCTACAGGCATGTTAACAAGAAGAAGGTGATCAGAGAGGGTGTGTGGCCCCTACTGGATGAAGGAGGTAACCTAGTGACAGATGATGTGGGGAAAGCTGAAGTACTCAATGCTTTCTTTGCCTCTGTATTCACAGACAAGGTCGGCTCCTGGACTTCTGCGCCAAGTGACGCAAGATGGGATGAAGATGGACAGCCCATGGTGGGTAAAGAACAGGTTAGGAACTACTTAGAAAAGCTAAACATACATAAATCCATGGGTCTGGACTTAGTGCATCCGAGGGTACTGAGGGAGTTGGCAAATGTCATTGAGGAGCCTTTGGCCATTATCTTTGAAAAGGCGTGGCAATCGGGAGAAATCCCGGATGACTGGAAAAAGGCAAATGTAGTGCCCATCTTCAAAAAAGGGAAGAAGGACGATCCAGGGAACTATAGGCCTGTCAGTCTTACCTTGGTTCCTGGAAAAATCATGGAAGGGATCCTTAAGGAATCCATATTGAGGCAGTTGGATGAGAGGAAAGTGATTAGGAATAGTCAGCATGGATTCACAAAGGGCAAGTCGTGCCTGACCAATCTGATTAGCTTCTATGATGAGGTAACTGGCTCGGTGGACATGGGGAAGTCAGTGGATGTTATAGACCTTGACTTTAGCAAGGCTTTTGATATGGTCTCCCACAATATTCTTGCCAGCAAGTTAAGGGATTGTGGATTGGATAAATGGACGGTAAGATGGATAGAAAGCTGGCTAGAAGGCCGGGTCCAGCGGGTAGTGATCAATGGCTCGATGTCAGGATGGCGGTCGGTTTCTAGCGGAGTGCCCCAAGGTTCGGTTCTAGGGCCGGTTTTGTTCAATATCTTTATTAATGATCTGGATGAGGGGATGGATTGCACCCTCAGCAAGTTTGCGGATGACACTAAGCTGGGGGGAGAGGTAGATACGCTTAAGGGCAGAGATAGGGTACAGAGTGACTTAGACAAATTGGAGGATTGGGCCACAAGAAATCTGATGAGGTTCAACAAGGACAAGTGTAGAGTCCTGCACTTGAGACGGAAGAATCCCAAGCATAGTTACAAGCTGGGGACCAACCAGTTAAGTAGTAGTTCTGCAGAAAAGGACCTGGGGGTTACAGTGGATGAGAAGCTGGATATGAGTCAACAGTGTGCCCTTGTAGCCAAGAAGGCTAATGGCATATTAGGTTGCATTAAGAGGAGCATTGCCAGCAGATCCAGAGATGTCATCATTCCCCTTTATTCGGCTTTGGTGAGGCTGCATCTGGAGTATTGTGTCCAGTTCTGGGCCCCCCACTACAAAAAGGATGTGGACGCATTGGAGAGGGTCCAGCGGAGGGCAACCAAAATGATTAGGGGGCTGGAGCATATGACTTATGAGGAGACACTGAGGGACTTGGGTCTGTTTAGTCTGCAGAAGCGAAGAGTGAGGGGGGATTTGAGAGCAGCCTTCAACTTCCTGAAGGGAGGTTCCAAAGAGGATGGAGAGAGGCTGTTCTCAGTAGTGACAGGTGGCAGAACAAGGAGCAATGGTCTCAAGTTGTGGTGGGAGAGGTCCAGGTTGGATATTAGGAAAAACTATTTCACTAGAAGGGTGGTGAAGCACTGGAATGGGTTCCCTAGGGAAGCAGTGGAGTCTCCATCCCTAGAGGTGTTTAAGTCTCGGCTTGACAAAGCCCTGGCCGGGTTGATTTAGTGGGATTGGTCCTGCCTAGAGCAGGGGGCTGGACTTGATGCCTTCTGAGGTCTCTTCCAGTTCTATGATTCTATGCTACAGCACGGACAGACCATTAGGAAACAGCTTGGATGCCAACACCCCTCCCCCACCTGATGAATTCTCAGCCCCTTGGTTCAAGTGTGATCCAAGGGGCCCCAGAGCAGCGTGGCCCCTGGAGGGGCTCTGACGCCTGCAGGCCCCACATCACTGCCCACGCAGCTGAGTTACAAGGACCCGGAGCCAGGCAGTCCCTGTACTCGTGGGAATTCAGACAGAGCTGGGAATTCCCACGCTGGGACGGGAAGCCCGGCGGAGCTGACTGGTTGCATGGCAGGCCGGCCTCTGGCTCCCAAATGGACCAGGCTGCTGCCGAAGCAGCTGTTTGCAAACAAGCCCGCCTTGATTTCTCAGCTTCCCACAGAGGCTGGCAAGCCAGAGCAAGGGGGCCGTGGCCAGGACCTGTCCCCGGGGACTTGGCACCGGGCGCTGGCTTCATCGGGGGACTGCGCTTGGAGGAGACTCATTCATCAGCATGTCCAGCTCACACGGCTCAGCGCCGCCTGCAGACGAGGACGGTCGCGGGTAAACGGGGCCCTCCAGAGTTAGACCTCCCCTGCTACAACCTTTCAGGTACCCTGCCCTGCCCGTGTAAGATGCCACGTCCTGATGGATGTGTTATGTGAACAGGTGAATGAACCCTTCTTCTAACTTCCCCTTCATCCCAGGACAGACTGGGCCCTAGTAGGGGTGTCAGCAGTTAACCAGTTAGCTGGTAAGCGTCATCTTTACTGGGTGATGCTTACTGGGTACCAGTTACTGGGTGGGGGCTACTCCAGCACAGCCGGGCCCACCATGCCGCAGGTGGGAGGGGTTGGTGAAGCCGTCAGCTGGTTACACGTCATGTTTAACCGGTAACGGATGAAAGGGGGTTTGACCCCCTAATCCCTAGGGAAGAGAAGCTGGATCGGCTCCCGAGGTCCCAGACACAAGCCAGCCCTCATGTCAGGGGACGCTGCATGGGAGGTAGGTGCATCGTGGGGCCTGCGTGTGGCAGTGTCCTATGGCCCCCGAATCGCTCCTCACGCCCCTGCCAATCCCAAACAACGCCGCTGCCGCAAACGCGCTGGCTGCTTAGTGCAGCCGTGTCCCCGTGGGACTCAGCGCCACGGCGCCTCCCGCCGGCAGCACCGGGAATTAGCTCTTACCCGCCGCAGGGTGCCTCCCTCTGGCTGGCGCCTCCCGGGGCCTCTCTCCACGCTCCAGTTCTGCCCCCACGTTGCCGCGGGGTCTTCTCCAGGTCGCAGCCCTCTGGCGGGGCCCGCCCCAGCTCCCACCCCCCCACCTACGCCTCAGCTCCCGCTACCCCTCCTCTGCTCCCACCCCCCCACCCACGCCTCAGCTACTGTTACCCCTCCTCTGCTCCCACCCCCCACCTACGCCTCAGCTCCCGCTACCCCTCCTCTGCTCCCACCCCCCCACCTACGCCTCAGCTCCCGCTACCCCTCCTCTGCTCCCACCCCCCACCTACGCCTCAGCTCCCGCTACCCCTCCTCTGCTCCCACCCCCCACCTACGCCTCAGCTCCCGCTACCCCTCCTCTGCTCCCACCCCCCCACCCACGCCTCAGCTCCCGCTACCCCTCCTCTGCTCCCACCCCCCACCTACGCCTCAGCTCCCGCTACCCCTCCTCTGCTCCCACCCCCCACCTACGCCTCAGCTCCCGCTACCCCTCCTCTGCTCCCACCCCCCCACCTACGCCTCAGCTCCCGCTACCCCTCCTCTGCTCCCACCCCCCCACCTACGCCTCAGCTCCCGCTACCCCTCCTCTGCTCCCACCCCCCCACCCACGCCTCAGCTACTGTTACCCCTCCTCTGCTCCCACCCCCCCACCCACGCCTCAGCTACTGTTACCCCTCCTCTGCTCCCACCCCCCCACCTCCACCTCAGCTAATGTTACCCCTCCTCTGCTCCCACCCCCCCACCCACGCCTCAGCTACTGTTACCCCTCCTCTGCTCCCACCCCCCCACCCACGCCTCAGCTACTGTTACCCCTCCTCTGCTCCCACCCCCCCACCTCCACCTCAGCTAATGTTACCCCTCCTCTGCTTCCACCCCCCACCCACACCTCAGCTCCCGCTACCCCTCCTCTGCTTCCACCCCCCTCGCTCACTCCTCTGCTCCCACCCCCCCACCTCCACCTCAGCTAATGTTACCCCTCCTCTGCTTCCACCCCCACCCACACCTCAGCTCCCGCTACCCCTCCTCTGCTCCCACCCCCCCACCTACGCCTCAGCTCCTGCTACCCCTCCTCTGCTCCCACCCCCCCACCCCCGCCTCAGCTACTGTTACCCCTCCTCTGCTTCCACCCCCCACCCACACCTCAGCTCCCGCTACCCCTCCTCTGCTTCCACCCCCCTCGCTCACTCCTCTGCTCCCACCCCCCCACCTCCGCCTCAGCTACTGTTACCCCTCGTCTGCTCCCACCCCCCCACCCATTCCTCGGCTCCCGCTACCCCTCCTCTGCTCCCATCCCCCCACCCACTCTCCGACTCTGCCAGGCCCAGGTGCCCTCCCTTCACCACAGGGCTGGGAATTGTCTGAGCAGTCACAGGGGTGCTGGCCTCCTCACTCTCAAAGGGCCAGCGCCTGCCTGGGTTGGCATCTTTCAAATGCTTGCAGACCGGGTTCTGACCTTGACGTCACTGTCCTGCCCCTGCTCTTGCTGAGCACGTCCGACCGTCCCTGTGCGGCGCCGGAGCCAATGAACTGCCCAGACGCCGTGGCATAGACGGGACATGCAGGTTCATTTCCTTTCCCTCCATCCAGCACTTGCATGGGAGCCTGACTCCATCCACCAACGCTGCCGCTGTCCCCGGCGCCGTTCGGACGGGACTGTCCCCGGGCTGCCAGCTGGGGCAGTGGGGACGGAGGGCGGGGAGTCAGCGACCCCCTGGCTGCCTGTCCTGCGCTCAGACCGCTCCCCACAGCCTCCCTTCATCTCCCAGCCGCCTGGTCCCTGGCCCTCTGCCGACTCCGGGTCTGGTATCACGTTCTGGGCAGAGGGGCGAGTCCCCAGCCAGCGCAGGGAGCGTCCGTCCTCCCCCCCAGGCCTGCGCCCGAGGGACAGCTCTGGTCTCCCCTGGGCACTGTGGTGCTCCAGGCCTCTCCATATCCCTGCAGGCTGTTGCTCCAGCTGCCCCTCCCTGGTCCTCTCCAGAGTCTCCTGGCGCCACTGGGGCCTGCAGGGAGCAGCCGGGCGGGGCAGCGTCTGATCCCTGCAGCCTCCTGCCCAGCAGCCCGCGTGGCAGATGCTTGCGTGAGGCTCACCTGGGTAGAGACGGGTGCAAAGAGCAGCCTGGTTGCTATGGCTACGGAGGAGCCATTGGCGCCCCCAGGCTAGCTGAGCGTCTCTGCAGAGCCGTGTGAGCCCCCGGGTACCGCCGCAACGCGCCAGCCAGAGCCTCGCCGCCTCCCAGGTGCTGGGGGCCCGGAGCAGCCGGGGGCTAAGCCCGTGGAGCAGGGCGAAAGGCAGGGTAGCGGTTACCATGTGGAGCAAGGCCCGGCCCTGGCGCGGCCACGTCCGGCACCGAGGGGCTGTCTGCTCTGCAACCCGGGTCCCCCTGCGCTGGGAGGGGAGATTCTCACTGACTCCCCCAAATGTGGATTAACCAGACACCCAGGCTCAGCGCCCAGGGAGAGACAAAGGGAGGAGGGAGACCAGCACCTGGCTGGGGGGCAGGGCTGGAAGGGACAGTTGTTTTAGTTTGTCTGGTATCATGGAGGAAGCAGCCTAGGCAATGGGCTGGGATTTAGGGGCCCAGTCTCCCCCATCTCAAGGGGGCTGAGGCATCCTAGGCCAGCCCTGGAACCAGATCACATCTGTGCTGAGCTGTATCCCGGAGAAGCAATAAACTCCCCTGTTCTACTGGCTGGCGGAGTCTGTTTGTGCCACTCCGGGGGTGCAGGAGGCAGGGGGACCTGCCACCCCACCACAACTGGACATGCATTTGGAGCCCTTTCCGACGTGCAGCTGCTTTGCCCGCGCACCTCGGCGTGTGCACGTGAGCGGACGTGCCTGGCTGGGCAGAGCCCTTTCTTGCCCATGGCACGTAGCAATCCCAGATGTGACTGTCGCACACGTGCACGAGAGGCGTGCAGACTGGGCCTGGAAATTAGGCTCCTTCAGTCTCGTGCACAGGGCCATTGAGAGGATGGCAAACAGGATTTATGCTGAGGACCAGGCATGGAGTCAAATCCAGCCCCGCTGAGGCGTGTCTGAGAACTGTTACAGGGAAGGGAGCCGGGGTCGCCCCTCCCTGCCTGCGCTGGGACCAGCACTCGCTTGTCCAGGGTGCTCTGCGTGTGCGAAATGTGCTTACAAATGTGGAAATTCTGAGCTGCAGCCGCAATGTCTCTGCAGAGCCCTGGCCAGGGCCGGGGGGTCTCTGCCCGGGGCAGGGATGCTCTTTGCTAATCAACGCTCACCCTGCGCCTTCCGGCGGGACCCCAGGGGATCCACCAGGGAGGCCTTCACAGGGAACAAAACAGATTAGGGATAATTAACGTCCACATGCCAAAGCACTAATCTGGTTTGCGTGAGGGTCTGGGGCAGGGAGTTTAAGCCGCATGTGCAAGCCGCACGGGGGGGGGGCGGGGGTGGTGGCGGCTGGTGCAAATCCTCTGAGTGGAAAAAGGTTGTGAAATGCTCCGAACAGTATCCACGGGCCACAGCAAACACCTGCTCCCTGGCGCAGGCCCGGATGCAGGGACTTCTGCAGGGGAGGGGGTTGTAAATGTGGACATGGTGTGAACGCAGCCCCATGGTCACTCAAGCAAGCAGGGAAATCAGCCCCAGCCCTCCTCCAGCCAGCCAGAGCATGGGGCAGTGCGCGGCTCCCGCCCTCCCCCGGCCGGCCGGGGCACGCTTACCTGGGGGACCTTGTCCAATGAAGTGTAAAAACATAAGCAGCAAAGCCAGAAAGGAGCGTGAAGAGCAGCTAGGCAAACCCTCAGCAAGTAACAGCAAAATGTTCTGTACGTACGTCAGAAGCAGGATGCCGGCTAAACAGCCAGCGGGGCCCTTGGACGCTGGAGTTGCCAAAGGAGCCCCGGATGCTCAGGACAAGCCTCTGTGCAGAGCAGAGGCTGGGGATTGGCTGTTAGAAGCACGTACTGTCTGGTCCCCCTCGCCTCCCCCCCACGCGTGCCCCCGGCCGTGGCGTGTGGCCCACTCCTCTGCATGGCAGCCGGGAAGCAGCAAGTTGGGGAAGAGCCTCCCTCCCCGCCCCGATCCCCTGGGGTCCTCGCTCTGCTGGAGCAGCAGCTAATCTGGTTAGCCATAATCCTGGGCTGCGGGGCTAGCCCGGGAGCCAGCGCGGGGCTGGGCAGTGGATTAGCTCTGATCCCTTAATTGGGGGCAGGCTGCATGTGACTATAAATAGCCTGGCCCCCCCTTGCCAGGTGCAGGGCTCAGTGCAGACCCCCAGGCCCTGCCAGGCTGGTCTCAGCATGTCACGGGGCCAAGGGTCCCCCAACTTGGCTCGGCTTTGCCTGCGGCAGCCAGAGGCAGGCGTGGGGCAGGGCCTGCATGTTCCCAGGCACCCCAAAAGCAGGGCTGCTCTGCCCCCCAGGGCCACAAGCCACAATGTCAGAGCAAGGCTGGGCACCTGGGGCGGGCGTGGCCCTTTGCGGAGGCTGGGGCTGCTCTGTCCCCACCCCCCCGGGGCCCGCCCCTAACGCTCCTCTCGTGGGCAGGCTGGGGTCCTGGTGCGGCGTCTGGCTCCTGGTCACTGTGCTACCCCCAGGCGCCTTCCCTGCTGCACTAGCAATGGGAGCTGACACTGCTGAGCCAGCGTTACCGCCCCCACATTACACCTGGGGAAACTGAGGCACAGGGCAGCAGAAGGACTTGTCCCAGGTGTCTCAAGGCTAGGGGCTGGGAATGCAGCCTGCGCTAACAAGCAACCCAACCCTGCCTCCTGCCTCAGAGCACATGCTGCTGTGGGACCCCCTGGGCTGGGTCACGGGCTGGAGTGCACCCAGGCAGGCGTGCCGTGGCCCAGCATGGCATGCGGAGAAGGCCCGCTGCAGGTGTGAACGCGCAGCCACTTCTGCATGCAGCCAGAGCCGCCACGGGTGGGCTCAGGAGCTGGGCAGCCTCCCCGCTGTGCACCCCTCCCCACACAGAAGCCAGTGCACTGAAAACAGCCCTGGCCAGGGGGTGCCCATGTGGCACCCCCAGCTCAGTGACATGGCACGGGAGGGGCAGGGCCCAGGCGCACAGGGCCGAGCCGCTGGGTCAGAGGGAGCCGCGCCTGAGGGCCCAGTGTGGGGAGGGCTCAGGGGGCAGAGAGCCCAGCATGCGCCTGCTACAGCCTGGCGCTGCTTGTGACGGCACGTTGGGGTCCCCCGCCTCCTGCACCCCCGAAAGGGCACGGACAGACTCCCCCAGCCGGTAGAACAGAGGGAGTTTATTGCCTCTCCAGGATACAGCCCAGCACAGATGTCACCAGGTTACAGGGCAGGCCTGGGATGCCTCAGCCCCCCTTGATATGGGGGGGGGGTCCGGCTTCTAACCCCCCCAGCCTGTTGCTGAGGCTGCTTCCTCCATGCTCCCAGACAGAAACTAACTAACTAACTCTCCTCCAGCCCTGCCCCCAGCCAGGGGCTGCATCCACCTTCCTTTGTTCCTCCCCATGGGGGGTAGCTGGTCAGACAGGTTTGGAGCCCCCTTTGCATAATGACCAGGCAGCAGAGGTCACCACAGCCCTAGCAAGGCCCCCCCACTACGTCACACTGCTGAGCCTCCCTTGTTCCCATGGCGATGGCGGCCTGCCCAGCAGCAGGGATTGGGCCCAGGTCCTGGCACGTCCAGGCGACAGACGGAGCAGCGCTGGGCCTGCTGTGGCGCCCGGTGGACGGGGGCAGTCGGATAACACTGCCCCCCGTGAGTCGACCCCGCAGCACAAAGGCAACTGCCGGAGCCAATGCGGGGGCAGCTGGGCAGGGCTCCGTGGGGCGTGCCCGTGACACGCACTAGTGACGGGCGGCACGGGGGCGCGGGGAGCGAGGGGCCGCACGCTTGCCCCTTTGCCAACGGCTCTTCGCAGGCTCAGGGATTCCCTTTGCAGCGGTGCCTGACCCCCCCCAGTGTCCTGCCAGGCCTGCGGCTGGGCCCTGGGGCGCTCCATAGCGAAGCAGGGCCTGTCTCTGCATAGGGAGCCCCAGCGGCCGCCCACAGCCCAGGCTCCGGGCTGGCTGGCTTCCAGGCCCGCGGAAGGCCCAGGGGGCTGGTTAAGCTCGTAGCTTTCAATTTGAGTCTTCAGGAAGCTGGCGGCTGCGGTTCCCTGCCAGTGATTGAATCCTTCCCTAGGGAGCAGCTCGCTCAAGGCCAGTGCAACCGGCGGTCCAGGCTGCCTCGCCACAGCAACCGCCCCGTGCCGGCCGGGAGGAGCCCAGCGCTCCTCCCCTGGCCCGCGGCCTGGCACTCCGGGGCCCCGGGGCACGTTCGCCCATCTCTCGAGGGACACGCTCGGGTTTCCCCCAGCTCAGCTGCCTTCTTGGCGCCTCTGCCATGGGGTGTGCAGGACTCTGGCTCCCTCCCTCCCGCTGCTCGGCGAGCACCGGCCCGGTACGCCTCCTGCCCGGCCTGGGAGTGGCCCAGCGCCATGTCCCCGGGCAGAGGGAGGAACCTGCCCGGCTGCATCTTGCGGGGAGGTCGACTACCTGGGGCTGAAAAATGGGCTCAGCTCTCTCAGGACTGCCTGGCCCCTCCCCTCCTGCACTGGTCTGGCCCCTGCTTCCTCCCCAGCAGCGCACGGATACCCTGCGCCTTGGTGAAACCCACCTCCGCCCACACAGCAGCCCCTGCCCACGGCCTGGCACTGGGCAGGATGGAGCCGGAGTCTGGATCCGCACGTCCCACCACACGTCTGGTGGGGGGGGGGGCTTGGCCCATTCCTGAGCTGGGTTGGGTCCAGCTGCACAGTTTGGCTCTGGAGACCCACACTCCCCTCCCCAGAGTGTGAGGGGGGAGGACCCAGTGTCCGGGTGTCAGCCAGGCCCCCGGGCGCTGGGGCGAGAGGGGCAGAGCCCACCCCAGGGCGGCCGTGCAAAGCTGCCCAGCAACACTAGGGGCGGCGGCACCGTGCTGGTCCAGCGAGTGCTCGGTCCCCGCACCAGCAGCCCGAGCTCGCGTTTCCAAGCCTCCTTCCACTCGGTCCCTGCTGCTTCCCGGAGGCTGGCTCCTGGCAGCAGGGACGGCCCTTTGCAGCGGGCAGGGCCGGCGCCGTGGGTCCTGGCTGCATCCCGCTCTCTGCCCTGCACCCCCGAATGAGCAGTGACAGCCGCTGCCCAGAGAGACGGCCGGGCTAGGCCGGAGGGGACGGCTGCCATGGAGACAGAGGAGCTGCTCAGGGCACCGGGGAGTCCTTTGTTCCTCTGGTCCCCGGGGCCACTGCCCCTCCCCTGCCAATGGCCAGTGCGGAGCCCAGTGCCGGGACATCCTGGAGCCAGCCCGGGTAGCCCAGCAGGAGTCTCATTCACGGGGGGGGGGGGGGGAGCCTCCCTTTCTCCTGGCTGCTCTCCCCAGGGAGACTCGCCTCCCCCCGCGGGCGTTGGCTGCTCACCACTGTGAAAAGATGGTTCCAACAGCGACCAGCACATCTTGCAGAGGGGTCGCCCTGGCCTCAGCGTGCTCTGCCGCCTGCCTGGATTGGGCTGCAGGCTCCGGCCTCAGGCGTCCCGTGGAACAGTCTCAAGGCAGCCCCGCCTGCGCCGCGTCCGGTCAGTGACTCATTGCCCGCTCCAGGGCTGTGTGGCTGGGCTTTGTTCCTCGCACCAAGACAGACCTCCCGGTGGCCCACTGGATCTGCGTGTGGGGCTCGCGGCCCGGCTCGGGGAAGGCACGAAGCCACAGCCTGTAGCTCTGGGGCCTGCTTTCCCGCGGCTGCTCTGCTCTGTTCACTGGCTTTATCCCGCCCCTGGGATTTCTCTGCCGTTCCTCTTCGACCTTCGCGCTGGTCGGCTACAGCAGCACCGGGCCTGGGTCTGCTTGGGGGTCTGGGCTGGATGCAGGCGCTGTCCAGGAACCGGGGGACTGAGCAGAGCATGGCTGCCACCAGCGTGAGCTTCGCTCATCCCCAGGGCCTGGGGACACGGGGCCGTTCAGAACACACCCTAGCACCCTGAAGGGAGGGAGGGTTCTGGAGTGGCCTAGGGCTTGGGGCGGGGCAGGGCAGGGAGGGGCCTGGAGAGAGGAAAGCGCAGCACGTCTGGGGTGAACAATGTCCCGCACATCACTGGAGTGAGTGGGTGTTACCCACTGACACCTGTGGCACTAGATCTACATTTGTGGCCGTCTCTAGGTGCCACGGGACTACAGGTCACTTGAAAGGCACAGATCACTGGTGATGGGCCCAGGGCCGAGAGTGAATTTAAATGGAACAGGTGCAGGGGAGGCTACTAGGGCGATCAGAGGAACAGATGGGAAGAAGCTACAGGAGCCTGGCAAAGGGAGGCTGACACGTTCTGGTTGCTCTCGGTAAGTACAAGCCGCTCTCTATGAGGCTAGAGCAGCTATTGGCGCTAAGGGATGCTATTGGCACAAGCACAAAAAGCTAGAGCAGCTTACAAGGGCATCACGAGGAAGGAGAAAACCCGTTCTCCTTGGCTTCCGAGGAGAGAAGCAAGGGGCTTGAACTGCAGCAAGGGAGGGTCAGGTCGGGCATTAGGAAACACGTCCTGCCTGTCACGATGGTGAAACCTGGGAATAAATTGCCCAGGGAGGTTGTGGAATCTCCATCTGTCACGCAGCAGACTCACCAGCATGGCACCTTCCGCTGGTTGCCTTGGGGAATTAGCTTGTTTCATTGGGCGCCTCCCTCCAGCGGGTATCTCCCAATGTTCCTTAACCCCAGAGTCCTCTTCAGGACACGGCCCCCCGGCAGTGCCCACGCCAGTCTCTCTGCATCCCCTTCCGGGGGGGGGGGGGGAATGTTTAGTGCACTGCACACTCCAGGCTCTGCCCCTCCCCAGGGGTCCCGAGTTCTTTGCCCAGGGAACATCCAGTTCCTCTGTCCTCACCTGGCCTCAGTGACCCATCTAGCCCCTGCCTCGGGGGCAGGCTGCATCTGTAACGGCCACTCAGCACTGGCAAAGGGGTGTGGGCCTGCTGCCCCTGCCTTGCAGCCTGGGGCTTACTTGGCCAGAGCCTCCCCAGCCCTGCCTGCCTTCCCCAGCCCCGCTCCCCTCCAGGAATCCTCCTGGCAGTCCAGTCCCTCCTGCTCTCCCCCGCCCACCAGGAGTCCCTCTCTATCCAGCCCCCAGCCCGGCCCTGGGGCTTCACTCGCCGCCCTCCCTCAGGGCTGGGGCTCTGCCCTTAATGGGCCGGTGCAGGGCAAACTGGAGATACCTCAGAGCAGGTTGGACAGACGCCCGTCAGGGATGGTGCTGGGTCCTGCTGTGAGGGAGGGGACTGGACTGGACTCGCTGACCCCCCAAGGCCCCTGGCAGGGTCCCAAGGTTCTGAGGCGCCGTGAACTGGCTGGGAAGCGGAAGCTGATTTCTAAATAGCGGAGCCCGAGTCTCCTGCAGGACGTGGCGGGGAGACCAGGCCAGGCTCGGAAAGGAGTGTGAGAAATGGGTTCTGGGATGATAGGAGGGCATTGCCGGCAGGGGCCAGGAACCGGCTCAGTGGCCCAGCAGGTCCCGGCCAGCCCCAGGGCTGTAGGATGGCAAACTCAGCTTTCCTTTGCTGGGTGAGGCAATCCAGTGCTGGGTGGCCCCGGGGACCTGGCTCGGCTGAAAGCCTCCCAGCCCCAGCTCTGTGGAGGGAAAGGTCTTGGCGTCAGCACCAGCTTTGCAAAGGGAAAAGGGCTTCGTCCTTGCAGACCTAGGGTGTCGGCGCAGGGAAGGGCCTGTGACTGGCGAGGGAGCTTCAGGAAGGCATTGCGGGCGCTGGGAGTTCTGCCGTGGGCTCTTGCGGATATGGTGCTCGCCGTCGCGTGGAGCCTCCCGGCCCCGCCTGGAACCGATGACTTCCCGGGGCTCGGCTTGAGACAAAGCGGCTCCCCGCAGATCAGGGGGTGCAGCCATGTCAGCCTAGTCACCCAGCAGCTCCCCAGGCGGCGTGCTGCCAGCTGAGGCTCCCGAGAGGCGTTCCTGGCTCCTCTCCTCGACCAGGCCGGGCCAGCGGAACGGCACTGGGGGGGATTCTACCAGCTGCCTCGGCCCTGCAGAGAGCACAGGCGCCTGGGGATGGCGTTTATTGTACTTGTGGGTCACAGTAAAGTCTGGGGTACTGCAAAGCAGAGGCCCCCAAACATGTCCATGAGGAGACCCCATAGGCCTCAGGGGTCTAGGCACCAGGCTGCTATTTCAAACTCAGGTGGCTGCAGCTTGCTGGGTACTCGCCTGGATTTGTGTTTTGTGCTGGAGAGGAAAAGAAATCGCCCGGGCGCTGTGTTTGCTGGCGTTAGCCACCTGCAGCTACCTGGGGCGTCCCGGCTGTGGTGCAAAGTGGTATTGAAACCGCCTAGCCAGACAGCTGTGTCCTCGCCCTGCCCTTACAGGGGCCACCTGTCCCTCCAGATTGCTGAGCGCAGGGATCTGAGCAGCAAGGCCTTTGCCAGAGCAGACTGAGCGGTGCCTGCTGCCTTCTCACCCAGTGCAAGTGTGATTTGGGGCTGTACAGCTGGCTCTGGGCATGCACCCGGGACAGTTCGAGGCCTGCTCAGTGCAGGGATGCACTGTAGACTGCACATGCAAATTGGAGTGACTGGCCCTCCCCACACAACTTGCGAGAACCATTTTGAGGCTTTATTCAAATGCGTGGCCCTCAGTGCAGTACGTGGACGAATCATCTGAGGCAACACACATGGTCCCATAGGACACCCCCTTCTTGCAGCCGTGTGAACATTTTACATAGCAATCTGGGAAATATGATGGAGTACAAGGGCAGGGCCTGATGTAATGAACCACGCCCACGCCGTTCCCCTGGCTACCCCCTACTTACCCATGGATCGATTATTTTTCCAAGGACAAGCCTTTCCCTGAGCCAAAGACCTGCAGGGGCCAGCCACCAGGAGGCGCTGTGTGCACGAGGTGAATCTGAGGGTCACATTAATAGTAAAAAGACTCAAACCAGATTTTCCCACCCTCCTAGTGAAGAGATTTCCATGCTGATTAGCAGGATGAGGGAGGAGAGGGGAGGGGCTCTGTATAGGGGAAGGGTTTAAGTAGGGGCTCAGAATTGTTCATGAAAGTGCTCTGGAAGCTTTGCAGGAGAATCTGGAGTATTTCTTCCCCTGTCTGCTTCGCTGTATTTCTGCAGGCCCATCCCGTGCTCCAAGTCCTCCCATGTCTATGGCATTTTGGAAGTGTAACGTGTGTAACGGCAGCTACAGCAAAGACAGGGATTTTCTTGGCGAGACTGAAGAACAGACTTCTGGGATCATATCTAAAAAGAATTGCACCGCATTTGCCAAGAAGCATTTCCCAAAGCTTCCGGGGGTGGTAGGTTGGGGCACCTGTTGAAGATCTCGGTGGACACATATCTGCCCTCATCTAAAGGCCCCTCCCTCAGCCTAAGGGGAGGAGCCACTGAACCCAGTTACCAACTGAAGTTGGGGGACATTACAACTAATGGGGGGGGGCAAATTGAACCATGTTTCCAGGGGCTACTTAGGCACGTGAAAACTCAAGGTTTTTGTCAGATAATTTAGTGGCTGGCTGACAGGAGCCCCATGTCTAATTCTGACACAACAGCCCCGCTCGGCTCTAGTACTAACATGTTCTGCCACCTCGTAGCAAGGGACACTGTTGGGTTTAGAATTGCAATCCACATTCGTTCTTTGTTCCTAACTCTGCAGAGAGACCCCCCATCGGGACTCCTGGGCTCTCTCTGCTCCAGGTCTAGTGGTTACAGCCGGGGCAGATACATCTGGACTCTATGGAAGAACATCAGAACGGCCAGACCGAGTCAGAGAACAGTCCATCCTGCCCACTGTCCTGTTGGCCCACAGGGGCCAATGCCAGGCCCCCAGAGAGAATGAACACAACAGGCAACCACTGAGTGATCCACCCCATCACCTATTCCCAGCTTCCGGCAAACAGAGGCGAGGGACAAGCAGAACATGATGTTGGATTCCTACCCATCCTGGCTAATTGCCATGGAGGGACCTAGTCTCCAGGAACGTATCTAGTTCTGCTGTGAACCCTGTTATAGTCTTGGCCCTTACAACATCCTCTGGCAAGGAGTTCCATAGGTTGACTGTGAAGAAATGCTTTCTTTTGTTTGAAATCTGCTGCTTATCAATTTCACTGAGGGGATGTCTACACTACCACCCTAGTTCGAACTACCCTGAGTGACATACCCTGAGTGGCTCCTAGTTCTTGGTGCTATGTGAAGGAGTAAATAACATTCCTTATTCAGTTTTTCCACATGATTCATAGTTTTATAGACATGTCATGTCTCCCTCTTGATCAGTTTTTTCCAATCTGAAAAGTCCCGTCTCTTTAATCTCTCCTCATACGGAAGGTGTTCAGCGCTCCTGATCATTTCAGTTGCCTTCTCTGTACCTTTCCCAAATCCGCTCTTTTTTGAGATGGGGTGACTAAATCTGCACACAATGCTCAATATGGGAATTTATCAAATGGCAAGATGATATTTTGTATCTTGTTATCGATCCCTTTCCTAAGGCGTCTCAGTACTCGGTTAGCTTTTTTCATTGCCACTGGACAGGGAACTGATATTTTCAGACCACTATCCACAAGGACTCCACAATCTCTTTATTGATGGATTCGGTTAATTTAGACTCCAATGGTTTGCACGTGTGTTTGGGATTATATTTTGCATCTGAGGAAGTGGATGCTAGCCCAGCAAAGCTGATGCCCAAATAAATGTGCTAGTGTTTATGATGCCACAGGTCTCCTCATTATTTTTGCTGAAACAGACCCACAGGGCTCCCCCTCTGACACTGTTTTGTCTTGTGCGTTGCTTTGCATTTTGCAGCGTTGACGTTTATCTGCCATCGTGTTGCCTGGTCAGCCAGTTTTGGGGACTCCCCGTGAAGCTCTGTGCTAGGCTGTGTAGACCACTTTGTACAAAATTCCGGAGGGCTAGATCCCCAAACTGCTAGATCCCCAAACTGTGCTCCCCAAATGGTGCCTCCGAATAATGGCAAATGAGTATAGGAGTCAAGCATCAGAGGGGTAGCCGTGCTAGTCTGGATCTGCAAAAGGAGTCCTGTGGCACCTTATGGACTAACAGACGGATGGGAGCATACGCTTTCGTGGGCAAAGACCCACTTTGTCCGATGCATGTGAGTCGGTCTTTGTCCACGAAAGCGTATGCTCCCATCCGTCCGTTAGTCCATAAGGTGCCACAGGACTCCTTGTCCAGTACAGGCGTGAGGGACACCAGGTCATAATAAAGGAGCCAGAAGGGGACCCCGAGCCTAGAACCTCAGACTGAGCCCATGTTCCTCCAAGGCATCCAGGGACCAGGCCCGGGGAACTCTGCTTGGGTATGTGACCCAAGGGAGGAAGGGAAACAACCCCAATAGTCAGAGAGCACCGACCTGCCTAGCCCCCTCCTGGTTTATCGCTAGCCGGCGTGGCGGCGCCAGGAGAGGCTGAGGGCTCTTGTGGGCCGGGGGTGGGGGGTGCACACAGCAGGGCTGTGCAGGAGCCAGAAAGGGGCGGAGATGCTCGGGCCTCTCTGATGCTGCAGAAGGGGACAGGTGCTGGGCTCCATGAAGGAGCTTCCAGCCGGTCTCCCTGGCGAGCTGGAACGCGGGCTGGGCCGGGCGTGGGGACGACGGGGGAGTGTCCAGGGGCTCCCCTCGGGGTGTCCGAACGGCACCAGGCCCGAGCGGACGGCGCAGGCGGGGCCCCGTTTGTTTTTCCTGGCTGCGCTCTCCGGGCGTGCCGGGGCCGGTCCCCCTCGCGGCCCGGCCGGAGCGGGTCGCTGTTGCCCCGAGGATCCCCGCCCCGCTGGCGCCCCTCTCCGCCTTTTGTTCCCAGACCGCGCGCGTCACCGTCTCGGCGGCCGCGGGGCGGGGACAGCCAGACGCGCTGCGCTGCGGCCGGCGGAGGAGGCAGCCCCGTGGCGAGCTCAGAGCGCAGCGCAGCGCAGCGCCCGGCCAGCCCAGCCCGGAGCCAGCCGCGGGCCCGGGGGATGCGCCCCTGCGGGCCGAGCCTCCGGCGCCGGTGAGCTGCGCGCAGCCCGCATGGAGGCGGCCGAGGCGGAGCCGCCGCCCGAGAAGAAGAAGCTGCCGCGGGCGCCGTCCCCGGCCCGGCCCAAGGATGTGCCCGGCTGGTCTCTGGCCAAGAGCCGGCGCAGCCACCCCGGCGCGCCCGCCGCGTTCTGCGGGAAGCCGGGCGCGGGGCCCGGGCAGCGGCGGCCGGGCGGGGGCAGCGGCGGCCGGCCGGAGCGGAAGGGGAAGCCGCCGCAGGCCGCCGGGGGCCGGAGCTGCGGGAAGGGGGCGCCGGGCCGGGCCGGGGCCAAGTCGAAGGGGCGGTGCCGGGGCCCGGCCGGGGAGGAGCCGCCGCCCGCCCGGAGCCTGACGGACAGCAGCTCGGAGGGCTCGGACTGCAGCGCCGCCGAGGAGGCCAAGCTGCCCTCGCTGGAGCTGGGCGGCAGCGACCCCGAGTCCCCGGGCAGCGCCCCGGCCCGGCTCGCCGCGGGCCCCTCCCCGCTGCCCGACGAGCCCTCCAGCTCCATGGCCAGCAGCCGCCTGCCGCTCAGCGCCTCGCTGGCCTTCTCCGACCTCACCGAGGAGCTGCTGGACGCGGGGCCCGAGGGCCTGGCGCGGGAGCTGGAGGAGCTGCGCTCCGAGAACGACTATCTCAAGGTGCGGGGCCGGGGGCGGGCGGGGGACGCCGCTCGGGTGGTGTTGGGTGAGGTCGGGGCGAGCCCCGAGCCCCCCTGCCAGGGACTCGCGCGTCCCGCACTCCCGGAACGCCAGTACCGCTGTAAACGCCTTGCTGCCGGTTCGACGCCCTGCGGCCGGACTCTGCCTGGCTGGGCCTGCCACGGGCGGGCGCTGGGCGGAAAGGCTCGGGGTGCGGGTCACTCGGGCACTCGGGGCCGCTGGGAGCCTGGCGCACAAGATGCGGGTGCCTGGCTCACGCTCCTCCTCGGGCAGTTGGGTCGGTCCTGCCTTGGACAGGGGGCTGGACTTGATGGCTCCTGAGGGCTCTGCCCACCTGGGATTCTCCCCCCCGGGAGGGTTTTTCCCTGAAAGCCCTTGGCAGGAAGTGGCTTCGTAGGCCAGGCCCCTCCGCCTGGAGCAGAGCTGCTGCAGATGTTCGGAGTCGCCATGGCAATGGAAGGACCTTTCCTCGCCCTCCGCAGCAAGCCACGACTGCTCCAAACTGGGCCCCCGCTCCTGGGGCCTGTGCCACGCCCTGCCCGCCTGGCTGGTGCGGGGGTAGCCCTGGCGCAGGGCAGGGGCCGCTCAGCACAGAGTCAGTTTGCCGTGCTCTGCCGGGCCTGGCCGCTCACAGCAAAGCGATGCTCTCTCAGCCCTTGTGAGCATCCACCGCCCGTGACCCCAGCGGCTGGCTCGCCCAGCCTGCGCCTCGTTTCGGGAGTCGATTTTCCAAATCGCGTCGTTTCCATTGGCTCTTCCTCGCATGCACTGCCAGCCTGGCGCCTCCATGTGCCTCGGGCCTTTTTCCAGGCCCGTGGCTCTGCCGTCCGATTCATTAGCCCTTGAACCAGGATTGTCGATGGGTTACAAGGGCTTTGGCTATAGGGAGCTGGTGCCACTGCGCGGCGTGCTCTGTGATGCGCAGGCTGGAGACTACAGGGGACCGTGCTGAGGGAAAGGGCTCAGAAAGCCGGCAAATGAGGCTGGCCAGGCTGCAGGGATGGGCCGCCCCCAGGTGTTCCCACGGGCCGTGGTGCAGGTTGGGCTGCGTGTGGCAGGTTCTGTGTCGGGAGGGCCACGTCACACGGGGCCGTGTTGGGAAAGGGGAGTTTATGCCTTGGCCCCAGCTGCTGCCGATGCCTCAGAGAGAGCAGCTCGGAGGCGGAGGCCAGGCGGTTATGGGCGTGTTGGGATTTCAGCTCCGAGGTGAGCGCTGGGCAGAGGGACCCCACGAGGACGCTTGCTCAGGCCTCGCGTCCGTCCGCAAAGCGCTCGCTCCCCGCTGGGCGAGGAGGGCGGCGCTTGGGTTCTGCTGGGCAGCGAGCTGGGAAGCCCCGGAGTGCGTTGGAAACAGTTCTGTCTGTCCAGCTGTGACTCCTTTCTGGTGACTGCGTGGCGCACGCCTCTTACTGCCCCTGGGAGGGGTCAGCCGCGAGGCCTCCGGCGGTGCCAGTGGCAGCACCTTTCCCTGGTCACCTCTGCTGCTGGGCCGGAAAGGGGCAGGGTTTCTGCTGGGGTGGATTTCTCAGCCGTGCCGCTGCTCCCCCTTCGCGAGGGCGACGGCCGTGTTCTGCAGAGGCGCTGGGGCTGCAGGCTCAGGAAGCCGGTGCAAGGTTGGCTTCAGGTGTCACTTCTGGAGGGTTTGCTTTGCAGCCGTGGGGCGAGACGCTTCTTTGCTTGCAAAGGGAAAGCAGCAATTCTGTGGCCGTGAGGCTAGGCACTCGCCAAGCAGAGCTCGGCCGGGGCTGGTGGCGGGCTGCGAGCCCTCGAGGGTAGCAGGCTATCCGCGTTTCAGTCGCGGAACGCCGTACAGGCTGTGGAACGTAACGCTGTTCTCCGACGCCAGGGACGAGGTCCGGGCGGATGAGTGACGCTCCGCCGCATGGGGAGCGTGGGCCAGGGTCAGCAGCTCTGATCGCGCCTTTCGCACTTGTCTATCCGCGTACTCGCAGCTTGTTTCCGGTTACTCTCCTGAGCCCCTGCCCGGGGCCGCGGAGTCCTGCGCTGGGCTCCAGACGCGCCCTGCGGTGCGCTGCCGGGGAAAACTCGTTGCTGTGTGAATTCTGCAGCTTTTCCCGCAGGGCTGCACAGGAAACCCAGCGTGGTAGAGAGGTTCTGGGGAGCCGCGGGATAGAACGATCCCCACGTTGACTCATGTTCTCGGGCTGCTCGGTGTGAAGGCCAGAGGGAAGCGTTGATCAGCGAGTCAGTCGGAGCGTCTAGGAGACAGTCCAGAGAGTCTGCCGGGGGGTCTCCGAGGCAGCAGCGGGGGACACGCGGCTCCGGGAGCCAGTGCTCTTGGGGGAGCTGGTGTAACAGCGGCTGGCGTTAGTTTCAGTGGCTACATGTGTACAAACCTCCCATTTTCCCATCCCTAGCCGGGTGCTGCAGCAGGGACGCCAGGGAAGGGCAGTTGCAGGGTCCGCTTGCTCCGCCTCTCTGGGGGGGTCCTGACTGCTGCTGCTGCGCCATGCCAGGCCCTCCTGGTATCCCCAAAGCCCTGTCCTTGGGCGGGGGTGCCATGGGAGGGAGAGGGCGGGCCGATGGCAGGAAGGGCAGGGCCCGCTCCCCCGCCAGGACCCCGGGCCACGTTGCACAACTGCTCCAGCGAGCTGGAAGTTTGAGCCCCCGGCCTGGGAGCAGCAGGGCCATATCTCCCAGCATCCCCAGACCCCTCCTGTGCCCTCGCCTGGAGGCCCCGCTGTATCCCAGGCCCCTCCACGGTGGCCTCACCTTGCAGCTTGCACCCCCTGCTGGACCCTCAACCCACCCACCCTTGCTCCAAATGACTGAGTGGGCCAGAATATTTGCCGAGCTGGCAGCCCCCCTCCCCCAACGCCCTGGGTGGCAGAAGCTTTCCTTGCAAAGCGCAGTTGGGGGGTTCCCCAGTGAGTATTGCTTCCCGTCTGGGCGATGTCGCGATGCAAAACAAATACACTGATTCCCCCCCACCCCCCGTCCTCTCTGCTGCCCAGGGGCCCACGGGACTAAGACTAAGAGGGGATGTTTTGGTGGGAGTCCCTTGGTAAAATAGCAGCCCTGCTGGGCAGGATCTCTGTGCTGTGCCGAACCTGCTGGGTCTGATCGGTAGCAAGATGGGCTGGAACCAGAGCCACGTGGAGCCCCTGGTGGGGAGTGGAGTCTCGGTGGCTCTGATTTTTGCAGACTCCTCGGCTCAGCTCTGGGCTTGTCCGGAGAGCTGGCGGCTCGCACCTGGCCTGGGGAGGAGGGACGAGGCAGCGACCCTGGGTGTGCTGGTCGCTCCGGAAGAGCACTTGGGCAGAAGCCGGGAAGATTGTCCCCGAAGCCTCTGACTCCGACGGCTGGTCCCTCGGCCTCGCTCTGCGCCGGGTGCTGGAGGAGAGGACTGCCCCTCGCTGACTCCTCCCGGAGCTGGGGGCGGGAGCTCTGCTGCGGGCACCTGCCCTAAGCCGCCTCCGGAGTCTACTGAGAGCCTCCCCTGCATGTTCCGAAGGCAAGCGCGTCCCAGGGAGGGGCTGTGCCTTTAAGAGCCCCCCTGCCTGCCTGCCTGCCTGCCCCCGTGGCGGGCTGCGATGTGATCCTGCAGCAGCTGCTGGGCACCGGGGCTCTAGTGTGGGCCAAGGGGAGGGCAGAACCTCCAGCCCAACCCCCCTCAGGCAGGCGACACTGACAGATGGCCGGAGACCTGCCACTGCCCAGGGCTCCAACCTGGCTCTGCTCCTCCCCGGCTTGGCTTCTCGGCGCCCCTCCCCTGCCAACAGCCTTCCCAGTTGCTTTGTGCTATTTTGTGCTCGGCGGGGCCCCCGGGGCGCTGTGCTCGGCGGGGCCCCCGGGGGCTGTGCTCGGCGGGGCCCCCGGGGGCTGTGCTCGGCGGGGCCCCCGGGGGCTGTGCTCGGCGGGGCCCCCGGGGGCTGTGCTCGGCGGGGCCCCCGGGGCGCTGTGCTCGGCGGGGCCCCCCGGGGCGCTGTGCTCGGCGGGGCCCCCCGGGGCGCTGTGCTCGGCGGGGCCCCCCGGGGCGCTGTGCTCGGCGGGGCCCCCCGGGGCGCTGTGCTCGGCGGGGCCCCCCCGGGGCGCTGTGCTCGGCGGGGCCCCCGGGGCGCTGTGCTCGGCGGGGCCCCCCGGGGGCGCTGTGCTCGGCGGGGCCCCCCGGGGGCGCTGTGCTCGGCGGGGCCCCCCGGGGCGCTGTGCTCGGCGGGGCCCCCCGGGGCGCTGTGCTCGGCGGGGCCCCCGGGGCGCTGTGCTCGGCGGGGCCCCCGGGGCGCTGTGCTCTTTCCTGCTGTCACCTCGCGGAACAGGAGATGCCCAAAGACCGTGCTGCTGATCTGCTGTGGGCACCCCCCCACACCTCCTCCGGCAGAGGCACCGGACCCCGGTGTGACAGGACCCCAGAGGCTGCTGCTGGTTTTCAGATGGCCACAGCTCCCATCTGAAGCCAGGGGCTCGTGGCTCCGTGTGCCTCTGCTCCTGCCTGGGAGCTGCCCCCGTGCCAGTGGCCGCAGAGCGTAGGGCGCCGCGTGGGCCAACCTGCCAGCTGCGTGGGCCTGACTGTGGGGTGGGGGTGAGGACGAGACTCTGCAGCCCCTTTGGGTTTGAAACCCTGCCCCTTTGCGTTGGCGTGGCGCCAGGTGTTGCGAATCTGGAGCAAGCCTCAGCTGCAACTTGTTCGCCTTGCCCCGACCTGTTTGGCTCTGCTGGCGGGGTGGGGGCTGTGGCTGGCCCTACAGCCCAACCTCCATGCAGCCCAGATGTGCTGGAGCTGGTGCTTTGCCCAGCCCTGTGGGACGGAGCCGGGCCGCGCCGCCCTGCCCCCTCCGGTACTGCAGCTCCGAAGCGCTGATGCCAGCCTGGCGCTGGGTGTCTCTGTGGAAGGCGAGGCCGAGGCACTGGAGCCCCGTGGAAGCCGGGAGCGCAGCGGCTCCCAGCTCTCCGGGCCGGCGTTCCCCTTGTCGGGGCCGACTGGCCCGGAAAGCAGCTCGCTTGCAGAACGAGACGCGCAGACGCAAACCCTGGCCCCGTGCCAACGTGCTCCCGGCTCGGGACAGCGCCTAGAGCCATGGGAGCCGGCCTGGTCTGCAGGACACGCGCTGCCCTCGCTCCTGCCTGGCCGGTGACGTCCCCTCACCACCGCGCCTGCCCCGGCTGAGGCCGCAGCTCTGGAGCCGGGCAAGGTTTTCACAGGCAATTGGTTGATTTCGTGTCCCGGCTTGAGAGGGTGTAAAGGGGCTGAGAGGCCCCTGGAGCCAGGATTTGGCCCCAGACTCGAGAGGGGGGCAGGGGTAGGGGCTGGTCCCCCATCCCTCAGCCAGGTCTGTCCCAGGCCCGCTGGCACCACAACCCCGTTCTCCTGCAGCAGGTGCTGTCCCTGGCGCCGGCTCAGCGGGCAGCTGAGAACAGACCCTACCTGGAGCAGAGGCAGCGGCAGACAAGGTCTTGCTGGCCTTCGCGTGATTCAAGCAGCCACACGGATCGGGGGGGACGCGCATCGGGGGGGACGCGCATCGGGGGGGACGCGCATCGGGGATGGTCACTCTTGTCACCCGTGTGTGCAGCCCTGGTGGCAGCCGGCAGCCCTGCGTGGGGCTGGGTAGTGGGTTTAAATGTGGCCCTTGCACCCTTTGGGAGGGGCCCAGGAGCTGTTTTCGGTGCTTCGTAGCTCTTGGCCTGTATCCCCTGAGCTGTGCCAGGCCCCCGTGCGCAGGCCTGCAGCAGCGGAGTGGGTGGGGTCAGCTGTGCCGTGGGTCGGGGCCCGGGGGCTTAGGGCACAGCCTGTCGCGGGGTCAGGAAGCCTTGGCAGTTTCCTTCTTGCTCGTCCCCGTGGGAGTCCCATCTCGGTTCCCTGGCAAGCCCTGGCCTGATCCCCTCCCTGGCACTAATTGAAAGCTGCTGCTTTTGTTCTGGACTCTCAGCGGAGGTGTCGCCTTGTTGTTGCTGGCTCGTAATCCCCTTTGACAGGCGGATCACAGCCACCCAGCGCGGCCCAGCTGCGGCAGAGCGGTGGGCTTCTGCCCCCGCCCCATCCCGCCCTGCCCGCAGCCCCTTCGCCGCGCACGGACACTGCTCCTGCGCCTGGGCTTGCCGTCCCTCGTGTCCCGACGCAGAACGCAGGCTCCTCCCTGTCTGTCCCGGTGCGAGCGGCCCCGTCCTCTCCAGCAGTGACCTGCGTCGGGAGAGCCCCTCCGGGCAGGCAGTCGCTCGCTGTGCCGGCAGGCAGGAGGGGGCGTTCCCTCTGGTGTCCTGGCAGCCCCGCGACGCTCGCGCCCAGTGGTTGGTGCCAGGGGGTCTCGGTGTGACGGGGGCATGGTACGAAACGTCCTTGGGGCAGTTATAACCTGCTGCGCCGAGTCACTCCGCTCCGTAAGCCCAACCCTGCTGGCTTCGGGCCGGGGGCTGCGCACGACAGGGAAATCGTGCCCAGGCGGGCGTGTTTGCCAGCCTGGATCCTAAATCTCTCGGTGCCCGTGCAGCAGGTTCATTGCTGGTGGCTGGCCCTTTGCCCCTTGTGCTTCCTGCAGGGCAGGGTGTCCAGCGCTGCAATGCAATAGGCGCAGCCCAGCTCCAGAGCTGCTTTTCTCCAGGGGTGGGTCTGTCCGGGGTTGTCCCTGAGATACCTCGTCTGCGCTGCCCAAAATGGGGCAGGGACTTTTCCTGAGTGGGAGCAAGTAACGTGCAGCCCGTCCATGTTAGTGACCCTGGGCCTTGCCCTGCTGTCACCGTGCTCCGAGGACTTGCCTGCGCGTCGGTCTCTGGTTTTAGGGCTTTCTGAGGGTCTTCCCAGGCTCCTCTCTACATGAGACCCAGACTACTGGGTCGCCTGCTCGCTTTGCTGCCTCCCCGTTCTGCGTCTGGCCCGGCGGCCGCTGGGGTCAGAGTGGGGACCGCGGGGCGCCTCCCGCCAGGTGACCACGAGCGGCTGAGTTCTGTGTTTTCTCTTCCTCAGTCTGATTCCTGGCGGAGCTTGGCTGCTGCAACACAGCTGTGCCTGTGGCGCGGGTCAGTGTGGATGCAGCCTGGGCCAGGCTGGGCTGGGCCGGGGCTCAGCTGAGGGCGTCCGCTCAGGGCAAATCGCTCATACTCAGGGCTCTGGAGACCTTCCCAAACAGGCCACAAACTAGTCCCACCGAGCGCTTCCGCTGCCGATCTGGCCAGCCAGAAGCCTCATGAGCAAAACCCCTCGGACACTCCAGCTCTCTCCATGCCCCAGACAGCCCCGGGCCTAACACACAAGTGGGGGGTTTAGGACCCAATCTCACCTTCCCCGAACGAGTTCTGTCTGGTCCCAAGACACCAGCCACACGTCCCGATCCATTTACACTCTGGATCTTACCCGCTGGGCCAGTCCTTTAGAATCTACCATCTAACGGTTTATTGCCACAAGAACGAAAAGCCTGAGAGTGAGGCTGTTAAAGTATCGTACGTTACGTGCATCGAATCTCCCAGTTCTCGGTGCAGCTTCTAGCAGAGATGTTACAGCTGCTGGCTTAAAAGTCCTTGGTGCACATCCTGTGTCCGGATGGGTCCACAGTTCTTCCCGGCTCGTTGATCCCTGCGGGGCTGCCTCTGGGACGAAGAGCTGAGCTGAGCACCAAGATGGAGTCGGCCACATGGCCTATTTATATCGCCGCCTGGCTCTTCCAAGCTGCAGACAGTCTCGTGGTCAGTGGCCAGGCACCTAGATTCCTTCCCAGGTGGGTCTCTGATACTTAAGAGACCTATTGTCCCTGGAGCCTTGCTAATTAGCATGTCCATAGGCTGAGCCCATTGCTCAGCCACGTACCGAGAAACTTCCAGTCTCCGTGCAGAGTCCATGCCTATAGCTCCACACACAGACATTAGACAATCACATGAGTAGGATGTACAGGCTCAGTAGATGGGAAGCTCCCATGGCCCCCTTCGTACCCACTTTTGGGGCAAACCCCCCCACGGGCGCTGCAGTGACCTGGCTGCTTCCCTTGAACTCCGGTAACGTGACACAGCCTGGGCCGAGAGGAGCCTTCTCCCACTGGTGTACCAAGCAGCTCCCCGCCAGGCGGCAGCCGGCTGGCCCTGGGGCTGCCTACACCTGGGTGGTAGGCTTGAGTCCCTCGCTTGGGAGTGTGGATTTCACACCCCTGAGCAATGGACCTGAGCCAGCCTAATTTCCTGAATTCTCTCTTGTTGGGGAGTCTCTCCGGGGCTCACTGAGCATCCAAGCGGTGTCTCCTGGTTCTCCTTCAGCCTCGGTTTTTGGCTGATTTTCCCCCCCCCCCCCCCGCCCAGAACTGGAGCAGGCTGGATTTTCCTCTGCAGAGACGGAGCTCGTTTTCCCTTTGGGTCCTGTCTGCCACGTCTTATGTCAGGCTCCTGGGACGGTCTGGGTCTCCCCAGCGCTCTCCAGAGCCTTCGCGGCCCGAGTTCATGCTTCGCTTGGCAGCTCAGGTCCTTCGCTGGGCAGCGTCTCTCGAACTCCTGGGCGGGTTGCTCGTGCTCAGCCCGACAGCTGCTGGTGCTTCTCTCTCGTTTCCTGACGAGCAGCTTTGCCAGGGGAGCTGCCCAGTCTGAGGCAAAGGTCATTGGGCTTTGGCCCGGTTCCCCGACATCCTGCTGACTCGGGCTCCCTGCTCTGCCTTCGTTCGTGTTCCCGTCTCTGCTCGCCCGCCCGCCCTTTCCTTCCGCCCCCCTAGCCCGCCTCGCCCCCGCCGCCCCTCGCAGGCCGTGGCGCTTGCTGGGACCTGGCCTGAGCGTTCCGCTTGGGAGCCTCTCGCCCGGCGGCTGCTCCCTGCCCTTCCACCGGCCTCTGGCTTTGCCTGCCCTTCTGTTGCCGCCCTGTGGCTTCCGGCTGCGGTGTTCCTCTGGGCCCCCCCCACATGCGCGCAGGGAGAGCAGCAAGCCCCGTTGGCCTCTGCAGCCTGCTCTTCAAGTGAGCCCTTCTGCCTGGCTTGGCCCCTGCACTGCCACCGCCCCCGGCTCCCCCCAGTTAACGCCCCAGAGACCAGCATTACCCTGCATCAGCCCCCGCTGGCTCCCTGCTGGGTTCGATTCCCAGCCCTGGAAGGGCCTCGAGAGGCACCGAGTCCAGTCCCTGCCCTCACGGCCGGACCCAGCATCCCTGGCAGGCGTCTGTCCAACCTGCTCTTCAATATCCCCAGGGGTGGAGATTCCACAACCTCCCTGGGCAACTTATTCCAGTGTTTGACCCCCTGGACAGCTGGGAAGTGTTTCCTAATGTCCAAGCTAAACCTCCCTTGCTGCAGTGTAAGCCCATTGCTGCTTGTCCTGTCCTCAGAGGCCAAGGGGAACAATTTTTCTCCCTCCTCCTTGTGACACCCTTTTAGGTACTAAAAAATCGCTCTCGTGTCCCCTCAGTCTTCTCCTTTCCAAACCAAACAAGCCCAATTCCTTCAGCCTTCCCTCATAGGTCATGTTCTCTGGACCTTTCATCATTCTCGTTGCTCTTCTCTGGACCCTCTCCAATTTCCACATTTTTCTTGAAGTGCGGTGCCCAGAACTGGACACAATGCTCCAATTGAGGGCTAACCAGCGCAGAGTAGGGCGGAAGAATGACGTCTCGTGTCTTGCTCACAACGCTCCTGTGAATGCTTCCTACAATCCTGTTTGCTGCTTCTGCGACAGTGGCACACTGTTGAGTCATTTAGCTCGTGGTCCACTCTGACCCCTAGATCCCTTTTGCAGCACCTTCCTAGACAGCCGCTGCCCATTCTGGGTGTGTGAAACGGATTGTTCCTCCCTACGTGGAGCACTTTGCATTTGTCCTTATTAAACTTCATCCTGTTTCCCTCAGACCATTTCTCCAGTGTGGCCAGGTCATGTTGAATTATGACCCGTCCTCCAGAGCACTTGCCCCTCTCCCAGCTTGGGATCCTCCGCAGACGTACTAAGCGTGCTCTCTGTGCCCGATCTCTGTGCCAGGAGTCGCGTCCTACTGACCAGTACTGTGGGATGTCCCGGCTCTTGGACCAGGCTCACTTTCTCTCCCTGGGCCCGCTCTGGAGTGCGGTTGGTCTCTGTTTGCTGGGTGTGCCGGAGCCAGCCTGTGGCCAGGTCTGTCTGAAGTGGGGATGTGGCTCCCATTGCAGGGAGCTGGCTTAACAGCTGGCACCCGTGCACACCGGCTTCGGGGGAGCTGACTGCCGTGCCGCGAGGAGTCGAGGGCTCCAGGGCTACGTACCTGAACCCTGTGGAACACCGCTAGCCTGAACGAGCTTGGGATGAACGGTGTCGAGAGAGGCTGGGCTCCATGCTTGGTTGCAGCCTGCTTTCCTCGGCCTTTACTGCGCGTGGGCCTGTCCCGCCTGGTGCTGAACCTTGGCCCTGGCGGCACTGTGGTTAAAATCCCGCCGCCGGCCCGTGCCTGCCACTCGGGCTCACGGGGCTGGCCAAGGGGCTGCTTAGCGGCAGTGGCCATGGGACCCCGCGAGGGAGGGGCGCCCCCTCGGCGTGAAGCGGCCAGCCCGGTGCGGTCGCCACAGTGCAGACGTGCCCGTTGAGCCAGTGGCAGAGCGCCCGCCGGCTTCCGCGGAGTCGCGATTTCACGTCAGGTGTTTCATGTGTTTGAAACCCTTTCTAGTGTTTTGTCCCTGCCCGTTATAAAAAAGCCAGGGCCAGTGATCCCGCAGGAAGGGGGCGAGGGGCGTCGCGGGCAGCAGCGGAGGCTGTCTCGGGGGTGTGCAGAGCAGAGCTCTGCAGTCATGAATCCCCAGCGTGAGAGAGGGGGGTGGGTGCTGGGGGGGGCTTCGCGTGTGTGTTGGAAATGAGTGCTGGGGTGTGTGTGTGTGCGTGTGCTGGGCATGAGCGCTGGGGGTGTGCGTGAGCCGGTGCAAGCACTGGGGGGGGGTTGTGCGCATGTGCCGGGTATGAGCGCTGGGGTGTGTGTGCACAAGCAGGGGGTGTGCGTGTGCTGGGCGCGAGTGCTGGGGTGTGTGCATGTATCGGGCGCAAGCGCTGGGGTGTGCGCGCATGTGTGCCAGGCAGGAGTGCTGGGGGGGTGGTGGCGTGAGCCCTGGGGCAGGGGAGGGAGCCCTGGCTCCGTGGCTGCCCAGCCATTGTGCTGCGGGGTGCGTGCGAGACCTGAGGCGCTGCTGGCTCTGTGCTGGCCTCTGGTTCCGTGCGTGAGTCTTGTTTGGCATCTGAGGCTGGTCTTGTGAGGTCAGGCAGCTCTTGGGGGTGCCGGGTTCCTTACATTGGAGGCCTTTCTCCCCAGCCCCCCGTGTCCTGTGCTCTGTGCTGCCCGGCCCCGCCCCTGCGTTGGTCTCCTCCAGGCGCTCCAGTGACCCCGCCCTGCCTCAGCATGGCAGGCTGCTGCTCCCGCCGCACGCCCTGGCCCGGGGCCGCGTTCGCTGGGTGCAGTGGCAGCCCCCGTGGTTCGAACAATGCCGCTCTCTTCCCAGGCTGCTGCCTTTCTCCAGACGCGTCGCCCGCGAGGCCGCGCTCTCCCCGCGCTCGCTGTGTGTCCCCCTTGCGCACCGTGACGGCAGGGCCCCGGGCAGCCACGGCCCGGCACACGGGGCCTGTTAGGACAGACGCTCCCCTCAGCGCCGAGCGCCCGGGGGTGCCGGCAGTGTGGGCCTCCGGCCGCGGCCGATTAACTGGTGCCAAAGAGGAGCTGGGCTCTGCGGGCTGCGCGCGTCCCCGGGCTCTGGGGAGCAGCTGGGCTCGTAGCCCCGGGTGGCTTGGCTGCCTGTCAGCTCAACAGCGGCCACCTTGGGGGGCCTGGGCCAGGTCACAGAGCAGGCTCTTGGGGGGGCTTCCTGCTGGGCAGATTCACGCCAGGCTCCCTGGCTCCATTTCCTGCTCATGGCTTCTCTGTGCACCTTGGGCCAGACGTGTCCCCCTCTGGCCTGGGCAATGGCGCATGGCGGGCTGGGGCGCGCGGAGCCACCTGGACCCCGAGGCCCAGACACGGCCGAGCCGGGGGGGCGAGTGAGCGCCGGGGCCCTGGGCGGGAAGGCAGGAGGTTGGCTCTGTTCCTGGCTCTGCTAGGTCGCCGGCGTCGCCACTCGCCCGGTGCCAAAGTAGAAAGGGCTGCGGAAGGGGGGAGGCAGGGGAACCATGGAGCGCTGCCCCCCTGCGAATGGGGCTTGGAGCCCAGCCCCCCGGCCCCCCCCGCGAATGGGGCTTGGAGCCCAGCCCCCCGGCCCCCCGTGCGAATGGGGCTTGGAGCCCAGCCCCCCGGCCCCCCCGCGAATGGGGCTTGGAGCCCAGCCCCCCGGCCCCCCCGTGCGAATGGGGCTTGGAGCCCAGCCCCCCGGCCCCCCCGCGAATGGGGCTTGGAGCCCAGCCCCCCGTGCGAATGGGGCTTGGAGCCCAGCCCCCCGGCCCCCCCCTGCGAATGGGGCTTGGAGCCCAGCCCCCCGGCCCCCCCGTGCGAATGGGGCTTGGAGCCCAGCCCCCCGGCCCCCCCGTGCGAATGGGGCTTGGAGCCCAGCCCCCTGTGCGAATGGGGCTTGGAGCCCAGCCCCCCCCGCCCCCCCGTGCGAATGGGGCTTGGAGCCCAGCCCCCCGGCCCCCCCGTGCGAGTGGGGCTTGGAGCCCAGCCCCCTGGGGTGTACGTGCCTGGGGCCGGGAAGCGTGGGGGGGCAGTGCTGTGCGGGCGCTTTGAGCCGCAGCCTTGGGTGCCCCGGGAGATGATGCCTCATTTTCTCATCGGACCTGACGTGCCGGCTGAGCCGGGCTGCTGGGCCTTTGTTCCCGCTGGCTCGGGCGAGAGGCCCCGTGACGGCCACAGCCAGGGACTCGCCGCATGGGAGGCCGGGGGGATTCGTACCTTGGCCCCGTCCCCGAACCTGCTCAGGGAAAGCCGGAGCGTCAGGGCACCCGGGCGAGGGGCCGCGCCTGCAGGACGCCTGGAGTTCCCCTCGCGCCGGGGACGCAGGGTGACGGCTGTGGGGTTGGGGCTGCAGCGTGAGACGTGCCCAGGGCAGCCTGCTGCACAGCCGGCGCGGGGGAGAGCTCTCCCTTGTCCGCCCGCACGCCCTGGGCTGAGCTGCCGCTTCTGTCGCGCTGCCCCAGCTGAGCCAGGCGGCCCCCGACCCTTTTCTCACTGCAGGGAGCAGGGCGCCCGGAGACGCGGCACCTGTTGTGCTGTGGGGGGGTCGCGGGGCGCCCAGCGACATGGCGACTGTTGTGCTGGGGGGGCGGGCGGCGGTGGGGGGTGGCTGAGGCAAGGGAGGTTCCCAGTCTCACTCCTGTACAGCCCTAAAGGCTGACCTGGCTGCCTCAGCAGGTGCCTCGGCAGGGCTCCCTTTCCAGGGGGGCGCCAGAGGCACCGAGCAGCCCCGTGAATTGCCCCCGGCAGCGGGTGAGCCCAGAAGGGAACCCAGGGTCCTGGCTCCCAGCTGCTACTGCTGGGCCGGCTCTGCCTGGGCGACGTGGCTCACCCCGACTTGCCTGTCCCCCCGGCCCGGCTGCCTGTCCCCCCGGCCCGGCTGCCTGTCCCCCCGGCCCGGCTGCCTGTCCCCCCGGCCCGGCCGCCTGTCCCCCGGCCCGGCCTGAAGGGAACTTGCACAGGGGGTGGCTCCTTTCTTCCCTGCTCCCACCCAGGCCTGTCCCTGCTGCGGGGCTGGGCTGCCTGCCCAGCTGGGGTCACTTCCAGGGCTTGGCTGGCTTTGCAGGGATTGGGCGTGGGCTGGAAACGTGGCCGTTGGAGCAGCTGCTGGAGCTCGGCCAGAGCCTCCCCAGGGCCCACAGGCTCGGGCTGCGTGGCCTTGTCGTGCGGGCCGGCCACAGCCCGTCCCCCGGCTCCAGCCTGCCCTGCACCGCAAGCCCGGGACAGCCCCCAGCCCGCCTGCCAAGCAAAGCTGTTGCCTCTGGCTGGGAAGGGGCCTGCAGAACGTGTGGGGGAGCCAGTGGCGCTGGGGGGGGGGCAGAGGTGCAGCCTGGATCTCCGATGGGAAGGACGGACAGGCAGCTCGCAGCCTTGGGGCCGGCTAGGGAGAGAGCGAGGGGCCGCCCGCCCGCTCTCCGGAGGCCGCGGGAGCGGTGCCGGCAGAGGGCGAGGCCTGGTCTGGCTGTGGACTCGGTGCCTCTGCGAAGCCCTGCAGGGTCCTAGGCACCTGCGCTCGTGTGGCCCCGTCAGCTGCTTCCCTGCTGGCCTCTGAGCCGGCCCAGCGGGGCCCCCGGGCCTGGCTGGGCAGAGCACTCGCCCCGCTCGTGCCACGTGCTGCCTGGCGCTGCCGGTGCCGGGCCTGGCTCCAAGGGGCCTGTGGGCCGGTGGCCTTCGGGGTTTGGAGCCAGGGGCTGAGAGTTCGACGCCGGGCTCCTCGGCCTGAGGTCCCTCCTGGTACCCCGGGCCCTGGGCCAAGCCCCCAGGCTGTTTTGCTGCGGGGGGAGGGGTCTGGCTTGAACCTGCCCACTGGGGCCGGGATCGCGCTGACGTTGGAGCTGGGAGGGGTCCCTGAGAGTTCTCCCCGGGGCAGGTTTCCCGTAGGCCCGGCTGTTCCTCTCGCAGACCTGCCCTAGGGTTTATCGTGGGGCTGCTCCGTGGCCTGCGCTGCACAGAGGGGACCACAGCGGGCCTGGGCAGCTAGGGGGGCTCAATTCAGAGTGGCCGGTGGGGCTGGGGCTGCAGCTGCCCCGCTGTCCTGCCGCATGTTGAGTGGGCTGGTGCTAGCTGGAGTTGTGGCAAAGGACCCCCAGCCCGTCCTCAGGATGCAAGGTCGTTTCGGAGGGCAGCTCGGGGCTGGGGGCCTGGTGCACGGGCAGTCCTGGCGGAAGGAGCTTTTCTGTGGGGCGCCAGGCTGGGGTTGGTGTTCGGGGGCCGGGGGGGTCTCTGGTGCGGGCTGTCCCTGATGCGCGGCCCTCTGTCCCAGGATGAGATGGAGGAGCTGCGTGCGGAGATGCTAGAGATGAGAGACGTCTACATGGAGGAGGATGTCTACCAGCTGCAGGAGCTCCGGCAGCAGCTGGACCAGGCCAGCAAGACCTGTCGCATCCTGCAGTACCGGCTGCGCAAGGCGGAGCGGCGCAGCCTGCGCGTGGCACAGACCGGCCAGGTGGACGGCGAGCTCATCCACAGCCTGGAGCAGGACGTCAAGGTGAGGGGTGGGGCGGCATGGTGACCGTGGCACATGACCCATGTTTCGTGGGGCGTGGTGCCGTGGGGCAGGGCGGAATGGTGACCGTGGCACGTGACCCATGTTTCGTGGGGCGTGGTGCCGTGGGGCAGGGCGGAATGGTGACCGTGGCACGTGACCCATGTTTCGTGGGGCGTGGTGCCGTGGGGCAGGGCGGAATGGTGACCGTGGCACGTGACCCATGTTCCTTGGGGCAGAGCTGTAGGGTGAGCTGGGACCGAGCTCCAGGGTGCTGCCGCCACACCCCAGGGCCCCGCAGACGGACCCTCGCTCCCCAGCGAGGGGGTTGCTCAGCGAGGGACGCCCCTGCGGCGTGGGCGTGGCGGGGCCTGGGCTGTGCAGCTGGAGGCGCGGCGCAGACGCATCCCGCAGGCGCTTTCTGGCCCTGGCTTGCAGCTATCTGGGGCAGCCCAGACCGGTCAGCCTCCTGACTTGCGTTCTCGCCGGGCCGGGGCCAGGCTCCCTCCAGCTGGCTTGGAGCCCTTCCTTGCTGCCGTGTCGTCGCGTGGCTCCCGTCGCCGGAGTCGCAGTGGCCGGGCGCCCCTTGCCTTGGCCAGCCTGCTCTCAGCAGGGCTCCTGCACCCAGCAGCTTGCAGGGCGCTGCCTGGTCCTCGGCTGGCTGCACGGCCTGCTTCGCCCCCCTCGGGCCAGTCCCTGCAGGGCTCCGGAGCTCCCCAGCTGGCTCGCGCTGCAGTCCCTGCGGGGCGGGGGAGGAGGAGGGTGCTTGCAGCCGGGCAGGGCCTGGCTTCCTCTCCCTCCCACGGGAAGTCTCTGGGCCTGTGCTCTGTAATCTCCCTTGCCCAGGCAGAGCCCCCGGCTGCAGGGCTCAGGTTAGCGCGTGGTCCCCCCACTGAGCCGGGCCTGGGGGCAGCCCCACAGGACCACACACAGCAGTGCTGAGCAGCTGGGCCCAGGGGCTGACCCTGGAAAAGCAGCGTGCCAAACGCTCCCGGCACTGGCTGGAGGCCGGGATGGGGGTGCATTGAGACGGCCGCTGCCCACGCCGGGGGACAAACTCCAAACCCTGCTGGGGATGGCAGGGCAGACCTTGCTTCCTGCCGCCAGGGTGCTGGACACTGCCCCGCTGCCCCCCCACCCCCGCTGCCCCCCCCCCCCGATGCTGCTGCCCTGACACAGCCAGCTCCTGGTGCAGTGCTGTCAGGCAGGGTAGCTGCGGGCGGCGGGGCGCTGGGTCTGAATGGCACCCTGGCCCTCCATCTCGAGAGGTTAGGAAACGTGACTGGTGCCATGGGGCTAGGGAATTGGGTCTGGTCCCACACTCCCCTGGGCTGCGCCTCCTGGAAACCCCGCGGCTCCGGTCGGCCCCCAGGCATGCAGCTCAGGCTGTCTAGTATCACTGCAGCCCCCTGCGCCCCCAGAGCAGCGGGGCTGGGGCAGGGGCTGGCCCTGCCGGGCTGAGAGCGGGGCGGGTTCTGCAGCCCCTGCTTGCCCTGCTGACGCTGGGACGGGCTCGCAGCGGGAGCTTGGCTTAGCTGGGCAGGTCAGAGCCCAGGAGTGTCGGGCATTGGCCGCATCCCCACCAGGGTGGTGACTGGCGAGGCAGGCGCCTGGCTCTGTCCTGGGGTGTCCGTCTGTATCGGCCCTATGCCGCCCGCTGGGTTCCCAGGCACTTTGCTCATCAAAGCCCCCACCCCATGGAGCCCCACAGCTGTGCCCACGTTCCTAGGGCACTGCCGGGCATGCAGAAGCAGGATCGGCGTGGCGGTAAGGGGTTCCGGGTGGCTCTCTTCAGTCCCCAAGGCCGCGGGTGCGGGAGGACCCGGGTGCCCCTCTCTCTGGTGCGCTCTGCCCCCTGCGCTCTGTGACCCGGGCAGCCGGCGTGAGCTACTTGCCTGCCGGCAGGTGGCCAAGGACGTGTCCGTGCGGCTGCACAGCGAGCTGGCGGTGGTGGAGAAGAAGCGGGCCAGGCTGGAGGAGGAGAACGAGGACCTGCGCCAGAGGCTGGTCGAGACGGAGCTGGCCAAGCAGGTGCTTCAGACCGAGATGGACAAGCTGCGGGAGGTGAGCGGCCGGGCGGCCCCCGCGGGGGTGTTCTAAGCCCCGGGGGGCAGGCTGGGTGGGGCTACGGGCTCTCTGCACTTGGGAACCCGCAGGCCTCTCTGCTCCCCTTTCGGCAGCGCGCCCAGGGAGTGGCGACCCTGCCAGCCCTCCCAGGACCGGTCTCCCCCGCCTCCGGCCTGGAGTCCTGTTCCCTGCCCACTGGCACTAGCGCTGCTGAGACGTGCACCTCGGGGCGCGCGGCTTGCACCTCACGGCAGGGCGGGTCCCGGCAGGCCCTGACCCTGGCAGGCGCCCTGGGCAGCTGGCGTGGCTGACTGGAGTGCGTCCGACCCGCGGGGCCCCAACACTGCCCCTCTCCACACTCTCCCCGCCCCTCCCTTTGTGCAGCCCCGTTCCTGGCCAGGTGAGAACCGGCCTGGGGCGCCCCCCGCTGGGCAGTGCTCAGACGCAGGCCAGTAGGGGTTGCCCACGGCCCATGACCAGCGAATGCCCCCCAGAGTGGGCCTCGGGCCCTGGAGTGCACAGCCCCCCACTACGTCACAAGGGGTGCAGGTCGGGGGGAGGCAGGAAGCTGTAGGAGCAGCCCAGGAGCGTGGTGCCCACTGGAGCCTGCTCGGCGCCCTCCATGCTGGGGACGGGCCGCCGCGTGCGAGGCTCCCCGCCGATCTGCCTGGCAAAGGGCCGGTACCCACACGCCCTGGCCCAAGAGGGTGGCTCCGGGCCCGGGGCAGCGTGCCGCGCTGCGGGGAGCCTGGCCCGAGGGGGCGGCTCCGGGCCCGGGGCAGCGTGCCGCGCTGCGGGGAGCCTGGCCCGAGGGGGCGGCTCCGGGCCCGGGGCAGCGTGCCGCGCTGCGGGGAGCCTGGCCCGAGGGGGCGGCTCCGGGCCCGGGGCAGCGTGCCGCGCTGCGGGGAGCCTGGCCCGAGGGGGGGCTCTGGGCCCGGGGCAGCGTGCCGCGCTGCGGGGAGCCTGGTTCAAGGGGGCGGCTCTGGGCCCGGGGCAGCGTGCCGCGCTGCGGGGAGCCTGGCCCGAGGGGGCGGCTCCGGGCCCGGGGCAGCGTGCCGCGCTGCGGGGAGCCTGGCCCGAGGGGGCGGCTCCGGGCCCGGGGCAGCGTGCCGCGCTGCGGGGAGCCTGGCCCGAGGGGGCGGCTCCGGGCCTGGGGCACTGTATTGGGCGGCTCCGGCAGGCGTGTGCTGGGATTTCTGTGCCGATGCAGGTTTCCCAGGGCGCTGGCGAGAAGCCGGAGAGGTGGCGCCAGGCTCTGCTTTAGATACGCTGCACAGGGTGCTGAGAGGCCTTTTTAGCTCCAGGCACCACTTCGCGGGAGGAACATCCCCCTGTTCACTGGCTGCTCCTAGAAACTGGGGTGGCAGCGTGGCCTAGTGGGGAGACCCAGGAATCGGCGTGCTGCCTGCAGCCCCGGCTGTGCCGCTCTAACCCATGGGAGCCCCGACCCGGCTGGCTGCACTTCCCTGCGGTTGGCTCGGTGCCCAGGGCACTCCCACCTGCAGCAGCCGTGAGTGCCGAGGGATTCCAGGAGCTGCCGGCAGCTCTGCCCGGCCCCCCCTCGCGACACGTGGCCAAGGCTGGCCGCGGGCAGGGGGCTGTGGGCAGGGGAGCTCGCTGAGCAGGTGGCGTGGCAGGCGCTGGGTCCGGCTTTGAAGCGGGTCGATTGATCTCCCGGGGGCTGGGAGGTTGGGGTGGGGCAGCGAGCAGAGGGGTGGGGCGCGGGCGCGGCTCGCACGGCTCTGCGTAACCCTCGTCTCTGCTCCCCCCAGAACTCGCTGCGGAAACGGGGCTCCCGCTCTCTGGGGAAGCCGGAGAAGAAGCCGTCAGTCCAGGTACCTGTCCTGAGCCCGTCGGCCCAGGGCTCCGTCAGCGGCAGGGTGGGGGCACCGCGCAGCCGGCAGTGTCCAGGCCTGGCCAGCAGGGCCTAGTGGCGGGCGCGGGGGGGGGGGGGGGGGGGTTCTCATAAAGGCTTTGGGCCTGGAACCTGGCCGCGCGCACAAGGTGCTGGGGGCCTCCGGGCCAGGGCCGTGCGGAGAGCCGTGTTGCTGACTCAGGCCGAGCTGGGCTCGTCTCCGGAGAACGTCCCATGGCTGCCCCAGCAGTGCTCTGGCCTGGGACGCGGGCTCGGCACGGGCGGGCATCAGAGGACAGGTCCCTTGCCCGTTCCCGGGCGCCTGGCTAGAGCAGCGTCCCGGCTCCGCCGTGAGATCGGTCACAGGCTCAGCCTGCGCAGGGGCGGCGGCGTGGGCCCTGTTCCTGCCGCACGCAGCCGGGCTAGTGGGTGCCGTGAGGTCTCCCTGCCGAGACGGGCTCCACAGGGGAGGGCTTGGTCTCTGTCGGGCGTTCGGCCACTTTGACTGTCTCCTAATCCGAGCGGGGCGGGCTCGAGATGTCGCTGCGGGCGCGGACGCGGGAAAAGCCTGGCGAGGGCTGACCCGGGCTGGGGGCAGGACAGGGCTGACCGGTAACATCGCTGTCGGCTGCGCTGCTGTCTCCAGAGCCGCCCGGCGCTCACTGGGGAGCTGGTTCATCCTCCCGCCTCCCCTCGTGTTTCCTCCCGTGCTCCTCCCTGGGCTGTGGGCGAGGGGCCAGTGCGAAAGGTGGGATGGTGGCGTTCAGACAGGGCCTGTCACCTGCGTGCTGCTGGAGCGCCAGGCACCTTCGCCCTGGCCGCCCGGAGTGCCGATCTGCGGGAGTGAGGTGGCAAAGCTCCGACGAGCTGAGCTCCCGGGCAGACCCCCGAGCAGGGTTCAGCATGAGCGGAGCGGAGCCCTTTTGAAGATCTGCCGTGGGTTCGCTGTGGGAGCTGCGGGCAGTTTGGGTTGAAAACGCGGCTTTTATCTAAGGCCTAAGTGGAAATCTCTGCCGGGCGCATGGCAGTTTGGCCCGGATAGGGCAGGTTAAGGGCTGTCTCCTGCCCCCGGCAGTGTGTCACGGCTCGGGCATCGGCCGCAGGGGAACACGGGGCCACGTGCCGGCTGCTCTGTCCCCTGGGGGTTTGCCCATCTCCACGCCGCGAGCGAGACGGCTGGGAGCCGCTCCTGGGTTTCAGAAAGCAGCCCGGGAAGCTGGCAGAGCTGAGAGCGGCTGCTCGTCCGAGGGGGACGCCAGCTCAGGCGTGGCAGTTGCATTTGAATTTTCAAACTGTACTGGCCATCTGGAAAACCGATCCCGAGCGTTTCCTGGGAAGGAGGGAGGGAGGGAGGGATCCGTCTGTCCCCAGGGTGCAGCGTTCCTAGGCACTCGCCTTCTCCCGCCCTGCAGCAGGAAATGAAAAGCGTTCCCTGGGATTTACAGCCAGCAGGCCCTGGGCGTGAGCTCATCTTCAGGGAGCCAAACCGCCCTCGTGCCCAGGGGCAGCCCAGGAAAGGCGCCCGGGGCCTTGGCTGGTGACGTGCCGCGGAGCAGAGCTTTTCCCCGGGGCTGGCTCTCCGGCTGCCTGCCTGGCACACATGGCGCCGGGCCCAGCCTGGCTTGGTTTGAGATGCAGGGCGCAGCGTGGGAATGCTCTCGCCCCTCTGGGATCGGACCCCCACCACCCAGGCGTGGCTCTGTCCTGGGCGAGGGGGCCCTGGAAGGCTGCCCTGACAGAGCCTGGGGATCGGTGCCGGCCCGGCCCAGCTCGCCGCACCATTGTCAGCGGGGAGAGGACTCACGGCCGTGGCAGCCTCCCCAAGGGGACTGTCTCCCACAGGCGCTGGAGTCTCCCCACAGGTCCGCGGGCAGAACAGCCAGACGGGCCCAGCTGGGCTCCCCCCTCTAGGCACAGGCAGAGACGGGAGGGCTTACGGGACCACCCTTCAGCAGCTGTCAGGCGGGGGAGGGCGTTCGGTGACTGTACAGCCCAAGGCAATGAACCATCGACAGTCCCAGCCCTTAGACAAACCAGCTCTGTGCTGGGTGTGCTGCCGTCCGCAGGGCGGTGTGGAGCGCTGTCTGAGCACAGAGCGGCTGTGCCCTCCCCCTTGCACCCCCCATCTCAGAACAGGCCCAGCGCTGTGTGAATGCAGAGTGGCTGTGTCCCCCCCCCACCTCAGAACAGGCCCAGCGCCGTGTGAATGCAGAGCTGCTGTGTCGTCCCCCCCCCACCTCAGAACAGGCCCAGCGCTGTGTGAATGCAGAGCGGCTGTGTCCCCCCCCCCCCCACCTCAGAACAGGCCCAGCGCCGTGTGAATGCAGAGCGGCTGTGCCCCCACCTCAGAACAGGCCCAGCGCCGTGTGAATGCAGAGTGGCTGTGCCCCCACCTCAGAACAGGCCCAGCGCCGTGTGAATGCAGAGCGGCTGTGTCGTCCCCCCCCCCCCACCTCAGAACAGGCCCAGCGCTGTGTGAATGCAGAGCGGCTGTGTCCCCCCCCACCTCAGAACAGGCCCAGCGCCGTGTGAATGCAGAGCGGCTGTGCCCCCACCTCAGAACAGGCCCAGCGCTGTGTGAATGCAGAGCGGCTGTGTCCCCCGCACCTCAGAACAGGCCCAGCGCCGTGTGAATGCAGAGCTGCTGTGTTGTCCCCCCCCCACCTCAGAACAGGCCCAGCGCCGTGTGAATGCAGAGCGGCTGTGTCCCCCCCATGCGCCCCAACCACCTCAGAACAGGCCCAGCGCTGTGTGAATGCAGAGCGGCTGTGTCCCCCCCATGCGCCCCAACCACCTCAGAACAGGCCCAGCGCTGTGTGAATGCAGAGCGGCTGTGCCCCCCCCCCCACCTCAGAACAGGCCCAGCGCTGTGTGAATGCAGAGCGGCTGTGTCCCCCCCCCTCTCACCTCAGAACAGGCCCAGCGCTGTGTGAATGCAGAGCGGCTGTGTCCCCCCCCCTCACCTCAGAACAGGCCCAGCGCCGTGTGAATGCAGAGCGGCTGTGTCCCCCCCCCCCACCTCAGAACAGGCCCAGCGCTGTGTGAATGCAGAGCGGCTGTGTCCCCCCCCCACCTCAGAACAGGCCCAGGGCTGTGTGAATGCAGAGCGGCTGTGTCCCCCCCCCACCTCAGAACAGGCCCAGCGCCGTGTGAATGCAGAGCGGCTGTGTCCCCCCCCCACCTCAGAACAGGCCCAGCGTTGTGTGAATGCAGAGCGGCTGTGTCCCCCCCCACCTCAGAACAGGCCCAGCGCCGTGTGAATGCAGAGCGGCTGTGCCCCCCCCCACCTCAGAACAGGCCCAGCGCCGTGTGAATGCAGAGCGGCTGTGTCCCCCCCCCACCTCAGAACAGGCCCAGCGCTGTGTGAATGCAGAGCGGCTGTGCCCCCCCCCCCGCACCTCAGAACAGGCCCAGCGCTGTGTGAATGCAGAGCGGCTGTGTCCCCCCCCCACCTCAGAACAGGCCCAGGGCTGTGTGAATGCAGAGCGGCTGTGCCCCCCCCCACCTCAGAACAGGCCCAGCGCCGTGTGAATGCAGAGCGGCTGTGTCCCCCCCCCACCTCAGAACAGGCCCAGCGCCGTGTGAATGCAGAGCGGCTGTGTCCCCCCCCCCACCTCAGAGCAGGCCCAGCGCTGTGTGAATGCAGAGCGGCTGTGTCCCCCCCCACCTCAGAGCAGGCCCAGCGCTGTGTGAATGCAGAGCGGCTGTGCCCCCCCCCCCACCTCAGAACAGGCCCAGCGCCGTGTGAATGCAGAGCGGCTGTGTCCCCCCCCCACCTCAGAACAGGCCCAGCGCTGTGTGAATGCAGAGCGGCTGTGTCCCCCCCCCCCCCGCACCTCAGAACAGGCCCAGCGCCGTGTGAATGCAGAGCGGCTGTGTCCCCCCCCCCCCACCTCAGAACAGGCCCAGGGCTGTGTGAATGCAGAGCGGCTGTGTCCCCCCCCCTCAGAACAGGCCCAGGGCTGTGTGAATGCAGAGCGGCTGTGGCCCCCCCCACCTCAGAACAGGCCCAGCGCTGTGTGAATGCAGAGCGGCTGTGCCCCCCCCACCTCAGAACAGGCCCAGCGCTGTGTGAATGCAGAGCGGCTGTGCCCCCCCCCACCTCAGAACAGGCCCAGGGCTGTGTGAATGCAGAGCGGCTGTGCCCCCCCCCCACCTCAGAACAGGCCCAGGGCTGTGTGAATGCAGAGCGGCTGTGTCCCCCCCCACCTCAGAACAGGCCCAGGGCTGTGTGAATGCAGAGCGGCTGTGGCCCCCCCCACCTCAGAACAGGCCCAGGGCTGTGTGAATGCAGAGCGGCTGTGCCCCCCCCCACCTCAGAACAGGCCCAGGGCTGTGTGAATGCAGAGCGGCTGTGTCCCCCCCCACCTCAGAACAGGCCCAGGGCTGTGTGAATGCAGAGCGGCTGTGGCCCCCCCCACCTCAGAACAGGCCCAGGGCTGTGTGAATGCGCTGTGCCCCCTCCTTCCCCCGCCTCAGGGCAGGCCTGCAGCTGGCTGGGTGCAGGGAGGGCCCAGGAGCGAGCGGGAAGCTGCGGCTTTGTTTGGGAACAATTGGGCCCTGTTGGCCGGGTGGCTGGGCGCCCGAGGGGGTTGCACTATCTGCACTTGCAGAGCCGGGCCAGGCTTTCTGGGGAGCCCTGCACGGGGGCCGATTCTTCCACAGGGCTTGTTCCCCGCACTGCCCAGAGCATGTTGCCTGGTCCAGTGGAACCCAGCTGAAAGCCAGTGGCTGCCGGTCAGTGCAGCTGGGCTTCGGGGCGCGAGTCAGAGCCGGGGGGCCCGAGGCCCCGTGATCAGCGGCTTTCCGTGGTCTTTTCCCGCGCTTGCCCCGTTCCACGGGCAGCCTCGGGGGCCAGCCACAGGAGCGCCTGGAGCGTGGCGTTCTGCCGGCCTGAGGGACTTTGACTGGCACGGTCTCGGCTGCGGAGCAGTTTGCTTGGTGTTTCTCCGCGAACGTGTCCCGAGGGCCAGATTCTGCCCGCAGGCGTGAGGGCACAGCTCCGCTTGGTGGTGGCCTCCACCGCCCGTTTCTGCGGCAGCGAGACCCGAGGCAGGGCCGTCCGACGCTACGGCTGGTGCTGCCGGCTCGTGCTCTGGCGCAGCCCTGTGGGCTCACACCACAGCTAGGCAGCGGGGCCACGTGGCCGTCTTAGAGCCTCCAGCAGTAGCATTGCGGCGCTCCGCCCGGCTCTGGCCTGCGTTGGAGCACAAAGGTGCTTGGGTTCTGGGACTCGCTCGCAGCCCGGCTTCTCACGCTGTGCGCTTTGGCCCTAGGAGGACAGCGCGGACCTCCAGTGCCAGCTGCATTTTGCCAAGGAGGAGTCGGCGCTCATGTGCAAGAAGCTGACGAAGCTGGCCAAGGAGAACGACAGCATGCGGGAGGAGCTGGTGAAATACCGCTCCTTGCACGGGGACCTGGAGAGCTCGCTGTCTCTGGAGGAGCTGGCGGACTCCCCGCACTCGCGGGAGGCCGAACTGAAGGTCCACCTGAAGCTCGTGGAGGAAGAAGCCAACATCCTGAGCCGGCGGATCGTGGAGCTGGAGGTGGAGAACCGCGGGCTGAGGGCCGAGATGGACGACGCCAGGGGGCACGGCGACAAGGAGCTGCTGGGCCCGGACAGCCGGTTCGCCTTCGCCGCCGCCGGCTTTGGGGACTCGGGGGAGAGCCCGGGGGAGCTGCGGCGCCACCTGCAGTTCGTGGAGGAGGAGGCCGAGCTGCTGAGGCGCTCGCTGCTGGAGCTGGAGGAGCAGAACAAGGTCCTGGTGGCCGAGCTGAGCAAGTACAGGTCGGAGCTGGACCTGGACGGGGCCCTGTCGGAGGACAGCTGCTCGGTGGTGAGCGAGCCCTCCCAGGAGGAGCTGGCCACGGCCAAGGTGCAGATCAGCGAGCTCAGCGGCAAGGTGAAGAAGCTGCAGTACGAGAACCGGGTGCTGCTGTCCAACCTGCAGCGCTGCGACCTGGCCTCCTGCCAGAGCGGCCGGCCGGCGCTGGAGACGGACGCCGAGGCCGGCGACTCCGCAGACTGCATCCCCAGCCCTCTCTGGCGGGAGGCTGAGCCTGAGGCCAGGGGGCCCGGCAGCGGGAGGTCTCCGGACAGCAGCCCCAGCCGGCCGTTGAGAGCCAAGGACTGGGAGGCGCTGCACGGCGTCCGGGACCAGGCTGCGCTCGTCAGCAAAGCCATCGATGTGCTGATTGCGGACGCCAACGGCTTCGCCTCCGGCCTCAAGCTCTGCCTGGACAGGGAGTGTGTGGACCTGGTGCTGAGCGAGGCCACGGGCAACAGCGATGGCACCAGTGACTCCAAGCTGATCAACGCCATCTTCCTGAGGCTGCGGCTCCTGCAGCAGGAGCTCAGCTCCTTCCTGAGGAAGGTGGATCACCTGGGCGACCCTCTCTCCTTCCTGCCCAGCTCCGGCACCCAGGCCTCCCACAAAGAGCGCGGCTCTGAGCTCCAGGTAGGCGGTTGCCATGCAGCGGTGGTTGCGCGCCGTGCCGTGCCGTGCCGTGCCGTGCCTCGCCTCCTGCTTGAGCCAGTTGAGCCCCCTGGCACGTGGCCTCCCTCGGGCCTCTCCGGAGCCAGCTCCAATTAACAACCCCTGCATGGTGGTGGCCTCAGACCAGACAGGGCTCTGCTCTTGAGAGTGTGTGTGGGGGGAGGGGGCGCCCTGGCCATCGGGCAGGCAGAGGGGTGGGCTCGGGGTGCGGGGGCCTGGCCAGCCGCAGGGGAAGGGCGCTTTAGTCCAAGCCTACCGCAGGGTGCCCTGGGGGCTCCGTCCCTGCCTCAGCCAGGCGGGAGGGGACCGTGCGTGGGACAGAGGCAGGGGCTGCTGTCAGCTCTCGGCCAGACGCTGCCCAGCCCGTGAGCCACAGGCCCCATGGCGCCAGCGGGACCCCGAGCGTGCTCTCCGGGAACTGGGGGCAGCGGCATGCGGGGGGCCCACAACGGGCTCCCCCCTCGAGAGTCCGGCTGGTGCTTCCCTCGAGGAGTGTCTCCAGCAGGACCCGTGGCCGCCGCACCTCAGGTGTGACCCCGTGGGAGTGAGGGACGCCAGCCCTGGGCTTCACGCTCTTCCCCAAACCAGCCAGCCCGTGGGACCTTGCCCAGGCCGGGGCGGCGGGAGCCAGGGGGCCGGGGTGGCGGGAGCCAGGGGGCCGGGGCGGCGGGAGCCAGGGGGCCGGGCAGCAGGGCCCTGTCGACGCACACTCTCCTGGTGCAGAGTTCTCTCTCCCCGCATGCTGCCGGGTGTAGCCCTCCCCGCCCGCGAGGCACCGTAACTGGGGTTTGCACCTTTTTTCCCTCTCTCTTCTCCCCCCGCCCCCCAACAACCCAGCCCGCCTGTCTCCTCATCCTGTGTGTCCTTTTGGTTTCCACCCTGTCGTGTGCCACGGCGCTGAAGCTCCTCTTCCTCTTCATCCTTTTCGTGGCCGTGTAGCCCCCGCCGGCCCGAGACCCAGCGTTTGGTTTGTGTTTCTTTTCTTCCCGCCCTTTCGGTTCGTTCTCATCCACGTGCCCATGCATGCAGCAGCCAGACTTTAGGGACGGCCCCGAGTGGGAGGCCCCGGGGAGCCGGCCCCCTGACCTGTACCGCAGCACCAGCGCCATGGACGCGGACCCCCGGAGCTACAAGCCCCAGCGCCCTGAGGAGAGCGACTCCTATGCCGCCGAGGTAGGTGGGCGAGCGGGGGGTGGTGTCCCGGCCTGCGCAGCTCCGGCCCGGTGCTTTGCCATTGGTCGGCGCTGGCTGCCAGGCTGGGTGCTGGGCACCTGTCAGGGGACAGGAGGGGCTTTGCCGGGGCCCCGGGGCTGCGCCCCAGGAGAGCTGGGTGAGCAGCACGGCCCAGAGAGGCGCTGGGAGAGACCCCTCTGTGGTGTGGGGAGGGCACCGCGGAGCCCAGGGGGCCGAGCCAAGGAGCCGGTGGTGGTGGGAGAAGGAGAGGAGGCTGAGAGGGTGCCAGGCTGCCACAGAGCCTCTGGTGCTCTGGGCACTGCAGGCCGCTGCCCCCGGCAGGACACGCCCCTGTGCAAACGGGCACGGCTCGGAGCTGGCTGCGGGAGAGGGACTCGCCGGGCGATGCCGCTGGCCCCTACAGTGCCCCAAGCAGGTCTGACAGGGCTCTGCCGGTGCCCCAGGGCTGCCTGGCCCGCGAGGGGTTCCGGTTGCTTCGTGGCTGTCAGGCAGCTCGCCCCTAGCGAGTGGCCCCAGGCTCCGGCCTGGCCTGAAGCCCGCCTGTGTGGCTGTCCAGGAGCGCTGCGAGGCTCCGTGCCGCGGGCGTTGTGCTTTGCTGGCGCCGGGCTGCAGCCGGTGCTCTGAGCCGCTGGAATGGCCGAGCCCCAGGGCTGGTGCGCAGCACAGGCAGCGAGCCGGGGGTAGCTCTGGCTTGAGGTGCTGAGAAGCCCTGCCAGGGGACCCGCTTACCCCGTCACATCCCAGACCCCAGGAGGCAAGCCCAGCCTGCCCCTTCAGCTGCCTCCCTCCCCACCCCACCTGGGGCCAAGCCCAGTCCTTGCCAGCCAGCCAGAGGGTTGGGTGACGCTTGGCGCCATCAGCATGAGGCTTGGATCCCGGTGGGAGCCCAGACGAGAGGGTGAGGGACGCCAGCCAGCAGTGGGGCTGCACTAACCAAGCTCCAGAGATGGGCCCGGTGGCAGGGGTGGGCCGGAGGGCTCGTGGATGGCGGGGACGCGGGCAAGGGGTGGCAGCCCCAGGCCTCCGGCCGGCCAGGAGACATCAGGCTTCAGGGCTGGTGTTGGGGGGGGGCTCAGGCAGAAGGGGCGGGGCTGGGGCTTGTCTTCCCCAGATGGGCCTTCACCCGCTGCCCATGCCAGGGGTCCCGTGAGCAGCACCCCCGTAGACCAGCCCCCTGCTGCCTGGCGCCTCCCGGGAGCGGAGCCTGGCAGGGCCGGTGAATGGGCAGAGCTGCGCTAGGCTGGAGGCGGCGCGGTGCCTTGGGGTGCCCCGTGTCTCGGAGCCGCTCCCTGTGCGCTGCGGCTAAGCCAAGGGGGCCTGGCCAGCTGGCAGCCCTGGCCTGCCTCACCGCCTCCCAGCACAGCCGGGCCAGGGCCTTTCCGCGCCCCTGTGCTGGGGAGCGATGATTGCTAGGAGGCCACAAGCAGCCCCCCCTCTCCCCCCTGCGCTGGGCTCCGCCCCCTCCCCCCTGTGCTGAGCCCCGCCCCCCGGGCGCTGGGCCCTCCCCCCGTCCTCCCGGGCGCTGAGCCCCTCCCCCTCCCCCCTCCTTGCAGATCAAGGAGCTGCAGCTGGTGCTGGCCGAAGCCCACGAGAGCCTGCGGGGCCTGCAGGAGCAGCTGGCCCAGGAGAGGCAGCTGAGGAAGGAGGAGCTGGAGAACTTCTCCCAGAAGATCTGCCAGGTCAGCGTGGCGTCTGTGCCCCTGCCGGGGGGGGCAGCCACGAGCCAGGCTGGGCCTTGGGGGAGACCAGCACAGAGCCCCACCCTGCTCCCAGCACCTCCTGGGCAAGCTCCAGGCAGCCCTGGCCACCCCCTTGGCGGGGGGAGTCTCTGTGGCAGCCTGCGGCCAGCAGCTCCGTAGAACCCCCCGGTCCCCGCTAGCCTCGAGGTCTCCAGCGTGCCCGGGCCCGTGGGCTCTCCCTGCCCCCCAGCGCCCGAGACTGACGTCAGCAGCTCTTGTTCCCCTCCTGGCCCAGAGAGCCGGGTGGCCCCGTGCCATGGGCCAGGGCGCGAGAGCAGCCCCACCCCGCAGGCCCCTCTCACGCGCCTCTCCCCAGCTGCGGGAAGAGCAGCAGAAGGCGCTGCTGCGGCGGGACTTCGAGCTGCAGAGCCTGGGCCTCCAGCGGCGGCTGGAGCAGAAGTTCTGGAGCCAGGAGAAGAACCTGCTGGTGCAGGAATCGCAGCAGTTCAGGCAGAACTTCCTGCTGCTCGCCCTGAAGCTCAAGTGGTTCCTCAGGCTCTGGCGGCAGGGGAAGACCCTTCCCAGCGAGGGCGACGGCTTCCTGGAGGTAGGGAGCCAGGGCTGGGGGCGTCTGGTGGAGGGTGGCCTCCTGCTCTGCAGCCCCCGGAGCCCGGTCACGGCAGGAGCCGGGCAGGCCAGTCTGGGGGCCCCTGCTGTGCCACGTCCTGGGCGAGGCTGGCCGGCCGCTGCCCCTTCTGCAGGGGAGGGTGGGCGCGGTGCAGGGAGCATGGAGCGCGGGAGGGCTCGGCCATCCACGTCACTGGTCCCACGGGCGGAGCTGGTGCCAGGGCTGGCTACTGCTGCTCCTTCGGCTCTGGCTCCGGCGCTGGCTACTCCTCCGGCTCCGGCACCGGGGCTGGCTACTGCCGCTGCTCTGGCTCCGGGGCCGGCTGCTGGAAACCTGCCCGCGCTCAGCTGCGCACAGTGGTCATGCGCTAGCGGGAGGTCACAGGGCAGGAAACAGGAGGGTCCGGAGCCAGCCCGGGGCGTGTCTCAGAGCTCCGGCTCCGTGTCCAAGCAGACAGGCTGGGGCCTGTTAGTCTCCAGGCTGTGCCGCTGCATCATCGCTGCTCGTGCGCACTGCGGGCCGTCCGGCTCCAGCCAAGCCCGGGCAGCTGCCCCGCTCAGTGCCAGCTCCGGGCAGGCGCTGCCTGGCAGACGCGCTCGCCCAGCACCTGCGGGGCGGGCCCGGTGACAGCAGCCTCCTTGTGGTCGGCCTGGCAGGAGGCGGGAGAACAAGGAACAGCAGCTGGGCTGGAGCTGGGTCCAGGCCGCTGCCCCATGGTCTGCTGTGCTTGCAGGTGAGCAGCGTGAAAGAGCTCTACCTGCTGATCGAGGAGGAGGAGCTGGCACCCCCGCAGCAGGCTGACAACAAGATGTGTGCCGGCGACGCCTGGCCCCCGAGCACGGTGAGCGGGGCGGGGCGGGTGCCAGTGCCAAGAGCGAGCAGAGAGCCGGGGGTGCGGGACGGGGCCGGGGGCTCGGGCTGCCTGGGGCCCTGGGCTGGCAGGCCTGTGGGGCAGTGTGCAGCGCCCCCTGCTGGCAGCCCCGCCACAGCCAGGTCCCGCCGGGTCTCTGAGCTACGGCTCACGCTGCCATAGGCACTGAGGCTGGGGGAGCCGAGGGAGCCACGAGCCCAGTAACATGGGAATGTGGGTCCCCCCCGGGGGCAGGTCTGTGCCAGACACACCCTGGAAGAGGCATTCGCGGGGGGTGGTGTCCCGGCCTGCGCAGCTCCGGCCCGGTGCTTTGCCATTGGTCGGCGCTGGCTGCCAGGCTGGGCACTGGGCACCTGTCACAGCTCCCCCCGCCCAGGCAGCTGGTAGGGGCGGGCTCCCTGCTGGGCCAGTGCCCCCGATGTCCGAGCGCAGTCTGGCCAGAGCCGCTGTGTGTTTGGGCCTCGGCTGCTGAGAGCACGGTGCCTTGCACCCGGGCTGCGCCCTTGGAAGGCTGGCAGTGCGAAGGAGCCTGCCTTTCCCATCCCTGGGGCTGCCTGCAGCGTGTGGGCGGCTCTGCGGGGAGCGCACCCCCTGCGCCCGGAGCTGCCTGGAGGGGCACTGGGCTCCGTCTGCGCCCCCCATGCGGGATCATCGCCCTTGGGCGTCTGCGGGAGGGCTGAAGGCCGGGAGCGAACCTGCCTCCCCCGGCCGTGGGGCAGAGGCTGGGCGGCCCGGCTGGCCCCGATGGAACACGGCTGATGCTTGGAGCGTGGCCCGGTGCCCGGCTGCCCCCGCTCACCCCCCTCCGTGTCCGGCAGCCCAGCGAGTCGGCGCAGGCCCTGGCCGACATGAAGGGGGCCCTGAAGGAGCTGTGCCGGGAGCTGCAGGAGGAGCGGCGCGGCGCCGACGAGCTGCAGCAGCAGCTGGCCAAGGCCAAGGCGGCCTGGGAGGTGGAGCGCACGGAGCTCAAGTGCCACGTCGCCCAGGTGAGCGGCCGGGGGGGAGGGCCTGGCCGCCTGCAGCTCCCAGCCCTGCGCCCGACCCGCTGGGGCCGGGGTTGCCAGCAGTGCATTGTGGGAAGCCTCATTAGCAATCTGCTCCTGCCGGGAGTTTCTATAGCAACGGACTGACAGGGATCCCGTCGATCATGCTGGCCCGTGGGGGGTCCTGGCTGTGGGGAGCCCAGGCGGAGCAGTGCGTGCAGTGACGGCTGGCATGGCCCGGCCTGTGGGCAGCCACGCCTAGTGGTTGGGGCAGGCGTCGGGCTCCAGAGTGAGGGAGCCGGGCAAGCCAGCACCAGGGCGTCGGCGGCAGGTGGGACGAGCCGCCCCGGGTCCCGCAGCCAGTCGGGTGGAGGGTGCATCGGGCGGCCCCGTGAGCTCGTAGGAGCCGGGGCTGGGAGGGGCGGCCCCTCTCCCGGAGGCGGCCGCTGCCCTGCTGGGATCTGGCTCCTTGCTTGGCGGATGAGCGGTGCCATCCCAGCGTGGAGCCTCCGAGCGGGGCTGCCGGCCCGAGGTGCCCAGCGCCCGAGCGTGGCGCAGCGGCTCTGGGACGCTGAGGCCCCCGTGGGCAGGCAGCCCCAAGGGCCCGAGCCTGCGCGCTGATCTCTGCCCTCGGGTCCCACAGCTGGAGTCGAAGGCTGGCAAAGGGGTCCCGGAGCGGGCGCTGAAGAGGGAGCGAGAGGAGCACCAGCACCTCCTGGCCGAGTCCTACGGCGCCGTCATGGACCTCACCAAGCAGCTGCAGATCAGCGAGAGGAACTGGAGCCAGGAGAAGCTGGAGCTGCTGAGCAGGTTCCAGGCGGAGCAGCAGCAGGCGGAGCAGCAAGTGAAAGAGCTGCAGAACAAACTCAACCAGGTGGGGGCCATCCCCCGTGCATGCACACACGCCTGGAGCACGGCCTCGTGCGTACACGTGCGTGTGGCCGGGCTCACGTGTGCAGAGCCGCTCCTGTGTATGCATGGGCACGTTTTCCTGAGCAGAAGTGCTCGCAGCTCACGGGGGGTTGTATGAACGTGCCAGCGTGAACTCTCGAGCCAGGACTCTGCTCGGCTTAATACACCAGTGCATGCTCCCTCGAGCGTAGGCAGCCATACCCACAGCCACGTGCTCTCCCGTGCAAGTGTATGCTCGCACGAGCATAGGCAGGCACACCCAATGCCACCCTCTCTCCCGTGCATGCTCGCACGAGCATAGGCAGGCACACCCAATGCCACCCTCTCTCCCGTGCATGCTCACACGAGCATAGGCAGGCACACCCAATGCCACACTCTCTCCCGTGCATGCTCGCACGAGCATAGGCAGGCACACCCAATGCCACGCTCTTTCCTGTGCAAGTGGTAGCAGCCTGCCTTTGCACGTGCTTACATGATTGACTAGTGCATGCTTGTGTGAACACATTTTCACACTTCCCCTTCCCTGTGGACAGTGGCTCACACTTTGTGGTGACTAGGTAAATGCAGGCCTGGGCCCTGCTAGCTGACGTGTCCTGATCCCTGGGGGAGGAACTTGGCCCCTGAGTCGAGGGGCCTGCCCGGTGTGTGGCTCTCCCTCACCCCAGGCAGCAGCCCGTGGCCCCAGCCCGGGGCGGGGCGGGAGGAGCCTGTCTGACCCCGCGGCCGGCCGGGAGCGCTCTGGGCTGCCGAGCCCAGGCAGGAATGGCCCTTGTGGCAGGGCCAGGCCTCTCCGCGTGCCGTGTGGAGTAACCGGCTCCTTCCTGTGTGATTCCCCAGCTGCAGAAGGGAGCCGAGCGCTGGGCCGTGAGCCACTCGCCGGGCGAGAAGCAGGGCGGCAGCTGGAAAGAGGTGAGCTGGGGCGGGCGGCCAGGTCCTGGGGGCGGAGACGCGCAGCCCCGTGCCCTTGGGTTGGGGTGGAGCGTGGCACGTGGCACGCTGGGCCCAGCCCTCCGACCCTGTAAGCTGAGCTGCCCCGCGGGCCGGGGACCTGCCGCAGCCGGGGGGGCTGCCCACACCTAGCTCAGCTCTTGGCCCAGGCCCTGTGGCCCCAGCGGCTCGGCCCTCTCCGGCCCCAGTCCTGCCCAGCCCCTGATCCTGTAGCAAGTCCTAGCAGCTCAGCCCCGGCCCTGGTGCCCAGCCTGGGCCCCTGCAGCCGCTGGGTGTTCCCCTGCCCAGGTGCTGCTGTGAGGGGAGTAGCCCCGGAACCCCCTCCTTCACCCCACACCGTTCCTGAACCCAGCCCGTATCCCCACTGGGGCCCCTGCACCCCACCCCCTCTCTCACCCCAGAGCCCGTATCCCCACTGGAGCCCTCACACCCTTGCACCCCTGCCCCAGGCCTGAGCCTCCCCCACACTCCGAACCCCTTGGCCCCGCCACATGAATTTTGTTATGTGCACCAATTCAGAGTGACGTGTCGCACGGCCCCTGCACGGTGGTGCACGTAGCAATGTTCCGCCTGCTGGGGGTGGGAAGTGTGAGGGGGGCACTGCCCATCCCCGTGTTAGGGGGAGTGGCCCCGTGCCCTCGGTCCAGCCAGCCTGCCCCCTTGCTCTCGGCACCCAAGGTCTTGGGTCATCGCTCTGCGGCGGGTTACAGTGGCACCGAGATTAGGGGCACGGCCCAGAGACCTGAGGCCTGGCTACGCGGCTCTCCTGGCCTGGGGCGGGTGGCCTAGGTCTCCGCTGGGCCCCTGGGTAGAGGGCCTGGGGGCAGTGAGGCTGTGCTCGAGCGAGGACTGGACCCAGGCGGCCTGGCTGCCAGGAGCTGTGCCCTTGCTCGGACGTGCCTGCCTGGCCCGGGGCCGCTGTCCGGGTGTGCCTTGCCCGGGGCCCTTACCCGCTAGGCCTGGGGGCCGCTGGCCGGGCGTGCCTTGCCCGGGGCCCTTACCCGCTAGGCCTGGGGGCCGCCGGCCGGACGTGCCTTGCCCGGGGCCTTACCCGCTAGGCCTGGGGGCCGCCGGCCGGACGTGCCTTGCCCGGGGCCCTTACCCGCTAGGCCTGGGGGCCGCCGGCCGGGCGTGCCTTGCCCGGGGCCCTTACCCGCTAGGCCTGGGGGCCGCCGGCCGGACGTGCCTTGCCCGGGGCCCTTACCCGCTAGGCCTGGGGGCCGCCGGCCGGACGTGCCTTGCCCGGGGCCCTTACCCGCTAGGCCTGGGGGCCGCCGGCCGGACGTGCCTTGCCCGGGGCCCTTACCCGCTAGGCCTGGGGGCCGCCGGCCGGACGTGCCTTGCCCGGGGCCCTTACCCGCTAGGCCTGGGGGCCGCCGGCCGGACGTGCCTTGCCCGGGGCCGTTACCCGCTAGGCCTGGGGGCCGCCGGCCGGACGTGCCTTGCCCGGGGCCGTTACCCGCTAGGCCTGGGGGCCGCCGGCCGGGCGTGCCTTGCCCGGGGCCGTTACCCGCTAGGCCTGGGGGCCGCTGGCCGGGCGTGCCTTGCCCGGGGCCGTTACCCGCTAGGCCTGGGGGCCGCTGGCCGGGCGTGCCTTGCCCGGGGCCGTTACCCGCTAGGCCTGGGGGCCGCTGGCCGGACGTGCCTTGCCCGGGGCCCTTACCCGCTAGGCCTGGGGGCCGCCGGCCGGACGTGCCTTGCCCGGGGCCCTTACCCGCTAGGCCTGGGGGCCGCCGGCCGGACGTGCCTTGCCCGGGGCCCTTACCCGCTAGGCCTGGGGGCCGCCGGCCGGACGTGCCTTGCCCGGGGCCCTTACCCGCTAGGCCTGGGGGCCGCTGGCCGGACGTGCCTTGCCCGGGGCCGTTACCCGCTAGGCCTGGGGGCCGCCGGCCGGACGTGCCTTGCCCGGGGCCGTTACCCGCTAGGCCTGGGGGCCGCTGGCCGGGCGTGCCTTGCCCGGGGCCGTTACCCGCTAGGCCTGGGGGCCGCCGGCCGGGCGTGCCTTGCCCGGGGCCGTTACCCGCTAGGCCTGGGGGCCGCTGGCCGGACGTGCCTTGCCCGGGGCCCTTACCCGCTAGGCCTGGGGGCCGCCGGCCGGACGTGCCTTGTCCGGGGCTCTTACCCGCTAGGCCTGGGGGCCGCTGGCCGGGCGTGCCTTGCCCGGGGCCGTTACCCGCTAGGCCTGGGGGCCGCTGGCCGGACGTGCCTTGCCCGGGGCCGTTACCCGCTAGGCCTGGGGGCCGCTGGCCGGACGTGCCTTGCCCGGGGCCCTTACCCGCTAGGCCTGGGGGCCGCCGGCCGGACGTGCCTTGCCCGGGGCCTTACCCACTAGGGCCGGTGTCCTGTGTCATTCCAGGCGCTCAACGAGAAGATCGCGGACAAAGAGACGGCGGCTGAGACAGACCCCAAGGGAGCCGGTTTGAAGAGGTGAGACTGACGCGCCCCCGGTGCAGGCGGCCAGCCTGTCTCACCTCTGGCGCTGGGACGAGGGGGGTTCCAGCGCCTGCCCAGGGGTGCCGCTGGGTGGTGAACATGTGCGCTGAGGGGCTGCCAGGACCCCACATCCCGGGGGCATCAGCCCAAGGACACTTCTGTTTCTGCAAACACCCTGCAGCTCAGATCTGTCCCCAAGGCCCTGGCAGGGTGCTAGCCTGGCTTCCACATGGTCCTGCCCTCAGGAAGACACTGCTGCACCCTGCCAGGGGAGCCCCGCGGAGGGAGAGTGGTTTCGTGCCGGCAGCAAAGGCGGCTCCGGGTGACGTCGGGGTCCCTGCGGATCCCCAGCCGCTTGGACTCTTCGGTGTCCTCGCACACGGGCTTTGACTCGGGGGTGGGGGGTCCCGCAGGGCTGGGGCCCTCATGCTGGTGCGTGGGCGGGACGGGGGAGCGCAGCCCCAACAGATGCTGCTTTCCAAACTCCGCTCCCAGGCTGGGGTGTGGGCGCCCCCGGGAATCTGCAGCATCTGCGAGCCGCCACGACGGCCCCTTTCCCTCTTCTCTCCGCCCAGGACCAAGTCCGTGTCCTCCATGTCCGAGTTCGAGAGCTTGCTGGACTGTTCGCCCTACCTCCCGGAGCACGCCCACGGCAAGAAGGGGGCCCCAGCCACACAGCTGCTGCCTCCTGGCACGACGGACCCTGCCGGAGGCCACCCCAAAAACGGCGCATATGTGCCTCCAGAGCCACGCGCCCCTGCCAGCCTGGCTAAGGACACGCTGGGCCTTGCATCCTGGGCAAGCAGCCTCCCTGGGCAGGGCCCGGCCCAGAAGCAGATGCAGAGGAGCTACACGGCCCCAGACAAGACCGGCATCCGCATCTACTACAGCCCTCCGGTGGCGCGAAGGCTGGAGGCGCCGCTGCTCCCCAGCAAGGAGGGGAAGGTCATGACGGAGCCGGGCTTCCTGTTCACAATGGCCAAGCCGACGGAGCTGGAGGGCCCCGGGCGCTCGGAGAACACCTACAGCAGGTGGCTGTGCAACTTCTCCAAGCAGCACCGCGACCTGCTGGACAGCCACAGCCCCGACAAGGCCGGGGCCCCCGCCCCCTTCCCCGCCTCCCTGCACGCCTTCGAGATCACCGGCAACATGAGCGACGACATGAAGGAGATCACCAACTGCGTGCGGCAGGCCATCCGCTCCGGCTCGCTGGAGAGGAAGGTGAAGAGCGCCTCCAGCCAGACCGCGGGGCTGGCCAGCGTGGGGACCCAGACCACCCAGACGGTGAGCGTCGGCCTGCAGACGGACGCGCCCCGGGCCAGCCTCCACAGCAAGAGCTGGTCCCCGCGCGGCTCCGCCTTGATGGCCGTGCGGAGCAAACAGATCTCCTCCTCCCTGGACAAAGTGCACTCCCGCATCGAGCGCCCCTGCTGCTCCCCCAAGTACGGCTCCCCGAAGCTCCAGCGCCGCTCCTCCGCCAAGCTCGACGGCTCCAAGGACAGGAGCCTGTGGAACCTCCATCAGAGCAAGCAGAACGGGTCGGCCTGGGCTCGGTCGACCACCACGCGGGACAGCCCCGTCCTCAGCAACATCAACGACGGCCTGTCCAGCCTGTTCAACGTGGTGGAGCACGCGGGCAGCACCGAGTCCATCTGGAAGCCGGGCTGTCCGGAGAGCAAGGCCAAGGCCGAGGGGCCCAAGTACGGCATCGTGCAGGAGTTCTTCCGCAACGTGTGCGGGCGGGCGCAGAGCCCCACCTCCGCCCCGGAGAAGAGAGACTCCCTGGGAGACGACGGCCCCAAAAAGCAGGAGCACGCCCAGCCGGCCGCCGGCCACCCCTCGGAGAGCGTTGCCCGGAGTGTGCCCAAGAAGGGCCCCAAGCAGAGCAGCAGCGAGGAGCCCAAGGGGCCTGCCCTGAGCCAGGGGAGCAAAGACGGGGCCCCGCGGGACCCCGACATCATCTCCGCCATGGCCAGCGAGGTGAGCGCATCGGCTGGGTCGGCCCCTCTAGCCCAGTGGCCTGCCCCTGCCCGGGGCTGGCGCCAGGCGCTCCTGGGGGATGAGCGCAGCCGGGCGGCCGCCGATCCATCCCGCCATCTGGGCCAGGCTCTGGCGGTCAGAGCTAGGCACCGCGAGGCGGGGGCTGCGTCCCTCCCTGGGCTCGCTCGTGGCGTTTGGAGCCCAGTCCTGGCGTGGCCGGCGTGGCAGCCCGCTCGTCCCTGGCGAGGGACGCTGGCTCCAGGGCGCAGCCGCAAACCGAGCAAGCGGCTGCCAAGCGGCTGTGCCCACCAGAGGAGGCAGCGCAAGGGGGGGCGGGGGAGCACCCAGCTGCTCAGCACTCGCGGCTCCTCGTGCTCCCGTTGGCGTCACGCTGCCGAGCCGGCTTTCGGGGCAGCCCCTCGGCTTCGGGGCTCCCCCAGTGCCAGCCCTGGGCCCGCTGCAGCATGGCTCCCGAGCAGCCCCCTTGGCTCGCCCCTCCCCCAGCCAGAGGGAGCTGCCCTGGGGGGCCAGGCTGTCCCAGCCCCAGCTCCCGCCACACCAAGCCCCCCCCTTTCTCTCAACAGGACACCGCCTGCGACTGCAGCTCCCAGTCCCTCACCTCCTGCTTCGCCCGGCCCTCGCGCTCTGCCCTGCGGCACTCCCCGTCCACGTGCAAGCTGCACCCCACGGAGCCCAGCCGGGCGGAGGAGAAGGCAGGGCCGCCGAGCGAGTGAGGGAGGCCGGTGGGGTCTGGGCCAGGCCGTGTCTGCTTTCAGCGGCCCTGACGAACACGCCCGCGGGGCCGCCCTGGAGAGCCGAGCGGGGACGCGCGTCTCTCTCCCCCGCCGGTAGGGACCTGGCGAGGCGGGAACGGGGGCTTGCGGCGTCGGCCTGCCCCGGTCCCAGAGCCGGAGGGAAGTCGTCTCCGCCCCAGGGAGTAGCCAGCCTTGCTGCGCCTGCAGGGGAGAGAGGCGGCGTGCGTGGAGCCTGGGGTGCCCCTGCCGGTGCCCTCCACCTCCGCACCGTGGGTAGCGGTTCCCAGGCAGGCAGGGCGGGCGAGCGAAGAGACGGGCATCGGGGCAGCCCCCGCGTTCTCCCCGGGCGTTGGGCGAGAGCACTGAGCCCTGGCCCCGACATGCAGCTCGAGGGCCCTGCCTCTGCCCTGCAGCCCCAGGACTCTCCCGCCGGGGAGGGGTGGCACTCTGGCCCTGCCTGGCTCCCCGGGGACAGGCGTGGGCAGCACATGGGCCGGGCGTCCCTGGCGCATGGACTCGGCTGCCTACGCCCGGGGCCTCTTGCCCCATCAGTGGCCTGAGCAGTTCTGTAGCCTGGGGGGCCTGGGCCCTTACCAAAAGTCCAGCGCCCGGTCCTCCCTCCCCCCGCACCCATCCCCCAGGGGATGCTGGGGGCCTGGTGTGGGGCAGGCCCCCTGCGCCCCTGCTCCAGGGCCTGGCTCCGTCTTTGCTCCGTAACCCCCGTTGCTGGGGGCGGCTGGCGCCGGCTCAGCTCAGAGCAGCAGCGCCGGAGCTGAAGGCCTTTCCGGGCCCTGGGCCGGGGGGGGCGTTCAAATGCCAGGTGGCTGGCGGGGGGAGGGTGACCGAGAAGCCAGCGTTGTCAGCCGGGAGGCCGCCCCACACCAGCAGCTTGCTGCGGCTAAAAATAGATGCCCCTCGCAGCAGGGGCTGTGCAGGCTACGGCCCGCGGTGGGCGAGAGCTAGCCCTTCCCCCCGGAGCACGGGCATGGAACAGCGGGGGGAGGGTGTGAGGGGCCCAGCCCAGCGGGTGGCAGCTGAGCCCCAGGGCCGAGAGAGACCGGGGCGTGTGCGGCTCACCTGGAGCTGCTCTGGGCCCCCTTACCACGGCTCGGCTCTCAGCCCGGGTGCTCGTTGTCAGTCGGCGGCCGCGGGCTACGCGCTGGGTAGGGCCGAGAGCTCCTGTGTCCGTGCCTGGCTGGCCCGTCTCGTCAGCGCGCTGGGCCTGCGAGCGCTGGGGCCGCCTGGCTGGGACTTGTGGCCTTCCACACCGCGAGCCGGTGCGCGCCCGGGCCGGCCCTGGGGCCCGAGGAGCCAGCAGCTGCCGGCCCAGCCTGCTAGCAGCCGAGCTGGGGGAGCGCGGGGGTGGGTGTCGCGCAGGCGTTGGGTGGGGGGGGCTGTCCCGTAGCCGGGGGCAGTGGTGGTCATACGGGCCACAGCGCCCGCGGGGAATACTCGGCGTTTGCATTGGGAACGAGGTGGCTTTGGGTTTTTAAAAGGATCTACGTTCTGGAAGGTGGTTTCTCATTTCCACGACGGCCTTTTGCCCGGTGCTGGTGGCCGCGTCCGTCCAGCTCGGCAGCCAGCAGCACTGGGGGAGGGGGGGCGACCCAGGCTGGGGGGGGAACCAGGCCTGGCTAGTCCCCTGCTGGCCCCCGCCAGCACCCCGCCGAGAAGGCACTTTGCTCCGTCCCCTCCCGCGAGCCCCGGCACCTCCGCCTCTCGCGCACTTGCCCTTGCAGGTCTGCCCGGCCCTTGGCCAAGGCAGCCCAGCTGTTCCCAGCCCCTGCTGCAGGGCAGCTCTGTGCCCTGGGCTGGGTCCGGGCTGCTCCCGGGAGCCTCTCCTGCTCTTGGGGGGGGGGAGGGGGGCAGGCTGGGGGGCCGCCCCCTGCTGGCTGGCTTAGGAGCAGCAGCTGCTGGGCAGGCCTTGGGAGGACCCCAGCGGCTCCAGGAGGGGCTGTTGGGATGCCCCACTTCCCACCTTGCTCGGGGTACATAAGGGCACCTGGTCCCCGGCCCAGCCCACGGCTCATCTCCATCCCCCTGCTGCCACCACTAGCCCCGGGCTGGAGCCGGCTGCTGCTGCTGTGGGCTCCCCTCGCTCAGCTGGGCAGGCCAGCACCAAGCCTCCCTGCTGGTCCTGGGGCAGGAGGTGGCAGCCTGCCCAGGTGCTGCTGGGGCTGGCTCGTGGGGCAGGACAGAGCCTTGCCCCCCTTGCCTGGTGCTGCCTGAGCCTGGAGCAGCCAGAGTCAGAGCCATCCAGCGGTGGGGGCCCCTCTGGCAAGGGGGTGCGGATCCATCTCCATCTGCAGCCTTCCCCGCCTCCCCCCCCCCCCCCGGGGCTAGGAATCAGCCCCGCTCCTCCCTTCCAGGGTAGTGAGTTCCTGCCCCCACCCCGGGGCCTCCCCAGCCCTCCCGAGCAGCGTCTCAGCATTTCATGGAGCGTCCCCCTTAAAAACCAGTGCGAGTCCCCCAGGACCGGCACGGCTCTCGCCGTTGTTTTCCACCATTGCAACACGTTTGTTTCAACAACCTACCGGTGCCAGGCAGGGCCCCAGGCTGGGGGGTGAAACGTACAAAAATACTCAAGTTCTGTAAAACTTCAATTCCGTTTTCTCCAAATGTCAGTCGTGTTCATGGCCCCCCCCCCCCGGCCGTCTCGGGTCCCCTGAGGGGCCTTGTCCCCCGGGTTGAGAAACTTCCCACGCCTGCTGGGCGCCCCCCCCCCCCCCCAGGGCGCTGTGTTCTCAGCACGGCCCCCCGGCCTCCCACCTTGGCACCTCCCAAGCGCCCTTTGTCCAACAGGGCTGACGTCTCCCTGGCCTGGGGTCGGTCCCTGAGGGGGCGAGGACCAGCCGGCTGGCCAGTCCCTTGCTCTGCCTCCGGGCACAGCAGGAGGGGGAGGGGGAGGGGGCCAGGGGGCACTGCCTGTGCGAGGAGCGCAGACGGGCAGGGTCAGATTCCCTGGGCCGGAGGGCTCAGCCCCTGGCACCGCGTCAGTAACAATCCAGCATTAGTGCCCCCGGTCAGCCTGGTGGAGCGGGGGGGGGGGAGGGGGGGGCAAGGCTGCCCCAGCCACACCCGGCAGGAGCAGCTGCTGGCACCCGGCCGGGCTGGGAAACCACGTTGCTGCCCCACCCTGGTCTGTCTCCCGTGGGGCCCGCAGCCAAGATCCCGTCCCTCCCAGCATGGCCCCCGCCCGCTGCGCAGCCAGGCCGGGGCAGAGCTCCGTGATGCAGCAGCCATGCTCCCAAGCCACCCCCCGCCCTAGCAGCCTCCCCGGCTCTGGCGCTCACATCCCTCCCCCGGTGGCCCCAGGCTCATCCCCAGGGATGGGTGGGGCAGAGGGGCCCAGCCCGGAGAGCACAGCTGCCTGGAGTACACTGGGCCCTGCAGAGCTAATGTGGGCCTTGCTCACAGCCCCACGCTCCCCAGCGCCCTCAACCTCGGGCCGGGGCCGCTGCCTGGCTCCCAGGGGGCGTTACGACCGGCGAGGGTTGGCCCGGTGCAGAGATTGGCTGCTGTGCCAACGGCGCCCCCCCTGCGCCTCCAGTGAGCCCCCCGGCGCCCCTCGGCCTCCCCTGCGCCTCCAGTGAGCCCCCCGGCGCCCCTCGGCCTCCCCTGTGCCTACAGTGAGCCCCCCAGCGCCCCTCGGCCTCCCCTGCGCCTCCAGTGAGCCCCCCGGCGCCCCTCGGCCTCCCCTGCGCCTCCAGTGAGCCCCCCGGCGCCCCTCGGCCTCCCCTGCGCCTCCAGTGAGCCCCCCAGGGCCCCTCGGCCTCCCCTGCGCCTCCAGTGAGCCCCCCAGGGCCCCTCGGCCTCCCCTGCGCCTCCAGTGAGCCCCCCGGCGCCCCTCGGCCTCCCCTGCGCCTCCAGTGAGCCCCCCGGCGCCCCTCGGCCTCCCCTGCGCCTCCAGTGAGCCCCCCGGCGCCCCTCGGCCTCCCCTGCGCCTCCAGTGAGCCCCCCGGCGCCCCTCGGCCTCCCCTGCGCCTCCAGTGAGCCCCCCGGCGCCCCTCGGCCTCCCCTGCGCCTCCAGTGAGCCCCCCGGCGCCCCTCGGCCTCCCCTGCGCCTCCAGTGAGCCCCCCGGCGCCCCTTGGCCTCCCCTGCGCCTCCAGTGGCCTCCCTGCACCCCTCGGCCTCCCCTGTGCCTACAGTGAGCCCCCCAGCGCCCCTCGGCCTCCCCTGCGCCTCCAGTGAGCCCCCCAGCGCCCCTCGGCCTCCCCTGCGCCTCCAGTGAGCCCCCCAGCACCCCTCGGCCTCCCCTGCGCCTCCAGTGAGCCCCCCAGTGCCCCTCGGCCTCCCCTGCGCCTCCAGTGGCCTCCCTGCACCCCTCGGCCTTCCCTGCGCCTCCAGTGAGCCCCCCAGCACCCCTCTGCCTCCCCTGTGCCTCCAGTGAGCCCCCCCAGCGCCCCTCGGCCTCCAGTGGCCCCCCTGCACCCCTCGGCCTCCCCTGCGCCTCCAGTGAGCCCCCCTGCACCCCTCGGCCTCCCCTGCGCCTCCAGTGAGCCCCCCTGCACCCCTCGGCCTCCCCTGCGCCTCCAGTGGCCTCCCTGCACCCCTCGGCCTTCCCTGCGCCTCCAGTGAGCCCCCCAGCACCCCTCTGCCTCCCCTGCGCCTCCAGTGAGTCCCCCAGCACCCCTCGGCCTCCCCTGCGCCTCCAGTGGCCTCCCTGCACCCCTCGGCCTCCCCTGTGCCTACAGTGAGCCCCCCAGCGCCCCTCGGCCTCCCCTGCGCCTCCAGTGGCCTCCCTGCACCCCTTGGCCTCCCCTGCGCCTCCAGTGAGCCCCCCAGCACCCCTCTGTCTCCCCTGTGCCTCCAGTGAGCCCCCCCAGCGCCCCTCGGCCTTCCCTGAGCCTCCAGTGACCTCCCCCAGTGCCTCTTGGCCTCCCCTGCGCCTCCAGTGAGCCCCCCGGCGCCCCTCGGCCTCCCCTGCGACTCCAGTGAGCCCCCCGGCGCCCCTTGGCCTCCCCTGTGCCTCCAGTGGCCTCCCCCAGCGCCCTTTGACCTCCCCTGTGCCTCCAGTGACCCCCCCAATACCCCTCAGCCTCCCCTGTGCCTCCAGTGACCCCCCAACGCCCCTTGGCCTTCCCTGCACCCCCAGCACCCCTTGGCTTTCCCTGTGCCTCCAGTGACCCCACCAACACCCCTCAGCCTTCCCTGCAGCAGGCTGCCCCTACCCTAGCCCAGCTCCTGCTCAGCAGCCCCCCTTCTGCCAGCGCCATGTGCCCCCATAGTCCCCCTTCTGCCACTCCCAGCACCATGTGCCCCCAACACTCCCCAAGCACCCTCCTTTCCACGCCCTCGTTCCCAGCAAACACTTGCCACAGGCCCCCTATGCATCTCAACCTGCCCCGCCCCCCCATGGACCCGCATCAGGCCTGTCACGCCGCCTGTGCCCTCATGCCCAGCAGTGCCCCCCTTCTGCCTCCCTGCCCCCTTCCATCTGCCACCTCCCCCGACATGCCCACCCCCACCATCACCCTATAGCCTCCTGCAGCCCCATCTCCCACCGTCACAGCCTCCACCTGTCACCCCATCCCCAACCATCACCCTACAGCCTCCACCATCACACCCTCTGCCTCCCACCCCATCTCCCACGTCACACCCTCCGCCTCCCACCCCATCTCCCACGTCACACCCTCCGCCTCCCACCCCATCCCCAACCATCACCCTACAGCCTCCACCATCACACCCTCCGCCTCCCACCCCATCCCCAACCATCACCCTACAGCCTCCACCATCACACCCTCCGCCTCCCACCCCATCCCCAACCATCACCCTACAGCCTCCACCATCACACCCTCCGCCTCTCACCCCATCCCCAACCATCACCCTACAGCCTCCACCATCACACCCTCCGCCTCTCACCCCATCCCCAACCATCACCCTACAGCCTCCACCATCACACCCTCCGCCTCCCACCTCATCTCCCACCGTCACACCCTCCGCCTCCCACCCCATCCCCAACCATCACCCTACAGCCTCCACCATCACACCCTCCGCCTCCCACCCCATCTCCCAACATCACACCCTACAGCTTCCCACCCCATCTCCCACTGTCACACCCTCCGCCTCTCACCCCATCCCCAACCATCATCCTACAGCCTCCACCATCACACCCTCCGCCTCTCACCCCATCTCCCACCGTCACACCCTCCGCCTCTCACCCCATCCCCAACCATCATCCTACAGCCTCCACCATCACACCCTCCGCCTCCCACCCCATCTCCCACGTCACACCCTCCGCCTCCCACCCCATCCCCAACCATCACCCTACAGCCTCCACCATCACACCCTCCGCCTCCCACCCCATCCCCAACCATCACCCTACAGCCTCCACCATCACACCCTCCGCCTCTCACCCCATCCCCAACCATCACCCTACAGCCTCCACCATCACACCCTCCGCCTCCCACCTCATCTCCCACCGTCACACCCTCCGCCTCCCACCCCATCCCCAACCATCACCCTACAGCCTCCACCATCACACCCTCCGCCTCCCACCCCATCTCCCAACATCACACCCTACAGCTTCCCACCCCATCTCCCACTGTCACACCCTCCGCCTCTCACCCCATCCCCAACCATCATCCTACAGCCTCCACCATCACACCCTCCGCGTCCAACCCCATCTCCCACCGTCACACCCTCCGCCTCACCCCATCCCCAACCATCACCCTACAGCCTCCACCATCACACCCTCCGCCTCCCACCCCATCTCCCACCGTCACACCCTCCGCCTCACCCCATCCCCAACCATCATCCTACAGCCTCCACCATCACACCCTCCGCCTCCCACCCCATCTCCCAACATCACACCCTACAGCTTCCCACCCCATCTCCCACTGTCACACCCTCCGCCTCTCACCCCATCCCCAACCATCATCCTACAGCCTCCACCATCACACCCTCCGCGTCCAACCCCATCTCCCACCGTCACACCCTCCGCCTCTCACCCCATCCCCAACCATCACCCTACAGCCTCCACCATCACACCCTCCGCCTCCCACCTCATCTCCCACCGTCACACCCTCCGCCTCCCACCCCATCCCCAACCATCACCCTACAGCCTCCACCATCACACCCTCCGCCTCCCACCCCATCTCCCAACATCACACCCTACAGCTTCCCACCCCATCTCCCACTGTCACACCCTCCGCCTCTCACCCCATCCCCAACCATCATCCTACAGCCTCCACCATCACACCCTCCGCCTCTCACCCCATCTCCCACCGTCACACCCTCCACCTCTCACCCCATCCCCAACCATCATCCTACAGCCTCCACCATCACACCCTCCGCCTCCCACCCCATCTCCCACGTCACACCCTCCGCCTCCCACCCCATCCCCAACCATCACCCTACAGCCTCCATCATCACACCCTCCGCCTCCCACCCCATCCCCAACCATCACCCTACAGCCTCCACCATCACACCCTCCGCCTCTCACCCCATCCCCAACCATCACCCTACAGCCTCCACCATCACACCCTCCGCCTCCCACCTCATCTCCCACCGTCACACCCTCCGCCTCCCACCCCATCCCCAACCATCACCCTACAGCCTCCACCATCACACCCTCCGCCTCCCACCCCATCTCCCAACATCACACCCTACAGCTTCCCACCCCATCTCCCACTGTCACACCCTCCGCCTCTCACCCCATCCCCAACCATCATCCTACAGCCTCCACCATCACACCCTCCGCCTCTCACCCCATCTCCCACCGTCACACCCTCCGCCTCACCCCATCCCCAACCATCACCCTACAGCCTCCACCATCACACCCTCCGCCTCCCACCCCATCTCCCACCGTCACACCCTCCGCCTCACCCCATCCCCAACCATCATCCTACAGCCTCCACCATCACACCATCCGCCTCCCACCCCATCTCCCAACATCACACCCTACAGCTTCCCACCCCATCTCCCACTGTCACACCCTCCGCCTCTCACCCCATCCCCAACCATCATCCTACAGCCTCCACCATCACACCCTCCGCGTCCAACCCCATCTCCCACCGTCACACCCTCCGCCTCTCACCCCATCCCCAACCATCACCCTACAGCCTCCACCATCACACCCTCCGCCTCTCACCCCATCTCCCACCGTCACACCCTCCGCCTCACCCCATCCCCAACCATCACCCTACAGCCTCCACCATCACACCCTCCGCCTCCCACCCCATCTCCCAACATCACACCCTACAGCTTCCCACCCCATCTCCCACTGTCACACCCTCCGCCTCTCACCCCATCCCCAACCATCATCCTACAGCCTCCACCATCACACCCTCCGCCTCCCACCCCATCTCCCACCATCACACCCTCCGCCTCTCACCCCATCCCCAACCATCACCCTACAGCCTCCACCATCACACCCTCCGCCTCCCACCCCATCTCCCACCATCACACCCTACAGCTTCCCACCCCATCTCCCACTGTCACACCCTTTGCCTCTCACCCCATCCCCAACCATCATCCTACAGCCTCCACCATCACACCCTCCGCCTCCCACCCCATCTCCCACCATCACACCCTCCGCCTCTCACCCCATCCCCAACCATCACCCTACAGCCTCCACCATCACACCCTCCGCCTCCCACCCCATCTCCCACCATCACACCCTACAGCTTCCCACCCCATCTCCCACTGTCACACCCTTTGCCTCTCACCCCATCCCCAACCATCATCCTACAGCCTCCACCATCACACCCTCCGCCTCCCACCCCATCTCCCACCATCACACCCTACAGCTTCCCACCCCATCTCCCACTGTCACACCCTTTGCCTCTCACCCCATCCCCAACCATCATCCTACAGCCTCCACCATCACACCCTCCGCCTCCCACCCCATCTCCCACCATCACACCCTACAGCTTCCCACCCCATCTCCCACTGTCACACCCTTTGCCTCTCACCCCATCCCCAACCATCATCCTACAGCCTCCACCATCACACCCTCCGCCTCCCACCCCATCTCCCACCATCACACCCTACAGCTTCCCACCCCATCTCCCACTGTCACACCCTTTGCCTCTCACCCCATCCCCAACCATCACCCTACAGCCTCCACCATCACACCCTCCGCGTCCAACCCCATCTCCCACGTCACACCCTCCGCCTCTCACCCCATCCCCATCACCCTACAGCCTCCACCATCACACCCTCCGCTTCCCACCCCATCTCCCACCGTCACACCCTCCGCCTCTCACTCCATCCCCAACCATCATCCTACAGCCTCCACCATCACACCCTCCGCTTCCCACCCCATCTCCCACCGTCACACCCTCCGCCTCCCACCCCATCTCCCACGTCACACCCTCCGCCTCCCACCCCATCCCCAATCATCACCCTACAGCCTCCACCATCACACCCTCTGCATCCCACCCCATCTCCCACCGTCACACCCTCTGCATCCCACCCCATCTCCCACGTCGCACCCTGCAGCCCCCAACTTCCACCTCATCTCCCACTGTCCCTCTACAGTCCCCTCCTGCCACCCCATCTCCCACCATCTTCCATTGTCACCCCACAGCTCCCTTCCTCATCCCATCTCCCACCATCACAGCCTACAGCCACCACCCGTCCCCGAGCTCCATCAAACCCTACACCTGGCTTCCACCCCTTCTCCCACCATCACACCCTAGAGCCCCCTCCTACCACCTCATCTCCCACTATCATATCCTACAGCTGCCTACCACCACCACTTTTCCTCCGTCACACCCTACACCCCACCACCACAGAATCTCACCATCACACCCATAGTCCTTTCTTGCCCCCCCCCATCTCCCACTATCACCATAGAGCCACCTCTATCCACCCCATCTCACACTGTCACACCATACAGGTGCCTCTTTCCACCCTGTCTCCCACTGTTGCCCTACAACTCCCTTCTTCAGCCCCGTCTCCCACCATCACACCCTACAGCCCCCTCCTTCCACCCTCATCTCTCTCCATCACAGTCTACACCTCACTTCCACCCCATCTCCCACCATCACCCTACACCCCCTGCTTACCACCCCATTTTCCACCGTCACCATCCAGCCTCTGCCTGCCACGCCATCTCCCACCATCACCCTACAGCCTCCTCCCACCCCATCTCCCACCGTCACCCTACAGCCCCCTTCTGCTTCCCCATCTCCCACATCACACCCTACAGCCTCCATCTTCGCTCCACAATCTCCTTCCTCAAACCCATCTCCCACCATCACACCCTAGAGCCTCCTCCTACTGCCTCATCTCCCTCCGTCACATCCTACACCCCACCACCACAGAATCTCATCACACCCATAGTCCTTTCTTGCCCCCCATCTCCCACTATCACACCCTACAGCCTCCTCCTGCCACCCATCTTCCACCGTCACACCATAGAGCCACCTCTTTCCACCCTGTCTTCCACCGTCACCCTGCAACTCCCTCCTTCAACCCCGTCTGCCACCATTACACCCTAGAGCCCCTTCCTACCACCTCATCTCCCACCATCACACCCTACAGACACCTTCCATCCTCATCTCTCACCATCACGGCCTACACCTCACTTCAACCTCATCTCCCACCATCACACCCTACAGCCATCTTCCATCATCTCCCACTGTCACACCCTATAGCGCCCTCCTTCCATCCTCATCTCTCACCATCACACCCTACACCTCATTTCCCACCATCACCCTACAGTGCCTTCCAACCCCATCTCCCACCGTCACACCTTACAGTCTCCTCCTGCCACCCCATCTTCCACCATCACACCCTACAACCACCTCCCACCCTAATCTTCGACTGTCACACCCTACAGCGCCCTCCTTCCACCCCATCTCACACCTTACAGCCACTTCCTTCCACCGCATCTCCTACACTCACAACCTACAGCCACCACTTGCCCCCGATTTCCCACCATCACACCCTATAGCTGCCTCCTTCCATCTACAGCCCTCGCCATCCCCTCAGGTCTGCCTCCTTGCCACCTGCCATCTCCCTGTGCCCCTCCTCTCTCCCCATCCCTCCCTGCCATGGCTCCTCATCTACAGCCCTCGCCATCCCCTCAGGTCTGCCTCCTTGCCACCTGCCATCTCCCTGTGCCCCTCCTCTCTCCCCATCCCTCCCTGCCATGGCTCCTCATCTACAGCCCTCCCCATCCCTCAGGTCTCTGTGCCTCCCCATTCTGGCCTTCACTCTCTCCATCTCCGCCCCATTCCCCAGCCCCAGGGCATTTCCTGGCCTCAGTCTCACTTGACTCCACCTCTTGCCCCCCTCAACGCGTACTTCCTTAGCTCCTGTCCTCTCCCCCCCGCCACACCTGCATGTGTCTGCCATCCTCCCTGCCTGTGCTTCTCAGCCCGTCTGCACCCAGCCTCTCCCCCGCCCTGTCACTGCCATTCCCCGGCGTGCTTTTCCTCTGCCCAGCCTGCCCTGCTGGACTCCCCCATCCCTCCTCCTCTCCTGTCTCTCCCTATTCACCCCTCCCCTCTTCTGTTGTCCCCACCTGCACCGTGCGTCTTCATCTCCCCCCCCCCCCCGCCCCTCTGCCCTCGCTCCCTCAGGTCAGCTATTGCTCCTGCCGGCCTCCCCCTCAGCCGTCCCGCTCTGGTTCCTCCTCCCCGCCCCATGGGCTCCAGCCCTCCCCTCCGGCTCCCACGCCTCACCTTTGCACGCCCTGATCCCCACGCACCACCCTGAACCTCCCCATCCCCCACCCTGCTCCTCGCAGGCCTCCACCCCTTCCTGCCTCAGCCCCCCCGCTGCTCCTCTGGACCCATCCCTGGGTTTCCGTGAAACCAGCTCCCGCTCCCCCTCAGCCTCCTGCCTCACCCGTTTCCTCCTGCCCCAGCCCATCCACGCACCTCACTCACCGCGCACTCCTCCAGCGCCCCACTCCACCCTCTGCCTCGGGCGCTGCTCTTGTGCTTCCTCACCCTTTCCTCCAGCTCCCCGCCTGCCCTGCCCCTCCCCGCCAAGGCCAGCGCCCGCATCCGGCGCAGGCCGAGCGAGCCTGGGCTGCGGCGGAGCCAGTGGCATGCGAGGAAGGGCACTGGCGCACAGGCCGGAAGCACCTTGAGCCCCCTGGGAACCCCGTGCTCCATCATCTCCCTGGCCTCCCCCCTCAGCCTCTGCCCAGTCTGGCCTCTGCTGGGCAGGCGCCAGCCTCAGTTGCCTTCCCCGGTGTGAAGCCTGGTCCCACCTGCCTCGTCTTCCCAGCCGTCCCTTTTCCACATTAGGCTGGAACTCCTGACCCACTGCTGCCCCTGGGTCCTTAGTGTTTCCCTTTTGCCTCTGCCCCCACTCGCTGAGCACAGGGCAGGCACCTCCCCTCCCCGGCAGTCTGAGCCCTGGTGGGGGGCTGGGGAGGGGTTTCTTTGGGCACAGTTTGCAGTTCCAGTGTCCCTCAGGACAGGCAGGCCTACCAGGGGGTTTGTTCCAGGAAAACCGCCCTCGTCCCGCCAGCGCGGGGAGCAAGACACACGCTGCCAAGGGGCCGTGACTCAAAAATGTAAGGAGAGGGATGCCCCCAAAGCCGTGTGCGAGCTCAGCATCTGCCCCCTCCCCCCTCAGCCCCCTGGCCCGGCGGTTTGCCTGTGGGAGCAGCTCCCCTGGCGTGCAGGCTCCGCTGCGGGGTCATGTCTTGCTGGGCAGAGGCGACCTCAGTGAGCGTGGGGAGCGAGGGGCTAATGGCAGCAGCAGAAGGGGCGTTTGACTCGGTGCTTGGCTCGCAGGGCTGATTCCCTGCCCCGGGCACTGGGGCTGGCTGGGGGGTCCCTGGCCAGGGGCTGGGAGAGCTGAAGGGGTGGGGCTGGCATTGCCTGCTTTCCAGCTGCCCCCAGGCGGTGCTCAGTGCCTTGGGACAACAGCCGGCTGGCCCCCATTGGCGGAGCCCCAGGGAGCCGGTGGCCACACCGCTCTGTGGCAGCAGCTGAGAACCTGGCCCAAAGGATGTAGCAGCTGCTGAGAACTTCATTTCCGTCCCACCCGCTTGGGAGCACAGTGGGAGCGAGGCGTCCCCAGCCATCGCCTTACCTTCCCGCCGGCTCTGGCATGCCATAGGCCACAGCGCAGCTGCTCCTCACTGCCCGTCCTCCCCTCCCAGCAAACCAGCCAGGCCGAGCAGCCCCTGGAGGGAGGCAAAACTCCTTTCCTGGGGGAAGCGAGTGCCCCTGGGGCGACTGGAGGCTCCCTGCTTGGGGTGGAAGGTTTGACGACAAAGTTCTGCGGACACCTGCAACCCTCGCTTCCGTCAGGAGGGCGCAAAGCCTCGTGCTGCCAGGGCGCTGCGCCCGGTCCCCTTTCCCCGCCTGGGGATGTGTCCAAAGAGAGGGTCTCGCTGTAAATAGTTCCTGGGGGCTGCTGGGCTTTGGCCCAGGGTTTGTAAAGTGTGCTGTGGAACCGTCCTCGGGTTAGTCTGTGTGGGGTGTTAGAAACAGCCGGGCTCCTGGCGCTGGATTTCTTAGTCCAGGTGTTCCAGCCACTGTGTCTGGAACTGGGCCTTTTTACACTGAATTACTGTAGAAAAGAGACGTCTGTCTGTTCAGAGAGCCATTAAAACCTCTTCCAAATCTCCGGCTCCTCGTCCTCTCTGACGCTGGCAAAGCAAAGCCAAGGCCGTGAGCCCTGGGCCGCGCTGCAGCCTGCTGGCTGCCAGAAAGGCTCCCTGGGCCACCCTAGAATCTACCTGCCTCCGTTTTTCATCTGCTCCTGCACCCTCTGGAGCGCGGGGCGCGTTCGAGTCTGGTGAGAGCCTGGCCGACAGGCTGTGGGCGGGGGCGGAGCCTGGCTCCCTGGGGCGAGTGAGCGCCGACCCCGAAATGCCCACGGTGTGTGCTGGGCCGGCTCCGCGGGAACCTCCAGCAAGCGGCGGAGCGGCCGGGTGGCAGCGTTGAAATTCATCCTCTTGGCCTCTCCGGCAGTCTCCTGCCTCCGGCTGCTGAATGAGGACAAGGGGAGGATGCAGTCCTTGCCAGACCTGGCCTGGGGATGGAGAGAGGCCTGCAGGCTCCATGGCTCCCAGGCCAGCACGAAGTCCCGGGCAAAGGCCTTGGGCCCCGTGGGAAGGGGGGCCTGGCCCGATATCCCCCTGAGCTAGGCAGGGTCCGTGGTGTGGGGGCAGGGATACTCACTGCTCCTCCAGCAGTGCCTGGACAGCAGATTGGACGGGGGGCCTGATGCTGCCAGGGGAGCCGATCTGGTGGGGATGGGGCCGGGGTGAAGGAAGCGGGTGCGCCCTAGGAAGCGGGTGCACCGTGCTCCCAGCTGGGCCCCGGGGCTCCCAGCTACCCTCCCCCACGATGCTGCCTGAGTCCCGGCCGGGGGGTGCAGGCCAGGACCTGTGAGGCATGTGGCTGGCGCGGGGGGCGGCTGTGACAATGACGGGTCCTAACTGCTCAGCCTGAGGCGCCAGGGGCTGGGGCCTTTGCGGCTCAGCTCTGCCGGTGAATGGGGATTCTCCCCCGGGCTGGGCCGAGACCTACCCTGCTCTGAGCACGGCACATGCCCTCCGGGGCCGCCCCAGGCAGCGTCTGGGGGCTCCGCCACCCCCTGTCCCATGCCTTTGCCATGCGGCTTTGCTGACACAGCTCACTGCTGCGTGTTTGCCCTCACCCCCTGCCCTGGGGCCTTTCCCTTCCCGGCCCGTCTGTGCGGAGTCCCCAGCCAGTTCCCAGGCCCTGCAGGGCCCAGCGAGCGGGTTGCTAAGAGCCCGGATCTCCCGCTCGGCACCTTTGATCTCACTGGCTTGGGAGCCCCGACCCGCGGGCAGAGGGGCTGCCCCCAGCCGCCTGGCTCCATCCCGGGCTGGGCCGGAGGGAGTGGGAGGTTTGCCCAAGCTGGAGTCAAGGCAGGACCCCAGCTCTGCCCGCCTGCTCCATGGGGCTGGGCAGCATTGACGCCCAGCGGGGAAGGAGGAGGAGGGGGGCTGGGTGAAGCTTGGCAGCCCCCCATGGATGCCCTGGGGCACCCCCGACCCTTCCTCACACCCGCCCGGCCTGTTTGCTCTGCCGCAGTCTGTCAGGCTGCAGCCCCGGGGCCAGAACAGGGGTGTCCTGCCAGAGCCCAGGCCACAGCAACACGGCCCCATGGCAACACAAAGCCAGGGGCACACAACCACTTCGCCTGCCCTGAGCTCAGACATGGCCACCGCCTTGAGGTACGCCTGGGCCCCTGATCCACCCACCGGCCCGGCCCCACCTCTCAACCCCACATCCCACCCACGGGCCCCACCCCGGTCCCCACCTACCCACAGGCCCCACCTGCCCTGTCCCCACATCCCACCCACCGGCCCCACCCGCCCCACCCGCCCCACCTGTCCCATTCCCACATCCCACCCGCCCCACCTGCCCTGTCCCCACATCCCACCCACGGGCCCCACCCCGGTCCCCACCTACCCACAGGCCCCACCTGCCCTGTCCCCACATCCCACCTGCCCCACAGGCCCCACCTGCCCTGTCCCCACATCCCACCCACCGGCCCCACCCGCCCCACCTGTCCCATTCCCACATCCCACCCGCCCCACATGCCCTGTCCCCACATCCCACCCACCGGCCCCACCCGCCCCACCTGTCCCATTCCCACATCCCACCCGCCCCACCTGCCCTGTCCCCACATCCCACCCATGGGCCTCACCTACCCCACAGGCCCCACCTGCCCTGTCCCCACATCCCACTCACGGGCCCCACCCGCCCCACCTGTCCCATTCCCACATCCCACCTGCCCCACAGGCCCCACCTGCCCTGTCCCCACATCCCACCCACCGGCCCCACCCGCCCCACCTGTCCCATTCCCACATCCCACCTGCCCCACAGGCCCCACCTGCCCTGTCCCCACATCCCACCCACCGGCCCCACCCGCCCCACCTGTCCCATTCCCACATCCCACCTGCCCTGTCCCCACATCCCACTCACGGGCCCCGCCCCACCTGTCCCATTCCCACATCCCACCCACCGGCCCCACCCGCCCCACCTGTCCCATTCCCACATCCCACCTGCCCCACAGGCCCCACCTGCCCTGTCCCCACATCCCACCCACCGGCCCCACCCGCCCCACCTGTCCCATTCCCACATCCCACCTGCCCCACAGGCCCCACCTGCCCTGTCCCCACATCCCACCCACCGGCCCCACCCGCCCCACCTGTCCCATTCCCACATCCCACCTGCCCCACAGGCCCCACCTGCCCTGTCCCCACATCCCACCCACCGGCCCCACCCGCCCCACCTGTCCCATTCCCACATCCCACCTGCCCTGTCCCCACATCCCACCCACCGGCCCCACCCGCCCCACCTGTCCCATTCCCACATCCCACCTGCCCCACAGGCCCCACATGCCCTGTCCCCACATCCCACTCACCGGCCCCACCCACCCCACCTCTCCCATTCCCACATCCCACCTGCCCCACAAGCCCCACCTGCCCTGTCCCCATCTCCCACCCACGGGCCCCACCTCCCTTCCCCACCCGCCCACAGGCCTGACCTGCCCTGTCACCACATCCCACCCACAGGCCTCACCCCTCATCCCCACATCTCACCCATGGGCTCCTCCCCTCATCCCCACCCCATGTGGGTTCCTGCACTAGCCAGCCCTAGAAGAGTGGCTTGGACCGTACCCCTTCTGACTATGGGCTCAAAGCCAGCCCAGCCCCAAGCCCTAGTCCAAACCCTCCCCAGATCTATCTGAGGCCCAGCAGCCAGGAGCAATTCACTGCCCAGCTCTGCACATCAGCGGGGGGTTGGCTCTTGTTGGGGGGAGGCTCGGTCTGGCCTGTCTCCCGGCACCATCACCCAGCCCTGCTGGAAGGGGACAGGCTCCCTGCCCCCATGCCCTGTGGCAAGCCCCAGGGGGCTCTGGTGTCTGAGGCCGGGCCCTGGGGGGTAGGAGAGGCCCGCGCCCCAGTGGGCTTGTCCAGGCAGCCGAGCGACCCGCTTGGAGCAGCCTTTCCAGAGCCACGGTTCCACTGGCCCGGCTGCTCCCGTTTCCATGGGAGCCACAGGCGGTTTCCATGGCGACGCAGCACCTGCTGGACCGGCGCAGGTAGTGGGCGGAGACAGTAAAGAAGCGGGGGGGGGGGGGGGGGAATCGGGCAGCAGGTCCCCGCAGCTTTAGGCCAGAGGCTGCGAGAAAATGTGGGCTCAAAAGGACACGGGAGAAAAACGGGCTGGTTACAAGCCCTGCTCAGAGCCACCCCCTCCTCCAGGGGTGTCCCTTGGGCCCGGACTGGCTCGCAGGCCCTCGCGGGGGGACCGGCAAGTCCTTCACCAGGGACTGCTGAGATCCCAGGCAGAGGCCGGGGGGGCGCCAGCGTGTGGCCCCGAAACTCCCCGCCAGACGCTCTTGTGGGGGGTTTTACCCCAACAGGGCGCAACGTCATTTTCTTCATGTCCCATTGACATCTCCAGGGCTGCTTCCAACAGGCCAGGCTGCGTCACTCCTGTCCCCTGCAGCGCAGTGTTCAGCCCTCTGGGGATGGGACGGAGCAGCCTCGTCTGCCCCTCCTGCTGGAGAAAACTGAGGGGCAAAGGCCTTCGGGGTCAAATGGTCAGACATATGCAGGTATTTCTGCTAGTGCACAGCTTGTGCACGTGGCACGAGTCCCCCGTGCAAGTTGGGGGTTTGCTCACCTGCATGCGTAGGTGCTCAGCTCCCCCTCTGCCCCCCCACTCCCAGCTGTTTCATGGCATTGGGGGGGGAGTGAGGACATGGCTTGCCTGGGGGAGGACACAGAAAGAGGTGGGTGGGGGCAGAGGCTTGAGGGAAGCGGTGGAGGGGGCAGGGCCTGGGCACGGGGTGGGGGTTGAACACTCCCGGCTGGAGCAGAAGTCTGCGCCGATGCTGCAGGCAGCACTCCATGTGCACCTGCCAGGCTGGAGCGGCCGGTGCTCACCAGGTGAGTTCCTGAGGGAGTGGGGAAGAGAGCCAGGAAGTCTTGGTTGCCAGCCTGCTGCTCTGCACACCTCTGGTCCCCACGCTGCCGGTGTGAGAGCACACGGCCCCTGCTGTCCAGGTGTGTATCCTCCGCCTGCACAGCCAGCTGGGGCTATGGGGCAGGCAGCCCTGTGAGGGGCCGGGGGTGCAGCCATGTATACATCCGCACACTGTCCCCCAGGGACGCGTCTCCGTGTTTGGGAGAGCACAGCAGCTGCTGCAGCCCCCCCCCTCCGCCCAGGAAAAAACCATCCCGGGCTGTGATAGAGCCTATTCCATCCATCCCTGGGCTCTGGCTGGGCCAGGCCAGTCCTTTTGGGTACACCCTTTTTGGTACTCCCCCCCCGTGTGATGGCGCGTTGGGGATTCCAACCCTGCACCCCCCTCCGCAGCCAGATGTGAGTCCGTGGGAATCACCCATCACAGCACAGCCAGGTGGGGACACCAGGTCCCAAAGCAGACAGCCCCCCCACGTCACACCCCGTCTGCCGTGCTCTGGTCCATATGGCTGGGTTACAGCGTCCTGCTCTCTCACAGCCGGCTTTCTCTGCTTGGCCTGCCAGCTCACCGCCCTCCAGCAGAGGATGACGGGCCAAACACCACCTGCCACCCACCAGGCATGGCCCAGCTTTCAGTCTGCAGGCCCAGAGCGTGCAGGGAAAGGCAGCCCAAGGACCCCATGTGGCTAGCAGGGTGCCGCTGGGAAACGCACGCTATCGGCTGTGGCTCCGAACGCCCCGCTCCGAGCCTGGTGGCCGCGTGCTCCTCGCTGCGTGTGGTGTGGGACGGGACGTTTCTAGCCCCCTTGGAAAAGCGACTCTCCCGGGCTCGGAAGCCTGGCCCCGACGTGTCTCTTAAGCAGGCTCGTGATGCTGGAGCATGTGGGCTGGCCAGAGCGGGGCTGTTGCTTGAGAATGCCCGGCTCGTAGGCTGCCTCTCCCCTGCAGGCAACACAGGCTCATGCTCCGCCATGCCGCTGGCCCCTCCAGGCCCATGCACCGAGCTTGGTGCTTTACACCTCAGCTAGCCGGCCTGGCTGGGTACAGGCCGGGGCCAGGGTGTCACTTCCACTCAGCTGGAACCCCCCCCCCAGTGCGGCGAGGGTACAGGCCGGGGCCGGGGTGCCGCTTCCACTCGGCTGGAACCCCCCCGGTGCGGCGAGGGTACAGGCCGGGGCCGGGGTGTCGCTTCCACTCGGCTGGAACCCCCCCGGCGCGGCGAGGGTACAGGCTGGGGCCAGGGTGTCGCTTCCACTCGGCTAGAACCCCCCCGGCGCGGCGAGGGTACAGGCTGGGGCCAGGGTGTCGCTTCCACTCGGCTGGAACCCCCCCGGCGCGGCGAGGGTACAGGCCGGGGCCAGGGTGTCGCTTCCACTCGGCTGGAACCCCCCCGGCGCGGCGAGGGTACAGGCTGGGGCCAGGGTGTCGCTTCCACTCGGCTAGAACCCCCCCGGCGCGGCGAGGGTACAGGCCGGGGCCGGGGTGCCGCTTCCACTCGGCTGGAACCCCCCCGGCCTGGCTGGGTACAGGCTGGGGCCGGGGTGTCGCTTCCACTCGGCTGGAACCCCCCCGGCGCGGCGAGGGTACAGGCTGGGGCCGGGGTGCCGCTTCCACTCGGCTAGAACCCCCCCGGCACGGCGAGGGTACAGGCTGGGGCCGGGGTGTCGCTTACACTCGGCTGGAACCCCCCCGGCGCGGCGAGGGTACAGGCCGGGGCCAGGGTGTCGCTTCCACTCGGCTAGAACCCCCCCGGCGCGGCGAGGGTACAGGCCGGGGCCGGGGTGCCGCTTCCACTCGGCTAGAACCCCCCCGGCACGGCGAGGGTACAGGCCGGGGCCGGGGTGCCGCTTCCACTCGGCTGGAACCCCCCCGGCACGGCGAGGGTACAGGCTGGGGCCGGGGTGTCGCTTCCACTCGGCTGGAACCCCCCCCCCCCGGCGCGGCGAGGGTACAGGCCGGGGCCGGGGTGTCGCTTCCACTCGGCTGGAACCCCCCCGGCACGGCGAGGGTACAGGCTGGGGCCAGGGTGTCGCTTCCACTCGGCTGGAACCCCCCCGGCGCGGCGAGGGTACAGGCTGGGGCCAGGGTGCCGCTTCCACTCGGCTAGAACCCCCCCCGGCACGGCGAGGGTACAGGCTGGGGCCGGGGTGCCGCTTCCACTCGGCTGGAACCCCCCCGGCGCGGCGAGGGTACAGGCTGGGGCCGGGGTGCCGCTTCCACTCGGCTAGAACCCCCCCCGGCGCGGCGAGGGTACAGGCTGGGGCCGGGGTGCCGCTTCCACTCGGCTGGGACCCCCCCAGTGCGGCGAGGGTACAGGCTGGGGCCGGGGTGTCGCTTCCACTCGGCTGGAACCCCCCCGGCGCGGCGAGGGTACAGGCTGGGGCCGGGGTGCCGCTTCCACTCAGCTAGAACCCCCCCCGGCGCGGCGAGGGTACAGGCTGGGGCCAGGGTGTCGCTTCCACTCAGCTAGAACCCCCCCCGGCACGGCGAGGGTACAGGCTGGGGCCAGGGTGTCGCTTCCACTCGGCTGGAACCCCCCCGGCGCGGCGAGGGTACAGGCTGGGGCCAGGGTGTCGCTTCCACTCGGCTGGAACCCCCCCGGCACGGCGAGGGTACAGGCTGGGGCCGGGGTGTCGCTTCCACTCGGCTGGAACCCCCCCGGCACGGCGAGGGTACAGGCCGGGGCCGGGGTGTCGCTTCCACTCGGCTGGGACCCCCCCGGCACGGCGAGGGTACAGGCCGGGGCCGGGGTGCCGCTTCCACTCGGCTGGAACCCCCCCGGCGCGGCGAGGGTACAGGCTGGGGCCGGGGTGCCGCTTCCACTCGGCTGGAACCCCCCCGGCGCGGCGAGGGTACAGGCTGGGGCCGGGGTGCCGCTTCCACTCGGCTGGAACCCCCCCGGCGCGGCGAGGGTACAGGCTGGGGCCGGGGTGTCGCTTCCACTCGGCTGGAACCCCCCTGGCGCGGCGAGGGTACAGGCCGGGGCCGGGGTGCCGCTTCCACTCGGCTGGGACCCCCCCGGCGCGGCGAGGGTACAGGCTGGGGCCGGGGTGCTGCTTCCACTCGGCTGGAACCCCCCCGGCGCGGCGAGGGTACAGGCTGGGGCCGGGGTGCCGCTTCCACTCGGCTGGAACCCCCCCGGCACGGCGAGGGTACAGGCTGGGGCCGGGGTGTCGCTTCCACTTGGCTGGAACCCCCCCGGCGCGGCGAGGGTACAGGCCGGGGCCGGGGTGTCGCTTCCACTTGGCTGGAACCCCCCCGGCACGGCGAGGGTACAGGCCGGGGCCGGGGTGTCGCTTCCACTCGGCTAGAACCCCCCCCCCCCCGGCGCGGCGAGGGTACTGGCTAGGTCGCTCTCGTGCTGGCAGTGCGCCGGTGCCTTCCAGAAGCCTCCCTGGGGGCCAGGGCGTTCTCCCACAATTCCCTGGGAAACGCCGAGCGGCTACAGAGCCCTAGTGAGGCACAGGCGAGTGCAGCCCCAGAGGGAACTTGGCCAGGGCAGCTCCGTGCTGCAGCTCCCAGTGGCTGCCTGAGCCGGGGAGACGGCCTCAGAGGCCAGGAGCAGGGAACGCTCCCCTGAGCGTGCTGGCCAGGACCCAGGATGTGCTGGCCAGGACCCAGAGCAGCCGGCTGCCTTGTTTGGGACACACCGACCTGGCACCTGGCCTCTGTCTCACAGCCGCAAACCCCGGGGAAACCTGCAGTCCTGGCAGCCGTGCCGTGGCCTGACCACCGGAGCCTCTTGTCCCTCGCCTGGCCCTTCCCCCGACGCGTCCCCACACGCTGGCTGCCGACGGGCCCCCTTGCTGCCAGCGCTGAGGAGCCGACTGAGTGGCTGTCTGGGAGGCTGCCTCCCACGGGGGAGAAGCCGAGTTTGGCGATGGCCGTTTCTCCTCTGGGCTTGGCTGGCAGGCTGCTTCCCAGGCTCTAGCGTCTCTCCAACTCCTGCTCCCCGGGATGCTGCATGGGAGGGTTCTCGCCATTTCTGGGATCTGGGGAAGTGTCTCTCGTGGGTGTGAGCAATGGAGCAGAAACTGCCTGGCCATGCCGGGCCCTGTGACGTGTGGCTGCACCGCGGCTCCTGCGCTCAGCCGAGCTGGTGCTCACCGATTGCTCGCTGGGCGGGTTTGCCTGGAGCCCTGTGGTGGGGGTTCTGCCGGGCTCCTTAGCAAACCGGTGCTGGAGGCGGGGAGTGGCTCCCGGTGAGCTGGCAGCTGACTTCCTACAGCTCGCTCTAGAGCAGCGGCTCGCAAGGTGCCACCCACAGCTCAGCCCCTGTGACCAGCTGGGCACCGCTCAGGGCGAATTGCTCAAAACCAGGGCTCCTTACAGCCCCTGACTGGAGACCTTCCCAAACAGGCCACACACCAGTTGTACCGAGCACTTCAGCTGCCTATCCGGCCAGCAGGAACCTCACGAGCAAACCCCTCATACAGCCCATCTCTCCCTGTGCCCCAATCAGCCCCAGGCCTGCACACCAGTGTGGGGTTATAGAACCCAATCTCACCTCCCCCAAACAGACCCTCCCGATCCCAAAGAACCAGCCACAGGTCCCTGGTCAGTTTACACTCTGGATCTTACCCGCAAGAGCCCGCCGGGCCAGGCCTTTAGAATCTACAGTCGAAAGGTTTATTAACAAGAGAAAGAAAAGGTGGAGAGTGAGGTTGTTGGGGAGAATTCATCACGTGCCCCAGGCACCCAGTTCTTGGTGCAGGCTCTTAGCAGAGACGTTACAAACTGCTAGCTCTGGCGTACGTCCTATGTCAGGATGGGTCGGCAATCCTTCCCGGCCCGCTGTCCCCGCAGGGCTGCATCTGGGATCAGTAGCAAGACTGAAGATAAGATGGAGCCCACCTCATGGTGTTTTATATTCACTCCTGGTGTCTCCCAAGCTGGAGCTGATCACATGGTCTAGTGACCTGTCTGTGTTCCACATGCCGGCAGCCATTATGCCCTGGCTGGTTTGCAGGCTTCCAGACACATTCCTCAGGTGTGTGGGCCTCTCTGTGAGCCACAGTCCCTGGAGCCAGGCTAATTAGCACAGTCACGGACTGGCCAGTCCTTCCTCACACCCGGCAGCCCAGACCCACCGCTCTGTCTCAGGCAGAGCCCCTTCACGTAGCAAGCCCAGAGCCCATATGCATAACTCCCCACACAGACATCACACACGCACATGAGTAGCGCACACGGAATCAGCAGAACAGAAGCTTTTGTTTGACACCTCACATGGCCGACTTCGGGGCACACGCCCCCCCGGGTGCAGCCGTGATCTGTCTGCTCGCTTGCAAAGCCAATAACGTGGCAGCCCCCCACCCACGAGACTGCTGCACCCACACCGGCTTCCCGCTGCAGGGGGAGCCCCGAGCCTCATGGGCCAGATCCCGTTCACAGCGGGAGCAAGCGGCTTCACATGCTGATTCCCCCCTTCCCCACACTGCCGGGAGGCTTTCCCCTCTGCTCCCATTGGCCGGATGTGTGGTCAATGGGAGCAGCGGGAGGCGGTGCCTGGAATGCAATGCCTGAGGCTGGTCTACACTGCAGGGTTTTTCGGAAAAAGATACGCACATTGCAAACCTCAATTTGTGTAGCTTTGGCCACTTTTTCGGGGGGAAGAGGCTTTTCCAAAATTTGACTTGTCTGCACGGGGCCAAATTTCAGAAAAACCTCCTCTTTCGGAACATCCCTTATTTCGCTCACTGAGAGGAGCACAAGGATGCTGAAAGAACCCATCCGCTTTTCTGGAAACTATTTCGGACGCGGTGGAGTTTTTTCGGGATACCAGCGGTATCCCGGCAAAACTCTGTGGTCTAGACATTGCCTGAGAACGACGGGGGCACTCCCAGATCCCACACCCCCTCCCCACTCCTGCACCCTCCCTCCTGGTCAGACCCCCACATTTCCAGCCTGCTTCTGCATTTTCCTTCTTGCTCAAACACCCCACCCCCAGCCTGCTTCTGCACCCAGCAGGGCCAACAGCCACCATGGGCCCCGGGGCAAGGTGGGGGGGCCAGCTCCGCACCCCTGGAAGAGGTGGGGCTGAGGGCAGCCAGTCCTTAGCACCACCTGGACCATGGTGCTGGCACCCCCCGCACCCCAGCCTCAAAGCCTTGCAGAGTGGCACTCTGTCACCCCGTGGCAGTTCAAAGGAGCTCTAAGTCCCTGTGAATGGCCAGGCCCTGGTGCAATTGCCCCCTCCCCCTGTCGGGCCTGCTTGTGTCCTACTTCCTGCCCAGCCCCTGCGCCACCAACCCCTCCTGCACCCATTTGGGCATCAGGGGTGGCTGGCCAGTGGTCTGTGGAAAGGTTTGCATGGAGCCGGGTGAGCCGTGGAGACCCCCTGCTCTAGAGCGTTGAATGGAGCCCGGTGCACCCTTTGTGCTACCGATATGTGATGTGTGTGCGGGTTTCCCGCTTGAGACCCATCCCTGGCATGTACTATGAGAGTGTTCAGCACGCCGCCGGCGGGAGCCGTGCAGTGAAGCCGATTGCACGGGAGACGGCCAACCCCAAGGGCTCGCACGCTCGGCAGCAGGCCCCTCGAAACCATGAAACCGGCTAAACAATTGACAAGCTCTTACAAAAGATGAGTTTGCGTCTCTGTGGTCTGGTTTCTGAGCCACAAGGGGGGGCATTTTCTCCACAATCACAAAGGCAGAGACTACATCTGGAGAGGCCGGCTGTGCCCTCCAGAGCTCCGGATCCCATCGCCAAGTGTTGTCGGTCTCTAAGGGGCTGCCAGACTATTCGCTGTTTACGTTGTTACTATTTTAACGAAAGCCGAGAGCTATGTAACCACCTGACTCCAGGACCTGTAAAGAAAAATACCAAATATCGGGAATCTCAACAGAAGCCACCAAGCGCTGGCAGTACCGTTTGGCTGTGTGCAAGGGGCAGAGTTAAGGTTACTCATTCGCGCTTTGCTTCCCCCTTCCGAGCAGGCATCCTTAATGCTGCGCTGGCAGCAGGGTTCCCATGCTGTACGCAGACGGTGGGGCCAGGTTTGCAGGCTCCGTGCTCCACTCAAGGCCAGAAGAGCTCAGCTCCCAAGGTGCACTCCCTGTGCTGAAAATCTGGCTCCCGCCACACGTGGTGTCATCATGCCAGGCTGCACACGCTGAGGGGACCGATTCCACGTGGCTCGTGCACCTCAGGGACCCCAGGTGCCAAGGAGAGGCAGCAGAGCCTGAGTCAGTGAAGAGAGGCGCTGGCCCAGGCCCGGCAGAGCTGCCGTGCTGTTTGGGGGGTAATGCACGTCTCCCTGAGTGGCAGCCAGGGGGTCAGTGAATGCCCTGCCTTGCCGTTCTGGGCAGAGCGAGGGGCAAGGGCGGGGAGAAGCCACAAGCGAGCTGGCTGCGCCTCCCCGCCCTGCCCCAGCGCCCGGGTGGGTCCTCGCCCCAGAGTATCAGGAGCAGCACAGCTCTGTTCCACCTCCCCATCCCATCCCTGCAGGCCAAGGGCTGTGGGGTGGCCAGAGCAGGAGACTCCGCTGCCGTGCCAGCCCATTCGGACAGGCCCCGCGTCACTAGCATGCCCCGGCCCCGGCCCGGGAAATGCTCAGCTCCTCCGGAGCACGGTTCCCAGCTCCTCGGCTTCGCCAGGCCCCCTTTGAGAACTTTGGGGGCGGGGCGGACGCCGCCGGCCATCCAGCTCTTCTGGGAGCCCCGCGAGGTGGCCATCGTCGAATGACTCACTCACTCTAGGGAGAGCCACTGGGAAGCAGCCTGGCAGGCGCCCCTGCGAGGGTGCGCTGGAGCTCTCGGTGCTGAGCACCGAGGCAGGGCCCAGAGCCGGTGCTGGAGCTGGCTGGGGGAAGGCTCTGCCCAGCACACGCAGGCCATGGCTGCCCTGGGGATTGGGGCGACTATGTTAAAAGTTGCCTGTTCAGCACCCGCTTTTCGGACGCCCCAGGCGATTCCAAGTAGCGTCCCCCGTGAAAGCGATGCTGCGGGGCTCTGTCCCTCGGTCCATGCGCCCTCCCGGTGCATGCCGGGACCAAGCCTGTGCCACAAGCGGTCTAGGTACCTGTCGTCAGCGGCCATAATGCACTCGTCTCCTCCCCTGCGTGAAAGGGCAGACGGGAGACGGTCTCTCTGGGCCTTGGCCCCAGCTATCCGCACAGACGCCATTGCCACGTAAGCACGGACCCAGCCTGCGCCCCACTGAGCGTCACAGCACGACGGCAGCCACGTTAACCACGGTGCGCCTTAAGCTGCAGGCCCAGGTGCCATGCTGCTGCTCGCTGCACCCCTGGGAACTCATGGCCAGGAGCAGCGGCGGATATAGGGCAGGGCGAGCGGGGTGGCTGCCCTGGGCCCTGCGCTTCACTAGGCCCCGCGCCCTCACAAAACTCTCGTCCACCCCAGCCAGGGGCGCTGCCTGCTCCGACTCTGGCCGCACGGGAACTGAAAGTCAAACTTTCCTGGGGCTTTTCCCGTGCAGCTGCAGAGCAGCAGGGTTGGCCGTGCCGGCCCGCGTGGTCACCGCGTGGCACTGTGGGTCTCCTCCCGGGGAATGGCAACGCTCACAGCTCACAGCTGTGTCTGCCCTGCAAGGTCCAATTTGGTCTCACGCCTGGTGAGAAGCAGGAGCTCCGAAACCGGAATGACGACCGCGCGGGCTGGGCAGGGTGGTCGCTGAGATGCAGCTAATCTGGACCCTGACTCCCCGTCTGCAATGCCCGATGCTCGCCGCTGGAGGGCGGGAGACCCCTGGGTTTCTGCTCCAGGGCTGCGGCTGGCTGCAGGCCCGGCTCAGTGGATGGAGCAGGGTGGAGAGGCTGGATGGAGCAGGGTTGTGAGGAGCCCAAAGCTGTTGGACGGATTCTCAGAGTCCAAGGCTGCAGCTGGGCTGGGTCTGATCCACCTGCCCGGGTTTGTGTGCTGCTGCCGTGTGATTCCCCGCCCCTGTGCCCAGGGCAGCAGGGAGCTGGCATTGCTCACGCCAACACCTGCCGGCCTACTCAGAGGCTCAGGAGCAGATCAGCCCCCGCGTGGAGCAGGGGAGCCGGTCCCGCCACCCGCCAGTGTGTTTGCCACTGGACCAGGCACGCCAGCCAGAACCCCGGGCACGGCTCTTCCGACAGGCAGCAGCACAGGCCAGCATGAGATAATGGGTGGGAAGGCCCCCCCACCCCGAGTTCCTTGTCTCCCCTCGCCATTTCCTTCAGCCTGTTACTTGCCAGGGGGCCGGCAAGGCTGGAGCAGGGGAACCGTCACGGGGCGCTGGGGCGGGGAGAGAGCTGGGCGGAGCCGTCGGAAGGGGAAGGAAGGACCCAGCCGGCCCAGAGATGCTGCCGCTCAGGTGCTGGGAGCAGTGATGTTTGCAAACAAGGGCGTGAAGCAACGGCCCGCAGAATGACACGGCCTTAATCCCGGGGGCGCCGACTGAGCAGGCCGCTGGCTGGTGCCTGGCTCACGCCGCTCCACGCCCTCGGGAGCAGGAGGCTAGCGGCGGCCAGTCGGCGTAGCCTCGCTCATCTGCGCCCTGCGCATGCGGGGGCCCAGGCATCTGTGTGCCTCAGTCTCTCGTTGGAACGAGAAGCTTTGCTTTTGTGTCCCTGCTCGTTCGGGGGTAATGTCTGTGCAACCCCGGGGAGTATGTGTGTAGTCACAGAATCCTAGGAGTGGAAGGGACCTTCAGAGGTCAAGTCCAGCCCCTGCCCTCATGCCAGGACCCAGCACCAAGACCAAGGTGTCTGTCCAACCTGCTCTTAAATATCCCCAGAGATGGAGATTCCACAACCTCCCTGGGCAACTTATCCCAGTGTTTGACCACCCTGACAGGTGGGGAGTTTTTCCTAGTGTCCAACCTAAACCTCCCTTGCTGCAGTTTAAGCCCATTGCTGCTTGTCCTGTCCTCAGAGGCCAAGGAGAGAGGCGTAGTGAAGCGGGGATGGGGGGGCAATTGCCCCGGGGCCCCACGCTAGGGGTGAGAGCGAGCGCACACTGCGCAGGCTCACCTGGCATGGACGGCGAGTTATATGGGCGTCCCCCCCGCAGCCCCAGACCGTCCCTGCCTGTACAGCATTTAGTCGGCATCCCCTTGCCCACGCATGCTGCCAGCTGCTGCTGCTGCCATGAGCAGCGTTTGCAGGTAAGCAGGAAGGATGCCCGGGTATGACATGACATCACAGCCCGGGACTTTAAAACTGCGAGGTGCTGCGTTGCGCTGTGCAGCCTAGCTCCGGGTTCCGAGTCCGGGGTCTTCCGCGGCCCGGGCACAGACTCTGGCCCCGCAAAGTAGAAGGCAGAAGGTAAGGGAGGGGGAAAACTAGGGGGAAGGGGTGGGAGAGGAAGGGGCTTGTGTGGGGGGAGGGGGAAAGCTAGGGGGAAGGGGTGGGAGAGGAAGGGGCTTATGCAGAGGGCGGGGGTGGAGGAAGGGGCTTGAGTGGAGGGGGAGGGGGAAGAAAGGGGAAGGTACCAAGGGACGGGGGTGCAGGAGAGACAAATGCCAGGGGTCCAAGTGCAGACAACGAGGAAAAGGGGAGGTGTCAGTGGGAGGGGGGACAGGGTGATGCTGTGAGAGGAGAGGAGAGGGGAAGGGCATTAGGGTCTAGAGGGGGAAGGGGGAGGTGCTGGGAGAAGGCTTGAAAGGAGGGGTGGACATGAGAAAGGGGGATGGAGCAAGGCATGTGTGAGGGCACAGGGGCATGAGAGGAATGGGGCAGAGGGTGGTGAGAGGATGGGTATCAGGGAAAAAGAGGGCAAAGGGGGCAGGGGCAGTGAGGGAAGGGGGAGGCACCAGGAGGGTGCAGGGCTAAGGGAAGGTGCAGATACCAGGGGATTCTGGGGTGAAGCAGAAGGGCAGACACCTGCAGGGGAGGGATCAGCACCAGAGGAGAGAGGCAGGACAGGTGTGTAGAGGGAGGTGTTAGGAGAGGGGATGAGGAGGGGTAGCTCACCTGATCAGAGTGGGGCTACTGGAGGAGTGGGCACAGGAGGGAGTGAAGGGCTGGTGGAGGGGGCAGGTTGCAGGAGGGCTGAGGGCAGTGAGAAGGGCAGGAGTCAGGACAGCAGAGGAGGGTGAAGAGTTGGGGGGCAGCAGGCACCAGGGGAGATGATGGAGCAAGGAGAGGAAACATGGCAGCAGAGAGAAAAGGTAAAGGGTTATAAAATATTTATTAATAGCTTGGCATGCTGCCCATGGCCAGTTTGTTTGCACCCAGCAGTGCAGTTTGGGTTTATGTGGGGATCAATACGTGGCCGGCGAGTGGGAGCCGAAACAAAAAAGTAGTCAGTGTAATGATCTTCTGTTGAGATGCCGTTTAGTAGTTAAATTCTTGGACTGTCATTGCTCATGAAAAGTGTTGTCACATGGGTAGAAGTCGGGTAAATGTTGCATTTTATTAACATCAGCAGAGCTGACTTAAATGGGGCCTGTGTGTTGTGCAGTTTTGCCTTAATCTTTGTATTCATGCCTGTCAGTGTGAGAGAAGCTATTTGTATCTATTTGCCTGCATATGCAACCACGCTTAAGTTGAGGCCCTCAGCATGTTCTGTAAGTATCAGTGTGGCCCCTGGGGCTTCCAACGTTGAGTTGCCCTAGCTCATCCCTGACAGGCGTCTGTCTAACCTGGTCTTAAATATCTCCAGGGATGGAGATTCCGTAATCTCCCTGGGCAATTTTCCAGTGTTTAACCACCCTGACAGGAAGTTTTTCCTAATGTCCAACCTAAACCTCCCTTGCTGCAATTTAAGCCCATTGCTTCTCATCCTAACCTCAGAGGCCAAGCAGAACAATTTTTCCTCCTCCTCATGATACTCTTTTAGGTTATGTCTACACTAGTCCCCTAGTTCGAACTAGGGAGGCTAATGTAGGCATTCGAAGCTGCAAATGAAGCCCAAGATTTTAATATCCCGGGCTTTATTTGCATCTTCCCATCCGGGCGCCATTTTTAAATTCCCTTAGTCCAAACTAACTGCCCGCGGCTACACGCGGCAGTCAAACGTTAACTCCAACTAAGTCCTTAGTTCGAGTTAACTGTTACACCTCGTTCCACGAGGCTAATGGACTTAGTTTGAGTTAACGTTTTACTGCCGCATGTAGCCGCGGGCAGTTAGTTCGGACTAAGGGAATTTAAAAATGGCGCCCGGACGGGAAGATGCAAATAAAGCCCGAGATATTTAAATCCCGGGCTTCATTTGCAACTTCGAATGCCTACATTAGCCACTCTAGTTCGTACTAGGGGGCTAGTGTAGACATAACCTTAGATACTTGAAAGCTGCTCTCATGTCCCTTTTGGGTCTTCTCTTTCCAAGGTAAACAAGGCCAATTTCTTCAGCCTTGCCTCATAGCTCATGTTCTCTAGACCTTTCATCATTTGTGTTGATCTTCTCTGGACTTTCTTCAGTTTCTCCACGTTTCCTGAAATGTGGCGCCCAGAACTGGACATGATACTCCAGCTGGGGCCTAATGTAGATGGCTCATTCCCCGCCTAGGGGATGTGAGACTGAGTGGGTTAATTTCCAATCCTCCTGTTTATTCTTTTCCTAAGTCAGGAGGGCACAGTAGTTCTGATGGGGGCTCTGCAGGAAGGCAGCCCGCACTGCCCCCTGCCTGAAACCTTGTGCAGGTGTTAAACAGCTGTCCAGCCCACCCTAGAGGTGACTGCATTTCAGCATGCCTGAAGCAACAAAGCACCAACAATGGACAGGAGAATGGCTCCTGGGCATGGGTTGCTCATGACTGCTTCAGTCCCGTTGATGGGCCTCAGCCTCTTTCCTTCCACTCCCCCGCTTTGCAATGGGTCTGTAGACTCTAGGGCTGTGTCTACACTGGCCACTTATTCCGGAAAATCAGCTGCTTTTCCGGAATAACTTGCCAGCTGTCTACACTGGCCCCTTGAATTTCCGGAAAAGCACTGACAATCTACTGTAAAATCATCCGTGCTTTTCTGGAAAAACTATGCTGCTCCCGTTCGGGCAAAAGCCCTTTTCCAGAAAACTGTTACGGAAAAGGGCCAGTGTAGACAGCACAGATTTCTTTTCCGCAAAAAAGACGATCGGGGCTTTTTTGCGGAAAAGCACGTCTACATTGGCACGGACGCTTTTCCGGAAAAAGTGCTTTTCTGGAAAAGCATCCTGCCAATGTAGACGCGCTTTTTCCGGAAATACTTATAACGGAAAACTGTTGCGTTTTAAGCATTTCTGGAAAAGGATGCCAGTGTAGACGTAGCCTTGGGGAGAGGGCTGGAGGCAGGCAGAGGTGTCTCCCTGCAGCAGATGTAGACACGTCTCTGTATTAATCATTCTCTCATTGAAGTTTTAGCTTTGTAGCAAGTCCTTTTACATGGAAACTTTGTATGATGTCTCGGTAGAATAGTCCCTAGGACAAGTGAGGCAGAGACTGGCCCTGTGGGGTGAATGAGGTGGGAATGGAGAAGGCAGAAGGTGAGCACCTCAGGGCAGTTGCAAGGGTTGGAGAGGGGATGGAAGCCAGATCCAAGATCAATGAGCCCTGGGCAGTGGGCCCATTGAAAGGAGACTGGACCTGTGGATGCCTTGGGGTCTGCAGCAAGGGCCTGCTTTGGGAAGCCCCCTCTTTGGAGGTGAATGTGGCAGCATTGAGACACCACCCAGAAGCTGGCGCCACAGACACTAACTGCAGGTGCATGGGAGAGCTCTCACGGATCTTGCACGTGCATAAGATGATAGATCTGCAGGAGGGGGGGCAGTGGTGTAGCGAGGGGGCCAGAGGGGCAGTTGCCCCTGGGCACCATGCTAGGGAGGCTCCAATGTAATCCCATTCTGCTCCCCCCGTTATCCCTTCAGCTCACATGCTCCTACTCCGCCTGGCACCGGCAGCTGGAGCCTCCTCCCTTCCCCTCTGCTCCAAGCCCGACCCTCCTCCATCTCCACCGGCGGGTTAGTGCATGCGGGAGCCCGGGGGTGGGGGAAGATGCGGTACAAGTTCCCCTCAGCTGTGCACCAGGTTCGGGCGGTGCCACATGGCGGCGGGGGGAGGCGCAAATGTTGCCTTTGCCCCCGGGCGCATAACACCCTCGCTACGCCTCTGGCCAAAGCGCAAGTTTTCTCTCTCCTCCTCCAAACGCCTTTTAGATACTTGAAACCGCTCTCCTGTCCCCTGTCTGCTCTTTTCCCACCTGCACAAGCCCAGTTCCTTCTGCCTCCCCCTAGCTCGTGTGCGCTCGACCTTCCACCCTTCTGCTTGCTCTTCCCTGCACCTTCTCCAATTCGTGCACTGAAACGTGGCCCCGGAGCCGCTGCTCCCGGAGCCGCTTTCAACTGTCCGAGTTTTGCAGAGAGAGCCCAGGAAGAAGCTGGCCCGCGGGTCCCTGGTTCTCTCAAGAGGAGTCAGGAGCGAGGGTGTTTCCCAAGGCCGTGCAGTGACTCAGCAGGGAGCAGCATTTTCTGGCTCCCTGCCCCGGCCCCGCAGTTCTCAGGCCGGCAGGCACTTGGCAGGGCCCGAAGCGGGCTGGGTGCGGGCCAGGACAGGGCCCCTCACGCCGGCGGGGGCTGGGCAAGGGGCTTTCCTCGCCCAGCAGCCCCGTGGCACTGCCCGGCCGCTGGGCTCCGAGCAGTGTCCCTGCTGGCAGGGCGGGCGCACGGGCCATGTGCGCGGCAGAGACACGGGGGGGGGCGCGTCCAGCGGCCACCGGAGCCAGGGCTCCCCCCGCGAGCGGGCCCAGGGCGCCCGGCCGGGGGCGGGGCCGGGATCGCGCTGGGGGCGGGGCCGGGGGCGGGGCCTGGCGGCTCCCGGGCGGCGCGCTCAGAGCGGCGGGGCGATGGCGCTGCCGGCCGAGGGGGACGCGCTGTTCCCGGCGCCGCCGAGCCTGGCGCGGGGGGCCCACGTGCCCAGCCTGGCCGCCTACCGGGAGCGCTACCGCCGCTCGCTGGAGGAGCCGCAGGGTGAGCGGGGCGGGCGGGTCCCGGCCCCCAGCGAGCCCCCGCCCGGCCGAGCCGGTGCCCGGTGCCGAGCGCAGCCCGCGGGAGCCACCGGCCCCGGGGCGCGGCAGCCGCAGCCCTGCTCGCACCGTGATCTTCCTCCAGCCGTGCCCGCGCCGCGCTTCCGGGCCGGGCCTGGTCCCGCCCCGTGCCGGGCCGGGGGGTCTGCGCCCCGCCCCCGGGCCCTTCCCCTGCGCTGCCAGCCCGGCTCCGGGTCTGCCCGGCCCGCGCGGCTCCTGCTGCCCGAGGACCGCCCTGTGCCGCCCGCTCAGCTCGCTGCTTGCGCGCGTCTGGCCCCGCCTGCCCGGCCAGCGGAGTTTGCCCGACGCCCCCAGCCCGGTTGGGGTCCCGGGGGGGCCCCGCTCCAGCGCAGGCGGGGCCGCAGGAGGTGGCACCCAGAGGGTCACCCCGGCGGCGGCTGGTCGAGCCGGTGCGCCCCGGTAGGAAGGAGCCGGGGGGAGGGGGCCGCTCCTAGCTGGGGGCCGGGGCTCCGCGCCGCGCTGATGTGCTGAGCGGCAGGCAGGGGAAGGGGCCGGCTGGGGTCACGGCCTCCATTCACTTGTCTGGGGCAGTCCCAGTCCCGGCCCCCAAAGGGGGGCTTTTAGGGGAGAGTGCCCCCCCCCAGACTTGTGCCAGGACGCTGCTGTTCCTGCCCCGCACTGTGGGGGGGGGGGGGGGGGACGAGCTGTGTGCTTTCCTCTCGCTCCCTGACGGCTGGAAGGGAGGAGCAAGCAGCGCCCTGGTACGAATGGGTATGGGGGCTTCAGCCCCCCCACAACCCCAACCAGCTCTGAGCCCCCCACTCCTGCACCTCCCCCAGCCCTCTGCCCCACGCCCCTCCTCACACCCCATAACCCTCACCCTCCCCACATCTCCACCCCTTGCCCTGAGCCCCCCACCCCCTGCCCCACCCCACAGTATCTCAACCCCCTTCCGCCTGTCCTGAGGGGCCCCCGGAGGACTTGAACCCACCACCCTGCCCTCCCCTAGGCCATGCCAGAACTGGCCCTACCCCTTACCTTCAGGGCGTGCCTTGTCCCACTTTGCACCGGGACAGCCTGTGTATTGGCAAGCCCTCTGCTCCCAGTGGGTGGCTATGACTGTACCCCTAAGAGATGTAAAGTATCAGAGGGGTAGCCGTGTTAGTCTGAATCTGCAAAAGCGACGAGGAGTCCTGTGGCACCTTATAGACTAACTGAAGTGTAGGAGCATAAGCTTTCGTGGGCAAAGACCCACTTCTAAGAGATGTAAGTTACTAAGAGATGTTACTAAGAGATGTTTCTAAGAGATGTAAGTTACTTCCAGCCTGCGGTTGGTGCAGGCCCAGGAATCGTTTTCTGCGCGCTAGGTGGAGTGGTGCAGACACGAACGCCCGTGTGAGGCCGGCAAACGGGCAGTCAGCTGGCCCGCGTGCAGGGGCAGAGTTCTCCCGGGCTCTGGGCTGGTAACAGCTTGGATCGGGTGTAGCGAGGGGGAGGGGTGCCGAGGTGGGGGGGATGATTATGGCGGGCACTGAGCATGGGGCGAATTGTCTAGCAGCGGAGGCGGAGGAAGTAGCTGGAGTCCCTCTGCTGGCCCTGGCTCCTGTGCGCTCGAGGCTGCAGCTCGCAGGCCTCATGCCCGTCCTGTCCCTTGCCTGCCCCTCGCGTGCAGTGCTTCCTGGTCACGTCTCTGTGCTTGCCCGGTGCCAGGTGCAGAGCTGAGTCGATCAGAACCGGGTGGGTTGTGGCAGCATTGCTCCTGTGGAAGTTGCAATGCCCATCGGTTGGGCACCGTCCATTTTCCTTAGACACAGGACGTGGCCGTGTCCCCAGGAATTACTTCAGCATGACTTTGAAGGTCAAAGTGGAATAGTGGAAAAATCTGCTCCCTGAGAAAGGGTGGGGCGTTGTTAGAAAGCGAGGGCGTGGTCACAACCTGCGTGGTGTGAGGACACCGCTGGAAAGGGATCCCTTGAACGGGGGGAAATTGCCAGGTTGAAATGCAACATGTTTGCTCCCGGTTTTGGAGGAAGGTAAAATGCTTCCATGCTGTGTCCTGTAATCTGCGTGGAACCGGTTCTGTGTGAGCGAGGAGTCCTCCTTCCGCTCGACTCTGCGCTGGTCAGGCCTCCGTTGGAGTGTTGTGGCCAGTTCTGGGCGCCGCATTTCAAGAAAGATGTGGGGAAATTGGAGACGGTGCAGAGAAGAGCAACAAGAATGAAGAAAGGTCAAGAGAATACGAGCTAGGAGGGAGGACTGAAGGAATTGGGCTTGTTTGGTTTGGAAAGGAGAAGACTGAGGGGGGACATGAGAGCGGCTTTCAAGTACCTAAAAGGGTGTCACAGGGAGGAGGGAGAAAAATGGTTCCCCTTGGCCTCTGAGGACAGGACAAGAAGCAAGGGGCTTAAACTGCAGCAAGGGAGGTTTAGGTTGGACATTAGGAAAAACTTCCCAACTGTCCGGGTGGTGAAACACTGGAATAAGTTGCCCAGGGAGGTTGTGGAATCTCCATCGCTGGAGAGATTTCAGAGCAGGTTGCACAGGTGCCGTCAGGCATGGTCTAGATCAAGGTCTCAAACTCCTGGCCTGGAAAGCCACGCGCTTGGGGATGGGGGTGCCAGGGTTAGAGGGCGGGGCATTGGCGGGAAGGGGGAGGTGGACAGGCCCCCCAGCTTGCCATGAATCCCAGGACAGGTTGTGCAGTGGCTCCAGCTAGATTTGGCCCACGGGATGAGAGTTTGAGACCCCTGGTCTACACGATACTTGGCCCTGTCAGGAGGATGGGATGGGACTCGAGCTCCCAAGGGCCCTTCCTGCTTGGATTCTGTTATTCGAGGAGGACTAGATGTGGGTGGCAAAAGCTGCTTTTAAAAGAAGCCTGAGCGCATGCACATTTCCGCTGCCTGACGTGTGGCAGGTCTGCAGCCTCTGCTGAATCTGACCCTGTTCCTGAATTTTCTCTCCAGATGTGAAACGTGTCTTGAGCCGTGTTTTGTCACTTAAGGTCCGATTGTTGTTTTTGCAGAGTTTTGGGGTGACATTGCCAAGGAGTTTTACTGGAGGACCCAACCCTCGGGATCCTTTCTGAAATACAACTTCGATGTGACAAAAGGGCCCATCTTTATCGAATGGATGAAAGGGGCTACCACCAACATCTGCTACAACCTGCTGGACAGAAACGTCAACGAAAAGAAACTTGGGGACAAAATTGCTTTTTACTGGTAACGATCTGCTTTTAGTATCGTATCGTGTCATGTCTGTGTCGTGCTGGGGCGGTGCTGCTCGGCCCGTGGCCGTGCATCTCGGGGGCTGCGGGCCGGGGCCGAGGGGGCTGCCCGAGTGACAGGAATTAAGTTGGAGATCCCATATTGTGTTAATTCAGGCTGGGTGAGGAAACCTGCAGCTAGGAGTTTCTTGCGGGGGAGAGGATACGGCTCAGTTGCTCGTCACCGGGGACTGTGTGCAGTTGGCTGCTGTTGAAGTTTGCAATGGAAGACACTGTCGCAATGTGGCCAGGCTGGAAACCAGAGCCGAGTTGGTGGCATGCCATGGTGAACCCCCTAGCAGCAGCAGAACTGTTGCTTTCTCAGGACACGGAGCAGCCGTTTTCTCTCTGGTCTCCTGCCTCACTCAGTCCCTTGGCAGTAGGACCCGCTTTGTCGGTAGCAGGAGTAGAGGCTGTAGCCACCTGTTCCAGTTTCTTCCCCTTGCAGCTCGTTCCTGGGCATCGCCTGCTCCAGGAACAATTGACAGTCTTTTTATTGTCTGTCCCTGCCGCTCGGGACGCCTCTTCCTGCTCCTGCCTCACAAGCCATAGAAACCCCCCCGTGCCGGATCGTTCGGTAAAACCCCCAGGTGCGTAGCAGTTAGTGCTCGGCGCTGAGGCTCGCTAGGTCCCAGGGCGGTCACTGCCCGGTATTTTGAGGTGTTAAACGTAACAACCCATCGGGAGGCAAAACTCGAGTTCCCGGACACTGCCTCGGCCTCTAAGTCCAAAGGGGAAGTGTGGCCTTGCAGGGCTCATGGTGTCTATTCCGCTCTGGGGGTGCGCGCCCGTAACGCGACTCCTCTCGCACCACAGCAGCGCCCGTGTGGGTAAGTAGCGGGTTTGAAACGCTGGTCTGCCCGTGGCAGCGAGCCAGCCTGCCCCTCGTGCAGCTGCAGGGACAGCCCTGGGGAGCCAGGCAGCTGGGAGGGGGCCGGGGAGCGAGGCCGTGGGCTGAGCAGTGAGGCGTGGCAGGGGAGTGGTGGCCTGTTGGAGGCAGGGGAGAGGTGGCAGAGCTCTGAGGCTCCTGCACCTGCTGGCTCTGATCACGCTTAGGCGGTTTGGTTCCTTGTGTTCTTGGGCACAAAACATGAATCATCCTTAAAAGGGGGAAGTGACGATCACAAACTGGCGGTTTTACTTCAGCTCTGTTTAAAAAAGCCTGCGGCCGTTGCAATGAATGGCCTTGCAAGTCTGAGCCGTGGGGGGACGTGAACGGCTGCGTTACGAAGGAGCAAATATCGGGGGGAATTGGAGAGAGAAAGCATCTGGCAGGATCTTTGCTGCTTCAGCGGCTAGCCAGGGTGCCTGGGCATTTATTCTGAGAGGTGGGAGGGGGCTCCACTCCCAGGGCGCGCCCCTCTGCGAGCCCAGCCTGCGGGCGGCTGTTTCCTGCGTTGCCTCCGTGCTCTGGGCTTGGGATGCTGCCGCCCTCAGACGCGGGGCGTCCCGGGCTCTGGAGGAGGAGAGCAGAGGGGCCCGGTGCCCGTAAGGAAGGGTCTGTGCACATGGAGCGCCCAGGCACCGCTGGCTCTGCCCAGCCCCCACGCTCGCGGTGAAGAGCGGAGCTGTGTCCTCGCCTGCCAGTCCCCCCGGCGTGTCCATCCCAGCACTGGCCCCGTTCACGTGGGGACATGCTCCCGAGCCCTGCCGGCTGCCTGCCTTTGGGAAGGAGCTTGCGGTTTGCGTTGCTGCAGCGGGACCTTTCTCGGCCGTACTCGGCATCACGTCGCATTGCAAGGAGCCGGGCCTGGAATTCGTCAGGTGCTGCACCAGGCCTGATTGCAGCGGCAGCTTTTCCTCTGCGTCTCGCTCCCTCCTCCTGCCCGGCGGGGCGCGTGCAGCGTGCGGAGGGGGAGGTGACGGGAGGGGAGGGGGGTGCAGCGAGGAGCTCAGGGAATGCAGACGTTACAACTAACTTGCTTCGGCTCCCTGCTCCCTCTGTGCCCTCGCCCTCGGCGCCCCAGGCGAGGACTCTGGCCGTGGCCAAGCCAAGCCAAGTGTGTCCAACTTGTTTGGGAACTGGAGCCCTTTCCAGGAACCCTGCTGCAGCTCTGCCCTGCTCGGCACATGGCTCTCCCGTGGGAGGTGTTGGCTCGTTCACCTGAGCTCCGTGTGCCGTGGCTGGCTGGCACGGGCGAGCGAGAACGCTGTAGGGCAGACTGTTCGTGGAAGACTGGTTTAAAAGTCGGGTGACCGTTCGAAAGGAGAAAATCCCAAGCACACTTAAGCTACCACTTGAGCCAGACTGCCCCGGTGGCACCAGCAGATGGGGGGACTTTCTCTCTCGCTCCCGGGGCGTTTTTCCCTGGCAAGACAAAACCAGACGTAAATCTGTCGTCTTCTGCCGGCGTGGATTTCTGCCAGGCTTTAAGTGATTAAACTCGGTGGCTGACTGGCTGAACTCTCCTCTAAGTGACTATTTGTCCTCATTACGGGTTTAACCTCGGGGAGGGCAGATCCACGTCTCCCAGATGAAAGGATGCTGGGCCAGAAGCAACATGATTCGGCGCACGTGCCGCCGCAGCGACCGCAGTGGGCGTGGTGGGTTCGCCTGCGGAAGGAGCAGTGCGTTTAGCGCACTGGGCTTGTGTGGGGCAGGAAAAGGGCGTGTCCCCGTCGCCCCCCCGGGGCTCCAGCAGGAGTTGTGCTTCGCTTCTGAGCCCGTCCCTTTGCGTGGGGCGGCCCAGAGACTCGTCCAGCTGCCGGGGCCCTTCTGGCGGGGGCGTGCCCTGGTGCCAGCGCGCCGACGTGGCTCCGCACGACAATACGGCCCAGAGACTCGTCCAGCTGCCGGGGCCCTTCTGGCGGGGGCGTGCCCTGGTGCCAGCGCGCTGACGTGGCTCCGCACGACAATACGGCCCAGAGACTCGTCCAGCTGCCGGGGCCCTTCTGGCGGGGGCGTGCCCTGGTGCCAGCGCGCCGACATGGCTCCACACGACAATACGGCCCAGAGACTCGTCCAGCTGCCGGGGCCCTTCTGGCGGGGGCGTGCCCTGGTGCCAGCGCGCCGACGTGGCTCCGCACGACAATACGGCGCAGGGGCTCGTCCAGCTGCCGGGGCCCTTCTGGCGGGGGTGTGCCCTGGTGCCAGCGCGCCGACGTGGCTCCGCACGACAATACGGCCCAGAGACTCGTCCAGCTGCCGGGGCCCTTCTGGCGGGGGCGTGCCCTGGTGCCAGCGCGCCGACGTGGCTCCGCACGACAATACAGCGCAGGGGCTCGTCCAGCTGCCGGGGCCCTTCTGGTGGGGGCGTGCCCTGGTGCCAGCGCGCCGACGTGGCTCCGCACGACAATATGGCGCAGAGACTCGTCCAGCTGAGGGGCCCTTCTGGCGGGGGCGTGCCCTGGTGCCAGCGCGCCGACGTGGCTCCGCACGACAATACGGCCCAGAGACTCGTCCAGCTGCCGGGGCCCTTCTGGCGGGGGCGTGCCCTGGTGCCAGCGCGCCGACGTGGCTCCGCACGACAATACGGCCCAGAGACTCGTCCAGCTGCCGGGGCCCTTCTGGCGGGGGCGTGCCCTGGTGCCAGCGCGCCGACGTGGCTCCACACGACAATACGGCCCAGAGACTCGTCCAGCTGCCGGGGCCCTTCTGGCGGGGGCGTGCCCTGGTGCCAGCGCGCTGACGTGGCTCCGCACGACAATACGGCGCAGGGGCTCGTCCAGCTGAGGGGCCCTTCTGGCGGGGGCGTGCCCTGGTGCCAGCGCGCCGACATGGCTCCGCACGACAGTACGGCGCAGGGGCTCGCGAGTGCTGCTCCAGAAGCCCCGTTGTGCCAAACTCAAAGCTGCTCTCGTGCCCATCGTCCGCGGCAGGGCAGGGCAAACCGGGGCGGGGGCAGGGAGGGGCTGCAGCGGGGGCGGGGGTGAAAGCATCCAGCACGAGGCTTGGACATCTAAACCAACGCTTCCGTCCGGGGCAAGTCCTCTGTGTGCGTCTCAGGCCCCGAGTCCGGAGCAGAAAGCGCAGGCGCTGAGGGGCCGGGCTTGAGAACTGGGCATGCCCCCGTCCCCACCACAATTCCCTGGCCACCCCACTCCTGCCACTGTGCTCGCTGTGGACCTGCGGCGTCCTCAGGCCTGGGGGCCGGATGCCTGGGTCTGGCCCCGGAGGCTCAGCACTGGGGAGCCCGTGCTGGTGCTCCAGCCCCCCACCCGCATGGCTGGAGCGCGCACAATCTACCGAGGGGCACGTGGGGAGGGTCTCGCTTGTGTACGGCCCCCGACTGATTTGTCTGTGGGTCCGTGGCCCTAAGGCGATCCGCCCCCCGGTGTACGGCAGGATTTGCTGAGTATAACCTACTGCCAGGGTTGGTCAAAGAGCAGAACGTAAATTGGCAAGGGCTGCACGCCTGTGATCTCGCCAGCGCTGCGCTGCCCTGCGTCCGGAGCGGGTCTGGCTGTCTCCGTGTTGGTCGGATCCGATTAGCGGGGTGTTAGGGCCCCCCCCCCGTTAGTGTGGTCGTGCCGCGTTTAGCACCCGGGCAGCGTTGTCGCCGTGCTCATCAGTTGGCGCACGTGCTTGTGTACAGTTGTGCGATGCTCCTGGCTGCCTGCTCCGCCCGCTTCTGTTTCCCTTGACTTGGTCAGGCTCCCTCTTGCTGCGCCCGCCAGGCCGCTGCCTCCCAGAGACGGTTGCGCCGCGTCCCGCGTGGTCCTCGCCCGCTGGCTCTCCCTTCGTCCTGCCCTTCGCGTTCCCGGTGTCATGCTGGCTGCTGCATTTCTGTTCCGACCCTCCAGCCTCCCTGCTCAGGGACCCTGCAGGTCCTGGGAGCTGTACCCAAGGTGCTGGAGCCAGAGGACTGACCCTGCTAGCCACAGAGGTGGGGGGACCTCACCCATCGGGCAGATGCGTCTGTGAGATGGCAGCTCCTGGTCCCTGCCTGCCCAGAGAGGGGCGTGTGCCAGGTCCCTCCCTGGGGCCGCTGGAGGGGGGGGGTGCAGAGACACGACTCCTCTTCTGCTACCTTGCTAGTGTGCGGTAAACATCACGTCTCCTCTTTCTGTCCTTCCAAACACCTGGCCCCTGCTTTCCCCCTGCCGCCCGGGCAGGGGCCGATTCTTTGCTCTCGCCTCCCCCGGCCTCCTGGCAGCTGCGAAGGGGGCGGAAGGGAGCGCTCTTGCTTTTTGGGATCCACCTTTGAGTTCCCTTCCCCCAGGAGAGTTCCCACGCGCCCGGCTGTTCGGAATGTGCCTGTGCGTGAATGAAACTGACCAACTGCCTGTGGCCCGGGACCCGAGAAGCCCGGCGTGACCCTGACGGGACAGGCCGCTTGTTGCTGGTGTGGCTTGCGGCAGCGGGGCCGGAGTGGTCTGTCTGCCCGGCACGCTGCAGCGATCCGGGTTGGGGGGTTGTCGTGGCGTTTGCCTCCATGCCCTGGGCAGGGGGGTTTAAATCCCACCGGTAGCTGGCTCCAGAGCACAAAGGGGGCGGTCGAAAGACTCTTCCGGTGACTCCGCACGTGTCCTTACTGGGCAGGCCTGGTGCCTGGGTCAGCGTCTCACGGCCGCATGCTGCCTGGGGCCGGGCCGGTTCTGAAAAAGGGACACGCGCCTCGGAGCCATGGTTCGCGTGGCTCACGGCACTGAGGGGGCCTTAGTCTGCGGGTCCGTGAGCCTGGCTGCACCTGGCCCTGCGCGCCGAGGGACCCAGGCCTTGAGAAGTACAGGCCCTCTGCTCGAGTCCCCTCCCCTTTAGTGCCGCTGCCGGGCAGTGCTCTTCCCAAGGAAAGCTCCTTGGGGCAGCTGGGCAGTCGGGCTCCTCCGTCGCCATGGCCCACCCCGATAACTAGCTCCAGAATGTCTCCCCGGAGAGTGTCTGTCTGCTGGACTCTGCAGTACACGCCGCTGTGGAAGGAGCCGCTGCTCCGGGGGAGCGTTCCCTGAGCTGCACACAGCCCAGCCCGCCTGAGTCGTGGGGCTGGAGCGGCCTCGCGTTGCTGCAGCAGGTTTGCCCTGGTTCATGGACCGCTTGCTCACCTGTCCGCTGGCTCCTCCCTGCTGAGGGCAAGGGGAGCCCAGGGATGGGGTGCGCCTCAGGTGGCATGCCAGGGGTAAGGTCATTCCCTGCTCGTTCGTGCTGTGGGGGCACCGCTAGTAAATCTGGGGGCCCTGCTGCCCCCCGAGAGGGTACCTGGATGAGAAGTCCCAGCTCTTGCAGATTGGCAGCGAGATCAAAGCGCCAGCCTCTGAGAGATGCGCGGGGCAGTGTCTGGGGCAGGGTATCCCACCGCTGCCTGCAGGTGTTTACACCCTCCTCTGACACGGTGATGGGCCAGGTCAGGGCACCGCTGAGAGCGTCAGCTCAGGGCGAATTGCTCAAAACTCGGGGCTCTTTATAGCCCCCAGTCTGGCGGCCCTTCCCAAACAGGCCACAAACGAGTCACACAGAGCGCTAAGCTGCCTGTCTGGCCAGCACGAAGCCTCGCGAGCAAAACCCCTCGGACACGCCAGCGCTCTCCTTGCCCCAAACAGCCCCGGGCCTAACACACAGGTGAGGGGTTTTAGAACCTCATCTCACCCTCCCTGAACAGGTTCTGTCCGGTCCCAAGAAACCAGCCCCAGGTCCTGATCCATTTACACTCTGGACCTTACCCACAAACCATGCTGAGCCGCTCCTTTAGAATTGAACATCTAAAGGTTTATTGCCACAAGAAAGAGAAGCCTGAGAGTGAGGCTGTTAAAGTATCGTACGTTACGTGCATTGAATCTCCCAGTTCTCAGTGCAGCCTCTAGCAGAGATGTTACAGCTGCTGGCTTAACAGTCCTTGGTGCGCATCCTAGGTCAGGATGGGGCCACAGTTCTTCCGGGCTCGCTGTTCCCTGCAAGGCTGCATCTGGAATCAGGAGCAAAACTGGATACCCCAATGGAGGATGCCACATGGCATATTTATACCCCTCTCTGGCTTCTTCCAAGCTGCAGACAGTCACATGGCCAGTGGCCGGGTGTGTCTTTGGCCTTCAGAGGCCCATTGTTCCCGGGAGCTTTGCTAATTAGCATGTTCATAGGCTGAGCCCACAGACAGAGAAACTCCCAGTATTACCGCAGAGTACATATCCGTAACTCCATGCGCAGACATTATACAGGTGTGTGAAGAGCAGATACAGACTCAGCAAAAGGGAAGCTTTCATTTGACACCTTACATGGCCCCCTTCGTACCCACTTTTGGGGCAAACACCCCCCATGGGCGCAGCAGTGACCTGGCTGCTTCCCTTAAACTCCGGTAACGTGACACACGGGACACCAGGAGCCGACTGAGCGACCCGAGAGCGCCCAGCCCAGGGACTTCAGTTCTCTCTTCCGTCCCAGAGCGGTTTATCATGACGTGCTGCCCGGAGCCGCTTGCAGCTCCAGCACCGCTGCTCCAGCGCATCTGGCGCGGGGCACTGTCAGAGGCCTGTGCGCTGCAGCCTGGTGCTGATCTATAAAAACCTCTTGCTGGAGCCTGGGGGGAACATTTGACCCCGACTGGCCAGGAGAGAAAAGCACAAAGATCTGGAGTTGGACGGTGCTGGAGAATGGCGGGACCTGGGCTATCGAGCCAGCAAGGGAGCCACTGGGATTCAAGCCCTGTACAGCAGGGGCTGGGGACTGCTCTAGCTGGACCAGGCAGGGCTCACCGCGCCATGCTGCGGGCAGGGGCTGCTCCGCGGGGCTGGGCCACCCATTAACCGGCCGCCAGTCAGCATGCCAGTCAGGCTGACGCTGGTAACCCTTTCCCTCCCTGAGCCAGCTGTAGACGTGGCAGACGTGGTTTTGTAGTCGTGGTGCACGATATTATCTTGGTTTATTTTTAGGCATTTTTATCTATTTTAAATGTTCCCGGGGGGGCCAGGCAGGTTCTGAGCAGCAGCACACCGGGGCGGTCAGACGGCTGACGCTTTACCAGCTGCTCCAACGCAGTGTGTCCCCTCAGATCCACAGCGATTCTCCTTAAACGTGCTGTGACTGGCCCTTGGCTCCTCTGTCGCGTGGGGGAGCGGGTGGCAGGCCGGTAATTCCCACGGATGGGAACGGTGCATATGGACACGCACTGGAGGGCTCTAACACGGAGAGCCGGGTTCCCTCCAGGAGAAGGGAAGGCAGTCTCTCCCCCCGCGTGAAATCGACACAAGGAGGCCGGGGCTGGTGATGTCTGGGAGCACCCGGTGATGTGCTGGATACTACGGCGGGTGCCCTTCCAGCGGGCTTGGGGACCAGGCTGTACTCGGTCTTACCTAGGGAGTTTGGCTGGCTGGCAAATTGGGGTCCCGGTAGTGCACTGCCAGTCTGCAGATCCCCGCTTTGCACCCGCAGCTGCAGATGCCCATGGACTGTGTGTGTGGATCAGATGCAGGTGCCAGTGTTGTGTCCTCGCAGGGCTCTGTCAGTGTGACACCAACAAGCCCCGTTTGCGAAGGCAGAGGGGTCACGAGGCTGCCTGTGGCTCTGGACGGTCCCGGGGGGGGCGTCCCAATTGCCGACCTGCGTGCTGGTTAACAAGTGCCGCCTGGGCCTGAGCCAGCAGGGGTGGGCTGGGGTCTCTGAGGGGCAGTTACCGGCGAGGCCGGCAGCCGCGCAAGCCGAAGTTGTGGAGGAGGGAGAGAGACGCTTCCCCTGGGGAGCTCCGTGGGGCTGCTGAGCACTTGGCCAGCGTCTGCAGTCACCTGACACGTTCGTCCCTGGCAGTCTGGGGCTTGCCCGGTGAAACACAAGGTGTCACAGGAAGAGTTTCCGTAAGGGGCTTGGACTTGCCTCGGAGACGGTAGGATTAACTGAGGCCGTGCAAAACACTGATCTGCTCTGCTTCCCCAGCGGGCGTGCAGGCTGCTGGCTGGGCGGGGTAGTTAGTAACCGTGACCAGGCAGAGTCGACAGGCCAGCGAAACACGGTACCTGCCCTTGCCCAGCTCCCCAAAGCAGGCGAAACGATCCCACCCAGAGACGCTCGTGAGCCAGTCCGTGCTCTGGAGCAGTGTCCGCCTGCAGCCGGGTGACGGGGCCGTCGGGGCTGCACGGTGCAGAGCCGGCTTGGGATTGCAAAGAGCGCGTGTAATCTGCCTAAAAGCTGCTGGCAGCGGCTGGGGCTCTGACGGCTGTGAGTAATGGGAATGGCTCCGAATTTACTGCCTTGCTTGAATTAGCCTCCGTGCCCGAAAGGCAGCACGCTAATGCAGCGCGGGCGTGGGAGGAGGGAGCTGCTGCTTGGAGTCTCTGTGCTGCTAACGGCTGCAGCTTGCATTCAGACACCAGCGAAGTGTCACTCGGCCAGGCCGGGCCCAGGGCCTCTGCAGGCGATAGACACTGTTCCAGGGTGGGGCATTAAAACAAATTCCTTCCCGAGGTTTATCCCCGGGGTTCTGCCAGGGCCTGAATCGCTGCAGAAGTGACTGTGGAGCGGGGCTGAAGGGTCCACAATCGCCCCGGCTTTGGGCATCTACGGGGCGCCCCAGAGTCGGTTAGAATTGCTCTGCCGCTGTCCTGGGTAACTGGGCAAATCGCTCCTGCCTCCGGTTCCCTAGCTGTAGACCGGGGCTACTGCCCCCTCCCGTGCGAGGCCCTTGGAGCGCTCAGGCGCAACGCACCGGCCCTGGGGCACCACAGAGAACACAGATGTGTAGGTGGGGCAGGAGCGTTGGTGGGCAAAGCCCCTTCCTCGGAGGAGAGGGTCTGAGCGGCCGAAGAGCAGCGGGTCCCTATGGGCGCCTGCCAGCCCCCCTGTGTCCAGGGGCCCGATGGGCCGCGTCGCGCTTCCTGGCTCGCCACGAGGAATGCTCTGACCGGGGGCGGGGAGTGTGGGGTCCAAAGCCGAGGCCTTTGCAGAAATCACTCTGCTGCCAGCCCCCTCCCCCGGTAACTACGGGGCCCCTGGGGATCGGTTCTGGCTGGGCCACGGAACCTCCTATGCACACGCATCCTGCGCAGCCACCGCTGTTTGGAAGTGGCCTCTGGCCTCGGGGGACCGCGCCGTGGCGGGCGCTGGCTGCCCGGCTGAGCTGCTGCGAGGCTGTGTAGCCAGGGCTGGCTGCGTGGGGAGTCCCTGCAGCTCCGTGGCGTGGCGCGTCAGTCGGTGCGAGGGGACCGCACACCCTGGTCGCTCCGCGTGGCCTGGGGGGTTCTGTCCAAGCCGAATGTCTTGCGCAAGTTCCCGTTTTCGGAGGGGCAGGATTTGAGGCTCCTTCCGCCCCATCTCTCTTCTGGATCAGTGTTTCGTCGTCCCGGTTGCCAGGGCAAATCCCCCCTCCCTTTATGGGTGGTTGGTTTCATGGTGTCTCTTGGCCACCGAGCGTTCCCAGTCACCCCGGTTTGACTGGCTGGGCCATTTCTGGGCGCCGGCCCCGCCGGCCGCAAGGTTGGTGGGTCTGTGCTGTCGTGCTGGGAGCCAGCTCTCTGAGCTGTCCCTTGTGGGGTGTGCTCCGGCCTCGCGCAGCACTTCCTGGCCAGAGGCTGCCAGCTCCCTCTGGGTTACATTTGCCGTCTCAGGCCCGGGGGAGCGTTTCGGCCGGGCCCCAGGGCGCTGGCAGCGCGGCCGATGAGGGGCTTTGCCCTCAGGGCTGTTTTCCTGGCCAGTGCGAGCTGGCGCTGGGTCCGCCGGCGGGCAGGCCGCTCTCCTGAGCGGTCACCCGGAGCAGGTCTCCCGGCGGCGTGCGAGCCCGCGGGCCGGCAGAGGGGCAGGTTTCAAGTTAGTGGCAGTCTCGGGCCCTCCTGGCTAACTTGCCATTTTACGTCCCGCGCTCCCCCCGCTGTCCCCAGTAGCCGCCTGCACCAGGGCTTTCGGTGCTGTGGGGCTAAGGAGACTCACCCTGGCCCTGCACTACTCCCACAAGCAGCCAGCCAAGTCCCTCCATCCCTGCGGGGACACCTGACAGCAGCCCCCCTTTTCTGCCTCCCCCACCCTGCCCAGCCAGCAGGAGACGGGGGCAGCTCCAAGGCAGGGGGCAGCGGGGTGGGGAGCTGAAGGATCTGCCCGTGCCCCTGCCCAGCGCCCTCCCCCACGTAGGGCGGGGACAGGGGAGCAGGCGGCAGGCCACGGAGCTGGCTCTGGCTGGTCCCCTGTGTCACGTTACTGGATCTCGAGGGGAGCAGCCAGATCACTGATGCACCCATAGGTGGGGCTGCTGGCCCTAAGAATGGTATAGAAGGGGGCATGTGAGGTATTGAATAGAAGCTTATTATCTGCTGATCCTGTGTACGCTATTGATGTGAGTGTAGAATGTCTGTGTGTGTAGGTAGGAATCTGTATCTGTGTGGAAACTGAATATTTCTCTGAGTGTGGTTGAGCATTGGGCGGAGCCTGGCCTATGGACATGCTAAAGTGAGGCCCTGTGGGACAATGGCACTCGATGGGCCAAGGACACACCTAAAGCAGGAGGGCGGAGGCCCAAGAGCTGCAGCAGAGAGAGGCTAACGGCCAGGTGACCGGCTGCGGCCAAGGAGAGGCCAGGAAGGAGGGATAAAGAGGCCATGTGGGGGACTCCATTTTGTTCTCATCCCAGAGTCAGCATTGCAGGGATCGAAGAGCCCGGAAGACCTGTGAACCCATCCTGATCGTAGGATGTGCAACAAAAACTTTTAAACCAGCAGCTGTGACATCTCTGCTAGAGCCTGCATCGAGAACTGGGAGATTCGGTGCATGTAACGTACTATCCTTTAACAACCTTACTCTCATGCTTTTCTTTCTTGTGATAATAAACCTTTAGTTGTTAGATGCTAAAGGATTGGCCCAGTGTGATTTGTGGGTAAGGTCCAGAGGGTAAATTGACCAGGGATCTGTGGCTGGTTTCTTGGAATCAGACAGGACTTGTTCGGGGTAGGTGGGATTGGGTGCTAGGACCCCCCACCTGTGTGAGAGGCCCGGGGCCATCTGGGGCACGGATATTGCTGGGATGTCGGAGGGGTTTTGCTCGGGAGGCTTCAGGCAGGCGGCTGAAGCACTCTGGGACTGGTTTGTGGCCTGTTTGGAGAGGTCACCAGTCTGGGGGCTGTAAGGAGCCCTGGATTTGAGCAATTCGCCCTGAGCAGACGCCCTCAGCTGTGCCCAGACACGGCCCGGTCCGTCACAGTGGCATAGTCGGCAGGATCCACAGATCTTGGTCAATTGAGCTTTGGGATCAGGATCCCACGCTGTCTAAATTTGATTTTAGCTACTGAGAGTTTGGTTGGTTAAAGAGCAGCTGCAGTGAGTGAGCTACAGTATGAAAGTCTGGACAGAGAGGCTCTGGAACTCTTGTGCTTGGAAGGGGGCATTGCCTTTAATGAGGAAGTTTCTAATCCGGAGCTGGCATTTTTGTTAATGGTCAGAAATGCTGCAGAAGAAATGAGAGCAGGATCCAGTGAGGAGAATGCAACTTAGATGTAAACGAGAAGTGGAGGAGTCTCGTCTGCTGTCACAACAGAGAATACAGAGGCGAGACCGAGAACATGCAGAGAGAATGGCAGAGTGGGACAGACAAATCAATCAAGGCCGGGAAAAAGCTGCCAGATTTGAACTTCAACCCAAAAGAATTGAAGCATAAAAGGAACCGTGTCTTCTTGAAAGTTCGGTGTGTGACCGTGTGGGCATGTGGGGTAATGTTGTAGCCCAGCCCCGAAGCATGTGTGGGGTTTGTGAGGGGGGTACAGGTAACTCTGGGAAGCTTTCTGGGGCTAGTCAATCTTATTGTAACCGAAAGAAAAGCGTCTCTAAATGTTTGCCTGTGGCGGGTAGCCATGAATCTGCGAGTGAGGCTTCTAAGGGCCTGTCTAGTGCCTCAAAGGCGAGGCTGAAATCAGCACCAGGGCAGAAAAAGCCCAGAAATCAGAGAAAGTTTTCTGGGGCTGGCCAGTTTTACTGTAACCAAGGGGAAAGTGTCTCTACATGTGTGCCTGTGGCAGAGGGCTGTGTGTCTGCAGGGGGGCAGTGAGCCTGTGAGTGAGGGACCCAAGGGCCTGTCTGATGCCTCAGAGGTGAGGCTGGAATCAGAACCAGGGCAGGAAGAGCCCAGAAGTCAGGGAAATGTTTCTCTGGGGCAGCCTGGAGTGGCTGGCCAGAGTGAAGTTTTAGTTGAGGAGTTGGTGGCTGGTGAGGTTTGTGGAATTGACCCTGCACAAGCTGAAAGTGAGTTGTGTGAAGAAGCACAGTGTGTGCAAGCTGGCGATTTGGCTGGTGGAAGTAGCAGTGGGGCAGTAAAGGAAGCTGTCTCAGTGTCTAGCTCTATGCCTGAAATTAGCCAGGGGTATTGGGACAAGAGAGAAACTGTCTCTGGTTGCCTGTCTGTGTGTGGGGAAGGGTTTCTTCCTTTGTCTGAGGAAGGTGCCCCACAGCCTGTGTTGGCTGAGAGCAGGGCTGTTGTCCCAGAGTTGGGTCTGGATACAAAGAAGGCCCAGAAAGGAGGTGTCTCTAAGTTTGTGTCTGCTGGGGAGGAGGATGCTGTGACTTGGGTAGATCCAGGCAGTGTCTTGCCAGAACCCCAGAGACCAGACAGTGGGGACCCTGATGTTGTGCCTGATGCTGCTGTGTTGCTGGAAGAGGGGGAAGTGAGTCTGTGGGACCAGGGTGACCCCTTAGCCCAGGCACAAGGAGGGAATCAGGGCATGTTAACTCTGGAGCCTAATGATGTTGAGGAAGTTTACAGCCATCTAGAGAGCTGCAAAGGGAGAAAAGGTGTCTCTGACCTTGTATCTTGTGAGTCTGTCTGTATGCCTGAGAGGGGATTGTCTGTGAATCCACCGGAGGGGCCAGGGAGGACTCAAGGAGTAAAGGAATTTCAGGAGGAATTGGTTGTGGCTCAGCAGGGCTATGCTGCTGCAGAGCCAGGGAAGGGTGAACTGCTGCTTAAGGAAGCTCATAGGGAGGAGAGTCCTGGCAGTGCTTGTAGCAAGCAGGTTGCAGTAACTGAGGCAGGTGACATGGCCTTGCTGGGAGAAGGCATTGAGGAGAAAGCTCTGCCTGTAAAAGGCAGCAGCTTGTTGTGTGAGGCACTTGTTGTAGTGCCTGATGGACACAATTTGTCCATTAGCAGTGACTCCACTGACTTGGATATAGACAAATCCAGTGTGGAGGGTTGTGGGGAAGTCTCGGAGGGACTGAGGGTTGTTCCAGATGAGGCAGGAACAGCCAGAGAATTGGAGCAGGCTGATAACCCAGTGACTGTGTGTGACCAGCTTGCTGGGAAGTCAGTGTGTGTGGGACAGGATTGTTCCCAGGTGAATGAGGAGAGTGGGAAGTTAGTGTCTCAGATTCAGGAGAAGGGCTGGGTAGCTAAGTATGCAGAGCAGAACAGCTGTGTGGTCACTCTCCCTAGGATGCAGGAGATGGCAGTTACGCTCCCATCTCTGGACACGGTGGACACTCATACTCAATCAGGGAGGTTGATATCTGGTTCCATGTGGAAACAGAGGTTGGAGGTGGACAGAGGAGAGACTTGGGAGTCTACAGCTCACTGCTGTTACCCCACTGAGTGGGGAAAGGGGGAGAATTCCAGGGCCATTGTGAGCCAGGGAGTCACGCCCAGCCAGCCCTTTGTCTTGGTCAGGCCAGAGGTTTCAGGCCTGGAGCCCAGAGGACAAGGGGGAAGGGTAGGACTTGCTTTGGTCAAGAAGATTTGCAGTTTAAACCTGAAGGGCCAAAACTGCAATGGGGTGGAGCCAAAGAAGGGGCCAGATGGAGAATGTCAGTATACACCTGATATAGGATTGTTCTTGTTACTGATGTTAATTCTTGTAACCAATGGATTATTGTTGCAGAGAATCGTAAGGGTGTATGATGTGCCTGATCTTATGGAAACACCTTGTAACTTGTCAGGGAATGTGCCCAGTGACAGACTGGACGTAAAAGGACATTGTGATGTTGATATTTCATGCTTAATGCTTGTAACTGGTCCAGGAACTTCTTACAGGACAAAAATGGTTCCAGCCGGAAGGTCCTGTGTGGAAAAGGGAAACTGAGGCACGCCACCATTTTGTTTTCGTGGATAAGTGCAAAAATGCCTACACTATTTGGGATGAGAATACCTGCATTCACACAATGTTAATTGTGGTTCAGAGAGTTGCCAGAGCTGGCCGGGATAAATTCACTACTTTCTTCAGCTCTGGGCAAAATCACCTGACACACACGGGGATCGTGCTACAAAGGCAGATCCAAGTAGCTCTGGGTTTTACCAAGTTTTACCTTGGGATTCTAAGACAATGCAAGGACGTGGTTGTCGCTATGACAGACCTTGCAGTAATGAAGCCTATTTTTGGCGAACTGGGTTCTCATACACTGATCCAGCTCTGTACTGTTGTTTCTAACATTGGGTTAGAACATGTGATGAGACAGAGCCAAAGCATGGGGAGGCCTGTGATGCCCTCAGTGATGTTACTGGCATCACGTCCTGCATCAGTTTTGCATTGGGGGTGTCACGTTACTGGATCTTGAGGGGAGCAGCCAGATCACTGATGCACCCATAGGTGGGGGTGTTGGCCCCAAGAATGGTATAGAAGGGGGCATGTAAGGTATTGAATAGAAGCTCACTGTCTGCTGATCCTGTGTACGCTATTGATGTGAGTGTATAATGTCTGTGTGTGTAGGTAGGAATCTGTATCTGTGTGGAAACTGAATATTTCTCTGAGTGTGGTTGAGCACTGGGCGGAGCCTGGCCTATGGACATGCTAATTAGTGAGGCCCTGTGGGACAATGGCACTCGATGGGCCAAGGACACACCTAAAGCATGAGGGCGGAGGCCCAAGAGCTGCAGCAGAGAGAGGCTGACGGCCAGGGAGAGGCCAGGAAGGAGGGATAAAGAGGCCATGTAGGGGACTCCATTTTGTTCTCAGCTCAGCACTTCATCCCAGAGGCAGCAGTGCAGGGATCGAAGAGCCGGAAAGACCTGTGAACCCATCATGATGCTAGGATGTGCAACAAGAACTTTTAAACCAGCAGCTGTAACATCTCTGCTAGAGCCTGCATCGAGGACTGGGAGATTCGGTGCATGTAACGTACTATCCTTTAACAACCTGACTCTCATGCTTTTCTTTATTGTGATAATAAACCTTTAGATATAGATTCTAAAGGATTGGCCCAGTGTGATTTGTGGGTAAGGTCCAAAGGGTAAATTGACCAGGGATCTGTGGCTGGTTTCTTGGAACCGGACAGGACTTGTTCGGGGTAGGTGGGAGTAGGTGTGTATAGGCCCGGGGCCATCTGGGGCACGGATATTGCTGGGGTGTCGGAGGGGTTTTGCTTCGTGAGGCTTCAGGCAGGCTGCTGAAGCGCTCGGTGGGACTGGTTTGTGGCCTGTTTGGAGAGGTCACCAGTCTGGGGGCTGTAAGGAGCCCCGGATTTGAGCATTTCGCCCTGAGCGGACGCCCTCAGCTGTGCCCAGACACGGCCCGGTCCGTCACACCCTGCCCTAGGGGGGGTGACGCCCTGACATAGGCGCAGTCCGGCTGCTCCGTGCCGTGGGGCCGCGCCTCCTTGGGAGCGGCCTGTCCCACAGCCCGGCAGCGCTCCCTGTTCCTCGCTCGGCTTCTCCGCCTTCCCCCGCCAGCCTGGACCCTGGCCCTGCCATGGGGCCCGCGGGGTTTGGCCTGGGCTCACCGGGGCCCGCCAGGCCTCTCTGGTGCTTGGCTCGTGTGGGGGCAGGTGCTTGGCGTCCCTCGGGGCGGTGGGTGCCGGGGGAGCCCTTACTTCCTGCACCCGCTCCCTCAGACACCCACCTTGCTGGCGAAGGGGTGGCCCTTTGCCATGTGCAGAGCTCTCGGGCGGCCTGTGCCAGAGCCCCCCGCCCCGCCCCGTACGGAGCTCTGCCGGGCTCCCGCGCAGCCTCCTCTGGGCCTTGGCTGAGGGGTGGCTTTTGCCCACCTCTCCCTGGGCTGGCAGCCCTTCCTCTGTGGCCCCTGCTGGCCCCCCGGTCTCCTGGGCTGGTCCCAGGCTGCTTTCCTGGCACCTCAGCGTCTCCTGTTTCCCTCCCTCCTTCGGGGCAGGCTTCCTGGGGCCGGCTGCTGCGTTATCACTGCCGTTACCGCGGCGGCCTTGCTGGACTGGGGTGGCTGCCGCGGCGCGTCCTCCGGCTCCTCCTCCCCTCCCCATGCGTGCCGAGAGCGTGAGAGCCCCCTGCCCCAGACCTGCCTCCCTTCCAGTGCACCCGCCTGGGCTCTGGCTAACCGCTCCCGGGGGTCGGGCTGCAGGAGGTGCCTCTTCAGCGGAGGGCCCTGGACGGCCGTTTTCCCGTTTGGTTGCCTTGGGGGCAGAGAAAAGGAGAAGGCCGGGAAGTGCCCACCGGCTCCGTGCCTTGGGAAGCCAGTGCGATCCACGCGCCTAGGAAAGAGGTTCCCGGTGCTCGTGGCCGCTAGCGGCGCTGGGCGGGGGGACAGTGGGTTTTCTGTGGGGTGGGGGACGATTTGACCTGCAGCCGTGCGGCCGAAACGCGGGGGCGGTGAGCTGTCCCCGAGGGAGCCAGCTGGCGGGGCTCGCCTTGTGTGTGCGCAGTCAGTGCACAGGCAGGGAGAAGGACCGACCCCGCCGCGCCAGGGAGGGGCTGTGCCAGAGGGGCCGATAACGGGGCAGCGAAGCGCCCAGCCATGCTTGGCCGGGGTGCCTGCTGGGGGAGGCCGAGTCCAGCCGGGCCCGTGGGAGGGGGCTGCTGAAGGCCCCAGGAGCGAGGGGGAGGCCGGGGACAGGCCCTGGGCGCTGGCTGTGGCTGTTCAGCGCGACGCGCTCTGTCTGCAGGAGCCCGGGGCCAGCTGGCGAGTCCTGGCACGTGCGGCCGGCAGAGGGGGTGACGTTCACAGCGAAGGGCTGCGGGTTCTCCCAGGGGCTGTTTCTCGCTGATCTGCTCCAGGGTGGCGGCAGCAAAGGTCTCTGGACTGAGCGTGACAGGAGGGTTCAGTGCTCCCTTCTGTCCTGGCCTCTGACTCGGTTTCCCTCTCCCGGCCCTGTGGCCGTCTCCCCAGTGCTCTGACCCTGGGCAGAGCGCCGGGTGGCTGTGCTGTCTGCTCTCATTGGCTGCTGCACCCTGGTGGACTGATCAGCTCATCTGAGCCCAGCAGGCACCACCCTGCCCGGGCGGGAGCGGGAGCTGGAGCTGGCTGCTGATGCAAGAATGTGTTAATGGCCCAGGAATTAAATGCAGCCAAGTGCCGCCTGGGGCAGGGAGCCAGGCCAGCCAGCAGGAGAGGGAGGCGCCGAGGGCTTCACTCGTCTGCTGCGTCTCCCGCCTCTAGGTCACCCCACGGGGAGGCAGCGTGTGGCCGGCTTCCCCAGACAGCCTGCACACGCTCCCGCCTCGTGCAGCCTGGCCCCGCGCTGCCCGGGCCTGTGGGCGGAAGAGCTGTGCCCTGCTGTTCCCTTCCGCAGGGGGCGGGTTCGCCGTGGTCCCGAGACGCCCTGGCAGCTTTACCCGGCTCCCTGCCCCACAAGCCCAGTGAGCTGCGCTAGGCAGCGTTGCCAGCTCCCGTGGGTGCCATCTGCTGCCAGTGACCCGCCCTGCACTCCCGCCAAGCAGGTCTCTTCTCAGACGGGTGCCCAGCGCCTCCCCTGGCAGCAGAGCCGAGCTCAGCAAGGGCGGGAAATGTCTGACAACGGTCTCGCGTTTGCAGGGCCCAAGCCTCCTGCGCAGGCCTCAGTTCCCCTCTCACCCTGTGTTTGGCCTCGCCTTGCAGGCGGCCACGCTGGCCCGTGATCAAGACATAAGAGCGGCCAGGCTGGGTCAGAGCTAAGGTCCATTAGTCCAGAGTCCTGTCTGCCCACAGTGGCCAATGCCAGGTGCCCAGAGGGAGTGAACAGAACAGGAAACGATCATCTCCTGCCATCCATCTCCACTCTCTGACAGACAGAGGCTAGGGATCCCATTCCTCAGCCATCCTGGCTAATAGCCAGGGCTCAACAAATAATGCAATCAACTCGCCCATGGCGAGTAGATGGCAACCCGGAAGAGCCGGGTTTGGGCGATCTGCGCATGCGCAGATTGTCGGACAGCGCGGCTGGCGAGCAGGGCTTGCCGCAGTTCGGCAAGCCCTGCTAATAGCCATTAATGCACTTAACTGCAATGATTTTATCTAGCTTTCTTTGAACCCTGTTAAAGTCCTGGCCTTCGCCACATCCTCTGGCAAGGAGTTCCACAGGTTGACTGTGTGCTGAGTGAAGAAAAACTTCCTTTTGTTTGTTTAAAACCTGCTACCCATTAAATTAATTTGGTGACCCCTAGTTCTTAGATGATGGGAACAAGTAAATAACTTTTCCTTATTCACTTTCTCCACACCTGTTATAGATCTCCATCAAACTCCCCCTTAGTCTCCTCTTTTCTAAGCTGAAAAGTCCAAGTCTTTTTAATGTCTCTTGAGATGGGACCCGTTCCAAACCCCTCAGCATTTTTGTTGCCCTTTTCTGAACTTTTTCCAGCGCCAGCGAGTCTTTTTTGAGATGAGGTGACTGCATCTGCACGCCGTGTTCAAGATGTGGGGGTCCCCTGGTTTTATACAGCGGCAATGAGATATTCTCTGTCTTGCTCTCTCTCCCTTTTTTAATGACTCCCAACATTCTGTTTGCTTTCCTGGCTGCGCTGCCCGCCGAGTGGATGTTTTCAGGGAATTCTCCACAATGACTTGAGATCTCTCCTGAGCGTTAACAGCTGATTTAGTCCCCGCTGTTTTATACCCTGCGTGTTCCAGCAGGGATTCCTGGGCACGTCTGACACTGCATTGCACCTGCCAGGCAGACACCCATGGTCCGTTGCCAGTGCCTGGAGGCCTGTTGCAGACTTGCGTGCGGATAGAGGCAGTGCGTGGGCAGCATGTGCACGCCACTGTCGGCCGCGCTGCTGTTTCACGTGGGCAGGGCCCAGCGTGAGCTAGGACTCAGCAGCAGGACCTGCTGGCGCCGGGCTCCCACGCTGGCACTCTGCCCCCGGGACCCTGCAGCAGGGTGGCCTTGGGGACGCGGGGGGACGGTTCTGTCTTCGCCCCCAAAGCAGCGCTTGTTTCCTCTCGTGCGTCTGGCGCCCTGCCAGGGCCATGCTGTGTGCCCGGAGCCCTCCTTACCCGCTTGCAGCTGCGTAGAGCACCCAAACATTTGGGGCACCCCTGGTCTTAGTGTCCACCCACCTGCCTCTTCCTAGCCCTGGGCTGTGGCTCTGCTCCCCCCTCCCCTTGCAAGCCAGCCAGGCTGCCCGAGCTCTGATCACACGCTGCCTGGGACGGGGGAGAGCCCGCCCTTGGGCCGTGCTGAACGTGCTGCGCTTTAAAGCGATTCCCCTCCTGCCGTGCCGAGGGGCCTAAACTCCTCCCGGCGGCCGGCGGGCGCAGGCTCTGCCCAGGGCCCCGCCAACCCTCGGGCCGACCCTGGCCGCGCGGGGGGGGGGGGGCTGACGATTCGGGGAACGTGGCTGCTGCTTGTGCACTGGCCGGACCGGCGGCTGGAAGGGGCCCCCGTTGAGTCTGCGGGCTGGCGTTCTTTGCACCCCCGTTAACCCTTCGAGTAGCCGCGCGCCCGGCCTTGTGCGCGTCCCTGGGGTGGCTGCAGCAGGTTATCCGCTTGGAAACAAGGCCCTGGGTGTCTTGCATGGCGGCAGGCGCTTCCTGGGGCGCGGCAGGGCAGGAGTGCGGGGGAAGGGAGCCCTCTGCCCTGCCCTGGGCCTTCTCTTTGCAGCTGGTGGGGCGGGAGGGCCGAGGCCTGGCCTGGTTTCCAGGAGCGCGGGAACCGTGCAAGAGGCCCGGTGCGCGCTGGAGCACAGCGCGAGTGCCTGGCCTCGGGGCACTGGCAGTTCCTGCTGCTCGGTGCGTTCCCGGCTGCCCTGCCCGGAGCGGGGGTCCAGCCGGGCTCTGGCTCCGGATACACCCTCCTGCTGGGGCGAGCGCGGCCCCCGGGGCTGGGCAGGCTGGGCCCTTTCTGCTCTGAAGGGCAGTCCCTGGAGGCGCCCGGCTGTGCTGAGCTCCCCAGCTGCTGCTCCCCCCCCGACTCCCTTGTGCTCTCTGGCTTCGCAGGGAGGGGAACGAACCCGGGGACTCCACCGTGATCTCCTACAGCGAGCTGCTGCACCAGGTCTGCCAGTTCGCCAATGTCCTGCGGGCACAAGGTACGTGCTGAGCCCCGGCTCGCATGTGGGAGGTGGCTTTGCCTCTGGGCGGGGCGCCAGGCGCTCCAGCGGCCTGTACCCCGGGCCCGGTTCCCACGTCCCCAAAGGCCTGAGAGCCGCTGAGCGGGCGATCCCACCACCCCCTGTGGCTGGCTGAGCTGCACCGGCACCTGGCTGGAGCCGGAAGCCGTTGCGCGGGGAGCTGGCACCCGAGAACCGTTCCTGGCGCCTCCCCCAGCCAGGGGCCCGGGCGTGATCGTGCGTCTGCAGGGACCTGGCGTGGCCGGGCCAGGGGCTGCCGTGTCGCCATCCCCCTTGGAGCATTGGGGTCCCTCGCCGAGGCCAGTGTCCCTGGGAGCCCTTGGCAGGGCCCTGCGCCCGCCAGCTGAGCCACGAGCTTGCGCTCACTCGCCTGGGGCCCGCTGAGGGGCACGTGGCTGGCGGCGACCCCTCCCCTCCTGCTGGGCTTGTGAGGAGCAGCGGGCACCGCGCTCTGCCAGCCTGGGAAATCGCCCTTCTCTTTGCCAGGCGTCAAGAAGGGAGACAGAGTTTCCATCTACATGCCCATGATCGTGGAGCTGGTGGTGGCCATGCTGGCCTGTGCCAGGATCGGGGCCCTGCACTCCATCGTGGTAGGACGTGCTCAGCGGGGAGCCGCGGCGGGGGGGTGGGCTGTGGGTACGTGGGTGGTGCCGTTTCCTAGGGCCCGTGCCCTGCGAAAAGGCCGGAGTGGAGAAGCGGAGCGCTTCCTGCTTTGCTCCGCCACCGCCCTGGGCCCCTCCCCCCGTCCTGCTCCACGGGGAGCCCCGGGCGTTCCCGCTGTGCTCCGCGTTGAATGACTGTGTCCTTGTCAGTTTGCAGGTTTCTCTGCAGAATCCCTCTGCGAACGGATCCTCGATTCCAACTGCTCCCTCCTCATCACGGCAGGTAACGCCCCCGGCTGGCCTGGGCCGATGCTACGGCAGCAGCTCTGCTAGCGGCTGGTGACGGGAGACGATGTCCCGCGGCCGTGCCGGGCTGGGCAGCTCCTGGCAGTGCAGGAGGGACTTCCCCTTTCTCTGATGACGGGGGAGCGCTGGGAGCGCTGTGCACAGCCGGCGTCTTGGAAAGGCCCGGGGGCCGCTGGCTGCCATCGCTGCGGTGGTGCCCTGACCCGGGGCCGGGCGGCTGCAGGTCTGCACTTGGCAGAGCAGGGTGTCCGTCCGTGTGGGGCGCCGTGAGGTCTGCCCGGCAGCCCAGCCGGGGTTTCCGTGGCAACGGCAGTGCCATTCCCCCCGCCGGGGCGCGGGGAAGGCCGATGTGGCCGGGCAGGCTGTTCCCCCGGCCGTCCCCAGGGGGTCTGGGCAGGCTACATTTGAACCCGTCCCCAGGAGGAATTGGGCCCCCCTGTGCGCCCGCCCGGCTGCCCCGGCGGAGGGCCCGGGTGAGGACTCGCTCGCTGTGTTGCAGACGCCTTTTACAGAGGGGACAAGCTGATTAACCTGAAGCAGATCGCGGACGAGGCCCTGCAGAAGTGCAGAGACAAGTGAGTTCCCGCCGGAGGGCGCGGCGCGATGCACCTCGCGGCCGCGGAGCCGCCCGCCCATGGGGGGGTGCGCGCTGCAGGCGGCTCTGGGCCGGCAGGGGAATTCCATACGGGGTGGTTCCTGCCACGCGGCAGAGCCCCGTGCGCCAGCGTGGGAGGGGCCTTTCCGGTCAGGGCCGTGGCAGGGAGCTGGCGGCAGCGGGTTCCTACTGAAACGCCCGGGTGCGGGCCTGGAGGGCGGCCAGGCCGGGTTGGGGCGCTCTGGCCTGTGTTCGGGCCGAGCCCTGGTTCTGGGCGGGGTGACGAAGGGTCCCAGTGCTCCGGTACACCAGGCCCTAGCTCCGGCCGGGCTCCTCCCCGTTCAGGGAGCTTAGGCCTGGGCGCAGGCTGAGCTCCGGCAGGCCCAGGCACCGGCTTAGGGCGGGACAACAGTCGTTCAGGGGCACCAGCACGGGGAGACGGTGGCAGGGGGACGCAGGCCGACCTGCTCTGCTGCCTCCCAGCCCCAGCCCCTCACAGCGGCCGCTCCGGCTGGCGCTGGGTCCGCGGGGTCCTGACCAACACGCTGCCGCCTCGTGCTTCCTTCCCTCTCCTCAGCCAGGCACAGGGGCTGCCCGGCTGGGTCCCTGCTCTGCGCAGTGGCTCAGAATCCCCCACCTGTGACAAGGGCTCAGCCGCCTGACCCTGCAGCCTCGTCCTGCGGGGCGGGGCGGGGCGGGGGGCGTCCGAGCTTTGCGTTGCTGGGTTTCACGGGGCTCTGGGCCCGCTCCTGGGTGTGGGATGGTGGCCGGGGGCTCGTCGCCCTTGCTCGGTGGGCTCTGCGTGCAAGGAGTGCCGCGCTGGGCGGCCTGCTGGCTGGTGCTGGTCGTTCGGAAAGCGCTGCCCGCTCTGTGGGCGCCTGCTGGTGCCCGTCGGAGACGGCCCGGCCACAGGGCTGGAAGTGAGCGACCCGCCACGGGAGAGCCCTGCTGTGCGCCCAGAGACGCGGAGACACCCCTTCGCTCGGAGCGGCGGGGCTGAGCGTGCCTCTGGGCCGGGTCCCCGCGGCAGGCCTTCTGACCTCGTGTCGCACGTGTGCTCGGTCGCCACGGCTGGAGCCGGCCTCCCCGATGCCCCCGCGCTGGTTCGCTAACTGGGAAACGCCGTCCCGAGCAGCTGGGAGCCCAGCTCGGAGCTCTGGTGGGCCTTGCCCCGCTGTGCAGCGCTGCCACGGGCCGAGCCACCGGTGTCAGCGCCAGGGAGAGGCGGAGACTCCCCTCCGCTTAGCCCAGGAGCCGGCGGCTGGGGAGCGAGCCGACGCGGCTCGCGGCTGCCTGGGGACTGCGGCGCCGGCAGGCCCGGGCAGGGCAGTGCCCACGTGTGCCGGGCGCAGGCTGATGGCCCCTCCTCTCCCCTCCCTTCCCTCGGCAGGGACGCCCCTCTGAGGACCTGCATCGTGGTCAAGCACTTGGGCAGGGAGGCGCTGGTGTCGGGCGGGAGGTGCGGCAAGTCGCCTCCCCTGAAGAGGCTGTGCCAGGACGTGCCGGTGAGTCCCCGCGGGGGGAGCCGAAGGGATGGCTCAGGGTCTCGGGGCGCCCCGTCCGCAGCCTTCCTGCTCTTGTCCCCCCCGAATTACCGTGTGACGTGACCTCGCAGGGACCCCCCGCCCGTCCCTGACTCCTAGAGCCCCGCTGGTGCCAGGCGCCACGGCTCCGTTCCCCCCTTCCCAGTGCAGGCTGCTCTCTCTCCCGGCACGGCCGCCCCGTCAGCTGAGCCTGGAGCAAACCCAGCCCCTGCCGGAGAGGTCAAGCAGCTGCAGCTGCCGGGCGCTTGGCGTGAGCTGCGCTGGGCCGAGCCCCGGGCCCTGCTCTGTCAGCGAGCGTCCGGCGCGCTGGGGGTCAGGGCGTCCCCCGAGAGAACCCAGCCGCCTTCGAAACCACCGGGGGCCCTCGGGCGAGCGGCCCCTCCCCGGGCAGGGGGGCGGGCGAGGGGCTTCTCAGCGATTCGCAATGGCCCGCTGCCCTCGGAGGGGGCCTGGGAGGGGAGCTCCCACTTTAGGTAGGTCCCTGGGCCCATCCTGCCCAGCCCGGCGGGAGCTCTGTGCGGAGCGCCCTTGCGGCGCTGACGACTGGCTCCGGGCCAGGGGCCGCATGGAGACCACGTCGGGCGGGAGGCGCTCGGGCCGTGGTGTGTCCGTGTTTTGCCGAGGGGCGTGCAGTCGCGTGGTGCCCGTGCGCAGCCCAGGAGCCCCGCTGCCAGCTCCCCCGCACTGCCAGTCACGCCCTTCGCCGGAGCTCTCGCCTGTGCCCTGAGGATCGCGGCTCCGGGCCTGGCTCCGCCGTGCCTGGGAGCGAAGCCGGCGGCAGTGGGCGGGGTGGCTGGGCGGAACGGGAAGGTGCCGGGTTGGAGGCTGGCTGGACGCCCCCACCCCTCCTTCGGGGCTGCAAGTGCAATGTTGGCTCTGCGGTCCTGCGGCTCTCGGCTTGTCGCCGCGGGGACGCGGGGCTGGGGCCGATGCTGCCCCCGGCTCTACTGGATCGGGTGCTCGCCCCTCCCAGGGCAGGGAGCAACTTTCACAGGCGCTTGGAGAGGCCATCAAGTCCAATCCCTGCCCTCGTGGCAGGGCCACGCCCCGTCCGGACCATCTGGGCAGCTCGCCGGCCACGTGCGGCCCTTCGAGGTTCCCCCTGCAGCCCGCGCGCGCCCCCCCCCTTCCTCCACACTGCTTGTGCACTGGGACGCTGGAGCCTTGCTCCTGCCTGCTCCTGCCCCTCCCTCCAGCGCTTCTGGGTGTCAGTCCTAGTGCTGGCACGCACGGCACAGCCCCCCATTCCTGTTCGCGTGGCCGCTGGAGCCTGCCACGGCCTTCCCTCCTTCGCAGACAGCCTGGACAACGCTCCCTCCGCCGCTGCACGGGTCCCAGCTCCGCTGGGAAAACGAGAGAAGAGAGACGTTAAGTCCCCCCCCCCCCGGACTCCTTCCCTTGACCTCGTTTTTCGAGGGAGTTACCCCAACTCCTCCAAACAACATGTTTCGTCTCGAAGGGAGGAGAGCGAGAGCGTCACCGTGTGGCCACGCCCGCTCCTGGATTTAAGGAGAGTGACACCGGGAGTGTCAGGCTCTGACACATCCCCAGGAGCTTCGCGACACGCCGCACTTCCTGACAACACAAAAGGGAAAGAGAGCGCACGTACACGTGCACGTACATGCACAAGCACGTGCACGAGCATGCACGCGCACACGAGCATGTACGTGCACACACACAAGCACGCGCACATACGAGCATGTACACACGCACACGCACACGAGCATGCAGGCACACGCACACAAGCACGCCCACACGCACGTCCTGCAGATGGTGCAGGTCCCAGTGCGCCGTGGCTCAAGTGTGTCTTACTGGCCAGGCCAGGCTGAGTGAGGAGCCGGGTTCCTCAGGCTGAACCCAGAGGCCATGGCCAGAGCCCCCGTTCTTACACGGGTCAGTGCCCCTTGGAGTCTGGATTTGCGGGTCAATCGGTGTTCTCCGGGGCTGCCCTCGCGGGGGTGTCAGGCAGCCCAGGGGGTCTCTGCCTGTCCCCACGGCTCTGCCAATGCTGCTAATTCCATTCGCCTCAGACACGAGGGCTGTTTCCTCGCTGCCTGCAAGTTCCCCACTTCTCGACCACCTGGTGTCTGCTGGCGCCGTGCCCCCCCCCCCCCGCGCGCCAGCACACAGTGCGAGAGGCTCAGGAGTGACCAGATCTTTGCAGGCCGCACTTAGCCTTGCAGCCGATACTGAGACGCAGCTTGGCTACAGCCGAGCCTCCCGTGGGCGCTCCGGGGCCCTGCCCAGAAGTGCTGCCGCGCTCGTGGGGCCAGGCCAGGGCGCTGCGCCTGAGATGGCCTCCTGGGAAAACACCTTGAGCCACTCGCCCTGTGAACTCTGGGCCCAGGCCGAGTCTCGGGCTTCCACTGCCCCCAGGGAGCGAGCGTTAACCCCAGTGGGACCCCTGCCCCTGGGCCGAGCTCTTCCGGAGCCAGCAGCGCTGACAGAGCCAGCCTTGGGCGGCCTGTGGAGAGGGCGCGGACGGGCCAACCCGGAGCCGAGACCGCGGTCTCCCTAATAGCCCCGTGCGGCGCAGCGGGGGGCTGTCTGCTCTGCGACCCGGGGCCCCTGCACGGTGCGGGGAGATTCTCACTGACTCTCCCAAATGTGGATTAACCAGGCACCCAGGCTCAGCCCCCCAGGGACAGACAAAGGGAGGAGGGGGAGACCAGCCCCTGGCTGGGGGGCAGGCAGGGGCTGTCTGGGAAGCAGGGAGAGAGGAGGCTAAGCTGGGCTGCAGTTGCCCATCCCGGGGTTCAGTCTTGCAGCTCGCAGAGGCGAGGGGGTCGCTCGCGAGCCTGGGAAGGGCTTGGCGGGCCGAGCTTTGGGGAGACGCCGGGTGTTGGCCTGTGACGTAGTGGGGGGGCCTTGCTAGGGCTGTGGTGACCTCTGCTGTCTGGTCATTATGCAAAGGGGGCTCCAAACCTGTCTGACCAGCTAACCCCCATGGGGAGAAACAAAGGAAGGGGGATGCTGCCCCTGGCTGGGGGCAGGGCTGGAGGAGAGTGAGTTAGTTTCTGTCTGGGAGCATGGAGGAAGCAGCCTCAGCAACAGGCTGGGGGGTTAGAAGCCGGACCCCCCCCCATATCAAGGGGGGCTGAGGCATCCTAGGCCTGCCCTGTAACCTGGTGACGTCTGTGCTGGGCTGTATCCTGGAGAAGCAATAAACTCCTCTGTTCTACCGGCTGGGGGAGTCTGTTCGTGCCCTTTCGGGGGTGCAGGAGGTGGGGGATCCCAACGCGCCGTCACAGCCTGCCTGGCCGTGCTGCGCCTGGTGAGCTGGGCTGGGCGTCTTGGTGGGCAGCGCGCCGCCCTCTTGGTGTGCGACTGGCTCTGGGCGCCTGGGCACCTTGGACCATCAAGCAGCAGGCTCTCTGCCGCCTGGCTGGGCGGGTGCAGGGTGCTCAGCGCCTCCCCCGGGGAATCCGCTCCAGTGCGCCGCGATGCTGCTGTGGGCCTGGGCCTGGCGCTCCCTGGGCGTCCCATCAGCTGTGTCCCGGGCCACGTGGCCCCTGGCAGAGGGGAGGGGCTCTGGAAATGGCAGCGAGAGTCAGGCTCCTGGCTGAGACACCGGGAGTGCTGGCTGCTGGGCCAGCCTGGGGCCCCCACGTGCGCGGGCACGGCCCAAGCGCCAGTGTGGGCCTCTGCTTCCCTCCGGGCTTTCGACAGGAGACTGAGCACCCGGAGAGACCCGCCCGAAGGAATTTCCATCCAGCGGCAGCGTCCCCCGCGGGCACAGCGGCTGCATGGCGGGGCGGGGCGGGGCCTCGTGTTACGTGCGAGGGGGCGGCGGCGGCGCTGCGGAGCCTGTCTCCTGTGCTGTGTGGGGTTTGCCTGTCCCGGTGCCCAGTGAGTGGCTAGGGCAGCGGCCGGTTCCGCTGGGTGGCGCGGAGACAGCCCGGTCAGCGGCGGCCGCCCGCAGGGGCTGTGCTGGAAAGTGACTCTCGTGCCTGGTCCCCGTTTGCCGTCCCCGGCCGGTCTGGGCGAGGAGAGCGCTGCTGACCCCCGGCGCCGGCCAACCCTCCAGTGCGGGCCGGGGAACTCCCCCGCCGGGGAAGGGCTGCCCCGGGGCCTCTGTCTGGACGGAGAAGGCTCATCTGAGCAGGCAGGAGCTTGCCTGGCCCTCGCCCCAGCTGGCAGGCAGGGCTCTCAGCTGATAACAGTGTGTGCTCATCCGGGAGGCGATGGCCTGGTGCCACCGCCCTGTAGTAACCCAGCAGGGCCGTGGGCCTGGCCGCCTGCTATCGGGTGGCGCGTCGGCGGGCAGAGCTGGGCGGCAGCCGGGTGTCCTGGTCCTGCTGGCAAGCTGCTGCTGCGCTGGGCGTGGGCGTGGCACACCACCGGCTGCACTGACCGGCTGTGCCCGGGCGTGGGCGTGGCACACCTCCGGTTGCACTGACCGGCTGTGCCCAAGGGGTGGGCGTGGGTGTGGCACACCTCCGGTTGCACTGACCGGCTGTGCCCAAGGGGTGGGCGTGGGCGTGGCACACCTCCGGTTGCACTGACCGGCTGTGCCCAAGGGGTGGGCGTGGGCGTGGCACACCTCCGGTTGCACTGACCGGCTGTGCCCGGGGGTGGGCGTGGGCGTGGCACACCACCGGCTGCACTGACCGGCTGTGCCCAAGGGGTGGGCGTGGGCGTGGCACACCTCCGGTTGCACTGACCGGCTGTGCCCAAGGGGTGGGCGTGGGCGTGGCACACCTCCGGTTGCACTGACCGGCTGTGCCCAAGGGGTGGGCGTGGGCGTGGCACACCTCCGGTTGCACTGACCGGCTGTGCCCGGGGGTGGGCGTGGGCGTGGCACACCTCCGGTTGCACTGACCGGCTGTGCCCGGGGGTGGGCGTGGGCGTGGCACACCTCCGGTTGCACTGACCGGCTGTGCCCAAGGGGTGGGCGTGGGCGTGGCACACCTCCGGTTGCACTGACCGGCTGTGCCCAAGGGGTGGGCGTGGGCGTGGCACACCTCCGGTTGCACTGACCGGCTGTGCCCGGGGGTGGGTGTGGGCGTGGCACACCTCCGGTTGCACTGACCGGCTGTGCCCGGGGGTGGGCGTGGGCGTGGCACACCTCCGGTTGCACTGACCGGCTGTGCCCGGGGGTGGGCATGGGCGTGGCACACCTCCGGTTGCACTGACCGGCTGTGCCCGGGGGTGGGCATGGGCGTGGGCGTGGCACACCTCTGGTTGCACTGACCGGCTGTGCCCGGGGGTGGGCGTGGCTCACCTCCGGTTGTACTGACCGGCTGTGCCCTGGGGTGGGCGTGGGCGTGGCACACCTCCAGTTGCACTGACCGGCTGTGCCCAAGGGGTGGGCGTGGGCGTGGCACACCTCCGGTTGCACTGACCGGCTGTGCCCGGGGGTGGGCGTGGGCGTGGCACACCACCGGCTGCACTGACCGGCTGTGCCCAAGGGGTGGGCGTGGGCGTGGCACACCTCCGGTTGCACTGACCGGCTGTGCCCAAGGGGTGGGCGTAGGTGTGGCACACCTCCGGTTGCACTGACCGGCTGTGCCCGGGGGTGGGCGTGGGCGTGGCACACCTCCGGTTGCACTGACCGGCTGTGCCCGGGGGTGGGTGTGGGCGTGGCACACCTCCGGTTGCACTGACCGGCTGTGCCCGGGGGTGGGCGTGGGCGTGGCACACCTCCGGTTGCACTGACCGGCTGTGCCCGGGGGTGGGTGTGGGCGTGGCACACCTCCGGTTGCACTGACCGGCTGTGCCCGGGGGTGGGCATGGGCGTGGGCGTGGCACACCTCTGGTTGCACTGACCGGCTGTGCCCGGGGGTGGGCGTGGCTCACCTCCGGTTGTACTGACCGGCTGTGCCCTGGGGTGGGCGTGGGCGTGGCACACCTCCAGTTGCACTGACCGGCTGTGCCCGGGCGTGGGCGTGGCACACCTCTGGTTGTACTGACCGGCTGTGCCCGGGGGTGGGCGTGGGAGTGGCACGCCTCCGGTTGTACTGACCGGCTGTGCGCAGGGGTGGGCGTGGGCGTGGCACGCCTCCGGTTGCGCTGACCGGCTATGCCCGGGGGTGGGTGTGGGCGTGGGCGTGGCACACCTCCGGTTGCGCTGACCGGCTGTGCCCGGGGGTGGGTGTGGGCGTGGGCGTGGCACACCTCCGGTTGCGCTGACCGGCTGTGCCCGGGGGTGGGTGTGGGCGTGGGCGTGGGCGTGGGCGTGGCACACTTCCGGTTGCGCTGACCGGCTGTGCCCGGGGGTGGGTGTGGGCGTGGGCGTGGCACACCTCCGGTTGCGCTGACCGGCTGTGCCCGGGGGTGGGTGTGGCCGTGGGCGTGGCACACCTCCGGTTGCGCTGATGGCTGTGCCCGGGGGTGGGCCGGCAGCGGGAGGGAACTGGGTGCTCGAGCCAGGGGAGTTGGTGCTGATCCCTCAGGCCCTTTGGGGGAGTCTCTGGGGCTGCCTGCCTGGCCGGCCAGGCCGTGTCGTTTGGGATGAGCGCCCGCCTGGCCCAAGCCGAGGGGCAGAAGCTGGGTTCCAGAGGCCACCCTGGAGCGAGTTGGGAGCCGTGGGCAGGGTCTCTGGAGCTGCAGGAACCAGGGAGTAGCGGGGTGACGGCGCGTCGGGGTCCCCCCGATCCTGCACCCCCAGAGCAGCCAGAACAGACTCGCCAGCCAGTAGAACGGGGGGTTCCTGCTTCTCCAGGACACAGCCCAGCACAGACATGAGGTGGCCACAGGAATCAGGGCCAGGGTGTCTCAGCCCCTTGGGGTGGGGTGCATCACCCCTAGCCCCTCAGCCCAGGCAGTTCCCTCCATGTTTCCCAGCCAGCAACAGCCCCTTCCCCCAACACTCCCTTTTGTCCCGTCCCTTCCCTTAGCCGGTAGGACCGGTTCGGCTGTACCACAGGCCCCTAGAGCAGGGGGTGGACAAACCGAGGAAGCTGCTAAAAATGGCCCTGAAGCCAGAGCGGAGGTGCTGTCCGGAGCCCTCTGCTCCGCCTTGCAGGGTGCTCGGGTCGCGTGCTGCACGGCGCCGCAGGGCTGGGTGGCGCCGTGTGGCTGTGAAGCGAGGGGCGCCAGGAGGGCAGAGGCCTCTGGAGGAATGGGCGACCCACATCCCACCCAGGGCCAGCAGCTCCTCTCTGTAGCATGCCCGGCTTAGCGGCCAGGCTGGGGCAGAGCAGTGTCCGTGCAGCCCGGGATCCAGTCTGCTGCCAGCGGCTGGGGCCAGGTGCCCCGAGGGAAGGAACTCAGCAAGAAATCCAGCCCCCCAGCGCCCACGAGACATCCCTGACCATCCTGGCCAGCAGCAACATCTCCGGTTCTCTTTGGACAATCCTTCTTCTTTGGGCTTCCCCGTGTCCCTGGCCTCGGGCTCCGAAGGCTGAGGGGTGCAAGGTGGGCCGGGTGCCTGCTGATCTTACCAGCCAAGCCCTGGCTCTCGTGGGCAGGGGAAATAAAATGTCTGTTGGCTTTCTCCGCCCCTTTGCGACTTGCCCGACTCGTCTCACGTGTCTCCGTCGTCTCGGCCCCCACCCGAACTCTGAGCGCGGGGGCAGAAGGGAGGGGTGAGGAGGCCTTTGACTGTCCCTCTCCCCTGTCCTGCAGACTCCCTGGGATGCGGGCGTGGACCGGTGGTGGCACGAGCTCGTAAAGGACGCCAGCAAGGAGTGCGAGCCGGAGTGGTGCGACGCGGAAGACGAGCTCTTCGTTCTCTACACCAGCGGCTCCACGGGGAAGCCCAAGGTACTGGTCGGTGGCCAGCGCCTGGCCAGGCCAGTCCCGCCTGGTCACCAGCCCACGGACCATGGGAACGGGGCCCGCCTGGCACTTGCGCTCTGGAGCCCGCTGCGGAGTGCCGAGTGCCCGGCGGCGTCTCCGGCTGCGCGGCGCTGGTGGCTGAGCCCGTGTTCTCGTTGCAGGGCGTCGTGCACACGGTGGGTGGATACATGATTTTCACTGCTGCCACTTTTAAGTACGTGTTTGACCACCATCCTGAGGACGTGTACTGGTGCACGGCCGACATCGGCTGGATAACTGGGCACTCCTACCTCACCTACGGGCCGCTGGCCAATGGGGCAACTAGCGTTTTGGTAAGTTCTGCAGGGTTGGAGCCTCTTCCAGTGTGCTGCTTTGGGGCATCTCTGGGGAGCGGGAAAGCCCCGGCGGGAGCCGGCGTGCGCGCCCCGCGGTGACCAGGGTGCCCGGCGGGAGCCGGCGTGCGCGCCCCGCGGTGACCAGGGTGCTGCCCGGCGGGAGCCGGCGTGCGCGCCCCGCGGTGACCAGGGTGCTGCCCGGCGGGAGCCGGCGTGCGCGCCCCGCGGTGACCAGGGTGCTGCCCGGCGGGAGCCGGCGTGCGCGCCCCGCGGTGACCAGGGTGCTGCCTGGCGGGAGCCGGCGTGCGCGCCCCGCGGTGACCAGGGTGCTGTCCGGCGGGAGCCGGCGTGTGCGCCCCGCGGTGACCAGGGTGCTGCCCGGCGGGAGCCGGCGTGTGCGCCCCGCGGTGACCAGGGTGCTGCCCCTGGTCTCCCAAGCAGGGTGCAGGGTTTGCCGGTGGGCTGGCCTTGGTGTCGTGGCTGGCGTTAGCCACTTTCCCTGCTGGAGCACCAGGGCAGAGCCTCGGGCCCAGTGCTGAGGAGGGGCTGGAGCCAGGCCTCCTCTGCCCGGCCGGTCCCTGCCTGGCGGCCAGAGCCAAGGGAGACCGGGGGCAGGGGCTGGGCCTGGGAGGAGCAGGGGAGGTGCGAAGAGGGTTGTCTCTGCTCCTCCCTTCGCCTTTTACCCCCCCCCCAGCTGTGTCCTCGGCGTCCCTGGGCCCTCCCTGTGCGCAGCTGCGGAGCCTGGGGGATTCGTGGAGGTGCCGGCTGGGGGCTCAGAGCCGTCCTCGGGCTGCGCTGTTCCTGCCCAGGGCGGGAGGAGACGGGCCCAGCCTCACTCGGCAGCTCCCCGGGCCCGTCCCGACCCCGTCTCTCGCTCAGTTTGAAGGGCTGCCCATCTACCCCGACGTCAGCCGCATGTGGAGCATCGTCGACAAGTACCAGGTGACCAAGTTCTACACGGCGCCCACGGCCATCCGGCTGCTCATGAAGTTCGGCGACGAGCCCGTGAAGAAGTAAGTTTGGTGGGGGGGCTGACAGCTCCGCGGGTGCCCGTGGGGGGGGGCGAGAGCTCTGTGGGCGCCTGGTGGGGGGGGAAGAGGGGCTGAGAGCTCTGCGGGTGCCCGGCGGCGGGGGGGGGGGCGAGAGCTCTGTGGGCACCCGGTGGCGGGGGGGCGAGAGCTCTGTGGGCGCCTGGTGGGGGGGAAGGGGGGCTGACAGCTCTGTGGGCGCCTGGCGGGGGGGAAGAGGGGCTGACAGCTCTTTGGGCGCCTGGCGGGGGAGGGAAGGGGGGCTGACAGCTCTGCGGGTGCCCGGCGGCGGGGGGGGGGGGGGGGCGAGAGCTCTGTGGGCGCCTGGCGGGGGGGGGGGGGAAGGGGGGCTGACAGCTCTTTGGGCGCCTGGCGGGGGAGGGAAGGGGGGCTGACAGCTCTGCGGGTGCCCGGCGGCGGGGGGGGGGGCGAGAGCTCTGTGGGCGCCCGGCGGGGGGGGGGGGGGCTGACAGCTCTGCGGGCGCCCGGCGGCGGGGGGGGGGGGGCGGCGAGAGCTCTGTGGGCGCCTGGCGGGGGAGGGAAGGGGGGCTGACAGCTCTGCGGGTGCCCGGCGGTGGGGGGGGGGGGGGTGAGAACTCTGCGGGTGCCCGGGGCGGGGGGGGGGGGGGGGGGGGCGAGAGCTCTGTGGGCGCCTGGTGGGGGAGGGAAGGGGGGCTGACAGCTCTGCGGGTGCCCGGCGGTGGGGGGGGGGGGGTGAGAACTCTGCGGGTGCCCGGCGGCGGGGGGGGGGGGGGCGAGAGCTCTGTGGGCGCCTGGTGGGGGGGGAAGAGGGGCTGAGAACTCTGCGGGTGCCCGGCGGCGGGGGGGGGGGCGAGAGCTCTGTGGGCAGGAGAAGGCCCAACAGCTCCGCAGGCACCGGGCAGGGGGAGGGGTGGCTGAGCGCTCCCGGGCCGTGGCCGTGCGGCGCGTTGCCTGTGGCTGGCCTGTTCGCTAGGGCTCGAGGGTGCGTGGCGGGGCGGGCGTGGGCCCATGGGAGCCGGCAGCCGAGGCCGGGACGCCGGGCTGTGCTGGGCTCGGAGGCGCCTGCCGGCCGCTGCTCCCTGCCCCCCCGCCGGCCGCTGCTCCCTGCCCCCCCGCCGGCCGCTGCTCCCTGCCCCCCCCTGCCGGCCGCTGCTCCCTGCCCCCCCCTGCCGGCCGCTGCTCCCTGGCCCCCCGCCGGCCGCTGCTCCCTGCCCCCCCGCCGGCCGCTGCTCCCTGCCCCCCCCTGCCGGCCGCTGCTCCCTGCCCCCCCCGCCGGCCGCTGCTCCCTGCCCCCCCCCGCCGGCCGCTGCTCCCTGCCCCCCCCTGCCGGCCGCTGCTCCCTGCCCCCCCCTGCCGGCCGCTGCTCCCTGGCCCCCCGCCGGCCGCTGCTCCCTGCCCCCCCTGCCGGGCTGCTCCCTGCCCCCCCCCTGCCGGCCGCTGCTCCCTGCCCCCCGCCGGCCGCTGCTCCCTGCCCCCCCCTGCCGGCCGCTGCTCCCTGCCCCCCCCGCCGGCCGCTGCTCCCTGGCCCCCCTGCCGGCCGCTGCTCCCTGGCCCCCCGCCGGCCGCTGCTCCCTGCCCCCCCGCCGGCCGCTGCTCCCAGCGCCATGAGGGGTGGGCCGGGTGGTGGAGCAGCCGCTGCCTGGGCACGCAGGCCGACTGGACTGGCCCCTGCCGCGTGCCCGGCTGCCAGCGCGTCGGCGGGTCCCTGGTGCCCAGGCCCTTGGGGCTCCGCGCCAGCCTGCCCGACTCTCCGCTGGCGGGCGCCGACTCGCCGCCTCTCGCCGCAGGCACAGCCGCAAATCGCTGAAGGTGCTGGGCACGGTCGGCGAGCCCATCAACCCCGAAGCCTGGCTGTGGTACTACCGGGTGGTGGGGGAGGAGAGGTGCCCCATCGTGGATACCTTCTGGCAGACGGAGACCGTGAGTCCCCCCGGCAGCCCGCGCCCTGCCCCGGGCGTCCAGCTCCTCCGAGGGCCCCAGGCAGCCCCGTGTGTGTCACCGGCCCGGGGGCCTCGCAGCCACGCTGCCCCCACGGCGCTGGGGCGAGGGAGGGACAAACCGCCCCTGCCTGGGGCACCTCGGCTCGCAGGCCTGCCCCTCGGTCGGGGGTTGGGGCTGTGCGCGGCGTCCAGCTGGGCTGCTGGCCGTGCGGTCCGGGCCCTCGCCTGCCTCTCTGCGCTCCGCCCCTGGCCCCTCGCCCCCGCGTCCCGCCTGCGCCTGCCGTGCCCAGCGTCCGGGGCGGGGGCCGGGCCGGGCGAGGGCTGATCGTTGCTTCCTCCTGCAGGGTGGCCACGTGCTGACCCCTCTGCCCGCTGCCACGCCCATGAAGCCGGGCTCCGCGGTGAGTGGGGACCGTTTGGGCGCCCTTGGCTGGGGGGCTCCGCTTGGTGCCCTCCTGCTGGGGCGACTTCCCGGGGGCCAGTGACTTGGGGGAGAGGGGGGTTAGCGACACTGGGCCCCTCCGTGAGCGCCGCTGCCTGGGCCCGGCGCCGGCGCGACTGCGCTCCCTGGATAAGGGGGGCTCGGCGCCCCTGGGAGAGCCTGGCCAGGTGGGGCCAAGCCCCTGGGGCTCCTGTCCGGGACTGAGCCCCTCCCCAGAGCCAGGCCCTCCCGCCCTCCCGGGCCTGGGGCCGGGCGTGAGTTTGCGCTGTCCCCCGCAGACGTTCCCCTTCTTCGGCGTGGTCCCCGCCATCCTGGACGAGTGCGGCGAGGAGCTGGAGGGGGAAGCAGAAGGCTACCTGGTAAGGAGCCGGGATCCTGCGCTGACGGGCCGGGTCCTGCTGGGGGGGCAGGCGCTTCCAAGCCGGGCCCTCCCCCTCCCCAGCCCCCCAAGGGTCCCTCGTGCACCTCTGCCGGGAGCCGCCCGGGAGCCCTGCGGGGGCATCGGAGCTCCTGGGCCACTGGCCGGGATCCTCCTCCCCTTAGGAAGCCCCGGGGGCTCTCCCAGCTGGCTGCTCTCGCGGCAGCGGGAATGGGGCGTGGAGAGGCCAGTGCCCCCTTGGACATCGGCTGCCCCGGGGACAGCCCCCCTGTGCCCTTCCTAGCGGGGACCAGCTCTGCCCTGCCCCACAACCCTTCCCGCGGAGCTGGGGGCATTCTCCATCCCCGGCCCTTGGAACTCCGGCTTGGAAGTTTCTCCAGCAGAGGCAGCTTGGGAGTTATTTTGGGGAGGTTCTGGGCCCCGTTCTGGAGCAGGGTGGACGGGCTGTTGGCCCCGTTCTGGAGCAGGGCGGACGGGCTGTTGGCCCCGTTCTGGAGCAGGGCGGACGGGCTGTTGTCTCTGTTCTGGAGCAGGGCGGACGGGCTGTTGTCTCTGTTCTGGGGGGGCGGGGGGGGCTCTTGGCCCCGTTCTGGAGCAGGGCGGACAGGCTGTTATCTCTGTTCTGGACACCATCTGTGCCCCACAGCCTAGGCTGCTGACCCCGCGTCTGTGCGTCCCCTCAGGTGTTCAAGCAGCCTTGGCCTGGAATAATGCGGACGGTGTACGGGAACCACGAGCGCTTCGAGACCACCTACTTCAAGAAGTTCCCGGGCTACTATGTGACGGGGGATGGTGAGTCCAGACAGCAGCCGTGTGTGGGGCCTGGCAGCGTGCGTGGCCCCGCGGCGTCCCTGCTCTGCGCGGCGGGCTGTGGGCTGCTCCCCGCCTCCTGGCCCTGGCGCGGCGGCCTCACGCGGTGGCTGGTCCTTTGCAGGCTGCAAGCGAGATAGGGACGGCTACTACTGGATCACGGGGCGCATCGACGACATGCTGAACGTCTCCGGTGAGGCCGGGCCCTGGGGCCGGGGGGAGAGGAGGAGAGCGCAGCCTCCCAGCCAAGCCTTGCCCAGCGGGGAGGCTACTCGGCGCTTGCTATGGCGGCCTGGGCCCTGGGCTACCCCCAGCCTGTGATGGGGCCCGTGGTTCCCGCCAGCTGGGCGGGGCGGAGCCGTGTCCCAGTTCCAGGCTCTGGAGCCCTGTGGCGCATTCCTGCCCGCCCCCTTCCCCAGGACTGAGATCCGGAACCCCCTGAGCTCCAGGCAGGCCGAGGGGTCGCTGGGCCCGGGGCTAGCGCGCTTGGCAGCGCAGCACAAGCAGGGTGTGGGGCGAGGCAGAGAATCGCGCCTGCAGCGACCTGGCTCCAAACCCGCAGTCCTGCAGTGCCCGGTCTCCGCGCGTTGGGGCTCAGGGCTGCCTGCCAGGGAATGTCCTGTCCCGTCTCCCCGCGCGGAGCACCCCGTCCCTTTCCCATGCGCCCCAGAATGCCCCCCACGTGCGCTCCGGCCCCTCAGCTCCACCCGCCACAGGTCCCCAGGCGGAGCTGTTGCTGCGTGGGGAGGGCTTGGAGTCACTGGCCCTGAGCTCTGTCCTGGGCAGCCTCTGGCTACCTGCTCCCTCGGCCTTTGGGCCAGGCCCGGTGGCCTGTGTGTGTCGGCCCCAGGCCTGTGATGCCCCAGCTCCTACGGGCCCCCTGCGCAGGGCGAGCATGTCCCAGCGCGACAGCCGGCAGGGAGCGGCAGCCAGCGAGGGGCCCGCTCGGACGCGTGTCTCTGCCATGCAAAGCGCCTGCCCCTCGTCGGGCCTCCGGGCCGGGGAGTGGAGCCTGCCCCGTCCTGCAGGCCAGCAGGCTGCCGACCGGCACGTGGGCCTGCTCCCCGCAAGGCCCCAAAGCGCAGCCTCTCTGCTTCCTTGCAGGCCACTTGCTGAGCACGGCGGAGGTGGAGTCGGCGCTGGTGGGACACGCCTCCGTGGCCGAGGCGGCCGTGGTGAGCCACCCCCACCCCGTGAAAGGCGAGTGCCTCTACTGCTTTGTGACCCTGCGGGACGGGCACGAGTTCACCAAGGCCCTGAGGGACGAGCTGAGAAACCAAGGTAACGGCGGGGGGGGAGGGTGCTTCGGCGGGGCCCCACCCCAGAGACGTGGGGAGCAGCTGCTGGGCCTGGTGAAGGCCCCTGGCCGAGCGAACCCCCGTGCCCTGCCAGGGCTGGGCCCAACGTCCCGGCCCGGGGCTGGCGGAGCCCCCGTCCAGATCCCCGAGGTTGCGGCTGCTCGTGTGCTGCTGGCAGCCCCATGAGGCTCCTGCTTCCCATGGCGACCTCTGCCGCGGAGCTCAGCCCCCTCGGCGCACGGAGCCTGTGAGGCCGCAGGCCTGGCCCTGCACCTGTGAGCTGGGGCGTGGGCCCCCGGGGGCTGCGCTTGCTGCTGCCTTTTCGCCGTAGCCGGGCGGCTCCGGGCCGTGTCCGGGGATGTCAGTCGTGGGCCTGCTGTCTCTGGCTGGGTGTGAAGAGCCGTTCCGCGCGGGGAGCCTGGGGAAGCTGGGGGCCCATCAGGCTGGCCCTGGGTGCCGTGTGATGCTGAAGGTGGCTGTTTCCATGGCACGGCCTGGGGCAAGCTGGTTCGTGTCCTGGGCCTCCTGCGGGCGGCAGGGAGAGGCTGGAGCAGGCAGGCATGAGTCCTGCCGTGGAGAGCCGCGTGCTCGCTCCTCCCCTCCAGCCGCGGGTCTCCCGCCCCAGAGCAACTGGGCTCGCGCGGCAGGCACCGTGCCGTGCCGACAGCGGTGGTCTCGGAGTCGCTGCTGCGCAGCCCCTGGGCACGCACCCCTCTTGCTGCTCGGGGGTTCCCTGAGTCCTGGGGGCTGAAAAATCGCTCCAGCACCATAACGCTCCTGCAAATCCCTTGTTTCTAGTCCGAGAAAAAATTGGGCCGATAGCAACCCCCGATTACATCCAGCACGCGCCTGGCCTGCCCAAGACCCGCTCAGGTACGGTCCCCCCGGGTCACCTGCTCCCCCCACTGGGAAGCGGCACAGCGCCTGGCCTCTGCAGGCCGGGCCTCCTTAGAGCAACGGAGTCACCGGGGTGCTGGGGGGGCATCGGAAGGAGGTTTGGTGGGGGCCCCTCGTGCTGGGAATGGTCCTAGCTTGCCCAGGTCTCTGGTGTGTCTGGGCGCGGGAGGAATCTGTCCCCATGCGGCTCGTGCAGGGCTGACTGCGGACACGGGCTGACTGGCTGGGGCTGCGGCTAATCCCCGCGTTGCTCCATTCGACAGGCAAGATCATGAGGCGCATCTTACGGCAGATTGCGAAGAACGACCGGGAGCTGGGGGACACCTCGACGGTGGCAGATCCCGCCGTCATCAGCCAGCTGTTCCAGCAGCGCTGTGAGGCTGCCGAGTAGCCGACCGCTGGGCCATCCTGAGGAGACGCCGGCGCGCCCGGCCCTGGGCGAGCGGGGCCCTCTGTCCGAGCGCTGCACTCGCGGGCGGGACGCTGGTGCCGGCAGGGAGGAGACGGGCCTGGCCGGGCTCTCGCGTTGTGCCTCTGGGGAGGTGCGTTACATTGCCGACCGGCCCGGCGCATCTGGAATCAGCCTCCGTCCCTCGCCATTTCCTTTTCCGTCCTGCTTGTCGTTCAATGGGCGAGGCCAGCGGCTGCCCCCCTGAACCCCTCCCGCCACGGCGGGTCAGCTGAGCGCAGGGCACCGCATGGGGGGAGGCCTGGGGGATGTGCTGGTACCCCCATTTGGCTACGGTCACTGCTTGACCCCAGCAGTTGGATTCTGCCTGCACAAGGCCCCCCGGAGCAGTGGGCGCAGGAGGGAACCGGAGCCGGGGGGCCTGGGTTCCCTTGGCCGTGCTCCAGTGTCCTAGTGCGGGTGCCTCTGGCTCATGCTGGGCTGGTTCATCGAAGGGGGTGCTCAGCCCGGTGCCTTGGGGCAGTGGCAAAGGTGACCAGGCCGGTGGAAAGGGGCAGCCAGGGCCTTCTGTTCCTCTCCCAGAACCCTGAGGGCAAGGCCTGAGCATGGCCGGGCTGCCTTCAGCTGGGACCTCACCCCAACAGCCGTGAGCCCCCCATGAGCATCCTGCCAGCTGGCTACAGCTTGGGGGTGGGTTTCTGCTCCGTCCCTGCTGCTCAGCTCCAGCCCTGCCCTGGGGCGGGTTCCTGTTGCAAACAGCTGCCTGGCTCGTTTTGTAACTTACACAACCCTCGTGGCTGCCGGCGGGGGCCTTGCCCCGTGACTCCGGCACTTGAATCGGCTCCGACCCCTCAAGGCTCCATCCCAAGGCCAAGCCCCCCCGGACGCCGCCAGCATTTCCCTGGCTGCTCCCTGCTCGCAGGTGCTTGCGCGCTGTTCTCGTGCTGTGCGTACCTCCCGCTTGTACCTCCCACGCGGCTCTGCCGGCTGTGGGCTGCTGCCAGGGCCTTGCTACTTTGTGGTCCTCCACCTTGCTTCAACCCCCCCCCCCCGTGTCCTTTGAATCTTGGTCTGTGATTTTGTTGGAAAATGGCTGGAAGTGGGTTCTCGCTGGAATAAACATGAGCCCGGCCTGGCGGCGCAGTGGCTGCTTGCTCGTCTCGGGCGGGGCCCCGTGGACTTAGGCTACCGCTTATCCCCCCCAGACCTGCCCCTCACTCCTGCGGCTGCAGCCGGCATGTAGCGGTGGGCGTGTAACTGCATCACAGGGAGCTCGGCCCCAGGTCACTCTCAGGGTGCAGAGCCACAGGCTACTGCCTGAGGGCCAGGGCTGGGTGGGGCCATGACTGGACCGTGTCCTGGCTTGGGCAGGAAGATCAAAGCCCCTGCTCAGGCTTGGTGCATCAGCTGGAGCCCCAAGCGGCCGGCTACCTCCTGGAGAGGGGAGGCTGGGCAGCTGGGCTCCCCCCAGTGTTGTGTGCACCGCTGCTGGGCTGCGTGTGGCTCTCCAGGTGCCGCACAAGACTCAGCTCCCCCGCCTGGGGGCCTGGAACCCTTTGGCTGCCGGGAGCAGGGCTGAGGCCTGGCCCATGGCCAGGGTCAGTCAGAGCGACTGCGCCGGGGTGGGCGAGGTTGGTGCTTTGCTGAGTGACCCCAGCACCCTGCCCCCAGGGGCTCCCCCTGCTGCCCCCCACCCCATGTCCCAGTCAGACACCAGCATCTTCCCCTCAGGTTAACTCTGAGGGGGGCTCGGACCAGCGTAATGACAGTGGCTGGCCCAGGAGCGAGTGGCCTTTACCCACCCTTTGTCCTGCCATGCTTCTGGTGTAGCCCCCCCCCCCCCCCCCCCCGTGCAGCTCTGCCCCTCCTGTCCTGCAGATACACTCCCAAGCCAGCTGCTGAATCCCTGGCCAAGACGCTGCCTCCCTCTCATCTGCCCTGGCCCTGCCCCAGGAAGGTGCAACTTGAAACCAGGCCTGGCCCTGGGCAGAGCAGCCTCAGGGGTGGGCCTGCCCCTCGGGGAGGGAGCGTTCAGCACCTGGCCTGTGGCAGGGCCCGAGTGAACTCTAGCATGTGGGCAGGTGCTGGTTTGCTCAGGGTTGCAGGGGCTGGCTGGTGGGGTGGGGTCAGCCCAGCAGGCCCCACCCACCTGAGGCACCTGTGGGTGAACACTTCTGTATCGGCCCCTCGGCCAAGATGAGCCTGGGGGGTTAAACAGCTGCTAGGTGGGCACACTCATGGACGGGCCAGCTGCCAGATTACAGCTCAGTACAACCAGCGGTACCAACAGGCTCCCTGTGCAGGCCACTACCCCTTGACTGGTCCCTCCTCGCGTGGTAACTCAGGCCCCCCATTTCGCTGTGACATGGCGCTGGTTTCCCGCCGTGCCTGAGCGCTTGTCTCGCTCGCTACCAGCCCACCCACTAGCCAATATCGCCCCTTGTGGCGTGTGGGCCCAGCCGTTCCTGCGTGCGAGGGCAGCGACGAGCCCGGCTTACCTACAGCCACATTCCTCATGAGGCCCCGTTCTTCTGGAGCCAGCAGCAAGCGAGCCCCCGTGGCTCTCCCTGCAGCATGTGGCTGGAGCAGTGTTTCAGGGGCGCCCTCTTGGATTAGCTTGGGTCAAGCTGTTAACTAGCCTAACCTGCTCAGTGTGTTAGGCCCCTGGAACAGCCTGTGCCGTCCCAGAAGGTACCACGGTGCCCAGGCAGCCTGCCCTCTTCTACCACGAGCCAGACCCCTGCACCATTGCCAGGGCAACACCTTCAAACAGCAAATCTTGGTTTTCAAAATGGGCTAAGGCTACTAGCACCGCCCCAGCCTGGCATAGGCCACGCCCACCCCCTTTACTCAGGGCCCAGTGTGTGCAGAGAAGGGATCAACAGGCTCTTACTAGACCAGCTGTGGGATGCCCAGGCTCACTCTGCCCTGGGCCAGCAGCCCTCCACAGCCTGACCCAGACCCACTGAGGGGCTGGCTGCTCACACGACTGCCCCGCACCAAGGGCTCAGCGCAGTAAGCAGGACTCCCCTGCCGCCACCAGGCCTTTCTCCTTTATTCACTGCTCCAGCCAAGTTACATTACACTGGGACCTGGCTCGTTACCCACCCACAACCCTGTACCTGCTGCTTTCAGCAAACCCCCGTGCTTCTTAGCCAGGCTGGGCAGGGATGGCCCCGGGCCTGTTCGCCAGAAGCTGGGAATGGGGGCCAGGGGAGGGCTCACAGGGGGGTTCCCTCCCTCTAGGGCACCTGCGTTTGGTCACTGTGGGCAGACAGGACACAGCTGGATGGGCCTTTGGGCTGATCATTCTAGCCTGCTGCCTTTACACTGCACAGGGGTAGGGAGTCCTGGCTTTACATTAGGGCCAGTGTTTCAGCACGGCTAGGGCTGCCTTGGCTAAGCTCATGTACCAAATCCAGAAGCAGGCAGGGGGTAGGAGACCTGACTTCCACTCAGCCTGCTGAGGGCTTAGGGCTCAGGCCTTGCTCCTAGATCCATGCTCCCTCTCTGTGAAACCAAGCTGCTCTAGATTTGGCCTTGAGCAGCAGCAACCCACTGAGCAGCAGAGTGTGGAAGAGCACAAGCTCAAACCAAGGCACATTTAAGCCTTTGGACCAGGCACTTAAGGCACATCCAGGCAGCTGTCACCTCCTAGCGCTGATCGCCAGGCGAGCCTCAGCTCGACTCCGGCCACTTCAGTGTGGCATGCACAGCTGGCTGCCGGTGCAGGGTGGGGACGGGGCGGTGGCTTAGGGAATGTGATATTTAGAAGACCAGTGGAGAAGCCCAGTCTTTCAAGGGGAGGGGGTGGCATAAAAGGAGCTGGCCCGTTCCATGGCCAGGAGGGGGAACGCCCTGGGGCCCTGACTGCAGCCATGTATCAAACAATCCCCAAAAGAAATGCCAGCCCTGCCCAGCAGCACAGTGGGAGCTGTCCTCTTCACACCAGATAGGGGGTATCCAGTACGGCCACCCCAGCCGCCACGCCGCCATCTGCATGCTCAACGGCCTTGGTGCGCAGGAGGTGACCGACGTGCTTATTCACAACCAGGTCCGTCCCGTGCCTGCAATGGAAGTGTACGGTGAGTGGCTGCCGCATGCAAAGCTGGATGCAGCATCGGGCCTTGCCCCTGAGCTGAGGGGCCTGGTCCCCTTGCGCACAGCCCAGGGCGGGACATGTGCAAACAGGCTCTGACCCAGCCGTGAGGCCTCTTCAGCGGAGAACAGACCTGAACGAGGGTAGGGCCCAGAGCTCCAGTCCTGGGCCAGGACTGCTCGGTGCTGGGTGACTCAGCAACGGACCCTGCCCCTGAGTCAGCTTGCCCCTGCTTCACCCAGAGACCAGCCCAATCCCACAGCCAGTGGCCCCCGGCCCCACCCAGAGCACTCCAGGGGCACATGAGGAGATTCGTCAGGCCTTATGCCTTAACACGCGGCAGGAAACGAAAGCCGCGGCCGCGTTCAAATGTTTGCACAACGGAGACACTTCCTACAGCGCTAGTTCCATTTCTCAGTTTCTTCAAGAGCGCCCCTTGCTGGAGGCGTGCTGGCCGTGTGCTCTTCCTCACGGGGGCACGCCGGGGCTGCGAGTGCTGCTGGGACAGGTCTGTCACTCCGCTCACACACCGTGGGGTTGGAAAGCATGGCCGTGTTTCTCAGGGCCCGGGGAGGGGCTGTTTTCTTTAACCAAAGGGGGGCGGAGGGGGGAGTCAAAGCAGCAGCCGACACGGCAGGAACACACGGAGCCCAGGGAAAGCTGTGCTCCAAGCCAGTGTTTCTCAAGCTATTTGTTTTTTAAATAAAGTACCCCCTTTAAAAAAAACCTGTAAGTACCCCCAGTACCTACAGTTTTCACACACACAAAACATTTTTCTACCATTGCAACACATTTGTTCAAACAACTTAATCGTAGCCAGGCGGGCGCTGACATTTTTGGGTGTAAAAAGTACAAAAAGAATAAAGTGCTGGAAAACAGACAGGTTCAGTTTTCTCCCAAGTTCAGTTGTGGATGTACCCCCCCCAGACTCCTCGCAGGTACCCCTAAGGGTCCTGGTACCACTGGCTGAGAAGCACTGGTCTTAGCGGTCCTGCTCAGGGCATGGGGCATGCCATGAAACCCCCTGGCCGGGAATAGCTTCGAAGCCGCTGCAGAACTGAGCGGCGCAGGGTTCGTGGAGACCTGCCATCGCCAGCCTTATCTCTGCAGCCCCAGGCTCGCAGACTGCCCCGGCTCACTAACCTTTCTACTTCAGGCGGCAGGGCCGCAGCGAGCGGCAGGAGTTAGCCGTAGGCTGAAGCACGATGGGCCGGCCCTAGCAGAGTGCAGGTGTGCCACTGACGTAGCCGTGCACTACACAGACCCAACCTCGCCTGTGAGTGGCTAACAGCTGCATTTCTGTTATGCACTCTCACGTCCGCACACTCACCTGGCGGCTGCACTGGAATGCAGCCTCCCAGAGCGGTGTGAATTCACCAGAACCCAGGGGAGGGCTGAGAGCTGGGCACAGCACTATTGCAAAGAGCCGACTCCTCACCTGATGTAGACACCAAACACCCCCAGCTCAGAGATACAGCTGGAGATTTCCAGGGGGCTGTGAGCCCTGAGCAAGCAGTTCAGCGAGGGCCGAGGTGTGATCTTATCCATTAGGATATAGGAGGTCCTCTCGGGGCTGTCTTTGATCTTCTCCAGAAGTTGCTTGAGCTCTTCCCCATAGAGGTTGTTCCCTGAGAACACACAATCGTACATTTCAGCAAGTCACAGATGGCCCTGAAGAAACTCAAATGGCCCCCCAGCAACACAGTCTGCAGTCACCCTGCTGGAAGGATCCGCACTGGCTCCCCAGGGAATTTCAGATTCCATGTTATGGGCCTGGCTTTGTTGATCTGGGTCCTGGTGTGTGGGGGGTGAGCGCTGAGGGACAAGTACAATCAGCAGCACTGTTGGGGGGGGGGGGGCATGGGTTGATACGCTCGCTCTGCCGCTGGCCAGCTTCATGGCCACGGAGCAGCCTGCACCGACAGGTCAGCATGACAAGCCTCATCATATTACATCGGCAGGAAAACAAAAACCCTGACAAGCCAACACGGGGTGCTGGCAAGAGGAAGATGCCGGTTCTGCCTGGGCAGCACAGACGATGCTCACACAGGGGCTAAGAGGGCCTTAAGTCACCTAGTGCCACAGCTGGGAAAGGGCCCGCTATGGTGCCCTAAGGCCCAGGCACTGCAATGACCATACAAAGCAAACGTCCGAGAGAAAGGCAAAGGCTGCTGGGCTCTGTAGCTCACAGGCCCCACCTCAGGGAAGCTGAATACCTCCTCCTTCCCGCTGAGGCTTCAGCACGAAGCGCTCCGGGTCAGCAATGGCCATAGCAACCATCCTGTCACCTTCTTCGCCCTAGTGGGAGAGAGAGAGCACGATCCGTATTCCTGTGCCTCGGGACACGCAGCCAGCTGGCTGCGCTCTGGAGGGGAGCAGAGAGAGCACAGCTCGCGGAAGAGGCCAGAAAGGGAGGCTCAAAGCCTTGGAGGGGACGCGGGGTTGAGAGTTCCCAGCGGCTGTCACCCTGCGTCCTGGGCGGCAGAGTGACTGACAGCTCGCACAATCAAACCCAAGCAGGCGGAACAAAGTGCTGCTTCACGCATCGCACACACGAGCCTACTTACCATATCCAGGGAATAGAGGCCAGTAAAGGTCGCTCTTAACCGAGCAACTGCCTCAGGCCGGTCGGGCAGCAAGCTCTCCAAGGCTCCTGGCTGGCTCAGCTCCTGCTGCACTTTCTTGGTCCCAACAAGCTGGGTAGCGATGTCAGGACACTTCACCGCTTTGGACCTTTCCATCAACAACCGCGCCTCCCAGTTCTAAGGGGAGACAGAACAAGAGTCACTTGGTCCCGGGTGCACTCCACTTCCTGGAGCTAGCCATCGGCATGCAGGCTCAGCGGGCAGGAAAGGCCCACACGGAAGGCATGCAGACCAAAGCCAGGGGGGTCCCTTGCTGCTACCGACAAGCAGCACGTCAACCTGGTTATTCTCCACTGGACGGACAGCTCAGCGTTGCTAATGGTGATCGAGGTGGAAGCTCTGGAAGTGCCCTAAACAATCCATTTCAGTCTAGGGACTTTTCCGAAGCGGTCCTAATGCATTTCTCCAGGCCAGGCACTACCGCTAGACAGAGGGACAGCCCTATACATTCCTAGCCAACGGGTCGGCTTCAGCTTAGTAAAGGCATTCAACTGCTTCTATAAACATGACAATGAGCAGCGAGAAACTCGAGAAGAAATCTGTTCCCATGCCCAGATATTCCTCACCCCTGCAATAGCCAAATGCCAGGGGTGCACGGAAGCTCAGATAATTAGGGGATTCCCAAGGTAATTTACAGATGAGCGATTCCATTCAGGATACAAAACAAATACAAAGTGAAGTTAATTAAAAGCAGCCGGTACCCACCTGTTTGTTATAGTTCTGTGGCACATAGCCTTCTCGGTAATACACCACTGCAACCTCTTGGCCTTCCCTAGAGCAAAGACCAGCAATATCAATCCAGCCTCCATCAGCCCTCAGGCTGTAACATGGGGGCCTGAAAGCAAGTGGCAGTGAAGGAGGCGCACAGACATTGCTATGCTCGTGCGTAGCTCGCAGCGTATCGCACGGATGCGAGGCTTTTCACCGAAGAGTCGCTAGGAGCCTCTGGGACGCATTAAAATATCAGCGATTTGAGAAATGGAACATTCAGAACAAACTCCTCCTAGGGCAGCAATTATGCAGCTTTTTAAGAGTCCCTCCGGTCTGTGCACAGACCATCTCCCCTCCTAGTTGTTGCACAACATCCCTGCAGCAATTCCAGCAACTGCTTCTATGGAGAAGCGCAAGCAGGAAAGCACTGATGTATTCTGTGCTACATTTAATGGCAGCCTCCTGCTCCCGGCCACAAGCGGGGGGAAGTAATGGCAAACGCCCCTGGACTTTAGCAGGCCCAAGATTTCAGCCACTGTCTCCTCTGGATGTCTCACCAATGCTCGGCTCTCCTGCCCGCTCGTCTCTGCTGGCTGCTTCCCTTCTCTAGTGTAAATCCATGTGTTTTAAAGTCAGAAGCAACCGTTATGCTCATCAGAGAGCCCTCCTGTACAATTCACCCTGCACACTGCATCAAAGCCAAACACCACGCCCACAGTCTGGTCCCCCCTCTCCCTCTGGTCCTTGGACACGCTCTCCTTTTCTTCTCTCTAGGGGCTCTGCCTCGTCCCGTCACCCTGATCCCTCTGGCTCCATCTGCCGCTCCAGGGGAGAGAGGACAGAGATGACTGTCCTCTCCGTTTCCATGGGCACCCAGATTTCTCTTTGCAGAGGAGCCTGGATGCAACCCCGGCAGCTGGACGAGGGAGGCAGCACGTGACTTGCCTGCTCTCGGCGGAGCACTAGCCAACACATGGACCACAGGTGGAGAAACTGCTGTCCAGCACGAGGCGTCACTTCACAAGTCACTCAACCCATTCGCCAGACTTGCCATTAAGTCTCAGATGGGAGCAACTCTGAGAGCTCAATAATGCAGGGGATTTTCACACAGCCACTCTCTGCTCCAGCAGCTAGCACAAGAGCAGCTCTGTCTGCTCAGTGAGGAGCAGCTGGAGAGGCTGGTCATCTCCCAAGAATGACTAACAAAGTCAGTCCGAAAGGAGGAATTCCTGCAGGAATACACAGTGTGACAGGAGCTCTGACTAAACTGGGGGGGGGGGGGGAGGAGGGAGCGCATTGCTGTAGAAACTTCAAATGGGAAGCTGGAGAAGAGCAAATGTAACCGCGTAAGTAGCTTTGGGACAGGACTCGCCCCTTTCACGGCTGGGCAGCACGCTCAGGACCCACCCAGAACCAATAAGCAGCACGTATTTGGATTTTGCGACGGTCACACTAGGATTTCAGCAGTCTGACCTATGTCAGGACTCAAGGAGACCGAAGATTGAGACAGAAACAGCGAGATCGTCACCAACTAGCAAATGAGCTGGCCGTTACAAAAGCTGAGCGCAGGAAGGAACCAGTGCTACTTATGATGGTACCAATAGCTATGCAATAACGTTCTCCTGATATTTCTCCTGGAAACGTAAAGCGCGTCACACTGCCTGTAAGCAAACGAGTGCTCTTCAGGGCAGCGTTCCCCAACAACCAGTCAGTGGACTGGCGCTGGTCACGGAGACCTGCCAGACACAGTGTAAGGCAGCAGCAAGTCAGTCCCTGGTATCAAAAAGCTTGAGAAAAAACTGCTCTAGAATAGCTAAGCTGTTTACATACCCACAAAGGAAACCACCATCCCCATGGGGCCTCAGGGCTCTGGTTTGGAAGCGGGAACGTAGGTCTTTATATGGACTAGTTTATATATGCTCCCCCCACACAAACCCAACACAGAAACACTGCTAGAACTATTGCAGTGCCAGTGAGTTTTCTTACTGAAGAGGATAAAAGCGTGAAGTCGACTGAAGAGAGGGTTATGCCGCCAATTTGGACTGAAAATTGCCATTTATGAGTGATGTAACAAGCCTGTCAGAGATCCACCTTGGCCAGTCTGGACACAGGTGTGAGCCCAATGCCCTAAGAACACAGCAGAACGTTGTGGCCGGGCCTTGGCAAGTACTTACATGTACAATCTCCTGTCCTTATCCAAAGACGCCTTTTCAAACACCTCTTGAAACCGTCTCCGGATCACCCGGATATTCCTTTAAGAGAGGAGTGAGTCACTGACCTTGGCAAAAAGCTATATCTGCAAGCGAGCTCGTGAGTGGAACGTCCACCCCCAATGGCTTTAGCCCCCAGAGGAAACGGGTAAGGCTTCCCGGCCCCTCTTCTTTCCAAGGTCGCTTCACTAACAGATCTTCCGCAGACTGGCTAGGGCAGGCCAGGCCATTAACAAGGTCTGTAGCTGGTCCATAATCATGCGTCCCCCTTTCCATAACTAGACTGTCACCATCACGCCTGCCCGTCTTAGTAACATTCTTAGCACAAAGCAGCCCAAAGAGCAGAAGACCTGTCCCTAGGTTTTCACACCAATGTAACGGTAGCAGGTTCCTTTGAGAAGCCACTAGGAGGATAAAGAATTGTGACAGGCTTAGCGCTCAATGTGGATCTGAAAGCAGGGGCAGGATAAAAGGGGAAGCAGCGTACAACCAAATACCCCCCAGCACAACAGCACTGCTCCAATACAGAACGGCCCGCGAGCGGCAGGGTTACTCTGTCCTCAGAGGCCAAGTGCCTGTCTATTGCCCAGACTGAAATGCCAAGTAACCCTGACAAGTTCTTAAACGCACTCTCAAGTTTTACATGCTCATTGTTAATCTAAGAGTGTTTCTCAACCCGGGGTCCCAGTACCCTTAGGGGTACTTGAGAGAAGTCTGGGGGTGCGTCAACACAACTGAAACTTGGAGAAAACTGAATTTGTTTTAAGTTTTACAGCGCTTTTGTCACATTACCGAATTGGAGGGAAGCAGCCAGATCGCTGCTGCACCCCTAGGTGGGGGTGTTGGCCCCAGAAATCTGTATGAAAGGGAGCCATGTGGGGGATTGAATGGGAGCTTGTTGTTTTCTGATCCTGTGTACACTGTTTATGTGAGTATATAATGTCTGTGTGTGTAGATCTGTAATCTGTGTGGAAACTGAAGATTTCCCTGCATGTGGTTAAGCATTGGGCAGGGCAGAGCCTGTGGAGCCTGTGGACATGCTAATTACCTGTGGAACAATGGTTCTCAATGGGCCAAAGACACACCCAAAGAATGGGGGCTGTCCTGAGAGCAGCCAGCAGGGAACACAGAGAGGCTGAGGACCAAGTGACCTGCTGCATACCAGAAGAGGCCAGGAAGGAGTATAAAGAAGCCATGTGGTCGATGCCATTTTGTTCTCAGCTCAGCACTTCATCCCAGAGGCAGCACTGCAGGGATTGAAGAGCCCGGAAGACCTGTGAACCCATCCTGATCTTAGGATGTGCAATAAGAACTTTTAAACCAGCAGCTGCAACATCTCTGCTAGCGCCTGCATCGAGAACTGAGAGGTTCGGTGCATGTAACGTATGATACTTTAACAACCTCACTCTCAGGCTTTTCTTTATTGTAATAATAAACCTTCAGATATAGATTCTAAAGGATTGGCCCAGCGTGATTTGTGGGTAAGGTCCAGAGGGTAAATTGACCAGGGATCTGTGGCTGGTTTCTTGGAACCGGACAGGACTTGTTCGGGGTAGGTGGGATTGGGTGCTAGGACCCCCCATCTGTGTATGAGGCCCGGGGCCATCTGGGGCACGGATATTGCTGGAGTGTCGGAGGGGTTTTGCTCGGGAGGCTTCAGGCAGGCAGCTGAAGCGCTCTGTGGGACTGGTTTGTGGCCTGCGTGGAAAGGTCGCCAGTCGGGGGCTGTAAGAAGCCCCGGATTCGAGTAATTCGCCCTGAGCGGACGCCCTCAGCTGTGCCCAGACACGGCCTGGTCCGTCACAGCTTTATTATTTTTGTACTTTTTACACCCAAAAGTGTCATCGCCTGCCCAGCTACAATTAAGTTGTTTAAACAAATGTGTTGTAATAGTAGAAAAAAATTCTGTGTCTGAAAACTGTAGGAACTGGGGGGTACTTACAATTTATTTTATTTTATTTTTTTAAAGGGGGTACTTTATAAAAAAAGGTTGAGAAACACTGCTCGAAGACACTCCCAACAAAGAGAGGAAAGGGTTTTTTTTTTTTTTTAAATAAATTAGTTGTATGAGCTGGCTCCTGGTAAAGTGGGATTAAACAAGTTGTTTCATCCTAAAATGATAAGCAGTTACCTGGTCCACAGCTCATTTTCTATGCAGCGTTGGTCAAAAATATTCCTTTGGGTGTCTTCAACCAGGAACATCACCACAGCTCTGAAACATACATCCCAAGATCTGCTTCAGAGTCTGAAACAGACAGACCCCACCCAGAACCACAGGCCTCTAGCTAAAAGATTTCATCTTTTAAATTCACTTTGGTGGTACGTTTCTTGCAATGCTTTCCAACTGATGTTTTCCAGTACCCAGTCCACTTCTAAAGGGCAGTGTCATGATCTTACTAAAAAGCAGCTCTGGGCAGGAGCACTAGGGGAAGAAACAGGAAAATTCCAGAATGGCTACAAAAACATTTCTAGAGGTACAAGTCTTCCCCACCTTTTGGGAGCAGCTGGATACTGTGATTCTAAAGAAAGCGGCATATGGCCAACCCAGGGACCCTGAAGATCTCCTTTCCCTGGGATGGGAGGGGAAGGAGAGCAGTACTCAGTTTAAAAAAGTATTCCAGAGACCCCTTGGAAAAGAGAAATAACCATGTGCTCATCTGACATCGTCCCACCCACAGGCCACTTCTCCCTCACCTGGCTGAGCCATAGAGCTCCCAAGCTCTCCCAATGCCTGCGGCAATCCCCTTGGATGGATTATTGTCCAGTAACTTCGACGCCTCCTTGGACTTCCCCAAAACATTCAATACGTGCCTGTGATGCAAGAGAAATACGAAAAAAAAAAATCACATGATGATCTGCGCTGACCTAGGATTTGTAAGACAGAACTCAGAGAGCTTGTGGCGATTCAGAGGTTACAACAGGGCGCATTGGCTAGGCCTACACTCGCGGCTTCTTGCGCGAGAAATATGCAAATGAGGCAAAGCATGGAGTATCACTGAGCCTCATTTGCATACCTAATGAGCTGCCATTTTTGCAGAAGAGGCTCTTGCTCCAGAAGGAGCGTCTACACTGCCCCCTCTTGCGCAAGGCTGCTACCCTGATTATTTTCAGGAATAACAGCATTGCCCAAGAGGGGTTTTCTTGCGCAAGAGGGGGCAGTCTAGACCACTCCTTCTGGAGCAAGAGCCTCTTCTGCAAAAATGGCAGCTCAGTGATATTCCACGCTTCGCCTCACTTGCATATTTCTCGTGCAAGAAGCCGCGAGTGCAGAGAGCCATACAGCGGCAGAGACAGAAAACGTGCAGTGATGGTTTGCTGAACCCTCCTCACTGGCTACGGGTCCTGCGCTGGCTTTCGTCTCAAGGAGGTTCCCGTACCGATGCACAGCTGTGGTTCTCGAGGTAAGGCCTCCGAAGCTGGCAGCAATGGTGTTTATTTCAATTTGCTTCAGTGCTGGAGTGCCATCTGCACCATGGTCAATCATGTAATCAGAGCGGTTTATTCCCAAGAAGACGGTCTGAACAAGAGGGGGAAAAAAAAAAAAATAGCACACAGAGATCCCCACCTCCACCTCTGACCAGCAGAGCAGGGGCCTTTGCTTTCCACAGGCCACTTTGACAAAGTCACTTAACAGCCCCTTTTCAGGATGGTTCCAGCAACCTTCGCTCAGGTCCAATAACCCCCTGCTGGTGTCAAGGGGAGTTTTGGCAGGGCAAAGACTGTAGGTTGGGTCCTTCAATTTCCTGCAATTATTTGGAAAGACCCCAGCTGAAGCCCTTGGCATACATCTCATGGCAGGAGAAGGTAACAGATGCAACTGCAGTGCAAGAGTGTGGGGGAAGGCGTCCAGAGTGATGCAGCTACGCAGAAGGGCTATCCGCAGCATCGAGTCTGCCTCCTGCACACCCCAGGCCACTCATCACAAAGCTCTTTGGAGACTTTCAGAGCCAACACAAGTGGCGCGCTCAGACACGGCTAAAGGCTGTTTCCAGCAATACCCAGCAAGAATACTTAGAGGCATGTTTGCTGAATGGTCTCCTGAATGAGACAATTTACTCTTATGGTGTAAGTGGCCAAGATACCATAACCTAGAGTAACTGAACAGTTCAGAACCACCCCTCCTCCAACAATTTGAGAGCGCTGTCAAATTACCAGCCCCCAAACTTCCCTTAGGAAAGAAAGGAGGGGAGGACGGAGAAGACTCCCTCTGGGATACCTGCGCCAGCCCTTCTTTCAGCACTTGCGTGTAGATTTTAAAGAGTTGCGCTGTGAAGTCATCTGCCCTGATGGTGCTAGAGAAAAAGAGAGCACAGCAATCACTGGGCCTTGCCGGAAGGGGGAGAGACAACAAATCAATCCCTTGCCCCAGGAAGCCTAGTCCATCGTGGAAGCTATGGGGTCACTCAGCACAATGCACTGGGCTGTGGCCCAGCCATGCTCTTGGGCACCAAGCTAAAGTCTCACCTAGGGCATCTGCAATGTAGCCCTGTGCACAAGGCAACCACTGCAAGAGGCGAGAAAACCCGTATCCACAGCGCTCAGCTGTAGGCCCCCTAATAAGAAGGTTCACAGACTCACAGTTTAAGGACAGAAGGGACCATCGGGATCATCTAGTCTGCTCTCCTGCACCTCACCGGCCCCAAGCCTCACCCATCTGCTCCTGTAACGGCCCTAACCTCTGGCTGAGTTACTCGCGCCCTCAGAGCAGGGTCTGAAGATGTCACCTTACAGAGAAGCCACCATTCACACTAGTTTAAAGCTGCAGTTGACCTGTGCCCATACCGCAGAGCTCTCCCTCCCTCACTCTCCCCCTGCAACTGCCAACGGGAATCTCTGCGAAGGAGGAGAAGTCAAACATCTGATAGAGAAAGGCAGCAGAGATAAAATCAAAGTCCTCCCACCCCCATCAGGGCCTGGCATACTAATCCACAGGGCAAATTATGGGGACCACCACCACCAACTTCACCTGTTGGTAGTTTACTGGCTGGCCATGCTGCACATCACTATACTCACCACTGCGTAATCCTTCTAGAAAGGGCTCTGGCACAAACAACCGGACTAAATTACTAGCAGTAAGATGTTTACATAATACACTGCTCCCACCTCCCCAGGCCTAGAGCCACAGGAATCACGGGTCTGGCCTCGGGATCAGAGACACTGGGTTGTCTCTGCTCCAGGGGTCTCTTAATAGAAGACTTCCCTGTGCTGTACAGTGCAGAGCGGCAACTGGGAGGGGAGAGGGTGTATGCTGAGTGATGAGAGACCCGCGAAGCAGGGACGGACCCAGCATCTCAGTGAGTCGGCTGCCCTGTGCTCTCAAATGCAGAGCGGCAGCTGGGGGAGGAGGAGGAGGGGGAGGGAAGTGACTACTCGACAGCGCTAACCAATAAGTTCCTGCTTAATGGTTAGTCCACTAGCTGCCAACATCCCTAGTCCAGCCAGGCAGCCACAAGTAGCAGCTGCCAAGGTGGGGTGTGCACGTCTTCTCCATCAAATGTCCACTTACACAGCTCTGCAGTTAGATGGCTCAACCTTTAGTCCTTTGCCTCCCCCACAAGGGTCACAAGTTTATTCCTGTCTCCATTATCATCACAGCTCTTTGACCATACCAGATGCACCTCAGTACCCCAGCATTACTAGACTGATAGGGACAGCGACAGATGGGATAGGATTTTGGTCCAAAATTTGGGGCAAGGCTCAGGTATCTTGTCTTTGCCGAATATTTCCCTAGGTAGGCTGACAGTACAAACCTACAACTCTCAGACCCTCCTGGCAGCCAGCAACAAAACCTTCAGCAAGTAGTACTACAAAGAGCAAGATCCCAAGAGCTCAGAGTCTGGTTAATACTGAATTTAAATGCCAAGCAGGCTCCCTGGTGGTAGGATAAACTCTGTAAGGCCATCTGAGGTGGGGCACACACTGAGGCAAGTGAAGCCATTCCCAGTCCCCCTATGGATCAGTCATCTTTTGCAAGGCTTAACCAGACCCAAAAATCTTAATGAAAACAACTAACAAAACTACTAATGTAAATTGCAATGTAGCGTCTGATACACCTAACTACTTATGGACTACTGGCAACCACGTTATGAAGTGTCAGTGGAGAAAAGGAGCTACTGGTTCCATGACCAGTTTGGCAGACAGAGAGTAAGTGGTAGCAGAAGTGGGGCATTTAAACGTCTGCCTAAACCTGCAGAACTTGAGGGATGTGCGTAAATGATCAGTGGAGGTGACCGAGGGCAATTCAAGAATTAAGAGCAAAAACAGACTAAGATTAAGAGCAGCAGAACTAGGGTTGCCAGCTTCCCCAAATGGGCAGCCCAGATGCCATTACCATGAATGGTGTCTGGTCGGGAAAGAGGGCAACCCTAAAAAGAATATAAATACATTAAAGTATCTGTATAGTTAATATATCTAGACCATAAATACCTAGCAAGAGCACGTTCCAGGAATCCCACGTTCTGGCTAACAGCATCCACAAGTAGGTTAAAATCTTGCTGAACAGCATAGGCTTGCTCAAAGAGGGTGCTTGGGACTGCAGAGGGGAGCAGTGTCAAGGGAGCATAGTTCACCACCTGCGGAGAAGGGTCCAACAAAGGAAGTCAGCCATTCTCTTCCCCTAACAGACTGGGCTGAAGCCCCCTGACTCTCTCAATTTGTACTGAGTTAGTCCCAATTTAAAAGCAGACATGCTCTAGACTAGATCCTTACTTCCTTTGTCCTTGAACAGACTTTTCCTTGATAGGCCACTAGGTGCACTGGCCTGGACTTTGGCCTTTCTAGTTTTTGAGTGCTTCACTTCACAAACTTAATATAATGGCATTTGGGTCAGATTTCAATAGCAGCTCCACAGTGACAGTTGCATACAATCTCTGTTCTCACGCTACTGACAGAATGCTGTCTTCAGATTTAGTTCAGGGAATTAATTTTCTAGCATATGCCGTTCTGAAATTTATCTCTGAGGGTCTCACTTTCACTACTCAGCTCTAGTCCCTGCAAGTTCCGGACACCACACGCTTCTTCACTAGACCCCCAACTCAGGCATAAGCCACTTTGAAAACAGCAATTTTATACAAGACAAAAGTTGTTCTCCTTGTTCGTCAGAGCTGTGTGTGGGGGTCAAAACCCCCTGGGGCCACCGTGTACATCTGCTCTGCAGCACTGCCTTCCCTACCCTCCGCATCAAATCCTAGAATTCCCTAGGCACAGGCTGATCTTTGTGCTCCACGGCATCACTGTTGGTCATCTTCAGTCTTCTTCCAGTCTGCTCATGGATGCAGGCAACTCGTTAGCCTTCAGCCAATACACCTTCAGTCCCTCGCCCTCCCGGGCTGCTGGTGGATCAGGTCTATAAGCAGTTCTGGTCCGACAGACCCTGCTGAGAGCTGTAACACCAGCTCCCCTCGGGCAAGTTGCAGGAGAGACACCAAGGAAAACGCCTCCCAGCAGAGCGGGTGTCCCGGATTTCAGTCCAAGCCATTCCCGGCGACACCGTCTTTTAACCCTGTTCCGTTAGGGGGGCAGTGGGAGGCCCCTGAGCAGCAGGCCCGCTCGCTGACAGCCCGTCTGGAACTGCACAGGGGGCTCTGCGCGACAGAGACGGCATGTTCCTCACCCCCCCGCCCGCGGGGAGCGCACAGCCCCGGCCCCCCCCGCCCGAGGGGAGCGCACAGCCCCGCCCCCCCGGCCCCCCCCGCCCGAGGAGAGCGCACAGCCCCGGCCCCCCGGGCCCCCCCCCGCCCGAGGGGAGCGCACAGCCCCGGCCCCCCGGGCCCCCCCCCGCCCGAGGGGAGCGCACAGCCCCGGCCCCCCGGGCCCCCCCCCGCCCGAGGGGAGCGCACAGCCCCGGCCCCCCGGGCCCCCCCCCGCCCGAGGGGAGCGCACAGCCCCGGCCCCCCGGGCCCCCCCCCGCCCGAGGAGAGCGCACAGCCCCGGCCCCCCGGGCCCCCCCCCGCCCGAGGGGAGCGCACAGCCCGGGCCCCCCCCCGCCCGAGGGGAGCGCACAGCCCCGGCCCCGGCCCCCCCCGCCCGAGGGGAGCGCACAGCCCCGGCCCCGGCCCCCCCCGCCCGAGGGGAGCGCACAGCCCCGCCCCCCCGGGCCCCCCCGCCCGAGGGGAGCGCACAGCCCCGCCCCCCCGGGCCCCCCCGCCCGAGGGGAGCGCACAGCCCCGGCCCCCCCCGCCCGAGGGGAGCGCACAGCCCCGGCCCGCCCCGGACTCACGTCGGACGCGCCGGCCGCCTCGCGGGTCCGCATGAGGACGCCTCCCAGCAGCGCCGCGTCC